>NC_053391.1:423940414-425190414 GCF_905171765.1 Bufo bufo | reverse complement strand
CCACCACGGATGCATGCAGGCCTGCCTCTTCTTTTCCTCCTCCTACTCCATCCTCCGTCTCCTCCTCGGCTGACTCCTCCTTTTCCACTGCTACCGCCTCTTCCGCTGCACCCTCCCAGCTCCCCAGAACCTATTCGACGTGCCAGGTGAGACATTGCCATGCTGTGCTGCGGCTGTTGTGCCTGGAAGCCAAGAGCCCCACCAATCCTGCACTCCTTTCAGCTCTGCGGTCACAGGCCGATCAGTGGCTAACCCCGCTCAATTTGTCAGTTGGTAAAGTGGTGTGCGACAACAGTGCCAATCTGCTGAGCATGCTGAAATAGGGCAAAATGACACACGTGCTGTGCATGACACACATCCTGAACTTAGCCGTGCAGCAATTTGTTGCCAAATACCCCGGGGTCCAGGACGTCTTGCGGCAAGCCAGGAAAATCTGTGGCCATTTTAGATCTTACACGGCCATGGCTCACCTTGCTGACGCTCAGTGGCAACACCACCTGCCCGTCAGACGTCTGATTTGTGACTGCCCAACACGATGGAACTCCACCTTGTATATGCTTGATAGGCTGCTCCAGCAGAAACGTGCAGTTGACGACTGGGGGGAGGAGACTGAGGACGACATTCTCCTGGACGACGAGCAGGAGCCAGGCCACTCCACCACTTCCAGTTTCATGCTCCAGTGTTTGAAGAGGGACCCCCGTATAAAAAGCATAAAGGGCAAGGACCAGTACTGGGTGGCAATGTACTTAGACCCCCGGTACAAACACAAAATGGCGTACATGTTACCAGCATCACAGAGGGCTGTCAGAATGCAGCACTTCCAGGCCTTGCTTCGAGAAATGCTGCATTCTGCTTTTGCGGGCGCTGGCAGAGGAATTTCCACTCACAGAGAAACTGTTGCGGGTTCCAATCCAACAGCGAATCCAAGAAGAGGGCGGTTTGAAGATGTGTTGGTCACTTCTGATATGAGATCATTCTTGCAGCCAATTCATCGACAGACGCCCTCCGGATCCAGCCTCACAGAACGCCGAGACCAACAGGTGTTCGACTACATCGGGTTAACGGCCAATGTGGACGCTCTGAAAAGCCAGGAACCCCTGGACTACTGGGTGTGCAGGCTTGACCTGTGGCCAGAGCTGGCACAATTTGCCATGGAACTGTTGGCTTGCCCCTCGTCCAGTGTCCTGTCAGAAAGGACGTTCAGCGCAGCAGGCCTAGCTCACGACAGTGTGGACTACCTCACATTTCTAAAAATTAATGAGGCATGGATCTCGGAGGAATTCAACACCTGTGACGACCGCGTTTAATTGAATTTTCTCAAGCCAGCCCACAATTCAACACCGGTGATGACCACGTGTTATCGAATTTCAACTATTATCATTATTTCTTTTTTCAAGAGGGGGGATTTCGTTAGCCATGTTTTTATTCAAATTTTATATTAGTTCTTTTAAACATATGTATTTGACCTCTATTTGTACTGGCCTGCAGTAAAATTGATATCCATTGACCGTGTAATATACCTCCGGCCACATAATCACTTGATCTTTTCTGTCCGGTGAATGCCTAATGTTTGGGGCCTGTAGTCCAGTGGCCTACAATAAAATTTTTATCCATTGACCGCATAACATACCTCGAGCCACATAATCAGAATTTCTTTTATGTCAGGTGAATGTCTAATTTTTAAGTCCCATACTCCTGTGGCCTAAAATAACAATTTTCTAGGCTCCAACAGGGCACATTTCAGAGAATTTCCCTTTAAGATGCATAGAAATGTCCCCTGATTAAGATACATATTTTTTGTTGGAATTTTTGCCATTGATCCCCCTCTAGTATGTCACTGTCCATGTTGTGGAACTATTTGTACACTTCTACATTTTCTACTTCAAGTATTTGGTGGCTGCAAATATGAGCTGAAGGTTTTTCAGGTTCACCTGCCTTAAAAGTGAATGGGGCCCGCCGCAAACTTGCAGTTCGCAAACATTTGATCGCGTTCGCAAACCGTCCCGGCTGATGTTCATCCATCACTACAATACGTGTCCTTTACGGCCCACTGGGTAAATGTGGTTCCTGCACAGTCACACCAGCAACTTGGCCAGGTGACGCCGCGTTGTCACACCGTTGGACCTGCGACAATGTCCGCCTCTGCCTCCTCATCCTCCACCGTGCCCTCAGCCTCCACTGCAGGGACAATTCACAGTGCCCCTCCAGCATACCATATGTGCAGGGCACGGCGGTGTCATGCTGTTCCGCACCTAGTTTGCTTGGGAAAACAAAGTCACACAGGGGAGTAACTGCTCCGTGTCCTTCATCAAGAAATCGAATCCTGGCTTTCTCCGTGACAACTCAAAATTGGAGCCATGGTGACAGACAACGGCAAGAACATGGTGTCAGCGCTGAGTCAAGGAGGGCTGAGCCATGCGCCCTGCATGGCACACATGTTAAATCTGGTTGTCAAGCGGTTCCTGAAGTCCTCCACCCATCTGCAAGACATCCTAAAAATGGCCAGGAAACTTTGCATGCACTTCAGCCACTCGTACACCGCAAAGCACACCCTCCTTGAGCTCCAGCGGCAGAACGGCATCCCCCAACATAGGCTTATATGAGACTTTTCCACCTGTTGGAATTCCACCCTCCATATGTTGGATCGACTATACGAACAGAGAAAGGCCATAAATGATTTCAAATGGATTGGAGTACTCCTCTGTGTAACTTCGATGTCAGCTAGTGACAGCTCATGTGTGACACCCGCCATTTGCTCAGGCCCTTTGAGGAGGCCACATTATTTGTCAGTTGTCAGGACTACGGGATGAACAACGTCATTCAACTGCCTCATGTCCTGGAACAGATGCTGGTAAATCTGGCTGTTCAGGGGACTAGAGAAGTGGCACCTAGATCTCACGGCCACATAAGCCTTGTGGGGGCTGAACTGGAGGAGGATGAAGAGGACATTGGAGCACAAGCAATGTGTAGCGTAATGGGTGGTTTTTACACTCAGGTGACAGAAGAGGAGGAGCCGGAGCAGCCAGAGGAGCTACAGGGCAATGAGGAAGAGGAGGCAGTGGACCCAGACACACCTTGGCAGTATGCAGTGGAGATGGAGGTAGGGAGTCCCTCTGAGTCACTTGCACAAACTGCCCGATGCATGCTCACTTGCTTGCGTAGTGACAGCCGAATTGTCACAATTTGGCAGAGGGATGACTTCTGGCTCTCCACCTTGTTGGACCCTCACTACCGGTCCAAAATGGGGGCCTTTTTAACACCCGCTGAGAGGGAGGACAAACTGAAATACTATAGAGACATCCTATGTAGTGAGTTGGCCGCTGCCTATCTGCGCCATCATCCATCCTCTCACAGGTCTGACCGGGGGGACCTCTGCTCTCACGTTCCTCTGCCATGGCTGCTGTGGCAGGGTGGGGGAATAGAAGCAGTTCCAGCTCCATCAGCAGCAACTGGAGTCCAGAGTTGCTGATGAGCAGCTTTCTTTACCTGTAAAGTGAAGAAATTACTCACCATAGGGCAGCAGCTAGACCTTGAGCAGGACCTGAACCAGCAGGTGGTGGCATACTTGGACAGTACCCTGCCACCCCACATTGAAGATCCGCTGGACTACTGGGCGGCCAAACTGGATTTGTGGCCGCAACTAGCAGAGTTTGCCCTGCCCGGCCAGTAGTGTGGCATCAGAGCGTGTGTTTAGTGTGGCGGGAGCCATAGTTACCCCAAGAACTCGCCTGTCCACCCAAACTGTGGAGAGACTGACCTTTGTCAAGATGAATCAGGTGTGGATCAGCCAGGATTTCCACCCACCAATGCATGATGCATCAGACTAGATCATCCATGGTGCCAAACCAACACTTTGACAAAAAAAAAACGGTTTCTTCTAGCTACCTGCCTCAGCTACTATTCTGATGCTTCCCCCCCGCCTGATGCCACACATCTGATGCCAAGTGCTCCTTCTTTCACCCACCATCTTCAGCTGGTACTCGTATTGCCACCCACCTCCCCACTCTGTCACCGGGTCACTCTCTGGTCTCCTGATGCTGCTGCCAACCCCACACTATGTCACCTTGCCACTCTGTGGTCTCCTGATTCTGCTGTCACTCCACACTATGTCACCTTGCCACTCTGTGGTCTGCTGATGCTGCTGCCACCTCCACACTATGTCACTTTGCCACTCTGTGGTCTCCTGATGCTGCTGCCACCTACCCACTCTGTCACCGGGTCACTCTGTGGTCTCCTGATTCTGTTGTCACCTCCACACTATGTCACCTTGCCACTCTGTGGTCTCCTGATGCTGCTGCTGCCACCTCCACACTGTCTTTGTGCCACTCTGTGGCCTCCTCATGATGCTGCTGCTGCGGTCACCGGGAGCAGGCAGTTCCGAGAACAGCCCGATGAAGGCCCCCGGCGGCTGTTCTCGGAACTGCCTGCTCCCGGTGACCACATTTGATTTCAGACCGGCTCGCGCACAGGCACAGGTAAAGACTTACCTGAGCATCGCCGGACTCGTGAGTTAAGATGGCAGCCCGCATGTGTTCGGGGGCGAACAAGGCGAATTGGCCATCACTGCTCGCAAGAAATCTGCACCAAAACTGCTCAAACCACAGGTCCTGCTGTCTATAGTGCAGAGTAGTGTTTTTGCAAGTGGTTAGGTGTTTTTTTTTTTTTAAAGGATCTGTCATTATTACTGGCGATGGGGGGACATTACATTATACATACTAGAGCACTATGTGGGGGGCTTTAGGTATACTGGGGCACTACGAGGGCCATTGGATGTCCAGTTAACTGAGGGCACTGCAGGAATTAGATTTTAAAAAAAGCCAATGAACTACATCCGTTTTTAATGGCTTTTTTTAAAGGCCTTTAAAAACGGATGCAAAATGGATAGACAGTGAGAAAATGGATCCACACATGAACGGATGCAAAATGGCCATGAAAAACTGACAGGGGCACATTTACTAAGACTAGCTTTCCCCCTTGCGCTGCCGTAAGATTCGTCTAATTTATGATGAGGCGTGCACCTAGTTATAAATTAGGCGCATCTATGGCAGTCCTTGTGCCTGGCGAAAAAACTACTCCAGCTCCTGGCTGGTGTCGTTTTCTGGCAATATTTACGCCTTTACATTTCCATACGTAAATGTTAGTAAATTTGTCAGAGCCAATTAGGCAAGGTTAATCGATTGCCTTAATCATGCACACGACCGTATGTATTTTGCGGTCCGCAAAAAACACGGATGACATCCATGTGCATTCCGTATTTTGCGGAACGAAACAGCTTGCCCCTAATAGAACAATACTATCTTTGTCCGTAATGCGGACAATAATAGGACATGTTCTATTTTTTTGCGGAACAGAAATACGGACATACGGAAACAGAATGCACACTGAATAACTTCCATTTTTTTTGCGGACCCACTGAAATGAATGGTTCCGCATACGGTCCGCAAAAAAAAAAAAACTGAATAGACACGGAAAGAAAATATGTTCGTGTATTTTGAGTCCTTAGAAGGCGTTACCTAGGGATAAGTGGGAGCGGCAGCAGGGCCATGGACAATGAGTGTTTCCATTGTGGAAGTGGTCAATTCTCCATATGCAAATATATTGCCGTAATCAGGGCGGCGATACAGTTGATTACTGTGGTGGGCTTTGGAGCGATGTCTCCCTGTCTTGCCATTCCCTCTGATAGGCTACAGGCACTAGGCCTGAAGCCTATTAGAGGTCGCTAAAGGTGGCACAATGACGTCATCATCATCACGCCGCCTGAGCTGGACAGCATACAGATTAGGACACAGACCGGAAGAGGGCTGTGTCCTGCGCCACATCACTGACAGCCGTATGGAGCTAAGTATTTGAGTTTGTTATTTTTATTTGGCAGTATGGTGTTGGGACATTATGGGGGACATTATTATAACTGGGAGCACTATGGGGGAATTGTTTCTAATGGGGGCATTTTGTAGTGGCACACAGATAGATGAATTTTTTTGTACTGGCACACATTGGCTCTACTGGGGGCTATAAAAGGGGGTATTTTTTGTACTGACATACATCATAAGGGGCGATTTTTAACCTTGGCACACATTAAAAGGCCTCTTGCACACGGCCGTTGTGCTCCCGTGGCCGTATTGCGAGCCGCAATACTTGGGGCACTGGCCGTGTGCATTCCGCATCACGGATGCGGACCCATTCTGGAGATGCGGTGCGAACGGAAGCACGGAACGGAACCCCACGGAAGCACTACGGAGTGCTTCCGAGAGGTTCCAATCCGTGCTTCCGTTCCGAAAAAAAATAGAACTTGTTCTATCTTTTTGCGGAACGGACGGATCATGGACCCATTCAAGTTGAATTGGGGTCCCCAATGCACGGAACGGAACCACAACGGCCGTGTGCAAGAGGCCTAAGGGAGGATTTTTTGTAATGGCACACATTATAAAGGGGTTATTTTTTCTACTGGCACACATAAGGGGGTATTTTTTATATTGGCAGATATTATAAGGGGGTATTTTTTCTACTGGCACACATATGGGGGTATTTTTTTCTCTACTGGCACATATTATAAGGGGAATAATTACTTCCGAGGATATTACGGTGGGCTTTATTACTACTGGGGGGATATGGGAAACATGATTACTAGTATGGGCACTATGAGGGCATTATTACTTCTGGGTCACAATGGGGGATATTATTACTATTGGGGTCACTGTTAACACTATGCACTCTGGCAGATAATTATTACTATTGGTGGGACTTTTGGTAGCCCTATTACTGTGGGGGGAACCCTGGCACAGTATCAGCTTAGAAAAATTATTTTTAGGGGACACTAACACTATTTGCTGGACGCGGGTATTTCTTATGTCTACTTTCACACTGGCGTTTTGACTTTCCGTTTGTGAGATCCGTTCAGGGATCTCACAAGCGGTCCAAAACGGATCAGTTTTGCCCCAATGCAATCTGAATGGATAAGGATCCGCTCAGAATGCATCAGTTTGCCTCCGTTCCGACTCCATTCCACTCTGGAGACTGACACCAAAATGCAGCGTTTTGGTGTCCATCTGATAAAACTGACACAATCTGGCACAATAGAAAACGGATCCGTCCTCCATTGACTTTCAATGGAGTTCAAGACGGATCCGTCTTGGCTATGTTAAAGATGATACAAACGGATCCGTTCGGAACGGATGCAGACGGTTGTATTAGGCTACTTTCACACCTGCATTTAGGTGCGGATCCGTCTGGTATCTGCCCAGACGGATCCGCACCTATAATGCAAACGCTGGTATCCGTTCAGAACGGATCCGTTTGCATTACTCTGTAAAAAAAAAAATCTAAGTCTAAGTCAAACGGATCCGTCCTGAAAGTCAATGGGGGATGGATCCGTTTACAATTGCACCATATTGTGCCAGTGATAAACGGATCCGCCCCATCGACTTACATTGTAAGTCAGGACGGATCCGTATGGCTCTGCATCGCCAGGCGGATATGGAGGCTGAACGGAGCCAAACTGATGCATTCTGAGTGGATCCTTTTCCATTCAGAATTCATTGGGGCTAAACTGATCCGTTTTGGACCGCTTGTGAGAGCCTTGAAACGGATCTCAGAATCGGAAAGCCAAAACGCCAGTGTAAAAAGTAGCTTTATCTGAACGAATCCGTCCATGACGGATCCGCACAAAACGTGAGTTTGAAAGTAGCCTAACACTGTGTGCCAATAATTATTGAAGGGGGCACTAGTGATAGTAATATTTTCAGGGGGATCATCTGTTTCTGCAGTATAGTATTGGGGAGACAGTGGGCACAGTATTGGGATGGCAGGATGGGGTGTTCTGAAGGTGGGAGGACGATGGAAAAGTAGGAAACTAAGATGTCTGTTTGTCAAACTCTGCAGTGACAAGAGGTGGGTGGTTTGGTCTGAAAGGAGAAGATGAGGAAAGAGAACGTCTAGAGCAGGGATCAACAACCTTCGGCACTCCAGCTTCTGTGAAACTACAACTCCCAGCATGCACACTTACTCAGCAGCGCTTGTAACTCCCATAGAATTGAAAGGAGGATTCTGGGAGTTGTAGTCTCAGAACAGCTGGAGTGCCAGAGGTTGCTGATCCCTGGTCTAGAAGAAACCTCACTGGATGTAAGAGGTATGTGGTACTGTATGAGGCCTTATTCACATGTAAGTGATTCACAGCCTTCCACTTTCCATGTTCTCCACAGACAGTGCATGTACCCTTTCATTTTAATGTGTGTATTCACACATCCATGTTTTAGCACGATATGTGGGTCCATGGTTGTAGCTCGGAAAAATGCTCTATTTTGTCTGTCCATCATACCCATTATAGTCTAAGGGTCCGTGAAAAACACAGACCCAACATGAACGCCATCCAGGCTCGGACTGGCCCACAGGGGAATCCCCCGGTGGGCCCCTGAGCAAGGTGGGCCCTTCGTCTCCCACCCCCTGCACAAGTGGCACATAATACAGTAGACTTACTGCACTACATACATATATACAATGTACAGCACCTCAACCAGTCTATGTTCATATAAAAAAACTTTAAACGTTAAAATATGTATTATATTTGAATGTATCTGTACGGTGGGCCCCCAAAATAAATTTTACTGGTGGGCCCAAAGTTCCCCAGTCCGACACTGACGCCATCCATGTTTTGTCCGTGTTTTACAGATCATTCATAGGAGTGCTCCGAGTGTCAGTGCAACACAGATGATACATAAAAACAGACACACTGACCAAACACGGATTCTTCCCAGAAATTTTAACAGATGAATCACTGACCATCTTATCACGGATTTCATCATGGACATGGACATGTGAATAAGGCCTTACCCTGTATGTTTTGTATGGCTGTTTTCCACGGCCGTGTGCATTCGGTCTTAGTTTGAGAATTTGGCATGGGGAAGGGTAGACATTAAAATGTTTGCTTCAGGCAACAGAAAGGCTAGGTGCTCCCCCGGCCCCTGCCACACCCCTGCTCCACCCTATTCAACTGCATAACACAGCAGGTTAAAAAAGGGTTGAAAATAGCCGCAAGTCCGTTAATATATGACTCCCACATTCTATCTGTTTTTAATGTACCCTTAGGGCTCATACACACTGCCATTGGTCGGCAATGCACGGGCAACATCCATGCGGATTCCGCAGATGGATCCAGACCCATGGGTCCATGATCCGTCCGCACTGCAAAAAAATACAAGTTCTATTTTTTTGCGGTGCAGAGGGACGGAGAGGAACCCCACAGAAGCACTCCGTAGTGCCCACAGAAGCACTCCGTAGTGCTTCTGTGGGGTGCCGTACCTCCATTATGCTTTGACCTTCCAGATTGCGAAGCTATTCTAGTGAATGGCTCTGCATTTATGATGCAGGGTGCACTCGGCCGGTGCCCGTGTGTTGCGGACGCGCTGTTTGTGGGCCACAGTACGCGCACGGATGGGTAACGGCCATGTGCACGAGCCCTTAGGGATCTACCTTTACAAACTGCGCAGCCAAAAACTGTCTGCGGGTTTACCGCGCTTTTTACCGAAAAAGTCTTGTGTAAATACACAGTAAGGCCTAATTATATGGATGCCATATTGAGGACATACCTGTATTTATTTCACAGCGTTCACATACTCATAGCATTAAAACGGTATATAACGTAGGATAATGGTGGAAACGGAAAATATTCACTAGCAGCTGTACCTATGCAGGAAGTTGACGCCAGGAAGGTGTTGAATTCTGGAATATGCATTGCCCTTTCTTAAAAATTTATTTTGCATCGCATGCGAATGTGATTTTCTTCGCCACCCACCGCTTGCATCCTCTTATAAGACCACGCCTGGTCCAACAGATGTTGGATGTCACTGGATCTAGCAGGCCTACAGAAGAATAGCACGCAAGCAGCACTTTTACCCCGTTCAGTTCCATTACCGCTGTAACAATGTCGTTTTATATGAAGGCCGCGGTGGGTTTCCTTTTTTGTACAGCAAATATGAGAACAGGAAGCAGATTTCCTGTCGAACTACTCCTTCACCACAGGTCTGCATGCAGTATTGCACTTATTAACCTCTACTGTGCTGGAGGAATCTGCAAAGCAAAAAGGTATAGCTTTTAAGTTTCCAAAAGCCAACATGTGGGATCCATCAGTGATCTTAGCCAGATAGGAGCTGCAAGAGGTCTTGAGCAACCTCAAAGGGAATCTCATAAACAGCAGATATGTTATAGGAGCAGAAGGAAACAAGAAATGGAATGGCTGAACAGGCTTGCCGTCTTCAGTGATAGTTAACACAAAATGCCTTGGTTTTCCCCCAAAACACCTCCATCCCCTATAGCACCATACATATTCAGTGTGTTACATGTATGATGCATCGGTTTTGCATCTAGGCCCGGCCGTCCTTAAAAAAAAAAAAAAAAATGAACCAGCATGGCCTCAAAATACAAAGCAGCTGCGCATTGTTCCTTTAGTGTCACGTCGTGCGAAACAAGGAGCTGTATTATCCGAAACAGCAGCGACTGCCTCACTTAATGTTCAGAATAGCTATTCAGGAACATCACAACGAGCATTCGATCGTGTCGTCATATTAATAGCGAAGAATAGGAAGAAATGGAAGGCAAGGGCAACGAAGAGTTACAGAAGGATGACATCACGCCTCATTTGCATAGAGGAGATTATATAAAAGCAGGCGCAGCTCTCTCCTCTCTCAGACTCAAGGCTGTGTTTGTGAGGAGCCATTCTGCTTGTGCGCTGTGTTGCTGGTAAGTGGTTATTGCATTTGTATCCTTCTTGTTTAGGGCTGTGGGACCAGTATGAAAGATCCTGTTATAGCTGGTCTTGGTGGTTTATGCTTTTTGTCCTTCTGAAGGAAGTGTGCCTGGATTTGCATGTGAATTTCCATTCCCCGTTATCATTTTGCCAGCACTCAGCCTTGAGCAGTTACCTTTAAGGCTTATTATGTACAATGTGTCTAAATTGGTGGTATTGTGAGATCTTTGCCTTTTTTTTATATTGATGAGGATCCTGCAATGGGTTAATATCAGTGCATTGGAATAACACTAATTGGAATGGTTTGCTGCTCTGCTGCGAAGGCGTGGGGGCTGCTGAAGAACAGGGCGGTGGTTAAGGCTCCTTGAGTTAGCTGCAGCCCTTTGTAAGAAAGGAAGAATGCATGACTTCATCTGCCAGCAAGGGATTGCTGCCCACCACATTTGCGCAACCCTTATTAACATATGAACTGGTGTGCATCCAGATTATTGATTGATAGATGATTCTGTGATCAGAAAATATGATGCGTCACTACATTTAGTTACTGTTTTAAAATATGGGCGTACATCTGATGGGCTTTAAATATAGACCTCTAGTCTAAACCGTGAAGTTCTGATTCTTGAGATGGCTCAAATCTTCTGTTAGAAAGTGAGGGGATGAGGGCGTGGCAGGCACTGTAATAGCAAGTGACACTTTTTGCAGTGCAAGCATGGTGGCGCTCTAACACTCATTCTCTTCTCTCCTTTGTGCAGATCATCCTACAAAATGTCTGACAAACCAGATATGGCTGAGATTGAGAAATTCGATAAGGCCAAGCTGAAAAAGACAGAAACGCAAGAGAAAAATCCACTTCCTTCTAAAGAAAGTGAGTTTATTTTTACTTTATTTAAATATTTTGGTTTAGGTTTATCTTATTTGTAAATACCTTTAACATAAATACTAATTGTCGTTTTTGTTTTTTTCTTTTTTCAGCAATTGAGCAAGAGAAACAACAATCTGAATCCTAATGAACCCCCATCACCCCCCAATATGCACTGTACATTCCACAAGCATTGCCTTCTTATTTTTTCTTCTTTTAGCTGTTTAACTTTGTAAGAAATAACTAAGATACAAAGAGGTTGGAAAACGTTTACTGTGCTGCCCCATTACACCGACAGAAAAGTTAATAAAAGAACTACTGAACACTGAATGAAGGCGCTGCCTTTCCATCTGCCTGTCTGGCTGGCTTTGGTTTTGGTGGCATGAGCGACCTTACACAATGAAAGGAGAATCTGAGTGGAACTACAGATATCCAGTAATATGAGGTGATGCGTTGAATGGAAAGCTGCACCAAGGTCCGGCGAGCTGTAAAATGCGGTCAAATCGAGTGCCATTTTATTTGTTCAAAATGATTTGAATTATTGGAATGCACAATTTTTTTCAATATGCAAATAAAAAGTATAAAATATTTTCTGATTCGTGTAATGTTTCTATCTGTGACAAGTCGCCATGCCGGAGGAACAGCGTGGGTAAAACAAAGGGTTTTCCGTGGTGGTAATACCAAGATGTGTGATTCTTTTGTGCTGAACTGACCAACCACAATGACGGTAACTGCTTGTATTTCATATTAGTTATCTTTAACTTAATCAGTAGTAAGGGTTCTTAACTGGGTGTGGTCTGCATTAACTCTTGCATGACATCCGGTAGCTTCAAATGTAGACTTTGTACATTTTTAACACACTTTACTATAAAATGCTAGTGTTAATTAAACATCTTTTTGTTTTTGCTATTTTATTTCTTATTTTATTTATTTTTATAACCCTGGGGTGTCTGAATTTATAACCCTGGGGTGTCACCTTCTGTTGCAAGTACTCCTTCCCTATTGGAAGTGTAGAACTTTATATATGCCTGTAGTTTTGGCAAAGTAACCCTATTAGTAATCAGTGGGGGGGAGGGGCTGTCTAGATGTAATGCTAAATTCTTCTAATTTTAATTAAGATCTAGTCATTGCTATGTCTGGGTCAGTGTTTCCCTGGTCATGTGGAGCCATTGTTAGAAATAAGGAGGGGCAGGGAGCCAACAGGATGTGCACACAGAACAAAGATGAGTGCATAGATTTTTAACTAGTGGGGGAAGATGGATTCAGTTAAACTGACTTGAGGTCCCTTTTTAATGGTTTCTTGTAATTGCTAGCTGCATGGAGCAGATGGTCTTTATGGGTTAAATGGTGTGCATGACTCTGCAGTTGGCAGACACTTTTTTTTATTTTTTTATTATGGGTTTCTGGTAACCTGATCCTTATAGATGACTAATCTCTGTAGTCTGCTGTTGGAGGCTTGGTCAGCCAGCAGTAGATGTGCGGAGATAAAGGCTGCCATTATCACAATGACTCATTTATTACAAATCTAACTCTTGTTAGCCTCTGGCCGTCAGGTGCCATTCATAGAGGTCTCATTACCTTTAGGGTGTGACATGGGGCACAGTCTGGTCACATTACTATGCATTGTCTAATGTTATGTCAGCCTTGGTGGGTGTTCTCGTGACTAGGGGATGCTTGTCACCAAATGTCATTTTCGCCTCACTGACAAAATTTCAAGTTGCAGCATCTTAAGAGTTTTTACGGACACCTCTCCTCATTCAAGCACCGCCTACCTGGGTGTTACCATGGCGATCATGCTGTATATACACTGCTGTGGCCAATTAATGGTTAGAATTTTGAACAAGTGAAGGGAGTGGTTTGTGAATTGACTACGCTGATCGGAGGAGACACGTCCGCGTGTGCACCAGCCGGATGCCTACGTTCTGAGCACACCACACAAGATTAATTTTGGTTTTCTATGAATGGAGGCTTTTTTTTAACACTATATAATACTGCCATCACAAAGACCCTGATTCATCAAAACTGGAGTAAAGGAAAACTGGCTTAGTTGTCCATAGCAACCAATCAGATTCCACCTTAAATTTTCCAAAGGAGCTATTTAGTTGCTATGGGTGACTAAGCTGGTTTTCCTTTACACCAGTTTTGATTAAATCTCCCCTAATAATATATTCCATAGCTGGAATTAACCATTTGCAGGTACTGGTGGCAGACACACTTGTGGTTGCATTTTTGTGAAGCCAAATCATATTTCATATAAATCCCTGAGGGGACTGAACACAATGCAATTTGGTACCAGCCTGAAAGCCTCAGGTAAGAATCTGAAGCCTAAAAATACATATATACGTTAAAGGGGTATTCCAGCAATATGAAGTGTGTATAGGGGATGATCATGATAATGGAGGCCCTGTACCCCCTCCCCAAACTGAATGGAGCAGCAGGTTGATCATGTGCGCTGTCAGCCCCTTCATCTCTGAGACAGCCAAATATATCAACCTGCTCCTCTGCACTAGAATACCCCTTTAAAGAGGACCTGTCACCATAAAGTACAATGCAATGTGAAAGCAGCATGTTATAAAGCAGGCTCGGACTGACCCACAGGGGTACAGGTGAATCCCCCACTGGGCCCCTGAGCAAGGTGGGCCCCTAGTCTCCCACCCCCTGCACAAGTGGCACATAAGACAGTAGACTTACTGCACTACATATCAATGTACAGCACCTCAATCAGACCATGTTCATATAAATAACTTGTTAGATTAAAGAAACTCCCCAGTTTATTATTATAGACATGACCAGAGCTGAGATGACTTCTAGGTATAGAGGAAAGCTAGCCAGTGTCCTCTTCTCCCCAGGACCTACCTTCTCAAAGCTGCTGCAGGGACCCCCATATTCAATCATATGGTAGCATCTTGCTGCTGTGTGGGCAGGTAATATTTGAATGTATCCGTACGGTGGGCCCCCAAAATAAATTTTACTGGTGGGCCCTAGGCATTAGTGATGAGCGGCAGGGGCAATATTAGAATTTGAGATATTTTGTGAAAATTTGGGCAAATATTCATCATATATTCGCAAATTAGAGAATTTAGAAAATTCGCGATTATTTTCTTGATTGCAAAAATCCGCAATGTAATATGCGCGTATTGCGCAGGCAATACAGGCTTTGGTCACTGTTGCTACATTTTTCAAGCTGCTGGAAGTTTCCTGAGACTGGAGTAAATGGTTGGCACGGCAGAACATTACAATAGCTTTATATGCAGATATTGTGCTCCAATATATTCGCAATTGCGCAAATCGGCAATTAATGATGCGCATATTTTGCCGCAATATGTGAAACTTCACATTTTAGCAGGTCTGACTACATATTACTGATTGGTGCACTATGTATTATTGTGACATCACAGCACTATGTCTGTAGGATGTACAGTATGTATGGACAGCAGAACCGATCACACTACTAACACCCTGCACTGGAACCTCAGCTACACTATATCAGGATCTAACCTACAATGACTATCTCCCACTAACTATCTGTATTATATATATAAGCTATCTAACTATCTAATGTAGTGTGGAAAGCACAGAGCACAGCAATGTCACTGCTCTCTCTCTCAGAACTCCATAAAACTACAGAAAATGGCTGCTGGGGAGGTTCTTATATAGTAAGGGGGAGACAACTTTCCTATTGGTTGCTAGGGATGTTGCTAAGCTCAGACAAAGACATTGCAGCCTTCTCATTGGCCCACAAGCAAGAAGGGAGGTTACTGATGAAAAAAAAATCTAGAATATTCACGAATATGAATATATAGCACTATATTCTACATCTTGTCGAATTCCCAAAGTGGTGATTTTCGTGATTATAATTCGCGATACGAATATTCGCGCCCAACACTACTGGGCATCCCAGTCCGACACTGGAGCAGAGTTTTGTGGTAAAAGATTCAATAAGGCTGTTTTCACACTGCTGACACAGCCTTTTGGCATGAAATACATGCGATTTCCTGACCATTAAAGGGGTTGTCCTGCCATACATATTGATGACCTATCCACAATATCAGATCGGTGGGGGTCTGACACCTGGCACCCCCAATGATCAGCTGTTTGACAAGGAGGTGACACTCCATATGAGCGCCGCTTCCTGTTCATTACGCTGCGCTTTGTCCCAGAAGTGCAATGTAATGACAAGTACTTGCTTCATTCACTTGAATGGAGCGAGTACTTGTAATTACAGTACGCCACCACTTTACAGGAGACGACGCATAGTGTAAAGACACGGAAGCGACGTTTACCTGGAACGCCACCTCCTCATCAAACAGCTGATCATCAGGGGTGCCGTGTGTCAAACCCCCGCCAATCCGATACTGATGACCTATCCTGAGGGGAGGTCATCAATCGCTAGACAACCGCTTTAAGGGTATATTTAACTGCAACAGAAAAATCCACTCTATACATATGAATGAAGTTGTACTGTGGCATATGTAAGGATTTCTGCAAGCCCCATTCAGATGAATAGGACAGTATCAAACAGTTTTGCAACAAATCTGCTGTGTATTAGGCTGGGTTCACACGGGCGTTGCGGGAAAAGATACGGGTGAGTTGCGGGAACATGCGCGATTTTTCCCAGAATGCTTAGTAGAAGGTCAATTGAGGGTTAAAAAAAATTAAATAAAAATTAACTCACCTCCTCCAATTGATCTCGTAGCTGCTGGTCTCCTGTTCTTTCTTCAGGACCTGTCAAAGGACCTGTGGTGATGTCACTGAGCTCATCACATGGTCCATCACCATAGTGATGGACCATGTGATGAGCTCAGTGATGTCACCATAAGTCCTTTGACAGGTCCTGAAGAAAGAACCGGAGAGCGGCAGCTACGAGATCAATTGGAGTAGGTGAGTTAATTTTTATAAAAATCTTTAACCCTCAATTGACCTTCTACTAAGCATTCTGTATTAAAGAATGCTATTATTTTCCCTTATAACCATGTTATAAGGGAAAATAATACAGTGAATAGACTTTCATCCTAGCAACCATGCGTGAAAATCGCACCGCATCCGCACTTCCTTGCGGATGCTTGCGATTTTCACGCAGCCCCATTCAAATCACCGCTCATCTGCACAGCCCCATAGAAATGAATGGGTCCGGATTCAGCGCGGGTGCAATGCGTTCGCCTCACGCATTGCACCTGCGCAGAAATCTCGCCCGTGTAATTGCACCCGCGCAGAAATCTCGCCCGTGTGAAAGGGGCCTTAGTGTGTGCGTAAATACCAGTGAAGGACGCCCCATGCAGTGTTCCTCCTACAAATGGCACCCTCCCCCTATCCACTTAGATACCGGGGTCAACATGGCATCTGAGGGGTTAGATTGCCGGGATCTCAAGTTAATGCTGTCTATGTGCTGTATATGTACAGTGCTGTGTGCTAACTACCAACCTGCAGGGTTGTACATGTATTGTGCAGTGTGGAAAGGGATGATGTCTCATCTCTATTCTTTTATAAAGTGCTGTCGTATTAGTCAGTGTGACCGTTAATGGCAGTGATGTATGTTGTGACCGGTTTATGCTGTCTTACATTTTTCATGGCATAAATCAATAAATGAAGGTCAGTGCCACACAAAGGGGTATGGCTACACGGCGCCATGTGTCGTATGACATTTGATATGTATTTCAATGGTGTCACAGACGCTACAGTCGCAGAAAACTCCAACTTCGCGTCGCAGCAAGTAGCATGTCCCATAGCAACATCATTGAATTGCATTACATAAAATGACACATGTCACCGTGTAGCTGGACCCTTATCCTGTTGAAGACAAAAACGAGTTCTGAGTAGACAAGGCCAATTTTTGCTTGTTTTGATAAATGAATCCCTAATGGTGAGATTTATGAAACGGTCTAAAAGCAAAACTGTCTTTATTTGCCCATAGCAACCAATCACAGGGCAGATTGCATTTCTTTTCATGTACTTAAAAAATTCAAACTGGACAGTGATTGGTTGCTCTGGGCAACAAAGACAGGTCTGCATTGAAGTGCATTATGCCTGCCAGCATAATGCAGGGCCAAATAGGTATACTAAGATGGCAGACTTTCTTTAGTCCTTTATTAGGGCTCCTGGCTGCCATGACAACCCATTCCCACTCTGTGATTGTAGGAGGATGGGCAGACAGAGAAAGCCCCCAATGCCTGTTTAACCATTTAAATGCTGTAGTCAGGAGCATAGCTATAGGGGAAGCAGGGGAAGTGACTGCTTTGGGGCCCAGAACTACAAGGGGCCCCCTCAGGAGGAAGGCTAAAAGATTTTATTGGTAGGATCCCCTCAACAGTATTATAAAATTACATTATATACAGTGACACTGTAGGAAATGGATGGAGCAGTCTTGACTAGCCACAGGAGTGGGGGTTGCACGTGAGTAGAGGGTTGCAAAGAAGTTGGGTGAAGTCCATTTAAAAATTTGCTGTGGGGCCCAGTCAGTTGTAGTTGCCACTAGATGGTTCCATTCATCTTCACTGTAATGATAGCAGTCGTGGAGACAAACAATTTTATAATCCCTTGATTTGTATTTTTGGAGGCCATGCATCAGGGCACAATCATTTTACCCTTGATTTTTGTTGCCATGGATGGGTATTTTCTGGACATTTTTGTAATAGATTTTTGTTCCATCTCTGATGACTTGGTCTCCAGACCCTCTCTTCTTTTGAGCAAACTTTTCACCTGATGAAAAGTATGACCACATCAGCGTTTAGCTGTGGTTTAGTTATCAATCAGCTTAGAGGCAGTCTGACAGATTTATCACAAAACGATTTTCTGCATCTGCTACTGTATGTACTGTAAAACTGTGCAAGGGGTGAAAGACGTTTAATGAATTTTTTTTTAGCACATGTACAGCCTAAATGCTATTACTATGCAGTACCAAAATGATATTGCAATAGAGGTCTATATGATAACAGCATGCAATTAGAATTGAGCAGACACCTGGATGTTCGGGTTCGGCCGAACTTCACAAAAAGTTCAAGTTCGGGACCCGAACTTGACCCCGAACCCCATTGAAGTCAATGGGGACCTGAACTTTTAAGCACTAAAATGGCTGTAAAAATGTCATGGAAAGGGCTAGAGGGCTGCAAATGGCATACAAATGTGGTTAAGAGCATGGCAAGTGCTCTGCAAACAAAAGTGGTTAGGGAAATGACTTCAAATAACATAAAATACGTAAAAATTAAAAATAATAATCGTGATCTAGGAGGACGAGGTCCATATGGAGTAGGAGGTTGAGGAGGCGGTGGATGTGGCAGTGTAGGTGGAAGCGGCGGTGGAGGAGGAAGAGGAGGAGGTAGCCTTCACAGTTTTTTGGTTTTACATTTATTTTTATTTTTTTAAATTAGGGTACACCCCAAAACATTGGGAAATATAACCTGTGATAACCCCCTCCAGTCATGCTAAACACACGTTTAGACAATACACTGGCTGCCGGGCAGGCCAGCACCTCCAAGGCGTGCCCAATTTGGAGACCCAGAAGTTGAAGGGGGCAGACCCGTCATCCAGTACGTGTAGGCGTGTGCACACATAATGCTCCACCATGTTGGTGAAATGCTGCCTCCTGCTAAGACGTTCCATATCAGCTGGTGGTGCTTGTTGTTGTGGCGTGCTGACAAAGCTTTTCCACATTTCGGCCATGCTAACCCTGCCTTCTGAGGTGCTGGCGGTTCCCCAGCTGTGTTGGCGACCTCTTCCTCATCCTCTGCCTTCGCCTTGTGCTTCCACTGTGCCCCCCCTGTCAGGTGGGAATGCCACCAGCAGCACGTCTACCAGCGTGCGCATGTACACGCGCATCTTACGATCACGCTACAGTGAGGGAATTAAGGACGGTACGTTGTCCTTGTAACGGGGATCCAGCAGCGTCGCCACCCAGTAATCTATAACTAAAGGACCAGACTTGGGCAAGGTCAACAATTCTCTTATATTTACATATGCCTGAGTAGGCAGAAAAACCTATCTTGGCCCAAGTCAAACTAATAAATCACTTTTATTCGGTATGCATTAAAAAGCTAAACAATATGCGTGGAACGCAAATTTTATTGGTTATACAGACCATTGAAACAAAAAGTTACTAAGGTATTAAAAACACGGTCACCATACCACTGTTACTAGTAATGACTAGTGGTGGTGACTAGTAATGACTTCACCACCACTAGTCATTACTAGTAACAGTGGTATGGTGACCGTGTTTTTAATACCTTAGTAACTTTTTGTTTCAATGGTCTGTATAACCAATAAAATTTGCGTTCCACGCATATTGTTTAGCTTTTTAATGCATACCGAATAAAAGTGATTTATTAGTTTGACTTGGGCCAAGATAGGTTTTTCTGCCTACTCAGGCATATGTAAATATAAGAGCCACCCAGTAATCAGCACAAGTTAGAATGTGGGCAACTCGGCGGTCGTTGTGGAGACACTGCAGCATGTAATCGCTCATGTGTGCCAGCCTGCCCAGAGGCAACGAAAAGCTGTCCTCTGTGGGAGGTGTATCGTCTGTGTCCTCTCTATCCCCCCAGCCACGCACCAGTGATGGTCATGAGTTGGTCTGGGTGTCACCCTGCTGTGAACATGGTTCCTCCTCCTCCATCTCCTCCTCCTCATCCTCCACCTCGTCATCCTCCGGAACTGTGCCCTGGCTAGACAATTGTGTACCTGGCGTTTGTGGGTGCAGGAACCCACCCTCAGAGCCACTTGTGAATGACTTGCCAGAAACCCTATGAAATGATACCTCCTCCTGTGCCACATCCTCTTCTCTTCCATCATCGCCAGCAGCCTTTTTTCAAGGAGGCATAGAAGTGGGATAGTTACGCTGAGAACGGCGTTATCGGCACTGGCCATGTTGGTGCAGTACTCGAAACAGCGCAACAAGGAACACAGGTCTCGCATGGAGGCCCAGTCATTAGTGGTGAAGTGGTGCTGTTCCGCAGAGCGACTCACCCGTGCGTGCTGCAGCTGAAACTCCACTATCGCCTGCAGTCTGGCCAGCATGTGCAAGGTAGAGTTCCACCTTGTGGGCACGTCGCATATGAGGTGGTGAGCGGGAAGGCCGAAGTTACGCTGCAGCGCTGACAGACGAGCAGCAGCAGGGTGAGAACGCCAAAAGCGCGCACAGACGGCCCGCATTTTATACAGCAGCTCTGACATATAATGGGGGATTTTTAAGGAATCTCTGCACCACCAAATTCAGCACATGTGCCAGGCAAGAGATGTGCGTCAAACCGACTAGTCCCAGAGCTGCTATGAGATTTCGCCCATTATCGCACACCCCTAGGCCGGGCTTGAGGCTCACTGGCACCAACCACTCATTGGTCTGTTGTTCAAGGCCCGTCCACAGCTCTTGCGAGGTGTGGGGTTTGTCCCCCAAACAGATAAGTTTTAAAACTGCCTAACTGCCTGCTGTCGTTTACCCCTGGCTGTGCTGAAGTTGGTGGTGAAAGTGTTACGCTGACCGGGTGTCACGAGGGTGTCGAGGACCACGCCTGACTCCGTTATACCCGGGGTCAGGAAGTCGCAGCGGTTGGCTGCACGCTCTATTTAAGATAGGGCTGTTTTCCTTATGGTAGCTTTCTGGGTTTGCTTAGCAAACCCTTTTGGCTCACTCAGGGATCCGTAGCTCCTTCTCCTCAGCTGTTCCTTGTCCAGCACTCCCAGACCTCCTTGTATTTCTCTCTCACACTTCTCTGGTTGCCAGAGATAGAGCTTCCTGCCTGGACATCTATTCTGACCTTCTGGAGCTGTGTTGCTGCGTTCGCTGGTAGTTGGTCCAGTACGCTACCCTCCAGATCCCTGTTGGACCTTTTTGGTTTATTGTGGTCGCCCACCTGGGTGTATGTGTTTGTATGTTTTGTCTGTCCTCTCCCTGGTGTTTCCCTCTTAGTGATAGTGGTGTGGACTAGCGATCCCACCGGCCTGTTCACTATCCAGGGCTCATATTAGGGAAAGCCAGGGTTTAGGCACGCGATCGCCGCACGGGTGAGGAACCCGTCTAGGGACGTCAGGGCAGTCAGGTGCCAGCCGCAAGGTGAGTTAGGGGTCACCACCTTTCCCTCTCCCTTGGGCAGGGCTTTCCCTGTTTTCCTCCCTGTGCGTGTCGTCGGTCATTACATTATCTCTGGCCATTATTTTGTGTAGGTAAAAAAAAAAAAAAAAAAATGTTTTACCTACTTAGAATCCAGTATGGATCAAATTGCTGCTCTGTCCAAACAATTTCATGGCCTGTCTTTGGAGGTGGTAGGATTGAAGGCGTCGGTCCTCCAGCAACAGCAGCAATTACAACTGACTGCAAGCCCAGCGGTTGCTACTGGTAACCAGGTTGTTGCGGAACCCAAGGTCCCTCTCCCTGACAGATTTTCTGGGGGAAGGGACAAGTTTTTGACATTCCGTGAGGCCTGTAAGTTATATTTTAAACTGCGCCCTTACTCCTCTGGTAATGAAGATCAGCGGGTGGGGGTTGTTATTTCCCTGCTGCAGGGGGATCCGCAGTCCTGGGCGTTCTCTTTACCTACTGATTCCCAGGCTCTTCGGTCAGTGGATGAGTTTTTTGGGGCCTTGGGTCTCATATATGATGACCCTGACCGAGTCGCCCTGGCTGAATCAAGATTACGGAGACTCTTACAAGGAGAGCGGCCGGTAGAGGAGTATTGCTCTGAATTCCGTAGGTGGGCTACGGATACCCAATGGAACGACCCGGCTCTCAGGAGTCAGTTCTGCTCTGGGTTATCCGAAAGGGTTAAGGATGCGCTTGCATTATATGAGACCCCCTTTTCCCTTGATGCGGTTATGTCCCTTTCTATCCGAATAGATAGACGCCTTAGGGTCAGGTTGAAAAAACCGGAGCAATTGGTAACCCCTCCCAAGCAGCAGTTAGTCTGTACGGACTTAGACGAGCCTATGCAGCTAGGCGGAACTACTCGTCAGGTCCGTCCTCCTGAGGCTCGCCGTAGGCGTGGGGTTTGTTTTTTTTGTGGGGAGAGGGGTCATTTCATTAATGTCTGTCCTTCTTTCCTCAGAAACAAAAGACCGTCGGAAAAACTACTAACCTCAGGCTGTGTGGAGGATGTCAGCCGGGGGGTATACGTTTCCTCCATACGTACATCGCAATTTGTGTTGCCAGCGGTTATTATTTTTGGTGATAAGACGGAGACTATTTCTTTCTTTCTAGACAGTGGAGCAGGGGTAAATTTGATAGATGCCCATTTTGCCCGCACTTTGGGTTTGTCTCTCTGTACTTTACAGAGACCTATTCCCATATTCGCTATTGATTCTGCTCCCCTGTCTCAGAGAAACCTCACGCACATGGTTCATAATTTACACCTTCGGGTAGGGGACCACCATAACGAGATGCTTTCAGGTTATGTTCTGGAGGGGCTTCCCACTCCGGTAGTGCTGGGTCTTCCCTGGTTGGTAGCGCACAATCCAGTGGTGGATTGGCAGGCCAGGGAGATATTGGAGTGGAGTGAGCAGTGCAGAGAAAATTGCTTAAATAGCAATTGCTTAGTCGCCTCCATAACTACCCTACCTACATTTATTTCGGACTTTGAGGATGTTTTTTCTGAAAAGGGTTGTCAGAAGTTACCACCTCATCGTCCTTATGATTGCCCGGTTAACCTTATTCCCGGCGCAAAATTACCCAAGACCAGGTTATATAATCTTTCGGGTCCAGAGAGACAAGCCATGAAAGATTATATCTCCGAGAGCTTGGCTAAGGGACACATCAGACCCTCTTCTTCACCCGTGGCTGCAGGGTTTTTCTTCGTTAAAAAGAAAGATGGGGGCCTGCGTCCTTGCTTAGATTTTCGCAAATTAAATTAGATAACCATCCGAGACCCATACCCTCTTCCTCTCATTCCTGACCTGTTTAATCAGATTGCGGGTGCTAGGTGGTTCTCCAAACTTGATCTTAGGGGTGCCTACAATCTGATTCGTATTAAGGAGGGGGATGAGTGGAAGACAGCGTTTAACACCCCTGAGGGGCATTATGAAAATCTAGTTATGCCTTTCGGTCTGACCAATGCTCCTGCCGTCTTTCAACATTTCGTTAATGACATTTTTAGTCATCTAATCGGCAGGTTTGTGGTAATATACCTAGATGATATTTTAATTTATTCGTCCGATCTGAAAACACATGAGGTGCATGTCAGACAAGTACTGCAGGTCCTACGGACGAATGAATTATATGCTAAAATTGAAAAATGTGTCTTTGCCGTTCAGGAGATACAATTCCTGGGTTATTTTTTATCTGCGTCAGGTTTCCGTATGGATCCTAGGAAGGTCCAGGCAATTTTAGATTGGGATCTTCCTGAGAACCTCAAAGCACTACAACGGTTCTTGGGCTTCGCGAATTTCTATAGGAAATTCATTAAAAATTATTCACTTATTGTAAAACCGCTTACTGACATGACTAGGAAGAGGACTGATTTTTCTAAATGGTCTGACGCCGCTAAAGTTGCTTTTTCCTCTCTAAAAGAGAGGTTTACCTCAGCACCTGTACTGGTCCAACCTGATGTCTCTCAGCCTTTTATTGTTGAAGTCGATGCGTCAGAGGTGGGAGTGGGGGCGGTGCTGTCTCAGGGTCCGTCTCCTGGCAAATGGCGTCCTTGTGCTTTCTTTTCTAAAAAACTATCTGCAGCAGAAAAGAACTACGATATTGGCAATAGGGAACTATTAGCTATTAAACTTGCGTTTGAGGAGTGGCGTCATTTCTTAGAGGGGGCAGTCCACCCCGTCACTGTAATTACGGACCACAAAAATCTTCTGTACCTCGAATCAGCTAAGCGTCTCACCCCTAGACAGGCTAGGTGGTCGCTATTTTTTACCAGGTTTAACTTTGTGATTACCTATCGTCCTGGGGCAAAGAACACCAAGGCTGATGCACTATCTCGTTGTTTCCCTGGAGGGGGTAATGTGAGTGATCCGGTACCCATTCTTCAAAGAGGAGTGGTTGTTTCTGCGGTACACTCTGTTTTGGAGGGGAAGGTGTTAGAGGCCCAGGGGGACGCCCCGGTCTCTTGCCCCTCAGAGAAATTGTTTGTACCGTTGAACTTACGTTTCGAATTATTAAAGGAACATCATAATTCGGCACTTGCTGGGCACCCGGGTAGTAAAGCAACCTTGGAACTATTGTCTCGTCGTTTTTGGTGGCCAAGGTTGCGTCAGGATGTATTGGATTTTGTGTCTTCTTGTTCTACCTGTGCGCGCGCAAAAGTTTCACATACACGTCCTGCAGGGTCTCTATTACCACTCGTCATTCCCAATAGACCGTGGACACATCTGTCAATGGATTTTATCACTGACTTACCTTTGTCTGCGGGTAAAACAGTTATTTTGGTAGTAGTGGACAGGTTTAGCAAAATGGTACACTTCATTGCGTTACCCGCACTACCTAATGCTAAGACTCTTGCTCAGGTATTCGTCAGTGAAATCGTGAAGCTTCACGGGGTCCCCTCCGATGTTGTTTCGGATCGGGGTACCCAGTTTATTTCTAAATTTTGGAAAGCTTTTTGTTCTCGTTTGGGGGTACACTTGTCCTTTTCCTCTGCTTTCCATCCTCAGTCGAATGGACAGACTGAGCGTACCAACCAAAACCTTGAGACATATCTAAGATGTTTTGTGTCTGAAAACCAAGAGTTGTGGTCATCATATTTACCGTTAGCTGAGTTTGCCATAAATAATCGTCGTCAGGAATCCACTGGCAAGTCACCATTTCTTGGTGCATATGGTTTTCATCCCCAATTCTGCACTTTCAAAGAGGGGGGGGGTCTTCTGGGGTTCCCGAAGAGGAACGGTTTTCGTCATCTCTTTCATCGGTATGGCAGAAGGTGCAAGCTAACTTGAAAAATATGGGAGGTAAATACAAATGCATGGCTGATAAGAGACGGTCGCCAGGTCCGGACCTAGGAGTGAATGACTATGTGTGGTTGTCTACTAGGAATATTAAATTGAAGGTTCCCTCTTGGAAACTGGGTCCTAGGTTTATTGGCCCTTACAAAATTGTAGCCATCATCAACCCCGTGGCTTTTCGCCTGGAGTTACCTCAGACTTTTAAAATTCATAATGTTTTTCATAAGTCGTTACTCAAAAAATATGTTCCACCTCTAGAACCATCACCGCTGCCACCCCCTCCTGTTGTCGTGGATGGTAACCTAGAATTTCAGATATCCAAAATTGTTAATTCTCGTCGGGTCCGCCGCTCTCTTCAATATCTGGTGCATTGGAGAGGTTACGGTCCCGAGGAAAGAATGTGGGTTCCTGCGTCTGAGGTAAACGCCGACAGGTTAGTTCGGGTTTTTCATGCCTCTCATCCTGGGAGACCTGGTCCTGAGTGTCCGGAGGCCCCTCGTAGAGAGGGGGGTACTGTCACGAGGGTGTCGAGGACCACGCCTGACTCCGTTATACCCGGGGTCAGGAAGTCGCAGCGGTTGGCTGCACGCTCTATTTAAGATAGGGCTGTTTTCCTTATGGTAGCTTTCTGGGTTTGCTTAGCAAACCCTTTTGGCTCACTCAGGGATCCGTAGCTCCTTCTCCTCAGCTGTTCCTTGTCCAGCACTCCCAGACCTCCTTATATTTCTCTCTCACACTTCTCTGGTTGCCAGAGATAGAGCTTCCTGCCTGGACATCTATTCTGACCTTCTGGAGCTGTGTTGCTGCGTTCGCTGGTAGTTGGTCCAGTACGCTACCCTCCAGATCCCTGTTGGACCTTTTTGGTTTATTGTGGTCGCCCACCTGGGTGTATGTGTTTGTATGTTTTGTCTGTCCTCTCCCTGGTGTTTCCCTCTTAGTGATAGTGGTGTGGACTAGCGATCCCACCGGCCTGTTCACTATCCAGGGCTCATATTAGGGAAAGCCAGGGTTTAGGCACGCGATCGCCGCACGGGTGAGGAACCCGTCTAGGGACGTCAGGGCAGTCAGGTGCCAGCCGCAAGGTGAGTTAGGGGTCACCACCTTTCCCTCTCCCTTGGGCAGGGCTTTCCCTGTTTTCCTCCCTGTGCGTGTCGTCGGTCATTACACCGGATGAGGAGCCGGTAGAGGATGAGGAAGCGGAATAGGAGGAGGAAGCAACAGGAGGCAAACTGAAGCGCCCTGCAATCCTCGGTGGTGGAAGGACATGCGCCAAACTGCTATCCGCCTCAGGCCCAGCCGCCACTGCATTTATCCAGTGTGCTGTTATGGAGATATAATGTCCCTGACCGTGCTTACTGGTCCACATATCCGTAGTGAGGTGCACCTTTCCACAGATGGCGTTGCGCAGTGTACACCTGATTTTGTGACCCACTTGGTTGTGCAGGGAAGGGATGGCTCACCTGGAAAAGTAATGGCAGCTGGGAAAGACGTACTGTGGGACAGCCACCGCCATAAGGCCTTTAAAACTATCCGTCTCCACCAGACGGAATGACAGCATTTCAAAGGCCAGTGATTTAGAAATGCTGGCATTCAGGACTAGGGATCGCTGGTGGGTAGGGGGTTACTTCCTCTTCCTCTCCAGTGTTTTGGAGATGGAGAGCTGAACGCTTCCGTGGGACATTGTGGAGATGCTTGGTGACCCAGGTGGTGGTGTTGCTGGCAGATCCTCTGTTTGCGGGGTGGCAGGTGGCACTGTCCATCCAGAGGTGGATGAAGAGGCCGAGACTGCAGCAGAAGAGGAAGCAGCAGAGACCTTTCTTGGTTTTTGAGGTGTCTACTCCACTGCAGCTCGTGATTAGCACTTAAATGCCTGGTCATGCAGGTTGTGCTCAGGTTGAGAACGTTTATGCCTCGCTTCAGGCTCTGATTGCACAGCGTGCAAACCACTCGTGTCTTGTCGTGGGCACATTGTCTGAAGAACTGCCATGCCAGGGAACTCCTTGGAGCTGGCTTTTGTGTGCTCGGTCCCTTGCTGCGGTGGGCAGTAGCAGGCGTACTGTCTAGGGGACGGCCGCTCCGCTTTTGCACCCTGCTCCCTCTTCTGCTGTGCTGGTGGCTCTGTGCGACCACCGCCTCTTCCTCCGAACTACATAGGTCACTCGCATGACCTTGATTCCATGTGGGGTCGAGGACCTCCTCATCCTCCACATCATCTTCCACCCAGTCTTCACCCCTGCCCTCCTTGTCAGTCTGCACACTTTCGAAAGCCCCAGCAGTTGGCACCTGTGATTCATCATCATCCGAAACGCGCTGCGATGGTCCTCCCATGTACTCATCTTGAAGCATAAGTGGTTGGGCATCGGTGCACTCAATCTCTTCCAATTCTGGGGCAGGAATAGGTGGATGGCCCTGGGAAACCCTGCTAACAGAGTCATCAAAAAGCAGAAGAGACTGCTGCATGACTTGGGGCTCAGACTGCTTGGCTGATTTGCAAGGGGGTGAGGTGAGAGACTGATGGACATCGGCTGCAGGTGCCAACTGTGGTCTTTCAGCAGGAGATTGGGTGGGAGACAATGTGAAGGAACTGGAGGCACTGTCAGCAAACCAATCTACTATCGCCTGTACTTGTTCAGGCATCACCATTCGTAGAGCCGCATTAGGCCCGACCAAATACCGCTGCAGGTTCTGTCGCCTACTCGCACCTGAGGAAAGGGTTTCACTTGTGCGTGTAGCTGGCACAGATCGACCACGTCCTCTCCCTGCAACAGGAGCTCCAACAGCAGCACCACGACCTGGGCCACGTCCCTTATTTGACGCTCTCCTCATATTTCTCAAATTTAGGATCTTGCCCTAAATGGGTGTTTAATTAATAGCAGAATAGAACAACAGTATATAAAGGTTGGATCTAACACGTACAGATGCAGACTAGTCCGCAATTAAAGTTTTTTGCCCAAAATGGGTGTTTGTTTAATAACTGAATAGAACCACAGTATGTAAAGGGTGTATCTCACACGTCCTGATACAGACTAGGCCGCAATTAAAGTTTTTTGCCAAAAATGCCTGTTTTTCAAATTATTGAATAGAACCACATTATCTAAAGGGTGTATCTCACACGCCCTGATCCAGACTAGGCCGCAATTAAAGTTTTTGGCCAAAAATGGCTGTTTTTCAAATTATTGAATAGAACCACAGTATCTAAAGGTTGTATCTCACACGCCCTGATCCAGAATAGGCCGCAATTAAAGTTTTTGGCCAAAAATGACTGTTTTTCTAATTATTGAATAGAACCACAGTATCTAAAGGGTGCATCTCACACGCCCTGATCCAGACTAGGCCGCAATTAAAGATTTGTGTCCAAAATGGGTGTTTTTCAAATAACTGAATATAACCACAGTATGTAAAGGGTGTATCTCACACGTACAGATCCAGACTAGGCCGCAATTTAAGTTTTTTGCCCAAACTGGGTGTTTGTTTGATAACAGAATATGACAGCAGTATATAACCCTTGAATTTCACACGTGCTGATGCTGCAAAGGCAGAAAAATTGTGTATTTTGCCCAAAAAAGGGTGTTTTATTAATAGAAGAATATAACCACAGTATGTAAAGGGTGTATCTCACACGTCCTAATACAGACTAGGCCGCAATTTATGTTTTTTGCCCAAAATAGCTGTATTTGAAATAACTGAATAGAACCACAGTATGTAAAGTGTGTATCTCACAATGACATATGCAGCAAAGGCTGCAAAATTTACTTTTTTGCCCAAAACGGTTGTTTGTTTAATAACTGAATATGACAGCAGTATATAACCCTTGAATTTCACACGTGCATATGCAGCAAGGGCTGTAAAATGGTGTATTTTGCCCAAAAAGGGTGTTTTATTAATAGAAGAATATAACCATAGTATGTAAAGGGTGTATCTCACACGTCCTGATACATACTAGGCCGCAATTTATGTTTTTTGCCCAAAATAGCTGTATTTGAAATAACTGAATAGAACCACAGTATGTAAAGGGTGTATCTCACAATGACATATGCAGCAAAGGCTGCAAAATAAACTTTTTTGCCCAAAACGGGTGTTTGTTTAATAACTGAATATGACAGCAGTATATAACCCTTGAATTTCACACGTGCTGATGCTGCAAGGGTAGAACAATTGTGTATTTTGCCCAAAAAAGGGTGTTTATTAATAGAAGAATATAACCACAGTATCTAAATGGTGTATCTCACACCGACTGATCCAGACTAGGCCGCAATTAAATTTGTTTGCCAAAAATGGCTGTATTTCAAATAACTGAATAAAACCACAGTATCTAAAGTGTGTATCTCACAATGACATATGCAGCAAAGGCTGCAAAATAAACTTTTTTGCCCAAAACGAGTGTTTGTTTAATAACTGAATATGACAGCAGTATATAACCCTTGAATTTCACACATGCATATGCAGCAAGGGCTGTAAAATTGTGTATTTTGCCCAAAAAGGGTGTTTTATTAATAGAAGAATATAACCACAGTATGTAAAGGGTGTATCTCACACGTCCTGATACAGACTAGGCCGCAATTTATGTTTTTTGCCCAAAATAGCTGTATTTAAAATAACTGAATAGAACCACAGTATGTAAAGTGTGTAACTCATAATGACATATGCAGCAAAGGCTGCAAAATAAACTTTTTTGCCCAAAACGGGTGTTTGTTTAATAACTGAATATGACAGCAGTATATAACCCTTGAATTTCACACATGCATATGCAGCAAGGGCTGTAAAATTGTGTATTTTGCCCAAAAAGGGTGTTTTATTAATAGAAGAATATAACCACAGTATGTAAAGGGTGTATCTCACACATCCTGATACAGACTAGGCCGCAATTTATGTTTTTTGCCCAAAATAGCTGTATTTGAAATAACTGAATAGAACCACAGTATGTAAAGTGTGTATCTCATAATGACATATGCAGCAAAGGCTGCAAAATAAACTTTTTTGCCCAAAACGGGTGTTTGTTTAATAACTGAATATGACAGCAGTATATAACCCTTGAATTTTATACGTGCTGATGCTGCAAGGGCTGTAAAATGGTGTATTTTGCCCCAATAAGGGTGTTTTATTAATAGAAGAATATAACCACAGTATCTAAATGGTGTATCTCACACCAACTGATCCAGACTAACCCTTGCTAAGCTAGCTATACACATAGCTGAATTGGCAACGGGTTGGTCAGAGAGTCCTCCTTCAGAAATACCCCCTGTGCCAAACTGCGGGGTGTGAGGAGAATTGTCACTGACTCATAAATAACCCCTGTGGTCCTGTTGTGACCAACTGCCAATTGCCAATTATAGCTTGCCGGGTAAAGAGTCCAAATCACCTGTTGGGCATTCACCACAGATGTGGTCGTGATGTGATGCACCTACAGACAAATACCGGGCACCGGGGGGGGGGGGGGGGGGGGACAGAAGCTATAAGTGGGGCAAGGAGGGGGACTAGATCCTGTGTACAGTGTTCTGAGTACTGTAAACTCACACTGTCTGAACTAGGATAACACCCCTAGGTACTCCTATTTAATACCCCAAGCACTGACTCCCTCACAGAACTATGTGTCCGGGACGGCACAGCGCCCTAATCCTAGCAGCTAATATGGTATGTGCCTAATATTGCCCAGTGACGCTCGACGCGTTTCTCTAATTCATCAGGAGCTCAGGGCATAAGCAGACGACACACAGACAAACAAACAGCGCTGCCCCTCTCACATGTGGAGGCGGCAGCGTCGGCGCTAGGATGGCCGTGACGCGGGCGCCAGAGTCAGCTGATTAAATTATCGAAGCCACTCCCACAGAGGGCGGAAGCAATCCCTGAGGCAGCAAATGGTAGGGCTAGAAATGCGGTTACCTCAGTAAACCACCGCCCCCCTCACTGCCACCCACTCCAGGGACGATCCACTACCAGTGTCAACACACTGTAATTCACATAGGAATATTTTGGCGGTTCATTGACTGATACTGAGAGCGGACTATTAATCTTACAGATACTAAGCAGAGTTAGGACGCTTTTTTATGAGCCCAAATCAATGAGCCCTAAGTATATACAGGTTCCATATTGTAATCCCATATTAAGACAAATAGGGATATCAAGGGACCGGATTTTTATCCAGAGCAATAACTGATAGGACTGATTGATGTTAAACAGGCTAATATATATTGTGTTGTACAGGGGGTGATGAAGTATCGGAGATTGCATAGGATCCATCCTGAACTTACAGTGGTCCCATGTTATCACATCAAATCCAATAGAACTATATTAAATAAAGCAGGAGAAAGAGATTCATTTAATCCTTCAGGGTGCACCGTCCGTAACCTGAAGGTCCATTGTGCCTCTTTTTGCAATACTTTTTTATCAAATTCACCCCCTCTCACAGATCTTCTTACTGTCTCAATCCCCTGAAAGTGGATTGGATCTGCTTCATTGCCATGAACAACAGCAAGATGCAGTTTGTCACAATCCATGTAGGTGACAAAGCAAACATGTGGAAGATGGTGCTCTGGTCAGATGAGACCAAAGTTTAACTTTTTGGCCTAAATGCAAAACATTACGTTTAGCAGAAAACTAACACTGCACATCACCGTGAATACAACATCCTCACTGTGAAATATCGTGCTGGCAGCATCATCTTGTGGGGATGCTTTTTTCAGCAGGGACAGGGAAGCTGGTCAGAGTTGATGGGAAGATGGATAGATCCCAATAAAATACATTTAAGTTTGTGGGTGTAACATGAAAAAAAAGTGGAAATGGGGTATGAATACCTTTTCAAGGCACTATATATGGTTACATATATTTTGTCAAGGGAGTTAAATGATTTTACAGTCTGTAGTTATTATGTGCTTAATCTGCCACAAAGTCATGTACTATGTGAAAAGTACAAATATGTAAATCTTAAACCACCTTTTTAAATTCTTAAATATAGTGCAGCACAATTCCGCTCTGTATGCTGCATTATATCTTAGTGCAAGATTCACTATATATATATAGATAGTATATATATGTAGTGTCCCACTAGGTAAAGGTGGGCACTACACAAGGGTCAATTGGGCCACATTGTACTCCACCTCCTGTGGAACAGTGGCATTGTATTTTACATCACATTTTAATGTGTATTGCTATGTTTTATGTGCATTTTCCCTGTTTATCTGTGTATCAGGCCTGTTAGGGTGTAGTACTTCCTTCTAGACAGTAGAGGGAGCTAGGGAACCCCTAATATATATAGTCAGGTCCTGTTCAGGGAAAGAAGTCTGTGTGTAGAGTCAGAAGCAAGAAGACACCTTTAGCCAGAGAGGAGCTTAGGTGCAGGCTCTGACATGCAGCTAGACAGCCCAGGCTTCTAGTTGCCCTACCAGGAGAAGAATTACCTCCTGAGAAAACCTGCAGTTCCTACAAAGTACAGTACAGAGCAGAGCAGAAGTGTTTCCAGCCAGACAAGAGAGCTGAAGGGCAGAAGAGTCTATTCAATGCAAGGAGATATATACCTGAGGAAGTTTTATTTACCAAGGATAAAGCCACCAATAGGGCATACGGGCCTTGGGATCAAGACAGACAGGAGTTCTGAGGAAAAGGTGCAGCCTGATCTGTGAGTGTGTTTAACCCTCTGAGTATCTTGCAAGAACATTGTTGCCTGCCATTATTGTATAAGCCTGCTTGAAACGGCTTCTGTCATATGGAACTGAACCTAATGAACTGTATATAGTTAACTGTTCCAGTAAAGAAAGCTTTGGTTCACTGCAAACTGTGTTCCTCAATTCTTACTATTATAAATCGGTGTGCCACCGTTACCGGCACTGGCGTCACGAACTTAAAGGGACCTTGCCACCGGCACATTAAACCTGCAACACCCAGGGCACCTCACCTACCACCGGCCTGGTCCCTATGCATTGAGAGTGCCCCAGAGGACTTCTGTGCCAGCCTCTCCATCACTGCTGTACGCCTGCCCAGGGTCTTTCTATAAACTGTGAGTAACCAAGAGCAGAACCTCGTTTGCCTATTAACCGTGACCTCACCATCGCAATACCCTGCAGGGCTGCGTACTGCATATACAATTGGATATGGCAGTTCAGAGATTTTTGGTGCTACACAGGAGCTAATAATTTCTTCCTGCAGAAGTGGCCAACCACTAGTTAACTAGAATGCACAATCCCCTTTCATCCTTTCATTTTTTAAAGATCAGCAGCTGCAGTGTGCTGTTCTATGTCCCAGCTGTTAGCACAACATACAGGGATGTAGCTATAAGGTGCAGAGGTATCAGTGGCACCTGGATCCAGATACTTATAGACAATTCTAGAACTGCGGGTGTGTCTCTCCTCCTTATGAGAGGCAACATGTGCACACCTCCTATTTTCCCCAGCCTATGACTGGTCTGCGGGATGTATTTAAAGGTGCATCCTTCTACAGGAAGGCTCCTGAGCAACTTTGGTTCCTAGCCTTGTCTAAGTTCCTATAAGCGAAGGTTTTACTGTGATTTCTGCCATTACTGTGTACCAGACCTTGTATCTTGTTTAACAGACTTTGCCTTACTGTTGCGTGCCCTGACCTTGTATCTTGTCTTACAGATTTTGCTATCTTACCACCTGCCCTGACCTCGGACCTCGTTTATTGATTTTGCCATATTGCTGCCTGCCCTCACCTCGGACTTTGAACCTAGACCTTACCTTGCCTCCGTGTGATCAGCCTCTGGCCATCTAGCACCCTCTGGGTGTCCCATACCATCTGGAGGCCAGTCCAGTGGGTCCACACCCAGGTTTTTGTTTTCTCGTGTTCCAATATCCCCCCCCTTCCCCGCCCCTCAGAAGTAGGGCCTGGTGTACCCCTCAGGAAAGTCTATCCTCACCATCAGAGGTATAGTGAAGAATGGGGGGTACCCTTAGTCATCCCACTCTGAGGAGGATGGCCACGTGGTACAGTGGGTTCGCACCTGCTGACCTTTACACGAAGACTACATGAAGTGCTTGATAACCATTTCTCACAGCTAGACATCCTTGGCTTTGTTGTTGTTTCATAGTTACAGGTAGACTGGATCTGGAATGATATGTTTTTTTCTGATCGAACCTTGCCATCCTATAAAAGTGTGCAGGAACATTCCAGACCAGCAGGTGCACCAGTCTAATAGTATGGGGTCCTGATATTCTATCATGTACAATTTTTATAATAACATTAATAAATACTTTATTCTAACACACCTTCCCTTATTTTTTAAAACTGCTGTGCTGCCAGTTAATTTCATAGCCCTTAGTATATGCATAATATTTAAATGCGTTTACTGTGAGTTTCAAAAACACTGAAGAAAAATTAATCAGCATGCTATATTATTAAATAAAGAAAATTTTCGAAGAATTTTGTAGTTTCTACTATGATCACCTGATGTTCCCGACACATGCCACTTGTCTTCCGGGATGACTTCCAGCACTGAAGCGTATCATTGGTCATGAGTTCAGCCTAGAACTACTTATCCCACCATCCATAGCATGTGCTCTCCTAAACTGGTTTAGTCCTGCTTTGTGGAGTGCACACCTAACTGTACCTGACCTTTCATAAGGTACATGGACCTCCAGATGCTAGTTTTTAGACTGCACAGGCACATAGGACTGGACATCTGCATCAGAAGAAAAAGTCCTGGAAAATCCCTTTAAGCCATTTAATTTAATTAAATCTGCAGGCCACATGCCAAAGGAGGCTTAGGTAGATGTACTATAATGCGATGTTGTTTAAGCCTTGTGCATTTATATTCTTTTGTGGTTTAGTTGTCTTCTAAAAAATCCAAAAAGAGTTTCTTAAAATCATGGTACTCGAAAAATTTGGTAGATGACACTTTCCCCTATATAGCACTCCTCCTGCTTGCAGACCAATAAATTATGGCTGCTCTATATACAGACAGATGAATCAGTGGCTGTAAATCATTGGTGAGGGGACAAGAGGAACCCAGCAGGTCTGTCATGATAATATCTTACCCATATGAAGGGCAGTGTATTCAAACTTTTAAACTTGTGTCATGGTCTTACCTTCTTGCTGTTCTCCTTCGTTTGACATGTGCTGGCGGCCATCTTGGTTTCTGGGTTTCTTGTAGCCTCCCACCCTGCGGCTCCTCCTTCCCACTGGGAGGAGCTGGATGCCTAGCTCATATATATAGGAGGTCTGTGGCTTCAGTTCCTTGCTTGGTCCTCCTGTGTTCACATGCTTCTAGACTGCTGCTGCTTCTGGTTCCTGATCCTGGTTTCGTCCGACTACCCTGCTGGTTCCTGATCCTGGTTTCGTCCGACTACCCTGCTGGTTCCTGATCCTGGCTTCGTCTGACTACCCTTCTGGTTCCTGACCTCTGGCTTCGCAGAGACTCTGCTTCGGTTTCGCCATCCGTTTGGACTTTTTCTTTACAGCTTTATTTTCAATAAAGCCTTCTTATTTTCACTTATCTCTTGTTGTACGTCTGGTTCATGGTTCCGTGACATTAGGACCAAGCCATGAATTCTGACGGTACAGGGCCATCCTCGCTACCCACGCTGGTTGCCAGACTTGATCAGCAGGATCACCTGTTGGGTCGGTTCGCTGTGGCGTTGCAAACCCTGCTTGAACGCACGGCTCATTTCGCTCCCGTTGCCGATGGGTCGGTTGTCGCTCCTGGGCCCGCTCCTACTGCCGCTCCGGTTGTTGCGCCAGAGTCTACCCCGACACCTGTTGTTGCACCTGCGGTGTTTCGGGGTATGACCGGTTCTGCCCCTCTTCCACAGCGCTTTGGGGGAGAGCCAACTCAGTGCCGAGGTTTCCTTAACCAGGTGGGCATTTATTTCGAGTTGCTGCCACATGCCTTTCCTACTGAGAGATCAAAGGTGGGCTTCTTGATCTCGCTGCTCTCGGACAAGGCCTTGGCCTGGGCCAGCCCTTTATGGGAGAACAACAATCCGGTGGTTGCCGAGTTTTCCGGTTTTGTTGCTTCTCTTCGGAGGGTATTCGATGTGCCGGCTCGTGCTGCCTCTGCTGCGAAGCTCCTTATGTCCATCAGACAGGGTTCACGATCCGTAGCTGAATACGCCATTGAGTTTCGTACCCTGGCAGCAGAGGTGGGCTGGAATAATGAGGCTCTGGTCGCTGCTTTCTCTCATGGTCTCTCGGATGCCTTGAAGGATGAGGTTGCAGCTAAGGACCTACCAGTGGAGCTCGAGTCTCTTATTTCTTTCCTGATTTTGATTGACACCAGACTCAGGGAGAGACCTTCCTTTAAGGAGAGCCTGCGGAGGTTTTCTAACAGATTGGCGCCTACGTTTGCTGTCCCACCCGTGCCTCCCTCTCCTCCCACGCCTCCTGGGGATGACTTGTCTGGGGGTGAACCCATGCAGCTGGGGTTTGCTCGCCTGTCCGAGGGGGAGAGGGTACTCTGGAGACGCGAGGGCCGATGCATGTACTGTGGTCTCGGTGGGCATTTTCGGTTGGCATGTCCGAACCGTCCGGGAAACGCTCGCACCTGAGATCCTGTCGGGGGCAGATCTTGGGTGGAGTCTCCTCGTCCCCGGTTTCCCGTGTTGACAAACCACTGATCACTGTTGTCCTCTCCTGGGTCGGGGGCTCGGTGACGACCCAGGCGTTGGTGGACTCTGGTGCTGGTGGTTTGTTCATTGATAATGTGTTCGCTGCCGCCAATTCCATTCCTCTGCAGGCTCGAGGTTCCCCAATGGCTCTTGAGGCGATAGACGGCAGACCCCTTCTGCCGCCACACGTGACTCATGAGACCCTTCCAGTGGGGATAGCCATTGGTGCCGTTCACAGAGAGTCGGTCTGCCTCCAGGTTATTTCGTCTCCACACTACTCGGTGGTCTTGGGGTACCCCTGGCTCCGGAAGCATAATCCGACTTTCGATTGGAGATCGGCCGAGATCCTCTCGTGGTCACCGCAGTGTGGGGCTAGTTGCATCCATGGGTCTGTCAAGTTGCTGTGTACTTCCTCGGACTCTCTGTTGCCTCCTGAATACGAGGAGTACCGGGATGTATTCGATAAGGTGCGCGCGGTTGCCCTACCTCCGCACCGCCCATACGATTGTGCCATAGAGTTACAATCTGGTGCCGTTCCTCCTCGTGGCAAAGTCTATCCACTGTCGGTAGCGGAGAATGAGGCCATGGAGGAGTACGTGAGGGAGGCGCTTTCACGCGGACACATTCGCAAATCCTCGTCCCCGGCAGGGGCTGGATTTTTCTTTGTGAAAAAGAAGGGCGGTGAGTTGAGGCCTTGCATCGATTACAGGGGTCTCAATCGCATCACGATCAAGAACGCTTACCCGATACCCTTGATTTCCGAGCTGTTCGATCGCCTTAAAGGGGCCACGGTCTTTACCAAACTCGACCTGAGGGCGGCATATAACCTGGTAAGGATCAAGGCGGGCGATGAGTGGAAGACCGCGTTTAACACCAGGACCGGTCATTATGAATCCTTGGTTATGCCCTTTGGGTTGTGCAATGCGCCCGCAGTCTTTCAGGAATTCATCAACGATGTTTTCCGTGACCTGTTGCAGCAGTGTGTGGTGGTCTATTTGGATGACATCTTGGTATATTCTGAATCCATGGAGGCCCACATTCTGGATGTCAGACGAGTGTTGCAACGGTTACGAGAGAACAAGCTGTTCGGTAAGCTTGAGAAATGCGAATTTCACCGATCCCAGGTAACCTTCTTAGGTTACATCATTTCCGCTGAGGGGTTCTCCATGGATCCTGAGAAGGTTTCGGCTGTCTTACAGTGGCCCCAGCCCAGTGGTCTTCGTTCCCTGCAGCGCTTTTTGGGCTTCGCCAATTATTATCGGAAGTTCATCAGGGACTTTTCCATGCTAGCCAAGCCTCTCACGGATCTGACCAGGAAGGGCAGTAATTCCCAGGTCTGGCCACTCGAGGCCATCCGAGCTTTTGAGGCTCTAAAGTCCGCCTTTGTGTCAGCTCCGATACTGTCGCATCCCAACCCTGGGTTGCCCTTTGTCCTCGAGGTGGACGCGTCTGAGACGGGAGTAGGCGCCCTTCTGTCTCAGCGTAGAACACCAGAGGGTCCTCTGCTTCCTTGTGGGTTTTACTCCCGGAAACTGTCTTCCGCGGAGTGCAACTATCAGATTGGTGACAGGGAGTTATTGGCCATCGTGCAGGCCCTTAAAGAATGGAGGCACTTGCTCGAGGGTTCGGTGGTTCCGGTCCTCATCCTGACGGACCACAAGAATCTGACCTACCTTTCTGAGGCCAAGAGATTGACACCACGTCAGGCCAGATGGGCTCTGTTCTTGTCACGTTTTAATTACGTGGTCTCCTACCTACCCGGTTCCAAGAACATCAGGGCGGATGCCTTATCACGGCAGTACTCCGAGCTGTCCAGGGAGGAGTCGATTCCGACTTCGGTCATACCTCCGAATCAGATCTTGGCCGCCATTCGCACCAGCCTGACCTCTCCCCTGGGTGAGCAGATTTTGGCGGCTCAATCTGGTGCTCCCTCTGGGAGACCCAACGGCAGATGTTTTGTGCCTGAGGAGTTGCGCACTCGGTTGTTGCGAACCTACCATAACTCCAAGACCGCGGGGCATCCTGGAAAGAATCAGCTGTCCTGGGCTGTTTCACGTCTGTTCTGGTGGCCTTCCCTACGTTCCGACATCGCCGCATATGTAGCGGCATGCTCCGTTTGTGCCCAGAGTAAGTCCCCTCGGCACCTTCCGTTGGGCCTTCTGCAACCCATAGCCACCGGGGAGCGTCCATGGTCACACCTGGGGATGGATTTCATTGTGGACCTCCCTGTATCCCGAGGCCATACGGTCATTCTCATGATTGTGGATCGGTTTTCCAAAATGTGCCACTGTGTTCCTCTCAAGAAGTTACCCTCTGCACAAGAGTTGGCCACGATTTTTGCCAGGGAGGTCTTCCGGTTGCACGGTTTGCCCAAGGAGATTGTGTCGGATCGGGGGAGTCAGTTTGTGTCCAGGTTCTGGCGCGCCTTTTGCTCCCAGTTGGGGATTCATCTCTCCTTCTCCTCGGCCTACCACCCTAAGTCCAATGGGGCCGCAGAACGATCCAATCAGGCCTTGGAGCAATTCCTTCGTTGCTATGTCTCCGATCACCAAGACAATTGGGTTGACCTCCTGCCTTGGGCAGAGTTTGCCAGGAACACGGCGGTGAACTCTTCCTCTGGGACGTCTCCCTTCATGGCCAATTATGGGTTCCAACCTGCCGTGTTACCGGAGGGATTCTCTCCCCAGGATATTCCGGCTGTGGAGGATCACCTTTCCGTCCTACGTGCTTCTTGGGTACTGATCCAGAAGTCCCTTGAGGTCTCTGCGCAGCGCCAGAGACTCCAGGCTGATCGCAGACGAGCGCCTGCTCCTTCCTACCAGGTCGGAGACCGTGTATGGTTGTCCACCCGCAACCTCAACCTTCGAGTGCCCACTCCGAAGCTGGCGCCTCGCTTTGTTGGTCCCTTCCGAGTGCTTCGCAGGGTAAACCCGGTAGCCTATGCCCTTGCGCTTCCTCCTGGCATGCGGATCTCCAACGTGTTTCATGTCTCCCTGTTGAAGCCACTGGTGTGTAATCGTTTCACTTCCTCGGTTCCTCGGCCTCGTCCGGTCCAAGTGGGCAATCGTGAGGAGTATGAGGTGAGCAATATCCTGGACTCACGCCTGGTCCGCGGTCGGGTGCAGTTTTTGGTCCATTGGCGTGGTTATGGACCAGAGGAGCGTTCCTGGGTTCCCTCCGCAGATGTCCATGCTCCTGCCTTGCTCCGAGCCTTCCACGCACGCTTCCCTCAGAAACCGTTCTTTACTCCGCGGAGGAGGGGCCCTTGAGGGGGAGGTACTGTCATGGTCTTACCTTCTTGCTGTTCTCCTTCGTTTGACATGTGCTGGCGGCCATCTTGGTTTCTGGGTTTCTTGTAGCCTCCCACCCTGCGGCTCCTCCTTCCCACTGGGAGGAGCTGGATGCCTAGCTCATATATATAGGAGGTCTGTGGCTTCAGTTCCTTGCTTGGTCCTCCTGTGTTCACATGCTTCTAGACTGCTGCTGCTTCTGGTTCCTGATCCTGGTTTCGTCCGACTACCCTGCTGGTTCCTGATCCTGGTTTCGTCCGACTACCCTGCTGGTTCCTGATCCTGGCTTCGTCTGACTACCCTTCTGGTTCCTGACCTCTGGCTTCGCAGAGACTCTGCTTCGGTTTCGCCATCCGTTTGGACTTTTTCTTTACAGCTTTATTTTCAATAAAGCCTTCTTATTTTCACTTATCTCTTGTTGTACGTCTGGTTCATGGTTCCGTGACAACTTGGCTTTGAACTCTAGTTACCTTTTTTCTTTTTTTTCTTTGTGTTTTGACAGTAAAGAGCAGCGTGCCACACTATTATTACCGGTAAACACGTCTGTTCATACAAATATATATACTGCCCAGATGTTGACCTTATTTTTTAGTAAAAAAGTATAACTTACTAGGTAAATCAAAAGGCAGCAATACAAAGTTATATACATCACCAGTGCCTATGATCAGTGAAAAGTCTCTTTCTCTTAAAGTTAGTCCGTCCGCAGGAGCATGACTATGAAACCAAGCCTACTGAAAAATAGTCTTAACTCACCTGAAGAAAATGCTGGTTTCTTTTTTATAGCCTTTTATACCCAGAAAAAAAAAGTTTTCATCTTTATGCAAATGAGTAGTTCTGTGCACCAAAAGCATTCCCACTGCCCTTGGTGCACACAAAATGTTACTCATCTTGCCAGCCCCTCCCTATGACCGATGATTGTCAGGACCAACTATTAGATATGTCATCTTGCTTAGTCTTCTTGTGCAAGCACTATATGATTAAACATTGGCGCATACGCAATACAACCCGTAGACTCTGCTGGGGGTGAAAGCATGTGCCATGATATCAGCCTCCACTTAGAAATGAAGGGATTTGGCTTTTCAGAAGGAGTTGCTGCCAGCAGTGTGGATCAGTGCATGTGCAGTAGACTTGTTTTTGTCCTGGCAGAGACTCTGTGCTGTATTGTGCCAGCGCTTAATCACACAGCGCTTGTGCAAGAAGACCCCAAGGCAAGATTATATATCTGATGCATGGCCTTGTGTGGTCTTAGAGTGGGGATGGCAAGGTGAAGCAGTGGATCTTGTGTGCACCAGGACAGGCAACAGGAAGGCTAAGCATGAGAAGATTAAGCAAGATGATATATATCTAATGCCTGTCCCTGTCAATTCCCTGTCATAGGGCAGGGCTGGTAAGGTAAAGAAGTAGATCTTGTGTGCACCGCAGGTAAAAGGATTGCCCTCAGTGCTCAGAACTTCTAATCTGCATAAAGTTTAAAACTTCATTTTCTGTGCACTGGAGTCAAAGATTTAAAAAAGAAAACGTGTTTTTTTTCAGGTGAGCTAAGACAGTTGGTTTGGTTCATAGTGCGCAGTGGTTTTTGTCTGGACAATTCTCCGCATATTTGCTGAGTAGCAGCTGTATCTGCTGGACCCTATTATAGTCAATGGGATCAGGTGGGCAGGCATGAGTATCCAGCAATGCCAGATATGGAGAACTCTAGAAGGCTGTACTCTACTGGAACAGCCTGCCAGAGGCTCTGCCGCAAATGTGAAACTAGCCTTAGAAAATAGTTGCATAGTTAGTTCTGAGAGATCTTGAACAAAATCCTCTGAATATCAGTCTTTCTTGGAAACCTGCAGTAAAATATATGCTATTGATTGTGTATTTCATTGACTATAGATATCCCATATGGTAACACAAATTTACCATGATATTAATACTAAAATAAATATATAATCATTGAAATAAATATAAAAATAGAATAATGAATAAACAGTAAATACAAAATACAGTAAAATAACTGTACATCATGTCTAGTGATCCTGAAAACAATCTAAATAGGCCAATACACATTTGTTCCTGAACAGCAATTGGAAAGGATTCAGGAGTCTAATATGTGGGAATGTGCAACACATGTAACACTTATTTTTTTTGCACATTACAGTACTAAGCTTTTCAACACAAGGAACTCAGAGGAACATGAATTTCCTTAAACACTGCAAATGATTGTAATTGTGATCACTGTATCAGCTGCAATTTAGAGGCATATGTTGCTTAACATTTCTCCCAAATTATCCAAACAGGTCATATCTGGCTTAAACCTGAATTCCTGTGGTTTGTATTTTAAAAAGAAATTTCTCCTATAAATCATGTTCTTACATGACAACACATGTTGAGGACTTGCAGATAGCTGATAGGGTTTTCTAGGCTCACTAACATACAGTGGATATAAAAAGTCTATACACCCCTGTTAAAATGTCAGGTTTCTGTGCTGTAATGTGACCTATAAACTGTACAACTCAATTGAAAAACAAACTGAATTCTTTTAGGTAGAGGGAAGAAATAATATAAAAATAAAATAATATGGTTGCATATTGTTGAAGCACCTTTTGATTTTATTACAGCACTCAGTCTTTTTGGGTATGAGTCTATCAGCATGGCACATTTTGACTTGGCAAGATTTGCCCACTTTTTTTTGCAAAAACACTCCAAATCTGTCAGATTGTCAGGGCATCTCCTGTGCGCAGCCCTCTTTAGATCACCCCACAGATTTTCAATCGGATTCAGGTCTGGGCTCTGGCTGGGCCATTCCAAAACTTTAATCTTCTTCTGGTGAAGCCATTCCTTTGTTGATTTGGATGTATGCTTTGGGTCGTTGTCATGCTGAAAGATGAAGTTCCTCTTCATGTTCAGCTTTCTAGCAGAAGCCTGACGGTTTTGTGCCAATATTGACTGGTATTTGGAACTGTTCATAATTCCAGTGTCCAGCTGAAGAAAAACAGCCCCAAAGCATGATGCTGCAACCACCATGCTTCACTGTGGGTATGGTGTTCTTTTGGTGATGTGCAGTGTTGTTTTTGCGCCAAACACATCTTTTGGAATTATGGCCAAAAAGTTCACCCTTGGTTTCATCAGACCATAACACCTTTTCCCACATGCTTTTGGGAGACTTCAGATGTGTTTTTGCAAAATGTAACCTGGCTTGGATGTTTTTCTTCGTAAGAAAAGGCTTTCGTCTTGCCACTCTACCCCATAGCCCAGACATATGAAGAATACGGGAGATTGTTGTCACATGTACCACACAGCCAGTACTTGCCAGATATTCCTGGAGCGCCTTCAATGTTGCTGTAGGCCTCTTGGTAGCCTCCCAGACCAGTTTTCTTCTTGTCTTTTCATCAATTTTGGAGGGACGTCCAGTTCTTGGTAATGTCACTGTTGTGCCATATTTTCTCTACTTGATGATGACTGTCTTCACTGTGTTCCATGGTATATCTAATGCCTTGGAAATTCTTTTGTACCCTTCTTCTGACTGATACCTTTTAACAATGAGATCCCTCTGATGCTTTGGAAGCTCTCTGTGGACCATGGCTTTTGCTGTGGGATGCGACTAAGAAAATTTCAGGAAAGACCAACTAGAGCAGCTGAACTTTATTTGGGGTTAATCAGAGGCACTTTAAATGATGGCAGGTGTATGCTGACTCCTATTTAACATGATTTTGAATGTGATTGCTTAATTCTGAACACAGCTACATCCCCAGTTATAAGAGGGTGTGCACACCTATGCAACCACATTATTAAATTTTTTTGGGTTTTCTTCCCTGTGTAGACTTTTTATATCCACTGTATTTAGTAGAATATTGTAGGTTTATCAAAGCTGCTTTTATAATTCATATTATGTTAATTCAACATTATAACATTTCACCTAGATCTGCAGGTTGTCTCAGCATAAGGGCTCGTTCACACAAACGTTTTTTGCGTTCCATATACGGGCCGTTTATTGCGTTCCATATACGGTCCGTATACGGAACCATTCATTTCAATGGGTCCGCAAAAAAAACGGAATGTACTCCGTGAGCATTCCGTTTCCGTATGTCCGCAATTCCGTTCCGCTAGATTTTGAGTCTTGTCCTATTCTTGTCCGCAAATCACGGTCTGTGGCTCCATCCAAGTCAATGGGTCCGCAAAAAAAACTGAACACATACGGAAATGCATCCGTATGTCTTCCGTATCCGTTCCGTTTTTTGCGGAAACATCTATTGAAAATGTTATGCCCAGCCCAAATTTTTCTATGTAATTACTGTATACTGTATATGCCATACGGAAAAACAGAACCGAAACGGAAACACAACGGAAAAAAAAAACGGAACAATGGATCCGGAAAAAAAGGCCCCCAAAACACTGAAAAAGCCATACGGTCGTGTGAAAGAGGCCCAAGGCCTCTTTCAGGCCTAAGGCCTCTTAGATGTTTGTGGTCAAACATCTAAGGCCTCCTTCACACGACCGTATGGCTTTTTCAGTGTTTTGGGGGCCGTTTTTTCCGGATCCGTTGTTCCGTTGTTGGTTTCCATTGTGTTTCCGTTTCGGTTCCGTTTTTCCGTTCCGTTTTTCCGTATGGCATATACAGTAACGACCCGGAGTACATAAATATCACATAAATTATCCCCTACTGTGAACGCCATAAATAAAAATAAAAAAAAAGACAGAATTGCTCATTTATTCTTAGTTGCCACCGAAAAAACTTACTAACAAGCGATCAAAAAGCGCCATTTACTCCAAAATGATACCAATCAAAAATACAAGTCGTCCCCCAAAAATCAAGCCCTCATACAATTCCATAGAAAGAAAATTAAAAAAGTTATGGCAATGCAGAAACATTTTTTTCTAAAAAAAAAAGGTGTTTTATTGCAAAAAAGTAGTAAAACGTAAAAAAAACTATATGTATTTGGTATCACTGTAATCGTACTGACCCAGAGAATAAATATATTATGTGATTTATACCGAAAAATTAACGCTGTAAAATTTATAACGTAAAAATGCAGTGGCAGTATTGCTGTTTTTCCCATCTCCCTCGCAGAAAGAGTTAATAAAAGTTAATCAGAAAATTATGTGTACCCCAAAATGGCGCCATTAAAAACTACAACTTGTCCTGCAAAAAGCTATATAGACGGAAAAATAAAAAAGTTATAGGTCTTGGAACGCGACGATGAAAAAAGGAAGAAAAACGCTTGGTCAGTAAGGCCCAAAACAGGCTGGTCACTAAGAGGTTAAAGTGGTTGTCTCACTTCAGTAAGTTGCATTTATCATGTAGAGAAAGTTAATACAAGCCACTTACTAATGTATTGTGATTGTCCATATTGCCTCCTTTGCTGGCTGGATTACTGAAGTGAGACAACCCCTTTAGGCCTCATGCACACGACCGTGCTGTTTTGTGAGGGAGAGGAGGAGGTAATAATAGGAAAGGAGGGCGGGCCAGAGGGGTGAAATAGATGTGGTTTTCTGGGCACATCGCCGAGGGGCCTGGGCACTTGCTGCAGTAATGCCCCCCCTGGGCACTTGCCGAACCTCATTAGCATACGTTTTTAAAGTCTTTTTTGGAAAATTTCGGTGAGCGACAGCACAAATAAAGGTACCATTGTAATGTGGGCACAGGAGTCTATAACCTGATCTGAGCGGTCTAAAAGGCTCAGATTAGGTGACAGATTCCCTTTAAAGGGGTTCTGCAGTTTTTTAAAATGATGCCAATGACACCCGGGACCCCTGCCGATCAGCTGTTTGAGAAGGCAGCGACGCTGGCAGTAGTGCCGCTGCCTTCTCGCTGTTTACCGTAGGCCCAGTGACGTCACAACTTGTATCACTGGCCTGGGCGCGGCTAAGCTCCATTCAAGTGAACAGAGCTTAGCCCCGCCCCAGGCCATTGATACTAGTCGTGACGTCACTGGGCCTACCGTATACAGCGAGAAGGCCGCGGCACTACTGCCAGCTTCGCTGCCTTCTCAAACATCTGATGAGCAGGGGTCCCGGGTGTCGGACCCCCGCCGATCAGATGCTGATGATCTATCCAGAGGATAGATCATCAGTTTAAAAAAACTGCAGAACCCCTTTAAATATTACTTTATTATAAATATACTACCAAATACCTTTCATTAGTTATAATGGCTTGTTTTGTCTAGAGAGCAATCCTCAGGGAAAATTAAATCATGAAGTATTGTGTGTACTAATAGGGCGGCTGCAATTTTATTTCTCCTAATGATTGTTCCATAGACAAAACGAGCCATTATAACTAATGAAAGGTATTTGGTGATATATTTATAATAAAGTAATATTTAAGTATTTTCATTTACTTAATTCCTGGAGAACCCCTTTAACCTGTAGAGGAACCGCACCATACATGTACGGCGCAGATGTCCGTGACTTAAGGACCAGCGCCGTACATGTACGGCGCTGTGATTGGGCGGATGCAGGAGATGTGCCCGCCTGATCCAGGGTCCGGCAGTCCTTGCAGGTATCGGAGCTTCCATCGGGTCCCTGTGCTGCTGTGATGGGAACCCGATGGCAGGGAAGGCAGCCCGATGCCTTCCTTAGCCACACAGTGTCAACGTTTTGGCTCCGGATGTGTCCCGGGTGCATTGCGGCAAACCCGCGCAAGTAGGTACCCAATTGCAGTCAGTTTTGACTGCAATTGCGTTCCGTTGTTCAGTTTGTATCGCACGGGTGCAATGCGTTTTGCACGCGCGTGATAAAAAACTGAATGTGGTATCCAGACCCGAACTTCTTCACTGAAGTTCAGGTTTGGGTTCGGTGTTGTGTAGATGTAATTTTTTTTTTTAACTCACCTCCTCCAATTGATCGCGTAGCTGCCGGTCTCCTGTTCTTTCTTCAGGACCTGTCAAAGGACCTGTGGTGACGTCACTGAGCTCATCACATGGTCCAATCACATGGTCCATCACCACGGTGATGGACCATGTGATTGGACCATGTGATGTGACGTCACCACAGGTCCTTTAGCTGGCAGCTCATGATTAAAGAAGTAAGAAGAGATCGGCAACTACGCGATCAAGAGGAGGAGGTGAGTTATTATTTATTTATTTTTTTAACCCTCAATTGACCTTCTACTAAGCATTCTGTACTAAGAATGCTATTATTTCCCCTTATAACCATGTTATAAGGGAAAATAATACAGTTAATAGACTGTCATCTTAGCAACCATGCGTGAAAATCGCACCGCATCCGCACTTGTTTGCGTTGCGTGATAAATCACAATATAGAGTATGCTGCGATTTTCACGCAGCGCACAAGTGATGCGTGAAAATCACCGCTCATCTGCACAGCCCCATAGAAGTGAATGGGTCCGGATTCAGTGCATGTGCAATGTGTGAGGTGAACGCATTGCACCCGCGCGGAAATCTCGCCCGTGTGAACCCAGCCTTAGGCATAGTGGCTGCCTTCCGGGACAGCCCCCTGGATCTCAAAGGCAAACAGGCTGTGTAATACACTTATAGTCAATGCATTACAATACAGAAGTATTCTGATGCATTGTAAAGGGCCTGAGACCCCCAAAAGTTGAAGTCCAAGAGTGGGACAAAAAATTAAGTGTAAAAAAAAAAGTAAAAAAAATTATGTTTTGCAAAAATATTAAAAGTTTCAAGTAAAAAAAAAAAAGCGTCCTTTTCCCAAAATAAAAATAAAAATATTTGGGAAAATTGGGATTAAATAAAAGTAGACAAATTAGGTATCGCCGCGTCCGTATCGACCGGCTCTATAAAAATGTCACATGACCTAACCCCTAAAATGAACACTGTCAAAAATAAAAAATAAAAACTGTTCTAAAAAAACTATTTTTTTGTCACCTTACATCAGTAAAAGTGCAACACCAAGCAATCAAAAAGGCGTATGCCCCCCAATATAGTACCAATCTAATCGTCACCTCATCCCACAAAAAATGATACCCTAACTAAGACAATCACCCAAAAAATAAAAATAAACTATGGCTCTCAGACTATGGAGACACTAAAACATGATTTTTTTGGTTTAGAAAATGCTGTTATTGTGTAAAACTTAAGTATATAAAAAAAGTATACATATTGGGTATCGCCACATCTGTAACAACCTGCTCTATAAAAATAACACATGACCTAACCCCTCAGGTGAACACCGTAAAAAAAACAAAAAACGGTGTCAAAAAAGCCATTTTTTGTCACCCTACATCACAAAAAGTATAATAGCAAGCAATCAAAAAGTCATATACACCCGAAAATAATGCCAATCAAACCGTCACCTCATCCCGTAATAATAATACCCTTCCTAAGACAATCGCCCAAAAACTGAAAAAACTATGGCTCTCAGAATATGGAGACACTAAAACATGTAAGTAGTCAAATTAGGTATCTCCGCGTCCGTAAGAACCTGCTCTACAAAAAATATCACATGACCTAACCCCTCAGTTAAACACCATAAAAAAAGCCATTTTTTGTCACCTTGCATCACAAAAAATTATATGCACACAAAAATAGTGCCAATCAAACCATCATGGTGGTTCATGCTGCCCCATTTAAGGGCTGCATGTAACAGTTCAAGTGACTTTGAGCATGGAAAAAAGTTGATTAGTGAAAAGAAGCATGAAATCTGTGGTCAAACATCTATTACTAAAAGGAGTTCTCTGGGAATTAACTTTGTAACCACCCATACGCCTTTTTACGGCAGTCACTAAGGGGCCTTAAGCAGGTTCTTACAGACGCGGAGATACCTAATATGCCTACTGAAAAAAAATCATATGCACCCCAAAATAGTGCCAATCAAACCATCATCTTATCCTGCAAAAATGATACCCTACCTAAGACAATTGCCCAAAAACTAAAAATATCACATGACCTAACACCTCAGGTAAATACCATAAAAAATAAAAACGGTGTAAAAAAAGCAATTTTTTGTCACCTTACATCACAAAAAGTGTAATAGCAAGCAATCAAAAAGTCATATACACCATAAAATAGTACCAATCAAGCCGTCATCTTATCCCCAAAAAAATGAGCCCCTACACAAGACAGTCACCAAAAAAAAAAAAAAACTACGGCTTTCAGAATGTGAAGACACTAAAAAATCATAAAAAAAAAAAAGCTTTATTATGTAAAACTGAAACAAACAACCAAAAAAAGTTTTGGTATTGTCGCGTCCGTAACAACCTGCTCTACAAAAATACCACATGATCTAACCTGTCACATGAACGTTGTAAATAACAAAAAATAAAAACAGCTATTTTTTGTTACCTTGCTTCACAAAAAGTGTAATATAGAGCAACCAAAAATCATATGTACCCTAAAACAGTACCAACAAAACTACCACCTTATCCCGTAGTTTCCAAAATGTGGTCACTTTTTTGGAGTTTCTATTCTAGGGGTGCATCAGGGGAGCTTCAAATGGGAGATGGCAGCTTAAAATTATCCCAGGGAAATCTGCCTTCCAAAAACCATATGGCGTTCCTTTCCTTCTGTGCAATACCGTGTGCCCATACAGCAGTTTACAACCACATATGGGGTGTTTCTGTAAACTACAGAATCAGGGCAATAAATATTGAGTTTTGTTTGGCTGTCAACCCTTGCTTTGTTAGTGGAAAAAATTGATTAAAATGGAAAATCTTCCATAAAAGTGAAATTCTGAAATTTCATCTCCATTTTCCATTAATTCTTGTGGAACACCTAAAGGGTTAACAAAGTTTGTAAAATCAGTTTTGAATACCTTACGGGGTAATTTTGGGGTAGTTTCTATTATGTAAGCCTCACAAAGTGACTTCAAACCTGAACTGGTCCTTAAAAAGTGGGTTTTGTAAATTTTCTTAAAAATTTCAAGATTTGCTTCTAACCTTCTAAGCCTTCTAACATCCCCAAAAAATAAAATGTCATTCACAAAATGATCCAAACATGAAGTAGACATATAGGGAATGTAAAGTAATAACTATTTTGGAGGTATTACTATCTATTATAAAAAGTATAGAAATTGAAATTTGGAAATTTGGAAATTTTTCACATTTTGGGTAAATTTGGCATTTTTATATAAATTTCAATACATTTTTTTGACTCAATTTTTCCACTGTCATGAAGTACAATATGTGACGAGAAAACAGTCTCAGAATGGCCTGGATAAGTAAAAGCATTTGAAAGTTATCACCACATAAAGTGACACGTCAGATTTGCAAAAAAAGGCCTGCTCCTTAAGGTGAAAAATGTCAGGGTCCTGAAGGGGTTAAAGGGGTTTTCTGAGACTTTAATAATGATGACCTATCCTCCGGATAGGTCATCAGTATGTTATCTGGACCTGGGACTGCAACTGATCTGCTGTTTGAGCTTTTTCAAGGCCAAGTGACGACATGTTCATCAGTCACATGGCCTAGGCGCATTTCAGTCCCATTCAAGTGAATGGGGCTGAGTTGCGATACCAAACACTACTGCTGTACAATGTACAGTCGTGGCCAAAAGTTTTGAGAATGACAAAAATATTAGTTTTCACAAAGTTTGCTGCTAAACTGCTTTTAGATCTTTGTTTCAGTTGTTTCTGTGATGTAGTGAAATATAATTACACGCACTTCATACGTTTCAAAGGCTTTTATCGACAATTACATGACATTTATGCAAAGAGTCAGTATTTGCAGTGTTGGCCCTTCTTTTTCAGGACCTCTGCAATTCGACTGGGCATGCTCTCAATAAACTTCTGGGCCAATTTCTGACTGATATCTACCCATTCTTTCATAATCACTTCTTGGTGTTTGTCAGAATTAGTGGGTTTTTGTTTGTCCACCCGCCTCTTGAGGATTGACCACAAGTTCTCAATGGGATTAAGATCTGGGGAGTTTCCAGGCCATGGACCCAAAATGTCAACGTTTTGGTCCCCGAGCCACTTAGTTATCACTTTTGCCTTATGGCACAGTGCTCCATCGTGCTGGAAAATGCATTGTTCTTCACCAAATTGTTGTTGGATTGTTGGAAGAAGTTGCTGTTGGAGGGTGTTTTGGTACCATTTTTTATTCATGGCTGTATTTTTGGGCAAAATTGTGAGTGAGCCCACTCCCTTGGATGAGAAGCAACCCCACACATGAATGGTCTCAGGATGCTTTACTGTTGGCATGACACAGGACTGATGGTAGCGCTCACCTTTTCTTCTCCGGACAAGCTTTTTCCAGATGCGCCAAACAATCGGAAAGAGGCTTCATCAGAGAATATGACTTTGCCCCAGTCCTCAGCAGTCCATTCACCATACTTTCTGCAGAAGATCAATCTGTCCCTGATGTTTTTTTTTTTAGAGAAGTGGCTTCTTTGCTGCCCTTCTTGACACCAGGCCATCTTCCAAAAGTCTTTGCCTCACTGTGCGTGCAGATGCGCTCACACCTGCCTGCTGCCATTCCTGAGCAAGCTCTGCACTGGTGGCACTCCGATCCCGCAGCTGAATCCTCTTTAGGAGACAATCCTGGCGCTTGCTGGACTTTCTTGGACGCCCTGAAGCCTTCTTAACAAGAATTGAACCTCTTTCCTTGAAGTTCTTGATGATCCTATAAATTGTTGATTGAGGTGCAATCTTAGTAGCCACAATATCCTTGCCTGTGAAGCCATTTTTATGCAACGCAATGATGGCTGCACGGGTTTCATTGCAGGTCACCATGGTTAACAATGGAAGAACAATAATTTAAAGCATCACCCTCCTTTTAACATGTCAAGTCTGCCATTTTAACCCAATCAGCCTGACATAATGATCTCCAGCCTTGTGCTCGTCAACATTCTCACCTGAGTTAACAAGACGATTACTGAAATGATCTCAGCAGGTCCTTTAATGACAGCAAAGAAATGCAGTGGAAAGGTTTTTTTGGGATTAAGTTAATTTTCATGGCAAAGAAGGACTATGCAATTCATCTGATCACTCTTCATAACATTCTGGAGTATATGCAAATTGCTATTATAAAAACTTAAGCAGCAACTTTTCCAATTTCCAATATTTATGTAATTCTCAAAACTTTTGGCCACGACTGTACAGCGCTGTTCTTGGTTAGCATGGAGAAGTCCACAACGCTCACAGAATTGCTGGTGCCCTCTCAGACAGCTGATCGGCGAGGGTCCCACAGAGACTAGGTCATCAGTATTAAAGTCTCAGAAAACCCCTTTAATTAATGACCATGAGCTTCTATCTCCAAAATTAATAACTATTGCTACCAGTATAAAATGGGATTATCATCTGAAACATAATGATGTAAGACAACTACTGTACATAACAAAAGGAAAAAAAACTACTAGAAAAAAACTGCATCTTTCATATTGAGAAATTATTACTTGAGAATAAGTTACTAGTCTGAAGGTGTACTCTGATGATCATATCCCCCTTTCAGGATCCTGTTAGGTTAGTGCATTATTTTCATGAAGTCCCTTGCTACATTAAAACCACAAATGATCTTCCTAAGTTCCTTAAAGAAGTTGTTCCACAAGAGATCCACTATTATTGCAGTGGCTGCAGGGAAAATGTAGCATTACATGGCAGCCATTAAAATGAATGACGCTTCATGCAACGCATCAACATGCAGGGTCTGCTAGAGTAGCTGAGTAGCTCACACAGTAACCCCCACCTATGGACCCCCACCTATGGACTGCATGTGCCTTAAAGGGCTTCTGTCACCCCCAAAACACATTTTTCATTTTTGGGCTTGTTAAAATCCTTATTGAACGACTATTCCCTATATAGGGCTCTTACCTTTGTCTGTGGCTTCGTTTCATTAAAAATCGATCTTTTAAAATATGCAAATGACTTCACTACCAGCAAGTAGGGCGTCTACTTGCTGGTAGCCGCCGCAAAAAACCGCCCCCTCCTCCTGTTGATTGACAGGGCCAGCGCCCTGTCAGCATTTTAAATCCTGCGCCTGTCTTCATTCGGCGCAGGCGCTCTGAGAGAAGGACACTCGCCTCAGTGCGCCTGCACCGATGACGTCTTCTCTTTTGGTGACATCATCGGCGCAGGCGCACTGAGGGAGTGAGTGCTGAGGAGGCGAGCGTCCTTCTCTCAGAGCGCCTGCGCCGAATGAAGACAGGCGCGGGATTTGAAATGCTGACAGGGCCAGCCGGAGGAGGAGAGCGCTTGCTGGCCCTGTCAATCAACAGGAGGAGGGGGCGGTTTTTTGCGGCGGCTACCAGCAAGTAGACGCCCTACTTGCTGGTAGTGAAGTCATTTGCATATTTTGAAAGATCGATTTTTAATGAAACGAAGCCACAGACAAAGGTAAGAGCCCTCTATAGGGAATAGTCGTTCAATAAGGATTTTAACAAGCCCAAAAATGAACAAATGTGTTTTGGGGGTGACAGATGCCCTTTAATATTGCATACAAGCAAAAAAAAGGGGGGTCAGCGCATACCAATGCACAGGTGCACACCGCCATAGCTAAAAACACTAAGAAAAAAACACAATGCAACAGCACTCTGCAAACACAAATAACGTACAATAATGCCATAATTTTCGAAAATATTTTGGTGCTAATGCTACGCTTATTTTGTAAATTTGATATTCTTGGCAAATACACTTTGTACAAAATTATTTGGGCCCGTTTGCCAAACGTCAAGGCGATCTCTGTAAGACGGGAACCTAACACTATATACTACCTGTTAGTACAAAATGTATTTGCCAAAAATCTAAAATTTACAAAATAAGCGTAGCATTAGCACCAGAATGTTTTCTATAACTATGGCATTATTGTACGTTATTTGTGTTTGGAGAGTGCTGTTGCATTGTGTTTTTTCTTCGTGTTTCTAGCCATGGTGGGGTGCACCTGCGCATTGTGCTGACTGACCCCCTCTTTTTTGCAGTTGTACTGAGCTGGAGGTGTGGCAGACTCCATTTAGTCTTGCACCCCTGACCAGCCTGTCTGCCCCATAGGCTGATTTTAATTAGTGTAAGTATAAAGCTGTAGCCTGCACTCATTGCATTCATTGGAAGCCGTCTGGGACCAGGAGAGGTAAAGATTGGACTCAGCATGCATGTTGGTACCTGCATTCCCTGGATTTAATGGAGGTCATTATGGCACCAAAAATGGTAAAAGGCAGAGTGGACCCAGCATGCATGTGGATCCAACTCTCCCTGAATATTAGGGTGGCCATTATGGCCTCATGCACACGACCGTTTTAATTTGCGGTCCGCAAAAAAACGGGTTCCGTAGTTCCGTGTCCGCTTTTTCTTCCGTGGGTCTTCCTTGATTTTTGGAGGATCCACGGACATGAAGGAAAAAGTCGTTTTGGTGTCCGCCTGGCCGTGCGGAGCCAAACGCAAGTCAATGGGGACGGATCCGTTTGACGTTGACACAATATGGTGCAATTGCAAATGGATCCGTCCCCCATTGACTTTCAATGTAAAGTCAGGAGTCCCTATTATACCATCGGATCGGAGTTTTCTCCAATGCGATGGTATATTTTAACTTGAAGCGTCCCCATCACCATGGGAATGCCTCTATGTTGAAATATACCATCGGATTTGAGTTATATCGTGAAAACTCAGATCCGACAGTATATTCTAACACATAGGTGTTCCAATGGTGATGGGGACGCTTCAAGTTAGAATATACTAATAACTGTGTACATGACTGCCCCCTGCTTCCCTTTCAGCACCCGATCTCTTACAGGGGGCTGTGATCCGCACAATTAACCCCTCAGGTGCCGCACCTGAGGGGTTAATTGTGTGTATCATAGCCCCCTGTAAGAGATCAGGTGCTGCCAGGCAGGAGGGGGCAGACCCCCCTCCCTCCCCAGTTTTAAATTCATTGGTGGCCAGTGCGGCCCCCCTCCCTCCCTCCCCTGTATTTAACTCATTGGTGGCCAGTGCGGCCCACCTCCCTCCCCTGTATTTAACTCATTGGTGGCCAGTGCGGACCCCCTCCCCCCCCTGTATTTAACTCATTGGTGGCCAGTGCGGACCCCCTCCCCCCCTGTATTTAACTCATTGGTGGCCAGTGCGGACCCCCCCCCTGTATTTAACTCATTGGTGGCCAGTGCGGCCCCCCCCCCACCCTCCCCTGTATTTAACTCATTGGTGGCCAGTGCGGCCCCCCTCCCTCCCCTGTATTTAACTCATTGGTGGCCAGTGCGGCCTCCCCCCCCTAATTAAAATCCCCCCACAGCCTTCATCATTGGTGGCAGCGTAGAGTTCCGATCGGAGTCCCAGTTTAATCGCTGGGGCTCCGATCGGTTACCATGTAAACCAGGACGCTACTGCAGTCCTGGCTGTCATGGTTACTTAGCAATTTTAGAAGCATTATACTTACCTGCGCTGTCTGTGACCGGCCGGGCGCTCCTCCTACTGGTAAGTGACAGGTCTGTGCGGCGCATTGCCTATAGCACAGACCTGTCACTTACCAGTAGGAGGAGCGCCCGGCCGGTCACAGACAGCGCAGGTAAGTATAATGCTTCTAAAATTGCTAAGTAACCATGGCAGCCAGGACTGCAGTAGCGTCCTGGTTTCCATGGTAACCGATTGGAGCCCCAGCGATTAAACTGGGACTCCGATCGGAACTCTCCGCTGCCACCAATGATTTTAATTAGGGGGGGGAGGGGAGGCCGCACTGGCCACCAATGAATTAAATACAGGGGAGGGAGGTAGGGGGGCCGCACTGGCCACCAATGAGTTAAATACAGGGGAGGGAGGGAGGGGGGGGCTCACTGGCCACCAATGAGTTAAATACAGTTGAGGGAGGGGGGCCGCACTGGCCACCAATAAGTTAAATACAGGGGAGGGGGGCCGCACTGGCCACCAATGAGTTAAATACAGGGGAGGGAGGGGGGGGCCGCACTGGCCACCAATGAGTTAATTGTGTGGATCACAGCCCCCTGTAAGAGATCGGGTGCTGCCAGGCAGCAGGGGGCAGTCATGTACACAGTTCTTAGTATATTCTAACTTAAAGCGTCCCCATCACTATGGGAACGCCTCTGTGTTAGAATATACTGTCGGATCTGAGTTTTCACGAAGTGAAAACTCAGATCTAAAAAGCTTTTATGCAGACGGATCAGCGGATCCGTCTGTGTGAAAGTAGCCTACGGACACGGATCACGGACGTGGATGACAATCTTGTGTGCATCCGTGTTTTTTCACGGACCCATTGGCTTGAATGGGTCCGTGAACCGTTGTCCTTCAAAAAAATAGGACAGGTCATATTTTTTTTACGGACAGGAAACACGGACGCGGATAAAAAACGGTGCATTTTCTGAGTTTTCAACGGACCCATTCAAAACGGAACAACGGACACGGATGCACACAACGGTCGTGTGCATGAGGCTTATGGCACATAACAGGCAGTATTTAGTGTTAGGTTCCCGTCTTTCAGAGATCGCCTTGACGTTTGGCATAATTTTGTACAAAATGTATTTGCCATAAATATCAAATTATGGCATTATTGCAACTATGGCATTATTGTACGTTATTTGTGTTTGCTGCATACTGTTGCATTGTTGTTGTTTTTTTCTTAATATTGCATACGGACAGGGATTGTCATCCTGAGACAACCCTTTTAAATCGCAATGGTTATGTAAGGGAGATTGATGTACAAGAAATGTCAGATCTGTTACTATTGTTCCTCCAGGCTTTGGGCCTGTAAGTTCAAACAGTCATCTCTCATTATAGATTAACACAATGATTTTTAACATTATAATGTATACATAACTGTCTCTTAAATGTCTTCTCTTTCAAGGAAATTCCAACTTCAACAAGCTTCATGCAGAACACTATCCTGAAAACATTGGATGCCTATATTAAAGGGCATCTGTCAGAAGGTTTGTACCTATGAAACGGGATGAACTGTTGCATGTGCGCTTGGTAGCTGAAGGCATCTATGTGCTCACATTGTTGATAAAAATGATGTTTTAATCTATGCAAATGAGGCTCAGCTTTCTCTGCAACTGCCGTGCCCTCTCCACTTTGACAGAGCCAGACAGTGAAAATAAAATCACACCTGGCAATGTGAATTAAAGTTGACAGGGGGCGGCAGTTGCAGAGAGAGCAGAGCCTCTAGGTGTAATGACAACGCCCTTGTTGCTCCTAGAAGCTCATTTGCATAGATTTAAACTTTCCTTTTCTCAGCAATGTGGGCACATATGGACATGGGACCAACACAGATGCCTTCAGCTGGCAAGTGCACATGGCACAGGTCAGCCAGTTTCACAGGTACAAATCTGCTGACAGATGCTCTTTAAATGTTTGTCTGGGCAAAGGGTAAAAAGATTTGATATACTTTTTATACTGTATGTAATGCAGTTGTGACACAAAGGGTTTGCCGGTGGGGCCACTCAACAAAAAATTTTTAATATTGGCATAATTGGTGTAAGTTGTGGGTGATATCATTTAATAGGGCTTATCTCATGGTACGTAATCACTTCTAGAACACCCCATTTGCCCCCTTCCTCACCAAGCATAATTTTGCAAATCTGACGTGTCACTTTATGTGGTAATAACTTTGGAACGCTTTAACGTGTCCAAGTCATTTTGAGATTGTTTTTTTGTGTGGCACATTGTATCTCATGATAATGGTAAATTTGAGTCAATATGTTTAACTTTAACCACCTCCGGACCGCTGTACGCACAGACGCGTCCTGGAGGTGGTTGATTCATTCCTCCTGGACGCGCCGGCGCGTCCTCTCGCGAGACGCGAGATTTCCTGTGAACGCGCGCACACAGGCGCGCGCGCTCACAGGAACGGAAGGTAAGAGAGTTGATCTCCAGCCTGCCAGCAGCGATTGTTCGCTGGCAGGCTGGAGATGTGTTTTTTTAACCCCTAACAGGTATATTAGACGCTTTTTTGATAACAGCGTCTAATATACCTGCTACCTGGTCCTCTGGTGGTCCCCTTTGTTTGGATCGACCACCAGAGGACACAGGTAGCTCAGTAAAGTAGCACCAAGCACCACTACACTACACTACACCCCCCCCCCCCGTCACTTATTAACCCCTTATTAGCCCCTGATCACCCCATATAGACTCCCTGATCACCCCCCTGTCATTGATTACCCCCCTGTCATTGATCACCCCCCTGTCATTGATCACCCCCCTGTAAAGCTCCATTCAGACGTCCGCATGATTTTTACGGATCCACTGATAGATGGATCGGATCCGCAAAACGCATCCGGACGTCTGAATGAAGCCTTACAGGGGCGTGATCAATGACTGTGGTGATCACCCCATATAGACTCCCTGATCACCCCCCTGTCATTGATTACCCCCCTGTCATTGATCAACCCCCTGTAAAGCTCCATTCAGATGTCCGCATGATTTTTACGGATGCACTGATAGATGGATCGGATCCGCAAAACGCATCCGGACGTCTGAATGAAGCCTTACAGGGGCATGATCAATGACTGTGGTTATCACCCCATATAGACTCCCTGATCACCCCCCTGTCATTGATTACACCCCTGTCATTGATCAACCCCCTGTAAAGCTCCATTCAGATGTCCGCATGATTTTTACGGATGCACTGATAGATGGATCGGATCCGCAAAACGCATCCGGACGTCTGAATGAAGCCTTACAGGGGCGTGATCAATGACTGTGGTGATCACCCCATATAGACTCCCTGATCACCCCCCTGTCATTGATCACCCCCCTGTAAAGCTCCATTCAGATGTCCGCATGATTTTTACGGATGCACTGATAGATGGATCGGATCCGCAAAAGGCATACGGACGTCTGAATGAAGCCTTACAGGGGCATGATCAATGACTGTGGTTATCACCCCATATAGACTCCCTGATCACCCCCCTGTCATTGATTACACCCCTGTCATTGATCAACCCCCTGTAAAGCTCCATTCAGATGTCCGCATGATTTTTACGGATCCACTGATAGATGGATCGGATCCGCAAAACGCATCCGGACGTCTGAATGAAGCCTTACACGGGCGTGATCAATGACTGTGGTTATCACCCCATATAGACTCCCTGATCACCCCCCTGTCATTGATTACACCCCTGTCATTGATCAACCCCCTGTAAAGCTCCATTCAGATGTCCGCATGATTTTTACGGATGCACTGATAGATGGATCGGATCCGCAAAACGCATCCGGACGTCTGAATGAAGCCTTACAGGGGCGTGATCAATGACTGTGGTGATCACCCCATATAGACTCCCTGATCACCCCCCTGTCATTGATTACCCCCCTGTAAAGCTCCATTCAGACGTCCGCATGATTTTTACGGATCCACTGATAGATGGATCGGATCCGCAAAACGCATCCGGACGTCTGAATGAAGCCTTACACGGGCGTGATCAATGACTGTGGTTATCACCCCATATAGACTCCCTGATCACCCCCCTGTCATTGATTACCCCCCTGTAAAGCTCCATTCAGATGTCCGCATGATTTTTACGGATGCACTGATAGATGGATCGGATCCGCAAAACGCATCCGGACGTCTGAATGAAGCCTTACAGGGGCATGATCAATGACTGTGGTTATCACCCCATATAGACTCCCTGATCACCCCCCTGTCATTGATCACCCCCTGTCATTGATCACCCCCCTGTCATTGATCACCCCCCCTGTCATTGATCACCCCCCCTGTCATTGATCACCCCTCTGTAAGGCTCCATTCAGACATTTTTTTGGCCCAAGTTAGCGGAATTTTTTTTTTTTTTTTCTTACAAAGTCTCATATTCCACTAACTTGTGTCAAAAAATAAAATCTCACATGAACTCACCATACCCCTCACGGAATCCAAATGCGTAAAATTTTTTAGACATTTATACAGGGAGTGCAGAATTATTAGGCAAGTTGTATTTTTGAGGATTAATTTTATTATTGAACAACAACCATGTTCTCAATGAACCCAAAAAGCTCATTAATATCAAAGCTGAATATTTTTGGAAGTAGTTTTTAGTTTGTTTTTAGTTTTAGCTATTTTAGGGGGATATCTGTGTGTGCAGGTGACTATTACTGTGCATAATTATTAGGCAACTTAACAAAAAACAAATATATACCCATTTCAATTATTTATTTTTACCAGTGAAACCAATATAACATCTCAACATTCACAAATATACATTTCTGACATTCAAAAACAAAACAAAAACAAATCAGTGACCAATATAGCCACCTTTCTATGCAAGGACACTCAAAAGCCTGCCATCCATGGATTCTGTCAGTGTTTTGATCTGATCACCATCAACATTGCGTGCAGCAGCAACCACAGCCTCCCAGACACTGTTCAGAGAGGTGTACTGTTTTCCCTCCTTGTAAATCTCACATTTGATGATGGACCACAGGTTCTCAATGGGGTTCAGATCAGGTGAACAAGGAGGCCATGTCATTAGATTTTCTTCTTTTATACCCTTTCTTGCCAGCCACGCTGTGGAGTACTTGGACGCGTGTGATGGAGCATTGTCCTGCATGAAAATCATGTTTTTCTTGAAGGATGCAGACTTCTTCCTGTACCACTGCTTGAAGAAGGTGTCTTCCAGAAACTGGCAGTAGGACTGGGAGTTGAGCTTGACTCCATCCTCAACCCGAAAAGGCCCCACAAGCTCATCTTTGATGATACCAGCCCAAACCAGTACTCCACCTCCACCTTGCTGGCGTCTGAGTCGGACTGGAGCTCTCTGCCCTTTACCAATCCAGCCATGGGCCCATCCATCTGGCCCATCAAGACTCACTCTCATTTCATCAGTCCATAAAACCTTAGAAAAATCAGTCTTGAGATATTTCTTGGCCCAGTCTTGACGTTTCAGCTTGTGTGTCTTGTTCAGTGGTGGTCGTCTTTCAGCCTTTCTTACCTTGGCCATGTCTCTGAGTATTGCACACCTTGTGCTTTTGGGCACTCCAGTGATGTTGCAGCTCTGAAATATGGCCAAACTGGTGGCAAGTGGCATCTTGGCAGCTGCACGCTTGACTTTTCTCAGTTCATGGGCAGTTATTTTGCGCCTTGGTTTTTCCACACGCTTCTTGCGACCCTGTTGACTATTTTGAATAAAACGCTTGATTGTTCGATGATCACGCTTCAGAAGCTTTGCAATTTTAAGAGTGCTGCATCCCTCTGCAAGATATCTCACTATTTTTGACTTTTCTGAGCCTGTCAAGTCCTTCTTTTGACCCATTTTGCCAAAGGAAAGGAAGTTGCCTAATAATTATGCACACCTAATATAGGGTGTTGATGTCATTAGACCACACCCCTTCTCATTACAGAGATGCACATCACCTAATATGCTTAATTGGTAGTAGGCTTTTCGAGCCTATACAGCTTGGAGTAAGACAACATGCATAAAGAGGATGATGTGGTCAAAATACTCATTTGCCTAATAATTCTGCACGCAGTGTATTCCAGACTTCTTCTCACGCTTTAGGGCCCCTAGAATGCCAGGGCAGTATAAATACCCCACATGTGACCCCATTTCGGAAAGAAGACACCCCCAGGTATTCCGTGAGGGGCATATTGAGTCCATGAAAGATTGAAATTTTTGTCCCAAGTTAGCGGAACGGGAGACTTTGTGAGAAAAAATTTAAAAATATCAATTTCCGCTAACTTGTGCCAAAAAAAAAAAATTTCTATGAACTCGCCATGCCCCTCATTGAATACCTTGGGGTGTCTTCTTTCCAAAATGGGGTCACATGTGGGGTATTTATACTGCCCTGGCATTCTAGGGGCCCCAAAGCGTGAGAAGAAGTCTGGTATCCAAATGTCTAAAAATGCCCTCCTAAAAGGAATTTGGGCACCTTTGCGCATCTAGGCTGCAAAAAAGTGTCACACATCTGGTATCGCCGTACTCAGGAGAAGTTGGGGAATGTGTTTTGGGGTGTCATTTTACATATACCCATGCTGGGTGAGAGAAATATCTTGGTCAAATGCCAACTTTGTATAAAAAAATGGGAAAAGTTGTCTTCCCATTTTTTTATACAAAGTTGGCATTTGACCAAGATATTTATCTCACCCAGCATGGGTATATGTAAAAAGACACCCCAAAACACATTCCTCAACTTCTCCTGAGTACGGAGATACCAGATGTGTGACACTTTTTTGCAGCCTAGGTGGGCAAAGGGGCCCATATTCCAAAGAGCACCTTTCGGATTTCACAGGTCATTTTTTAGAGAATTTGATTTCAAACTCCTTACCACACATTTGGGCCCCTAGAATGCCAGGGCAGTATAACTACCCCACAAGTGACCCCATTTTGGAAAGAAGAGACCCCAAGGTATTCGCTGATGGGCATAGTGAGTTCATGGAAGTTTTTATTTTTTGTCACAAGTTAGTGGAATATGAGACTTTGTATGAAAAAAAAAAAAAAAAAAAAATCATCATTTTCCACTAACTTGTGACAAAAAATAAAAAATTCTAGGAACTTGCCATGCCCCTCACGGAATACCTTGGGGTGTCTTCTTTCCAAAATGGGGTCACTTGTGGGGTAGTTATACTGCCCTGGCATTCTAGGGGCCCAAATGTGTGGTAAGGAGTTTGAAATCAAATTCTGTAAAAAATGACCTGTGAAATCCGAAAGATGCTCTTTGGAATATGGGCCCCTTTGCCCACCTAGGCTGCAAAAAAGTGTCACACATCTGGTATTTCCGTACTCAGGAGAAGTTGGGGAATGTGTTTTGGGGTGTCATTTTACATATACCCATGCTGGGTGAGAGAAATATCTTGGCAAAAGACAACTTTTCCCATTTTTTTATACAAAGTTGGCATTTGACCAAGATATTTCTCTCACCCAGCATGGGTATATATAAAATGACACCCCAAAACACATTCCCCACCTTCTCCTGAGTACGGAGATACCAGATGTGTGACACTTTTTTGCAGCCTAGGTGGGCAAAGGGGCCCATATTCCAAAGAGCACCTTTCGGATTTCACAGGTCATTTTTTACAGAATTTGATTTCAAACTCCTTACCACACATTTGGGCCCCTAGAATGCCAGGGCAGTATAACCACCCCACAAGTGACCCCATTTTGGAAAGAAGAGACCCCAAGGTATTTCGTGATGGGCATAGTGAGTTCATAGAAGTTTTTATTTTTTGTCACAAGTTAGTGGAATATGAGACTTTGTAAGAAAAGAAAAAAAAAGAAAAAATCATCATTTTCCACTAACTTGTGACAAAAAATAAAAAGTTCTATGAACTCACTATGCCCATCAGCGAATACCTTAGGGTGTGTACTTTCCGAAATGGGGTCATTTGTGGGGTGTTTGTACTGTCAGGCCATTGTAGAACCTCAGGAAACATGACAGGTGCTCAGAAAGTCAGATCTGCTTCAAAAAGCGGAAATTCACATTCTTGTACCATAGTTTGTAAACGCTATAACTTTTACCCAAAGCATTTTTTTTTTACCCAAACATTTTTTTTTTTATCAAAGACATGTAGAACAATAAATTTAGAGCAAAATTTATATATATATCTCGTTTTTTTTGCAAAATTTTACAACTGAAAGTGAAAAATGTCATTTTTTTGCAAAAAAATCGTTAAATTTCGATTAATAACAAAAAAAGTAAAAATGTCAGCAGCAATGAAATACCACCAAATGAAAGCTCTATTAGTGAGAAGAAAAGGAGGTAAAATTCATTTGGGTGGTAAGTTGCACGACCGAGCAATAAACGGTGAAAGTAGTGTAGGTCAGAAGTGTAAAAAGTGGCCTGGTCCTTCAGGGTGTTTAAGCACTGGGGGCTGAGGTGGTTAAATCCAAAATTTACAGAAAATTAGGAAAAAGTCACTATTTTCTAATTCTAAATTTTAATTTCTCTACTTTTAAAGGATAACATTTAGACCCTAATGTTTTTTTTTTTGTGATGAATTTTAGAAGCAATTTTTGAAATTTTCAAGAAAATTTCCAAAATCTACTTTTTTATAGACCAATTTAGTCCTGAAGTCATTTTGAGGAGCTCACATAATAGAAACCACCCATAAATTACTGTATACAATGCTGCAGGGCTGATCGAGGTCTAAAGAAGACCCGGAAGCACCTGCAGTCTCCCTGTCATGTGACCGCAGGGCCAGGACAGAAAGACATAGCGCTTCCCCATGCACACGGTCGTTGTGCGGCCGTTCCATGCATTGGGGACCGCAATTTGCGGTCCCCAATGCACAGGCAACATGCGTGCGGCGGCCGGGACAGATCGAGACCCATTCAACTTGAATGGGTCTGTGATTCGTCCGCAAGGTAAAAAAATAGAACATGTTCTATTTTTTTGCGGTGCGGAGACATGGCCAGAAACACCATAGAAGCACTCCGCAGTGCTTCCGTGGGCTTCCGATCCGTGCTTCCGTTCCACACCGCATCTCTCAAGTGACCGCATCTCACTTGAATGGGTCCGCATCTGTGATGCGGGGTGGACACAACCGGTGCCCGTGTATGTAGGCCGCAATACGGCCACGGCCGGGCAACGACCGTGCGCATGAGGCCTTAGCTGTATGCACAGTGCTCGTTCAGCACTCCAGAAGGCAGGGACACAGAGGAACAGTCCCTGACTTCTGTATGGGGTGCCCTGCTGGTGGTCGTGTCCCCTCACTATTATAGGGTATTCAGGTGTCACACAGTCTAGGTACGAGGGCATGCAATCGTCTACCTCTGAGACCCTTGTATGTGCTTAGCAGTCAGGGTGAGCTCTTAGGGTTTTATAGGGGTCACCTTTATGCTCCTTAGTTTGGGATCAAGCCAGTCGGATGTTTATCCATAACTTCCCGCTATCTGCAACATCATCCGTGACACTTAGGCATTGCCCTAAGTTAAGCCTCATTCAAAAGTCAGTGTTTTGGTCAGTGATTTCCATCAGTGATTGTGAGCCAAAACCAGGGGCGGGTCTAAACACAGAGCAGGTGCAGATCTTTCCCTTATACCTTATCTCTGTGGAGGCTCCAGTCCTGGCTTTGGCTCACAATCACTGATGGAAATCACTGACCAAAACACTGACATGTGAATGAGGCTTTAGCCAGAATCCTACTCCACACAGGGCAACACCCTGAAACAGCTGTCTATTGATGGATACCTGGCTTAGACATTTTCCCTTGATACATCCTTAAGACTTGTAATTCTATTTTCACACTAGCATTTTGGCTTTCTAGTTGTGAGATCCGTTCAGAGTGTTTTGGTGTCCGTCTGATAAAACTGAGCAAAACAGACAGATCCGTTTTCACTGACACAATCTGGCACAATAGAAAACGGATCCATCCTCCATTGACTTTCAATGGTGTTCAAGACAGATCCGTCTTGGCTATGTTAAAGATAATACAAACGGATCTGTTCTGAACGGATACAGACGGTTGTATTATCTGAACGGATCCGTCCATGACAGATCCGCACAAACCGCGAGTGTGAAAGTAGCCTGACAGAGCTGGAGTTTGACATAGGTTAAACCAAAGGTTAATATGGCGGATTTGGTGATCACTAGAACGGGGACACCCCTTTGCTTGGTTTTCCTTTCCTAGAGGGTTATCTGGCTTTCACTATGTTGAAGACCCATAACTGGGGTTCCACGGTTATTTGGCATATCACAGTTTCTCAGGGAGCTTTGCACTTGGATTGCTGCATTGAGACTCTTAAATGAGGCTACGTAGTATTTTTTGTAGCTGGTCTCCCCAAGATCTGATATTGTTTTGTTTGAGTAGTCTCCGAGGCATTGCTCCCAGTTAGCTAGAATCCTGCTCCACACTGATGAGGGGCAACTCCCCGAAACAGTTATGGATGAATAACTGGCTTAGGCATTTCCCCTGGTCGCATCATTAAGACTTCTAACAGAGCTGGATTTTGACATAGGGACCACTTAATATGGTGGATTTGGTGATCTCTAAAACAGAGACATCCATTTGCTTAGTTTTCCTTCCCTGGAGGGATATCTGACTTTCACTGTTTTGAAGATCCATAACTGGGGCTCCACGGTTATTTTCCATATCCTTGCAATAGGCCACTAGTGTCTGTAAGGGGACAATCCCTGACCAATAGCCAAATGACCAATAGCAGAAGGATAGCCGCTTGTGACCTCAAATTTATGAGTAGATTAGCAGCCAAGTGGTCACTACAATAGGGTTGTTTTTTTCTTTTTTTTCCCCTCTTGAATCTGGCTAGCATATGCTTTTAATCAGTCATGTGTCTGACAGATGGTTTATGCCTCCTTTTTATGACATTTAATCATTCTTTCTTTGTTTATATTACAGATGTGACTTAAAGGTAAAGTGTCATCAGAAAATGATCTAATGTTTAAAGTACATTTTTATGTCAAACTATTTTTTTCTTAAATTTTTGGTGATTTTAAATTTTTCTTATCACTATCTACGGTGCCTTGAAAAAGTATTCATAACCCTTGAACTTTTCCAAATTTTTTCACGTTATACCCACAAACTTAAATGTATTTCATTGGGATTTTAGGGGATAGACCAACACAAAGTAGCAAGTATGTGTGAAGTGAAAAGAAGATGATACATGGTTTTTAAAAGTTTTAATAAATAAAAATCTGGAAAGTGTGGCATGCATTTGTATTCAGTCCCCTGAGTCAATACTTTGTAGGACCACCTTTCGCTTACTGCTACATGTCTCTTGGGGTATGTCTTTGCTAAGAAGCTCAAGCTCAGTCAGATTGGATGGAGAGCGTCTGTAAACAGCAATTTTCAAGTCTTGCCACAGATTCTCAATGGGGTCGATGGAATTTAGGTCTGGACTAGGCCATTCTAACACATTAATATGCTTTTAGCGATTCTAAACCATTTCATTATAGCTCTGGCTGTATATTAAGGGTCATTGTCCTAATGGAAGGTGAATCTCCACCCCAATCTCAAGTCTTTTGAAGCCTTTACCAGGTTTTCCTCCAGAAAATTTAGCTCCACCCATCTTCCCATCAACTCTGACCAGCTTCCCTGTCCCTGCTGAAGAAAAGCATCCCCACAGCATGATGCTGCCACCACCATGTTTCACAGTGGGAATAGTGTGTTCAGGGTGATGTGCAGTGTTAGTTTTCTGCCACACATAGAGTTTTACATTTAGTCCAAAAAGGTTAACTTTTGGTTTTATCTGACCAGAGCATCTTCATCCACATGTTTGCTGTGTCCCCTACATGGCTTGTAGCAAACTGCAAACGGGACTTCTTATGGCTTATTTTCAAAAATTGCTTTCTTCTTGCCACCCTTCTATAAAGGCCAGATTTGTGGAGGACTAATAGTTGTCCTGTGGACAGAATCTCCCACCTCCGCAGCTTCTCCAGAGTAACCATTGGCCTCTTGGTTGCTTCTCTAATTTGTGCTCTTCATGCCAGGGTTGTCAGTTTAGGTGGACAGCCATGTCTTGTTAGGTTTGCAGTTGTGCCATACTTCTTCCCTGTTCAGCTGATGAATTAAACAATGCTCAGTGAGATGTTCAGAGCATGGGATTTTTTTTTATATAACCTAACCCTGCTTTACACTTCTCCACAACTTTATCCTTGACTTATCTGGTGTGTTTCTTGGTGTTCGTGATGCTGTGTATTAATGTTCACTAACAAACCTCTGAGGCCTTCATAGAACAGCTGTAGTTATACTGAGAATAAATTACACACAGGTGAACTCTATTTACTAATTAGGTGACTTACATAGTTCATAAGGCTGAAAAAAAACATCTGTCAATCCAGTTCAGCCTGTTATCCTGCAAGGCTTCTAAAGGCAATTGGTCACACTGGATTTTATTTAGGGGTATCAGAGTACAGATGGCTGAATATAAATGCACGCCACACTTTCCAGATTTTTATTTATTAAAAACATGTATGTGTCCACCTTATCTCCTCTCCCTCTGGTGGGCACAACCATCACATCTCTGACCCACAGGCATTTCTGCTCCATCCAGCAGGCCAGGCGGCCTTAGTAGCTCTGTCCTTCCACTCAGGCTATGGCCTACTTCTCCTGGCTAGGCCTCCCTCACTCTGCCTATAGGGTGTGCATGCTTGCTTCCTTCATCCCCTTTAAGAACAAGTTCACATGCAACCTAAACTTTTCGAACAATGTCTTATCTCCTTGGAATTCTTAGGGCACCTTCCCCTATGGGAGGGTGCCTGAGCAATAAACTCTAGTTCACTAGTATCCTGAAAAGATGTGCTGTTCTAGGATTTTTCGGACCATTTACTGACTTCTGCCTGTTTCCTGGATTTGACCCCTTTTTGCCTAACCTGACCTCTGTCTGATCTCCATTCTGAACCTAAGCTGCCCTCTCTGACAGTTTCTCGGATTGCTTGAAATCTGCCTGCCCTGATCACAGCCTGTCCATGGTGTTGCCTGATTCCTCAGTGCTCTTCACCAGCGTGTCTTGATCCTGGTGGGTCAGCAGTCACATGAACAGAGACTACCCAACTGGTAGAGGCCTGGTGGTTCCCCTGCAACAGAGTTCAGCTCCCTGTATAGAGGATAAAGGATGAATACCAGGAGGGCCACTTAGATATTTCCCTTTGAAGTAGTACCAAGCCAAATCTGTTCAAGGAGCACAATAGATCCACATCAGATTCATAACAGAGTAGTCACTGGGCCTAATAATATGTGGAGACTTCCTGTTCTGTACAGGTAACTTTTCAGTAGCCATTGCATTATCATCACACTCAGAATTACAATGACAGGTATCACGTTTGAATAGATAACCCAGGACCTACCATTCATAACAGGTGATATCATAGCTTATCTACTCCCTTCCAACCTCTACACGGGTAACAGGAGCATGCCTAGAAAAATCTCCTATAGAAGTCAATGAGGTCAGTTGCTGTCCATTATATCTATGACGCAGGTGGCTATTGTCAAAGGACAGGAAGTCTTGACATATAGTGGCCATCATGAAATCTGCATGATTTTAGGATTTCTTTTAAATATAGATAGGGTCATGAAAAATGTAAAAAAAAATTATAAAAACATTTTAAAAATATGTTTAACTTGATTTAATCAATAGATTATTTTCTGATGACACATTCCCTTTAATTAGTTAATACAGGACTTTCCTGGAAAGTGGCAATGACTGGCGCAAAGATCTTCTTTTAATGTTTACTTTAACTGTATGTAACAAGGGTGATCATTAGAGAGGCAGCATGTGGGCAGCTTCACGGCTTCTAGCGTACATCATGTACTTAGTGTGTAATTGATGTAATCCACTTTTCAGTGCTGTCAGTCTGACACTGTATAAATAATAAAACTCATTAAAAACACATATTAATGTATTTGTTGCTTTTCTATCAAGAGAGAAAATATTAAAGAAGTTATTAAGCGAGCATCTTGGTTTTAGAGTAAAATAATTGTTCAGCACTCAGCATTGCCAAATGTACTCAGGAAGTGACTGACTGCTCCCATGTGAGTGGGCTTTAAGTACTTCTTCTTACTCGCTCATACTTAGCAGGAACTGAAATATTATCTTCCTTTCTCATCTGTTATTTCTACTTAGGAAGGCTTCTACTAATGTGAGGTAACAGCTTTAAGTTACTACAGGAATGGGTTGGCCTATCTCTACGGCTGGGATGGTACCATTCCAAATATAATGTAGAATCAAAATGTTATCTCATTTTCAGTTGACTGCTTCATCCTTCATTTTCCTCTAGTGGTAACTGCACCCAAAGATTAGAATATAGACACATCCTCCATAGGAAATATTTATAATTCAATTTGATTAATGCACTAGACTAGATCATTTGTATGGACTATTGCAAATTAGAGTAGATTCACACCATGTTGTGGGTTAATGTTTGGGAGAAGCTCTGGACATATGTCTAACATGCACATCAACTTTCAAGAGTATCCTTTTTGCATATGTTTCGCAGGATACATCAGGATAAGCTTCACAACTATATAAAAAAGAAACACTACTGCATGGTATATGTTTTTTTTTTATGGGGGGCGGTAAGAGATATATGCAACTCTATAGGCATACAACTTCATACATCTAGGTCTCATGTTCACAAGAACATTTCAAATTAATTGTGGTGTGAACCTAGCCTTATTTCTTTAATGTATTCATGTATTTATGACAGGTATTCTGGCCAAATGCCATATGTATGACGCCTCTGTGGAAGGTGCTTGAGGGTAATTTACTAAAGATTTGCAACACTTTTCTGACTAGAAGATTATTGGAACCCAATACAAGTCTGACATAGCAGTTTCAACCCACATCTGTGCTTGTGCCCTGTCGATACAGTGCAGTGCATGCTCCTTGTTGATGATACAGTGCAGTGCATGCTCCTTGTTGATGATACAGTACAGTGCATGTTCCTTGTTGATCATACAGTGCAGGGCATGCTCCTTGTTGATGATACAGTGCAGTGAATGCTCCTTGTTGATGAAACAGTGCAGTACACGTACCTGTTAATGATACAGTGCGGTGCGTGTGCCCTGTTGATGATACAGTGTTGTCCACTTGCCCTGTTGATGATACAGTACAGTGCATGCTCCTTGATCATTTAGTGCAGTACATATGCTCTGTTGATGATACAGTGCAGTGCATGCTTCTTGTTGATGATACAGTGCAGTGTACTTGCCTGTTAATGATGCTGTGCAGTGCACTTTCCCTGTTGATGTTACGGTGTCGTGCACGTTCCCTGTTGATGATACAGTGCAGTGCACGTTCCTTGATAATAGAGTGCATGTTCCTTGTTGATGATACAGTGCAGTCTATTCTCCTTGATTAAACAGTGAGGTGCATGTGCCCTGTTGATATTACAGTGCAGTGCATGCTCCTTGTTGATGATACAGTGCAGCGCATGTGCCCTGTTGATCATACAGTGCCATGCATGCTCCTTGTTGATACAGTGCAGTACATGCTCCTTGTTTGATGATACAGTGCAGTCCACGTGACTGTTACTGATAGAGTGCAGTGTATGTGCCCTTTGATGATACAGTGTTGTGTACATGCCCTCTTGATACAGTGTGGAGCACATGCCTTGTTGATGATGCAGTGCATTGCATGTTCCTTGTTGATGATACAGTGCAGTGCATGCTCTTTGTTTATGATAAAGTGCAGTACACATGCCTGTTAATGATGCTGTGTGGTGCATGTGCCCTGTTAATGATAAGGTGTCGTGCACATGCCCTGTTGATACAGTGTGGAACACAAACCTTGTTGATGATACAATGGAGTGCATGCTTCTTGATAATACAGTGCGGTGCATGTTGCCTGTTGTTGATACAGTGCAGTGCATGCTCCTTGTTGGTGACACAATGCAGTGCATGCTACTTATTGATAACATAGTGTAGTGCACGTGTCCTGTTGATGATTTAGTGCAGTGCATGCTACTTGTTAATAATACAGTGCAGTGCACGAGCCTGTTAATGCTACAGTGCCGTGCATGTGCCCTGTTGTTGATACGGTGCCATGCATGCTCCTTGTTGATGATACAGTGCAGTGCATGCTCGTTATTCATTATACTGTGTATTGTATGCTCCTTGATGATACATTATACAGTGCAGCACATGTGACTTGTTCATACAGTGCAGTGCATGCTCCTTCTTGGTGATACAGTGCAGTGCATGCTCCTTGTTTGATGATACAGTGCAATGCATGTGCCCTGTTGATGATACAGTGCATTGCCTGCTCCTTGTTTGATAATATAGTGCAGTACACATGTCTGTTGATGATACAGTGCTGTGCACATGCCCTGTTGATGATACAATGTGGAGCATGCGCCCTGTTTATGATACAGTGCAGTTCATGCGCCTTGATGATACAGTGCAGTACACATCTCTTGATGATACTGTGCAGACCATGTGCCCTTTTGATTATACAATGCTGTGCATATACCCTGTTGATTATACAGTACAGTGCACATGCCCTGTTTATGATACAGTGTAGTGCACGTGCCCTGTTAATGATAAATTGGGGTCCATGTGCCCTGTTCCTGATACAGTGCAGTGCATGCGCCCTGTGGGATCTCTTTCCTGTTTCTTATTAACTTTGAGGCATTTGTTATGCAACTGCCTTACACCTAAATCTGGTTCTCTGTTCAACTTGCTTAGACTGGTGTTTGCTTTGTACAGTTTTTCTTAGAGTCTTGAATCCTTGTTCATTGGCCTTGTTTGACTAAATCCTGAGCTTTATGGTTTCACTGTCTAATTGCTTTCATACCGAAATTGTGTTTGTCTTGGGTCTAACTTTCTGTTTGCAGTTTGGGCTTTCACGCCATTGGTGCAATCTGTTCCATTGCCAGACTCCATCTTCCTCAACTGTTGCTATCTTCATCCAGTTTTTGTCATTTGTTGTTGAGTTTATAAACCAGTTATCTGATACCTTTTTCGTACATCTTTGTTTGCAACAGTCTGGTTGTTACATATTTGTAGTCTGCTGGGAGTATCTGAGTACCAAGAGCCATTGATTAGGACTTGGGAAAAGCAACTGCTATTGGTGAAGTAACGTTTCACAGGCTTGCAAACAACCAGAGTTGTTGCACCCTTTTAGTGATACTGTCCGGTGCATGCACCCTATTGATGCTACAGTTCATTGATGATGATACATTGCAATGCACGAGTCCTGTTGATGATTACTGTTTTAAGTGATAATAATTATAATAAAATGTATTTATATAGCGCCACCATATTCTGCAGCGCTTTACAAATTCATAGGGTTAATGTACGAAACAAAACTAACTGGCTAATATGCAACTGAAACACTAGGAGTCAGGGCCCTGCTAGCAAGAGATTACAATCTATGAGGAATTGGGGGTGACACATAAGGTAGTTGATTGTGATAAGTAGGATTTGAGCCATTATTGAACTGACAGGAGTGGTGCCGTATGATCTGCTTCAGGTTTGGGACTACTAGAGGATCGAGTTTAGGCCAGAGGAGTTGGTGGGGGGAGGTTTAGTCCGGGAATGGTCAGTTTAGGTAGCTTGATAAGCCTGCCTGAAAAGATGTGTTTTTAAGGCACATTTGAAGGTGGAGAAGTTGTGAATTGACATAATATTCCGGGGCAGAGTATTCCAGAGAGTAGGTGCAGCTCGAGAAAAGTCTTGAAGACGGGAGTGAGAGGGAGGAATTATGGAGGTTATTAATCTTAGGTCGCTAACAGAACGGAGAACACGAGTAGGGTGGTAGATGGAGATGAGATAGGAGATGTATGGAGGTGCAGCACTGTGGAGAGCTTTGTGGGTGAGGGTGAGAAGTTTGAACTGTATTCTGTGGTGGATCGGCAACCAGTGAGGTGACTGGCACAGGCTAGTAGCATCAGTGTAGCGGTTGGATGGATAGATGAGCCTGGCTGCAGCATTTAGGACAGACTGAAGGGGGGAGAGTTTAGTTAGAGGGAGACCGATTCTGGCGATATTCTTGAGGTGCAGACGACAAGAGCGTGTAAGTGATTGAATATGGGGAACAAAAGAAAGATCAGAGTCAAATGTCGACCCAAGACAGCGGGCATGTTTCACAGGAGTTATGATAGTGCTGCAGACCGAAATTGAAATATCAAGTTTAGGTGAGTTAGTAGATGGGGGAACGACAAGAAGTTCAGTTTTTGAGAGGTTCAGTTTTAGATACAGAGAGGACATAATGTTAGAGACAGCTGCCAGAACATTACTGGTGTTTTGGAGTAAAGCAGGGGTGATGTCAGGGGATGATGTGTATAATTGGGTGCCAGAGTTTGAGTTTGCAGAGAGTTTGCAGAGATATAGCTTATTAAGCGAGAGTAGACAAGACGTTCAAGGAGTTTAGAGATGAAGGGGAGGTTAGAAACAGGTCTGTAGTTAGCAGCACAGGTTGGGTCAAGAGATGGTTTCTTTAGTAGTGGGGTGATAATAGAGATAAAAAATCTCTCCCATAGTTTGAACGCTATTGAACCTAGGCTTTGAACATAATAAAAGCAATAACATGCGTAAATAAAAATAGAATTTGGATCTATTGTTAGGTGGAATGATGCTTTAATTTATAACTAATATCTCTACTATAATATTGAAGATTCCTAACATGCAGTTCACTATTGCTGTAAAACATATAGCATGTCATCCAAAATCTAAGCTGCCTTATATAAAAGCCTTGAGTAATGTTCCCTTTTTAATAATGAAGTAGTGATTACTTTAGAATTTTCCTATATGGATGAAATTTGATGCTGGCAAGACTACTTAATTTAAAGAGCCATTTAAGACTAAACTGGCCATACCCAAGATCAATACAATCAATGTTTTGCACTCAACTTAGCTAAAATTTAGGATCTACAAAAAAAAGCAAAACATATTAATTTTTTATATTTAGTGCTATTATAATCTGAAAAGCGGTTGTCCCATAAGGATAACTCTTGTCCATATGTCATTTAGGAAATACAGACATCATTGAGGGCAGGTACAGGATTTGCAGGGGACTCTTCTTTTTTGAAGAAACTGTAGTCTAATATCTAGTTATTTGTCACATTTATGACATATGTCTTACAAAATACCAGAGTTCCGGTGGGTTTTGATGAAAGCCACCCAAGTAAGGCTTAGAGGATTTCCATGAAAGGGGTACAATTTTTGTCTCTGGGGGGTCTGCTGGGGAGAAGCAGGAGGAATCCTTCCACATCACTGTTCCAGAGGCAAAGCTCATATGGATGGCAGAGATACTATAGGTCAAAGTACTGTTCAATGCCACCACAGGAGAGACAATGTGGTCAAGGAGCCTTAAATCAGGATATTCTGGACATGCCTTTAGGTAGATGTGTAAAACGCATTGGTAAATTCAGCTAGTAACAGAACTGTCTGAACAGATATCATTTGAACTTTAATAGAATTATAGAAATATATGGCTTTTTACTGACCTAAGCAGTATCCCGTGCTTTATTTTCTTTGTATTATGTCTCAGGCACAAAAGGGAAAGTCAGCATTATATACAACTTTATTCTTATCATTCAAATATTTGCTAAAAACGACATTTTCATTTTTGGAACAATCGTAATCTAATTTTTTTTTTATTTCTTATATGTTCATTTCCTAATCAAATCATATTCTAAAATATATTTCTTGAAATGTGGCCTGAAGAAGGTTGACATAACATGTTTAGGCAGCAGAGATCATTAAGAAAGGTAAAATAACGAAAGAAGGTAACATGTTTAAACAGCGGAGTGCAGAACACTGTTTACATTCCATTCAATCCTCTCATTTTAAGAGTATTTGACCCCTGGTACTGACTTCACCGATCAGCAATTTAAACCAGATGTAGAGTTATGCATGTTTCTAAAGACTATGCCTCAAGATCTAAAACAGCATAAAAATTGACAACGTAATGTTAATGCATGACAGCAACAGCAGAGGGTTGAACATGAGTAGTGTATTCTGGTGCTGCTAAGGGGGTTTTACAGGATTTAAACTTTTCCCTAGGATAAGTGGTCAATATAAGATCTATGGTGGTTTGACTCCAAGCACACCCACCGATCAGCTGATAGAATGAGGGTGGCGCTCCAGAACAGGTCTGTACATGTGTAGGGGCAGGAGATATACTCCCATTCACCAGAGGATGGACCATTTTATAAGACCTGTAGACCCCCTTTAATGTAGTAAAAAGCAAATAAGTAAAGACACAAATTGCTTTTTTACGTCTATCTTTCTTATAATGCTCTTCAGTTACTAGAATGATATTCCTTTACACTATTCTGTATCTATTTGGTAGGCAAGGCAATATTTCAATAAATGTGATGAATAAGACCAGGAGAACCTAACCGGCTTGTTTCTAAACTTCTTGTCTCAATGAAGCCACTAAAAACCAAAGAAAGGAAACTGCACTCAATGGATGTCAGCAGTTTGTGCTGTCATGTGAGGTCTCTCTGTTCTAACCTTGCCATATGCCAAAAAGATGCTCAGTGATGCAGAGATCTTAATAATAATGCAAGTATTGTCATATGTTAATAAGTTCAGTAATTCATTTGGATATTCCCATCTCTTTTATTTTTACTTTTATTTTTATTACCTGCAGCTTTCTAAGTAAAAAATAAGCATGCCTGGGTGACCATGGAAATGAGTAGACATCCACAGGGGTAGTCTTAGATGAGATTCGCTCTTCTAGTTAAACGTGTGCTAACAATCCCCCCAGCCCTAACTTTTACACACAAAATTTATTTATTTTTAATGTGTGTGTTGGGGTTCTCCAGTTTTAAGCTCTAAAAAAAGAGACTCTCAACTGTAGCCAAGGGTGAATTCAAACAGCCACAACATGTCCCTGTGACTGAGCAATATATTTAGAGTCATAAAACATTGATTAGATCCTGCTATGTGCAGTCATACTGAAAGAAGTTTTAGGAAAGATTTTTTCTATCTAGGGCCTTATCACACTGCCCAATGTTCTGGCAGGATGAATACCAATCGACAATAAACACAATGATCCTCGCTTGTTTTCATTGGCCTTTTACATAGGTCATCGCAAAGTGAATAAGGCAAGGAATGATTTCTACTGCAATCATTATTCCTTTATTCAGTTCTATTATCGGCAGCACAGACCATGTACTTCCGATGATCCTGTATCTTTAATTTTGAATGAAAGATGCAATTCAGCTGTTTGCTCATTACAGTACATGGAGTACTGTGTACAATTCTGGGCTCCTGTGAACAAGGCAGACATAGCAGAGCTGGAGAGGGTTCAGAGGAGGGCAACTAAAGTAATAACTGGAATGGGTGGACTACAGTACCCAGAAAGATTATCAACATTAGGGTTATTCACTTTAGAAAAAAAGACGACTGAAGGGAGATCTAATTACTATGTATAAATATATCAGGGGACAGTACAGAGATCTCTCCCATCATCTATTTATCCCCAGGACTGTGACTGTGACGAGGGGACATCCTCTGCGTCTGGAGGAAAGAAGGTTTGTACACAAACATAGAAAAGGATTATTTACGGTAAGAGCAGTGAGACTATGGAACTCTCTGTCTGAGGAGGTGGTGATGGTGAGTACTATAAAAGAGTTCAAGAGGGGCCTGGATGTATTTCTGGAGTGTAATAATATTACAGATTATAGTTACTAGAGATAGGTTGTTGATTCAGGGACTTATTCTGATTGACTGATTCCCCTAAAGTGAAGAAAATTGGCTTCTACCTCACAGGGTTTTTTACCTTCCTCTGGATCAATTTGCAGGATAAGAGGCTGAACTGGATGGACAGATGTCATTTTTCAGCCTTATAAACTAGTTCTAAGAAGAGGAATCTCTTTTATCAGAAGATCATGTTCTTAAAGGACATATAATAAGGAGCCCTCTATAGTAAGCTCATTACTTTTCTTAGCTACCCCTGCAATTCCGAAACAAAGTGTAATGTCTTCCTAAACAGTCAACAGAAAATAGCATCTACAGTACAAATAGCATCGAAATATGCAAATTCTCCTGAATATTACGTATTTCACTTGCATGCAATGAATATCTTTATTCCAGTGTTTGACAAGTAGGCTGTAGAACACAAAATTTGCCCCTCAACTTTCTTTTTCTATAGAAGCAGGTGTTTGGAGCCTATCACATGCTCTTATATAACCCTTGTTTCATGGTGATGCTCTGTACTCATCATTATCACTCTATCTGGGCTGGGTACAAGCATTGAATCACTCACTTAGCTTCTGCCCTGGGGAAGCTTCTAGACTCCTGAGTCCCATGCTACAGTTTGGTTGCTAGGTATCTTTCTATATGTGTATTAGCACTGCAAGGGTTAATTCCCCTTTTTGCTCTGTGTTCAGCTCTTTAACTAATTTGCTCATTAGCTCTTTTATATATGCTGGGCTGTTTGTTTCACCCCTTACCTGAGCAATCCTTTAGATTCCTGTTGGTTTGCTTGCTAGGCCTTGCAAAAGAGCTATAATCCATTTGTCTGTCTGTGTCCTGACTTCTGCCTGTTTCCTGACTCTCTGCCACCTGATCTGACCCATGCCTGTTCACCCTACTGACCCTGAGCCTCGTCCCTGACCCCTGACTGTTTTATGAATTCACATGTACTCTGACTGCCCTTGCCTCTGACTGTTTTCTTACTACATGTATTGCCTAATCCCTCGATGCTTGGCACTGGTGTCTCTGTCCCCAGTGGGTCAGCAACCAACCACACTAGGACTATTCCAATAGTTAGTGGCATGGTGGCTCCCCTGCCAGATCCCTGTATAGGGGTTAAAGGGTGAATACCAGGGGACCTCCAGGAATAGCCCAAAGTCAAAGAGATTGGTTTGCACAGTGGCTCCACTCTCGCTGTACGTAACAGCTTGTCTTGCATACTTAAATATGATTAATTGTACATTTTCTTAAAATGAGTATATGACAGATTATCTACTTATTTCTTGACAGCCTAAAGACGCTTCTTGGATATCTTCAATGAAACAGTATGGATACGGCTTATTTTGATGTTATCATTTAGTTTATTTAACTTAAGGTTTATATGCTTTTAAGTTATATTTCTGCCTGCCATGTTTTCAGATACTGCCCAGGGCACCCTTCCTAACATCTGCTCCACTTTTGTGTTAATGTTTATTTTCCATTATGTTTTCATGAATTAGACATATTGTAAGTTGCAGATATACATATTGTACCCGATAGAACCTACAGTATAATATTCCTAAATAAAGCCTGTGACTATGAAGAATTAAATGCCAGGAGTAACAAGTCTTTTGAGGTCAAGCATCCAAATTTCTTGTTGCTATGGTGTCCAAACTCATTGTCAAAAACCTAGTTCTACAGTAAGTCAGCTTTATCTTAAAGAGCCTCTGTCAGCTCTATCAACCCTATTAAACTAGGCACACTGCATGCTAGGGTCGATCATGCTGATTAAAATGATGCCTTGTTTCATGCCCACCCCATTTGGAATTTATTTCCAGCTTCCCACTACATTGTATGCAACCGTAAATGGTGCCATTAAAACTACAACTTGTCCCACAAAAAACAAGCCCTCATACAGATATCTGAATGGAAACAAAAATGAAGAAACTGAAAATCGTCCAGTATTGAAGGGGTAAAATAGGACCTGTCGCCTTTCCTGACATGTCTGTCTTAGTAAGAGTGGCACAACAAAGACATCTATCTACATATCTATTATCTGTCTGTCTATCTATCTATTATCTGTCTATCTATTTATTCATCTATTTATTCATATATCTATTTTCTATCTCCTATCTATCTATCTATCTATCTATCTATCTATCATCTATCTATCATCTGTCTATTTATCTATCTTTTCATCTATCAATCTATCATCTATCTATTCATTTATCTATTATCTGTCTATCTATCCATTTATCTATTCATCTATTATCATCTATTATCATCTATTATCTATCTATCTATCTATCTATCTATCTATCTATCTATCTATCTATCTAGCTGTCTATTACAAATGGCATTCATATGATATTGGACATGTAAATACGACACAGCTTATATTTTGTATCATGACTTTCATTAGGAAACTGAAAACAGCTTGTCTTGTCCCATAATGCACTCTCACACAGGAGAGGACATATAGATGATAATACTGTATGCTTTATATGAGACCAATAGAAATGTATATTCACAGAATAATTAACGATATATGTAGCGTGGTGTTGACACACAATTTGAGATTTGGAAATGGGGGTGGGCATTACGAAACATCCATTTGTATTGTGCTAAGCAGGGCAGTCAAGCTAATTGAAAACAGCCTTTTTCTATGAATGGGTGGATATACTATATGCTTTCTAGAAAAAAAAAATTGCAGATTTATTTCAGGTTTACAATTTTCTTCTTGAACAAGCTTCACAGTTTTGCTAAACTGTTTTGGCAATAATTTTTTGTTCATACTGCTTTTATTAGATTGAAAAAAATATATCATTAGCTCATGACTATTTTATATGAACAAAATATGACCATAAACATTAAGGGAGAATAAGTAAGTAACAGTTTTATTGGAGAAGTGAAACTGGTTTGGATAAGAGAGGAGGGGGGTGGAAAGTAAAAAGAGAGTCACTTGATCAAGATTACATTTGTTGTTGGTGATAATGTATACACAGTTAAAGGGGTTGTCTCACTTCAGCAAGTTGCATTTATTATGTAGAGGAAGTTAATACAAGGCACTTACTAATGTATTGTTATTATCCGTATTGCTTCTTTTGCTGGCTTGATACATTTTCCATCACATTATACAATGCTCATTTCCATAGTTACGACCACCCTACAATCCAGCAGTGATGGTTGTACAGTACTTTCATACTATAGGAAAAAGTGCCGGCCTCTCTGGTGGTCGGGACCGTGGGAGTGTCCATAATCTGGAGCTTTTTCCTGTAGTGTGCTAGCATGACCACCGCTGCTGGATTGTAGGATGGTCGTAACCATGGAAATGAGCTTTGTATAATGTGATGGAAAAATGAATCATGCCAGCAAAGGAAATGTCATTTGCTGAAGTGAGACAACCCCTTTAATTACCACTGTCTCTGTAAGGGTAACCCCCAGTTCCTGGATAAGAAGATTTAATTACTAGGTTAAGAAGATGGTGGTAAATGTTGGATACTTTCCTAGATTCTTTTATTTTTGCCAATATAATGCCTTCAATGAGTGTCATAGTTCAATGTATACGTGTCAAGAATGTTAGATAGCATGGTCTTGAAGTGAGATCATTGAAGGGAGAAATGTTTAAAAAGGGGGAGCTATTCATCAAACAATTAATCTATGGTGTCCAGGTCTCTTCTTGGAATTTCATGGAGAAAAACCCATATACAGTATATTGAGGTCCATAAATCAAAATATAAGCATTTTCTTTTCTTGTTTAAGGCTGGAATAATAGATATGGGCATGAGGGGAGATGGCAGGGGAGCTAATTTTGTTGGAAAAGCATTTCATACTTCTCAAATACTTTTCAACGGTGGATTAAAGACATTTTTCTAATATTTTTTGGGGATAAACAGCCAAATGTGTGTAATGTATTTGGCTCCCAAGTCTGCTTCTATTAATTTGAGTTCTGTGTTGTGTGAGCAAGGATAAGCCAGATTTAACAATCTATTTAATTGTATTGCTTTATACTGTTGTATATATGAATGCTTTGTGACACCATACATAACTTATGTTTGGTTAGTAAACTGTGTATCAAGCGAGGTCTCTTACCATTCCACAGAATCCTAGCACACAGCTGTTCAATAATATAAAAAAGGGCCATGGTAATGCTATTGGAACCAGTTGGAAGGAATATATTTGAGCAGATTTTTCTTCATCCAAGAGATCTGTGGTATGTCAAATTCTTGTAGCAATTTTTAATGTCTGATAGAAGTGGTTTGAAATTAACATTATAAAGATGTATGTTACTGTATTGGCTGGGTTTAGGGTGGCACCAATGCTATGCTGGGTCCCACAGACTTAGTTGAGGTGCCACCATCTGTTGCTGCTGTCTGGAAGGGATGGTAAATGCAAGGTGCATCCCAATGGGAAATAAGTCCAGAGTGTCAGGGTCTGCAGAGAGTCAATATGTTTGTTTACTGGAGGAATTCAAGTGCAAAACAATACAGACAAGGCACTGAAATGACTTTTCCAGTCTTCTCCCTGGCAGAAGAAGGTTCAATGCTGAGGAAACGCCTGAGCTAGCTGCTCCTCTCATTCTTAGAAGGCTAGTAGCCTGGTCAAAGGGCTGGTGGCCTAGTGTCTCTGACTCAGTCATCTGGCTGGCTCCCTGGTCACAGGGCTGGAGACTCAGGGTCTGTGGCAGAGTATCTGCGTCTCAGTACCTTCTTATGATCACTTGTGCAAGTCTGACATAGTCTCTTCTACTAAACACTAGTTCCTATCCACAGAAAATTAGAAACTGCTTTCCTTATATACATTTTTTAACTGAACTAAAACTTTCTAGTGAGAGGTGTGGAGTGTAGAAGTACAGCCTAATCAGAAACGATGTTGCAATTTCAGCCTGTCATAGACTTGTATAGAGTTTCAATACAAGTCTATGGGAATGACTAAGCAGTTTTTCCAGAAATAAACAAGACTTCAGACATGAGCAACAGAGCTTAACCAGACAGTAAAAAGGTCAGTGTGTGGGTTTTTCCCTCCAAAACTTTATATAGTCCCTGATAGTAAATGTTGAAGATTTCTAACATCTCAGTGCATAGGTAGAAAGTGCCAATGTCTCTCACTATTAATCGGCTGTGAATTAACCCTTTCCACAGTGCGATGTAGATATAGTACAATAAAAGTGCACACAAGCAGGATATATTACAATAAACATATAAAATTCAGTTCAACAATACAAAACAGTATAAGTGCATACAACAGTATAAATCACAATGCAAGCTAACCCTTCAAAGTGCAATAAAATAGGAAGTAGCAATAGAGGCAAATGTCCACAAACGTCCATACTTTAAAGTTGTCATGGTCTTACCTGCTTGCTGCTCTCCTTCGTTTGACATGTGCTGGCGGCCATCTTGGGTCCTGGGTTTCTTGTAGCCTTCCACCCTGCGGCTCCTCCTTCCCCTGGGAGGAGCTGGATGCCTAGCTCATATATATAGGAGGTCTGTGGCTTCAGTTCCTTGCTTGGTCCTCTTGTGTTCACATGCTTCTAAGACTGCTGCTGCTTCTGGTTCCTGATCCTGGCTTTGTCTGACTACCCTGCTGGTTCCTGATCCTGGCTTCGTCTGACTACCCTGCTGGTTCCTGATCCTGGCTTCGTCTGACTACCCTGCTGGTTCCTGATCCTGGCTTCGTCTGACTACCCTTCTGGTTCCTGACCTCTGGCTTCGCAAAGACTCTGCTCGGTTTCACCATCCGTTTGGACTTTTGCTTTACAGCTTTATTTTCAATAAAGCCTTCTTATTTTCACTTATCTCTTGTTGTACGTCTGGTTCATGGTTCCGTGACAAAAGTATCCTTGCTCCAGGGCATTACATTTTATTTCCCTATATAAAAATCCCAAATATTTTAATTTAGAAGTGGCACATGCAAATAGGGTTGCTGTTTTCAGTTATGGCATTGTTGATTCCAACATGGTGATATTTGGAATCTCTGACTTTGTTGACTTTGAAGTTGGAGACTGCACACAATTTGTTTAATAGTGTTGTTAATCTCGGTAAGGCCTCTTGGGGGTTGGTGATTAAGAACAGTATGTCATCTGCAAAGGCGACCACCTGCAGTTCATTATGGTCTAATTTGAAATCCGTGATTTTTTTTTATCTTGTCTAACAAGCTGTAGAAACATTTCCAGCACCATAATAAATAAGGTTGGTGAGAGGGGTGCCATTTGTGATGATTTGGCATCCCATTTACTTTCAGTTTTGCATATAAAGTAAAGTAGAGGGAGAAAATAATATTTATAAAAGTCGAATTTAAATAAAGTGTGTTTTATAAAGGACCATTGTACTCTGTCAAAGACCTTCTTATTATCTAAGCCGAGAAGGCTAAGAGGGCAGTGAATTTTTGTGGCCAAGAGTATTGCATGAAAAAGACGAGTGGAATTATCTCTACCTTCTCTATCTGGGACAAAGCCAGATCGCTCCAGGGGGAATATTGTTTTTTCTCCAAAACATGTTGCCCAGAAGTCTAGGTTTAATAGGGAAATTGAGCAGAAACTACTACACAACTGAACGTCTTTGCCCTTTTTTGGTATAAGGGTGACATGAGCTCTTGACTTCGTCTGGGTAATATGTGGCCACTAAGAAGTGAATTACATAAAGGTGAGGAACATATCTGGATCAGGGAGGAGGAAAACTGAGCAGGACTTTCCTGATTTCTTTATTGGAAATGGGTTCAACTATCTTGGAGAGATCTATACGTGAATGGAAGGTCTCAATGGCTGTCTCCTTATCTTGTGGTGATAGGTCTGATGATGCATTTAAATTATAAAAGGCTAGTGTAATTAAGCCTGGGCTTTGTCAGGAATGGAGGTCATGGTAACACTGCAACTTTGACATAACAAAAACAAATACAGGTGCACTCTGCGGTCTTACTAACCCTCGTACTGGTGTAAAATTGAGAATTAGCCAACATATCCTACTTGGAGGACATGTCTAAGCCCGAGCACCGCGCCAAGGTTTTTCAAGTAGCTCGGGAACCTAACGCTAAACATACCTGGGCCGTATGGGCAATACCAGGAGCTAGTGGGCGAATTACAGGTGCGCAAGGTCCGACTCAAAGCAATCTCCCAGTAACCTCCAGCATGTGACCATGCATACAATGGGAGGAAGCAGAGAGCTCTGAGCCCCACCCAAGACTGGCTGATATAGCCCGGGCCTCACATGTGCACCAAAATGCTGCATGTGGATGGAAATAAAGGCACATTCAGTCTAGGAGTTTCTACACCTCCAAAAATTCCAAATACAAACTACAAATTGGCGTGTTTTTAAAAAGCAGGAAGTGCTCAACCCCATATGCAGTGGTGCATCTATACCGGGGGGGCAGATCCTGCACTTGTGGCCCGTTGCTAATGGCAATCCCCAGCAAAAATGCATACAATGGAGGATGCCTGCAGCGGACCACAAGTACCACAATGGACATCCTACACAGGATAGCAATTGTGTGGACGTGATAAACAGTCAAAATGACATAACAAAAACAAATACAGGTGCACTCTGCGGTCTTACTAACCCTCGTACTGGTGTAAAATTGAAAAACACTGCAACTTTTTCAAAACCATTTGTGCAAAAATGTATGCGCAAGTGGCCTTTCTTCACCACTTTCCTGAAAAGGCAGCAAGGCTAGGGCATAGAGAGGACAGCATTAGCAGCCCTGCCACGTTTTGTTCTGTTACACCAGTTTTTCAATTGAATTATGCACTGCTTGTTTCCAGGAGTTATGGCTGCCTCTGTAATCCATCATTGGTGGCCATAGTTGCACACTATAGGAAAAAGTGCTGGCCTCTCTGGTGGCCGGGATCATGGGAGCACGCATGCCCAGCATCGCTCGTCCCAGCCACTTCGTATATGCTCTTCAGCAGTGACTCTAACCACTGGAAACAGTGCATAATGCGATTGAAAAATGAATCAAGCTAGCAAAGGAAGCAATATGGACAATGACAATACATTAGTATGTGCCTTGTATTAACTTTGTCTACATGATAAATGCAACTTGTTGAAGTGAGACAATCATTTAAAATCTCTACTGGGCATACATTATAAATAGGGATTGCCACTCAATGAAGCATAATATTTGATCCTCATTTTGTATGCTCACTGTGATTGATATAGGTAAATCATGGTTATTTTGAAGTTCTTCTATACATCATATATATCACATAAAGTGTTACAACAGGAGCCCCTGGCTGCTACCGCCGCAGTTCAACTTCTCTGGAGCCTCCGGGCCCCAACAGCTCAGACCCACCAGCCTGTTTCACACAAAAGTAAGGCCTTTTTTAAACCCCTGTGTTCATCTTCTGTCTGAAAAACGGTCCATTTTCATCTGAAAATGCCCATGTTACATCAGTTTTTTTCCCATGTGTCTGTTTTTTACCCCCTTTTTGTCATTCATTTTTCACTGCACTGCTCTTCTAAAGAAAAAGGAGGATTTCCAAAAAGCAGACCAAACACAGATGGCATTCGTGTGCTGTCAATGGTTTTCATGGACCCATAGACTGTAATGAGCATGTTTGGTCCAGAAATCAGATCCAAATAATCTGAATATACTCATTTAATTCAATAGATCCATGTGCTGTCTGTGGAGGACACAAACACCACACATCCATGATTCTCTGATGAGTGAATGAAGCTTAATATAGGCACATTTTTACACCCATATTATGGCTACAAAAAAATGTCAGCTCCACCATGGGTCTAATGACTCAAACTAACTGCTTCATAGGAATCGGTATATAATAAAAATGCTACTCGCTAAAAGTCCCTTATTTTTAAATTTATTTTACTTTGTAGTGTATGAAAATGTTATGTTCCTGCATGAAAACCCTCTTTGCAAAATGAATCCAGCACAACGTTTTATAAAAAATTAGAGGGAGATTTATCAAACTTGTGTAAAGTAGAACTGAATTAGTTGCCCATAGCAGCATGCACCGTCTTGACTTTCTGAGACCTGTATCAACGAAGGTGGAGAGGTGAGTTGGATGACTTCCTTTCTGTTAGTGTATGAAAACCATCTGCAAACTTCCTTTATTTAGACCTGGAGTACACAGATAACTTTATTTATAGAGCAGGATGAGCTGAGCAGATTGATATGTACACTGAGCAAAAATATAAACACAACACTTTCGGTTTTGCTCCCATTTTTGCATGAGCTGAACTCAAAGATCTAAACATTTTCTACATACACAAAAGACCCATTACTCTCAAATATTGTTCACAAATCTGTCTAAATCTGTGTTAATGAGCACTTCTCCTTTGCCGATATAATTCATCCCACCTCACAGGTGTGGCATATCAAGGTGCTGATTAGACAGCATGAATATTGCACAGGTATGCCTTAGACTGCCCACAATAAGAAGCCACTCTGAAATGTGCACATTTTTGCCTTACTGGTGTGGGGGTCCATTTGCCTCACGCAGTGCAACACATCTCCATCGAGTTGATCAGGTTGTTGATTGTGGAATGTTGGTCCACTCCTCTTCAATAGCTGTGCGAAGTTGCAGAATATTGGCAGGAACTGGAACACGCTGTCGTATACGCCGATCCAGAGCATCCCAAACATGCTCAATGGGTGACATCTCTGGCCATGCAAGAACTGGGATGTTTTCAGCTTCCAGGAATTGTGTACAGATCCTTGAAATATGGGGCCGTACATTATCATGCTGCAACATGAGGTGATGGTCGTGGATGAATGGCACAACAATGGAGCTCAGGATCTCGTCACGGTATCTCTGTGCATTCAAAATGCCATCAATAAAATGCACCTGTGTTCGTTGTCCATAACATATGCCTGCCCATACCATAACCCCACCGCCACCATGGGCCACTCGATCCACGACGCTGACGTCCGAAAACCCCTTACCCACACGATGCCACACACGCTGTCTGCCATCTGCCCTAAACATTGAAAATTGGGACTCATCCGTGAGCAGAATGCCTCTCCAACGTGCCAAACGCCATCAAATGTGAGCATTTGCCCACTCAAGTCGGTTACAACAACGAACTGCAGTCAGGTCCAGGCCCCGATGAGGATGACGAGCATACAGATGATCTTCCCTGAGACGGTTTCTGACAGTTTGTGCTGAAATTCTTTGGTTATGCAAACCGATTGTTGCTGCAGCTGTCCGGGTGGCTGGTCTCAGACGATCATGGAGGTGAACATGCTGGATGTGGAGGTCCTGGACACTTGGTCTGCGGTTGTGAGGCCGGTTGGAGGTACTGCCAAATTCTCTGAAACGCCTTTGGAGACGGCTTATGGTAGAGAAATGAACATTCATTGCATGGGCAACAGCTCTGGTAGACATTCCTGCAGTCAGCATCCCAATTGCACGCTCCCTCAAATGTTGCAACATCTGTGGCATTGTGCTGTGTGATCCAACTGCACATTTCAGAGTGTCCTTTTATTGTGGGTGTCATGGTCTTACCTTCTTGCTGTTCTCCTTCGTTTGACATGTGCTGGCGGCCATCTTGGTTTCTGGGTTTCTTGTAGCCTTCCACCCTGCGGCTCCTCCTTCCCACTGGGAGGAGCTGGATGCCTAGCTCATATATATAGGAGGTCTGTGGCTTCAGTTCCTTGCTTGGTCCTCTTGTGTTCACATGCTTCTAAGACTGCTGCTGCTTCTGGTTCCTGATCCTGGCTTCGTCTGACTACCCTGCTGGTTCCTGATCCTGGCTTCGTCTGACTACCCTGCTGGTTCCTGATCCTGGCTTCGTCTGACTACCCTTCTGGTTCCTGACCTCTGGCTTCGCAAAGACTCTGCTCGGTTTCACCATCCGTTTGGACTTTTGCTTTACAGCTTTATTTTCAATAAAGCCTTCTTATTTTCACTTATCTCTTGTTGTACGTCTGGTTCATGGTTCCGTGACATTAGGACCAAGCCATGAATTCTGACGGTACAGGGCCATCCTCGCTACCCACGCTGGTTGCCAGACTTGATCAGCAGGATCACCTGTTGGGTCGGTTCGCTGTGGCGTTGCAAACCCTGCTTGAACGCACGGCTCATTTCGCTCCCGTTGCCGATGGGTCGGTTGTCGCTCCTGGGCTCGCTCCTACTGCCGCTCCGGTTGTTGCGCCAGAGTCTACCCCGACACCTGTTGTTGCGCCTGCAGTGTTTCGGGGTATGACCGGTTCTGCCCCTCTTCCACAGCGCTTTGGGGGAGAGCCAACTCAGTGCCGAGGTTTCCTTAACCAGGTGGGCATTTATTTTGAGTTGCTGCCACATGCCTTTCCCACTGAGAGATCAAAGGTGGGCTTCTTGATCTCGCTGCTCTCGGACAAGGCCTTGGCCTGGGCCAGCCCTTTATGGGAGAACAACAATCCGGTGGTTGCTGAGTTTTCCGGTTTTGTTGCTTCTCTTCGGAAGGTATTCGATGTGCCGGCTCGTGCTGCCTCTGCTGCGAAGCTCCTTATGTCCATCAGACAGGGTTCACGATCCGTAGCTGAATACGCCATTGAGTTTCGTACCCTGGCAGCAGAGGTGGGCTGGAATAATGAGGCTCTGGTCGCTGCTTTCTCTCATGGTCTCTCGGATGCCTTGAAGGATGCGGTTGCAGCTAAGGACCTACCAGTTGAGCTTGAGTCTCTTATTTCTTTCCTGATTTTGATTGACACCAGACTCAGGGAGAGACCTTCCTTTAAGGAGAACCTGCGGAGGTCTTCTAACAGATTGGTGCCTACGTTTGCTGTCCCACCCGTGCCTCCCTCTCCTCCCACGCCTCCTGGGGATGACTTGTCTGGGGGTGAACCCATGCAGCTGGGGTTTGCTCGCCTGTCCGAGGGGGAGAGGGTACTCCGGAGACGCGAGGGCCGATGCATGTACTGTGGTCTCGGTGGGCATTTTCGGTTGGCATGTCCGAACCGTCCGGGAAAACGCTCGTACCTGAGATCCTGTCGGGGGCAGATCTTGGGTGGAGTCTCCTCGTCCCCGGTTTCCCGTGTTGACAAACCACTGATCACTGTTGTCCTCTCCTGGGTCGGGGGCTCGGTGACGACCCAGGCGTTGGTGGACTCTGGTGCTGGTGGTTTGTTCATTGATAGTGTGTTCGCTGCCGCCAATTCCATTCCTCTGCAGGCTCGAGGTTCCCCACTGGCTCTTGAGGCGATAGACGGCAGACCCCTTCTGCCGCCACACGTGACTCATGAGACCCTTCCAGTGGGGATAGCCATTGGTGCCGTTCACAGAGAGTCGGTCTGCCTCCAGGTTATTTCGTCTCCACACTACTCGGTGGTCTTGGGGTACCCCTGGCTCCAGAAGCATAATCCGACTTTCGATTGGAGATCGGTCGAGATCCTCTCGTGGTCACCGCAGTGTGGGGCTAGTTGCATCCATGGGTCTGTCAAGTTGCTGTGTACTTCCTCGGACTCTCTGTTGCCTCCTGAATACGAGGAGTACCGGGATGTATTCGATAAGGTGCGCGCGGTTGCCCTACCTCCGCACCGCCCATACGATTGTGCCATAGAGTTACAATCTGGTGCCGTTCCTCCTCGTGGCAAAGTCTATCCACTGTCGGCAGCGGAGAATGAGGCCATGGAGGAGTACGTGAGGGAGGCGCTTTCACGCGGACACATTCGCAAATCTTCGTCCCCGGCAGGGGCTGGATTTTTCTTTGTGAAAAAGAAGGGCGGTGAGTTGAGGCCTTGCATCGATTACAGGGGTCTCAATCGCATCACGATCAAGAACGCTTACCCGATACCCTTGATTTCCGAGCTGTTCGATCGCCTTAAAGGGGCCACGGTCTTTACCAAACTCGACCTGAGGGCGGCATATAACCTGGTAAGGATCAAGGCGGGCGATGAGTGGAAGACCGCGTTTAACACCAGGACCGGTCATTACGAATCCTTGGTTATGCCCTTTGGGTTGTGCAATGCGCCCGCAGTCTTTCAGGAATTCATCAAAGATGTTTTCCGTGACCTGTTGCAGCAGTGTGTGGTGGTCTATTTGGATGACATCTTGGTATATTCTGAATCCATGGAGGCCCACATTCTGGATGTCAGACGAGTGTTGCAACGGTTACGAGAGAACAAGCTGTTCGGTAAGCTTGAGAAATGCGAATTTCACCGATCCCAGGTAACCTTCTTAGGTTACATCATTTCCGCTGAGGGGTTCTCCATGGATCCTGAGAAGGTTTCGGCTGTCTTACAGTGGCCCCAGCCCAGTGGTTTTCGTTCCCTGCAGCGCTTTTTGGGCTTCGCCAATTATTATCGGAAGTTCATCAGGGACTTTTCCATGCTGGCCAAGCCTCTCACGGATCTGACCAGGAAGGGCAGTAATTCCCAGGTCTGGCCGCTCGAGGCCATCCGAGCTTTTGAGGCCCTAAAGTCCGCCTTTGTGTCGGCTCCGATTCTGTCGCATCCCAACCCTGGGTTGCCCTTTGTCCTCGAGGTGGACGCGTCTGAGACGGGAGTAGGCGCCCTTCTGTCTCAGCGTAGAACACCAGAGGGTCCTCTGCTTCCTTGTGGGTTTTACTCCCGGAAACTGTCTTCCGCGGAGTGCAACTATCAGATTGGTGACAGGGAGTTATTGGCCATCGTGCAGGCCCTTAAAGAATGGAGGCACTTGCTCGAGGGTTCGGTGGTTCCGGTTCTCATCCTGACGGACCACAAGAATCTGACCTACCTTTCTGAGGCCAAGAGATTGACACCACGTCAGGCCAGATGGGCTCTGTTCTTGTCACGTTTTAATTACGTGGTCTCCTACCTACCCGGTTCCAAGAACATCAGGGCGGATGCCTTATCACGGCAGTACTCCGAGCTGTCCAGGGAGGAGTCGATTCCGACTTCGGTCATACCTCCGAATCAGATCCTGGCCGCCATTCGCACCAGCCTGACCTCTCCCCTGGGTGAGCAGATTTTGGCGGCTCAATCTGGTGCTCCCTCTGGGAGACCCAACGGCAGATGTTTTGTGCCTGAGGAGTTGCGCACTCGGTTGTTGCGAACCTACCATAACTCCAAGACCGCGGGGCATCCTGGAAAGAATCAGCTGTCCTGGGCTGTTTCACGTCTGTTCTGGTGGCCTTCCCTACGTTCCGACATCGCCGCATATGTAGCGGCATGCTCCGTTTGTGCCCAGAGTAAGTCCCCTCGGCACCTTCCGTTGGGCCTTCTGCAACCCATAGCCACCGGGGAGCGCCCATGGTCACACCTGGGGATGGATTTCATTGTGGACCTCCCTGCATCCCGAGGCCATACGGTCATTCTCATGATTGTGGATCGGTTTTCCAAAATGTGCCACTGTGTTCCTCTCAAGAAGTTACCCTCTGCACAAGAGTTGGCCACGATTTTTGCCAGGGAGGTCTTCCGGTTGCACGGTTTGCCCAAGGAGATTGTGTCGGATCGGGGGAGTCAGTTTGTGTCCAGGTTCTGGCGCGCCTTTTGCTCCCAGTTGGGGATTCATCTCTCCTTCTCCTCGGCCTACCACCCTCAGTCCAATGGGGCCGCAGAACGATCCAATCAGGCCTTGGAGCAATTCCTTCGTTGCTATGTCTCCGATCACCAAGACAATTGGGTTGGCCTCCTGCCTTGGGCTGAGTTTGCCAGGAACACGGCGGTGAACTCTTCCTCTGGGACGTCTCCCTTCATGGCCAATTATGGGTTCCAACCTGCCGTGTTACCGGAGGTATTCTCTCCCCAGGATATTCCGGCTGTGGAGGATCACCTTTCCGTCCTACGTGCTTCTTGGGTACAGATCCAGAAGTCCCTTGAGGTCTCTGCGCAGCGCCAGAGACTCCAGGCTGATCGCAGACGAGCGCCTGCTCCTTCCTACCAGGTCGGAGACCGTGTATGGTTGTCCACCCGCAACCTCAACCTTCGAGTGCCCACTCCCAAGCTGGCGCCTCGCTTTGTTGGTCCCTTCGGTAGCCTATGCCCTTGCGCTTCCTCCTGGCATGCGGATCTCCAACATGTTTCATGTCTCCCTGTTGAAGCCACTGGTGTGTAATCGTTTCACTTCCTCGGTTCCTCGGCCTCGTCCGGTCCAAGTGGGCAATCGTGAGGAATATGAGGTGAGCAATATCCTGGACTCACGCCTGGTCCGCGGTCGGTTGCAGTTTTTGGTCCATTGGCGTGGTTATGGTCCAGAGGAGCGTTCCTGGGTTCCCTCCGCAGATGTCCATGCTCCTGCCTTGCTCCGAGCCTTCCACGCACGCTTCCCTCAGAAACCGTTTTGTGCTCCGCGGAGGAGGGGCCCTTGAGGGGGAGGTACTGTCATGGTCTTACCTTCTTGCTGTTCTCCTTCGTTTGACATGTGCTGGCGGCCATCTTGGTTTCTGGGTTTCTTGTAGCCTTCCACCCTGCGGCTCCTCCTTCCCACTGGGAGGAGCTGGATGCCTAGCTCATATATATAGGAGGTCTGTGGCTTCAGTTCCTTGCTTGGTCCTCTTGTGTTCACATGCTTCTAAGACTGCTGCTGCTTCTGGTTCCTGATCCTGGCTTCGTCTGACTACCCTGCTGGTTCCTGATCCTGGCTTCGTCTGACTACCCTGCTGGTTCCTGATCCTGGCTTCGTCTGACTACCCTTCTGGTTCCTGACCTCTGGCTTCGCAAAGACTCTGCTCGGTTTCACCATCCGTTTGGACTTTTGCTTTACAGCTTTATTTTCAATAAAGCCTTCTTATTTTCACTTATCTCTTGTTGTACGTCTGGTTCATGGTTCCGTGACAGTGGGCAGTCTAAGGCACATCTGTGCAATATTCATGCTGTCTAATCAGCACCTTGAAATGCCACACCTGTGAGGTGGGATGGATTATCTCGGCAAAGGAGAAGTGTTCACTAACACAGATAGGGTCTTTTGTGTATGTAGAAAATGTTTCAGATCTTTGAGTTCAGCTCATGCAAAATGGGATCAAAACCGAAAGTGTTGCGTTTATTTTGCTCAGTGTAGTTTTATGGGAAAAGATTCAGTATAACTTGTATTTTATACATTTAAATTCCTGCTTTGGATGGATGAAAGTAATGGAGATCATTAGTTCATTATGCAGTGAGACTGGTCACATATTTGTGGTCTCCCCTAGGGCATTATTGCCATTGATCTGAAGAAACCTTCTGTGTGAGTATTGTTTGACCGAACAGCTCTAAAAGGCAGCAGGTGGTGTATCACTAAATCTTAAAAAATGAGCAGCTGTGTTGTTATTTGTGAGGCTGTGACGGATAAGAAATTCTCTCTGAGGGAAGCGCTTATTTACTCATAGTTTTGCTCACTTCCTATTTTTGTCCCATTAATGTTACTTCTTCAGATCTTAAATCCTGATTCCTGAAACATCCTCCAGAAGCATGTTTACAATGTATGTTACATATTTTATTATATGACATAGGTTCCACAGCGATTTTACACATACCTGAAAAATGTTGTTTTGGCATACCTTCAAAAAAGTACCTTTAAATTAGAAAAATCATTGTAGGTTGGGCTGCAAATGAAGCAATGTGATTGATTGCTCCTGCTGAGAAACTGCATGTTAAGCCATGCCACCAAACTGTGCACAGCCGTGAACCATCAGCACAGTAAAACGCCCATGTGTGTTGTGTTTGTATAAAAATTAAGCTTTAAAATCCCTATGGTTGTATGCAATGTACGATATACTGTATTTTATGTATTTAGTGCCAGCAGAAGTTATATAGGTAATAAAATCTAAAAAAAGGCTTCATTCTCTGTCCAAGTCATTCATAGATGTTGCCCTTGGATCCACGGAACACACTGACCAAGATATATTAGTGTGTCTGCTCCAAAACAAAAATCAGTGAAAAAACTATTTAGAATTTGGTGCCTCCAGGGTTTCCACACTTGTTTCTGACATGCTTGGTGGTGATGGGGGGTTCCTACTGGGAAGGGAACGGAGCTTCATGGAAAAAGGGTAGGACCTAAGATATGTCATTTTGCGCCAAAATTGCACCACAATTCTGACAGCCAACCAATAGTTGGCATAGAGTCAGAGATAAGTGTTTATCCCTGCATGAGATTCATCCCTCCAGCATGAGCAACTGGGATAAACCTGCTGCAGGTCTAGACAGCCAGTCTAAGCTTACTCCATCTTTAGGATTAGTACATCTGGGCCACCGAATGCACTGTAGTAATATCCAGTATTTATGATTGTTGTCTATGTGACTTTACTTACTTTAACCCATAGGACCCCATTAAAGAGCACTGCTTGGAAAGAAAAAAAACAGAAAAAAAATCAATCTGACCTGCGATTATTACTAAGCAGTTCTTCTCTATACGTTTTCATACATAAGAGCACATGCATGTCGCCCACGTGCATTCATTGACAACAGTGTGGTTTAGATCTGCAGCAATTAATAAAATACTGCACAGTAGCAGGAAGAAAACATTTTACAGAAAGAAACTGAGATGAGCGTTTCTAGGAAAGTGGCTTAATACCCTGATAAATAAATAATGAAATAAATCAATAACTCAATAAATAGATTGCTACTTGAGCTACATACTTTGTGTTCCAAAATAAACCGGATGAACAGAATTCATTTTCTGTCTTATTAATAACTTTGTAAATTTAATAGTGTTTAATGTATTAATTTCTGGAGCAGTAGCATTAAAATTGTTATTTTCGGATCCTTGTCGAGTCCTGCGTGTAATGGATAAAGATCAGTAAGATCACTGACCTTTTTTGTTCATTTGTATGCAAAAAGACCGGCACTCGCTCCGTGCAGTTGAACACTTTATTGTCGCATCAATATGTAAACGTGACGCATTTTGGCTCAGGCACCAGCCTTCTTCATACATACGTTTTTGGCTCATGGTTGGTTCTAATCTGCAGAACCGTTTTCTGATAGTCTGTCCTACAGAGGAGCAGACTACTAGAATTACTGTATTAGATAATAGTAGTTACTTGCTATGCAGTACTTTTTATTGATTAATAGTCAATAATTCATGTATGATTGGATGGTTAGATTGTAAGTCAAAGACCAAGAATGAAGGGACCTAAATGATGTGTGTTGAAGTCAGTGTGTAATTAACATCACAAATATTTCATAATTGACAGCCTTATCAAACAATTATCTATGTACCTGGCTGATAAGATCTTTTTTTGTAATGGTTCGAGCCCTTAAGGCGCATTTACACTATCCAAGGAGCAGCTGATTGTCAGGAAGGAAGCGTTCCCACCGGACAATCGTTAAGTGGAGATGAAGCAGGTCATTTAGATGAAGCAGGTCATTTACATGACGCGTTCACCGCCACAATATGAGAATGAGCGATTGTTGCTTCTATCGCTTCTCCCCATACAGAATCATTGCCCCTGGGCTCACAATCTACTGCCCGGGACAATGATTGAGGTGTCTGCACCTCCGATCATTTCACCCGATGAATAAGCATTTCACTCATTCATCGGGTGATCTGCGGCACTTTTAATCAGGCCCATTATTGGGAACGAGTGTTCGTAGGAACGTTCAATCGGCCCAAATATTGGGCCATGTAAATCCACCTTTATCTGCACCATGGGTTAATTACAGTATGGTAGGTAGACAATTATAGTGATAAACACTAGTCACTGATTATCAGTAGGCTCCACTTTTTGGTTGCAGGACAACCCTCTTTTCCATATACCTCATTCATTGTACCTATAGTATTCTAGGTATCAGTTTTTGATTTTTGCTATGTTTTATCATCCTACCGTAAATAAGCTGTGATAATACATTTCTTTGTTATAAGTTATAACGAACATGTAGATGATCAAAAGTAGGATTTGGAGTAAACCAGAAATAGACCGCACTGTGTAAGGTGGCCTGGATGGGTGCTCTCAGCCCACAGATTCACCCAATCTATAAGCTGCAACAATATTTCAAAAGAAGGGCTGGGCACTCACTATATATGGAGTATGCGGTTGTCACTACCAGAGCTTTGGGACGTTCTCACAGCTCTGTTTCTCCACCCCTGTGATGATGTCACTACTAGAGCTGGGAGGAGTTCTCACTGCTCTGTTTACTTTTGGTTTCCTTCCTCCCAGCTGTTCCTCATGCGTTTGATTTCCCTCTCTTTATATCACCCCTCCTCCTATTGTAGGGCGTGGATTATAGTTCTCATTTCAGTTGTAGCTCTTGCTTTAGTATCTTCACTTGTAGCTATCAGTTCACTGGACCTGTGTTCTGCTGCAGCAAGCACTCCGGATTTTGCCAGCTGTCCTTGGATCCGTCTTCTCTGCGGCTGCAACACCTTCAGCTAAGTGTACAGACATTGTTGTGTACCTGATTATTTTCTGACTGGATCTGAGGTGGCCACGGTTCCCTCCATATACTGAGTAGGGCACCGGTGGCCGTGCCCCTTCCACTATTGTAGGGGTTACAGTGGTCATCCGTCTTAGGCACGTCGGCATGCCTCGTTCCGCCATTTGGATCCGGGCATGTGCTTTAGCAGCATAGGGAGAGCTTTGATGGTCTGACAGGGGTTACCCTTTATCCTCCCTAGTTTGGGTCCGGTCAGTAGCTCTTTTACTGTGTATACTATTGTTGCTCACATACAGCCGTGACAGCGGTACTTTATTAGGTAAAATACTGATAAAATAGCAATAACAATAATACTGATAAAATATGCTAATAAGACTGCAATCAATAAACACAATGGTAGGTCTGACCAGACTTAATAGTACCTTCACGCTAAAAACAATTATTAAAGCCACAGAGTTCCAATAAAAAACAATGGTTATCCTTAGATCCAACGAATGAATAAATGTCCAAAAAATTTTGCATCAGTAAACACAAGTCCAAAATTTCGTATAAATGGTCGTATGAAAAAAATTGTATTATATTCAAGATATTCGATCCAATGTCCAAACGTCTACATATAGTCGTAGATTATCCGAATTTTTGGATATTGATTAGTCTATATAAGAGCCAAGTTGTAACATCAGGAAATAGGACTATGTGTCGATTCTATTCATCGCAAATACTTATTCCATTTATGGTTATGTTGTCTACTCACGAATCAAATGTCAGCAGGCGGATCCAATCGACAGTCTGCGGCGTCCCGCGTGGTAATCCAGATACGATCCTCCGCTACTGCTTTATTCACGTGAGTATCGACTATATTTTTTCGGAATAGTAGTATACAACTTGTCCCAACAATTTTCAAAGGAATTTCGACAGCTGATGTCCTTTACTTTAACAAGCTTTCACTTACTGGCGCCAGTAGTTTCTTTCACAATCCACGGCTCCACAGATGCATGTGATATATCCTCAATAAATTTCTCTAGAGGAATTCGGAGCTGTAGAAGTTGGTGGTCCTTGTGTTGAATGGGGGGTCCAGTACCAAACGCGTTTCGGGGCTCTTAGTGGCCCCTTTGTCAGTGGTTCAACCAAAAATTCGGATAATCTACGACTATATGTAGACGTTTGGACATTGGATCGAATATCTTGAATATAATACCATTTTTTTCATACGACCATTTATACAAAATTTTGGACTTGTGTTTACTGATGCAAAATTTTTTGGACATTTATTAATTCGTTGGATCTAAGGATACCCATTGTGTTTTATTGGAACTCTGTGGCTTTAATAATTGTTTTTAGCGTGAAGGTACTATTAAGTCTGGCCAGACCTACCATTGTGTTTATTGATTGCAGTGTTATTAGCATATTTTATCAGTATTATTGTTATTGCTATTTTACCAGTATTTTACCTAATAAAGTACCGCATACTCCATATATAGTGAGTGCCCAGCCCTTCTTTTGAAATGTAGATGATCATTTTGCAGTTCTAGGTCAGGTTATATATTTTGCCAGATACACATAATACAACAGTACATACAATTCCAAGCATGTTACATACCCTGTTAGCAATACAATCTCTATATGTAAAATAAATCATGTTGCACTATTTGCAGTGTTCAAATTCCTTTCAGCACATAACAATACTAGGTCACTACAGGTTCTTATGTTACCTCTGAATATGAGGCTACAAAACAGGGTAAATGTACATGCCGGTGTGACAATATATGTGCTATAACACGTCTGTTGTAGAAACAAACCAGTGCAAGAAGTGACTGTAAAAGTTAGGACATTTCCTATAATTACACCTTCCTTTTGTCTACAACAGCGGACTCAAACTAAGTCAGTTCTCCAGCAAGTGCTATTTATATCTGATTTCTAGAGCTTTCTGTCTTAAACTAGCAGTTAGTGTTCTTTCAGCAGTTAGTAACATATTCTTTAGCCTCCCACTCCTGAAGACATTTCTTTTTAATGTAAGCTTTGTTTCCAGATCAGCAAATAGAAAAAGAACATCATTAGCAGTGAATGCAAACTTGAATTTGCTTGTTCAATAATTGCTGTCTTTAGTCATAGAAGTAGTAAATAATTCTGATTGATTTATTTGTAATCATACTGTTTATTGATCAGCTGTGATATGTTGAGATATGGAATATATATATATTATATGGATTTCTGCACAAATTGGTCATAAAATGTGATCTGATCTTCATCTAAGTCACAACAATAGACAATCACAGTCTGTTTAAACTAATAACACACAAATAATTAAATGTTACCGTGTTTTTATTGAACACACCATGTAAACATTTACAGTGCAGGTGGAAAAAGTATGTGAACCCTTGGATTTAATAACTGGTTGAATTTCCTTTGGCAGCAATAACTTCAACCAAACGTTTCCTGTAGTTGCAGATTAGACGTGCACAACGGTCAGGAGTAATTCTTGACCATTCCTTTTTACAGAACTGTTTCAGTTCAGCAATATTCTTGGGATGTCTGGTGTGAATCGCTTTCTTGAGGTCATGCCACAGCATCTCAATCGGGTTGAGGTCAGGACTCTGACTGGGCCACTCCAGAAGGCGTATTTTCTTCTGTTTAAGCCATTCTGTTGTTGATTTACTTCTATGCTTTGGGTAGTTGTCCTGTTGCAACACCCATCTTCTGTTAAACTTCAGCTGGTGGACAGATGGCCTTAAGTTCTCCTGCAAAATGTCTTGATAAACTTGGGTATTCATTTTTCCTTTGATGATAGCAATCCATCCAGGCCCTGATGCAGCAAAGCAGCCCTAAACCATGATGCCCCCACCACCATACTTAACAGTTGGGATGAGGTTTTGATGTTGGTGTGCTGTGCCTCTTTTTCTCCACACATAGTGTTGTGTGTTTCTTCCAAACAACTCAACTTTGGTTTCATCTGTCCACAGAATATTTTGCCAGTACTGCTGTGGAACATTCAGGTGCTCTTGTGCAAACTGTAAACGTGCAGCAATGTTTTTTTTGGAGAGCAGTGGCTTCCTCTGTGGTATCCTCCCATGAAATCCATTCTTGTTTAGTGTTTTACGTATCGTAGATTCGCTAACAGGGATGTTAGCATATGCCAGAGACTTTTGTAAGTCTTTAGCTGACAATCTAGGATTCTTCTTCACCTCAATGAGCAATCTGCGCTGTGCTCTTGCAGTCATCTTTACAGGACGGCCACTCCTAGGGAGATTAGCAACAGTGCAGAACTTTCTCCATTTATAGACAATTTGTCTTACCGTGGACTGATGAACAGCAAGGCTTTTGGAGATACTTTTATAACCCTTTCCAGCTTTATGCAAGTCAACAATTCTTAATCGTAGGTCTTCTGAGAGCTCTTTTGTGCGAGGCATCATTCACATCAGGCAATGCTTCTTGTGAAAAGCAAATCCAGAACTGGTGTGTGTTTTTTATAGGGCAGGGCAGCTGTAACCAACACCTCCAATCTCATCTCATTGATTGGACTCCAGTTGGCTGACACCTCACTCCAATTAGCTCTTGGAGATGTCATTAGTCTAGGGGTTCACATACTTTTTCCACCTGCACTGTGAATGTTTACATGGTGTGTTCAATAAAAACATGGTAACATTTAATTATTTGTGTGTTATTAGTTTAAGCAGACTGTAATTGTCTATTGTTGTGACTTAGATGAACATCAGATCATATTTTATGACCCATTTGTGCAGAAATCCCTATCATTCCAAAGGGTTCACATACTTTTTCTTGCAACTGTATATATATATATACTTTATATTCATTGTCTAGTTATTTTCTGGAATTCTTAAGGCTTAGGCCTTGTACACAAAGCTGTGTTACAGCACTAGTTCCTCCAAGTGGTATGGGTCAATACTGCTGCCAGTGGGAGAGGGGTTGTCAATGAACAATCTTGCTGCAAGGAAGGTGGGGTGGTCAGGGGAAATGTTACTGCCAGAGGGAGAGGAGTGGTCAGGGGACAATACTGCTGTAATGTGGGGAGGGGTGGTAAGGGCCAAGGACAATGTTGCTCTCATTGGGGGAGGGGAGGGCAGGGTATAATACTTCTGCCAGTGGGGGAGGGGTGGTCAGAGGACCAAACTACTGTCAAAGAGGGAGGGGTAGTCAGGGAATAATACAGTTGTAAGTGAGGGAGGGATGGTCAGGGGAAAATACTGCTGATAATGGAGGATGGGTGCATAAGGACAATAATGCTGTGTATTTTGAGCTTTATCATGGCACGTGGTGCTAAAGGGAAGGTAATGTGTGTCCCTTGCTGTGTGATTAGGTATTTCTGTGTTCCACTTTTATTTAATGTCTTGTATTGCTGGATTACTTAACATAGCGACATTACAAAGTAAAGCAAAATTCACCGTAGCATGCATTGTGTGTCATTATTTCTTGGTGGGATTTGTATGCCAAGGCTGCTTTGCATCCCTAGTCTAGCCATGTGTAGGAAGAAATGTAGCCATGCATACAGTATACTATGTGGTTTGCAATTTCTAAACCTTATGGGGTCCTATACTCTATAGGAGTTCCCACATTTAAAAGATACATTTTAGTTTTTGTATGACATTGTGTTTGGATGTCTATGCATAAAAAAACTTGTATGTGACTTGTGTGATCCTTTTTGATTGACTTTGGTATGAAGTACAATTATCCCACTTGCCAAACTCTTCCTCCTAAGTCATTTCATACTGCACAGGCCATAGCATGCATCTGCAGAATGTACATGATGTGATGTATTCTCAGTATGCCTTTCTACAACAGCAATCTATCTTTTCCGTATCTGTACTTGTATACTGCCATCTGACTCGCTGCGCTTGCTTGCAGACTGATAATAGCTGGGGCTTTATTTTGCAAAGTAAATAATAATCTTTCGTTCTGCGAGTTCACAAAGTATTGACCTAGTTTATCCACTCACAGCCTTTTATATGTGCGCTGACTGTTGTATTTTTAATCCAAGCATAAAACAGTCTTGTAGAACAAATGCTTTCCAATAGTTCATTGGAGAATGTGAAAACTGCTTTTTAAACAGCATGCAGTCACAGATCTCCTTATGAGTCCAAATATACAGGTCGCCACAAGTCCTGTTTCCCTGTTTTAACTGCGGCATGCCATTGCAGTGCTTTGACAAGCCCCATTTACGAATGTTCCAGCAGTCTGATATAAATGCCTGCAAGGGATGGGGGTGTGCTAGAGCCAGAAGACATGGTACTTATTCATACTAATTGAAGCTATTATCTGATATCTGCTGCCTATAACACATTGTCCTTCTTTGATTTATATTTAAAGGGGTTATGCAAGAATGGGGAGGGGGTGGATGTCTACTTGGCTGGACCTGTAAAGGGAAGCCTACTTAACTTCCTCCTAGCCTTCTAGTGATGGATCCTTGCTCCTTCTCCTACAGGGCTGAGGTGTTCTTCTGGGTTCCCTCACTATAAACATCCAGTTTGAGGTCACGTCATGTGACCATTTATCAGTGATTGGCTATGGCAAGGTCAAACTAGATGTTTTCAGTGAGGGATCCCAGTGGAGCATTACAGGACTGGAGAAGAAGGAGCGGGAAGCCAACGCTGGGAAGCAGGTAAGTAAGCTTCCCTTTACAGGTCCCACCAAGTGGGGTGGTTTGCCAAACTCCCCTCCCCCTCATGTTCTTGCAAAAAGCCATTAAGCTGTACTTTCCTTGTCATAGAGTACATACAGGATTTCCTGGCTGTGATGATACATGAAAAATAGTTAACTTTACATAATCATATAATTAGCTCAACTTTAAAATTGCTTCAATGTTTTCATGTCCCTATTCTTTTTCCTGGTGGACATGGAGCTGACAGTAGAAAATCTCGTTAAATTGTTGTGATCAACAGTGAAGGGAGGCATCCCCTTTATCTCTGATAATATGTATTGTCCACATCCTTCACTACAAGTAAATGCGCTTGGAAAGATTGGTTGTTATGCTACAAAAAAATAAAAATAAAAAATACAATTTAATCTGCCACAGAAAAAAAATGTTTTGGCCACATTTAGAGTCTCCATCATGGTGGAATGAGCAGGGTTGTACCTAGAGCTTAGATACTTTGCTTAAAAAGGTCTACCAGTTTTATGGGGAAAAAGCTTATTGATTGTACAACAAAAATATATACAACTTTGTGTTTTCAAGATCCCTGTTTGCTGTGATTGAATTAAAATATTCTTCTTTATAATCAAGATAAAAAATATGTCCTAATTATTTCCTATTCACCCAAATGAGAGCTCTGGAACACTTACAAAACTAAGTACCTGTTTGGAATACGCTTCTGGAAAACTTCACTGAATATATAACTTATTAATGAAAGTTTTGATACCACAGAAAGTTTGCATAACTGAGTTTCAGTATATTTCACTCTCACATACTGTCCAGTTTGTAAGGGTGCCTCCGCACGTGGCAGATTTTGTTACAGAAAGTTCTGCGATTGATAATCAGTTGCATTCATGTGAACAGTGTTGTTTTGGTAACAAGTGCATGGATTTCTGCAAGCCTCATTCCGAAGAATGTAACTGAATTAAAGGGATTCTGTCATGAGATTTGAGGCCTATAACCTAAACATATGGCCAGGTCCCTACTAATACCCTGAATCCGAAACTGACCTTATTAAATGTGCCTGTGGCTCTATTAGCTCATAAAACAGGTTTTTATAACCTGTCATTCACCTACCTAAGGTGTCCAAGGGGACGTCGCTTCATACAGGGTGCCCGGCTGCAGCCATCTCCGTCTGGTGCCCAGCGCCGCCTTCCCACTAGAAATCGCCGCCCTCCCTTTCTATAGAGCCGCCTTCCTTACCTCAGCGCCGCCTCTGAAATCGTCCGCTCTCCTCAGCCAGATCCCGCGCGTGCGCACTAGGTATAACCTGATGCGCCCATGTGGACTCCTGGCAGCGCCTCGTTGAGCGAAGTGCGCCTGCCTTGACCGCCCTATTGCAGCCATCCTCTCACAGCCGCACGGGATCTGGCTGAGGGGGCGGACGATTTTGGAGGCGGTGCTGAGGTGAGGGAGGCGGCACTGAGGTGAGGAAGGCGGCTCTATAGAAAGGGAGGGCGGCGATTTCTAGTGGGAAGGCGGCGCTGGACACCAGACGGAGATGGCTGCTGCCGGGCACCCTGTATGAAGCGATGTCCCCTTGGACACATTAGGTAGGTGAATGACAGGTTAAAAAAAACTGTTTTATATGCTAATAGAGCTACAGGCACATTTAATAAGGTCAGTTTCGGATTCAGGGTATTAGTACGGACCTGGCCATATGTTTAGGTTATAGGCTTCAAATCTCATGACAGAATCCCTTTAAAGTTGCAGAACTTTTTTGCAGTAAGATCTGTGGCGTGTGAAAGCAAGAAAGTATCTGGCACAAATAAAGTGTTTTCATTTTGAAGCAGGCATCAATAATTTAATCATCTGCCAGTTCACAGGCCACAGTGTTGAGACTGAGATCAAGCTCCTAACCTGGCTCTGTGTTGTATTGCAACAGATTCCTTGGCCACATAAGAATGATACAGGGTATATAGGAAGATCCTGTTACAGATGTTGCATTGTGGTCCAGGAAGTTACACCTCCGGATGAACCGGTAAAACAGTGAAGTTCAGACTTATTTGCTTTTCAATTATTCCTTAGAATATATTACAATAAAGCAGCACAAAAGGAAATACAATGGACAATAAATAGTTGCTTTCTATAGTCATACATAGGATACATATTGTAACTGGCACCAATCTGTGCAAAGACTTTGTCCTATATTTTAATCTACATGCTCTTGATTTTCATTATCAGTATGCATCTAGCTGGCCACCTAGCTATTACTAGGAATTATTTTCATTTCCTGCCTTGTATAAATACAGGCGTAGAAGAGCTAGATGTTCATTTTGCTATGCCTTTGTGCATTGTGATAACTCTGTAAGTAATGATTACATTGTAGGTTTACCTACAGTCCTATGGGAAAACCAATGAGAAACAACACATTGCGATATCATGGCTCAACATGTCGATTGCGAACTCTGCTCTTCTGCACTGACAAATCCAGCACTGCTACATCTGGTATGTACTTAGCTACGAGTATTTGGTCCCTAGCATGGCAAAAGTTTACAATTACATCAAGGACATTGAGATTGTAGTGAATTTTATGTACAGTCGTGGCCAAAAGTTTTGAGAATGACACAAATATTAGTTTTCACAAAGTTTGCTGCTAAACTGCTTTTAGATCTTTGTTTCAGTTGTTTCTGTGATGTAGTGAAATATAATTACACGCACTTCATAAGTTTCAAAGGCTTTTATCAACAATTACATGACATTTATGCAAAGAGTTAGTATTTGCAGTGTTGGCCCTTCTTTTTCAGGACCTTTGCAATTCGACTGGGCATGCTCTCAATCAACTTCTGAGCCAATTCCTGACTGATAGCAACCCATTCTTTCATAATCACTTCTTGGAGTTTGTCAGAATTAGTGGGTTTTTGTTTGTCCACCCGCCTCTTGAGGATTGACCACAAGTTCTCAATGGGATTAAGATCTGGGGAGTTTCCAGGCCATGGACCCAAAATGTCAACGTTTTGGTCCCCGAGCCACTTAGTTATCACTTTTGCCTTATGGCACGGTGCTCCATCGTGCTGGAAAATGCATTGTTCTTCACCAAACTGTTGTTGGATTGTTGGAAGAAGTTGCTGTTGGAGGGTGTTTTGGTACCATTCTTTATTCATGGCTGTGTTTTGGGGCAAAATTGTGAGTGAGCCCACTCCCTTGGATGAGAAGCAACCCCACACATGAATGGTCTCAGGATGCTTTACTGTTAGCATGACACAGGACTGATGGTAGCGCTCCCCTTTTCTTCTCCGGACAAGCCTTTTTCCAGATGTCCCAAACAATCGGAAAAAAAGGCTTCATCGGAGAATATGACTTTGCCCCAGTCCTCAGCAGTCCATTCACCATACTTTCTGCAGAAGATCATCTGTCCCTGATGATTTTTTTGGAGAGAAGTGGCTTCTTTGCTGCCCTTCTTGACACCAGGCCATCTTCCAAAAGTCTTCGCCTCACTGTGCGTGCAGATGCGCTTACACCTGCCTGCTGCCATTCCTGAGCAAGCTCTGCACTGGTGGCACTCCGATCCCGCAGCTGAATCCTCTTTAGGAGACTATCCTGGCACTTCTTGGACTTTCTTGGACGCCCTGAAGCCTTCTTAACAAGAATTTAACCTCTTTCCTTGAAGTTCTTGATGATCCTATAAATTGTTGATTGATGTGCAATCTTAGTAGCCACAATATCCTTGCATGTGAAGCCATTTTTATGCAACACAATGATGGCTGCATGCGTTTCTTTGCAGGTCACCATGGTTAACAATGGAAGAACAATGATTTCAAGCATCACCCTCCTTTTAACATGTCAAGTCTGCCATTTTAACCCAATCAGCCTGACATAATGATCTCCAGCCTTGTGCTCGTCAACATTCTCACCTGAGTTAACAAGACGATTACTGAAATGATCTCAGCAGGTCCTTTAATGACATGCAGTGGAAAGTTTTTTTTTGGGGATTAAGTTAATTTTCATGGCAAAGACGGACTATGCAATTCATCTGATCACTCTTCATAACATTCTGGAGTATATGCAAATTGCTATTATAAAAACTTAAGCAGCAACTTTTCCAATTTCCAATATTTATGTAATTCTCAAAACTTTTGGCAATGACTGTACATACCAAGTGTGTTTGTATGGGAAACATTTCACTAACAGTACCACATGTCATATTTATAAAAGTCTGTCAACACATACAGATGACATTGCTCACTACATTGCTCTATAGTCTTCAAAATACACGTGCCCCATGTAGGTATATGGTATATGCCTGCCACCTTGAAAATCTTGACAAACATACATGACAGCAGCTTAAAGGAAATGAATCACTGATCTTTTTACTACAACCAAATGCTGATATGTATTATATTTTTTTTGCTCTATTATATTTTCTGATTGTAGAGGGTTTTTATTTTTATCGCATTCTCTATACCTGATTATAGGGACAGAGACAGAAGTTACAACCACATGGACAATAGGAATATGTAATCTGGACTTAACTCATTGCCTTCTATGGGAGAGAGTAATGAGTATACTCGGAGACCTGCGCAAAGGTCACTGCGCAGGGAGGGGGAGGAGGAAAGCTGTGACCATCATCTATTGTGAATGGTGGATCCTGTGTTTTTTATGTTCATTTAAGGCTAGTTTCACACAAGCGAGTGTCACGTGCCGAACCCGCAGTGCAGCACCCATCCTGAACTTCTAGCACTGCGGGAGTCACATAGCATTATATTGATTTATCATTTTATGTAACCCTTACAATTTTGGAATGTATTGGATAACACTGACAGCATTATGTTAGTGTTATACAATACATTCTAGAACTGTAAGGCCCCTTTCACACGGGCTTTGCAGGAAAATGTGCGGGTACGTTGCGTGAACACCCGCGATTTTTCCGCACGAGTGCAAAACATTGTAATGCGTTTTGCACTCGCGTGAGAAAAATCGTGCGTGTTTGGTACCCAAAATCGAACTTCTTCACAGAAGTTCGGGCTTGGGATCGGTGTTCTGTAGATTGTATTATTTTCCCTTATAACATGGTTATAAGGGAAAATAATAGCATTCTGAATACAGAATGCATAGTAAAACATCGCTGGAGGGGTTAAAAAAATAAATAAAATAATACTTAACTCACCTTAGTCCACTTGATCGCGCCCCGGCATGTCCTTCTGTCTCCTTTGTTGAATAGGACCTGTGGTGAGCATTAAATACAGGAACAGGACCTTTGATGACGTCACTCCGGTCATCACATGATCCATCACCATGGTAAAAGATCATGTGACGTACCATGTGATGACCGGAGTGACGTCATCAAATGTCTTGTTTCTGTATTTAATGCTCACCACAGGTCCTATTCAACAAAGGAGACAGAAGGAGATGCCGGGCTACTCGATCAAGTGGACTAAGGTGAGTTAATTTTTTATTTTTTTTTTAACCCCTCCAGAGCTGTTTTACTATGCATTCTGTATTCAGAATGCTATTATTTTCCCTTATAACCATGTTATAAGGGAAAATAATAATGATCGGGTCTCCATCCCGATCGTCTCCTAGCAACCGTGCGTGAAAATCGCAACGCATCCGCACTTGCTTGCGGATGCTTGCGATTTTCACGCAACCCCATTCATTTCTATGGGGCCTGCGTTACGTGAAAAACGCACAAAGAGGAGCATGCTGAGATTTTCACGCAACGCACAAATGATGCGTGAAAATCACTGCTCATGTGAACAGCCCCATAGAAATGAATGGGTCAGTATTCAGTGCGGGTGCAATGCGTTCACCTCCCGCATCGCATCCGCGTGGAATACTCGCTCGTGTGAAAGGGGCCTAAGGGTCACATAGCATCATAAATCAATATAATGCTATGCGACCCTGGAAGTGCAGGACAGGTGCTGTACTGCTAGTCCAGAGCGTGACACTCGCTCATGTAAAAACCAGCCTAATCCAGCCTGTGATGATAATGAGATGGCTGTTGAAAAGTGATCTCTACAGAACGAAGTGTCAGTCTATCATGATCAATGTCTCTAATATGTATGCAGAGGAACTGATTGGTAAAGTTGGTCATTATTGAAAATCAAAGAAATTTACAGATCTTCAAAATGTGAATTTGTTCCTGGATATTGTGAGGCTCTTGTTGTTTCTTGTTTTCCAGAAGACTGCATCTGTCACAATTGCAAGATGGAAGAGGTTGTAGATATTCCCAAGGAAGGATAATTAAATGGTTTCCAGTATGGTTAAAAAGTTAACTAGCACTTTTTTGTTTAAAATTAAAAAATCTACTCTGGTAGATTTATCTGTGTTCTATTGAGACATGTTTAGTTTTGTGGTTAACAATGACAGCCATTAAAGCTGTCATGTGGATTATCAGTCAGGCTTTCTATTGAAACATACATATAGCATTGCTTTCATGAACTAAGTAAAGCATGATTAGAAGTATGCACCAGTGTTTAAGCCATTTTCTAGCTCAACTGGCTCCTTAACTCTCTCAGACTTTAACAGACAAGGCTACATGTTTGTGTGGCAAACTTTTCTATATGTGGCTGGAATAGCAAGCCACCAAATTTGTTTCCAAATGCTTCCATCAATCTCTATACAGCCCTGTGTAGCATAACAGAGGCAAAATTACTCTTTACTGATTTGCTCTGCACCATCCTTTCTCCACAATTTGCAGCCTCTTTCTTCAACTCACAATTTACGATTGTCCTGTTAATTTGGATAAATGGGCAACTGAGCACAGCATACCCAATTGAGGACATTACACATACATACTTACTAGTGTTGATCAAGCACCAAAGTGCTCGGGTGCTCGAGTAGAACACCTCGGGATTATCGGGTGCTCTACCGAGCACCCGAGCACAATGGAGATCAATGGGAGAAACCGAGCATTAAACCAGAGGGCAGGGTGTCTGGTTCACATGAAAAGGTGAGAAATTGATGGAAACACCACTGAAATGGTTCAGGAACAGCATGGGAAGGATGTCTGGATGCCAAAGGGCTGCCAAAAATTATAAGGAATCGGCACTTCAATACACCCTTTATTACACATAAAGGAGGGCAACATACACATCCTTGAAAAATTATGATTGATGGCCTGCTGGTGACCCTCAAAAACATTATGAGCAAGGGCCTGCTGGTGACCCTCTAAAACATTAGGGGCGAGGGCCTGCTGCTAATCTGACCATCTAAATAATTAGGGGTGAGGGTCTGCTGCTGAGCTGACCATCTAAAACATTAGGGGTGAGGGCCTGCTGCTGAGCTGACCATCAAAAAAATGATGGTTGAGGGTCTGCTGGTGAGCTGATTATCTAAAACATTAGGGACGAGGTCCTGCTGCTGATCTGACCATGGAAAAAATTATGGGCGAGGGCCTGCTGCTAAGCTGACCATCTAAAACATTATGGGCGAGGCCTGCTGCTGAGCTGACCATCTAAAATGTTATGGGCGAGGGTCTGCTGCTGAGCTGACCATCTAAAACATTAGGGGCAAGGGCCTGCTGCCGAGCTGACCATCTAAAACATTATGGGTGAGGGCCTGCTGCTGAGCTGACCATCTAAAGCATTATGGGTGAGGGTCTGCTGCTAAGCTGAGTCTCTAAAACATTAGCAGCTAGTGCCTGCTGCTGATCTGACCATCTAAAACATTATGGGTGAGGGCCTGCTGCTGAGCTGACCATCGAAAAAATTATGGTTGAGGGCCTGCTGCTGAGCTGACTAGCGAAAAATTATGGTTGAGGGCCTGCTGCTGATCTGACCCTCTAAAACATTAGGAGTGAGGCAGACTAATAAGCATGTTGATCTGATGGAGGAGGAGGATGAGAAAAGGAAGATTGAACCATATACCCTTTTTTGTGGTGGAAGGGGTGCATGCATTCAATACACCATAAAAGCCACATTTAAAGTGCCTTTATGTTCAGCCGCTTTCCTCTGGTGGAGTAGGGAAGTCAGGGGCAATCCAGGCCTTGTTCATTTTTATAAGAGTCAACCTGTCAGCATTTTCAGTTGACAGTCGGATGCTCTTATCAGTTATTATGCCCCCAGCAGCACTAAATACCCGCTCTGACAAAACGCTGGCGGCAGGGCAGGCCAGCACTTCCAAGGTGTAGAGCGCCAGTTCGTGCCATGTGTCCAGCTTGGACACCCAATAGCTGTAAGGCACAGAGGGATCATTGAGGACACGGTCTGCTACGTACTCCTTCACCATCTTCCAAAACTTTTCTCTCCTTGTGACACTAGGCTGCGCATCAGGGTGAGGTTGCTGGTGGGGTGTCATGAAACTGTCCCAGGCCTTGGAGAGCGTTGCCCTGCCTCTGTTGGAACTGCTGTGTGTTTCCCTCTTCTCCGCTCCTTGGTTGCCCAAGGAAATACGTACTCTGCTGCCAGCGTTGTCAGCTGGAAATTTTGGGAGAAATTTTTCCACAAAGACCTTCTGGTATTGCACCATTTTGCTAGTCCTCTCCACCACAGGAATGAGAGATGAGAAGTTCTCTTTGTAGCGGGGGTCGAGAAGGGTGAACAACCAGTAATCAGTGTTGACCAAAATGCGTATAACGCGCGGGTCACGGGAAAGGCAGCATAACATTCCCACTATCATCATGGGTGACTTCAACATCCCTATTGACACCTGCCACTCAGCCGCCTCTAAACTCCTTTCACTCTCTTCCTCCTTCGGCCTATCACAGTGGTCTTCAGCTCCCACCCACAGAGATGGTCAGACTCTAGATCTTATCTTTATCCGCCTCTGCTCCCTATCTAACCTTTCTAATTTGCCTCTCCCCCTAACCGACCACAACCTACTCACCTTCTCTTCATTGGTCTCTTCTGCTGCTCCCCCGGTCCACACACCAGCACCCCCCCCCCCCCCTTCCCTGCAGGAACCTTAAACATCTCGACTTTTGCTTGCTTTCTGATTCTCTTCTCCCACTCTCTACCATCTGTTCCCTCCAAGACCCAGATACTGCCACCACCCTATATAACACCACAATAAGTACAGCTCTGGACACTGTTGCCCCCCTCACACACAACAAAACCCGAAAAATCAACAGACAACCCTGGCACACCAACCTGACCAAAAAACTCAGACAAGCTTCCAGGGCTGCTGAGCGGTGATGGAAGAAATCACATTCTAAAGATCCTTTCACCGCATACAAGTAATGTGCACCTCCTCATATTCCTCACTCGCTAATGCAAAACAGGCCTACTTCTCATCTCTCATATCTTCCCTGGCTCACAGCCCTAAACAACTTTTTAACACTTTTAACTCCCTTCTCCGTCCCCCAGCGCCTCCACCCTCTCCTCTCATCTCAGCTGAGGACTTTGCCAAATACTTCTATAGTCAACATCAGAGAAAGCTTCAGTACACAGTCCCTACAGACCCTCTATACAACTGCTCGGTCCGCTTCTCCCAAAACCCGCTTCTCCACCATTACAGAAGAAAAACTCTCCACTCTACTCTCCAGATCACATCTCACCACCTGTGCACTTGACCCAATCCCATCCCACCTCATCCCTAACCTCCCCACAGTGTTTATCCCAGCCCTAACTCATCTCTTCAACCTAACACTAACCTCCGGTGTCTTCCCCTCTGCTTTTAAACATGCTACATGTTACACCCATCCTCAAAAAGCCTTCACTTGACCCATCTTCTTTGTCCAGTTATTGCCCCATATTACTTCTTCCGTATGCCTCAAAGCTACTTGAACAACATGTCTATTCAGAACTGTCCTCTCACCTCTCCTCCTGCTTCCTCTTTGACCGCCTAAAATCTGGTTTCCGACCCCACCATTTGAATGAGACTGCCCTTACCAAAGTCACCAATGACCTACTAACAGCCAAAACCAAGTTACAATAATCTGTCCTCCTTCTCCTTGACCTGTCCTCTGCCTTCGACACTGTTGACCACTCCCTTCTGTTGCAAACTCTCTCATCTCTTGGCATCACTGACCTGGCCCTCTCCTGGATCACATCATACCTCACAGACCAGACGTTTAGCGTCTCCCACTCCCGCACCACCTCCTCGTCTCATTCCCTCTCTGTTGGTGTCCCGCAAGTCTCTGTCCTAGGACCCCTGCTCTTCTCTATCAACACGTTTGAGACAGCTCATAGAGTCCCATGGCTTTCAGTATCACTCTTATGCTGACGACACACAAATCTACCTCTCTGGTCCAGACATCACCACCTTACTATCAAGAATTCAAGAATCCCACAATGTCTATCTTCTATATCATCCTTCTTCGCCTTTTTAAAACTCAACATGGATAAAACAGAATTCATCATCTTTCCCCCATCTTGCTCAACCCCCCCAACAGACCTATCTATCACGATCAATGGCTGCACACTATCCCCGGTCAATCAAGTCTGCTGCCTTGGAGTGACCTTGGATTCTGCCCTTTCTTTCCGACCGCACATACAAGCCCTTTCCACCACCTGCCACCTCCAACTCAAAAACATCTCCCGCATCCGCGCTTTCCTTAACTTTGAATCAGCGAAAATGCTTGTACATGCCCTCATCATTTCCCCCCGAGACTACTGCAACACTCTCCTCTGTGGCCTTCCATCTAGCACTCTCGCACCCCTCCAATCTATCCTCCACTCTGCTGCCCGACTAATCCACCTCTCAACTTATTACTCCTCTGCCTCTCCCCTCTGCCAATCCCTTCACTGGCTCCCCATTGCCCAGCGAATTCACTTCAAAGTACTAACAAATACATACAATAACCTGTCCCCTCCCTACATCTCTGAGCTACTTTCCCGATACATCCCCACACGCACTCTCCGATCCTCACAAGACCTCCTTCTCTCCTCTCCTCTTTTCACCTCTTCCCACAATCGTCTCCAAGATTTCTTTCGTGCATCCCCCATACTCTGGAACTCGCTACCCCAACATATCAGACTCTCCCCTACAGTGGAATCCTTTAAATGAAACCTGAAAACCCACCTCTTCAGACAAGCCTACAACCAGTGACCCTGCTGCCTCTATTCCCCATGACCAACTTCACCCGCACCTACTGTGTCCTTCTCCCATACCATGTAGATTGTAAGCTCTCACGGGCAGGGCCCTCACGGGCTTCCCCACTGCAGTGCTGCACTGCTTCCAGCTACTAACTGATGGCTGACTGGTGCTGCAAGATGAGAATTCAAGGGTGGAAGTGGAGGAGGAGAAAAGGGGTTTGCAGCCACTAATGTAGGTGGTGGCGGAAATCCTGATGGAAGTAGGGCCCGCAATCCTTGGCGTCGGTAGCACCTGTGCCATCCCAGGGTACGAGTCGCTCCCGTCCTCCACAAAGTTCACCCAGTGTGCTGTCAGGGAAATGTAGCATCCCTGGCCACAAGCACTTGTCCATGTGTCAGACGTTAAGTGGACCTTCCCAATAACTGCGTTGGTCAGGGCACGGGTGATTTTACGGGTGATTTTACGGGACATGCTGGTGTAAGGCGGGGATGGCACACCGGGAAAAATAGTGGCGGCTGGGGACTGAGTAACGAGCGACCGCCGCCGCCATCAGTCTGTGGAAAGCCTCAGTGTCCACAAGCCTAATTAGCAACATTTCCAGGGCCAGCAATTTGGAATGGTGCGCATTTAGTGCTATGGCCTGTGGGTGGGTGGCTGGGTATTTGCGCTTTCGTTCAAAGGCCTGGGGTATGGACATCTGTACGCTGCACTGGGACACAGAAGTAGATGTGCTAGCTGATGGTGCTTGCGAAGGTCCAGGTGCAGGGTGGGAGGCACCCGGGTCTGCATCTTGGACAGGGGATTGGCCAGCACATAACACAGGAGAAGAGGAGGCAGTGTGTGACCCACAGACACTGATTGTGGACCCAGGCGTTCTGCCCACCTATTTGGGTGCTTTGATGCCAAGTGGAGGATCATGCTGGTGGTGGTGAGGTTGCTAGTGTTCATGCCCCTGCTCATTTTGGTACGGCACAGGTTGCAAATGACAATTCTTTTATTGCCCGCACTTTCCTCAAAAAAGCGCCAGAGTGCGGAACACCTACCCCTAGGCAAGGGAGATTGCCGCAAGGGGGTGCCCCGGGGAACAGTTGCGGGCCTGTTTTGTGTGGCCCACCTTCTCCCTTTTGCCACCCCACTGCCTCTTCCAGCTTGTTGCGGTGCTGCGGATCCTTCCCCCTCTTTACTGCTGTCCTCGCTCGGCTTCCCACCTTCCCAGGTTGGGTCAGTGATTTCATCGTCCACCACCTCCTCTTGCACTTCCTCACTGTGGTCATTTTCCTGACTTGTTGACCTAACAACAACCTCACTTATTGACAACTGTGTCTCATCCTCATCATCAACCTCTTGAGACACTAATTGCCATTGACTTATTGGCAACTGTGTCTCATCATCATCATCCACCTTGTGAAACACTAATTGCTGTCCCCCACTGTCATCTTCTTGTGACTGTGGATGCTCAAGAGTTTGGGCATCAGTGTGCACGATCTCCTCATGTCCCTCTTCATGCGGGCTTGGCATAAGGCCCAAATCAAGGAATTTCAATGAAAAGAGCTCCTCGGAATATCCGAGTGTGGCATCACTTGTTTGCCAAGACTCTCCATGGTGGGAGTAAGAAGGATCAGGGTGAGGATTCTGTTGACCAGACTCTTGGCTACTGAGACTGGACTTTGTGGAAGACAGGGTGGTGCTTAACCGACTGAAAGCATTATCTGCTGCAATCCAACCGACCACCTGTTCGCACTGGTGTGACTTCGAGAGTGGTGTCCTGCGCCGCCCTGCAAACTGGGACATGAAGCTAGGTATCGTGGATGAGTGTGTTTCTTGTGCTCTAGCAGCAGGCACAGTTTCACCGCGTCCAGGGCCACAGCCTCTGCGTGCACCATCAGCAGCACTGCCACTTCCCTGTCCCTTACTGCTCGACTTCTGCATATTAAATGGTATATATGGTTGCAAGTATGTCACACGTACAGTAGCGCAGGTTTTGTAAGTGTATGCGCAAATAAATTAAACTGAATGTCACTGATAATTAGGATGTGTAAACGTTATACAGGAGATGTATTGCAGGTAATGTCACTGCCACCAACAGAGAAAAGATTAGACTTAATGTCACTGATATTTATGATGCGCAAACGTTATACAGGAGATGTAGCGCAGGTAATGTCGCTGTCACCAGCGGCTAATAAAAAATTACAGGGAATATTACTTATATTTAGGATGCGCAAACGTTATACAGGAGATGTAGCGAAGGTAATGTCGCTGACACCAGTGGCAAAAAAATTAAACTGAATGTCACTGATATTTATGATGCGCAAACATTATACAGGAGATGTAGCGCAGGTAATGTCGCTGTCACCAGCGGCTAATAAAAAATTACAGGGAATATCACTGATATTTAGGATGCGCACAGTTACACAGGAGATGCAGCGCAGATAATGTCGCTGTTTGCAGCGGCCAAACAATTGGAAGCTATTTAGCACAGGTTGCGCTAAAAATATATATTGCTGCCAGATGCAGCAATAGTCCTTAAAAGGACTTTTGGGTCTCTAACAATTGCATGCAATTTAGCGCAGGTTGCGCTAAAAATATACACTCACCTAAAGAATTATTAGGAACAGCATACTAATACGGTGTTGGACCCCCTTTTGCCTTCAGAACTGCCTTAATTCTACATGGCATTGATTCAACAAGGTGCTGATAGCATTCTTTAGAAATTTTGGCCCATATTGATAGGATAGCATCTTGCAGTTGATGGAGATTTGAGGGATGCACATCCAGGGCACGAAGCTCCCGTTCCACCACATCCCAAAGATGCTCTATTGGGTTGAAATCTGGTGACTGTGGGGGCCATTTTAGTACAGTGAACTTATTGTCATGTTCAAGAAACCAATTTGAAATGATTCGAGCTTTGTGACATGGTGCATTATCCTGCTGGAAGTAGCCATCAGAGGATGGATACATGTTCTCATTCTGTTTACGCCAAATTCGGACTCTACCATTTGAATGTCTCAACAGAAATCGAGACTCATCAGACCAGGCAACATTTTTCCAGTCTTCAACAGTCCAATTTTGGTGAGCTCGTGCAAATTGTAGCCTCTTTTTCCTATTTGTAGTGGAGATGAGTGGTACCCGGTGGGGTCTTCTGCTGTTGTAGCCCATCCGCCTCAAGGTTGTGCGCGTTGTGGCTTCACAAATGCTTTGCTGCATACCTCGGTTGTAACGAGTGGTTATTTCAGTCAACGTTGATCTTCTATCAGCTTGAATCAGTCGGCCCATTCTCCTCTGACCTCTAGCATCCACAAGGCATTTTTGCCCACAGGACTGCCGCATACTGGATGTTTTTCCCTTTTCACACCATTCTTTGTAAACCCTAGAAATGGTTGTGCGTGAAAATCCCAGTAACTGAGCAGATTGTAAAATACTCAGACCGGCCCGTCTGGCACCAACAACAATGCCACACTCAAAATTGCTTAAATCACCTTTCTTTCCCATTCTGACATTCAGTTTGAGTTCAGGAGATTGTCTTGACCAGGACCACACCCCTAAATGCATTGAAGCAACTGCCATGTGATTGGTTGACTAGATAATTGCATTAATGAAAAATAGAACAGGTGTTCCTAATAATTCTTTAGGTGAGTGTATATTGCTGCCAGATGCAGCAATAGTCCTTAAAAGAACTTTTGGGTCTCTAATCGTACACAATTTAGCGCAGGTTGCGCTAAAAATATATATTACTGTCAGACACAACAATAGTCCTTAAGGGTCTCTAACACCAACCCTGCCTAACCAAAAAATAAAATTTGATTCCCTACACTATCTGTCCCTTCTACAGCACAGCTCTCTCTGACGCGTTCCGGCCAGCCAATCACTGTAATGGCAGTAACCAACATGGCTACGGCATTACAGTGAAGGGCAGTACTAACCTGCATGTTTATTGACTGCCGAACACCACGATGTACCAAGTATCGCGATGCTCGAGCCGAACTAGTGTTCGGCCGAGCATGCTCGATCATCACTAATACTTACCAACGTTTAGGTTGATAAAATCGGGGCATCCAAAACCCTGCCCCTGGAATGTCCCAACCCTACCCGGAAATGCCTACTTATGGGCCGCGTTGTCAGCAACCCCACCCATTTTTTTTGTTTCTCTGAAAATCAGGGACAGTCCCTGCAAATTCGGGATAGTTGTCAACTATGCACATAGGGTAAGATTTATCTAAACTAGTGTAAAGGAAAATTGGCTTAGTTACCCATAGCAACAAATCAGATTTCACCTTTCATTTTTCAGAGCTCATTTGGAAAATAAAAGGGGAAATTTGGTTGCTCTGGGAAACTAAGCCAGTTTTCCTTTACACCAGTTTTGATAAATCTCCCCCAAAGTCTTTTAGCTTATTCAGTCTCTATTGCAATTTTACAATTCTCTCCCAGTAGTATCGTTGTCTTACAGTCAGCATTGGACTCGGGTGACAAGGCCCCACCAGTAAAATTAATTCTGGAAGGCCCACTATATAGCTAAATTCAAGTATTACCTGACCAACCTCTGCAAATCCCAGGTTCTAAACACATTTTTTAAGTAGTAGCTTGCTGCCTAACCTATACTTCAGACTGTTTTGGCCTGGAGCCCCTATCAGTATCCAGGTGACTGGCTTTTGCCTAGGACTAGGGTCCTCTTCGTTATGTGAGCCAGGAACATGCTCACACAGCCGCTTGCAGCAGAAAGACGCTGCAAAATGATTCATGATGGGAACAACTGCAGGGGTGTTGAGAGTCGGTACACTGCCCATCTGTATGTAATAGAGTTAGTGTATTGTGTCACTTGTGCAGGGGGTGGTGGACTAGGGGCCCTCCCTGGCTCAGGGGCCCACATGCTCCCCATGTGGACCAGTCCGAGCCTGTCTACAGTGGTCCATTCCTTTTATCCCTCAGTACCAGGCACTTTCTGGACATGTATGAGGATTGTGGGCACCCAACTGCATATTGTTGGCACTCAACTGCATATTTGGTGCAATTGTCCTCTGTTGCAGATTTTTTGGTCTCAAGATCTGTTAGTAGGAGTTCAACTTTACTGTAAAATACACACTTAAACGGTATGATGAACAATATTCAATCTTAACAAACCTAATCTACAAGTCTACAACACACTCCGGCAACAAGTCTCTGCTCACTGCGGCTTTGGACGCCATGGTGACACTAGAATTATGTCCGGACGATGAGTTCTCAGAGGTCCTGGCCAGATGGTCAATCCAGGGGTGCAGCTCATCAGCCAGTCAGCAGTCCAATCAAGGGGGAGGTAATGCAGCCAATCTGAAAGCTTGGCTCTCTATCTGAATCTGATCTACTGTTCAGCCAGTGCCATTATTGAAACTTCATTTGGGTCAGCTTGATTGTTAGTTTGACTTCTGATTATTATCTGACTGGGCTTGTATTGCTATTCTTCTGAATTAACCCATGCTGCTCTGACCTGGATTTTAATTTGTCTGTCTGACTTTTTATTTGCCTGCTATTCTGATGCTCCTCTCTGATTATCCAGCATCGACCCCTGTTTTATCTGTATTCTCTTACACGTATTTTCTCCACCAGCCAGCAGCTACTCTAAAGCAGCAATAACCTGGGGATTTGCAAAATCTAACCTTCGTTGTGGAAGGCAAGGGTGAATACATGCTTTTCCCGATCCTCATTCTCATACATGTCATGTTAGACCTGTTTCTGACTGTAAGAAAACTGACTACAGCATGAGCCTCCCCCCCCTGCTCTGTCTGCAGTAGGAATCCTGACATAAACCACACTCATTAAGAAAGGTGCATTCACACAACCGTATATACTTTCTGTATGTCCATTATGCAAAAGATAGAAAATATCTTATTCTTGGCTGCAAAGGCGGACCATAGACTCAAAAAATGGAGGCAACAACAACATCACACGGACGTCATCCATATTTTGTGGATCTACTTTTTGCAGATCGCAAAATACATTCGGTCTGTGAATGCCCCCTACAGATGCTCCTTCATCAGCTACTGTATCTGTCAACTAAAAATACAAGATTTACGCTTGCGTTTTTGGCCAGATTTCTTAGGGCAGCAGACTGACAAATATTATGCTTTTCTTGTTTGCTTTCCTCATTCATTTCTAATTGTATTGTTCGTTTAAAAAGCATGCCTATACTTGTTGAAAAGTTTCCTGTACAAGAGCTGCAGTTAGCTGTGTGCTCATGTGAAAAAACATGAAAAACTGATGGTCTTATCCTTAATGCTAGTGAATGTAGAAATTGTGCGTAGATTGCGTGGGAGGTTGTTAAGATGGATGAAAATGAGTAGGTGAATACCTAGCGAAGTGCCTAGTGCCGAGATTAGATAAATGGCATTTACAATAAATGCCATATTTATAAAGGTCATCATGAGGCATTTTGATACATTCACAGGGCGCAACTCATTTATGAGTATTTTCTGTTACTTTTCGAGACAAAGTGGTTGAAAATAATGGCAGATTCAGCCTGCCGCTGTTTTCTGGCTGTGCCAAATCCTCAATGGAACATGCACATTGATAATCAGTTTGTTACATACTGCTTGGGTAAGAAACACTGACAGGATATGCATATAACAGACCGGTATTAATAAATATTCCTCTTTGACTCTTATGGGAAACCTCTGCTGAGGGAACCGTTATGAGAACATTTATTAATCTCTGTAAACTTTATTTTAAAGGGATTCTCAGCAGTGTTGGACTGGGATTGGGGCCTAAACCCGATCAATAAAGTCTAATAGTTTTTTTTTTCTGTAGACCTTTGGGGTCCACAATGGTATCAGAGCCTGGATCCACTGTAGGATCCTCTGGTATTTTAGCGGGCCAGTCCAACTCTGATTCTTAGAGACCTGAAACCCATTTTTATATTGTCAAGCAAGGTGCAGAGATCAAAAAACAATATATCAAGGGTGCTGCAGTTCCAATGCAGAGCTCCCTTCTCCTTTTCTTCAAGTCCCCACTGTACCAGAAGTATGACATGCTGCCTACATGCATGTCAGCACTGCCACCCGATCAATGTCCTCAGAGGTGGCAGCATGAGGTCATTGATTGGCCGGCCATGTTGATGTGTGTTTAGGCAGCTTCAAATAGTGATAGTAGTAGAGAAGGGAAGCTGAGATGGGCGTGGAGGAACATAAAATAATTAGATCCATGGCTTCAGGGTTCACTCTGGGTACTATCCATTACATGGGGTAGAGGCAAGGAATGTATTTACCAGCTAACTTCAGGAATAGTCCAGCTCTTTCTGTAACATTTATGATGATTAAAGTTCAGTTCATAACAAGTGGTAAGGCCTGGCACAGAACAGTATGGCCATATTCACACTTTTCACATTTTTCTCATTTTTGCATCTACTCTCTCTTTTGGATAAGAAAGATGAACAGTCTACTTGTTGATATAAAATCCTGAACCTGTGAAATCTCAAAACCACATAAAATCAAGCAGCACTATGCTAAAAGTAAACAGTGCTTTATTCTTATAATGGAAATTGACATGGGCATGTATTAAAGAATAAGTTGATTACAAGAGGTAGGATTGCCCTAAGATTAGGTTAAATCATGTGCACAATTGAACAGGAAATTCCTGAAATCTGTATTTCTACATCACATTGTTCTCTTTTGGCAGATGTAGTCAGGTCACACACGTTTTACTGACTGCAGCACTCATTCATTAGTGAACAAAAATGGCCAGTAAAGGAAATGTTGCTGCAGAATCATTGCTGTGTAACTGAAGTTTCAACAGCAAAATATGTGACCGCAGAGAAAATAATGTAAAATATTTATAGCTGGATAGATAGACATAAAAATAAATAAATACACTGCAGCACATCCGATAGGTGAAAAACAGTGGGATCCTTTATTCCGCTTGCTGGGACCATTTTCAAGCTAGCTAGATAGATATGAGAGAAAGCGAGATCTGATAGATACACAAACATGAGAGAGATCATTTTTATCATATTCTTTTTGAGACTATAAATATATTATGTAGAGAAATATACAATTACTAACACTACAAGGCACTTGTGAGCTATAGATTACATGATTCAGTGGCACTGGCTAGTTGCTCTAATAACTAGGGCAGAGCTGGTAAAGTATGTGCCACACTCTACATCTGATGTCTACAATAGCTACATAAATTGCAGTGTGCCAAAATAATCATTGCTCATGATAGTGTGACATTTCTGCAAGCTTCCATTCCTCCAGTCCACCATGTATTGTACAACTCCATATGTCTGTAAGAGATCTCAGCTGTGAAATGTGTAGGTGTACAATCATATTGGGAACACTGACTTAAATTGCACAAATGTGATACCTTGAAAAAAAATGATCAATTCTACATAGTGAAGATTTCCAAGAGTGAATATAAAAATATCAATGTATTTTAGGATGGAAGCCAGTAAACAAATAGATCTGCGTGAGAAAATGCTATCTTCTCTATTTTTAGCCACAAACAGATGCGCTGGGGAATACTGATAGTTTGCCAAATTCTGTCATGGAAAAATGGGAAAATATTTATAGGAAACAGTCTAATGAATGAACGATACAGTCTCAAATAGTAACATTTTGTACAGGTTTAACACATAGTAGGCCACCAGAAAGATGGCCTTAGGGCTGAATTACACTGGCTGGTGATCGGCCAGATAATCGTTAACAAGCGTTCATCGGCAAACTACTTAAGTCCTGAATCGCCACCAAGCAACCTGCCTCCATATCCTTACTGGTGCCTATGATGCCTTTGCCAGAGAACCTTTGCACTGGAAATTTGCTGCTACTGAATGTATTCAAAGTTCTAAGTTGTATTTAATGAAAAAGACTTTGTTACGTTTAACTCTGGCCTCATTCTTCAGTACTAGGGATGAGCGAACCAGTCAAGATTCGTTTCAGGTCCAGTTAGCCGAATTTTTGCCGAAAGTTCGGACCAAACCAAAGTTGTTCCAATTGCCCTGAAAGTTGTTATATAACCCCCTCTAGCCTCATAGGGCTCTGAATTTTTAGGAAAACTCTTTGAAATCTCTTTTCATTTATTTTTTATGAATATTTTTCCCTCTCCCCTACCCAAGCCCTGAAATTCAATGACAGCAAGAGTAAATGATGTCTGAGTGACACTGACATACATAGCTATGGGTAACCGCACATTTGACTGTGTTAACATACAGCATGTTTAAAAACACAACGTGCTGACACATGTCTCATGCTTTTTCATATTCCAAAGCTTTCAAAAATAATCCCTTATAGGGGGCAGATGATATTTAAACATACATGGTGTTATGAGAGATGAGAGTAAAAAAAAATAAACGAAAAAGTGGCTTGGGGGAACGTGATGGTTGGCAAGTGGCATGATGCAGGCAGCAGCTATACAGAATGTGATAGTTGAAAAGTGGTATAAGTGGCATGATGCAGCCTAAAAAAATGTTGGGATTGATTCAGTAATGATATATGTATGCTTCTTAATGAAATTGAACACCCCTCCCCCCCACAACAACGAAACAATTTAAAATTTCAACCGTGTGGAAAGTGTATACATTTATAGGGACATTTGAGGCATTAGTGGCATGATGCAGACCGCAGCAGCAGCAGCCGTACAGAATGTAATGGTAGGCTGACAGACAAGATGGGGCACAAAAACTTAAACTGCGTGGAAAATGAATACACGTAAACTGACAATTGTGAGGCGTTAGTGCCTTATGCACTAGAGAGATCGCCTTGACACCGGCGGACAGGCACAAATTATTTTGAAAAAAATGTATTTGCCAAGAATCTCATAGTTATAAAATAAGCATGGCATTAGTGCCAAAATATTTCTTATAACTATGGCATTATTGTATATAATTTGTGTTTGTAGAGTGCTGTTGCATTGTTTTTTTTTTTTCTTAGTGCCTTATGCAGTCCGCAGCATGCAACATGTACATTTATGCTGCTTATAGAAATGTATACCCTCCCAAACAATTTTTATTTTTATTTTTTACATTTCAACCATGTGGAAACTGAACACATGTAAACTGATGATTGAGAGTCATTGGTGGCATGATGCAGGCCACAGCTTGCAGCATGTACATTTATGCCACTTAAAGAAATTTAACTCTCCCCCCAAAAATGTTAAAATTTTAACCATGTGGAAACTGAGTACATGTAAACTGATGGTTGAGAGGCATTAGTGGTATGACGCAGGACGCAGCATGCAGCACATACATTTATGGTGCTTAAAGAAATTAATCCCCCCCCAAAAAAAAAATTACAACCGTTTGGAAACTGAATGTACATAAACTGACGATTGAGGCTTGTTGCTCAATTTCACTTTAATACACACTGGTAGATTGCTGCTGTACTTTTGTCTTGTAGTAATCACATATTGTAGGAAGGCGCAAGGGTCCATCATTGACCGAAGGTATGTGTCACCAAGATTCCTGGCCTCGGTGAGGTAAGAGCCGGTAATTTCATGTGTCAGCGGCAGCTAGTGCTGGCTGACATGGTTTTGCTATTTAGTATGGCTGTAAAGCCGATCCGGGCCGGCTCTTACTGGGAGCAGCCAAAGTGCAGGGTGGGTGGCTGCTCCCCACGTTGCAGGCAAGGTCTTGGTTTGGGCTATAAAACACAGGCAGCACTGTCAGGTGGTAGGAATTTACTCCTCTCTGACAGTGAAGCTCTGTGTTGGGACCTGGGTAAAGGCCTGCTACCTTGTTGGCGTGAGAGCAGGTGGTTTCTGCTATGTCCAAGGACTTCTGCATTGCTGCATGGTGTGAACAAACACCAGATTCAAGGTGACTGTTTTTTCTTGAAACTCACTTTTTGTTTTGATTATCCTTATGTGTGAATAAACACCGAACTGTTTAAGTTAAAGACGTTGTCGTTGCCTCTGTACTGCATCCGCAAGCCTCTCTACCAGAGCAAATCCCCACAATATATATATGCTGGTTTAATTAAATGTAACAATTCCCCCAAAAATTAGAATTCCAACTGTGTGGAAACTTAATATATGTAAATGGATAATTAAAGGGAGTCTGTCACCACAATTTGACAATATAAACTGCTTACATGGCACTCTAGCGCAACTACATAAGATTCCAATGGTACCTTTGTTGTATTCTTCTGACTTTCACCGGCTGAAAAAACGTAGTTTTATCTATATGCAAATAAGGGCTCACAAGTGCCCAGGGGCGGGGTTCTTGTTGTAGGTGCCCAGGCTGCTCTGCCTTCTTTTCATATTACCCCTCCCCAGCCTCTTGATGGTCCCGCCCTATAAGGCTGTTTTATCATCCAGATACCGGCCGAGATCCGGCGCGTGCACAAATCATGCGCACTACGATGCCCATTGTGGGGAGCGGCATCGCTTTATGTTGTGCGCATGCGCCGGCGGACCGGAAGCAAGCAGGGAGACTGGAGGCAAGCCAAGCAAGAGAAAGGTAAGTATATCCACATTGCAGTGCGCATGCCCGGGCCGACGGTGAACTGCGCACGTGCCGGATCTCGGCCGGTACTTGGGATGATGAAACAGCCTTATAGGGCGGGACCAGCAAGAGGCTGGGGAGGGGAAATATGAAAAGAAGGCAGAGCAGCCTGGGCACCTACAACAAGAACCCCGCCCCTGGGCACTTGTGAGCCCTTATTTGCATATAGATAAAACTATGTTTTTTTCAGCCGGGGAAAGTCAGAAGAATACAACAAAGGTACCATTGGAATCTTATGTAGTTGTGCTAGGGCGCCATGTAAGCAGTTTTTTATTGTCAAATTGTGGTGACAGACTCCCTTTAAGGCTTGATGCTAAATTTCAACTTATACACACTGGTAGATTGCTGCCGGCCCACACCAGAGGTATTGTTGTAGTAATCACATATATATGCAGCTTAATTAAATTGAACCCCTCAAAAAAAAAAAAATTATTGCGACCGTGTGTAGACTGAATATATGTAAATGAACGATTGACGCTAAGTTTCATCTCAATACACATTGGTAGATTGCTGCCAAACCATGGGTATTGCTGCAGTAATCATGTATATATGCAGCTTAATTAAAGTGAACCCAACAAAAAAAGGATTTCTGTGAAAATGGCGAGGGGGGAAGTCAAATATTTGCTTGCAGGAAGCTGCTTTTGAGGTGCAGCTGCACTTCTGATAGCAGGCACAGTCAGCCACAGGTCCTGTCTTCTCTTTCCCTGTCTGTCAGCTGCCCTGCTTCTCTCTATTGTACACAATACACACAATTATTCTTTGGAATTCTAGCCTTTCCCTTCACTCTTCCTGGCAATCAGCTTGATTGATTTCTGACTGTCCATGATTGTTTTTTCACTCTAAGATTGTTTTCCTGGCAGACAGTGCAAGAACCAACCACCCTCATTCACAGCCCAGCACAGAATGGCGTTCTGCTAGGGCACCTCCCTGCCTTCTGTAGCATTGATTGGGTCATCCAGGCTGTCTGTCAGCCTGGGAGCCAATCAGGGAAAGTTCCCCCCCCCCCCACTTCCTCTCGGGGTCATGTGAGAACCCTTCTTCTTCATCCCTAGAGCACTTGATCAGGGACACTACCACTTATACCCTCTACACTCGCTCCTCAGGGGGTTGCTACACATGGCAGATGGGGCCCAGATTTTGCATTAGGGCCCAGGAGATTAAGGTAGTGATACTGACATGACATTCTAATCGGTTTTCAAAAATTAATTCTACATGGCTGGAAAAGCATTCCTTAACATAGACCTTAAAATTAATGCAGACTCCAAGATAAGCCACAAAATATATACAGACCCACAACCCCAAAGTGATACAAACCCCCAGACAGACCCCAAAATTAATATAGATCCCTAGACCCTACAAATAATAGACCCCAAAACCCCAAATTAATAGACTTCCAGACCAGACCTCAAAATTAATACAAACCTCCAGACAGACTTGAAAATTAAAAGATGCCAAAATTAATAAAGACCTCCAGAACGAACCGAAAAATTAAGAGATCCCAGATCAGCCCACAAATTGATACAGAACACAGATTAAACCACAAATCAGCCCAAAATTCATTCAGAGCCCAAATAAGCCCTCAGATCAGATCCCAAATTCTGCCAGTCCAGACTTCTGCCTGATCCCTAACTATGTGTATTGCCTGTTTCCTCAGGGCCATGCACTGGTGTTTCTGATCCCTGTGGGTCATCAGCCAACCACATGGGGGCTATTCCAAGAGGAAGCAGCCTGGTGGGTCCCACTGCAGCGTCCAGATCTCAGTATAGGGGTTAAAGGGTGAATAGCAGGGGACCACCAGTATAACGCCCTTAGGGCTAGCCCTAAGTCAAACCGTTTAGTTGGCACAGTGGGTCCATAATGATTGTCCATAACAACTAAATAGAAATAGTGGGTGCAGAGGTAACAGTCACACCCAGGCCCTGGTACTTGAAGAGACCCTATGGCCCCTCATACTGCAAAATGGGACCCTAGTATTATAAATGGCATAAGGTAGGTTGGAGGAGGTAGTTATATACTTTGCAGGCCCAGAAGCTTCAGGTTTCAATTGTTTTCCTCACTGAACATTCAAAGATTATGAAAAAGAGCAAAGCAGCAGTGGTCAGTACAGAATAGCATGACACACTGGCCAAATATTCTAAAAGCATAAATTTTTTATAATTTTATATTTAGATGGTTTCATGATAAATGCACATAAAATCAGGTGAAAGATTGAACTTGGATAGATCTGCTTCTGCAGGTTTTAGGCCCCTTTCACACGGGCGAGTATTCCGCGTGAGTGCAATGCGTGATGCGAACGCATTGCGCCCGCACGGAATCCGGACCCATTCATTTCAATAGGGCTGTGTACATGAGCTGTGTACCACTTGTGCATTGCGTGAAAATTGCAGCATGTTCTATATTCTGCGTTTTTCATGCAACCTAGACCCCATAGTAGTGAATGGGGCTGTGTAAAAATCGCATTGCATTGGCAAGCAAGTGCGGATGCAATGCAATTTTCACGGATGGTTACTATGGAGATGATGATAATAAATAGGGATGAGCCCCGGGACCCCATTAAAGTCCATTTACTTTATTATTTTCCATTATAACATTATTTAATGCAGAATGCTAAGTATAATGTCCATAGAGGGTTAAAAAATAATAATAAAAATTACTCACCTCATCCACTTGATCGCGCAGCCGTTATTTTCTTCTTCCTTCTTCTTGCAGGATCTGCAAAAGGACCTGCGCTGACGTCATCGCGCTCATCACGTGGTGAGCGTGGTGACGTCAGCGCAGGTCCTGCTGAATGAAGATAGAAGGATGTTATAATGGAAGGATGTTATAATAGAAAATAATAAAATCTACAGAACACCAAACCCAAACCTGAACTTCTGTGAAGAAGTCCGGGTTTGGGTCTCGCAGGGCCGGTACAAGGCAGGGGCCGAAGGAGCGGGTGCCCTGGGCGCTACCATTTGCGGACAGGAGGGGGGCGCAGGTGAAGTGCCAGCAGCAGTGGCGTCGCCAGGGGGGGGCCAGAGGGGGCCACGGCCCCCCCTACATCATGCTGTGCCCCCCCATGTGCCCCCCCAACTAAAATGACCCCCCCCCCAAGTGAGCAGCCGCCGCCGGGCACAGGGAGATGAGCGCTTCCATTGCGCTCATCTCCATTGTAAACTGTCTGTGCCAGCGGAGGTGCAGGGGAGGGAGAGGCGTGTCCCTTCCCTTTCCTCTGATAGGCTGCAGGCAGGCACCGAAGTGGAGGAGAGGCCCCGCCCCCTAATTACTCCTGTTTACCTTTCTAAAGCTAAAGGACCTTTGATGATGTCATCACAGGTCCTGTAAGGGAACTGCACAGTGTAAAGTGTAGTTCCCAGGTTAGAACAGTGCATCTGCCAGGACCTGTGATGACATCATCTTCAACATCACAGGTCCTGCAGAATCTAGCAAAGGAACTGCACCAAAAATGGTGTAGTTCTTAGGTTTCAAAGGTACATCTGCCAGGACCTGTGATGACATCATCACAGGTCCTTCAACCCCTAACAGCAAGTATTAAAAGTTCACAAGCAGCTCTGTATTGATCCATACAGACTGGAATGGAGAGGTAAGAGGAGGTCCTCCACTTTTCATCATTTACCCCCCCCCCCCCCCCTCCATGCCCTGTTTTTACTCATTGCTCACTCATGTATACTACTTCAGACAGTTACCACTACCTCATGTACCTCACAGTGACTATAATGCATAACTGACCACATATTTCTATAAACACTGCATCTACAGTATTATACCTTCTATGTGTCACATCAATACACTGCTCTGTATATATATATATATATATATATATATACACACACATACATGCACACACACTGCATATATTACACAGTATTATACATGCAATATGTACAGATATATAGTATATACCGCAGTGCACTGATATGTGAGGTATGAGGTATAATAGATGCTGTGTGTACAGATATCAGTACACTTCTGTATATACTATATATGTGAGGTACGAGGTATAATAGATGCAGTGTGTACAGATATATAGTATATACAGCAGTGTACTGATATGTGAGGTACGAGGTGTCAATACACTGCTGTATTTACTATATACCTGTACACACTGCATCTATTATACCTCGTACCTCACATATTACACTACTGTATATACTGTATACACTGCATATATTATACCCCGTACCTCACATATCAGTACACTGCTGTATATACTATATACCTGTACACACTGCATCTATTATACCCTGTACCTCACATATCAGAACACTAGGGAATATACTATATACCTGTACACACTGCATCTATTATACCGCGTACCTCACATAACTGTACACTGCTGTATATAATATACATCTGCATCTATTATACCTCTTTTGTGTGCCAGGGCTGTTTTGTAATCCCATTCCGGCCCTGATGGCATAAATTATAAAACGCAGCAGCAAGAATAGTTCATGGAACAAAGGGAGGGGCTATAAAAGGGGAATGGGGGCCCAATTTAGATTCCTGCTATGGGGCCCAGTGATTTTTATGTACGCCCCTGGCTGCAGGCACTAGGCCGGCAGCCTATCAGAGGCCGGCGCAATGACGTCATCGTGCCGCCTGAGCCTTACATTACAGCGTGGGACACAGGAAGAGGCTGCATCGCATCGCTGACACTTAGGTAAGTATAAGTGTTTTTTTTTTGTTTTTTTTTACAATAGTGTTACTGGCACATTGGGGGGGCTTATTACAAAACTGGCACATGATGATGGGGGGGACTTTATACTGGCACATGATGATGGGGGGGAACTTTATAGTGTCTGTGACTTTCAAAGTCCCACAGTCCTTTGTTCTATTGCTTTAAGTATATTCTTGTTTTGAAACAACATTGATTCTTTCTTAAAAACGGGGGGGGGGGGGGGGGGGGGGGGGCGCAGTTTGCCATCTTCGCCCTGGGCACCAAATGGCCTTGTCCCAGCCCTGGGTCTGGGTACCACATTCAGTTTTTTATCACGCGAGTGCAAAACACATTGCACCCGGGGGATAAAAACTGAACAACTGAACGCGAACACAGGCAAAACTGAATGACTTTGCCTGCAAACTCGCTCAGTTTTCACTGTACGCAGACGCAACGCATCCGGACCTAATCCGGACACGCTCGTCTGCAATGGGCCTTATACAAACAAAACAATCAGCTTCTGCTGAAAATGCCCTGAACATGAGTCATGTCACCTCTTGAACTCCAAAAATTTAGGTGACGCCTCCTCACTCACTGAACACAGAAGTCTTATCTGAGTGTAGAATTTCAAAAAGGTCTGCTAATGCTTGAACAAATGGGTATGTAGAATACGTTTGTATGAACCAATCTGTCTCTCCTTCTGTCAGAAAGGACTATTTTGAGTAAATGGATTTATTCAGACCAGCTGTAGGCTAGAGAATGAACATTGTAAAAATAGAACTATAGCTTTATTCTCTATTGAGATTTGTACAGCATAATTTCAGAAAAGTGGAATACAGCCTTATTTTATAAAAAAAAAAATTCTGACCAGGTATGTAATGTCATAGTATCACAACATAAGGCAAAAAGTGGAATCCACCAGAGGACACTGTGGGAAATATTAAATTCTAAATGATGCATAGTCTCACTTGGAATAATCAGTATGGGCAGGATCAGTGGTTAGGACTTCTGCCTTGTAGCGCTGGGGTCCTGGGTCCAAATCTGACTAAGGCCTATTGCACACGGCCGTTTTTTTTCCCCGTTTACTGGCAGTTTTTTGCGTTCCGTACACGGTCCGTATACGGAACCATTCATTTCAATGGTTCCGCAAAAAAAAACGGATTGTACTCCGTATGCATTCCGTTTCCGTATTTCCGTTTTTCCGTTCCGTTTTAACATAGAACATGTCCTATTATTGCCCGCAAATCACGGTCCGTGGCTCCATTCAAGTCAATGGGTCCGCAAAAAAAATGGAACACATACGGAAATGCATCCGTATGTCTTCCGTTTCCGTTCCGTTTTTTGCTGAACCATCTATTGAAAATGTTATGCCCAGCCCAATTTTATCTATGTAATTACTGTATACTGTATATGCCATACGGAAAAACGGAACGGAAAAACGGAACAGAAACGGAAACACAACGGAAACAAAAAACGGAACAACGGATCCGTGAAAAACGGACCGCAAAACACTGAAAAAGCCATACGGTCGTGTGCAATAGGCCTAAGGCCTCATGCACACGACTGTTGTTATGGTCCACATCCGAACCGCAGTTTTTGCGGCTCGGGTGCGGACCCATTCACTTCAATGGGGCCGCACATTTATACCTATGAAATTGCTTTACCTGTTATATGTGCACTTGGCAGCTGAAGGCATCTGTGTTGGCCCCATGTTCATATCTGCCCGCATTACTGAGAAAAATGATGTTTAAATATATACAAATGAGCCTCTAGGAGCAATGGGGGCATTGCCATTGCAGAGAGTCCATTGCTCCTACAGGCTTATTTGCATATAGTGAAAATTATTTTTCTCAGCAATGCAGGCACTTATGAACTTGGGACCAACACAGATGCCTTCAGCTGCCAAGCGCAGATATAACAGGTCAGCCAGTTTAAGGCCTCCTGCACACGACCGTTGTGTGCACCCATGGCCGTTGTGCCGTTTTCAGTTTTTTTTCGCGGACCCATTGACTTTCAATGGGTCCGTGGAAAAAACGGAAAAAGCACCGTTTTGCAGCCGCATCCGTGATCCGTGTTTCCTGGCCGTGAAAAAAATATGACCTGTCCTATTTTTTTCACGGCCGACGGTTCACGGACCCATTCAAGTCAATGGGTCCGTGAAAGAACACGGATGCACACAAGATTGGCATCCGTGTCCGTGATCCGTGGCCGTAGGTTAGTTTTTATACAGACGGATCCGAAGATCCGTCTGCATAAAGCTTTGTCAAAGCTGAGTTTTCACTTCGTGAAAACTCAGAACCGACAGTATATTCTAACACAGAAGCGTTCCCATGGTGATGGGGACGCTTCTAGTTAGAATACACTACAAACTGTGTACAAGACTGCCCCCTGCTGCCTGGCAGCACCCGATCTCTTACAGGGGGCCATGATCAGCACAATTAACCCCTTCAGGTGCGGCACCTGAAAGGGTTAATTGTACTATCATATCCCCCTGTAAGAGATCAGGGCTGCCAGGCAGCAGGGGGCAGACCCCCCCCCCCTCCCCAGTTTGAATATCATTGATGGCCAGTGCGCCCCCCCCCCCTCTATTGTAATTATTCGTTGGTGGCACAGTGTGCGCCCCCCCCTCCCTCCCTCTATTGTAATAATTCGTTGGTGGCACAGTGTGCGCCCCCCATCGGCCCCCCCTCCCTCTATAGCATTAACAACATTGGTGGCCAGTGTGCGGCCTGCCATCTCCCCCCCCCCCCCATCATTGGTGGCAGCGGAGTTCCGATCGGAGTCCCAGTTTAATCGCCGGGGCTCCGATCGGTAACCATGGCAACCAGGACGCTACTACAGTCCTGGTTGCCATGGTTACTTAGCAATAGTACAATAGTAGAAGATTCATACTTACCTGCTGCTGCGATGTTCGTGTCCGGCCTGGAGCTCCACCTACTGGTAAGTGACAGCCTCAGGTCTGTGCGGCGCATTGCTAAATGAACTGTCACTTACCAGTAGGAGGAGCTCCCGGCCGGACACGAACATCGCAGCTCCCAGGTAAGTATGGATCTTTTACTATTGTACTATTTCTAGTAACCCGCTGCCACCAATGATCGGGGAGGGGGGGGCGGGGCGATGGGAGGCCGCACACTGGCCACCAATGTTGTTAATGCTATAGAGGGAGGGGGGGCCGATGGGGGGCACACACTGTGCCACCAACGATTTATTACAATAGAGGGAGGAAGGGGGGGGGGGGGGGCGCACACTGTGCCACCAACGATTTATTACAATAGAGGGAGGAAGGGGGGGGGCGCACACTGTGCCACCAACGATTTATTACAATAGAGGGAGGAAGGGGGGGGGCGCACACTGTGCCACCAACGAATTATTACAATAGAGGGAGGAAGGGGGGGGGGGGGGCGCACTGGCCACCAATGATATTCAAACTGGGGAGGGGGGGGATCTGCCCCCTGCTGCCTGGCAGCCCTGATCTCTTACAGGGGGATATGATAGTACAATTAACCCCTTCAGGTGCGGCACTTGAGGGGTTAATTGTGCTGATCACGGCCCCCTGTAAGAGATCGGGTGCTGCTAGGCAGCAGGGGGCAATCATGTACACAGTTTGTAGTATATTCTAACTAGAAGCGTCCCCATCACCATAGGAACGCCTCTGTGTTAGAATATACTGTCGGAAATGAGGTTTCACGATCTAACTCATATCCGACAGTATATTCTAACATAGAGGCGTTCCCATGGTGATGGGGACGCTTCAAGTTAAAATATACCATCGGATTGGAGAAAACTCCGATCCGATGGTATAAGGGACTCCAGACTTTAAATTGAAAGTCAATGGGGACGGATCCGTTTGAAATGGCACCATATTGTGTCAACGTCAAACGGATCCGTCCCCATTGACTTGCATTGTAATTCAGGACGGATCCGTTTGGCTCCGCACGGCCAGGCGGACACCAAAACGACTTTTTTTTCATGTCCGTGGATCCTCCAAAAATCAAGGAAGACCCACGGACGAAAAAACGGTCACGGATCACGGGAAAACAGGACCCGTTTTTGCGGACCGCAAAAAAATACGTTCGTGTGCAGGAGGCCTTATAGGTATAAATCTGCTGACAGATGTCCTTTAAATTAACTTTAGATTTAAAGCAGCTAATCAAAGCCTGAAAATCATAGGCTATCCATTGACTGGTCCTGTATGCCAACACGGGTTATAAAAAAAAAAAAAATGCAATTTTCCACCATCCATAACGCTGGTTTTATAGAAAATAGGGCCTAACATGCCAGTTGATCTCATATTAAATTTTTTTGGTATGAAACAAGGATACATACTGTAAGCAAACTTTTATGGGGTCTAGTCTTTAAGCCCCATATAAAATAGGGCCTCTGTGTTGTTGCCCAGTTTGCAACACTGAAAATCTGGTTCTAACAATAGGAATCAATGGAGTCATTGAATGCCAACTCCAAGACTGATGCAAGACATTTACTTTGACTGAAGTTCAGTGCAGGAAAAAACAAGTCACGGTTATACTCTAGTTGCACAACTCAGTTTTCATATAATTCAATCTTAAAATATCAGGAGCCACAAAAATCTGTGAACATGCAGTACTTCAGTGAACAAAATTCTTTGTTTTCCTGTAATGTATTATGTCCCATAAAGTCATACAAAGGACTGGCATTCCCAGCAGGCAAATCTTGGCAGATGCCAATGGATTGAGGATTATGAGTAAACATGTATGGTTGTCATGTAAGGGTTAACATGGCCTACTTACACATATTGCTGGCTGAGTAAAGGTGTATATTCTCCACCTTGGGAACATAAAATCCCAACTCTGAGAAGAGAAGTATTAACTATATAAATATCAAGGGGGAATGCCAGTTTTCCGTGGTGGCTGTGGCACATAAAAGTCACCATGTCGGGTACATTCCACTGTTAGCTTGCTCCTGGAGATGAGTGAATTGATTTGTACAACTCTATTTGTCTCATTGACAAGAGTTCTTCACTTGTGAGGGGCTTTCCCCGTTGGTGAAGGAGCTTCCCCTGATGCTTAATTGACAGGTTTCGACATCTCATCCGGCCCTGACAATCTTGTTCCGAGTAGGGGTGCAAGCAAACTGGTTCTGCTTCAACTTCCAGAGTAGCATCTGTTTATGCGCCGATTACCAGAAGTGTAGCAGTATACGCACAGTCGCTGTTCCGGGAGCAGAAGCAGAGCCTCTGTGCTTGCATCACTACTCAGAGCAGGCGCAAGATTGATCTTGCCCAGCCCGGTCAATCAAGCGGCAGGGAGAGCTTCTTCACCAGCGGGGACAGCCCCTCGCAGATAAAGAACTCTTGATGAGATGAATCGATTCATACAAATCGCTTTGTTCACTTCTACTCACTCCTCATCTGATGTCAGAGAGATTTCTCTATGTGTACTTTCAAGTCCCCAACAAATATTGTATATTATAAGAAGCAACTTGAAACTCCTTGGCCCAATGCTAAATCTGTAATGGGCCCCAAACAACATCATGTATCATTTACAGGACAGGTGTCTTCTTATGTGGCAAAAGTGCTCTTTGGCCTCCTGACTTACTAGGGCGTAAGTGCTTCCTCTGCACCTATATCTACACCTCTGTATGTCAGTTTTATGAATGCTACATTTCAGAAATGGTAGATCCTTAGCTGTTTATAACTAGTGTTGAGTGAGTTGAATGTTCACAAAGTAGACTTTGATCCGAATTTCATGAAAAATTTGATTTGCCGCAAAGCCAAATTTCCTTGTGCTTCGTGGTAATGAATTGATTTTGCCTGAAATGGGGGTAAAAAATAAAAATAAAACCATACTCACCTCATCCGTTTTAATGCGAAGAGGATGCCACGGCCCTCTTGCTTGAAGATCCTGCGAAATCTTGTGTACGATGATGTATGACGTCACCACGCCTGTCTACGTGATGACATTATCATGTGCCATGCGAGATTTCACTCTGGATCTTAAAGCAAGATGGCCGCAGAGGCCTCTTCACGCTCAAATGGATAAGATCATTTTTTTTATTTGCAAACAGTAAAATGCTTTAATATGGATCTCAGATGCCGTGATCAGCGTTGAACATGGAATCTGAGGGGTTCAATGACAGGGGGTGATGCAATCGCCATTCCCTGTCATTGCACCCGCTATTTACAAAGAAATGTGCTTCGTGGCAAAGTAATTTGTCACAAAGTGAATATTTTTGAACAATTCGGCGAAACAGCCGAATCGAATTTTAGAGAATGTCGCTCATCTCTATATATATTAACCATGTAAACTATTGTAACAAATGCTCTGCTTGCCTGTCACGGTCCGTCAGGTGACAGATGTCAGGAAATCAAGAGGATTGGCTGAGCGTGGAGAATTCTAACAGCCTCCTTGATTTCTCTTGATTCAGTGTTGATAGGGTAGATGACCACTTCCCTTTTCTCAGCTGTGGTCATCACTTCTACCCTTTATAGTCTCACCCCACCCTTCTGAATATGCGGTTGATAGCTTAGTTTGGGTTTGGCTGAGCTGGTGTGAGATCCTCTCTGGTGTTCCTGTTCTTCCATATCTATAGAAGTTAAGTGTCACGTTTGTTTGTATTTGTTATATTCCCTGTTGTTGTATCTGGGCCTGAGACAGAGACTTCCATTCGTCCATCTGGGGAGGAATGGGTTGTCTCTGGTCCTATACTTATTCCAGGGCATTATGGGGAAATCAGGGCCTAGGTATCCTGTTTATGAATATTCCTACCTTTAAGGTCTATTCATATTGATAGGTAGTCAGGGCCGGATTAGGGTTGTCTAGGAGGTGACCTGTTTCTTCCATAGTTTCCAGGCCCAGTTACTGTTCCCCTCCTCTCCTGTGTTCAGTGTGGAGTTTCCCCCCCACACTGATCGTGACATCACCCATATAGAATTATTTTCTGCCAATATAATATTGTAAGTAATCGAGACACATGCAGCATAGTTGTACACAGCAGAACTGAAAAGCGTGGAATAGATTTGTTAGGATGTGTGCCAGTCTAATTGTGTCCTTGCGGGCTAAATTCAGGAAGTGGATATTCATGTGGGATTTTATTATTGCTCTTATGACAGATGGATTAGAGGCAATGATGTAGGTGAGATTCTCATTGCTCAGTTTATGACTGAGACATATGCATTGATTTTAGAGTGCTCCCTTTATGGTAGTCAACAGACAAATCATGCGTGTTCTGCTTACAAGGATTTGGGAGACAACGAGCATTAAAGGAAACCTGTCAGGATGAACATGCAGTCTGAGCTGCACTATATAGAGCAGGAGGAGCTGAGCAGACTGGTGTATAGTTTTGTGGAAAAAGATTCAATATAGGACCACCCACTGGACTCCTAAGCCCAAAATGAGCAGAAATTTTAATGAATAGATTACAGGTTTTACGAAATCTTTTCCTATAAAACTATGTATTTATCTGCTTAGTTCCTCCTGCTTTATAAAGTGATGCCCGCAGCTCAGGCAGGTGACAGGTTTCCTTTAATTCAATTTCAGATGACTATCACTTGATTACATTTTATCCTCTGTATTATGTTATGGCATCTGAACCTAGATCCTCTTCCCTACACTGAAACAGCTGAGCAGCAAAAATGAAATCTACATAAACTTCAGTAGCAAAATTCGCTGCTTTGCTTCACACTGTTTCCTGTTGTAGATTTCATTTTAGCTGCTCCAGGCTTTCCACTGGTCTCCCATGCAGCGGAGAGTGGGGGCTCCACAGCTCCTGCTGTAATGATCTGGACCAGCAGAAGCCGTTTCTCCCATTAGATACCGTGGACAATGAAGACCATGGCATCTAAGTGGTTTAGAGGGAAGGAGCTCCCTCTGTCTACCAATGGCACCCCACAAATGAGATTGCAGGGTTGCCAATGTCTGCACATGGCAGCCTGGGGGCTAATGAAGGCCTCAAGCCTGCCTGCAGTGCATTCCTGATGTCTGTCAGTATACAGTAGCACTGACAGTATAATACATTGTACTGCATAGGCAGCACAGTGTATTATAAAAGCGATTAAAAGATCTCCTGTTAAAGTCCCCTTGTGGGATTAGTAAATGATTAAAAATGTTTTTTTTTTTTAAAGTTAAGAGTTAAATAGATCAATTTATTAAAGTTATATTAACTGATGCCTAACTAGGCAGTAGGACCTATCTTGACCCAGGTTAATTTAATACTTCACTTTTATTACTATATGTATTAAAACCTGAATGTTATAGGTGGGTGAACATATTGCTTATCTTTATTAATTATTCCTACAAACCAAAAAAAACTAAATTAAAAATACAGTCCCCACTTCTCCAGTGAGTTAGAGTAATAGACAGTGAGAAGGACATGGGAGAGTGCACTAACTCCCACCCTCTCACTATGGATGCAAGATACTACAGTGTCGCTGTTTGTAGGGCTGTTACAAGCTCTATACTGCTGTCAATTTGGCAGTGTAAAGCAGTGGGAACCAAGAAGCGTCACCCCACTGTCAAGGGGATGCAAGTTGCACCCATACACACAGCAGATCAGCTAGAGGCTAACAGGCTAGGGGCACTACAAACTATTGGTGGACACTAGTAGATAAGGTGTATGACCTAAATGTTTGAATGATCACACTGTTGAAATCTAGTCCGTCCGAACTAACCACAGCTTGTTCACTGTGAAGGAGGAGACTGCGCATTAAAAACTAAAACTGCCCCCCGACATGTTTCTCCAGTATTCTGGCTTCTTCAGGGGAAATGGGCAGCCATGCAATGATACTACAAGAGTCCCGCGGATTCCTTTTATCTCACAATTTTCTGCTGATAGCCCGCAAATTGCGCATGTGATCAGAAAACATTGGAAGATGATAGGGAATAGTTTTCCTCAGATTGAAGAGTTTCGCACGCCCCCACTTTTTTCTTACCGTAGAGAGCGGAACCTAGGTGACAGGTTGGTGCAGTCTGATGTGGGTAGCAGCAGGACCAGTGTGAGGTCACTATGTGGCTCCACGTGGACTGGTTGCTACCCCTGTCATCACTGTGTGAATTGCTGCCTTGTGCTTAAGGGGGATTCGTTTCATAATCCTGCGACAAATAAAATGATAAAAATCACTCAGTATTTGACGTGTGATTCGTCCTACGTGGTCTACCTATTGTCATGCCCTTGTGAGAAGTGGTATGTTGGTGAGACCACGTGGGACGTTAAGACACGCCTAAATCAGCATAGATACTCCATTAGAAAAGAAAAAATGGATTTGCCAGTCTCCAAGCATTTTAAGGAGGCGGGTCATTCGGAAAAAGATTTGAGGTTCCGTATATTAGAACAGATGCAGATGGGCAGACATGGTGGAGATAGGAAGGCTCTCCTCAAAAAGCGAGAGCTATTTTGGATTTTTACCTTGAAGACCCTCAGGCCAAATGGTTTAAATGTTGACTTTAGGGTGGATTAGTGGTGTCTCTTCCCGTGTACCGTGTTGTCCGTATTCCCTGGTATGGATATAGTGAACATGTGTATAATACAACCAAGCTGAAATATAAATTGTTTTTAATATTTTATTTTTTCTGTATTATTTGTAGATTCGGCTGCTAATCACGATCACGGCTGATACTCTGCATGAAGACAAGAGCATCTCGGTCCCCATTAGCTATCCACATTCTGTTTTACATATTCTGTTGATAACCTTTATGATGGCCGTGTCTGTATTGTGCCACACATGTGACGTGTTGCATATTGCAATTTTAGGTCCACTTACACACTGAATGTTTTTGCAACATGTTATACCTAAAAAGGTGTTGCCCCCTCTTTGCCAAGGGGGCACGCCAGCTTTGGTTCCATCTATGTAGGGCACACGTGTGGATTTGTTCAGTGTCTCATAGGGTGCATGGGCGGTTTGACGCGGTGACCCGTGTCAACGCCACTGCTACCCTACTACAGTGATGACTTTACTGCTGACCCGGTTGGTCCTGACTGTGAGACACTTTTTTCCCCCACGTTGTGTATTTTATGAATGGGTCTATATTGCGGCAGGAAGGTTGGTAGGATGCCTGACCTTGGGTTTCCATGGCAGCGGTTTTGCCGCCGATCATTGGGGAACCATGGGCCGCTTGCGCGATCCTGACCCGTAGTCTACCGCTTGGATCCTTTACATCCTCATGGTTTTGTTTATCTGGCTCTATTTGGATCATGTGACAAGGATCACATGACTCTAGAGTGGGTGGCCTCTATTGCGTAAGCATGCGCACATGTGGGCGCCGTCGGATTAGGCCATCTTTGATGAGGTCTCCATTAAGTTCCCTTGCACCTGAGATATTGTGAGATTTATTGCTCCCGCTCATGCGCAGTAACCGAATGTGGACGCCACCGAGACCGCTATGCTCGGCGTGCGCAGTCTATCAGCAGATTGTGTGAGTTTTTAATACACATTATGTAATGGGTACACCTGTATTTTTTAATTATCAATTATACCTTATTATGCATTGTCACTGTATATTATGTATTATTTACAGGGCACTGTCACTTCATTCCAATTATGTATTTTTCACATTGATGTGAATGAATTTGTATATTTTTTAAATGTGATTTATTATGAATTTTGTTCACTTTTATTGTTAATTGATTCTTTTGTACTATGAATTGATACACCTATATATATTGTGGTTGTAACACGTGCACATAGCTTGAGAAAGACCGCAACAAGCGGTTGAAACATCGCTGCTACATGACACTGGGTGAATAAACCGCACGTGTTTTTTGATCTTAATGGTGTGCTGCTGGCTTCTTCCGCCTTATTGAATGGGACCGTGGTGCTGGTTCATATTGGCCTGATTTTGCACCCAACCGAAAAGTGTGCTGTGTCTTCATCTTCCATATTATTATTTTTATATATATATATATATATATATATAATCGAATAGAAAGCAGGACTGCACTCCAATATGTGATGAAAAAATCAAAGCAGTTTATTCACCCATGTTATGGCAAAGTTTGCGACGTTTCAGCTCTTGCGAGCCTTTCTCAAGCATAGAGACAGTGAAAGTGAGCACATTTAAAGCATTACAAAAAGTGTTACTCCCATCAGGGTGTGGTTACAATCATCTTAAATTACAGACATGTGTTACAATTATAAAGTGCATGTTTAACATAGTGACTAGTGTTATACGTTCTATCATACCAGGATACTATCCCTCTTATATAGAACAAGACATATATAGAACTTGTGCTCCAATTAGAATCATAAAACAGTGCAGACCTACTGAATGGGGATCCATTTTTTCTTGCCTTTTAGAATTTTTAACTCTCACGATGCTGGATGCGGATCCCTGGACTTTAACTTGTTGGAAGCGGTGCAGCCCAGTACCAACTACGGTGTCCTATCGTATATGCGCTACTCCAGACACATTATCAAGCTATAGTGCGCTGCTGTTTTCTGTAATGTTGAGGGATAATCCCTCTATGACCGCTTTTTCCAGCAAGTGGGTTAGGTAGGTCGGCGGGGTTCATGGAGATGTCCCCTTCCGACGTACACGGCCCCATAGTCCGGTGTCCCTCCCGAGAGGTGGGGATCCCGGTCCTGATGCTGGTATCTGTAGGAGATCCCTGCTGCGGTCTGTTGCACATTCTCTATGTGTTGCGTTCTATAGTCACGGCTTTGAGTACATACTCTGTATAGTTATCATTTACGTGATGAATATAGAACGGACATTTAGGGCACTTTTCCCTGAACTAAAATGGCGCTGGTAGATGTTACCCTATAGAGCGCATGCGCACTATTCTCTCATTGTGATTCACATGATGTTGTTGCTCTGGGCATGCGCATTGAGGAGATCGAGACGCATAGGGAACATGATGGTATATGTGGGCTCCATGGCTTTCCGAGTTTCACTCCTGGGATCCCCATTCAGTAGGTCTGCACTGTTTTATGATTCTAATTGGAGCACAAGTTCTATATATGTCTTGTTCTATATAAGAGGGATAGTATCCTGGTATGATAGAACGTATAACACTAGTCACTATGTTAAACATGCACTTTATAATTGTAACACATGTCTGTAATTTAAGATGATTGTAACCACACCCTGATGGGAGTAACACTTTTTGTAATGCTTTAAATGTGCTCACTTTCACTGTCTCTATGCTTGAGAAAGGCTCGCAAGAGCTGAAACGTCGCAAACTTTGCCATAACATGGGTGAATAAACTGCTTTGATTTTTTCATCACATATTGGAGTGCAGTCCTGCTTTCTATTCGATTATACTATTGGGGATTGCCGTTGCCCCCCTTTTGGACATTGCACCCACTTGCCAGGTTGGTGCTCCCGTTGGACTTTCTTTTTTTATATATATATATATATATATATATATATATATTTGGTATCTCTGTAATAATTGACATGTTATTTATGCCGCAAAGTGGTCACTAAGGCCCAAAACGCATACAGAGGGGAAAGGGTTAAAGAGATTTTCCTGGACAGAAACACTATTGACCTAAAGTATCTATAGGATAGTCCATCAGGTTTTGATCAGTGAGGGTCCAACTTTGGGAGCTATATCTACACTAATCAGCATGATGGACCATTTTATAGGCACAGCGGCTTGTCCGTACAGGTAGCTGTGCTTGGTAGTGCAGCTCACTCCTGGTAATTTTTATTTTGGTGGAGGAAAAAAAAATTTCAGGTTCCAATCATAATAAAACATTTTTGTGTGTAAATGAACATCTCAGAACAATTCTCCACATGCCTACACTGGTCTAATTGGGGCTAACATGACCTGTAAACCTAGCCTTCGTCTGTCTTCTTACATGTGCCTGCATAGTATTTTAACAATGGCTTAGTTTCCTTCAAACACAGTAATCTAACAACGGGGAACCAATTTGTATTAGAGAATTTTTCCTTGATCTTTAGTTGCTCAGTTCTGTGAAAAAATAACTCGACTGGTAACAAGTGACCTTTCTAGCTTATATTTTGGAAGTAAAAGGTTACAGAGCCATAAAACAGCTCCAGATTCATAGAAAGCCAATTATTGTTTAAAACTTTTAGCATTAAGTACCCCAGTTAACAGTTTGTAGTTTCTTTTCAATGGAAATTCTTAACCTCTAAGCTATGATTTGAGGATCTAGATTAGGGGTTAGATATGTTTTTCCACATAAAAAGCAGCTCCACCATTTGTACACATGCATGAAAATCACAAAAAAAAATGTCTTTCTTATTTTGAGCTGTTGCAAATAAGTGTTAAAGAGGACCTTGCATCTGTTTAGCCCTAGTCTAATTAGGGCGGCCCCCACTGATGTCATTGCACTTATTTTTTTTTTCAAACTTTGTCCGCTGTTGGCCCCTGTTGATTGGCCCCCGTTGATTTAAGCGCCTTATATTCTAATTAGCCGACTTGGTTATACTAGGCAGAGACTGGAGCGGTTCTCTTCTCCCTGGCTGTGAGCGCATCCAATCAGAGCGCACCGCTCATAGCCAGAGAGAATGCGCTCCTCCCTAGCTTTGAGCGGTGCGCTCTGATTTAGTAGTGTGTACATACATAGCTGTCAGTCACTGATAGCTGTACACAGGTGTACACAGGGGAGGTGTTATCAGTGATTGATGGCATTCTCTGTGTAAGTGTGTATACATAGATAGCTGTCAGTCACTGATAGCTGTACACAGGGGAGGTGTTGTCAGTGATTGATAGCATTCTCTGTGTAAGTGTGTATACATAGATAGCGGTCAGTCTCTGATAGCTGTACACAGGGGAGGTGTTATCAGTGATTGATGGCATTCTCTGTGTAAGTGTGTATACATACATAGCTGTCAGTCACTGATAGCTGTACACAGGGGAGGTGTTGTCAGTGATTGATAGCATTCTCTGTGTAAGTGTGTATACAGAGGTAGCTGTCAGTCACTGATAGTTGTACACAGGGGAGGTGTTATCAGTGATTGATAGCATTATCTGTGTAAGTGTGTATACATAGATAGCTGTCAGTCACTGATAGCTGTACACAGGGGAGGTGTTGTCAGTGATTGATAGCATTCTCTGTGTAAGTGTGTATACAGAGGTAGCTGTCAGTCACTGATAGTTGTACATAGGGGAGGTGTTATCAGTGATTGATAGCATTCTCTGTGTAAGTGTGTATACATAGATATCAATCACTGATAGTTGTACACAGGGGAGGTGTTGTCAGTGATTGATAGCATTCTCTGTGTAAGTGTGTATACAGAGGTAGCTGTCAGTCACTGATAGTTGTACACAGGGGAGGTGTTGTCAGTGATTGATAGCATTCTCTGTGTAAGTGTGTATACATACATAGCTGTCAGTCACTGATAGCTGTACACAGTGGGAGGTGTTATCAGTGATTGATAGCATTCTCTGTGTAAGTGTGTATGCATACATAGCTGTCAGTCACTGATAGCTGTACACAGGGGAGGTGTTGTTATCAGTGATTGATAGCATTCTCTGTGTAAGTGTGTATACATACATAGCTGTCAGTCTCTGATAGCTGTACACAGGGGAGGTGTTATCAGTGATTGCATTCTCTGTGTAAGTGTGTATACATACATAGCTGTCAGTCTCTGATAGCTGTACACAGGGGAGGTGTTATCAGTGATTGATGGCATTCTCTGTAAGTGTGTATACATACATAGCTGTCAGTCACTGATAGCTGTACACAGTGGGAGGTGTTGTCAGTGATTGATAGCATTCTCTGTGTAAGTGTGTATACATAGATAGCGGTCAGTCACTGATAGCTGTACACAGGGGAGGTGTTATCAGTGATTGATATCATTCTCTGTGTAAGTGTGTATACATAGATAGCTGTCAGTCACTGATAGCTGTACACAGCGGAGGTGTTATCAGTGATTGGTATCATTCTCTGTGCATTCTTCGGCATAGGTCATGTAAGAAATCACGTGTTGCGAGATGGCTTTGTGGATATATACAGTGTGCGATAAGTTGTCTGCACACATATCCCTCATTGCTGTCATGGGTAAAAGGGTTAATTTATCAGAGTGGCAAAAAGGGATGATTATTGGCTTTTGGGCCGAGGGTGGCAGTATTTCTGAAACTGCGCGGTTTGTGAATTGTTCTCATGCTGCTGTGGGGAAATTGGACTGTGAGTGTACAATAGTCACTATTGCGAAAGAGCAACGTGGAAACTGCAGAGCACCACCTGTCATTGATATGAGAGGTGAACGTCGGCTATGAAGGTGCGCAACAGTGGTCCAACACTCTACAGTGGAGCAGCTCACCACCAGACGTGTGACTATAACAACAGTTCACTGAACCTTACAGTGTATGGGGCTTCAAAGCAGGTGGATGGTCATTGCACCTCTGCTAACGAAGTTGCATCAGCTGTGATTTTCATGGAAGTATAAGAATTGGACCTCCGCTGATTGGCAAAGGGTTGCCTTCTCCAATGAGTCATGTTTTCTGCTTCATTGAAAGGATGGACGTTGGCATGTCAGGTGAGAAACATCAACAGATAAAAAACACCCTGCAAATATTGCTGGAAGAACGCAAGCTGGGGGTGGCAGTGTTATGATTAAAGAAGAGAGAAAGCTCTGCCTCTCATAAACAGCCTTGAGAATTGTATATGCCAGCTGTAAAGACTGCATTTCATGTGTACAGTGCTTGTGTGAATCAGCTATTGTGGCCACACACACCCCTGCGGCATGCTGCCCAGTGCCCTCCCATAGCAGTGACACCAAAACAGTGACAGTCACAGTGCCCCTAGTAGGACCATTAACACACTGTGAGAGAGGACGAGTGGCACTATCGCACTCCTTTCCCAATGTTTCTTGTATTTCAAAGTATTTCAAATCAGGGTATGTGCAGAACCCACGAAGGACATCAGCTCTACCCCCGATGAACCTACCATAGTCCCACGCAGTCAGGGAGAAATGCGTTAGATGTACCTACAATGAGCAGCTGATGTTTTCAATGCTTTTCTATAGTACATAAAATTTACAAATCCAACTATATCCATCCAACTAATGTTCAAACAAATATTTTATTAAGCAGCACGTACAAGCAGGAAAGGCTGTGTAACTGGTTCTGCAAAACTGTTATTCTTAGCAGATGCTGAGCAGTGAGTGAGTAAAATGGGAAACATACTACACAGAACTGATTACCAACCTATGGCCCTCTGTTGCGCAAGCACAAATTCCAGCATGCTCTGACAGCCTGACTGTTACAACATACGGGATGCTGTCGTTTTGAAACTTCTAAAGAATGTACTCGACCTCCCCATAAAATGCTGCAGTGTGATTCACAGGCTATGTGCTACAGACAGAGGTGCGTATCAGCTCTGCGTCATGCAGGCACTGTTCTGCTCCTCCAGGTGTACATCTGCAGAGCATTCTATCGAGCAGTTTTTCCAAGTAAAGATGTATGAAAACTGACTAGGAGTAACGCTATTAAAGGGGTTGTCTCACCTCCATAAAAAAACATTTTTCATGTAGAGAGAGTTAATACAAGGCACTTACTAAAATATTGTGATTGTCCATATTGCTTAGTTTGCCAGTTGGATTCATTTTCCCATCACATTATACACTGCTTGCTTTCATGGTTACGACCACCCTGCAATCCCGCATTGGTGGCCATGCTTGAATACAATAGGAAAAAGCACCAGCCTAGGTGCAGTTCCACAGTCCCGGCCACCAGAGAGGGAGGCGCTTTTTTTCTATAGTGTGCAAGCATGGCCATCGCTGCTGGATTACTGGGTGGTCGTAACCCCTAAAACGAGCAGTGTATAACGTGATGGGAAAATGAATCAAGCCAGTAAAGGAAGCAATATGGACAATCACAATACATTAGTAAGTGCAGTGGCGTACCGTCAATAGCGGCAGACCACGCAGTTGCTATGGGGCCCGTGAGCTTCGGAGGCCTGGCCAGGTTGGATGGCCCCGCCCCCTTTCCGACCTGAATACACACCACATACAGATGCTGGACAGATAGATTCCAGCCCTCCTGAGTACTCCTCCTGAAGCCCCCTGCTACTTGCCACTGCTGCCAGCATTAGCTTCTACCTGTGAGAACTGTCAGCTGGCCAATAAGCAGGGGGGTGCTCTGCTCGTGACTGGTCAGCTGACTTGTAGGCGGTGCTCTCAGGAGTAATGAGAGCACCGTGTGGCCCTCAGCTCTGTGTAACTGATTAAATACAAGGATCCAAAACCCTGAACCAACCTGCTGGTGAGCCGACATGTAGCTGCAGCATTCATTACATTGTGTGTAACTGTAAAAAGACACATAATACTGCAATGTGGAGAGGAGGGGGCACAGGTGGATGTGCTGGTGTTTATACATACAGTACAAAACCCCCCATAGACATATACTTCAAGTTCTGAGACAGGTCCACTCCCTGCCCCTTATTGCTCTATTAGTAATAGTCTATTTCTATTGGGACAATGTAGGGGGGGGGGGCAGGGTCTATATATATACAGTACAGACCAAAAGTTTGGACACACCTTCTCATTCAAAGAGTTTCTTTATTTTCATGACTATGAAGGCATCAAAACTATGAATTAACACATGTGGAATTATATACATAACAAACAAGTGTGAAACAACTGAAAATATGTCATATTCTAGTTTCTTCAAAGTAGCCACCTTTTGCTTTGATTACTGCTTTGCACACTCTTGGCATTCTCTTGATGAGCTTCAAGAGGTAGTCACCTGAAATGGTCTTCCAACAGTCTTGAAGGAGTTCCCAGAGATGCTTAGCACTTGTTGGCCCTTTTGCCTTCACTCTGCAGTCCAGCTCACCCCAAACCATCTTGATTGGGTTCAGGTCCGGTGACTGTGGAGGCCAGGTCATCTGGCGCAGCACCCCATCACTCTCCTTCATGGTCAAATAGCCCTTACTTTCAAAGTTTTCCCAATTTTTCGGCTGACTGACTGACCTTTATTTCTTAAAGTAATGATGGCCACTCGTTTTTCTTTACTTAGCTGCTTTTTTCTTGCCATAATACAAATTCTAACAGTCTATTCAGTAGGACTATCAGCTGTGTATCCACCTGACTTCTCCTCAACGCCACTGATGGTCCCAACCCCATTTATAAGGCAAGAAATCCCACTTATTAAACCTGACAGGGCACACATGTGAAGTGAAAACCATTTCAGGGGACTACCTCTTGAAGCTCATCAAGAGAATGCCAAGAGTGTGCAAAGCAGTAATCAAAGCAAAAGGTGGCTACTTTGAAGAACCTAGAATATGACATATTTTCAGTTGTTTCACACTTGTTTGTTAGGTATATAATTCCACATGTGTTAATTCATAGTTTTGATGCCTTCAGTGTGAATCTACAATTTTCATAGTCATGAAAATAAAGAAAACTCTTAGAATGAGAAGGTGTGTCCAAACTTTTGGTCTGTACCACTGTATGTCGCAGGGAAATGATGAAAATAGAGATTTGATCAAATCCCTAGGGGAGATGATCAATTCAAGGAAGATGTTTAAAATAACATCTCTGTGGGGTGATTTTCCTAAAGAAAGTAAGTGATTTGGTTCACTTAGTGAAAAGATTAAATAAACAAGTAAGGAGTCCTGGGAAAAAAAAGAAAGCAGTCAAAGGACCTTTGATTACCTCATAGACACGTGACCAGTAATGTGACCAGTAATATTGCTATGTTACTGGTCACATGGTGATGATGTGATCAAAGGTCCTTTATCCCATAGCTCTCACAGTTCGCTGATAAAAGGCCCTAGCGATAATATGCCCTAGCGACGCCCCTGATTCTAGGTATATACTATTCTGGCAGGGGGAACAAAGCCAAGCATATTTCTGTGGGGGCACACTCCTGGCCATGGCTTCAGATATAGAAAAAAATCTAACTCTGACCGAAGTTGTATCTGAAGAACAGTTTAATGAAACTATCAGGATGTTTTTGAACAAGCGGCACGATAAAGAAAAACCTTTGTGGACTCGCGAAAGGATAGAAGAAGCTATCACAGTCATTGAGCAATTTAAATTAGCACCACTACTTAAACTACAATGGACACATAAACACAATAAATACTTTTAATATCTAAACAATATTATTTCATATTATTATTATATTATCAATAATATTAAACTTTTCACTAAAACAGTTAAGGGATTTGCTGATCAAATCACTTACTTTCTTTAGGGAACATCATCTTCTGTGAATTGATCATCTCCCTTAGGCTGGGTTCAGACCTGAGCGTCTTTGATATGCGCGTTTAACGCGCGTTTTTGACGCGCGTTTTTGTGATTGACTGCAATGTCCTATGGCCACAAACGCGCGTCAAAACGCCCCAAAGAAGCTCAAGTACTTGTTTGAGCGTAGGGCGTTTTACAGCGCGTTTTTCAGCGCTGTAAAACGCTCAAGTGAGAACCAGGGCCATAGGGAAGCATTGGTTTTCATGTGTTGAGCGTTTTACAGCGTGTTTGAACGCGCTGTAAAACGCTCAAGTGTGAACCCAGCCTTAGGGATTTGATCAAATCTCCATTTTCATCATTTCCCTGTGACATATATATATATATATAAGTCGCAAAAATCCACGGCACTCCTTAAAAGTGAAAAATGTGCTATTTATTCACACATGTCATACAGCAACGTTTCGGTTCTCTCTCAGAAAGGTTCTGAGAGAGAACCGAAACGTTGCTGTATGACATGTGTGAATAAATAGCACATTTTTCACTTTTAAGGAGTGCCGTGGATTTTTGCGAATTGTCTACTACCCAGAATCGAGGGGTTACCGCTGGCACCCACTTTACAGTTGGCAAAGGAGTGCTGCCCTACTTTTCATGTGTATATATATATATATATAATTTTATTTTATTTTTTTAATCCTCATTATCTTCTGCTACTGCTATGTACATGCACATATATGGTGCAACGGTGCAGACACAGGAGTTGAGCTTGCGCCATAACATGCAGGTGACACATTGCTGCATCTGGCAGGATTGGAGCTAGTTCCAGTTCTGCCATTGTAACACTTTAGATGCTGCGTGCTGACGTAAGTGGTTTGTATTATCTTGCTCTACTTTATAAATTGTACTTTCTGAAGTGAGACAACCCCTTTAAAAATCCCTTTTTCCCCAATACCAAGCTACTAGATGGTGACGCACAGCCACCCTTCTTGATATGCTGGAAATACAGTTCCGTAACAGGAAATTTGTCTGTGAATTTTATTCACATATTCTTCATCTCTAATTCCAACCTTGTATGTGCACCCTCCCTGTTTGCACTGCTGTCATTCATAGTGCCTGACTTGCCAAGCACTTCTTTACCTGCCATTTATGTGCGACATCACCTACCTACTAGCATGCATGACATCAACACCAATCTATCACTGCACATTGCACAACTCTAAATCAGGGACCAAATTGGATTAAACAAGTGTCCGATAAAGCTTTAATATTTTATTGGATGGTTTTATACCCCATGCAGCAGAGAAAACCTGTATGAATCTTTGTTCACCCGTCAGAAAAATAAATCCCAGAAAAGCCACATATTATTGGAACACAAGTTAGCCCCACTAAAATAATTTTTGTATAGATCTATGAAAAGATCGACTGCACAACCACTCCAGGCAGAAGGGAGACACTGGGGCAGATTTATGAAAGCATCTGCACCACATACATGCCATATTCACCATAATTTATGACTTTTTGCGTTCCAAACAAATAAGATGCATCTTAGGGTACTTTCACATTAGCGGCAGGGGAGTCCGGCAGGCTGTTCCGGTGGGTGAACAGCCTGTTGGATCCGTCCTGCCGCTAGTTCACGTGTGCCCCCGGACTGCCGCTCTGTCCCCATTGACTATAATGGGGGCAGGGGCGGAGTTCCGGCGGCAGCACGGCAGCGCACGGCGAGAGGCAGCCGGACTAAAACTACGACATGCAGTACTTTTAGTCCGGCTGCCTCTCGCCGTGCGCTGCCGTGCTTCCGCCGGAACTCCGCCCCCATTATTGTCAATGGGGACGGAACGGCAGTCCAGGGGCACACGTGAACTAGCGGCAGGACGGATCCGACAGGCTGTTCACCCGCCGGAACAGCCTGCCGGACTCCCCTGTCGCTAGTATGAAACTAGCCTTAGGGTCCTTTTACACCTACAGATTGTGCAGGCGATTGTCAGGAGAGAAGGATTCCTTACCAACAATCACCTGCTCGCTAGCGGAGGAGACCGCTGCTATTACATACATTACACAGTATGGGGACAAGCAATCGCTAATACCATAGATCATCCCCATACAGAATGATTGTTTTACGGCAGTAGAGTACTGGTTACATGGCAAATGATTATTTTTAAACATGTTGAGAGACTCTGATTATCTGCTCGTTCATCGGGTAATCAGCAGCAGTATAAGACCTCATGCACACAACCGTATGTATTTTGCGGTCCGTGGTACGGATGACGTCCGTGTGCATTCCGTATTATGTGGAACGGAACAGCTGGCCCCTAATAGAACAGTACTATCCTTATCCGTAATGCGGACAATAATAGGACATGTTCTATTTTTTTGCGGAACGGAAATATGGACATACTGAAACGGAATGCACACGGAGTAACTTCATTTTTTTTTGCGGACCCATTGAAATGAATGGTTCCGTATACGGAATGGTTCCGTATACACCTCCTGATCATCGCTAACGAGCATTCATACCAGATGATCTTAGCGATTATCTGTAGGTGTAATAGGACCTTTACTTCAGCTCATGGGGCAGAGTATGACACAAGGATTCTCTCTTTGAATCATTGTGTCCTGTGCTGTTCCATAAGGTCTGGATTATGCATAAAACAGTGTATGGGTGTATCTGTATTTATTTAAGTAACATTATCAAAGGGAAATTTTTGTAAAGAGAAGCGATAACAAAAGTCTATATTATCTGTATTTACTGCACAGTAGAACCTTGTGCAGTGTTATCTGTACACAGCCATTGCGAATAATGTTCTGTAGTCTTCCCCATGACTTTAGCTCACATACTCTATCTACAGTTTTGGAAGCCTCCATAGACATTTTCATGCCCATCTGCAAGTGCAATTCTTTATTACTTCATTATAAAAATGTAATAGGTCATTAAACAATTGCCATTGTTTTGGAATATCTAGTGCAAAGCGTTTCCTTTTGTTGTGCACTCTTATAACTTATATCAAGCATTAGTTCAGAACATGTGAGCAGAACGATGTTTAAATAGGCAGAATAACTAGAGCACACCCCTAGAGTCAATATACACTGCTCAAAAAAAATAAAGGGAACACTTAAACAACACAATGTAACTCCAAGTCAATCACACTTCTGTGAAATCAAACTCTCCACTTAGGAAGCAACACTGAGTGACAATCAATTTCACATGCTGTTGTGCAAATGGGATAGACAACAGGTGGAAATTATAGGCAATTAGCAAGACACCCCCAATAAAGGAGTGGTTCTGCAGGTGGTGACCACAGACCTCTTCTCAGTTCCTATGCTTCCTGGCTGATGTTTTGGTCACTTTTTTTTTAAACTTTCAAGTTTTTTTGATTTTTCAGCATAAGAAAATCAGACAGTAAATATGTCACTTGCATAAGCCAGAACAATGTTAAGATTTGCATAGTACAACTTTGGCATTCATATTGTGATGCTACATAATATATGCAAAGCATAATGGTGACATATACAACAGATTGTAACATAGTCATTCCAAGAACAAAAGTAATAAATTGAATCCAGAACTTGTGATCCATTTCTAAGATATAATTTATTCTATACTTTAGCGTGCCCCCATATGTGTTTACCTTACACCTTTATCCATCCGCCGTCCTCCGTCCACCGCTCTCTCCCGCCATATATGTATACCACCTCATCAGTCACTACAGAGCTATAGAATGAATCTTAACTGCGAACGGGCAAGAGTTCCACAATTCCCACCTTTTGTGAGCCCTTAGGCGTTCCGAGTGAGAGTCTGCATATATATATTCATGTTGCATATACTGGTTAACTAGTGAGATCACATCAGATACCTGAGGAGTAATGGGCATCTTCCAGGAGGTCGCGATAAGCTTCCTTGCAGCCGAGAGAATGCCCATCACAACCGGTCTATGGTAGTGAGGTAAAACTCCTATTCCGATGGACAGCACAGCTAATGGAGGGTCAAGGGGGATCCGGAAGCCCGCCACTGTCGAGATAAGGTCAAAAATCTTCCTCCAAAAAGGGAGAATAATAGGGCACGACCACCACATATGTGATAAGCTTCCCTTCTCCCCACAATTCCTCCAACAGTTTGAACTATATTCAGGATCCATGTGTGCTATACGGGCTGGAGTCAAGTACCATCTAAGTTGTATTTTCCTATTTTGTTCAATGTGATTAATGCATTTGGCAGTAGCTATCGTCCAGTGGAAAGCATCCCTCCACTCCTCGACCGACCAAGAGCTCTCAAATTCTTCTTCCCATTTCACCATAAAGTTCAATTTTGTTTCTAGAGTAGGGTCAAGTGCATGATATGCAGTAGCTAGACCTTTCCCCTGACCTGTCGTGCTAATAAAGTATTTACCAAAAGGGGTAATTTTATTCAATGAAACAATAGGAGGTCTCGGTCTTTGCAGCATATGCCTAACTTGTAGGTATTGATAGAAACAAGTATTAGGTATACCATAATTTTGGTGCAAGGTCTCAAATGTTTTCATAGTGTCACCTTCATACAACTGATCTAAATATATGATACCTGCTTCCTCCCATTTCTCTAAGGAGAGATCGGGAACCCCATACGTAAGCGCAACCAGTGGAATCTCAGATCTCTTAGGTGAGAAAAGCAACCCTTTCTCTATATAATGGCACCAGGTCCAAACTGCCGCTTGCATAGTCAAGAGAGGGGGTGAAGATTTAGGCGCTTCCAGGGAAAGGGCGGCAAGAAAGCCTGGAAGAGAACCCCGTTTTGTGTAGGTGGATTCTAATTCATGCCATCTCTGTAGCGAGGAAGGCGCCCACCACTCTTTAGTCTGCTCAATGAGGTTCGCCTTGTAATAACGAATGAGGTCCGGGACTCCAAGACCCCCTTCTCTCAGTTTTGGGTATAGGGCTCGTCGGTCCACTCTAGGTGTTTTGTTACCCCATATAAATTTTATAAGATCCGACTGCAACAATTTTAATATTTTTTGAGGAATGATAAGAGGGATACATCTAAGTTTATAGAGGATCTTAGGTAGAATCATCATTTTGACCGCATTAATTCTGGCCAGCCATGACATAAACAACTTAGAATACTCAGCATAATCTGTTAGTAATTCTTTTCTCAGGGAATCAAAATTGCTCCTCACCAAATTTAGTATACGAGGTGTTAGTAATATGCCCAGGTAAACTATGCCCTCTTCTGCCCACTGAAATGGAGTCCTCTCCAGAAGCTCCCTTTTGAGAGGTTCTTGGATCGCAAATGGGAGAATATGCGATTTTGTAACATTAAGTTTATAGAAAGAGGCTTGTGCATATTCTTTTAAGACTTCCATGACATTTGGGAGAGATATCTCTGGATTCGTAAGTGATAACAGGACATCATCCGCGTACAGTCCTATTTTATGTGATGCATTACCCACATGTATACCCAAAATACCTGGGTCCAACCGGATTCTTTCTGCCAGGGGTTCCATCACTAGCGCAAAAACCAACGGTGACAACGGGCAGCCTTGTCTGGTACCGTTCGTTATATCAAAGCTTTTGGAATAAAAGCCGGATGCTAAAACTCGAGCTGATGGCAGGGAATATAGATTTAAGATAGCCGATAGAATAGGTCCCCGGAACCCAAAATGATTTAACACCTCCGTCAGAAACCCCCAGTGCACCCTATCGAAAGCTTTTTCAGCGTCAAGCGATATAAATATTGTGGGTGCACCGGAGGTATCCGCTATTTGGAGCAGATCAATTACTCTACGAGTTCCATCCCTACATTGGCGGCCAGGGATAAAACCAACTTGGTCAGTAGACACCAATTTAGGAAGAAGGGGCTGTAACCTCAGAGCCAGTAGTTTAGAGAATAATTTTAAGTCATTATTTAATAAAGATATGGGTCGGAAATTTGCTGGAGTATCATGAGGTTTCCCTGGTTTAGGGATTGTTGTGATAATAGCACATAACATCTCTTTGGGTATAGCACCCGGGAGTAGAAATGTATTAAAAAGCCGCGTAATGTATGGTAACAAGCTTACTTTAAAGGATTTATAATAGTCCCCCGAAAAGCCATCTGGGCCTGGAGCTTTGTGCAGTTTTAATGATTTAATAGCTATATCTACTTCCCGTTCTGAAAAGGGGGCATTGAGTAATTCCAAATCTTGGGAGGCAATACTTGGGAGAGATACTGATTTTAAGAAATTCTGTATGGTATGTGAGGTAGGTTGTGGGGTGCCATCGTCATTTTTCAAATTATAAAGGGAACTATAGTAAACTGCAAACGCATCCGCAATATCTATCGGGTGCGTAGTCATCTTTCCATTATTTTGCTTCATTGAATCTATACGGGAGGCTACTTCCCTTTTTTTCAGCCTGCGGGCTAGCATAGCCCCGGCTCTATCTCCTAAGTGATACCATTTTGCCTTTGATCTGGTTAGGGCCTTTTCAAATTTGCAAAGCAAGAGAGAGCGTAATTGAAAGCGCAAGTCTGTGATTTGGGCTGATAGTGTATCTGTAGGTGTCTCCTTAAATCGCGTTTCTGCCTCCACTATTTGAGCTAAAATATCTTGCATCCGTTTATCTCTTTGCTTTTTAAGTTTGGACGCAGTCTGAATGAAAAGGCCTCTCATGAAACTTTTATGGGCGCACCATAATGTGGAGACACTAATATCTGGCGTGTCATTAAGAACAAAATATTCGTCCAAAGCTTTAGAGAATATTTGGTGCCGATTCTCATCCCTCAGTAAAAATGAGTTAAGGCGCCAAAGCGGTGGGTTAGGATTAGGATAATTATCTGAGATGTGTAGGTGGATTGGAGCGTGATCGGACCATGTGATATTACCTATTGCTGTGTGAGAGGTTTTATGAAGAAGGTCTTTGGATATAAGCAGTGGCGTAACTAGAGTTCTATGGGCCCCAGGGCAAACTTTAAATTGGGGCCCCCCCACCAAGACTCCACCCCCGCCAAGACTCCACCCCCGCCAAGACTCCACCCCCTCCCGGTTTGAAAGTGTTGTAGTTGAATATTAAATAGAAGGAGATAGGGGTTTTAATTTTTTTTTTTTAATGTTACCATATAAAATATAGAAAAAAATGTTAAAAGCGTTCCAGAACAAAGATTCTCCACATAAGGCATAAAGCTTCTTGACCCATATCTTGGTAAATCACCTACAATTAAAAAATATAATAATCACAGAATATTGGCTGTCAGTTTGGTGCCTAATTAGATAAGAATTTCAAATATAATAAATTTTTTTACTTACTGAAATTGGTGTCTGTCTGTCGGTCGGTTGGTCGGTCGGTCGGTCCTCTTCTTTCTTCCTCGGAGAATCGCGCCCTGAGCCCTCTAATCTGTGCTGGCACAGGCACACACTGCTGGGGGGCGGGGCTCTGCCTCTTTTAAATCTGCTCTGGCGGGCTTTTGCTGCGCCTGTGCGCCTAGAGTCTACTCTCCTGAGTCCTGACGTCAGAGACTCTCATCTCGCGTGAGCGGAGGGACGGGTCACGCGGCCGTGGTCATGTGGGTGTATTGTGGGCGTATTGTGGGCGTGTGTAGCTTGAGGGAGGGCCCGGCGGAGGAGCGGCAGCAGCTGAGTGAGGGAGAACGGTGCACACAGGCAGCGCAGGTGAATCAAGCACAGATCAGTTTCGCAGGGCCCGCCTGCCGCCGCAAGCACTCTGCAGCGGGCCCCCCTCCCGCCGGGCCCGGTCGCAGTCGCACTCTCTGCGACCGCGATCGTTACGCCCCTGGATATAAGGAAATAGTCGATTCTAGATTGGGAGATATGAACTTGGGACATAAAGGTATAATCCCTTTCTGTCGCATGTTGGTACCTCCATATATCATGTAGGGGAGTAGTTTTGAGAAGCTTACCCAACGCAGGCCGATGACCCCCCGTTTTCTTGGAGCAATCCATCAAAGGATCAATGGGCAGGTTAAAATCCCCTCCTAGAATGATGGAACCCCTGGCAAAATTCAGCAACTTCTTAAAGAACCTCGTAAGGAAAGAAATTTGGTGAGAATTAGGTACATAGACATTAGCTATGGTGTATTCAGCATGATTGAAAGAGCAAAGGAGAATAATATATCGTCCCGCCTGATCAATAATAGTTTGATGTGCTTTAAATTGGACCGAACGCCTAACTCCTATAAGAACCCCAGCTTTTTTAGCTTCTGCCAATGCAAAATAAAGATGTGGGTAGTGCCTATTTGAACATTTACCAACATCTTTGGTCAGCAAATGAGTTTCTTGAGCTAGCACTATATCACACTTGGTCTTATTAGCATCATTCCACAGTGCAGAGCGCTTGTATGGGGAATTTAGCCCCTTTACATTTATAGACATTAGGTGTAGTACCACTCTGGTTTCGTGGGGATAAGTGAGTACTTAGCGTTAAACTGGAGAGAACGGTGGATTTCAGACGGCTCGACGGACACAGCAGATTCGGGATCACATTGATTCTGGAAGAAACAACAGAAGTTAACAAGATCACAAAGTGAAACTAGGCAAACATGCCTATATTGGTACAAAAACCAAAGGTAAGCGCCCATGAGTTTTCAGGAGCGCAAAGGTTTCCAAATTAAACAGAAAGATCCTGACAGGATCACCTTAGTTTATAAGAATCGTAAGTAATTTTGAGGTTGGAGTATTCAGAAAAGATAAGAGATTTGGCATAGCAACTACAACAGTAGAGGTGTTACCCATTCCAGCCCACTTTATAGACAGAAAAGGAGGAATGTTAGGCAATTTATGTAAGGGTTAATGAAAGATCAAATATAGAATAGAAGGACGTAGATGTCCCAGTTTAGGATACATGAAAATTCCCACATCATAAGAAAATTTTTATATTAGAAAGTATTCATGTTATCTCCTCCTCAGGTTGTTTAGGGGACAACCGATCATTCTTTCTTTTATTACTTTTCCCATGCCTGCTAGCTTGTGCAGTGGACCACGGGATCGGGGCTGGTATTACTGGAAATGCTTGTAGATTTTGGACACTGCACCAATCTTCAATGGAGATCATGGGGTCTCCCAGTGCTGATAAAAGTTCTGTAAGGTCCTCATATTGACGGATAGAGAATCTTTTCCCCGCCACCGTAGTAGAGAGTCCAAACGGGAACATCCAGCGGTATAATATTTTCCTATTTCGCAGCAAATCTGTGAGAGGTTTCAGTTGTTTCCTTTTGTGCAGAGTAATAGGGGCAAGGTCTTGGAATAGGAGAAGTTGGTGATCTTCAAAGGACCAAGAGGGGGATACCCTAGCCTTCCCCAACATATCTTCCTTGACTCTGAAGTCCAGAAATCTACAAATAATGTCCCTGGGGGGATCATTAGGGTTGGGTCTTGGTCTTAGTGCTCTGTGTGCTCTCTCAATTTCAATGGAGAGGGGATAATGGTCTCCCAATAAAGATATGGCAATCTGTTTCACCGTTGAGAGTAGAGATTCTGCAGTATACGTTTCAGGAAGGCCACGGATTCTTAAGTTATTGCGCCTATTACGATTATCTTGGTCCTCCATTTGGATGTATATCTGGTTCAGATGATCTTGACATGTTTGAAAATGAGTGGCAACTTCTCTGGAATGATTGCAAAGTTCTGCTGTGGTGTCCTCCAAACTATCCACACGGTGACCAATATGGCGTAGGTCTTGTTTAATTTCTTGCAAATTCTATGCTAGAGGCGACAGAGCATTGGTAAGGGTTTGCTGAAAAAAGTCCCTTGATAAAGGGAGATCCGCCTGTGCTGCAGCTTGTGGTTCATCCTGCAGTGTGTCACTTGAGGATAAAGGTTGATTCACATGAGCAGAGGTTTCAGCATTTGCAGACGCTTTTGTAATAAATTTCTCTATATTGCCTTTGCCATGCGGAGTTTTCTGAGGCATGTTAGGATCCCTAGGAACAGGTTGGCCGTACTTAACCATTGCAAGACAGGTGGTTTAAGTCCTTTGGAAGTTGGAGAAATCACTTATAGATGCTATGCCTTTGCGTGCTGCATTCCCTCACATAAGCTATAAAGGTGTCCAGACAGGATAGATCATAATCAATGATCTGGAAACATTGAGCCTGTGGCTCTAATACGTGGAATAGATAGTTAAGGAGTTGGAAATTTAGCCCCTGGTCTCAGGCCCGGACTAGGCCGCAACTTTCAGTAGGTTTGTAGAGGCTAGTTTTACCTCTGGTATGTTTGTGGTGGTGACCGGAGTGTCACTATGTGGGCCCAAATGCTGCTGCTGGCTTTCCTCTTTGTCCCTCAGCCGTGTAAAGGCGAACAGGATCTCTAACTTTAGCCCATGGTCTCGGTCCCGGCCTAGGCCGCAATCTTCAGGTACTCTGTGGGGGGCTTGCCTCACCTCCGGTATGTCAGAAGGGGTGACCGGGTTGTCCCTCTATGGGCTCTTATGCTGTCGCTAGGCTTGTTTCTTTAAACCCGCGTCAAATTTAGTCCGCGGTCTTGGGCCCGGACTAGGCCGCAATCTCCGGCGCCATTTTTGAGGCCTATCTCACCTCGATTTCGGCTGTGGTGGTGACCGGACGCTTCCCTCTGACCTCCCGATTCGTGGGCTATGCGCAGGGGGGCCTCGGTGGGGTATATTTTAGACTCACCACTGCTAGGAGTCTGTGGGCCGGTCGGCGCTTCTCTTCTTCCAGTAGGCCGCGGCTTCTTATTTTCGCCTCAGGCCGCCTAGACGGCACCTCCGGCGGCGATCTTGTTGTAGAGGGTCGCTCCTGTAGAGGGTCTTCTCCTAGATGTTGTTTGGAGGCAGATGTTTCTTGGCGGCCGGCCGTCCGTCCGACTCGATTCAGGCCTCAGTAGGCCGCAGCCGTTTCTATCCTCCCGGATCGATTTTTTTGTTAAATAAACAGATATATCTGTTCAGAAATGTTGTGTTAACTGTGGGGTAGTGTTTAAAAACACTTTTGGTTAATTTTGAAGGCTAGATGCCTATAGATTGCTTATGTGCAGCAGGAGCTGAGGTTCAGAGCGTCCTCTCTCCTTCACGGCTAGCTCCGCCCCCCGTTTTGGTCACTTTTGAATGCTGCCGGTGCTTTCACTCTAGTGGTAGCATGAGACGGAGTCTACAACCCACACAAGTGGCTCAGGTAGTGCAGCTTATCCAGGATGGCACATCAATGCGAGCTGTGGCAAGAAGGTTTGCTGTGTCTGTCAGCGTAGTGTCCAGAGCATGGAGGCGCTACCAGGAGACAGGCCAGTACATCAGGAGACGTGGAGGAGGCCGTAGGAGGGCAACAACCCAGCAGCAGGACCGCTACCTCCCCCTTTGTGCAAGGAGGAACAGGAGGAGCACTGCCAGAGCCCTGCAAAATGACCTCCAGCAGGCCACAAATGTTCATGTGTCTGCTCAAACGGTCAGAAACAGACTCCATGAGGGTGATATGAGGGCCCGACGTCCACAGGTGGGGGTTGTGTTTACAGCCCAACACCGTGCAGGACGTTTGACATTTGCCAGAAAACACCAAGATTGGCAAATTCGCCACTGGCGCCCTGTGCTCTTCACAGATGAAAGCAGGTTCACACTGAGCACATGTGACAGACGTGACAGAGTCTGGAGACGCCGTGGAGAACGTTCTGCTGCCTGCAACATCCTCCAGCATGACCGGTTTGGCATTGGGTCAGTAATGGTGTGGGGTGGCATTTCTTTGGAGGGCCGCACAGCCCTCCATGTGCTCGCCAGAGGTAGCCTGACTGCCATTAGGTACCGAGATGAGATCCTCAGACCCCTTGTGAGACCATATGCTGGTGCGGTTGGCCCTGGGTTCCTCCTAATGCAAGACAATGCTAGACCTCATGTGGCTTGAGTGTGTCAGCAGTTCCTGCAAGACGAAGGCATTGATGCTATGGACTGGCCCGCCCGTTCCCCAGACCTGAATCCAATTGAGCACATCTGGGACATCACGTCTCGCTCTATCCACCAACGTCACGTTGCACCACAGACTGTCCAGGAGTTGGCAGATGCTTTAGTCCAGGTCTGGGAGGAGATCCCTCAGGAGACCGTCCGCCACCTCATCAGAAGCATGCACAGGCGTTGTAGGGAGGTCATACAGGCACGTGGAGGCCACACACACTACTGAGCCTCATTTTGACTTGTTTTAAGGACATTACATCAAAGTTGGATCAGCCTGTAGTGTGTTTTTCCACTTTAATTTTGAGGGTGACTCCAAATCCAGACCTCCATGGGTTAAAAAATTTGATTTCCATTTTTTTTTTTTGTGTGATTTTGTTGTCAGCACATTCAACTATGTAAAGAACAAAGTATTTCAGAAGAATATTTAATTAATTCAGATCTAGGATGTGTTATTTTTGTGTTCCCTTTATTTTTTTGAGCAGTGTATAAAGGGGAAAGTGCTTACAAGACAATCACACCTCCAATCATTCTAATCAAATGCATTTTCTAAATTCACATAGGACTCACATATTTTTTTTTCTTCTTATGAATAAGGGTTGGTTGGAAATAAAGATGCAATGGAACATAAAGAGACTATTAGAATGTGTGCCTACGGTATCTCCCCCTCACATTTTTGTAAATATTTCATTATATCTTTTCATGGGACAACATTGAAGATCTGACACTTTGATATCATGTAAAGTAGTCAGTGACCAGCTTGTATAACAGTGTAAGGCCTCTTGCACACGAACGTGTGCTGGACGTGCCCGCGCTGCGGACCGCAAATTGCCGACCGCAATGCACGGGCACCGACCGTGGGCCAGCTGCATGTGGATTGCGACCCCATTCACTTGAATGGGGTCTGCGATCCACCCGTTCTGCAAAAAGATAAGACAAGTTCTATCTTTTTGCGGAACGGAAGCACGGAACGGAACCCCACGAAAGCACTTTGTAGTGCTTCCGTGGGGTTCCAATCCGTGCTTCTGCAAGTGAATGGGTCCGTATCCGTGATGCGGAATGCACACGGCCGGTATCCTGTGTATTGCGGACCCGGTATATGCGGGCCACAATACGGCCACGGGGTACACACGGCTGTGTGCAAAAGGCCTAAATTTGAGGCGCCCTCCAAACACAGCCATTAATTTTTAAACCTCTGGTAACAAAAGGGAGTACACCCTTAAGTGAAAATGGCCAAATTGTGCCCAATTAGCCATTTTCCCTCCCCGGTGTCATGTAACTTATTAGTGTTACAAGGTCTCAGGTGTGAATGGGGAGCAGGTGTGATAAATTTTGTGTTTTTGCGCTCTCACACTCTCATACTGGTCACTGGAAGTTCAACGTGGCACCTCATGGCAAAGAATCTCTGAGGTTATGAAAAAACCTGTTGTTGCTCTACATAAAGTTGCCTAGGCTATAAGAAGATTGCCAACACCATGAAACTGAGCTGCAACATGGTGGCCAAGACCATCCAGCGGTTTACCACGACAGGTTCCACTCAGAACAGAACTCGCCATGGTTGACCAAAGAAGTGGAGTGCACATGCTCAGCGTCATACCATGACGTGTCATAGTTAAAAAAGCAATACCAACCAAGGGAATGTGGGTACGGATGGTAAATTGCTCAATTCTATGTGAAAAAATGGTCCTAAAGACTGGAAAAAAAAATAAGGCACAATTTAATTTGATGTGGAGGGAGCAGATGATGGGAGAGGAGGAGAGGTGGGAACTGAGGAATGGAGGAATTATTATTATAATTTTTTTTTTGGGGGGGGGGGGTTGTTTGGTTGAGACGAATGAAAAGCAAGAGAGGGTTAGGGATTAGAGATAAATGACTGTATGTATGTAGATATTTGGAAAAATGTTAATGTGATTTTCCTTTGTTTTGCTTTCTTTGTTCTTTTTTCCAATAATCATTCTTTTTATGGTGTTACCATCTAACACCATGGACATCGGTAAACTATCGTATTCAAGGCAGATGTCTAAGCCATTTGTCTGCATGCTCTCTCATATGCACTTGGCTTAGGTGGCAGCTGTTAGTTTGCTAGAATTTCAGGCATTTACTTTGGACTATAACATGCCGTTAAATGTTAATATGATCTCCGTTGGTTAGCAAATGTAGTAGGTATTAGACATCAAAGATGCAGACTCATGTTTTCTATTGTAACAGCTGGGAATTCAGAGTCAATCAATATACTAAGTCATCGAGATTTACAGCATTCCTGTATCTTCCAAGAATGGCTCAAGGATTTTGCTCTACCAAGAAAACTAATGGATGATAAAGTCATGGCCATTCAAACTATCTATAACTAAAAAAATGATATAACCACAAGCAAGACAGATGCCTGGAATGTAAAAAATAGAAACCTTTGTTTCTTACTATCTAGTGGTTGTAAGATCCTATGGCGTATACATAACACGTGGTATCAGTTCTGTATTAAACCAACTTATTTTCCAAATGGAATCAATTAAAGACTTTTCACTGGAAAACTACAGTGAATTGCAGCCACTAACAGTTGCTACATGCAGCATTGTTGACCAGTTAAAGGGTACCAGTTTACACTTCAGTTATTTGATCAGTTATTTCCATCAGTTATTGTGGCCAAAACTAGGTGCGGGTCAAAAACAGAGAGCAGGAGGAAATCCTTCCATTGGTCCTGACTGGACAGCAGGCATTTCCTGGGGCTTCACTAACGAGACAGAAGTATTTAATATATTATTATATTCTATGGTTACATTGCAGAGAACACGTATTAGAATATAGCCAATTATCACAATCATTAATACAATTCATAGGTCACTTTACACGAGGAATTCATGACAAATTGTATTAATATTAAAGGGGTTGTCTGAGATAATTAAGAATCTTGGACAAGCCCTAAAATGACTTAAAAATAGAAAAGCATGTTCTACTCACACTATTTCTCCAGCGCCGTCACCAACACTGTGATGTGCACAGTGATTGTTGCAGCTAATCACTTTCCTCAGTGGTAGACTGCTGAGGGCAGTGAGTGGCTGCAGTGGTCATATGCAGTATTCAAGCTTGTTAACATGCTGTTTGTAAACAGGAGGATTACCGGACCAGCCAAGCAGAGAACAGAACTGGTGAATGGGGTGAATATAGTTTTTTTTTTAAAATTTCTAAGATTTATCATTATTTTGGGCAGCCCCTTTAAGGCCAAATTCATTTTTTCTAAATGGTGTGCCTGTTACAAACAAGGTTAAGTGTGCACTTTGTTAACGTCTATAAGACTTTAGAAAAGACAACTGTATCAGATCAGAAGGCCCTTTTAGTGTACTCCACATAGGACATAAATAACTGTGTCTGTGTCACGGCTGAGGATGGGGGAAACCCTCAGCCGTGCGATGCCAGAAGATGTTTGGTCGCTGCTCGACCAGGACGACAGAATTAGGGAGCAGGTCACCTCCTATCGCGTCCCTAATCTGACCCTGACTCCTAGCTGTATGAGCCGACCCTGATGGTAGGAGGGCTCATACTCCGGAACCTGGGGTCCCTATTAGGCCTCAGGGTGGCCCTGAACTTAGGAGCAGGGTAAGACGACCTGTTCCTCCAGGACACGGATGAACAGGAGTCTCACTGGCCAAGCTGCAAGGAAGGGGGAACAAATACAGACATATGGATATGGCAGGTGAACAACACTAGTTCCAAACCTACCTGCCACAGCCTTGCTGACTGGAACCCATGCACCAGTACTGCTGTCCACACAAACACTAAGGAGACAGCACACCACAAAACACACAGGTAACCAGGACATCCATAGCTGTAATAAACACGGAAGGATCACACATCAACTTGACATCATACATTGGTTTTATGACCACAAGGGTGGCCCTCACTGGAAGATGGTATATAACCAGGAGGATGACTTCAGCTAACCATGGCTGAAGTACCCCTCGGAGTCTGGCAAAATAGCCCCAAGTGGCCACACCCACACACAGACACACCCAGTGTTCACACACAAAGAAGGGAGTTAACCCTTCCTACACCAGGCAAGGGAAGACAAAGGGGAAGTGTCCAAACAAACATCACACTATAGCTGTTACCGCAGGCAACGACATGCGTGGCAACCATGTCCTGGGAAACAGCCAGAAGGCCGAGACACTGCCACCACATGTACAACACCACACGTTGCCACGGGCAGCCACCAGTGAAGGGAAAATGTCACAGTGCACATCAGACAGGGAAAGTGCACACAAACACACACACCTCGTGCACACCAGACATAGAAAAGGCACCTGTACAAAGACAGGTTGCCAGGTGTAACCGCATGCACTTGACAGCAAGCTGCCTAGCAACAGCTCAGGCTGCTATACTGCCAAGTACAAACATGTTGCCAGCGGCAACCACATGTGAGGCAACATACCAGCAGCCCACACCATGTGGTTAACAACAGACCAAACCGCAGGCAACTGCATGCGGATCCAGGAGTCACGACCATGACCATGGTCGTGACAGTCTGCTGTAGAACTGCTGCGGTACTCCATTGCAAAGGGTTAAACCCACTGCAGAGATCCACAGTATCAATTTTCGCTCTCTTGATTTCAAATCCGCACAGCAGGCCAATTTTCGCCACATTTTTTGTGCAGCATGTGGATGAGATTTCTTAAAATCTCATCCACTTTAATGGGACTGTGCAATGGTGCAGAATTAAGGCTCATTCACACGTCAGTGTTCCACGGACGTGTGTTGTACGTGTTCTCCACAGACAGCACACGTCCCCATTTATTTTAATGTGTGTATTCACACATCAGTGTTTTAGCACAGTCCCTGGGTCCGTGTTTTTAGCTTTTAGTCTATGGGTCCGTGAAAGCCACTGATTCGTGGATCATTAAGTAGAGATGCTTAGAAAATTATTTTTCAGCTGTGCAGGGTCAGTGAAACACGTATGGCACACAGACAGCAAAAAACGGACACAGGGACCAAACACAGTTCCTTCACGGACAGCTTCACGGATGCATCACTGACCACCTTCTCACGGATTTGGTTCAGAAGAAGAAAGAAACTGAACCTTTAGGATGGCGCTGTCAGCAGGAGTCGGAAGCAGGTCAGTATTGGTAACACAATACTTTTTATTTACAGTCGACGCGTTTCAGGGGCGGAGAGCCCCCTTCATCAGGACAATATACAACATGAAGCTCACGGATTTGAGCACGGACACGGATGTGTGAATGAGGTTTTATTGTAAGAAAATCCACATCAGTAAATCTGCTGCATATCAGAAACACCCTGGGGTACCTGCTCAGGAGACGGATTATGCCATTTTTCTGCGTCACATTTGTGAGAATATCCTCAGCATAATACATAACCAGCTAAATAGATGAGATTTTAATAATCTACATTGTGTGGAAATTTCATGCACAGATATTGACCTGCGAAGCAGATTTTGAAATATGAGGCATGTCGATTCTTTGTGTGGATTGTCATTGTGGCTTTCTGAAATCTAGGGTAGATCTGATCTGCGACAAAATTTGCGACTAAATTGACATGCAACACATACAGATTTCAACACAGATATTTTGTGGAAAATCTGCATCAAAAACATTCTTGCGTGCAGGTAGTCTGAACAATTGTCAATGTACTCCTACATTTCCAGGCTAAATAAAAGAGGACTGGCACTATGCAGAGTTCTAAGAAAATGTGCTCAGACTTGTTATTTCATGAGGAATACATGTATTTACTAGCGCAGACGTGTCAGGAGAGCGGACTGGTCCAATTTACTGCATAGTCTGTATTCCGTAACCCACGCAATCATACAATGCTCATATGTGGTAAGTCAGAGGTTAGATTTCTTAGTTTCAAAAGAAAATGCCTTGTCCTGACATGTGGTAAAAGAAAAGACTCATGCATTGCACACATGCTCTGGTCCCTAAAACATTTAACACAAAGGCTGGTAAATTATTAGTTATGCTTTCATTACAATGTCTCAGTGTTTGAATACTGATGTTTTCTAATGTCACGTGACGTGCCTAATGCTGGTGACTAATGCTATTGCAAACAATAATTCTGTATGTCGCTTCATTATTAAAGGGAGTAGAATATTGATGACCTATCCTTAGGAGAGGCCCCTACCTATCTTATTTTGGTGGCCTCTCCTGAGGATAGGCCATCAGGCGAGGCCACCTATCTTATTGTGGTTGCCGCTCCTGATGACCTATCCTCAGGAGAGGCCACCAAAATCAGATAGGTGGGGGTATGACCCCTGGCATCCTTGCTGATCAGCTGATTGAAGAAACCACCATACTCCGGTGAGTGCTGCAGCCTCTTCCTAGCCCAGCGACGTCACATTCATCGGTCACATGGACGGTGCGTAGATTAGTTCAATTTAAATAAATGCACCTTGGCTACAGTACAAAGCACAGCCACTATACAATGCACACTGTTTGTAGTTTGCTGTATGGAGGCTATAGCACTCACTAGGGCACCGTGGCCTCTTCAAACAGCTGATGGGCGTGGTGCTGGTTGTCGGACCCCCACCTATCAGATATTGCAATGTCCGAAACTGCGGCTAGAGTCCTTTTAAGATGCGATAAATGGAATTTTTTGTGACGCCAGTTGCATTTCAGCAATGAGGGACTAAGTACCACTATGTAGAAGGTGATGGTGGAACCCAGGTGTAAGAATGCCAGAGTGGTATGAGGGTGGCTTAAGATGTCCCTCTAGGTGCAGCTGGGAAATTGTAACGGTGCTCCTACCTGGATATCTGGGAACCCCAGGCGTTGCCAGGTGAAGCAGAGCAAATAGTGTGAATAGGTGGTGGAGAGGATGATGAAAGAAATTGAGTCCAGATTTTGTATGAAGTTCAACTGCAGCTTTACTTAGCATAATTTTTTTTTCAAACAGTTTACAGACTTGGTCTTGGTTTTCAGCAAGCTTTAGCATGAAAATAGCAGGCAAACCCTCTGCTATGCTGACAGGATTAATTAGGAACTTTGCTTTCTGCTGCAACTTCTCTCTTTGTTTGACTCTATGGCAAGGCACAGGGTAACTTCTTCCTGGCTAATGAGACTTCTAGAAGTGGTCTCTCTGCTCCAGCAGAAATGAAGGTGTTCTGGCTGGTGTGGGCAACACAAGTCCAGGAGAGACGCAGCACTGCACACCTGCTTCCTTAGCAGGGGGTCAGCTAGAACTAACTGTAACTAACTGGTCCCCACCCTTCCTACAGGACATGGGGTTAGAATGGACTGGAAGGTTCCATTCTATTCTACCTACTGCTCTGCTATATTAGCTGCCACCTGCTGGTGAACCAGGCAAATTACATTTGAACATAAACAGATGCATAACAGAAAATGCACAATGTATGGGACCTAGAAAATATTTATAAAATGACATTGAGATTGCGTACCCAGATAGAAACAGGGCGTGGGTGTAGTAATGTCACTTGGGGCGTTACAATATTGATGACCTATCCTCAGGATAGGTCATCAATATTCTTCTCCCAGAAAACCCCTTCAACATTTATTGCTTCCTATTGTGTCTAATCTAGTGTGCAGTTGAAGAGGCAGCTCTCACGTTAATATTGTCATTTTATAAAAGCATTATATTTACATGACCAATGAATTAGCAATGTCTCCTTGAATAAAAATAACATTAAAAGGGTTTCCCAGCTTGTTAAGAGAGTCCCTTCACAACAAGGCTGGGTTCAAATCTGAGCTATTATTTCCATGTTCTGTTTTATTATAGGAACAGAAAAGAGAAGATAATGGCAGTGCCAAATCCGTAACATGACAACAATGCCGCCCGATAGTCCCCATGGACTATAAAGAGGCTAGTCAGGTTTCCGGCATTTAAATAAAATAGCACAGAATGATGCACCATTTTCCTGGCTTTTTTTAGGGCAGAACGTATGACCAAGCCTCAAACTCAGATGTGTTAAATTTCCATGTTCATTCAAATCTTTGGGCTTGCTGTGTGATGCAGGAGAGGACAGGTCCTCCAGACTGAGAGATGTTCTTTGTGACTGCTCTCCACTTTGGTCAAAACATGAGGATCCTAAGTACGTGAGAATTGCCTAATAGGGTATATGAAAATGGGTATTCAAGACAAGAAACTTTAGGTTTTTATTTTGAGGAAGTGCACGCGGCTGTGTTGTGAATAGATGCGTCATTCATTTATTAGTAAATGAAAAGGTAGAAAGAAAGATTAAAGGGGTTGTGCCAAGTTTTAAACATGTCTCCTGTGCACAGGATAGTGGATAGTGGGTTAGTGTCTGACTGCTGGGATCCCCGTGATCACAAGTATGGGTGTCCTGTAGTGTTGGAATGAAGTTCCTTTGGCCCACCTGAGGTAATGATTCTGAAGGCCCTCTCTGCTAGACTGCAAAGGGCCTCAAGACAAGTAAAGAATGTGGGCCCTTTTAGAAACCAGCTAGTTTGTTGAGTGTGAGGCACTTATCATTGAGTTTATGACAAGTTGTTTAATGATGTACCAATTTATCTTGCAGATTTTAATTTACTAGTAACAGATATGGCAATAGCTAAACAGTTCTTCACATGCAATAAAGTGGATGTGCAGCGAGCCCCTGAGGAGCCAGTGCAGAGGATGGGAGTGGTAGTGGCCATGATGAAATCTCATGGTCTACTTTCCCAGGCTTTTGCTCCCTGGGAATCGGTGCAGAGGAAATGTAGTTTTGAAGAAGCGAGCGTATAACAATTTCTTTTACTAAGTGCAAGGTATAACTTTAGGTACATTCAATAGCAGCCATTTCCAAATGCAATTTCTGGAACCCTACCAGATTTAACTTAATATTATGTAGTCTTTATTACCACATATTATTTATGTTGTCTCCATGATAATTGGATACTTCTTTTTTTTATATTATTGCATTGTACTCATTTTGAGCTAAAATAATTTTTTTAATTGGTCTTTATTAGGGATGAGCGAATCCGAACTGTATAGTTCGGGTTCGTACCGAATTTTGGGGTGTCCGTGACACGGACCCGAACCCGAACATTTTCGTAAAAGTCCGGGTTCGGGTTCGGTGCTTTCTTGGCGCTTTTTGAAAGGCTGCAAAGCACCCAATCAACAAGCGTCATACTACTTGGCCCAAGAGGCCATCACAGCCATGCCTACTATTGGCATGGCTGTGATTGGCCAGTGCACCATGTGACCCAGCCTCTATTTAAGCTGGAGTCACGTAGCGCCGCACGTCACTCTGCTATGATCAGTATAGGGAGAGGTTGCAGCTGCGACGTTAGGGCGAGATTAGGCAGATTAACTCCTCCAAAAGACTTCATTCTGTGATCGATCTGCAGCTGTGGATCATTGAAATGCTATTATTGACTTGCTCACTTTTTTGAGGCTGCCCAGAGCGTTTCTAGATCACTTTTTTTCTGGGGTAATCGGCGGCCATTTTGTGACTTGTGGTGCGCCAGCACGAGCTATCACCAAGTGTATTTAACCATCGATAGTGTGGTTATTTTGTGCTATATCCTACATCAGCTGCAGGCTGAGCCTGTGTCACCGAAGTGCATTTAACCATCAACAGTCTGGTTATTTTTTGGCCATATACTACATCAGCTGCAGGCTGAGCCTGTGTCACCCAAGTGCATTTAACCATCAACAGTCTGATTATTTTTTGGCCATATACTACATCAGCTGCAGGCTGAGCCTGTGTCACCCAAGTGTATTTAACCATCGATAGTGTGGTTATTTTGTGCTATATCCTACATCAGCTGCAGGCTGAGCCTGTGTCACCCAAGTGCATTTAACCATCAACAGTCTGATTATTTTTTGGCCATATACTCAGCCTGAGCCTGTGTCACCCAAGTGCATTTAACCATCAACAGTCTGATTATTTTTTGGCCATATACTACATCTGGTGCAGGCTGAGCCTGTGTCACCCAAGTGCATTTAACCAACAACAGTGTGGTTATTTTTTGGCCATATATTACATCAGGGGCAAGTTGAGCCTGTCACCCAGCGCCTAAAAAATAGACCTGACATTTCTATTCAACCAAATCTGCACAGTTTTAGCTGGTCAAGTTATTTGTAGTGACCGTAAAAGCAGACTTTTTGTTCTGGGTTGAAAAAGCATTCCCAAATTTGCCATTCTGAAAATAACTAGTTTGTGGTATTTGAGGCCTACTTGAAATCTATCCCAAAAAGAAAATCTTACATTGAAGGTATTGATAGTGTCATTCAGAAAAACCTAAGACACACGCTAGCGTGCTGATAGAAGTGTCATTCTGTGATTAAACCTATAACTGTCACACAGCGCAAAAAAAAACAGGTCTCACATCTCTATTCAACCAAATCTGCACAGTTTTAGCTGGTCAAGTTATTTGTAGTGACCGTAAAAGCAGACTTTTTGTTCTGGGTTGAAAAAGCATTCCCAAATTTGCCATTCTGAAAATAACTAGTTTGTGGTATTTGAGGCCTACTTGAAATCTATCCCAAAAAGAAAATCTTACATTGAAGGTTGTCACGGCTGAGGATGGGGGAAATCCTCAGCCGTGTGAAGCCCGGTGATGTTACGGCTGCTTGGCCATGAAGACAGGATTAGGGAGCAGGTCACCTCCTAAACGCATCCCTAACCTGACCCTGGCTCCTAGCTACATGAGCCAACCTTGATGGTAGGAGGGCCCATGCTCCGGAACCTAAAAGTCCCTGCTAGCCCTCAAGATGACCCTCACCTAGGAGCTGAGTAAGACAAGCCCACTCCTCCTAGACACGGAGGAGCAGGAGTCTCAACGGCCAAGCTGCAGGAAAAGGGGAAACATAAACAGCTCTATGGATATGGCAGGTGAACAAAGAGTTCCACCTACCTGCCACAGCCTTGCTGACTGGATCCCTGTGTTAGCAGGGTGCAGATCACAAACGCATCCCCACACAGGGACCCAGATCCATAGCTGCACAAAATCACATATAAAACATCACACGGACATCACACATAACTAGAAATAACTTAAAGCGACATTATGGTTATGACCACAGGGGTGGCTCTTACTGGCAGGTAATAAAGACATGAGGCTGCTCTCAGCTAAGCATGGCTGAAGCAACCTGCAGGCCTGCAAAAGCAGTGAGGCTTTATAGGCCAAGAAGCCACACCCCACAGTCGGACACACCCAGTGCACACACACACTAGGAAGGAGATTAACCCTTCCAACACCAGGGAAGGGAAAACACCACTTAAAGGAGACGTGTACACAATAACATAAAAAGGAAGTGCACACATACACACATAACTCAAAACCGCATGCACAACGTAGCGAGCTGCAATGGCACAGCTCAGCCTGCTACGCTGCCACATACACACTGTTGCCAGCGGCAACCACAGGTGAGGCAAATACCACAGCCCTCACCTGTGATTGAACACCAAAGAAAACCGCTGACAACCGCATGCGGTTCAGGAGTCACGGTCATAGCCATGGCCGTGACAAAGGTATTGATAGTGTCATTCAGAAAAACCTAAGACACACGCTAGCGTGCTGATAGAAGTGTCATTCTGTGATTAAACCTATAACTGTCACACAGCGCAAAAAAAAACAGGTCTCACATCTCTATTCAACCAAATCTGCACAGTTTTAGCTGGTCAAGTTATTTGTAGTGACCGTAAAAGCAGACTTTTTGTTCTGGGTTGAAAAAGCATTCCCAAATTTGCCATTCTGAAAATAACTAGTTTGTGGTATTTGAGGCCTACTTGAAATCTATCCCAAAAAGAAAATCTTACATTGAAGGTATTGATAGTGTCATTCAGAAAAACCTAAGACACACGCTAGCGTGCTGATAGAAGTGTCATTCTGTGATTAAACCTATAACTGTCACACAGCGCAAAAAAAAACAGGTCTCACATCTCTATTCAACCAAATCTTCACAGTTTTAGCTGGTCAAGTTATTTGTAGTGACCGTAAAAGCAGACTTTTTGTTCTGGGTTGAAAAAGCATTCCCAAATTTGCCATTCTGAAAATAACTAGTTTGTGGTATTTGAGGCCTACTTGAAATCTATCCCAAAAAGAAAATCTTACATTGAAGGTATTGATAGTGTCATTCAGAAAAACCTAAGACACACACTAGCGTGCTGATAGAAGTGTCATTCTGTGATTAAACCTATAACTGTCACACAGCGCAAAAAAAAACAGGTCTCACATCTCTATTCAACCAAATCTGCACAGTTTTAGCTGGTCAAGTTATTTGTAGTGACCGTAAAAGCAGACTTTTTGCTTTTTGCTCTGGGTTGAAAAAGCATTCCCAAATTTGCCATTCTGAAAATAACTAGTTTGTGGTATTTGAGGCCTACTTGAAATCTATCCCAAAAAGAAAATCTTACATTGAAGGTATTGATAGTGTCATTCAGAAAAACCTAAGACACACGCTAGCGTGCTGATAGATGTGTAATTCTGTGATTAAACCTATAACTGTCACACAGCGCAAAAAAAAACAGGTCTCACATCTCTATTCAACCAAATCTGCACAGTTTTAGCTGGTCAAGTTATTTGTAGTGACCGTAAAAGCAGACTTTTTGTTCTGGGTTGAAAAAGCATTCCCAAATTTGCCATTCTGAAAATAACTAGTTTGTGGTATTTGAGGCCTACTTGAAATCTATCCCAAAAAGAAAATCTTACATTGAAGGTATTGATAGTGTCATTCAGAAAAACCTAAGACACACGCTAGCGTGCTGATAGAAGTGTCATTCTGTGATTAAACCTATAACTGTCACACAGCGCAAAAAAAAACAGGTCTCACATCTCTATTCAACCAAATCTGCACAGTTTTAGCTGGTCAAGTTATTTGTAGTGACCGTAAAAGCAGACTTTTTGTTCTGGGTTGAAAAAGCATTCCCAAATTTGCCATTCTGAAAATAACTAGTTTGTGGTATTTGAGGCCTACTTGAAATCTATCCCAAAAAGAAAATCTTACATTGAAGGTATTGATAGTGTCATTCAGAAAAACCTAAGACACACGCTAGCGTGCTGATAGAAGTGTCATTCTGTGATTAAAACTATAACTGTCACACAGCGCAAAAAAAAACAGGTCTCACATCTCTATTCAACCAAATCTGCACAGTTTTAGCTGGTCAAGTTATTTGTAGTGACCGTAAAAGCAGACTTTTTGTTCTGGGTTGAAAAAGCATTCCCAAATTTGCCATTCTGAAAATAACTAGTTTGTGGTATTTGGGGCCTACCTGAAATCTATCCCAAAAAGAAAATCTTACATTGAAGGTATTGATAGTGTCATTCAGAAAAACCTAAGACACACGCTAGCGTGCTGATAGAAGTGTCATTCTGTGATTAAACCTATAACTGTCACACAGCGCAAAAAAAAAACAGGTCTCACATCTCTATTCAACCAAATCTGCACAGTTTTAGCTGGTCAAGTTATTTGTAGTGACCGTAAAAGCAGACTTTTTGTTCTGGGTTGAAAAAGCATTCCCAAATTTGCCATTCTCAAAATTGTGGTGAATGGGAACAATGAGGAAAACATCTAATAAGGGACGCGGACGCGGACGTGGACATGGTTGTGGTGGTGTTAGTGGACCCTCTGGTGCTGGGAGAGGACGTGGCCATTCTGCCACAGCCACACGTCCTAGTGAACCAACTACCTCAGGTCCCAGTAGCCAGCAGAATTTACAGTGATATTTGGTGGTGCCCAATGCCGTTCTAAGGATGGTAAGGCCTGAGCAGGTACAGGCATTAGTCAATTGGGTGGCCGACAGTGGATCCAGCACGTTCACATTATCTCCCACCCAGTCTTCTGCAGAAAGCGCACAGATGGCGCATGAAAACCAAGCGCATCGGTCTGTCACATCACCCCCATGCATATCAGGGAAACTGTCTGAGCCTCAAGTTATGCAGCAGTCTCTTATGCTGTTTGAAGACTCTGCTGCCAGGGTTTCCCAAGGGCATCCACCTAGCCCTTCCCCAGGGGTGGAAGAGATAGAATGCACTAACGCACAACCACTTATTTTTCCTGATGATGAGGACATGGGAATACCACCTCAGCACGTCTCTGATGATGACGAAACACAGGTGCCAACTGCTGCGTCTTTCTGCAGTGTGCAGACTGAACAGGAGGTCAGGGATCAAGACTGGGTGGAAGACGATGCAGGGGACGATGAGGTCCTAGACCCCACATGGAATGAAGGTCGTGCCACTGACTTTCACAGTTCGGAGGAAGAGGCAGTGGTGAGACCGAGCCAACAGCGTAGCAAAAGAGGGAGCAGTGGGCAAAAGCAGAACACCCGCCGCCAAGAGACTCCGCCTGCTACTGACCGCCGCCATCTGGGACCGAGCACCCCAAAGGCAGCTTCAAGGAGTTCCCTGGCATGGCACTTCTTCAAACAATGTGCTGACGACAAGACCCGAGTGGTTTGCACGCTGTGCCATCAGAGCCTGAAGCGAGGCATTAACGTTCTGAACCTTAGCACAACCTGCATGACCAGGCACCTGCATGCAAAGCATGAACTGCAGTGGAGTAAACACCTTAAAAACAAGGAAGTCACTCAGGCTCCCCCTGCTACCTCTTCTGCTGCCGCCGCCTCGGCCTCTTCTGCTGCTGCTGCCGCCGCCTCGGCCTCTTCCTCCGCCTCTGGAGGAACGTTGGCACCTGCCGCCCAGCAAACATGGGATGTACCACCAACACCACCACCTGCGTCACCAAGCATCTCAACCATGTCACACGGCAGCGTTCAGCTCTCCATCTCACAAACATTTGAGAGAAAGCGTAAATTCTCACCTAGCCACCCTCGATCCCTGGCCCTGAATGCCAGCATTTCTAAACTACTGGCCTATGAAATGCTGTCATTTAGGCTGGTGGACACACACAGCTTCAAACAGCTCATGTCACTTGCTGTCCCACAGTATGTTGTTCCCAGCCGCCACTACTTCTCCAAGAGAGCCGTGCCTTCCCTGCACAAACAAGTGTCCGATAAAATCAAGTGTGCACTGCGCAACGCCATCTGTGGCAAGGTCCACCTAACCACAGATACGTGGACCAGTAAGCAAGGCCAGGGACGCTATATCTCCCTAACTGCACACTGGGTAAATGTAGTGGCGGCTGGGCCCCAGGCGGAGAGCTGTTTGGCGCACGTCCTTCCGCCGCCAAGGATCGCAGGGCAACATTCTTTGCCTCCTGTCTCCTCCTCCTCCTACTCAGCTTCCTCCTCCTCTTCTTCCACCTGCTCATCCAGTCAGCCACACACCTTCACCACCAACTTCAGTACAGCACGGGGTAAACGTCAGCAGGCCATTCTGAAACTCATATGTTTGGGGGACAGGCCCCACACCGCACAGGAGTTGTGGCGGGGTATAGAACAACAGACTGACGAGTGGTTGCTGCCGGTGAGCCTCAAGCCCGGCCTGGTGGTGTGCGATAATGGGCGAAATCTCGTTGCAGCTCTGGGACTAGCCGGTTTGACGCACATCCCTTGCCTGGCGCATGTGCGTTCACACCCTGCCGCTGCTCGCCTGTCTGCGCTACAGCGTAACTTCGGCCTTCCCGCTCACCGCCTCATATGCGACATGCCCACCAGGTGGAACTCCACCTTGCATATGCTGGACAGACTGTGCGAGCAGCAGCATGCCATAGTGGAGTTTCAGCTGCAGCACGCACGGGTCAGTCGCACTGCGGATCAGACACACTTCACCACCAATGACTGGGCCTCCATGCGAGACCTGTGTGCCCTGTTGCGCTGTTTCGAGTACTCCACCAACATGGCCAGTGGCGATGACGCCGTTATCAGCGTTACAATACCACTTCTATGTCTCCTTGAGAAAACACTTAAGGCGATGATGGAAGAGGAGGTGGCCCAGGAGGAAGAGGAGGAAGAGGGGTCATTTTGAGCACTTTCAGGCCAGTCTCTTCGAAGTGACTCAGAGGGAGGTTTTTTGCAACACCAGAGGCCAGGTACAAATGTGGCCAGACAGGGCCCACTACTGGAGGACGAGGAGGACGAGGATGAGGAGGAGGTGGAGGAGGATGAGGATGAAGCATGTTCACAGCGGGGTGGCACCCAAAGCAGCTCGGGCCCATCACTGGTGCGTGGCTGGGGGGAAACACAGGACGATGACGATACGCCTCCCACAGAGGACAGCTTGTCCTTACCTCTGGGCAGCGTTGCCCACATTTTAACGTGTGCGGACTACTGGGTTGCCACCCTGCTGGATCCCCGGTACAAAGACAATGTGCCCACCTTACTTCCTACACTGGAGCGTGATAGGAAGATGCGCGAGTACAAGCGCACGTTGGTAGACGCGCTACTGAGAGCATTCCCAAATGTCACAGGGGAACCAGTGGAAGCCCAAGGCGAAGGCAGAGGAGGAGCAAGAGGTCGCCAACGCAGCTGTGTCACGCCCAGCTCCTCTGAGGGCAGGGTTAGCATGGCAGAGATGTGGAAAAGTTTTGTCACCACGCCACAGCTAAGTGCACCACCACCTGATACGGAACGTGTTAGCAGGAGGCAACATTTCACTAACATGGTGGAACAGTACCTGTGCACACCCCTCCACGTACTGACTGATGGTTCGGCCCCATTCAACTTCTGGGTCTCCAAATTGTCCACGTGGCCAGAGCTAGCCTTTTATGCCTTGGAGGTGCTGGCCTGCCCGGCGGCCAGCGTTTTGTCTGAACGTGTATTCAGCACGGCAGGGGGCGTCATTACAGACAAACGCAGCGGCCTGTCTACAGCCAATGTGGACAAGCTGACGTTCATAAAAATGAACCAGGCATGGATCCCACAGGACCTGTCCATCCCTTGTGCAGATTAGATATTAACTACCTCCCCTTAACAATATATTATTCTACTCCAGGGCACTTCCTCATTCAATACTATTTTTAATTTCATTTTACCATTATATTGCGGGGCAACCCAAAGTTGAATGAACCTCTCCTCTGTCTGGGTGCCGGGGCCTAAATGTGTGACAGTGGCCTGTTCCAGTGGTGGGTGACGTGAAGCCTGATTCTCTGCTATGACATGAATACAGATTCTGCGCTGACATAAGGCCAGATTCTCTGTTACGGGACCGCTCTCCTCTGCCTGGGTGCCTGGGCCTAAATGTGTGACAGTGGCCTGTTCCAGTGGTGGCTGACGTGAAGCCTGATTCTCTGCTATGACATGAATACAGATTCTGCGCTGACATAAGGCCAGATTCTCTGTTACGGGACCTCTCTCCTCTGCCTGGGTGCCTGGGCCTAAATGTGTGACAGTGGCCTGTTCCAGTGGTGGGTGACGTGAAGCCTGATTCTCTGCTATGACATGAAGACAGATTCTGCGCTGACATAAGGCCAGATTCTCTGTTACGGGACCGCTCTCCTCTGTCTGGGTGCCGGGGCCTAAATGTGTGACAGTGGCCTGTTCCAGTGGTGGGTGAAGTGAAGCCTGATTCTCTGCTATGACATGAAGACAGATTCTGCGCTGACATAAGGCCAGATTCTCTGTTACGGGACCGCTCTCCTCTGTCTGGGTGCCGGGGCCTAAATGTGTGACAGTTGCCCTCTTCCAGTGGTGGGTGACGTAAAGCCTGATTCTCTGCTATGACATGAATACAGATTCTGCGCTGACATAAGGCCAGATTCTCTGTTACGGGACCTCTCTCCTCTGCCTGGGTGCCTGGGCCTAAATGTGTGACAGTGGCCTGTTCCAGTGGTGGGTGACGTGAAACCTGATTCTCTGCTATGACATGAAGACAGATTCTGCGCTGACATAAGGCCAGATTCTCTGTTACGGGACCGCTCTCCTCTGTCTGGGTGCCGGGGCCTAAATGTGTGACAGTGGCCTGTTCCAGTGGTGGGTGACGTGAAGCCTGATTCTCTGCTATGACATGAATACAGATTCTGCGCTGACATAAGGCCAGATTCTCTGTAACGGGACCTCTCTCCTCTGCCTGGGTGCCTGGGCCTAAATGTGTGACAGTGGCCTGTTCCAGTGGTGGCTGACGTGAAGCCTGATTCTCTGCTATGACATGAAGACAGATTCTGCGCTGACATAAGGCCAGATTCTCTGTTATGGGACCGCTCTCCTCTGTCTGGGTGCCGGGGCCTAAATGTGTGACAGTGGCCTGTTCCAGTGGTGGGTGACGTGAAGCCTGATTCTCTGCTATGACATGAATACAGATTCTGCGCTGACATAAGGCCAGATTCTCTGTTACGGGACCTCTCTCCTCTGCCTGGGTGCCTGGGCCTAAATGTGTGACAGTGGCCTGTTCCAGTGGTGGCTGACGTGAAGCCTGATTTTCTGCTATGACATGAAGACAGATTCTGCGCTGACATAAGGCCAGATTCTCTGTTACGGGACCTCTCTCCTCTGCCTGGGTGCCTGGGCCTAAATGTGTGACAGTGGCCTGTTCCAGTGGTGGGTGACGTGAAGCCTGATTCTCTGCTATGACATGAAGACAGATTCTGCGCTGACATAAGGCCAGATTCTCTGTTACGGGACCTCTCTCCTCTGCCTGGGTGCCTGGGCCTAAATGTGTGACAGTGGCCTGTTCCAGTGGTGGGTGACGTGAAGCCTGATTCTCTGCTATGACATGAAGACAGATTCTGCGCTGACATAAGGCCAGATTCTCTGTTACGGGACCTCTCTCCTCTGCCTGAGTGCCTGGGCCTAAATGTGTGACAGTGGCCTGTCCCAGTGGTGGGTGACGTGAAGCCTGATTCTCTGCTATGACATGAAGACAGATTCTGCGCTGACATAAGGCCAGATTCTCTGTTACGGGACCGCTCTCCTCTGTCTGGGTGCCGGGGCCTAAATGTGTGACAGTGGCCTGTTCCAGTGGTGGGTGACGTGAAGCCTGATTCTCTGCTATGACATGAAGACTGATTCTGCGCTGACATGAAGCCAGATTCTCTGCTATGGCATGAAGAGACTGATTCTCTGCTGACATGAATCCAGATTCTTTGCTATGACATGAAGAGACTGATTCTCTGCTGACGTGAAGCCAGATTCTCTGCTATGGGACCTCTGTCCAATTGATATTGGTTCATTTTTATTTTTTTTATTTTAATTTTAATTCATTTCCCTATCCACATTTGTTTGCAGGGGATTTACCTACATGTTGCTGCCTTTTGCAGCCCTCTAGCTCTTTCCTGGGCTGTTTTACAGCCTTTTTAGTGCCCAAAAGTTCGGGTCCCCATTGACTTCAATGGGGTTCGGGTTCGGGACGAAGTTCGGTTCGGGTTCGGATCCCGAACCCGAACATTTACGGGAAGTTCGGCCGAACTTCTCGAACACGAACATCCAGGTGTTCGCTCAACTCTAGTCTTTATTAAAAATATGGAGCCCTTTTTTCTGTACATAGCTGAGATGCTGTAGTAGCAGCCTCTGAATTTTCTCTCTAATCTGTCAGTTGGGGAGCTGACAGCTCCTTATCTCTGCTCTCTGACATTATAAACACTCATTATAGCTCAGGTCATATCTCACTGATAAGAATGTGGCTTAAATAAGTGTTTATTATCTCTTATTAGTTTAGAGATAGGGTTTATTAGATGACATGCACAAAGTGAAAGTGAAAATACCAGTCACACAGTTAGAAAAACACTTATCCCTTTGTGACAGAATGGCTCTTTATTTTTTATAAAGGCCAATTGGAAATAGGATTTTTAGCCAAAAATGAGTAAAATGCAATCATAAACTAAAATTGCATCCGAAGGTGTACATAGCCTTTAAGGCCAAAAACCTTCAGCTTGTGATGGGATGTCCACTTAATAAAGAATACAGCACTAAAAGTAATCCAGTGGAGTGCAGGAGTCTTTATTATCTTTATTCTGGCTTGGGAACCATCTACTCCTACCACACCTCTCAAGTGGTGTGCCATCAAATCTATTCTAAAAAAATAAAATGATATTCACAAAATGATGCCAACATAAAGTACACATATGGGGAATGTTAATGACTAAGGCCCCTTGCAGATGAGCGTGTCCGGATTAGGTCCAGATGTGTCCCGGTGCATTGCGGCAAACCCGCGCGAGTAGGTACGCAATTGCAGTCAGTTTTGACTGCGATTGCGTTCCGTTGTTCAGTTTTTATCGCGCGTGTGCAATGCGTTTTGCACGCGCGTGATAAAAAACTGAATGTGGTACCCAGAACCGAACTTCTTCACAGAAGTTCAGGTTTGGGTTCAAGGTTCTGTAGATTGTATTTTTTTCCCTTATAACATGGTTATAAGGGAAAATAATATCATTCTGAATACAGAATGCATAGTACAATATGGCTGGAGGGCTTAAAAATTTTTTTAGAATAATTTAACTCACTTAATCCACTTGTTCACGCAGCCGGCATCTCTTCTGTCTTCTTTTGTGAGGAATAGGACCTTTGATGACGTCACTACGCTAATCACATGGTCCGTCACATGATCCATCACCATGGTAAAAGATCATGTGATGGACCATGTGATGAGCGCAGTAAATTATTTATTTATTTTTTAACCCCTCCAGCCCTATTGTACTATGCATTCTGTATTCAGAATGCTATTATTTTCCCTTATAACCATGTTATAAGGGAAAATAATAATGATCGGGTCCCCATCCCGATCGTCACCTAGCAACCGTGCGTGAAAATCGCATTGCATCCGCACTTGCTTGCGGATGCTTGCAATTTTCCCGCAACCCCATTCATTTCTATGGGGCCTGCGTTACGTGAAAAACGCACAAAGAGGAGCATGCTGCGATTTTCAGGCAACGCACAAGTGATGCGTGAAAATCACTGTTCAGGTGCACAGCCCCATAGAAATGAATGGGTCCGGATTCAGTGCGGGTGCAATGCGTTCACATCACGCATTGCACCCGTGCGGAAATCTCGCCCGTATGAAAGGGGCCTAACAATATCCCTATCTGTCCTACAAGCAGAAAAATTCAAATTTAGAAAAAAATTTTTTTTTTTTAAATTTTCAATAAATTTTGACATTTTCTATACTGTAAATAAAGAAAAAATATTGGCTCAAATTTACCTCTAATGTGAAGTACACTGTGTCACAGGAAAACATTCTCAGAATCGGTTAGATAAGTAATAGAATTCCAAAGTTATTACCACATAAAGTGACACATGTCATATTTGCAAACATAGGCCTGGACAGAACGGTGAAAACTGGCCTGGAGTAGAAGGGCTTAGGCTACTTTCACACTTGCGGCAGTGTGATCCGGCGGGCAGTTCCATCGTCGCCTGTGACTGAAAGTATTTGTGGGATGCGGATCCGTCTCACAAATGCATTGCAAGAACGGATCCGTCTCTCCGCTTGTCATGCGGACAGACGGATCCGTCTTGTATCTTTTTTCACATTTGTCCTGTAGGAAGGGTGGGGAAGGACGGATCCGGCACTCCGGTATTTTGAATGCCGAATCCGGCACTAATACATTTCTATGGGGAAAAATGCCGGATCCGAAATTCCGGCAAGTCTTCCGTTTTTTTCGCCGGAGATAAAACTGTAGCATGCTACGGTTTTATCTTTTGCCTGATCAGTCAAAATGACTGAACTGAAGACATCCTGATGCATCCTGAACGGATTACTCTCCATTCAGAATGCATGGGGATATGCCTGATCAGTTCTTTTCCGGTATAAAGCCCCTGTGACGGTACTCTATGCCGGAAAAGAAAAACGCTAGTGTGAAAGTACCCTTAATTGCACTTTAAAATAAATAATAATAATAATCCTTAGAAAGAAATTAGAGTTCTAGCCATTGGAGGATGTGACTTTCAGGGTCACGCAATCAAACTCGTTGTCCTTATACTTTGCTCTTTCTACTTTCCAGGTGACTTTTACTAAGGAAGGAGAAAGGTTCTTAATGATTCATCATTACATCATCATTATGGCAGAAAGCCGACGTGCGACAGATATAATATTCATCAAGCAATGCAAATAGAATGTCAAATAGGGCGCCACAAGTTTATAGGTGTGGCTGTTATATTTATTTATTTAGGTTAATATTAAGTTAGCAATAGGCACCATGATCTTTTACATGTAGGCCAGTTTTACATAGCTTGTGTGGTCTGAGAAATGCGGCCCGTGTGATCTAAACTCACTGCATCATAGTCATCTATGATGCTTTGAGTTCCATCCCAGCTGCGTGGACAGGACGGTGTACCCATACAAGACAGTAGACCCGGGGTTTTTAATCTTTCAATTGAATAAAAGTCACATCTATATATTATTATTATTATTTTTTACTAGAATCTAAATACTTCCTGGCAGTAGTTCACAACATTGTAAGAGGATAGAACTGCAATAGTTACTTGGCCTCTTAAAAAGTCAATGTGTTGTATTTCTACATTGTGAACATTAGGGGTTATCTGTTAATGTGATTGATATGCAGAGTAATGCTGAACACTGCACTGCACTGTTACTGTCTTGCACCTACAGAGTCTGGTGACCCAGTGGTGTGTTGTAGAACTGCAGTGGGCCTGGGAGGGATGAGAGAGACGAAAATTGTGGTAGTGGTGGTAATAGTGCTCATGATGGCTCTGGTCTTCCCTGGCTCACCCTGGGCCAGTGCACAGTGATCGGAGTGGTGCGCCCTTTCTTCCCCTCGGGGCAAACCCTAATTCAGGGCCTCCTGCCTGGTGGTAGATTAGATGCCCTTGGTGTTGGCAGGGGTCCCAGGCAGTGGCTGTCCAGAGTAAGGTGGCGGCAAGACAAAGATGGGGCTGGATCTGGGTGCAACCACTTAACAACTTCACTGGAGGTTTCGGAATTTCATAGATACAGGCACTTGCAAGAATAGGCACAGTCTTTTTAGATTGCATTGAATGGTTTTATTTTTCCCCAAAAGCCGTGTATGAGGCAGGAGGAAGGGATAATAGTAAGGCCTTCCCTATGTCACCATTCCTGTGTTAGTTCATAAAACCACTAACGGTGTTCCTGGATGGCATCCTGCAGGAGGAGGAGATGTCAGTCAGAAGGGGCCATTACATGGTGCCCTGTGGGTCTCCACATCATTTTGGCCATATAGTGTAAGAAGAGTGTATCTTCTTCTTATTACCTTGTTCATATCATCTTATAGTAAATATTAAAGTTTTCTACCTATTCAATATATTTTTGAAGGGTTGAAGGTTGAACTTCTCTTAAAGAGGACATGTCACTAGTTTTTTTTTTTTTATAAAATCAAAACCTTATACTGTAATCAACCACCAAAATTAAAAATTGGCCCCTCCATTGCCCTACGATACCCCCCGCACTCTTCTTATGAATAATATGCTAATTTCTAGCATCGGTACAGGGAAGAGGAGACATCTGCTCTTCTCAGTGGGTGTCTCCTTCCTGGCTGTGAAGATGTCCAATATCTGCAGACCGCTTAACGGCCAGGCTATGTAACCGAGTATAGTACTTGTTTTTAGAAAAATTTATCCTGTGACATGTCCTCTTTAAGGGGTTTCTGTCATGGGAAAAATTGTTATGTAGCTGACTGACATGATTGATGTGCTAATGTCAGCAGTACATAACAGTATGTTTGTTAACTCCCTGCCTGCCGCCGTTCTCTTAAAAAAACAGACTTTTATAATATGCTAATGACGCCTCTAGGTTCTATGAGAGCGTTGCTGCAGCACCTAGAGGCTTGGTCTACTCGCCTTTTGGCACGCCCACGTCCACTTGATTGACGTCCTTCTTCTCCGCATCGTCCTCATAATCCCGTGCCTGCGCCGTGACGTTTAGTATTCGGCGCAGGCGCAGTGAGTGAAGGACACTCGGCTGTTGCCAGGCAGGCCTGCCGGGGAGGCCTGTGATGTAATCGGAGCAGGCGCAGTGAGGAAGCTGGCAGCAGCCGCGTGTCCTTCACTCACTGCGCCGAATACTAAATGGGATGGAGGAGGCGCGGGATTATGAGGACGATGCGGAGAAGAAGGATGTCAGTCAAGTGGACGTAGGCATGCCAAAAGGCGAGTAGACTGAGCCTCTAGGTGCTGCAGCAATGACCTCATACCACCTAGACACTTCATTAGCATATTATAAAAGTCTGTTTTTTAAGAGAACGGCGGCAGGCAGGGAGTTACCAAACATACTGTTATTTACTGCTGGCAATAGCACATCGCTAATGTCAGTCAGCTACATAACGATTTTTCCCATGACAGAAACCCTTTAGCAAAAAACAAAAAAGCTGCATTCCAATCCACATTTGTCTGTTCCTCCTCTGAAAAGGAAGTGTAATATTTTGCATCCACATTTGCAAATTAACTACACTTAGTGGAAAGAAGAACTATTAAAACATGCTGACTGGAGTTATGTTTCAAAGTTTATCAAAGGGAAGTATGTTTTTATTAGACCTTTCCTCTACACCCATCATAAAGAAAGATGTTAATATGACCTTCTCAACAATGCCATGGTGCATGCCTCTGGATATGCAAGATACGAAATCCATAGCGTTATTCCAGAATGCTTATTAGGTATACCCAGTGGTGTACTGCTAATATAGGCAGACCACACAGCTGCTATGGGGCCCGTGGGGGGGGGGGGGGGGGGGGGCTGGAGCACAAGGAAGGCCCTGCCCCCTTTTCTTCTGTTCCAGGCCCTTCTTGCTTCCCCTATGCTCAGTCAGGGCCCTAGAGTGGGGAATTTCCCTGCTTAGGAGTCCCTGCTCTGACTCATATATGGATGGGTCCATATATGGAGTCAGTGCTATGAACATGAAAAAGGGGTATTCCCAAGCATGACCACTATGCTTGGGAGACACCCTGTATTTACAAGTCTAATTTAGACTCTATTTTTAAATGTTTCGGTGAGGATTCAAACTCACAACCATCTACATTAAAGACAAGAACCTTAGAGCTCAGTGCTAAGTCATTGCTGAAAAACCTCCTAGATGTTTCTCTTGTGTCATACAAGAGAAACTTCCATGAGGTTTTTCAGCAATGACTTGGTATTAAGCTCTATAGCTCAGTGGTTAAGGTTCTTGTCTTTAATGTAGATGGTAGTGAATTCAAATCCCACAGAAGCATTTTAAAAATAAAGTCTAAATAAAACTTAAATACACAGGACTCACTTCATACAAAATAATTTTTTTCTTTTCATCGCGATATTCATTTTTGACAATACAATTTTTGTGGTGTGTATGACTTGATCACTTTTTAGTCAATTTTCTTGGGCTATAAAGTGCTGAAAAAAAACGCGAATCAACCTTTTTTTTATATTTTTCTGTTATGCCATTCACTATATGGGCTAACTTATTTAAATATTTTAATAATATAGGCGTTTTCGCATGCGGCGATGCATATAATGCAAATTTTTTTTTGTTTATTTTTTCGGGGGGGGGGAATGGGGTGATTTAAATTTTTACGTTTTTTTTTATATTTTCAAAACTTTTTTGAATTTTTTTTAACTTTTTGCTAGGTCTATGTGCCGAAAATGTTCACACACGAACTGTCGCATGTTTTCCTATGAACTCAGCAATAAAAGTACCCTGTATTGATGATAATCTGCTGTGATCTGTTATTATCTAATCATCAGATGTAAATTGCAACATTAGTCTGTATAGAAATCACTATATCACAGTTCAGTGCTGCCACCTAGTGGCCTAAACTGGGATATACTAACAATGAGCCTGTAAGACTAGTACAGGCTGTGGCTTATTTATAGAACATGGTGCTTTTCCTGATCTCCGCTGGAGGAAAGCGCGCCTGAAGAGGAATCCCACACTTCCGGTTTTTAACACTCTCAGATGCCGTGAGTGAAGGCAACTCATTGCTGTGAGGAGAGGGGGCATGTGTCATATTCTGGGGCCATAAGGGTGAAGAACTGTTGCATTTTGGGGGGCATAATAGGGGTTGGATAACCCTTTTAACCATTAAGATACCGGAGGTTTTTTCATTTTCATTTTTCTTCCCTATCTTCATTGAGCCATACATTTTTTATTTTTCTACTCACATATCCATATGAGGGCTGATTTTTTTGTGGTACAAGTTGTACATTAATATGGCATACAATGTAGTGGGAAGCAGGCAAAAAATTTAAAATGGGGTGGAATTGAAAAAAATAAACAATTCCTCCACCGTTTTACGGGTTTTGTTCCTACGGTGTTCCCTTTGTGGCAAAACTGACCTGTGCCCTTCATTCTCTGGGTCAGTAGGAATACAACAGGGGGGGGTGATAGGGGAGGAGCCAGGACAGGTGGTGGGATGGACCAGGGTGAGTAGTGGACTGAGTTAGGGGGGCCCTTTTCAGATTCTTGCTATGGGGCCCAATGATTTCTATGTACGCCCCTGGGTATACCAGTCATAAAATGAGCACAATGGACAGCACAATAGTTTAGGGGTTAGCACCGTTGCCTTATAGCATTGCGCCTGAATTTAATGAAGGCCATTGTGGCACCAAAAGAGGTATAATATAGTGTGGGCTTAGCATGCATGTGGAACCTGAATTTAATGGATGCCAGTATGACACCAGCAGAGGTAGTTTTTTAGTGCAGATTCCTGTCCTAAAGAGATTACCTTGAAGCTGGTGGACAGGCACAAATAATTGTGCAAAATGTATTTGCCAAGAATCTCACATTTATAACGTAGCATTAGTACATTTTCTATAAGGAGAACGGCACTTTGTTATTTGTGTTTGCAGAGTCCTGTTGCATTGTTTCTTTTTTGCCTTAAAGCATTACGGCTGGATTTGTCAGTCAAGTGCAGATGTTTCACAAGCTGTGCCCCACATGCGTCCTACTGCTGTTGAAATGAAACATGCGTTGCAGTAGCTTTATACACTTCCTGTTAGATTCTCTTCAAAATGGATACAATGATATTGTCGATTTGTCATCACACCTGTAAAGATAGACGTCAGAGACTGTGAAAGGTAATTTCTAGACATGACCTCTACGAGAAAACACTTCTACAAATATGTTCAGCAGTATAAACACCGTCTCATTTTGCAAACAGTATGTGTCAGACAACAGATATGGCAGGTAGATTTTATTGGTCGGATTTATGATCTCATTTACCTCAGCAGTGATTAGAGATTAGTTTGTATGACAGATACTCACTTTGAAACACAGCAGTTAGGCTGTTTAAAGAAAACATCAATAGAAATGACCTTTGACAATGTAACTGACTTTATTTGGTATATAACCGGAAAATAAACAATTGTATATTATTTAAAGGGGTTTTCCAAGATTTTGATGGCCTATTCTAGGATAAGTCATCAACATCTCCCCGCACCCCTGCTGAGGTCAGTGACGTCATGTTCCTTGATCACATGGCCTAGGTGCAGCTGAGTCACATTCAAGTGATACCAAGCACAGCTGCTAAACAATGTATGGCACTTTGTTTGGTAAGCAGGGAGAGCACTCCCAGTGGCACATATTGCATGTGCACTTGGCAGCTGAAGGCATCTGTGTTGGTCACATGTTCATATGTACCTGCATTTCTGAGAAAATTGTGTTTTAATATATACAAATGAGCCTCTAGGAGCACCAGGATCGCTTTGTCTTCAAATGCTCCGCTCTCTGCACTTTAACCACCTCCGGACCGCTGTACGCACAGACGCGTCCTGGAGGTGGTTGATTCATTCCTCCTGGACGCGCCGGCGCGTCCTCTCGCGAGACGCGAGATTTCCTGTGAACGCGCGCACACAGGCGCGCGCGCTCACAGGAACGGAAGGTAAGAGAGTTGATCTCCAGCCTGCCAGCGGCGATCGTTCGCTGGCAGGCTGGAGATGTGTTTTTTTTAACCCCTAACAGGTATATTAGACGCTGTTTTGATAACAGCGTCTAATATACCTGCTACCTGGTCCTCTGGTGGTCCCATTTGTTTGGATCGACCACCAGAGGACACAGGTAGCTCAGTAAAGTAGCACCAAGCACCACTACACTACACTACACCCCCCCCCCCGGTCACTTATTAACCCCTTATTAGCCCCTGATCACCCCTAATCACCCCTGATCACCCCATATAGACTCCCTGATCACCCCCCTGTCATTGATTACCCCCCTGTCATTGATCAACCCCCTGTAAAGCTCCATTCAGATGTCCGCATGATTTTTACGGATCCACTGATAGATGGATCGGATCCGCAAAACGCATCCGGACGTCTGAATGAAGCCTTACAGGGGCATGATCAATGACTGTGGTTATCACCCCATATAGACTCCCTGATCACCCCCCTGTCATTGATCACCCCCCTGTCATTGATTACCCCCCTGTAAAGCTCCATTCAGACGTCCGCATGATTTTTACGGATCCACTGATAGATGGATCGGATCCGCAAAACGCATCCGGACGTCTGAATGAAGCCTTACAGGGGCATGATCAATGACTGTGGTGATCACCCCATATAGACTCCCTGATCACCCCCCTGTAAAGCTCCATTCAGATGTCCGCATGATTTTTACGGATCCACTGATAGATGGATCGGATCCGCAAAACGCATCCGGACGTCTGAATGAAGCCTTACAGGGGCATGATCAATGACTGTGGTTATCACCCCATATAGACTCCCTGATCACCCCCCTGTCATTGATTACCCCCCTGTAAAGCTCCATTCAGACGTCCGCATGATTTTTACGGATCCACTGATAGATGGATCGGATCCGCAAAACGCATCCGGACGTCTGAATGAAGCCTTACAGGGGCATGATCAATGACTGTGGTGATCACCCCATATAGACTCCCTGATCACCCCCCTGTCATTGATTACCCCCCTGTCATTGATCACCCCCCTGTAAAGCTCCATTCAGACGTCCGCATGATTTTTACGGATCCACTGATGGATGGATCGGATCCGCAAAACGCATCCGGACGTCTGAATGAAGCCTTACAGGGGCATGATCAATGACTGTGGTGATCACCCCATATAGACTCCCTGATCACCCCCCTGTCATTGATCGCCACCCCTGTCATTGATCACCACCCCTGTCATTGATCACCACCCCTGTCATTGATCACCCCCCTGTCATTGATCACCCCCCTGTCATTGATCACCCCCCTGTCATTGATCACCCCCCTGTCATTGATCACCCCCCTGTCATTGATCACCCCCCCTGTCATTGATCACCCCCCTGTCATTGATCACCCCCCTGTCATTGATCACCCCCCTGTTATTGATCAACCCCCTGTCATTGATCAACCCCCCTGTCATTGATCACCCCCCTGTCATTGATCACCCCCCTGTAAGGCTCCATTCAGACATTTTTTTGGCCCAAGTTAGCGGAATTATTATTTTTTTTTCTTACAAAGTCTCATATTCCACTAACTTGTGACAAAAAATAAAATCTCACATGAACTCACCATACCCCTCACGGAATCCAAATGCGTAAAATTTTTTAGACATTTATATTCCAGACTTCTTCTCACGCTTTAGGGCCCCTAGAATGCCAGGGCAGTATAAATACCCCACATGTGACCCCATTTCGGAAAGAAGACACCCCCAGGTATTCCGTGAGGGGCATATTGAGTCCATGAAAGATTGAAATTTTTGTCCCAAGTTAGCGGAACGGGAGACTTTGTGAGAAAAAAATAAAAAATATAAATTTCCGCTAACTTGTGCCAAAAAAAAAAAATTTCTATGAACTCGCCATGCCCCTCATTGAATACCTTGGGGTGTCTTCTTTCCAAAATGGGGTCACATGTGGGGTATTTATACTGCCCTGGCATTCTAGGGGCCCCAAAGCGTGAGAAGAAGTCTGGTATCCAAATGTCTAAAAATGCCCTCCTAAAAGGAATTTGGGCCCCTTTGCGCATCTAGGCTGCAAAAAAGTGTCACACATCTGGTATCGCCGTACTCAGGAGAAGTTGGGGAATGTGTTTTGGGGTGTCTTTTTACATATACCCATGCTGGGTGAGATAAATATCTTGGTCAAATGCCAACTTTGTATAAAAAAATGGGAAAAGTTGTCTTTTGCCAAGATATTTCTCTCACCCAGCATGGGTATATGTAAAAAGACACCCCAAAACACATTCCCCAACTTCTCCCGAGTACGGAGATACCAGATGTGTGACACTTTTTTGCAGCCTAGGTGGGCAAAGGGGCCCATATTCCAAAGAGCACCTTTCGGATTTCACTGGTCATTTACCTACTTACCACACATTAGGGCCCCTGGAAAATGCCAGGGCAGTATAACTACCCCACAAGTGACCCCATTTTGGAAAGAAGACACCCCAAGGTATTCCGTGAGGGGCATGGCGAGTTCCTAGAATTTTTTATTTTTTGTCACAAGTTAGTGGAAAATGATGATTTTTTTTTTTTTTTTTTTTTTCATACAAAGTCTCATATTCCACTAACTTGTGACAAAAAATAAAAACTTCCATGAACTTACTATGCCCATCAGCGAATACCTTGGGGTCTATTCTTTCCAAAATGGGGTCACTTGTGGGGTAGGTATAATGCCCTGGTATTTTAGGGGCCCAAATGTGTGGTAAGGAGTTTGAAATCAAATTCTGTAAAAAATGACCAGTGAAATCCGAAAGGTGCTCTTTGGAATATGGGCCCCTTTGCCCACCTAGGCTGCAAAAAAGTGTCACACATCTGGTATCTCCGTACTCAGGAGAAGGTGGGGAATGTGTTTTGGGGTGTCATTTTACATATACCCATGCTGGGTGAGATAAATATCTTGGTCAAATGCCAACTTTGTATAAAAAAATGGGAAAAGTTGTCTTTTGCCAAGATATTTCTCTCACCCAGCATGGGTATATGTAAAAAGACACCCCAAAACACATTCCCCAACTTCTCCTGAGTACGGAGATACCACATGTGTGGCACTTTTTTGCAGCCTAGGTGGGCAAAGGGGCCCATATTCCAAAGAGCACCTTTTGGATTTCACTGGTCATTTACCTACTTACCACACATTAGGGCCCCTGGAAAATGCCAGGGCAGTATAACTACCCCACAAGTGACCCCATTTTGGAAAGAAGACACCCCAAGGTATTCCGTGAGGGGCATGGCGAGTTCCTAGAATTTTTTATTTTTTGTCACAAGTTAGTGGAAAATGATGATTTTTTTTATATATTTTTTTTTTCATACAAAGTCTCATATTCCACTAACTTGTGACAAAAAATAAAAACTTCCATGAACTCACTATGCCCATCAGCGAATACCTTGGGGTCTCTTCTTTCCAAAATGGGGTCACTTGTGGGGTAGTTATACTGCCCTGGCATTCTAGGGGCCCAAATGTGTGGTAAGGAGTTTGAAATCAAATTCTGTAAAAAATGACGAGTGAAATCCGAAAGGTGCTCTTTGGAATATGGGCCCCTTTGCCCACCTAGGCTGCAAAAAAGTGTCACACATCTGGTATCTCCGTATTCAGGAGAAGTTGGGGAATGTGTTTTGGGGTGTCTTTTTACATATACCCATGCTGGGTGAGAGAAATATCTTGGCAAAAGACAACTTTTCCCATTTTTTTATACAAAGTTGGCATTTGACCAAGATATTTATCTCACCCAGCATGGGTATATGTAAAATGACACCCCAAAACACATTCCCCAACTTCTACTGAATACGGAGATACCAGATGTGTGACACTTTTTTGCAGCCTAGGTGGGCAAAGGGGCCCACATTCCAAAGAGCACCTTTCGGATTTCACTGGTCAGTTTTTACAGAATTTGATTTCAAACTCCTTACCACACATTTGGGCCCCTAGAATGCCAGGGCAGTATAACTACCCCACAAGTGACCCCATTTTGGAAAGAAGAGACCCCAAGGTATTTCGTGATGGGCATAGTGAGTTCATGGAAGTTTTTATTTTTTGTCACAAGTTAGTGGAATATGAGACTTTGTAAGAAAAAAAAAAAAAAAATCATCATTTTCCGCTAACTTGTGACAAAAAATAAAAAGTTCTATGAACTCACTATCCCCATCAGCGAATACCTTAGGGTGTGTACTTTCCGAAATGGGGTCATTTGTGGGGTGTTTGTACTGTCTGGGCATTGTAGAACCTCAGGAAACATGACAGGTGCTCAGAAAGTCAGAGCTGCTTCAAAAAGCGGAAATTCACATTTTTGTACCATAGTTTGTAAACGCTATAACTTTTACCCAAACCATTTTTTTTTTTACCCAAACATTTTTTTTTTTATCAAAGACATGTAGAACAATAAATTTAGAGCAAAATTTATATATGGATGTCATTTTTTTTGCAAAATTTTACAACTGAAAGTGAAAAATGTCATTTTTTTGCAAAAAAAATCGTTAAATTTCGATTAATAACAAAAAAAGTAAAAATGTCAGCAGCAATGAAATACCACCAAATGAAAGCTCTATTAGTGAGAAGAAAAGGAGGTAAAATTCATTTGGGTGGTAAGTTGCATGACCGAGCAATAAATGGTGAAAGTAGTGTAGGTCAGAAGTGTAAAAAGTGGCCTGGTCTTTCAGGGTGTTTAAGCACTGGGGGCTGAGGTGGTTAATTGAGAAGATCAGGCAGTGAAAATGTCATCATGATGGGCTCTGTCAATCAAAGCGGAGAGAGCGCGGCAGTTGCAGAGAAAGCTGAGCCTGTAGGTGCAAGGGTAATGCCCCGTTGCTCCTAGAAGCTCATTTGCATATATTAAAACATAATTTTTCTCAGCAATGCAGGCACATAAGAACATGGGACCAAGCCAGTGTCATAGGTACAAATCTGCAGACAGATGCCTTTTAAAGAAGACCTGTCACCTCTCCTGAAATGTCTGTTTCAGTAACTACTTGCATTCTCTATGCAATAACAATTCTGAATACTGGCGTAAATTAAGATAAATTTGTTGGGGCGGCTGACCACACACCCTTATCACGCTTCTTTAGGGAAAGTGGCAAGGGTGGCGTAAAAGCTGAGTGATTCGACAAGTTTTTAGAAAACTTCACTTAAAAAGTCGTAAACACACAGTTTTTAATAAATCTCCCCTAGAGAAGTCTTAGGCTAGTTTCACACTTGCGGCAGGACGGATCCGACATGCTGTTTACCATGTCGGATCCGTCCTGTGGCTGTTCGCCGTGCCCCCGCTCCGTCCCCATTGACTATAATGGGGATGGGGGCGGAGCTCCGGCGCAGCACGGCGGTGCACGGAGAAAGCCGCCGGACTAAAAAACCTGACATGCAGTAATTTTAGTCCGGCGGCCTTAAGCCGTGCACCGCCGTGCTGCGCCGGAGCTCCGCCCCCATCCCCATTATAGTCAATGGGGACGGAGCGGCGGCCCGGGGGCACGGCGAAACAGCCGCAGGACGGATCCGACATGGTGAACAGCCTGTCGGATCCGTCCTGCCGCAAGTGTGAAAATACCCTTAGCCATTGAAGAACCGCCAGTTACTGATACTCAGATAGAGGGTTCTTTCTCCCCAAGTTCATTATTTTACATTTGGAAACACTGAACCCCAGTTTCCATTGTTAAGATCATTTGTAAAAGTACCTTTAGACAGGACAATTTAGACGCTTCCTTTGCGGCAATTGCCTGCTCATTAGTGGAGGTGAAGCTCTACTTTTACATGCAGCAATCTCCTCAACAGTATGTGGATGAGCGATCACTAATGCCATTGCTTGTCCCCATACCAATAGTGATGAGCGGCAGGGGCAATATTCGAATTCGCGATATTTCGCAAATATTTTGTAGAATATTCGCATATATTCGAGAATTCGCAATTATTTTATTGATTGCGAAAATCAGCAACGTAATATTTGCGTAATGCGCATGCAATACAGGCGTGGGTCACTTTTGCTACATTTTCCAAGCCGCTAGAAGTTTCCTTAGACTGGAGAAAATGGTTCCAATATATTCACGATTGGGCTAATCAGCACTAATGATGCGAATATTTTTGCGAAATACGTGAAACTTCACATTTTAGCAGGTCTGACTATATATTACTGATTGGTGCACTAAGTATTGTTGTGACATCCCAGCACTATGTCTGTAGCATGTACAGTATGTATGGACCTATCACACTACCTAACACCCTGCACTGCAACAGCTATATCAGGATATAACTTACACTGACTATCTGCCACTAACTATCTGTATTATATATATATATAAGCTATCTAACTATCTATCTAATGTAATGAGTAGAAAGCACAGACCACAGCAATGACACTGCTCTCTCTCTCTCCCTCTCTCTCAGAATTTTTTAAAAAAACTGTAGAAAGTGGCTGCTGGGGAGGTTCTTATATAGTAGGGGGTAGGCAGCATTTCTATTGGTTGCTAGGGATGTCGCTAAGCTCAGACAAAGACATTGCAGCCTTCTCATTGGTCCACAAGCAAGAAGCAGGGAGAGATCATGGGTTCAGATGAAAAAAAAATCTAGAATATTCAAAAATACGAATATATATCACTATATTCTAAATATTCGTGACGATATTCGTGATTAATATTTGCAATTCAAATATTCGCGGCCAACATACATACCAACATGTTTGCGGGCAGCAGAGTGCATTTATGCAGCATGATCTGCTGCATGATTACTAATAAGGAACGCCTTCCTCGATCTGAGCCAGGAGAAGGAGTTCCTGCCCATGCTTTCGGTTCTTTTTCCCTTTCAGATAGCGTGGCCACATTTGACCATGGCATCTGAGGGGTTAAATGTCTGCAGACACATGGCACTCACTGTGCTCCAGAGCGGACGCCATCTTTAGAGAATTACACCCATTACACCCTGCATACAGCACAAGGAAAGTGGTACTGTGCAGTGTCTATATATACAGAATAAAAGCAAATACTGAAATTACACCCAGTATACAGGACAAGGAAAGTAGTACTGTGCAGTGTCTATATTTACACAGAATAAAAACAAATACTGAATTACACCCAGTATACAGGACAAGGAAAGTAGTACTGTGCAATGTCTATATTTACACAGAATAAAAACAAATACTGAAATTTACACCCAGTATACAGGACAAGGGATGTGGTACAGTGCAGTGTCTATATATACAGAATAAGAGCAGGTACTGAGAATTACACCCAGTATACAGGACAAGGGATGTGGTACAGTGCAGTGTCTATATATACAGAATAAGAGCAGGTACTGAGAATTACACCTAGCATAAAGGACAGGAGAAGCAGTACTGTACAGTGTCTATATACAGAATAAAAGTACACATTGAGAATTACAACCAGTGTACAGAAAAGAGAAGTGGTACTGTAAAGTGTCTATATATAGAATGAGCAGATACTATGAATTATATCTAGTATACATCACATGAGAAGTGGTATTCTGCAGTGTACATATATCCAGAATAAGAGCAGATACTGAGGATTACACACAGTATACAGGACAGAAGAAGTAGTATTGTGTAGCGTCCATATATACCGAATAAGGACAGATACTGAGTAGTACACCCAGTATACAGAAGTGGTACTGGGCAGTTATTGCATACACAAAGAAAAGATGCTGAGAATAATACCCAGCATACAGGATGAGAAGGGGGGTACTGTGAAGTGCACATACAGTATGTACAAAATAAGACAACACAGGAGTGGCTTAGCCCTGTTTCTCACTGCTGGCGCAGCCTGCAAACAGGTTGTTCTGGCATAGAATGCCGGTAATAGGCTGGACAAAAAACACTGCACGGAGCAGTATTTGTCCAGCTGTTTCTCTGCAAAGTTGCCGGATTGCGGCCGAATCACCGCCAGACCTACAGGATCGGTAAACGCTAGTCTGCAACTAAGCTGTAGTGGTAACTTTATGAATGTCCTTGAGTGGCCCAGCCAGAGCCCTGAATTGAACAATACTGATGGCCCCCTCCAACCTGACAGAGCTTGAGAGGATCTGCAGAGAAGAATGGCAGAATACCCCAAAATCCAGGTACCCAGAAAGACCAGAGGCTGCAATCACTGCCAAAGGTGCTTCAACTAAGTCCTGAATAAAGAGTCTAAATACTTATGTCAATGCAAGATTTTATTTTTTTCCTTTTTTCATAACTTAGCAAAGATTTTGAACATTCCGTTTTCGCTTTCTCATTATAGGGCACTGGGTACTCCAAAGCAAACACTGAAATTTCACCTTTTGTCTACAATTACGTCTAGAGATGAGCGAAGTTATGGAAACTTCGATTCTGCTGCTTCGCCGAATTTCACAAAGAAATTTGCTTAGTGACGGATTACTTTGTCACGAAGCGCATTTCTTTCTGAGTAGCGTGTGCAATGAGGGGGAATTGTGGTGCCCCCTGTCATTAAACCCCTCAGATCCCGCATTCATCTCTGATCACGACATCTACAGTAAGATAAAAGATACTCACCTTATCGATTTGAGCGTGAAGAAGCCTCCGCGGCCATCTTGATTAAATATCCCTCACAAGATTTCATCTGGCCAGCATGGTGACATCATACGTCACCGTGCACGAGATTTTGCACGGGATCTTTAATCAAGATGGCTGTGGTGGCCTCTTCGTGCTCAAACAGATGAGGTGAGTATGTTCTTTTTTTGTGCCATTTCAGGGAAAATCTATTGATCAAATTTTCCCTCAAATTTGGATCAAAAGTCTAGTTTGGATTCTTAGATTCGCTCAATACTAGTTATGTCCTTCTACATTCAGAGAAATATTGTCTTATCTGAGAGATCTCATTATGGAAATCTCTGTCTTCTTCTGGGCCTCCACTGAAGCTTAGGCCTGAATCCTGCTCCTGAAAATAATCTTCATGTGGTTAGTTCACAGAAGTAGTATTTCCCATACAAACTCCTGCGCATCTGAAGAACATAACTTAAATGCTCCAACATTGCCTTTCCACCCCCTACTGCCTGTGTGCCTGTTATATGAATTTCACGTTTTATAATGTTTTGCTCTCATTTTTCTAAAGCTGATCTGTCAGGTCTCCTATGCAAACTAATCTGATGGAACATAGGATACATTGTCAAACAGGGAATCCTTGGGCACACCAGAAGAAATTATTTTTTGGGGCTCAACCCTATATTATCAATATCGTTTTATAGGTTTTGAATCAAATCAATAGACCCTAGTGATAAGTGATAAGCTCCAAAGGTAGCTCTGCATGTTTTTTTTTTCCACCTGAACCTTTGTGGCCCTTGGTAGGATAGAAGGGGAGACACTAAGCTTAGTGACATACAGTGTCATATAAAAAGGTTGTTTAAATGTTGCAGGGAATAGAGAAAGCCTGCGAGTCCTACATGGTTCAGAGCTTTAATTGAATGATTTTGCAAATAGGGGAGCTGTCAATCAATCTATGTGGGTGTAGAAATCTTGAGTCCCAGCAGAATTTTTACTGCTTTTTACATGAAAAGAGTAAATTAAATCATAGACAACTACAGTATACAATATATATATGGTATACTGTATATACTGTCCCAAAACAAAAATAAATTTGGATATTTAGATATAAATACAATGGGTTGCTGTAGTAGGTAGCTATACCTGAATTGGAATAGTCATGTTATATCGCTGATAGTCTGTAAAAAACAAATACCTTTCTCAGAGCTGTTAATCATTTTACAATGTTACAAGAAGCTCAGTAGTAAGAAATAATTTACACTTGTATATCGCTTCCTGAACTGTTGTTTAGAAACCTTGTAGCCATAATAAGTTTTGTTGCTCCTTTTGGCTGGATGGAATGTGGAGAATGCCCCCGCCTATCACACGCTGCCTGCTACACGAATGGTGTTGTAAAGCAGTATAAAAAAACACATAGATTTGTGTATTTTGGTCTTCTTATTGGATTTACAGCTTTTTTTGACTACTAAAAATGAAAATACAGATATAGTCCCCTGTAGGGTATGCATTGGTCTAAGACGAGTCATCAAAGGTCAAGAGAGACATAGCCATTGGCCATACCGGTAACAAACCTCTACACTTAAAAAAGTAATGTTTCAATTTTGTACAATGCAACAAGTTAAACTAAGGAACTTTGTAACATATCTTACTACAAAAAATTCTACAAAAAATTCCTCTTTATCAGGCTCCTCCGTTTCTGTCCCCCAACCCCCTCTTGCACTACTCAATCACTCCCAGTTCACTGCTCAGCTCCATCAATATCACAGACAGATCAAGTTACATTTCGGTCCAGTCACTTGCACAATGTCCCTGCCACTCTTATAGCACTTTTCAAAATTTGTAATATATTAAGAAAATTATTTCTTTTTTTGGGTGCTAATGATTTCTCATCAAGGTCATAGATCAGCAACCTACGTCACTCCAGCTGTTGTGAAACTACAACTTCCAGCATGCTCCCTTCTCTTTTATGGGATTTCTGAGAACGGCGGAGCAAGTATGCCTGCTGGGAGTTGTAGTTTAACAACAGCTGGAGTGCTGGAGGTTGCTGATCCCTGCTATAACCTCTCCTGATATGTCTGTTTTAGTAAATAGATCTATTTCCCATGCTATAACAAGTCTATCATCATTTCTTAAAACTTTTTGTTGAGCTGTTGTGTTATACCTCATTTAAATATATGAATAAATAAATGGATAACTAGGTAGGGAGGGATGCATGCAAAATCATGGTATACTCACCCTATTCTCCAGAACCATTCTCTGTGGCACTGGTCCGACCGCGGCTTGTTTAGAAACTTCAGCAAGTACTTGTTTAGTATACGGTATGTGACCACTGCAGCCAATCACTGTCCTCAGCGGTCTACCACTGAGGACAATGATTGGCTGCAGTGGTGGTTAAGTACACCTAACCGCTGAGGTTCATCACTCTCCTCAGCAGTAGGCCAATGCAGCAGAGAACGGTGCTGGAGAAAGAGGATGGTATGACTATGATTTTCTAACTTAAGCAATTGTAGGGCTTTAATACTTTAACACTGGTAATGTACATCAGTGGTGGCTTTTACCTGTAACATAATAATTTTGGAAAAATGGCTTTACATTACCACTACAGGACATGTGCTAAATGTTTTTAGTCTTTACAAAATGTCACCATATCACTGAACCTATCTGGCTCATATGGCTTCGTCCTCTGTACTAGGAACAGGTTACTATATTGTTCCTCAAGATGAACAGAATATACAACAAATTGTATAAAAATCGGAATAACGTTTGAAATTGTAATGTTCGTTATCAAGTCAACTGGCCTTTGGCATTCGATTTTAGCTGGTATGCGTCCAGGTCCTGAAAATCCAACAACACAGCAACACAAACAGCTATTGTTTATTGATGTTGTACAAATTCCTCTGACAAACATCATCTGCAATCCAGATAAGATAGATTGCAAATACATTAAGATGGAACGGTGCCTTTGATATGTGAGAAATACAAATACCATTTGCTGCATTACAACCTAGAATTAAAATGCATTTAATTTAGATTTTATGTTACGAACCCGACAAAATAGTCCAGATTGTTACAGTGGAATGAAAAATATATTTTGTTAGGAAAAAAATAAAAATTGAAAAGTTGTGAGCACATATGTATTCATCACCGTAATAGCCACATTATAAAATCCATTATAAAAATGGAAAGAATATGGCACAACTACAAACCAGACAAGAGAAGGCCACCCACCAGAACTCATAAACTGGGCAAGATGGAAATTAATCAGAGATACTGATAATAGTGCAGTAGCTCCAAAGATCCATAGTGGAGATGGAAGTACTTGTCCATAGTAAGGCTGCATTCACACGTCCGTGGTGTGTTGTGGACCCGCAAGTTGCGGGTCCACAACACACCAGCCCAGCACCCCCATAAAAATGCCTATTCTTGTCCGCAAGCTGCGGACAAGAATAGGACATGCTCTATCTTTTTGCGGAACTGCGGACCCAAAGATCGGGGCCGCGCACCGCAAATGCGGATGCGGACAGCACACTGTGTGCTGTCCACATCCATTCCGTCCCCATAGAGAATGAATGGGTCCGCACCCGTTCCGCAAAATTGCGGAACGGATGCGGACCCATTTTGCGGACGTGTGAATGGAGCCTAACTCCCACAGTCCACAGAGTTAGGGCCACTGGGCTTTGACTTCTTAGATTGCTATTTAACTCTTATTATATAGTAATCTATAGGGATTGTCTATTAAAGGGGTTATGTCGTGACCGACGAAACAAAAATCAGATTTCATAGACTACATAACAATCTCTAGAACAAAGCCAGAACCAGCTCTGAACCTCACACGAATCTAGAGATCTCCCCATTCATTGCACCAATTGCTCTGCCAGATTTTCTTCTGGCTGGCAGCTCAGTTGATGTGTCCTTTCTCTCGGCAAAAAGGGGGCCCTCTGAGGGGGGAATATCATTAACTAAATATAACTTTTAATTCAATGTGCATTCAAAGTTATATTCTAGTTAATGATATTCCCCCCTCAGAGGGCCCCCTTTTTGCCAATTGACATTGGAATATTGGTGAAGCCCACACAAATTTGGAGCTTCTATTGTATTGTATCTGTGTCCTTTCTGTCCCAATAGCTCTCTCCCAATAACTGTCACAGCTTCTAACAGTAGATAGAGGTGATTGCAGTTGAAGGATGGAATTGAGCATGTGCAACCACTTCAGTAGGTGGACTGCACATACTAGACAGATTAAACACTAGGGGGCGCCATTATAATAAAGTATAGAGGATATCTCACAAAGGAAGCATCTTTTTTTGCAACAGTAAGTAAATTACAAAGGTAACTAGTTTTTACTTTTTTTTCTAGTTTTTTTTTTAGTTTAGTTTTAATGGTGGCAACAACCCTGTATATATAAGAACATTGTGGCATAAATGGAACATAACACTAGCGCAACTGATTAATGTAATTAAAAATATTAGTTGCTGTCCTTGATATATTGCTTTAAAAGGGATTTCTGGGTGTTTCATATTAATGACCCATCCTCAGGATAGATCATCAATACCTGATCGATGGAGGTCCAACACTTGGCACCCCTGTTGATAAGCAGTTTGAAGAGGCCTCATTGCTCTGGTGAGCACAATGGCCTTCTGGCAGCTTACCAAGCACAGCACCATCCATTGGATAATGGCTGTGTTAGGTTTTGCAGCTCAGCCACATTCACTTGAATGGGACTGAGCTGCACCTAGGCCATGTGACCGATAATTGTGACATCACATGGCCTAAGAGGTGCTGTGGTCTCTTTAAACAGCTGATTGATGGGGGTGCCAGGAGTTGGACCCCCTCCGATTTGATATTGATGACCTATCTTGAACACTTAGACAATATTGTGTCAAAGAAGGTATGCGTGATAAAATTGGTAATGTTTGAATATAAGAGTCTAAGAGATTTACTATATCAGTCACTAATATTCCAATAGGGTATATACAGTAGGTAGTTCATCTATGTAATGAGTCTTTTGTCTTCATTTTAGAGTTATTATGTGGTATATGGGTTTTATCTCTCATTTTGTCTCTACTGCATGTTTGTCATGAATATGTGTGTTCTTCTTGGCACTTAAGTTTTTCAGTTGTCCCACCTAGTACGCTTCGAAAGAGGTTGGTTGGTATTACATTGATAAGGCACTGTTGTGTATAAGAGCAATCTCATTAGATCAACCACAAACAACATCATTTACCAAATTTACTACGCCCGTTTTGTGGTGCAATAATGTCACAAGCGTGCCACATTTTGTGCATTTTTTCAACTTTTGGTGAAATTTTACAACGCTTGATGAGCTTCGCCACTTTCAAAAGTAGAGTGAAAAGTTGGTTGAGTTTACAGATTAAAACACTTTTATGTCTCTTAGGCTACTTTCACACTTGAGGCAGGACGGATCCGACAGGCTGTTCACCCTGTCAGATCCGTCCTTCCGCTATTTCGCCGTGCCGCCGGACCGCCGCTCCGTCCCCATTGACTATAATGGGGATGGGGCGGAGCTCCACCGCAGTACGGCAGTTCGCAGTGAGAGGCCGCCGGACTAAAAAGTCGGACATGCAGGACTTTTAGTCCGGCGGCCTTTCGCCGTGCACTACCGTGCTGCGCCGGAGCTCCGCCCCGTCCCCATTATAGTCAATGCGGACGGAGCGGCGGTCCGGCAGCACGGCGAAATAGCGGAAGGACGGAGCCGACAGGGTGAACAGCCTGGTGGATCCGTCCTGCCACAAGTGTGAAAGTACCTTAGGCTACTTTCACACTCGCGTTTGAAGCGAATCTGTCTTGTATCTGCACAGATGGATCCGCACCGATAATGCAAACGCTTGTATCTGTTCATAACGGATCCCTTTGCATTATTTATTCAAAAAAAGTCTAAGTCAAAACGCATCCGTCTTGACTTACATTGAAAGTCAATGGGGGACGGATCAGTTTTCAATTGCACCATATTGTGTCAGTGAAAAACGGATCCGTCCCCATTGACTTACATTGTAAGTCAGGATGGATCAGTTTGGCTCCGCATCGTCAGACGGTCACCAAAATGCTGCAAGCTGCGTTTTTAGTGACCGTCTAAAAAACGTAACGGAGACTAAACGCAGCCAAATTAATGCATTCTGAACGGATCCTTATCCATTCAGAATGCATTGGGGCTGAACTGATCAGTTTTGGACCGCTTGTGAGAGCCCTGAAACGGATCTCACAAGCGGACCCAGAAACGCCAGTGTGAAAGTAGCCTTATATGATGTGCATCTTTTTAAAAAGTTGTAAAAAAAGTCGCATTTCCATGCCAGGCAACAACCCTGGTGAACTTTTAATGATATAGGCATAAACCACATTGCACTTGCACCAAATGTATTATTACTGTGCGACATTTCATAAATTAGGATCACCCGCATAAAGCAAAGTTAAAAATGGCACGAAAAACACAGCAAATAATTTCTTCTCATAGTTCAGACATTCACTGGTTACTCATTAACAAGCAGGTGTCTGTGTCAATATAGTTCAGAAACATATCATAACTTGGTTGAGCAACATAGGTATGACTACAATAGCTGTATTCACTGTGCTGTATCTGCCCTTTACACTATTTTATACCCAAATAAATGCTGTCAGTGCTTAGTTTGCTGCAGATAAGCAGGTTAGTAGACACTGGCTATTAAGCCTTTTATAAAGCCATAAAGTGTAGGAACAAATCGTACCAGAAAATAAACAACAGTCTTCTTCTCCAGGACAAACGCTGATTTCTGGCCAGCAGATTAACGTTTTCAGATTTACAGGTAATCTTCTCATTTGATTATTTCTGGCAAGGGACGCTGTTTCCAATAGGTTGTGGCAAGAGCAAAAGTAACACATGCAAGGACATAATAAACAGGTTGCATGTAAAGAACTGCACCTTTACAGTAGTTTTATATTTCTACAAACCTTGAAGGATTATAATCAGTAAATGAATTGAAGCTTCAGTTTAGGCTAGTTTCACACCAACGTTAAAGAGACCCATCAGGTTATTCTGGCAGGCAACAGCCCGCCGGCATTTCCGGACACTACCTGATGCCCGCCAGACCCATTGACTATAACACAACTGCAACCCTGCAAATATGCAGAGAATCGGACGGACTAAAACCTTTGCATGCAGCCTGAAACTAGCCTTAGGGTCAAATGAAAAATGATATCATGGAATAGCAGTGTCAAGAATAATATATTTTTTTCAGAAACTTTCTCTGTGCATGAAGTAGTGACCAAAATATAAGCCTGCAGAGCTAATGCATGCTAAAGGTACAGTTTATAGCAGCTTTGGGTCTAAAGATACCCAATGAATGCTAATTCGGTCAGCAACATGCATGCTTGGCTTGGTTTTGAATGTGGAGAGGCGAGTGAGCTGATGCCAGACACTCCTGCCGGTGGACTAACCTAGAAAAAAAACGAACGGCATGTTGAAATCCTATTGACCAGCGGTGGCGAACCTATGGCACGCGTGCCCGAGGTGGCACTCAAAGCCCTCTCTGTGGGCACCCGCACCCTGGAAAAAGTCTAAGGTGTACTAATATGCCTTAGACTTAGATATACTATACTGGACTGTAGTATTCAGGTTACGTTGCCGAGTTGGCACTTTGTGATAAATAAGTGGGTGTTGGGTTGCAGTTTGGGCACTCGGTCTCTAAAAGGTTCACCATCACTGCTATAGACCAATCATTATTTCCCATGACATCTGTCATCAGGTAAGAGTCAAGAGACCCCCATAAATATCATAAATGGTATGGGCAGGTTCAGTCAATATACATACACTGGTGCTTGAAAGTTTGTGAACCTTCAGAATTTTCTATATTTATGCATAAATTTGACCTAAAACTACATCATGTTTTCCTAAAGTTCTAAAAGTAGCTAAAGATGATGAATTTAAATAAATAAGTATGTGAACATTTACTTTAATCTGCGTGACCCCTTTGTGTAGCAATAAATGCTAGAAAGGTTTCCAATCATTCTTGATTAGTCCTGCACATCAGCTTGGAGGAATTTTAGCCCATTTCTTCGTACAGAACAGCTTCAACTCTGTTATGTTATAGTAAATTAAATAGTATTGGACCGGCACTCAAACATATGGGTTCATGCAGAGAGCCAATACAGTAAAGTAGTGCAATTTATTAAAACATAAAATACATAAAAACATAAATACACGCAATAGTGGGATGGATGAGGCAATGGGTGGATTATCTCATGTATAAAGTCCATACAATGCAAGTAATTGAAGGGAATTAATAATGTCCCGTACTTGTGCAAATATTACCTAATAGGCAAAATCGATAACATGTATCATGTAGAGAAAGTTAATACAACCCAGTTACTAATGTATTGTGATTGTTCATATTGCTTCCTTTGCTGGCTGGATTCATTTTTTCATTACATTATACACAGCTCATATACTTACTGTACATGTTCATGACCACCTTGCAACCCAGCAGCGGTGGTCGTGCTTTGCCGATGCCAATGCACACTCCCACGGTCCTAGCCACCAGAGAGGCCGGCGCTTTTTCCTATAGTGGGCAAGGACAGCCATGGCAGCTGGATTGCAGGGTTGTCGTAAGAATGGAAACAAGCAGTGTATAATGTAATGGAAAAATGAATCCAGCCAGCAAAGGAATGAATAAACCATGGAAGAACAACATTGTACATAACATATATACTGTGAATCTCTACAGCCAGTTTAATCAAGAAATACGTTTTTCTATGTAATTTAGGTAAATACGCATCATCTTGTCCATTATCTGCAGTTTAGAATAGTCTAGTAGTTTACAGATACACACAGCAATTTCTGAATCTTTCTCATATTTTACATACCAACATCAACAAAATCTGACCTTAAGTCACACTACTGATTAACCTGCAAAGTCTGTGGGTTGGAATGCTGACAACTAAAACTACTCCATCTTCAAAATGTGGATCTGAAAAAAAATAGATAAGATGTATTGCAGTATTTTATTCATGCTAAAAAAATCCCTCAGTGACCAACAATAACAGCAGTCTTCTGTGCAGTGCAGAGCAGGGGCTTGGCTCTCTGTCAGAGCCGGGTTCCTGCTGTAACAGCCTGGACCAGCAGAAGATTCGATCCAGGCCGTTAAATCTCTTAGATGCTGTGGTCAATAATGACAGCAGTATCTAAGCAGTTACAGAGGGAGTGGAGATCTTCTCCACTCTTTTTCATTGGCAGCCCACAAATCAAATTGTGGAGTGCCCACTTCTTGGTATCTTGCTACCAAAAAACGAAATAAAAAATTATCAAAAAGTGTTATTTACCCCAAAATGATACCAATAAAAAGTACAAATCATCCTGCAAAAATCAAGGCCTCACACAACTCCATAGAAACAAAAATAAAAACTTATGAGTCTTGGGTTTCGGCGATGCAAAAATATTTACTTTTCTTGAAAAAAGGTTTTAAACTGTGCAAAAGTAGTCAAACTTAAACAATATTGGTATTTGGTATCACTGTAATCATATTGACTCACAGAATAAAATTATCATGTTATTTATGCCAAAAAATTAACACTGCAAAATTTATAAGTAAAAACTCAATGGCAGTATTGATCTTTTTTCCCATCCCCCAGAAAGAGTTAATAAAAGTTAGTAAGTATCAGTAAGTTATGTGTACCCCAGAATGATGCCATTAGAAACTACAATTTGTCCCACAAAAACAAGGCCATATGGCTATATGGACAGAGAAAATTAAAAAAGTTATAGCTCTTGGAAGGCTACAATGAAAAAATGAAAAAAATTGCTTGGTCACTAAGGCCCAAAAGAGGTTTGTCACTAAGGGGTTAAGAGAGGTTCACGTTTCTCAACTATGACAAAAAACTATGAAACACAGACTATGAAACACTAAAAAATGACTCCTTAGCAGAAAAAAAGGTAACAAATTCCAGATATCAGGTGCCAAATTTTAATAGTGGATCGGGTCAAACTGCACAAGAGTGTGTACAGTGTACAGTATGTTCAGCCTTCAATTAATATCCAAATCTCATTTATAGAGGTGTTATGACACTTTTGGCAAATTTTTTTACTTTTTTCAACTATTAAACATTTTCATGACAATCACGGTTCCAGTGACCTGCTTCATTCTGTTTATAAGCCGCAGCTCTGGTCCTTGGCAGTTTCCTCTATCTATATACTGTATTTCCCAGACTGAAATCTCTAACATCTCATCGGCTTCAGCACAGACCGGGGCACCTGCTTAGTGGTTACTGAGCCCACCGACTCCACCTCCCTTTCCCATCTTTATACTATTATGCATGCCTATTGTATGTCTGAGTCACTCTGTTCCACCTTGTACATGACAGCAATAAGGGTGAACAGTGATGCATGGATATACATGAGCCATCCATTGACAGTATGAGTAAATTGAAATATTACTTTTTTGTAGGCCTAGATGCACAATTGATATTTTATCCCTGACAACCAATTTTAGTAAACACTGTATTGGCTCATAATGTACAGAAGGCCTTGGTTTACGTAGAACATATCCATATATGAGATGTTCATATATAAAATACATTACTAACAGAGACTTAGGGTAGCCAACACATTCAATAACTATCGACCGAACAATCCAGCTATTGTATCTACCTTGATTACCCTCAACGTTCAGTTTGGCGGAACGTGTATGTGTTTTCAATGCGTAGAGAGGAAACACTTCTAACAGCAGTTTATCTACTGTGAGAATAAAATATTCACTTTGTCTGATCCCTCTCTCCACCGACATCATCTGTCGGGGAAGACTCAGGAGCTCCCCAAACACATTAATTGTTCTCAGTGGGTTCGGTCCACAATATATTAATGTGTATGGGGCCTGGCGTGCAGTTGCGCATTCACCTACCCGTGCAACTGCACGCCACCACCACCTATTGAGCGCAGCTTTCTTACTATACTTCTCCATCTTCCCAAAAGCGGCAGCAGTTTGATTTAGGCCATATCCGGCCAAAACTTTACTGTATGTTAAGGCCGCACTTCAAATAAACAACTCACCTGTTTGCAACATAACTGCTGGAGTTTTTCTTCATTATGTTTCACTTTATGTGATAATAACTCTGGAACGCTTTTACTTATCCAAGCAATTCTGAGATTACTTTCCCGTGACATAGGAATTTTAATAAACAGCAAACTAAGCAGCAAAAACCAGTGTCAGGCAGCTGCTGCCAAGGCCAACAAGATAATGGGTTGCATCAGAAGGGGCATAGATTCCCGTGATAGGAACATAGTCCTACCACTTTACAAATCGCTAGTCAGACCACACATGGAGTACTGTGTACAGTTCTGGGCTCCTGTAAACAAGGCAGACATAGCAGAGCTAGAGAGGGTTCAGAGGAGGGCAACTAAAGTAATAACTGGAATGGGGCAACTACAGTACCCTGAAAGATTATCAAAATTAGGGTTATTCACTTTAGAAAAAAGACGACTGAGGGGAGATCTAATTAATATGTATAAATATATCAGGGGTCAGTACAGAGATCTATCCCATCAGCTATTTATCCCCAGGACTGTGACTGTGACGAGGGGACATCCTCTGCGTCTGGAGGAAAGAAGGTTTGTACACAAACATAGAAGAGGATTCTTTACGGTAAGAGCAGTGAGACTATGGAACTCTCTGCCTGAGGAGGTGGTGATGGCGAGTACAATAAAGGAATTCAAGAGGGGCCTGGACGTATTTCTGGAGCTTAATAATATTACAGGCTATAGCTACTAGAGAGGGGTCGTTGATCCAGGGAGTTATTCTGATTGCCTGATTGGAGTCGGGAAGGAATTTTTTATTCCCCTAAAGTGGAGAAAATTGGCTTCTACCTCACAGGGTTTTTGGCCTTCCTCTGGATCAACTTGCAGGATAACAGGCCGAACTGGATGGACAAATGTCTTTTTTCGGCCTTATGTACTATGTTACTATGTTATATTGTACTTCATGTTAGTGGTAAATTTGAGTCAATATGTTTCACCTTTATTTATAAAAAATTCTAAAATTTACAGAAAATGTGAAAAAATTCAAAATTTTTGAAATTGGAATGTCTCTGCTTCTTGAATGTCTACTTCATGTTGGCATCATTTTGAAAATATCATTTTATTTTTCAGGAAGTTAGAAGGCTTAGAATTTTAAAAGCATTTCTTAAAATTTTTAAGAAAATTTCCAAAACCCACTTTTTAAGGACCAGTTCAGTTATGAAACCACTGTTGGGCTTACATAGTATAAACCACCTATAAATGACCCCATTTTAGAAACTACACCCTTCAAGGTATTCAAAAATGATTTTACTAACTTTTTTAACTCTTTAGGTGTTCCACAAGAATGAAAGGAAAATGGAGGTGAAATTTGCAGATTTTCCATTTTAATCTATTTTTCCCTGTAACACAGCAAGGGTTAACAGCCAAATAAAACTCAATATTTATTACCCTGATTGTGCAGTTTACAGAAACTGATGTATGGGCACACGGCAGGGTGAAGAGGGAAAGGATCGCCGTATGGATTTGGGCAGATGTCGCTGGGATGATTTTAAGTTGCCATGTCGCATTTGAAGACCCCCTGATGCACCCCTAGAGTAGAAACTCCCAAAAAGTGACCCCATTTTGTAAACTACGGGATGAGGTGACAGTTTTATTGGTACTATTTTGGGGTACATATGATTTTTGATTGTTCGATATTAGGCCTTGTGCACACAACAGTGAATAATGGCCGTGTGATGGCCGTCTAAGTAACGGCCGTCACACGGCCATTTTTAGCACCAATAAAAGTCTATGGGGCTATTCACATGGCCGTTCTTTTAATGGCCAGTGAATAGCGTCCGCCCGTCTAACGGCAGTTAAAAATGGGTACACTTTACCCAGGTCATTTAGGGGTTAAAAAAAATTAAAACAAATATCGCATCCACTTGCTCACGGTGCTGCAATCTCTTCTCTCTTCATTGAGCAGGACCTGCCGAAAGACCTGTGATATGAGTGGTGACGTAACCACGTGGGAGCGCGCAGTGACGTCATCTCGCACCTTCGGCAAGTCCTGCTCTCTGAAGAGAGAAGAGACTGCTGCAGTGTGAGCAAGTGGATAAGGTAAGGTTTTTGTTTTTGGCTGTGGGACACTATGGGGGCATTATTTAAACTATGGGGGACATTATATAGCTGGGGGCGTTAAAAAACAAAAATCATACACTATGGGGGACATTATTTAAGATGGGGCCCTACATTGGGGGCATTATTAAAGCTAGAGCTGGTAAAAAAAATTCACACACTATGGGGGACATTATTTTAGCTGGGGGCAATATAAAAAAATTATATACACCGTGGGGGACATTATTTTAGTTAGGGGCACTATGGAGGACATTATGGGCACCATGGAGGGTCATAATTATAGTTGGGGGCCAAAAAGGATAACATTATTACTGCTAGGGGCCATAACTAATGTTTACGGGGCAGTATGGGGTCTAAACTACTGCTTAGGGACAGTAGGGGGCCAAAACTACTGTGAAGGGGGCAGAGGGATCATAACTACTATTTTGCAAAACCAATGTTAAATTGTAGTTATCTCTTTCATTTTTAACAGCTCTGCTTTTGGACTACAACGGATTAGCTGGACTACATGAAAGAGTCATGTGGAGTTTATTGAATAAAATGGTCAAAGATGGTTGGGGCATGTTTATTTAAATAAAGATTTTTTTCATTGTGGTTTGATTTATTTTCATTTCATTGCTGTGGTAGTAATGGAGGTATCTAACAGATGCTTCCATAACTATCACTGGGTCTTATTGTGTCAGCCAGTGGTGTTCTTCCACCCAGAGATGACATTACACCCCCCTCCATTACCCCGGTACCCAAAGCCTCAGGGGTGCCAGGAATAGCCGGGTTGCCGTCAGGGGTGGAACCATTTTATATGATGGTTCTGCTCTTGAGGCAGCTGCGGGCTGGTATTTTTAGGGTGAGAAGGGGCCAAGAACCATGGACCTTCTCATCCTGATAATGTCAGCCCCCAGCTGTTGGTTAAACTTTGTCTGGTTATTAAAAAGGGCGGGACTCTATGTCATTATTTTTATTTTTTATTTGGGTGGTTAAAAAAAGCGGGGCTCCCCCCTCCTTTTTTAATAAGTTTTAGAGAGAAACGAAGCAAACTTCTGTCTCCATACAGCATTAAAATGCATAGGCTGTGCGGATGTGTAATGAGTTATCAAAGTTGTTCAATATCTAAAATATCCCCCCAAATGCCCAGTCCCCTTGTATGGATTATACTTACCTGCTCTTCGGCACTCTCGTCACTCCTGATCAATGCACGGCCGGCTCTGCATCTCCCCAGGAGGCCACCACAGGGACGAGCCTGCCTAGCGTCATCTCTGCCTGCTATTGGCTGCTCCCCCCGTTGCCGGATGTTTTGATCCAAGCAATGGGGAGATGCAGCGGTTGCCGTGCAGAGAACAGGAGCGAAACGTGTGTCAGGGAGATTTCGGACAACCCTTTAATAACTCATTTCCTTAGTTATTCACCAAAACTTCGGTGATAACTCATTATGCATCCGTGGTACCCATGCATTTTAATGCTGTACGGAGACAGAAGCTTGCTTCATTTATCTCTAGAACTTATGAAAAAATTGGAATCCCACTTCTTTTTAACCCCCAAAATAAAATAAAAATAATGACATAGGGTCCCCCTTTTTTATAACCAGCCTAGGTTTAAATGGGTTATCCGAAACTATAAACTGCTCCCCAATATGCCTGGTCCCCTCACAAGGAATATACTTACCCCGCTTTCCACACCGCCCCAGGTCCCTGCACCGCCGCTGCTGCTTCTCCCCCTGCACCTATGAATACATCCAGTGTCGGGAAGAGCAGCCAATGGCAGACGGGAACGAGCCTCCCTGCCATTGGCTGCTCTCCCCCGACACTGGATGTTTTTATCTGTGCAGGGGGAGAAGCAGCAGCGGCGCAGGGAGCAAGATAAGTATATTCCGTGTGAGGGGCCCAGCATATGGGGGGGGGGCAGTTTATAGTTTCGAGTAACCCCTTTAACCAACAGCTGGGGGCTGACATTATCAGGATGAGAAGGTCCATGCTTCTCACCCTAAAAATATCAGCCTACAGCCGCCTCAAGAGCAGAACCATCATATAAAATGGTTCCACCACTGACGGCAACCCGGCACCCCTGAGGCTTTGGGTACCAGGGTAATGTGGGGGGGGGGGGGGGGTTAATGTCAGCTCTGGGGTAGAAGAACACTGCTGGCTGACAATAAAACCCAGTGATAAAATGAAAAAAAATAAAACCACAATGAAAAAAATCTTTATTTAAAAAAACACAACCCATTTTATGCAATCAATTACACACAACGCGTTCATGCAGTCCAGCGAATCCGTCGCAGTCAAAAAGCGGATCTGTAAAATATGAAATAACAACAATTTAACATATACGTTAAAATTATAAACCTTTGCTTGCCTTTTTCATGATCTACTACTACCGTGTTCTCTGGTGCCTTTGGTACCACCACACAATAGTTATGCACACTTGCCCACACACACTATTTATGCCCCCTTTGCACCCCCAGACACATATTATTATGCCTCTTAGCGCACCTGCAGTAGTTTTAACTTATTTTTAAAAACATTTTGGCTACAATTTATACTTGCTTTGTAATGCTCTCCATAGCATCATCATCATGCCTCTGTACATTGATGTTGAGCGTCTCATCACACTGGTCCAAGAAAATCCAGAAATTTGGGACGTCAATTTGGATCAGTATCACGATCGCTATAAGAAAAATACAGCATGGGCAGACATTGCAAGCCAGATGTTCCCTGCTATTTCAGCAAAAAATGATAAGGCCAGAGAACATATTGGTAAGTATAGCAGTCAATTTCTTTTGCAGTAATGCATGCACTGTCATGGTACAATGTCCCCTTTTTCCAGTTTTTTAAATTTAGAAATCCTTTTAATTTTTGCTCTAGTGAAAGATCTGAAATCAAGATGGGCATCCTGCCGAGAACAGTTTAACCCCTTAAGGACACAGCCCTATTTCACCTTAAGGACTTGGCCATTTTTTGAAATCTGACCAGTGTCACTTTAAGTGCTGATAACTTTACAACGCTTTGCCTTATCCAGGCCATTCTGAGATTGTGTTTTCTTCACATATTGTACTTAATGACACTGGTAAAATGAAGTTAAAAAAAATCTTTTTTATTTATAAAAAAATACAAAATTTACCAAAAATGTGTAAAAAAATTGCAAATTTCCAAGTTTCAATTTCTCTACTTCTATAATACATAGTAATACCTCCAAAAATAGTTATTACTTTACATTCCTCATATTTCTACTTCATGTTTGGATCATTTTGGGAATGATATTTTATTTTTTGGGGATGTTACAAGGCTTAGAAGTTTAGAAGCAAATCTTGAAATTTTTCAGAAATTTTCAAAAACCCAATTTTTAGAGTCCAGTTAAGGTCTGAAGTCACTTTACAAGGCTTACATAATAGAAACCACCCAAAAATTACCCCCATTCTATAAACTACACCCCTCAAGGTATTCAAAACAGATTTTACAAACTTTGTTAACCCTTTAGGTGTTCCACAAGAATTACTGGAAAATAGAGGTACAATTTCAAAATTTCACTTTTTTGGCAGATTTTCCATTTTAATCCATTTTTCCCAGTAACAAAGCAAGGGTTAACAGCCAAACAAAACTCAATATTTATGGCCCTGATTCTGTAGTTTACAGAAACACCCCATATGTGGTCGTAAACTGCTGTACGGGCACACAGCAGGGCACAGAAGGAAAGGAATGCCATACGGTTTTTGGAAGGCAGATTTTGCTGGACTGTTTTTTTTGACACCATGTCCCATTTGAAGCCCCCCTGATGCACCCCTAGAGTAGAAACTCCATATTTTTATAGACCAGGTTGTCACTTATGCGGCGATACATAACATGTATACTTTTTTTTTTAATGTAAGTTTTACACAATGATTTCTTTTTTTAAACAAAAAAAATCATGTTTTAGTGTTTCCATAGTCTGAGAGCCATAATTTTTTCAGTTTTTGGGCAATTACCTTGGGTAGGGTATGATTTTTGAGGGATGAGATGACGGTTTTATTGGCACTATTTTGGGGTGCATATGACTTTTTGATCACTTGCTATTGCACTTTTTGTGATGTAAGGTGACAAAAAATTGTTTATTTAGCACAGTTTTTATTTTTTATTTTTTACGGTGTTTATCTGAGGGGTTAGGTCATGTGATATTTTTATAGAGCCGGTCGATACGGACGCGGCGATACCTAATATGTATACTTTTTTTTATTTATGTAAGTTTTACACAATAATATCATTTTTGAAACAAAAAAATAATCATGTTTTAGTGTCTCCATATTCTGAGAGCCATAGTTTTTTCAGTTTTTGGGCGATTGTCTCAGGTAGGGGCTCATTTTTTGCGGGATGAGGTGATGGTTAGATTGGTACTATTTTGGTGGACAAACGCCTTTTTGATCGCTTGCTGTTGTACTTTTTGTGATGTAAGGTGACAAAAAAAATTGTTTATTTAGCACAGTTTTTATTTTTTATTTTTTACCGTGTTCATCTGAGGGGTTAGGTCATGTGATATGTTTATAGAGCCGGTCGATACGGATGCGGCGATACCTAATATGTCTACTTTTTTTTTCCACTATTTTTTTTTACTTTATTTGGGGAAAATGACGTTTTTGTTTGTTTTTACTTGAAACTTTTAACTTTTTAGCGGGAAAACTAAATTTTTCAAACTTTTTTTTAACTTTATTTTTTGTCCCAATTTGGGACTTCAACTTTTGGGGGTCTAATCCCTTTTACAATGCATTCCAATACTTCTGTATTGGAATGCATTGGCTGTATGAGTAATACTGTGTGTATTACTCATACAGCTTCCGGCCTGTGAGATCCAGGGGGCTCGATCTCACAGGCTCTTCACCGGAAGGCAGCACGATGCCTCAGGAAGGCATCGCGCTGCCTTCCATGCCATTGGGTCCCCCCTACAGCCGCATGGGGACCTGATGGCACCGCCGATCACCGCCGCCACATAGGGTAAAAGCCGCAAACCGCAGGTCTGAATTGACCTGCGGTTTGCAGCGATCGCTGACACGGGGGGGGTCGCGGGACCCCCCCCCCCCCGGGGTTGTGACAGGATGCCCGCTGAATGATTTCAGTGGACATCCTGTTCCGATCACCGCCCGCAGCGCCGCAATCTAGTTTTAAACTTAGGACATACCGGTACGCCCTGAGTCCTTAAGGAATCGGCAAACATGGCATACCGGTACGTCCTAAGTCCTTAAGGGGTTAAAAAACATTTAAAGGAACAGGGAAGGAGCAGAGATGCACCCAGCAAAAAGAGGCCTTATACATTTGCAAGGCAATTACAGTTTTTAAAGCATGTGATGGATACGCGATAGTGAGTATATTCTTTCCTTATAAATTAATAGTGTTCATGTTTTGGGCAATATGTTTAAAAACTGGAAAAGGGAGCTATAGGGCCCTCAATAGTGGCAAAATACTGTAGTGAATAGGTACACAGCATACAGCTATAGTTGCTCTGAGAATATCAATAATTTGGATTTTTTGTTTCTACACACATGACCAGTGACAATTTACAGGATTTACCATCAGAAATCACACTGGAGGAGGAGGCGGAGAAAGTTGAGGGTGAACACTGTTTGCTGCCACATCCAACACAGGAGCATGCAGTTGAACATCACCTGATCACGAATATTCTAATTGCGAATTTGTATCGCGAATATTGGCACTTCGAGAATTCGCGAATATCTAGAAGTGCTATATCTTTGTAATGGCAAATATTCTAGATTTTTTTTCATCAGTACCCATGATCCCTCACTGCTTCTTGCTTGTGGGCCAATGAGAAGGCTGCAATATCTTTGACTTTAGGAGTAGTGTTGACCGCAAATTTTCGTATTGCAAATTTTCCGATTGCCGATTTTCGCAATCAAGAAAATAATGACTGGAGATCACGAACCCTCGAATTCGCGAATATATGACAAATATTTGCCCGAATATTCGTGAAATATCGTGAATTCGAATATTGCCCCTGCCGCTCATCACTGCTCACCAGCACACGTGATGAAAGTGCCACAACGTCTCCTGCCATCCCTGTGCCTTATGCCTCTATGCGTTGTAAGTGTCGACTACCACCTTCTTCTATGGTCGAGGATGCTACCAGGGCCCAAATTCACAAGCGGGTGCTGAATTATCTTGCGAAGTCCTCTTCTGACTGATATGAAGAGGCCTTCTTAAGATCTCTGGCACCCTTTTTAAGGCGGGTCCCAGAGGTGGTACATTATCGGGCCCAAATGGTAGTTGCTACTGTACTTGAGGCATTTGTACCACCTCATGATCCCTCTCTCATACTGCGTGCTGTGAATATGTGGCGTATTCAGCAAGATGAGGCCCTTTTTCCACCTGGCTCATCTGCACCACGCATGCAGTATTGGGGGGGATCAACACCCCTCCATTACAATCAAGACTACCATTTGTGGCCCCGTAACGTACCACCGTCTCTTTTTCAAGGAAATCCTCATGGCCCATCTCTATCTGGACCTGGCCTGTATGCCCAACCTCCTCCTCAACAAAGTCAGTATGGGCATTGGTCACAGCCATCCTCATCTGGTAATAGTGGACAGCCATCCACATCCCCTTTGTGTTCCAGCCAAGGCGGCCAAGAAGGATCACAAGACACCTCAGGTTTGCTTTCCACCTCTGGCCATTTGATGAACTTATAATTTCCCTTGCTGCAGTTTTGGCTACAGTTTTTTCCCGTTTATTTAGTTTAGTAAAAATTCTGTTATATTTCCTACTTTTTTCAAACCAGCACCTGGATCGGAATTATTTTGGAATTGCATGTATTTAAACATGTAGGGGGTCATTTACTATTCTGAAATCTGCCTATATTAGGCAGATTTCCCGGGCAGATGGTGACGCAACAGTTAGTCGCGCCTCTATCTGCGACTTTGCCACGCTCACACCAGGTCTAAAATTGTGGGCGGGGAAGGGCCGGGAGGTCTATCTCATTCACCATTTTCTACGCCTGTTTTAGGCGTAGAAAATGGTCTAATTGTAAGACAGCTTCATAACTTCAGCGCATCCTCCGCCAGCGCATGGACTTTATTAAGACTGGCGTCTAAAATGCTGGTCTTAAATGTGTCCCCTAGTTTAGCCCCTCAGTTATTCAACAAAATATATCTGTATAGCGCCACCTGCTGTTTGTTCTTTTCAGTATTTCTCTGTCCACCTGAGGTGGATGCACATGCTCAGTACCACACATAGTAAAAGTTTCGAAACTCTTTAATTTATGATATTAAACAAGTTAACTTTTGTATCCCTGTGAAGTGTATCAATGGGGGATTGAGAGGCACTGGTGGGAGGTGGGTCTAGCATCTACCGTTTTCTGTCATGGCAGTCATTTGCGATGATGGCGTCAATAAAGTATTGACTACCATGAGAGAAGTTGCACGCTGAGCTCTGGAAATGTGTCACTATACTAGGCTGGCATCAGTGAGAGCAAGCAGCTTATTTGAGGACACAGACAGGATCCCTTTAACAAATTACAGCAAACAATTATTTCAAAATTATTTTTATTTTGGAATTTAGGTAACATGAACTAACTGTAGCAAAACCAATTATACTATGGAAATCATGTCCACTGGTCACAAGAGCTTAATCAGATGAGGTCCTGTTGCCATGGTACAGAACCCTCTGGAGTCATGAATTAATCCGCATACAAATCACAAACTTCTATGCCAGAAGATCCCGGTCTTCCATGCAATGTATTGTCTAACTGAACACCTGGGGAAGGCAAACTGTTATCTAGATCAGCATCCAAGGGGGCATCGTGGATCCGAGTGAAATTGTGAAGAAGAACGCAAGCCTTGATGACCCAGTCCACATTATTTGGTTCCATCTGAGTTGCAGAATGGAATAACCTCCACTTCGCATGTTGGTGTCTTCATATGTCAAACCAGGCCGCAGCAACTCTAACAGCCTGTCAAACGTTGGAACGGACATCAAACAGAATGCAATAAATTTTTCCGGGTGCTGGCGCAGGTCCTGCTAGAGAGTGCTGAAGTGTCCTTTCCAGGCCCATTGAGAGACTATGAGGTGAACCCAGTACCGCCGCCTCTTCGTCATGGGTTCTTCTTCAAACATTTTTGGATGCTCTGCAAATTGCTCAGAAATCAGCCAAAGAAGCAGCACACGGTCCATTGGTTGTGAGGACATACTGATCTCAAAACCATGCAATAAAGATGCAAGAAACCACTGAAAACAAACTAAGAAATCCTAAAGGCTCTTTATGCTCCTAAAGCAAGAGAAAATGGCTTCTGGGTTGATCATGTGACCATCCTGTGGGTGTTCTCAGAAAGATGGGTCTAGAAATAACTGCCAATCAAATTCATCCATTTTTCATGTCCATTTTGTCATTTTTTTTAACTGACTTTTTTTCACTGTCGTGTGCATAAGGTCTTAAGCTTTTTGTGAATCAAGGTAACCAAAAAATGGTCTGATGTGGCACAGTTTTTATTTTTTACGGAGTTCTCCTGACAAGATAGATCATGTGTTTATATGACACTTTTTGGGGGCAAGGTGACAAAAAAATTGCTATTTTGGTACAGTTTTTAATTTTTAACAGCGTTTACCTGAGGGGGTAGATCGTCTGATATTTTTATAGAACAGGTCATTATGGACGCAGCAATACCTAATATGTATGTCTATTTTTTAATTTTCATTTCAGTTTTATACAATAAAGCATTTGTGAAAAAAAATCATGTTTTTTGTGTCAACATTTTCTAAAAGCTATATATTTTCTATTTTTCTGCTGATCCTCTTGTGTAGGGGCTCATTTTTTGCAGAAAGAGTTCACGTTTTTATAGGTACCATTTTTGGGTACATATGATTTTTTTTGATCTCTCAATATTACACTTTTTGTAACGAAATAATTGGTTGCTTTGGCAGAGTTTTTATTTTATTTTTTACGGCGTTCACCTGAGGTGGTAGATTATGTGACATTTTTATAGAGCACGTCGTTACGGATGCGGTGATACCTAATATGTCAGATTTTTTTTTTAAACACGATTTTATGGTGAAGGGGCTTTTTTTTTTTACTTGAATCTTACATTTTTTTAAATAAAAAAAAAAAATTCACTTTTTTTTTTAACTTTTTATATTTGTGCCCCTGTGGTACTTCACCTTTTCTGGGTTTGATCCCCATTTCAATTCAGTACAATACATTCTGTATTGTACTGAATTGAACTGTCGGCGTCTTACACAGTAAGACGCTGACAGTTGCCTAGGAGACCCAGCCTGCAGGCTGGATCTCCTGGGCTTCTGTAGCTGGCAGGCATGCAAACCATTGGCCCCCCATCAGCGCTCGTGCTGACCGCTGCATGTGAAAGGTTTAATCCGCCGACATCACCGCATACAGCGATGCCGGCAGAAGCAGCAGGGGCCCAGCTATCAGTAGCAGGGCCCGTGCTGTGGATCCTGCACCCGCCCGATCACATCACGTACATGCAGGTGAGGATGCGGCAAGAAGTCGCATTTCCTCACTTCCATGTACGTGACAATGCGTGAAGGGGTTAATATGACCTGACATGAAACTCCATGGCTTGAAGACATGCAGGAGGCAACTAAAAATGTAACACATAAAGTTCAAATATATGCAGTTATCTGACATCTTCTCAGTGCTGAGTACTTTATATTTTAACGACATTTTTATAAAGGATTATCACATTTTTGTATAAAAGTAACCTCAGCAACTTCTGTCCTTCATCTTTGGTGAACATTGTCTTGTACAGAACCTCAGTGGGGCACTCAGGTGTGATTGGGGAGCAGGTGTGATAAATTTTGTGTTATCACTCTCACACTCTCTCATACTGCTCACTGGAAGTTCAACATTGCACCTCATGGCAAAGAACTCTCTGATGATCTGAAAAAAAGAATTGTTGCTCTACATAAAAGTTGCCTAGGCTATAAGAAGATTGCCAACACCCTGAAACTGAGCTGTAGCGCGGTGGCAAAGACCATCCAGCGGTTTACCAAGACAGGTTCCACTCAGAACAGGCCTCACCCTGGTCCACCAAAGAAGTTGAGTGCACATGCTCAGCGTCATATCCAGAGGTTGTCTTTTCAAAATAGATGTATGAGTGCTGCCAGCATTGCTGCAGAGCAAAGGAGTGGGGGGTCAGCTTGTCAGTGCTCAGACCATACACGGCACACTGCATCAAACTGGTTATTCTGAGGGCACACCAAATGTACACTGTTATACAAGCTGTACGCTGACTACTTTACATTGTATCAAAGTGTCAGATCTTCAGTGTTGTCCCATGAAAAGATAGAATAAAATATTTACAAAAATGTGAGGGGTGGACTCACTTTTGTGAGATACTTGTATATGGTTGTGATTTCATACACAGGCATATGGTAGTACTGCATGTGAATTCTTCCATTGGATTCAATTAGCTAATTGGGAAGTACCTGCATATGGAAGCCAAAATACCCACACACATTCTTCTTACTGCTGTCAACATAATGCAAATGTCATTTATGGAGATTTGTACTCCATCAGTGGATGGAGAAAACCGTTCTAATGTATGAAGACGAGAATGGCTAAATTCATAGTTTGTAATATGCTTCTCCTGTTAAATATTGGTTGGTCTAAACTGAGCTGAAAATTCTGTTGTGAAATAATCTTTCTTATAAGGAATATTTAAAATTAATTGTAAGACAAGATGCCGGATTTACATGAACCCTTTTGCATCTTGATTACTGCCTAAGGGGATACAGGTTACCACAAGCAAGGATAAGCTAAATGGTAAGGGGCAGTCACCTTTCATCCTGAAGGCAAAGACACAAGGACATTATCGCTGGTAATTGCTCTCTTCTTTTCTTTAAAGTCTCATTTTCTGTTATTTACAAATTCTTTGCATTACTTAGTACCACGCCCCCAACAAACGTATTCATTTATTCTGACTAATCAATGTGGCATGTAGCCCCTAGGGATTTTGCTCCTAAACTGCCTGTCTAAAGGTGCAGCAGATTACCTGATGAACAAGCAAAGCACCTAAATTATTGTTTCTGGTCAGCAGATCGTCCTGTATGAACAGTACTCTGCTGCCCAAAAAAAATGAATCTGTATGAGGATGAGTGATGGCAGTAGCCATCGCTCATCCTTATACAGTGAAGTGGGGGGTGACAACACTGCATGTAAATACAGCACTTCATCTCCACTGACAAGCAGGCAGTTGTCAGGAAGAAACACTACCTTCCCGACAATTGTCTGCTCCATCGTGCCGTATAAACCCACCTTTACAAATAAATGTGTTAGAACTGTGTTTACAGTCAAGAAGGCATCCTTGTGTCTCGGCCAATTATAGGCACCCTCACACTTACAACTTCGCACCTTAAGGTGAAAATGAGCCTGGTCCCTAAGGGGTTAAAGTCTCTCAGACTGGCCATACATGTTCCGTTACATCTATCGTAACATTTATCTCCCCTTTACACTGCTAGATAAAGCAGACAACTGGAAGGGCAAGCGCCTGCTCGTCAGTGAAGGAGACCCCTGTATTTCCAAGCAAAAATCTCCTCCCCAATCACTAACGCTATCGCTTGAGACAGCGCGTCATCGCCTAGGGGACACTGTTGATGGCACTTGGGGGGCAATTTGAATGGCATTTGGGGGTACTGTGGATGGCACTGGGGGCACTGTGGGTGGAACTTGGGAGGGCACTATGGATGGCAATTGGGGACATTGTGGATGGCACTAAGGACACTGTGGATGGCACTGTTATGGGAGCACTGTGGATGCCATTGTTATGAGGGCACTGTGGATGCCATTGTTATGAGGGTACTGTGGATGGCACTGTTATGGGGCTCAGTATGAGTGATAGGGATCATGCAAATGACCGAGATCGGCCCAGGAATCCATGTCCCAGTCCATGTGTCAGTCACATTTTCCAGGCCAGCTAGCTGCATCTTTCCTGACCCGATCTGACTGTATAATTGTAATTTATGATACAACCAGTCTTTATCTGACCGCGGGATGACTGTCGTGTACTCACCTCATCATGTATACATACCCCCCGATCAGATAGAGACTGGCTGTATGATAGTAATGTATAATACAACCAGTCTGTATCTGACCGCGGGGCTATTGTCATGTACTCACCCAGTGGCATTGCAAAGGGGGTGCGGGCCGCACCGGGTGACACCAGTGATGGGAGTGACACCAGCAGGGCCGGCATTTACGAATCATAGTCATTTGTATTGCCGACCTCAGGAGAGATGTGTCTGGGATTCGAACCCACGACCTCTTCCTGTGTCCCGCCCTGTATGTCCATAATGTCCATATATGGAGTCAGTGCTTGTGTATTCTAATTTAGCCTGTATTTCGGAAAAGTTTCTGCTGTGATTTGAACCCACGACCTTCTGTATCAGAGGCAAAGCACCTAACCACACAGCTGCATTGCCACTGATTGAAAAAATATGAGACTTCTACTGTTATAGCTGGCTAAGTGTACATCTATATATATGACTGCTGCCCTAAAACACCCAGCACTGCTATATCTCTATATGATAGCTGTCCCAGCACACTCAGCTCTGCTATATGTCTATATATGATAGCTGCCCCAGCACACCCAGCTCTGCTACATCTAATACACATGACAGCTGCACACTCAGCTCTACTATATCTCTATATATGACAGCTGCCCCAGCAAACCCAGCTCTGCTACATCTATACACATGACAGCTGCCCAAACACACCCAGCACTGCTATATCTCTATATGACAGCTGCCCCAGCATACTCAGCTCTGCTATATCTCTATATATGATAGCTTCCCCAGCACACCCAGCTCTGCTACATCTAATACACATGACAGCTGCACCAGCACACTCAGCTCTACTATATCTCTATATATGACAACTGTCCCAGCAAACCCAGCTCTGCTACATCTATACACATGACAGCTGTCCAAACACACCCAGCTCTGCTACATCTATACACATGACAGCTGCCCCAGCACACTCAGCTCTGCTATATCTCTATATATCTATCTACTGTATAGCAATACTTAGAGATATATAGATGTAGCAGAGCTGGGTGTGCTGGGGCAGCTATCATATATAGAGATATAGCAGAGCTGAGTGTGCAGCTGTCATGTGTATTAGATGTAGCAGAGCTGGGTGTGCTGGGGCAGCTATCATATATAGAGATATAGCAGAGCTGAGTGTGCTGGGGCAGCTGTCATATAGAGATATAGCAGTGCTGGGTGTTTTAGGGCAGCAGTCATGTATATAGATGTACACTTAGCCAGCTATAACAGTAGAAGTCTCATATTTTTTCAGTCAGTGTCAATGCATCTCTTATGGCCGTGTGGTTAGGTGCTTTGCCTCTGATACAGAAGGTCGTGGGTTCGAATCACAGCAGAAACTTTTCTGAAATACAAGCACTGACTCCATATATGAACATACAGGAAGAGGCTGACATGGAGGTGTGTTTTTTTTTTTTTAATACTCGACTGTTACTGCCATGGGGGGAGTGGGAGGCACTTGATACTGGCACATGGGGGGAGGGGGGTTGGCACCTGATACTGGCACATGGGGGGGAGGAGAGAGGCACCTGATACTGGCACATGGGGGGGAGGGGAGTTGGCACCTGATACTGGCAGATGGGGGGGGGGGTTGGCACTATGATACTGGCACATGGGGGGGAGAAAGGCACCTGACACTGTCACATGGGGGGGGGGGGGGGGTTGGCACCTGATACTGGCAGATGGGGGGGTTGGCACTATGATACTGACACATGGGGGGAAGGAGAGAGGCACTTGATACTGGCACTTTTTTTTGGGGGGGGGGGGGAGATGGCACTATGATACTGGGACATAGGGGGGGGAGAGAGGCACTTGATACTGGCACTTTTTTGGGGGGGAAGATGGCACTATGATACTGGGACATGGGGGGGAGGAGAGAGGCACTTGATACTGGCACATGGAGGGAAGAGGCACTTGATACTGGCACATTGGGGGGGTGGCACTATGATACTGGCACATGTGGGGGGGAGGAGAGAGGCACTTGATACTGGCACATGATGGGGGGAGAGGCACTTGATACTGGCACTTTTTTTGGGGGGTGGGAGATTGCACTATGATACTGGGACATGGGGGGGAGAGAGGCACTTGATACTGGCACGTGGGGGGGGGTTGGCACTATGATACTGACAAATGGGGGTGGGAAGGAGAGAGGCACTTGATACTGTCACATTAGGGGGGATGGCACTATGATACTGGGACATGTGAGGGGGAGGAGAGAGGCACTTGATACTGGCACATTGGGGGGGGGGCTGGCACTATGATCCTGGGACATGTGGGAGGGAGGAGAGAGGCACTTGATACTAGCACATGATGGGGGGGCATCTATGGGGACACTTACTGGCACATTATTGGGGGGCATTATGGGGGACACTAGGCCGGCAGCCTATCAGAGGCCGGACACTGAGGGCATCTACTGGGGCACTATATATGGGGCATTTTATACTGGTACATTATGGGGGGCACTAGCAGGAAGGGGGGATAGGAGCACTATGGGGGAATTTACTGGGGGCACTATATAGGGGTATTTTATACTGGGACATTATGGAGGCACTATGGGGACATTAGCTCAACTGGGGGCATTACAAGGGGGTATTTTTTGCATTGTCACATTATAAGGAGAATTATTTCTACTGGGGGGGGGGGGCATTATGGTGGGCTTTATTACTCCCCCATGATATGACCCCCTAGTAGCAGCACCAGCCTCTCCCTGCTCTGCTATCCCTCTGCACCTTCTCCAAATCCTTATTATGAAATCTTTCTCATTAGGATAAAACACAACATCAGCTCCGCCGAGCCCCCGGCCAAAGTGTGGAAGTGGCGTCCGAGATCCCCAAGGGCCAAGCCAAGTAGTTGTAAGTTTTCATGTGGAATATGTTTATGTTATACACATATAGCCTACACTGTGCCACACAATATACAGTATACCTCTACACTGTGCCCCACAATATACAGTACAGCTCTACACTGTGCCGCACAATATACAGTACAGCTCTACACTGTGCCCCACAATATACAGTATACCTCTACACTGTGCCGCACAATATACAGTATACCTCTACACTGTGCCGCGCAATATACAGTATACCTCTATACTGTGCCCCATAATATACAGTATACCTCTACATTGTGCCACACAATATACAGTATACCTCTACACTGTGCCCCACAATGTATAGTATACCGCTACACTGTGCCACACAATGTACAGTATACCTCTACACTGTGCCACACAATATACAGTATACCGCTAAACTGTGCCGCACAATATACAGTATACCGCTACACTGTGCCACACAATATACAGTATACCTCTACACTGTGCCCCAAAATGTACAGTATACCGCTACACTGTGCCACACAATATACAGTATACCTCTACACTGTGCCCCACAATGTACAGTATACCGCTACACTGTGCCACACAATATACAGTATACCTCTACACTGTGCCACACAATATACAGTATACCGCTACACTGTGCCACACAATGTACAGTATACCGCTACACTGTGCCACACAATGTACAGTATACCTCTACACTGTGCCCCACAATGTACAGTATACCGCTACACTGTGCCACACAACATACAGTATACCTCTACACTGTGCCACACAATATACAGTATACCGCTACACTGTGCCACACAATGTACAGTATACCGCTACACTGTGCCACACAATGTACAGTATACCACTACACTGTGTATGTAGTCTGTTCTATAAGCACCATTGTTTTGTGGCGGCGGACAGAAAATAATCTGGAAGTGCCCCTCCCGAGACCAGACTCTGACTGCTAGGGGGGGTCTGCTGAGCTAACGGATGCCCCCTATGGCAGTAGCACCACCATAGCCCCCATATATGGCTAAAAAATTATTGCTTCGGGGGGGTGACACCATTTTGTACCGCAGCGGGTGACACCAGCCCTAGCAACGCCACTGTACTCACCTCATCCTGTATACATACCCCCCAATCAGATAGAGACTGGCTGTATGATAGTAATGTATGATACAACCAGTTTGTATCTGCCCGCGGGGCGATTGTCGTGTACTCACCTCATCATGTATATATACCCTCCGATCAGATAGAGACTGGCTGTATGATAGTAATTAGTGATGGCCTTGGGGTTCGCCCGGCGGTCGGTTCGCGGCGAACTTTGCTAGTTCGCGATTCGCCGAACATGCAAACATATGGCGATATTCGCGCCCGCCATATTCTTTTATATTGTGAAGAACTTTGACCCAAGACACATCCATCAGGTGGTACAGGATAGCCAATTGAAAAGTTTCAGCACATGGACATACCTCCTACCTTATAAATAGACCCGATCTATCCGCCATTTTACATTCAGTCTTTTGTCAGTGTAGGGAAGAGGTTGCTGTGTGGAGCAGGAAAAAACGCTAGCTAATAGGGCCACAAAAGTCCTTTTAAGGACTGGTATAGGTGTACTATTGATAGGTGTGCAGTACAGAGGGGTGTAATACACTTATAATATACTTTCTAAAATAGAAAGTATATTATAGTGGATTTGTATTGTGCAGCAATGCTGAACGGTTCTGCAGCAATACTGCAGCTACACAGAGTGACAAACACAATTAGAAAAAATAATTATAACTGGTGTGATATACCAGTCTCCCCCCAAAAAAACTGATAGAAGCGGAGTGTTATATACCAATAATATACTTTCTATATAGTGCATTTGGGTACAGCAGCATTTGTTTGCGGTTTTGCTCCGTTCCCTCTGCTACACACAGTGACAAGCAGTATTGGAAAAAATAATTATAACTGGTGTTTGCATGTATGTACGCGAAAATTATATTGCCAATATTTCGTATTGAAACAAATAATGAATGGAGATCGCAAATTCGAATAATACATCTGGTATGTCACTGTCCATGTTGTGGGACTATTTGTGCACTTCTAGTAATTATTTCTTGGCTGCAAATATGAGCTGAAGGTTTTTTAGGATCGCGCGTTCATTTTCACGTGATGGCGTTCGCGAACCGTCCCGGCAGATGTTCGTCCATCACTAATAGTAATGTATGATACAACCAGTCTGTATCTGACCGCGGGGCTATTGTCGTGTTCTCACCTCATCCTGTATACATACCCCCCGATCAGATAGAGACTGGCTGTATGATAGTAATGTATGATAAAACCAGTCTGTATCTGACCACGGGGCGATTGTCGTGTACTCACCTCATCACATGTACAGAACCCACGATTGGACAGACACTGGCTGTATCATAAATTATTGTGATAGTCAGTTCGGGTCAGGAGAGTGCGGCCAGCCTGGTCGATGCAACCTGCACATGGACCGTGTTCCCCGGGCTGATCATGGTCATATCACATGTGTATCACACATGATAAGCCAAGATAAACACTTCACAAGGCAGAACCAAAAAAGATAGGATTAGTCCTCATGCACACGACCGTATCCGTTTTGTAGTTTGCAAGTTGTGCATTTGTTAAATCAGGATACTGTCCATGTGTGACACACATTTTTTGCTGAGCCATTGACTTCTATGGGTTCGAGGTCTGCATTTTGAGGACCAGAATAGGACATGTTCTATGTTTTGCAGGACGGACATATGGATGTGGAAAACACATGGATGTCATCGGTGTGCTTTACACATCTGTATGTCAGTTCCACGAAAGATGGAACATGTCCTATTCTGGTCCTCAAAATGCAGACTTCGAACCATAGAAGTCGATGGCTCTGCAAAAATATGCAGATCGCATATGGGCGGTATCCTTATTTAACAAATGTGCAACTTACAGACTCAAAACGGATACGGTCGTGTGCATGAGGATCTATAAACACACTTCAGCAGGCAGTATCATATAAGATAGGATTAGATGCACAGCTCAGCAGGCAGTATCATACAAGATAGGATTAGATGCACAGCTCAGAAGGCAGGATCATGCAAGATAGGATTAGATATACAGCTCAGCAGACAGCGTTACACTTGAGAATCTTTGCTACAGGAACAGATAATAGATCGCAGATGATAGATTTAGATATAGAGGAACAGCAGACGGTATCTGACATGATGAGCTTAGGGTACTTTCACACTAGCGGCAAGGAACTCCGGCAGGCTGTTCCGGCGGGTAAACTGGATGTCGGATCTGTGCTGACGCTAGTGCACGCGTGCCCCTAGACTACTGCTCCAGCTCCTTTGGCTATAATGGAGGAGGGCATGTTGTACTTTTATTCCGGCCGCCTCTCTACATGTTTGCCGTGCTGCCGCCGGAACTTCGGCCTGCCCCCATTTCAGTCAATGGGGCTGAAGCGGTAGTCCGGGGGCACTCGTGCACTAGCGGCAGCACGGATTCCGACAGGCTGTTCGCCCACCGAAGCAGCCTGCCGGAGTTCCTTGTGTGAAACTAGCCTTAGATACACACCAGACAGTATCATACAAGATGGGATTAGACACATACCACACCAGACAGTATCATACAAGATGGGATTAGATACACAGCTTAGCAGGCAGTATCGCAAACAGCAGGCTGTGTATCAGGCACAGCAGGCTGTATTGTACATGATAGGATTAAATACAGATGTATTTTGATGTGCTTGCTCTCTGTTGCACTCTGGAGATGGCGAGGGAAGAGCCTGTGGACTGTCACTGATGTGATTTAGATTTAGAGTGACAAATAGACTAGCAGGATTCATGTATGAGTGTAGTTACATGGCCACATGCAGTGGGAGTAGCTCCTGCAGACTGATCAGTGGGGGTGGGGCCAGCCTGTTACTCATCGCTCTGCACTCTTTATCAATCAAGTTATCTATTCAACAAAACAGGAAACTAGGAATGTAAACAGATCTGCCAGGATAGTCTGATGCCCAGACAGGGGGAAAGAAAAGCATATATATATATAAATATATATATATATATATATATATATATATATATATAGTGAGTGGTGTTAGGAGCAAATAAAAATAATGTTGATTTTGGGACAAAGACAAAGAAAACTGTTTAAGTCTGATATAATTGTAAATTGAAGTATTTACTGAGATATCTCCAATGGCAGAGCCAACTTATATAGCCCTTAGCAGAGTCTGAGATTTCACTGCTTATTTGATAGCTGATCCTTTCATTGCTTACAGAGGCGTAGATTCTCTAACAAAAAGGAAATTCCATAAAATCCTGAAACTTGCAGCGTTTACATCTAAAACCAGATGTTTATTAAAGCAAAGGAGGAAGGATTCACAGGCTTCATAAATTTTCATTCTTCTGAACATGAACCAAACACTTTTAGACATTTCACAATATCCTACCATAAGAAATTACAATTTGACATTTAACTGAAAGAAAACGTAAGAACAGTAAACAGCACGGTCACACACCCATTGTGTTATGAATGTTTCTATGCCCTTTAGCACAATTCTGGCATGAGATCCAGAGTTATGTAACAAGCTCATTGAGGACTTAAGTATTCAACATGTTGAGATGATGCATCTGAAATTGAGGCATTTTTTTTTGTTTCATCTCCGGTAGTAAAACTGTAAAAATCCACATCACTGTAAACATAATAGTAAAATGAACATCAATCAAGAAAAACTCAAACATTAGGGTCTATTCCCCCAGAAGGCCTTGAAGGAAGGGAGGTGGCTGAAAGGAAAGCATGCAAAATTTACATGTCAATACACTAAACTGTGCAATGTATAGATTAATTAAGCTCCTTTTGCATAGGTCAATTACCAGCCCAATTATGGTAAAGAAAAAACGTCCATACGAGCACTCATTCCTGATAATTGCCCTGCGTAATGGTGCCACTGATTACCGGTTGAACAAACAAATGCCCATGCATCAGGTGAACACATTGTCGATATGGACACCAAAATCATTGTTTCTGACCAGAACATATCCTCCATAGGGTTGAGCGAACCCGAACTGGTTTTTCAGCACCCGGACCCGAACCCGAACATTTACGTAAAAGTTTGGGTTTGGGTTCGGCTCTTTCTTGGCGCTTTTTGAAAGGCTGCACAGCAGCCAATCAACAAGCTTCATACTACTTGCCCCAAAAGGCCATCACAGCCATGCCTACTATTGGCATGGCTGTGATTGGCCAACTGCAGCATGTGACCCAGCCTCTATTTAAGCTGGAGTCGCGTAGCACCGCCCGTCACTCTGCTCGGATTAGTGTAGGGAGAGGCTGCAGCTGCTATGAGAGAGAGGTCAGGGAGAAATCTTATAAAGAACTGCTTCTGTACTCAGCGATCCACAGCAAATGTGTTTTGTGGGTGCAGTGCACAATTTTTTTAAGCCTGCCCTGAGCCAACTACTGCTGAAAACGAACTTTTTTTACTTCGGTTTGTCAATATCAATACATAATCGGCACCCATTTTATGCAACGATAGTGCACCAGCACAGGTTATCTGCAAGTCCAGAAATACATCTTTTTGCTTACTGGGGTGAAAAAATCCTCTAATATACTGCACATCTGGGATTAGACGTGCATAAGTGAGTGTCACATTTAGTCCAGAAATATATCTTTGTGCTTACTCGGGTGAAAAAACCCTCTAATATACTGCACATCTGGGATTAGACGTGCATAAGTGACTGTCACATTTAGGCCAAAAATACATATGTTTGCTTACTGGGGTAAAAAAAAACCCTCTAATATAGTGCACATCTGGGATTAGACGTGCATAAGTGACTGTCACATTTAGGCCAGAAATACGGCTTTATGGTTACTGGGATGAAAAAACCCTCTGATATACTGCACATCTGGGATAAGACATGCATAAGTGACTGTCACATTTAGGCCAGAAATACGGCTTTTTGGTTACTGGGGTGAAAAAACCCTCTGATATACTGCACATCTGGGATAAGACGTGCATAAGTGACTGTCACATTTAGGCCAGAAATACATCTTTGTGCTTACTGGGGTGAAAAAACCCTCTAATATACTGCACATCTGGGATTAGACGTGCATAAGTGAGTGTCACATTTAGGCCAGAAATACATCTTTGTGCTTACTGGGGTGAAAAACCCTCTAATATACTGCACATCTGGGATTAGACGTGCATAAGTGAGTGTCACATTTAGTCCAGAAATATATCTTTGTGCTTACTGGGGTGAAAAAACCCTCTAATATACTGCACATCTGGGATTAGACGTGCATAAGTGACTGTCACATTTAGGCCAAAAATACATATGTTTGCTTACTGGGGTGAAAAAAACCCTCTAATATAGTGCACATCTGGGATTAGACGTGCATAAGTGACTGTCACATTTAGGCCATAAATACGGCTTTATGGTTACTGGGGTGAAAAAACCCTCTGATATACTGCACATCTGGGATAAGACATGCATAAGTGACTGTCACATTTAGGCCAGAAATACATCTTTTTGCTTACTGGGGTGAAAAAACCCTCTGATATACTGCACATCTGGGATAAGACATGCATAAGTGACTGTCACATTTAGGCCAGAAATACATCTTTGTGCTTACTGGGGTGAAAAAACCCTCTAATATATACTGCACATCTGGGATTAGAAATGCATAAGTGACTGTCACATTTAGGCCAGAAATACGGCTTTTTGGTTACTGGGGTGAAAAAACCCTCTAATATATACTGCACATCTGGGATTACATGTGCATACGTGACTGCCACATTTAGGCCAAAAATACATATGTTTGCTTACTGGTAGGGATGAGCGAACCCGAACTGTATAGTTCGGGTTCGTACCGAATTTTGGGGTGTCCGTGACACGGACCCGAACCCGAACATTTTCGTAAAAGTCTGGGTTCAGGTTCGGTGTTCGGCGCTTTCTTGGCGCTTTTTGAAAGGCTGCAAATCAACAAGCGTCATACTACTTGCCCCAAGAGGCCATCACAGCCTTGCCTACTATTGGCATGGTTGTGATTGGCCAGAGCAGCATGTGACCCAGCCTCTATATAAGCTTGGGTCACGTATCGCTGCACGTCACTCTGCTGATTGAAGCATATGGAGAGGTTGCTGCTGCGACGTTAGGGCGAGATTAGGCAGATTAACTCCTCCAAAAGACTTCATTCTGTGATCGATCTCCAGCTGTGGATCATTGAAGTGCTAATATCGAATTGCTCACTTTTTTTAGGCTGCCCAGAGCGTTTTTATATCACTTTTTTCTGGGGTGATCGGCGGCCATTTTGTGGCTTGTGGTGCGCCAGCACAAGCTACCACCAAGTGCTTTTAACCATCAATAGTGTGGTTATTTTTTGCTATATCCTACATCAGCTGCAGGCTGAGCCTGTGTCACTTAAGTGCATTTAACCATCAACAGTGTGGTTATTTTTTGGCCATATACTACATCAGGTGCAGGATGAGCCTGTGTCACCCAAGTGCATTTAACCATCAACAGTGTGGTTATTTTTTGGCCATATACTACATCAGGTGCAGGCTGAGCCTGTGTCACCCAAGTGCATTTAACCATCAACAGTGTGGTTAATTTTTGGCCATATACTACAACAGGTGCAGGCTGAGCCTGTGTCGCCCAAGTGCATTTGACCATCAATAGTGTGGTTATTTTTTGGCCATATACTACATCAGGGGCAAGTTGAGCCTGTCACCCAGCGCCTAAAAAATAGACCTGACATTTATATTCCTCCAAATCAGTACTGTTTTAGCTGGTCAAGTTATTTGTAGTGACCGTAAAAGCACAGTTTTTGTTCTGGGTTGAAAAACTATTCCCAAATTTGCCATTCTCAAAATAACTAGTTTCTGCTATATCAGGCCTACTTTAAATCTATCCCAAAAAGGATATCTTAGATTCAAGGTGCTGATAGTGTCATTCAGAAAAACTTAACACCCACGCTACCGTGCAGATACAAGTCTAATTCTGTGATTAAAGGTATATCTGTCACACAGCGCGAAAAAAATAGGCCTCACATTTCTATTCAACCAAATCTGTACTGTTTTAGCTGGTCAAATTATTTGTAGTGACCGTAAAAGCACAGTTTTTGTTCTGGGTAGAAAAACTATTCCCAAATTTGCCATTTTCAAAATTGTGGTGAACGGGAACAATGAGGAAAACATCTAATAAGGGACGCGGACGTGGACATGGTCGTGGTGGTGTTAGTGGACCCTCTGGTGCTGGGAGAGGACGTGGCCGTTCTGCCACAGCCACAAGTCCTAGTGAACCAACTACCTCAGGTCCCAGTAGCCAGCAGAATTTACAGCGATATTTGGTGGGGCCCAATGCCGTTCTAAGGATGGTAAGGCCTGAGCAGGTACAGGCATTAGTCAATTGGGTGGCCGACAGTGCATCCAGCACTTTCACATTATCTCCCACCCAGTCTTCTGCAGAAAGCGCACAGATGGCGCATGAAAACCAAGCCCATCAGTCTGTCACATCACCCCCATGCATATCAGAGAAACTGTCTGAGCCTCAAGTTATGCAGCAGTCTCTTATGCTGTTTGAAGACTCTGCTGCCAGGGTTTCCCAAGGGCATCCACCTAGCCCTTCCCCAGGGGTGGAAGAGATAGAATGCACTAACGCACAACTACTTATGTTTCTTGATGATGAGGACATGGGAATACCACCTCAGCACGTCTCTGATGATGACGAAACACAGGTGCCAACTGCTGCGTCTTTCTGCAGTGTGCAGACTGAACAGGAGGTCAGGGATCAAGACTGGGTGGAAGACGATGCAGGGGACGATGAGGTCCTAGACCCCACATGGAATGAAGGTCGTGCCACTGACTTTCACAGTTCGGAGGAAGAGGCAGTGGTGAGACCGAGCCAACAGCGTAGCAAAAGAGGGAGCAGTGGGCAAAATCAGAACACCCGCCGCCAAGAGACTCCGCCTGCTACTGACCGCCGCCATCTGGGAACGAGCACCCCAAAGGCAGCTTCAAGGAGTTCCCTGGCATGGCACTTCTTTAAACAATGTGCTGACGACAAGACCTGAGTGGTTTGCACGCTGTGCCATCAGAGCCTGAAGCGAGGCATTAACGTTCTGAACCTTAGCACAACCTGCATGACCAGGCACCTGCATGCAAAGCATGAACTGCAGTGGAGTAAACACCTTAAAAACAAAGAAGTCACTCAGGCTCCCCCTGCTACCTCTTCTGCTGCTGCCGCCTCGGCCTCTTCTGCTGCTGCTGCCGCCTCGGCCTCTTCCTCCGCCTCTGGAGGAACGTTGGCACCTGCCGCCCAGCAAACATGGGATGTACCACCAACACCACCACCTGCGTCACCAAGCATCTCAACCATGTCACACGGCAGCGTTCAGCTCTCCATCTCACAAACATCTGAGAGAAAGCGTAAATTCCCACCTAGCCACCCTCGATCCCTGGCCCTGAATGCCAGCATTTCTAAACTACTGGCCTATGAAATGCTGTCATTTAGGCTGGTGGACACAGACAGCTTCAAACAGCTCATGTCGCTTGCTGTCCCACAGTATGTTGTTCCCAGCCACCACTACTTCTCCAAGAGAGCCGTGCCTTCCCTGCACAACCAAGTGTCCGATAAAATCAAGTGTGCACTGCGCAACGCCATCTGTGGCAAGGTCCACCTAACCACAGATACGTAGACCAGTAAGCACGGCCAGGGACGCTATATCTCCCTAACTGCACACTGGGTAAATGTAGTGGCGGCTGGGCCCCAGGCGGAGAGCTGTTTGGCGCACGTCCTTCCGCCGCCAAGGATCGCAGGGCAACATTCTTTGCCTCCTGTCTCCTCCTCCTCCTACTCAGCTTCCTCCTCCTCTTCTTCCACCTGCTCATCCAGTCAGCCACACACCTTCACCACCAACTTCAGCACAGCCCGGGGTAAACGTCAGCAGGCCGTTCTGAAACTCATATGTTTGGGGGACAGGCCCCACACCGCACAGGAGTTGTGGCGGGGTATAGAACAATAGACCGACGAGTGGTTGCTGCCGGTGAGCATCAAGCCCGGCCTGGTGGTGTGCGATAATGGGCGAAATCTCGTTGCAGCTCTGGGACTAGCCGGTTTGACGCACATCCCTTGCCTGGCGCATGTGCTGAATTTGGTGGTGCAGAAGTTCATTCGCAACTACCCCGACATGTCAGAGCTGCTGCAAAAAGTGCGGGCCGTCTGTTCGCACTTCCGGCGTTCACACCCTGCTGCTGCACGCCTGTCTGTGCCTCAGCGTAACTTCGGCCTTCCCGCTCACCGCCTCATATGCGATGTGCCCACCAGGTGGAACTCCACCTTGCACATGCTGGACAGACTGTGCGAGCAGCAGCAGGCCATAGTGGAGTTTCAGCTGCAGCACGCACGGGTCAGTCGCACTGCGGAACAGCACCACTTCACCACCAATGACTGGGCCTCCATGCGAGACCTGTGTGCCCTGTTGCGCTGTTTCGAGTACTCCACCAACATGGCCAGTGGCAATGACGCCGTTATCAGCGTTACAATACCACTTCTATGTCTCCTTGAGAAAACACTTAGGGCGATGATGGAAGAGGAGGTGGCCCAGGAGGAAGAGGAGGAAGAGGGGTCATTTTTAGCACTTTCAGGCCAGTCTCTTCGAAGTGACTCAGAGGGAGGTTTTTTGCAACAGCAGAGGCCAGGTACAAATGTGGCCAGACAGGGCCCACTACTGGAGGACGAGGAGGACGAGGATGAGGAGGAGGTGGAGGAGGATGAGGATGAAGCATGTTCACAGCCGGGTGGCACCCAAAGCAGCTCGGGCCCATCACTGGTGCGTGGCTGGGGGGAAACACAGGACGATGACGATACGCCTCCCACAGAGGACAGCTTGTCCTTACCTCTGGGCAGCCTGGCACACATGAGCGACTACATGCTGCAGTGCTTGCGCAACGACAGCAGAGTTGCCCACATTTTAACGTGTGCGGACTACTGGGTTGCCACCCTGCTGGATCCCCGGTACAAAGACAATGTGCCCACCTTACTTCATACACTGGAGCGTGATAGGAAGATGCGCGAGTACAAGCGCACGTTGGTAGACGCGCTACTGAGAGCATTCCCAAATGTCACAGGGGAACCAGTGGAAGCCCAAGGCAAAGGCAGAGGAGGAGCAAGAGGTCGCCAACGCAGCTGTGTCACAGCCAGCTCCTCTGAGGGCAGGGTTAGCATGGCAGAGATGTGGAAAAGTTTTGTCACCACGCCACAGCTAACTGCACCACCACCTGATACGGAACGTGTTAGCAGGAGGCAACATTTCACTAACATGCTGGAACAGTACCTGTGCACACCCCTCCACGTACTGACTGATGGTTCGGCCCCATTCAACTTCTGGGTCTCCAAATTGTCCACGTGGCCAGAGCTAGCCTTTTATGCCTTGAAGGTGCTGGCCTGCCCGGCGGCCAGCGTTTTGTCTGAACGTGTATTCAGCACGGCAGGGGGGCGTCATTACAGACAAACGCAGCCGCCTGTCTACAGCCAATGTGGACAAGCTGACGTTCATAAAAATGAACCAGGCATGGATCCCACAGGACCTGTCCATCCCTTAGATTAGACATTAATTACCTCCCCTTAACAATATATTATTGTACTCCAGGGCACTTCCTCATTCAATCCTATTTTTATTTTCATTTTACCATTATATTGCGGGGCAACTTAAAGTTGAATGACCCTCTCCTCTGTCTGGGTGCCGGGGCCTAAATGTGTGACAGTGGCCTGTTCCAGTGGTGGGTGACGTGAAGCCTGATTCTCTGCTATGACATGAAGACTGATTCTCTGCTGACATGAAGCCTGAATCTCTGTTATGGGACCTCTCTCCTCTGCCTGGGTGCCTGGGCCTAAATATGTGACAGTGGCCTGCAGGGCTGGGACAAGGCCATTTGGTGCCCAGGGCGAACATGGCAAACTGCGCCCCCCCCCCCCCCCCCCCCCCCCCCCGTTTTTAAGAAAGAATCAATGTTGTTTCAAAACAAGAATATACTTAAAGCAATAGAACAAAGGACTGTGGGACTTTGAAAGTCACAGACACTATAAAGTTCCCCCCCCATCATCATGTGCCAGTATAAAGTCCCCCCCATCATCATGTGCCAGTTTTGTAATAAGCCCCCCCAATGTGCCAGTAACACTATTGTAAAAAAAAACAAAAAAAAAAACACTTATACTTACCTAAGTGTCAGCGATGCGATGCAGCCTCTTCCTGTGTCCCACGCTGTAATGTAAGGCTCAGGCGGCACGATGACGTCATTGCGCCGGCCTCTGATAGGCTGCCGGCCTAGTGCCTGCAGCCAGGGGCGTACATAAAAATCACTGGGCCCCATAGCAGGAATCTAAATTGGGCCCCCATTCCCCTTTTATAGCCCCTCCCTTTGTTCCATGAACTATTCTTGCTGCTGCGTTTTATAATTTATGCCATCAGGGCTGGAATGGGATTACAAAACAGCCCTGGCACACAAAAGAGGTATAATAGATGCAGATGTATATTATATATAGCAGTGTACAGTTATGTGAGGTACGCGGTATAATAGATGCAGTGTGTACAGGTATATAGTATATTCCCTAGTGTTCTGATATGTGAGGTACAGGGTATAATAGATGCAGTGTGTACAGGTATATAGTATATACAGCAGTGTACTGATATGTGAGGTATGGGGTATAATATATGCAGTGTATACAGTATATACAGTAGTGTAATATGTGAGGTACGAGGTATAATAGATGCAGTGTGTACAGGTATATAGTAAATACAGCAGTGTATTGACACCTCGTACCTCACATATCAGTACACTGCTGTATATACTATATATCTGTACACACTGCATCTATTATACCTCGTACCTCACATATATAGTATATACAGAAGTGTACTGATATCTGTACACACAGCATCTATTATACCTCATACCTCACATATCAGTGCACTGCGGTATATACTATATATCTGTACATATTGCATGTATAATACTGTGTAATATATGCAGTGTGTGTGCATGTATGTGTGTGTATATATATATATATATATATATATACAGAGCAGTGTATTGATGTGACACATAGAAGGTATAATACTGTAGATGCAGTGTTTATAGAAATATGTGGTCAGTTATGCATTATAGTCACTGTGAGGTACATGAGGTAGTGGTAACTGTCTGAAGTAGTATACATGAGTGAGCAATGAGTAAAAACAGGGCATGGAGGGGGGGGGGGGTAAATGATGAAAAGTGGAGGACCTCCTCTTACCTCTCCATTCCAGTCTGTATGGATCAATACAGAGCTGCTTGTGAACTTTTAATACTTGCTGTTAGGGGTTGAAGGACCTGTGATGATGTCATCACAGGTCCTGGCAGATGTACCTTTGAAACCTAGGAACTACACCATTTTTGGTGCAGTTCCTTTGCTAGATTCTGCAGGACCTGTGATGTTGAAGATGATGTCATCACAGGTCCTGGCAGATGCACTGTTCTAACCTGGGAACTACACTTTACACTGTGCAGTTCCCTTACAGGACCTGTGATGACATCATCAAAGGTCCTTTAGCTTTAGAAAGGTAAACAGGAGTAATTAGGGGGTGGGGCCTCTCCTCCACTTCGGTGCCTGCCTGCAGCCTATCAGAGAAAAGGGAAGGGACACGCCTCTCCCTCCCCTGCACCTCCGCTGGCACAGACAGTTTACAATGGAGATGAGCGCAATGGAAGCGCTCATCTCCCTGTGCCCGGCGGCGGCTGCTCACTTGGGGGGGGGGGGGGTCATTTTAGTTGGGGGGGCACATGGGGGGGCACAGCATGATGTAGGGGGGGCCGTGGCCCCCTCTGGCCCCCCCCTGGCGACGCCACTGCTGCTGGCACTTCACCTGCGCCCCCCTCCTGTCCGCAAATGGTAGCGCCCAGGGCACCCGCTCCTTCGGCCCCTGCCTTGTACCGGCCCTGGTGGCCTGTTCCAGTGGTGGGTGACGTGAAGCCTGATTCTCTGCTATGACATGAAGACTGATTCTCTGCTGACATGAAGCCTGAATCTCTGTTACGGGACCTCTCTCCTCTGCCTGGGTGCCTGGGCCTAAATGTGTGACATTGGCCTCTTCCAGTGGTGGGTGACGTGAAGCCTGATTCTCTGCTATGACATGAAGACTGATTCTGTGCTGACATGAAGCCAGATTCTCTGTTACGGGACCTCTCTCCTCTGTCTGGGTGCCGGGGCCTAAATATGTGACAGTGGCCTGTTCCAGTGGTGGGTGACGTGAAGCCTGATTCTCTGCTATGACATGAAGACTGATTCTCTGCTGACATGAAGCCAGATTCTCTGCTATGGCATGAAGAGACTGATTCTCTGCTGACGTGAAGCCCGATTCTCTGCTATGGGACCTCTGTCCAATTGATATTGGTTAATTTATTTTATTTTTTTTAATTAATTTCCCTATCCACATTTGTTTGCAGGGGATTTACCTACATGTTGCTGCCTTTTGCAGCCCTCTAGCTCTTTCCTGGGCTGTTTTACAGCCTTTTTAGTGCCGAAAAGTTCGGGTCCCCATTGACTTCAATAGGGTTCGGGTTCGGGACGAAGTTCGGGTCGGGTTCGGATCCCGAACCCGAACATTTCCGGGAAGTTCGGCCGAACTTCTCGAACCCGAACATCTAGGTGTTCGCTCAACTCTACTTACTGGGGTGAAAAAAAAAACTCTAATATAGTGCACATCTGGGATTAGACTGCATAAGTGACTGTCACATTTAGGCCAGAAATACGGCTTTATGGTTACTGGGGTGAAAAAACCCTCTGATATACTGCACATCTGGGATAAGACATGCATAAGTGACTGTCACATTTAGGCCAGAAATACGGCTTTTTGGTTACTGGGGTGAAAAAAACCCTCTGATATACTGCACATCTGGGATAAGACGTGCATAAGTGACTGTCACATTTAGGCCAGAAATACATCTTTGTGCTTACTGGGGTGAAAAAACCCTCTAATATACTGCACATCTGGGATTAGACGTGCATAAGTGAGTGTCACATTTACAAACGGAAAATGCAAATGTGATCGCACACTACATCCAGCACTATGCCCTCCATGCATGGAGGGCAGAGTGCTGGATGTAGTGTGCGATCACATTTGCATTTTCCGTTTGTATATGTATTTCGCCATAGTGATGTGCACCTGCAGGCAGGTTGTGCTGACCCAACACCTTATTTTTTTCTTTGGAGTGTCACATTTAGGCCAGAAATACATCTTTGTGCTTACTGGGGTGAAAAAACCCTCTAATATACTGCACATCCGGGATTAGACTTGCATAAGTGCGTGTCACATTTAGTCCAGAAATATATCTTTGTGCTTACTGGGGTGAAAAAACCCTCTAATATACTGCACATCTGGGATTAGACGTGCATAAGTGACTGTCACATTTAGGCCAAAAATACATATGTTTGCTTACTGGGGTGAAAAAAACCCTCTAATATAGTGCACATCTGGGATTAGACGTGCATAAGTGACTGTCACATTTAGGCCAGAAATACGGCTTTTTGGTTACTGGGGTGAAAAAACCCTCTGATATACTGCACATCTGGGATAAGACGTGCATAAGTGACTGTCACATTTAGGCCAGAAATACATCTTTTTTCTTACTGGGGTGAAAAAACACTCTAATATACTGCAAAATCTGGGATAAGACGTGCATAAGTGACTGTCACATTTAAGCCAGAAACACATCTTTGTGTTTACTGGGGTGAAAAAACCCTCTAATATATACTGCACATCTGGGATTAGAAATGCATAACTGACTGTCACATTTAGGCCAGAAATACGGCTTTTTGGTTACTGGGGTGAAAAAACCCTCTAATATACTGCACATCTGGGATTAGACGTGCATAAGTGACTGTGACATTTAGGCCAGAAATACGGCTTTTTGGTTACTGGGGTGAAAAAACCCTGTAATATATACTGCACATCTGGGATTACATGTGCATACGTGACTGTCACATTTAGGCCAGAAATACGGCTTTTTGGTTACTGGGGTGAAAAAACCCTCTGATATACTGCACATCTGGGATAAGACGTGCATAAGTGACTGCCACATTTAGGCCAGAAATACATCTTTTTGCTTACTGGGGTGAAAAAACACTCTAATATACTGCAAAATCTGGGATAAGACGTGCATAAGTGACTGTCACATTTAGGCCAGAAATACATCTTTGTGCTTACTGGGGTGAAAAAACCCTCTAATATATACTGCACATCTGGGATTAGAAATGCATAAGTGACTGTCACATTTAGGCCAGATATACGGCTTTTTGGTTACTGGGGTGAAAAAACCCTCTAATATACTGCACATCTGGGATTAGACGTGCATAAGTGACTGTCACATTTAGGCCAGAAATACGGCTTTTTGGTTACTGGGGTGAAAAAACCCTCTAATATATACTGCACATCTGGGATTACATGTGCATACGTGACTGTCACATTTAGGCCAGAAATACGGCTTTTTGGTTACTGGGGTGAAAAAACCCTCTAATATATCTTGCACATCTCGGATTACATGTGCATACGTGACTGTCACATTTAGGCCAGAAATACATCTTTTTGCTTACTGGTGTTAAAAACCCCTCTAATATACTGCAAAATCTGGTATAAGACGTGCATAAGTGACTGTCACATTTAGGCCAGAAATACATCTTTTTGCTTACTGGGGTGAAATAACCCTCTAAGATACTGAACATCTGCAATTAGATGTGCATAAGTGACTGTCACATTTAGGCCAGAAATACATCTTTTTGCTTACTGGGGTGAAATAACCCTCTAATATACTGCACATCTGGGATAAGACGTGCATAAGTGACTGTCACATTTAGGCCAGAAATACATCTTTTTTCTTACTGGGGTGAAAAAAACCTCTAATATACAGCAAAATCTGGGATAAGACGTGCATAAGTGACTGTCACATTTAGGCCAGAAATACATCTTTTTGCTTACTGGTGTTAAAAACCCCTCTAATATACTGCAAAATCTGGGATAAGACGTGCATAAGTGACTGTCACATTTAGGCCAGAAATGCATCTTTACTTGGGTGAAAAAACCCTCTAATATACTGCAAAATCTGGTATAAGACGTGCATAAGTGACTGTCACATTTAGGCCAGAAATACATCTTTTTGCTTACTGGGGTGAAATAACCCTCTAAGATACTGAACATCTGCAATTAGATGTGCATAAGTGACTTTCACATTTAGGCCAGAAATACATCTTTTTGCTTACTGGGGTGAAAAAACCCTCTAATATACAGCAAAATCTGGGATAAGACGTGCATAAGTGACTGTCACATTTAGGCCAGAAATACATCTTTTTGCTTACTGGTGTTAAAAACCCCTCTAATATACTGCAAAATCTGGGATAAGACGTGCATAAGTGACTGTCACATTTAGGCCAGAAATGCATCTTTACTTGGGTGAAAAAACCCTCTAATATACTGCAAAATCTGGTATAAGACGTGCATAAGTGACTGTCACATTTAGGCCAGAAATACATCTTTTTGCTTACTGGGGTGAAATAACCCTCTAAGATACTGAACATCTGCAATTAGATGTGCATAAGTGACTTTCACATTTAGGCCAGAAATACGGCTTTTTGGTTACTGGGGTGAAAAAACCCTCTAATATATATTAGTATTGTCTTATAGGTGCGTGTCCCACAGCTGGGACCCGCACCTACAGTATATCGAGAACAGAGCCCCGCAAGTGAAGCAGGGCGCACTGCGCATGTGCAGCCGCCCTCCAATTATTTTCTATGGGGCTGGCGAAAATAGCCAAGCACTGGCTATGCTTTTTCTGTCGGCCCCATAGAAATTAATGGGAGCGGGGGCCATGCATGCGTGGTACGCTCCCATTCACTTCTATGAGTAGCCGGCTTGGTGGTGGCCGGACCAGAGTCCTCCAGCCACCACCTTGCAGTGCTCCGTTCTCTATATAGGTGTGGGTCCCTTTAAAGGGCATCTGTCAGCTTTGTCAGATTTGTACCTATGAACATGGCTGACCTGTTGCATGTGCGCTGAAGGCATCTGTGTTGGTCCCATGTTCATGATGTTTTAATGTATGCAAATAAGCCTCTAGGAGCAACATGGGCATTAAAGACTCCAAAGACTGTAATGAGATTATATTTAGAAGCTGTATTCATTTTCTAAAATGAAAAGAATCCAGAATCCAATCCAAATAACCCCCCAAAAAAGTGGGTTTTCTCTTTTCTCTGATGGACCCTATCTGCCATATGCATTAGCCATTAATTTAATAGTTTGACATGGAAGACTACATTTACAGGGTGTCACTCTCTATTTGCTATGTCCATCACCACTGACATGAAGCCATATATCAAATTCAGCTCTGCTAGCTGTGCTCACTGACTGTTAGCTGATCACATCCAGTTCAGCAACTATACAGTCATTAATTCTTTCTATACTGACTATTTAAAGTGCAACCTTTAAAACAAATTTTAATATGATGTCCATAATTCCACAATAAAACTTTTTCTAATATATTTTATTTATAAATTTTGTATTTTTATTATACTTCCCTAAAGCGCACCATTCACTGTGCGCTTAAAACTCAGTTCTCTGTACACCGCTGACAGCTCAGAGTATGGAGTGTGAAATTTATAAATGGTGCAGCAGCAGCGCTGTGAGTACAGGCAGGAGAGCATACTGATGCTCCTGGCCGTACCCCCGGAGGATTAATAACTCCTGGCATAGCACATGCGTACCCTGTACCCATTTACTGTGCCAGGATAAGCTGAGTGGAGCAAGCTCCTGCTTCTGCCTGCTCCACTAAGCTAAGAGCTGACATGCAGTTCTCTTAGCTTAGCAGAGCAAGCAGAAGCAGGGGCCCGTATTTCTCAACATTGAGGACATCATTATTCCTGAGCAAATCCCACTCCATTTGCTTAAATACATGCAAGGAACCTTTACCATTGCCTGCAGACACTCATTTTTGTACCACCCTCCAGCCCTTTGACAAAAAAACAGATTTCTGTAAGCCAAATTGTCACGGATGGTGTTGCAGAAAACTAGATGTCACAAATAAAGATCCGACTGACTTGATCCTAAACTAAGGAACATATGGGTGAGCCCTATAAAAGCCCTAGAGCTTTCCCTGACTGCTCAGCCCATGCAAAGATCTTTATGATAGAAAATTGCATGCCCCCGTACCTAGACTGAGTGACACCTGAAAACCCTATAATAGTGAGGGGACACGACCACAGGCTCCCTGCACTCAATACGGAGGGAGTCAGGGTCACCTAAAATCAAACCAACAGGAAAACACAAATAAAGGAATAGACTTATCTGAGGAACCAGCAGTTGCAGCATCTAGCAGTGAGCACAATCCAGGAAGTAGTATAAACCGCAAAGTGAAGCAGTATGGGAGGGGATATAAAGGAAGGCGATCACTGCTAATAGATGACAGCTGGGAGATGGAGGAGAGATGACAAAACGAAACCAAAACAAAAGAACATCATGCAAGATGTACTGAAGAACGTCTGTCAGAACTTCTCAGAGATCTGGCGGTGACACAAATATTTCAAATTTTGACTCAAAAGTCAACAGCACATGATGCCATTTTCTGCCACCAATTCCTATTTTTTTGTTCATAGTTGAGTCGCTTGGCCTTATTTCCACATCAAAGGTAAGGCTTTCTTGACACAATTCTTCCATGAAGACCAACTTCTGGCCAAATGTCTCCAGCAGCAGATAGACAAGTTTGTGCCATTTCTGATCTGCTGGCACTGCTGCACATTTTCAAATTTTGAAGGAAAGTAAGCATGATGTCTCTTTCATCTCCTGCACCAAGTTTCCTTGGCTGACCACTGCGTTTAGGATCCTCAACATATTCAGGATTAATGGTGTCCTCAAAGCTGAGAAATATAAGCAGATACTTACCTGTCATTTCATACAGTCATAGAGGAATATAATTGGCTCCAAATTAATTCTGCAGGATGACAATGATCCAAAACATACAGCCAATGTCATTAAGAACAATCTTCAGCGTAAAGAAGAACAAGGAGTCCTGAAAGTGATGATATGGCCCCCACAGTACCTTATCTCGATCCTGATCTCCTGGCCTGTCTGGGATTACATAAAGAGACAGAATGATTTGAGCAAACCTACATTCACAGAAAAATCTGTCAGAATTCTCTAAGATGTTTGGAACAACCTCCCTGCCAAGTTCCTTCAACAAACTCTTTGTACCTAGAAGAATTGCTGCTGTTTAAAAGCCAAAGGGTGGTCACACCAACTATTGATTTGATTTAGATATCTATTTTGCATTTTGTTAATTGGCACAAATAATGTTATGCTTCGTTATTCAGACTGTGTGGGCGTGTATATGTCCTGCTGCAGTTGACAGAGTTGTCACCTTCTGGTGATGAAGCAGCAGCAACAAACTGAAAAAATGGTGTGGTATTAAACAGGCAGGAAGTGCTCAAACCCATATGCATATACTATATATATATACAGGGGAGCAAATCCTGCACTTGTGGCCCGAGGTGAGTGTTAGGTGAGTGTTAGGACCCGAGCTACTTGAGAAACCTTGGCGTGGTGCTCAGGCTTAGACATGTCCTCCACAGTAGGATATGTTTGCTAATCTCTCAATTTTAACATCAGTTTGAGGGTTTAGTAAGACCGCAGAGTGCACCTGTCTTTGTTATTATTATATTGTTATATTTGTTATCACTAGTGTTGAGCGCGAATATTCGAATATCGAATTTTTTTCGCGAATATCGGCACTTCGCTAATATTTTGAATATAGTGATATAAATTCGATATTTCGAATATTCGTTTTTCTTTTTTTTTCTTTTTTTTATTGTTATATTTTTTTCTTTCCCACTTCCCTAAAGTTGTTCTTACCTGTCCTTTGGAATCCTGGCTTCCTGGCTGCTCCAGTCAGTGCCCGTTGCCGCTTCTGCCGACTTACGTGCTCATGGAGCGTCCCCATCACCATGGGAACGTCTCCATATACTAGAATGTACTGTCGGATTTGAGAATTACGTGAAAAATCTCAATTTGATTATTTCAAGTTATAATAATCGAATTTCGATTTTAACTTAGCACTGCTATATTTAATTCTAGCCTAATATGGAATATAGCAGTGCTAAGTTAAAATCGAAATTCGATTATTATAACTTGAATTTATTATTATTTTTTTTTTATTGTTATATTTTTTTCTTTCCCACTTCCCTAAAGTTGTTTTTACCTGTCCTTTGGATTCCTGGCTTCCTGGCTGCTCCAGTCAGTGCCCGTTGCCGCTTCTGCCGACTTCGGTGCTCATGGAGCGTCCCCATCACCATGGGAACGTCTCCATATACTAGAATGTACTGTCGGATTTGAGAATTACGTGAAAAATCGCAATTCGATTATTTCAAGTTATAATAATCGAATTTCGATTTTAACTTAGCACTGCTATATTTAATTCTAGCCTAATATGGCATATAGCAGTGCTAAGTTAAAATCGAAATTCGATTATTATAACTTGAATTAATCGAATTGCGATTTCAACTTGGACCTGGTTTACTATGGTTGGCTTGGTAGAATTAGCGAATATGACGAATGTATTCGTCATATTCCACAAAACGAATATAACGAATGTATTCGTCATATTCCACCAAACGAAGATAACGAAGTATTCTGCATCTTCGTTTTAGCTACCTATTCATCAACTTCGCTAATTCTAGCAATCATATAGGAAAGTTTACTATAGAGACAGCTAAGTTTAATTCGCTATGCGATTATATGACTGCTTTTTAAAAAAAAAAAATAGAATAATTATAATACCTGATAATTATTATAATTATTCTATTTATAAAAAAAAAGCAAAGTAATATAATCGCATAGCGAATTAAACTTAGCTGTCTCTATAGTAAACTTTCCTATATGATTGCTAGAATTAGCGAAGTTGATGAATAGGTAGCTAAAACGAAGATGCAGAATACTTTGTTATCTTCGTTTTGTGGAATATGACGAATACATTCGTTATATTCGTTTTGTGGAATATGACGAATACATTCGTCATATTCGCTAATTCTACCAAGCCAACCATAGTAAACCAGGTCCAAGTTGAAATCGCAATTCGATTAATTCAAGTTATAATAATCGAATTTCGATTTTAACTTAGCACTGCTATATTCCATATTAGGCTAGAACTAAATATAGCAGTGCTAAGTTAAAATCGAAATTCGATTATTATAACTTGAAATAATCGAATTGCGATTTTTCACGTAATTCTCAAATCCGACAGTAAATTCTAGTATATGGAGACGTTCCCATGGTGATGGGGACGCTCCATGAGCACGGAAGTCGGCAGAAGCGGCAACGGGCACTGACTGGAGCAGCCAGGAAGCCAGGAATCCAAAGGACAGGTAAGAACAACTTTAGGGAAGTGGGAAAGAAAAAAATATAACAATAAAAAAAAAAAAAAAAAAAATTCAAGTTATAATAATCGAATTTCGATTTTAACTTAGCACTGCTATATTCCATATTAAGCTAGAATTAACGAATATGGAATATAGCAGTGCTAAGTTAAAATCGAAATTCGATTATTATAACTTGAATTAATCGCATTGCTATTTCAATAGGAGAGTAGCCTTTAAGTTAAAATCGCAATACGCGATTATTTAAATCGCATATTAATCGCGATAACAAGAATAATGACGAATACTCGATTTCGACGAATATAAAACGAATATTCTATCGAATATTCGCGAATTTCGTCGAAATCGAATATGGCACCTGCCGCTCATCACTAGTTATCACATCAACATAATTGCTATCTTGTGTAGGATGTTTATTGTGGTACTTGTGGTCCGCTGCGGGCATCCTCTACTGTATGCATTTTTCCTGGGGATCGCCATTAGCAAGGGGCCACAAGTGCAGGATTTGCTCCCCTGTATATATATGCACAACTGCATATGGGTTTGAGAACTTCCTGCCTGTTTAATACCACGCCATCTTTTCCAGTTTGTATATAGCGATGCCTGGAGGTGTATAAACTTCAATTTAACCCCTAAGGGACTTAAGGCATACCGGTATGCCCTGTTTCCCGAGTCCTTAAGGACCCAGGGCATACCGGTACGTCCTAAGTTAAAAAAAAAGATTGTGGCGCGGCGGGGGTTAATTGTGACAGGATGCCCGCTGAAATCATTCAGCGGGCATCCTGTCACAACGCCGGGGGGGTCATGTGACCCCCCGTATCGGCGATCGGCGCAAACCGCAGGTCAATTCAGACCTGCGGTTTGCGGCTTTACCTGCGGTTTGCGCTGGCGATCGGGCGTGCCATCGGGTCCCCATGCGGCTGTAGGGGGGACCCGATGGCATGGAAGGCAGCGCGATGTCTAAGGAAGGCATCGCGCTGCCTTCCGGTGACGAGCCTGTGGAATGCATTGTAAAGGATTAGACCCCCAAAAGTTCAAGTCCAAAAGTAGGACAAAAAAGAAAGTGAAAAAAAAAGTTTAAAAAATAAAGTTTTCCCCCCAAAAAATTAAGTTTCAAGTAAAAATAAACAAAAGCGTCATTTTCCCCAAATAAAGTAAAAAAAAATTGGTAAAAAATAGGGGGGAAAAAAAGTATACATATTAGGCTCTATAAACATATCACATGACCTAACCCTTCAGATGAACACCGTAAAAAAAAAAAAAAAAAAATGTGCTAAATAAAAAAAAAATTGTCACCTTACATCACAAAAAGTACAAAAGCAAGCGATAAAAAAGGCGTTTTCCCACCAAAATAGTACCAATCTAACCGTCACCTCATCCTGCAAAAAATGAGCCCCTACCTGAGACAATCGCCCAAAAAAATAAAAAAAACTATGGCTCAGAATATGGAGACACTAAAACATCATTTTTTTGGTTTTAAAAAAGCTGTTACTGTGTAAATCTTACATAAATAAAAAAAAAGTATACATATTAGGTATCGCCGCATCCGTATCGACCGTCTCTATAAAAATATCACATGACCTAACCCCTCAGATGAACACCGTAAAAAATAAAAAATAAAAACTGTGCTAAATAAACCATTTTTTGTCACCTTACATCACAAAAAGTGTAATAGCAAGCGATCAAAAAGTCACACGCACCCCAAAATAGTGCCAATAAAACCGTCATCTCATCCTGCAAAAATCATACCCTACCCAAGGTAATCGCCCAAAAACTGAAAAAATTATGGCTCTCAGACTATGGAAACACTAAAACATGATTTTTTTTGCTTCAAAAAAGAAATCATTGTGTAAAACTTACATAAATAAAAAAAAGTATACATATTAGGTATCGCCGCATCCGTGACAACCTGGTCTATAAAAATATCTAACCTAATTATCTAACCTGTCAGATGAATGTTGTAAATAACAAAAAATAAAATGGGTGCCAAAACAGCTATTTCTTGTTTTCTTGCCTCACAAAAAGTGTAATATAGAGCAACCAAAAATCATATGTACCCTAAACTAGTACCAACAATACTGCCACCCTATCCCGTAGTTTCTAAAATGGGGCCACTTTTTTGGAGTTTCTACTCTAGGGGTGCATCAGGGGGGCTTCAAATGGGACATGGTGTCAAAAAAAACTGTCCAGCAAAATCTGCCTTCCAAAAACCGTATGGCATTCCTTTCCTTCTGCGCCCTGCTGTGTGCCGGTACAGCTGTTTACGACCACATATGGGGTGTTTCTGTAAACTACAGAATCAGGGCCATAAATATTGAGTTTTGTTTGGCTGTTAACCCTTGCTTTGTAACTGGAAAAAAATTATTAAAATGGAAAATCTGCCAAAAAAGTGACATTTTGAAATTGTATCACTATTTTCCATTAATTCTTGTGGAACACCTAAAGGGTTAATGACGTTTGTAAAATCAGTTTTGAATACCTTGAGGGGTGTAGTTTCTTATATGGGGTCACATTTATGGAGTTTCTACTCTAGGGGTGCATCAGGGGGGCTTCAAATGGGACATGGTGTCAAAAATACCAGTCCAGCAAAATCTGCTTTCCAAAAACCATATGGCATTCCTTTCCTTCTGCGCCCTGCTGTGTGCCCGTACAGCGGTTTAAGACCACATATGGGTTGTTTCTGTAAATTACAGAATCAGGGCCATAAATATTGAGTTTGGTTTGGCTGTTAACCCTTGCTTTGTAACTGGAAAAAAATTATTAATATGGAAAATCTGCCAAAAAAGTGAAATTTTTAAATTGTATCTCTATTTTCCATTAATTCTTGTGGAACACCTAAAGGGTTAACAAAGTTTGTAAAATCAGTTTTGAATACCTTGAGGGGTGTAGTTTCTAGAATGGGGTCATTTTTGGGTGGTTTCTATTATGTAAGCCCCGCAAAATGACTTCAGACCTGAATTGGTCCCTAAAAATTGGGTTTTTGAAAACTTATGAAAAATTTCAAGATTTGCTTCTAAACTTCTAAGTCTTGTAACATCCCCAAAAAATAAAATATAATTCCCAAAATGATCCAAACATGAAGTAGACATATGGGGAATGTAAAGTAATAACTATTTTTGGAGGTATTACTATGCATTATAGAAGTAGAGAAATTGAAACTTGGAAATTTGCAATTTTTTAAAAAAAAATGAGTAAATGTGGTGTTTTTTTATAAATAAAAATGTTTTTTTTTTTTACTTAATTCTACCAGTGTCATAAAGTACAATATGTGATGAAAAAACTGTCTCAGAATGGCCTGGATAAGTCAAAGCGTTTTTAAGTTATCAGCACTTAAAGTGACACTGGTCAGATTTGGAAAAAATGGCCAAGTCCGTAAGGTGAAATAGGGCCGATTCCTTAAGGGGTTAAATGTGCCTGTTTTCCATCCACAGGCTACATTTGGGTGCACCTGCGAGGCCTGGGCCATATCAGTCTTGAGTGGGACTTGCAGACTCTCCCTCCTCCCATTGCAAGAATGGCTTCATGTTGGAGGTAACTGGTGAGTTTTCTGTGAGTAGGACCTCACGCTCCTGTAATTCGCCCACTGGCCCCTGGTATTGCCCATACGGCACAGGTAGGTGAGTGTTAGGACCTGAGCTACTTGAGAAACCCTGGTGCGGTGCTCGGCTCAGATATGTCCTCCACAGTAGCATATGTTGGCTAATCTCTCAATTTTAACATCAGTTTGAGTGTTTAGTAAGACTGCAGAGTGCACCTGTCTTTGCTATTATTATATTGATGCAGCAGCAACGCTTTTTTTCTTCTGTGCTAGTGGTTATCAGATATGCATAATCTTGACTGTATACACTAAGAGACAGGCATGCTTGGCTGCAAAAAATTTAATGGTAATGTGTTGAAGTGAATTTATATTTTCGTACTGTGGGCCTCATGCACATGGGCATAATATTATAGCTCCATTTTGTACTAAACTAGGGCTCCAATAGAAATACCTGGTGCCTTCTGCAGCTACCTGGAGGGTAGGATGGTAGGATTGGTGGGGGTGATGATAGTGGTAGTAGTTCTCACAGTTCACGGTAGCTTGCTCCACCTTGGTGCTCCCTAGGGCCATGCAGTAACTGTAGGGTGAACTGTTTCCTCCCTTGGGCACACCCTGGTGTTGAGTCTTCCGCCTGGTGGTAGTTGCGGTGCCCTTGATGGTAAACAGTCCTTTGCAGTAGTCCTTCTGGGGTACTACACCTCTACTATGCTTTTAATTTTTTTCTGTCAGATTCTATATGAATGTGACAGAATAATTGTGTCATGCTCCATCAGATGCTGTATGTATGTAAGTATTCTCCTCTATAGAAGTCATGTTATAGAGCCATGCAGACTCATTGCACTACATGAATAGGTTATTGGTTAATTCCCTCGGGTCCTATTGCTACAGATTAGTCCCTCCCGACTTTTAAAACCCAAATAAATAATACGCAGAGACCAAGTCAGATTTTAAGCGGCCACAGCAGCCATTTTTATTAACAAAATAAATACATAACCATAAATAAAAACATAAATTAACCCTGACGAGAGAGGCCCTCGAAGCCCCAAAGTTTATTTTCCACCAATACCAAACATGGCACTTGTATCTTGCCTCCAGTCGTAGAAAGCCAGCTCGGAGACACCAACGGATGGATGCCTCTCACTACCACCAACTGCCCAACCATGCAACCATGAGAGTCCAGCCCCATCATTGAGGCCCTCCTATTCTCCAGTATCATCAATACCACCAACTTTGAGGACCTCCCACCACCAACAACGAGCAACTTGACCCCCTTATCCCCCAAGATTGCGTGTCCCTCTACAACCCTAATTCTCTCTCAATTCCTCCCTGAAGCTATGAATCTATGCCCACAGCATTAAGATGAACCCCATCCATCCTCGAAAATTAACCAACAAATTAACCAACACCCAACTCAAGTTCGGAATGCCTAACCGCTACTGCCCCATTCCTGGCCATGAATTTACCTATCACCCTATTTACCTTAATCCTTGCCTTATTCAGGCGATCCACCGAACATGCTTCCCACCACACCGACCTGATGAGGCACAATGTCTGACCATACTGTTACAATGGCCGAGAATAGAGTCCACAATCTCAACAAATCGAACTTTATATCGCTTATCAATTACCTAAATAGTCTAACACCCAAATCATTACCCCCAAGGTGAAGAACTAAAACATCAGAAGACCTGTCCAATTGCGTAAAAGGATGCACCTCCCTTAAAACGTCGCCCCACAACCAGTGGTGTATCTTGGTTTTGTGCTGCCCTAGGCGAGACTAAACTCGGGCACCCCCCTAATATAAATTTGACCCACCCCTTCCTATCACGGCCAAACCCCTTCCTCTGTAAACCCCACCCCTTCCTCTTTAGGCTCCACCCTTTCCTGTTTTGCATAACGATATTAAGAAATTTATCGCGATAACGATATATATCACGATAAATACCAGTTTAAAAGAAAAAAACACAAGGAGACATTATACTGTATGGGAGAGGCTCAAGGAGACGTTATACTGTATGGGGCAGCCTCAAGGAGACGTTATACTGTATGGGGGCAGCCTCAAGGAGACGTTATACGTTATAGGGCAGCCTCAAGGAGACGTTATACTGTATGGGGGCAGCCTCAAGGAGACGTTATACTGTATGGGGCAGCCTCAAGGAGACATTATACTGTATGGGGGCAGCCTCAAGGAGACATACTGTATGGGGGCAGCCTCAAGGAGATGATATACTGTATGGGGGGCGGGGGCAGCCACAAGGAGACATTATACATATTGTATGGGGGCAGACATAAGGAGATGTTATACTGTATGGAGGGCGGGGGCCGGGGGCAGCCACAAGGAGACACTAAACTGTATGGAGGCTGCCACAAGCAAATAGTGCACTCTGCACTGTGTCATAAATAAAGGTGGTATGTGTGTCAGACTGTCTTTGGTGGCCCTGGCCTCTCCTTGAGGCTGCCCCATACAGTCTGTATGGGGCAGCCTCAAGGAAAGGCCAGGGCCACCATAGACAGTCTGACATACCACCTTTATTTATGACACAGTGCAGAGTGCACTATTTGCTTGTGGCCTCCCCCATACAGTTTAGTGTCTCCTTGTGGCTGCCCCCATAAATAAAGGTGGTATGTGTGTCAGACTGTCTATGGTGGCCCTGGCCTCTCCTTGAGGCTGCCCCATACAGTCTGTATGGGGCAGCCTCAAGGAGAGGCCAGAGCCACCATAGACAGTCTGACATACCACCTTTATTTATGAGTCTCACTCTCACAATGCACTATTAGCTTTATAACTCTCGTCTCACTCACTCCTGTTCCTCTGCCTGGACTGGACCTGGACATTCCTCGCAGGGCAGGCCAGGAGTCAGGCGAAGTGGCCAACTCTGTTCTGTGACTGTGTGAGGAGGGAGGTCTGTAGAGACTTTTCCTGTGGCTGCCGCTTGTGTTGTGAATATTCCGGCCCACTGCGCATGCGCGAAAAAAGACGGCTCAGCGCAGGCGCAGTAGGAGCCAAAGGTAGCAGAAAATTCCTGCGCGAGCGCATGCGCAGTGGGCTGAAATAGTCTACCTTCGGCGTGTTCACTCTACGGGGGAATCCTCCGCGTCTACGCCGACAAACCCCCGGCAAATCGAATCAGGAGCCGAGGTGAGAGACACACCTCCCACGTCACTCCTGGAAGTGACGTGGGTAGCAAAAAATTCCTGGTAGGTGAAAATTCCGGAACACCTGAGGTCGGGAGGAAGTCAGGAGGACTCGATAGGAGGGTCACTCCTTCACTATGCGGCGCCGGTGATGCCGCTCGCATAGTGAAGGATCGGATTCAGATCGGCAAGCATCGGACAAAGGGGAAAAAAAGTTTGGCACATTTTACTATCACTAGGCAAACAAGGCATTTTGCCGCCCCATTGGCAAGTGCCGCCCTAGGCAAATGCCTTGTTTGCCTCGTGATAGATACGCCTCTGCCCACAACATACCTTTAGACCCAAGCCACCGCAGAACAGCGACATTCCTCTGAAACCCCAGTTGCCGCCCGTTCGGCCGGACATCTGCCCTCAAAGCACCCCCAAAAAAAAAGAGTGCCTGAGAATCCAGACTAATGCTGGGCAACCCCCTGAAACAAAGCAAAAACAAACAAACACAACGTAAGCCTAAGACGACCCTTCCCCTATAACCTCCCTAACCTCAAATACGACCGAAACTGAACTGATTCCCACCTACCAATCCTTTTTATTACCTCATCACTCAATTCTAACCTAGCTACCTCCGTAACAGCCCCAATCCTAAACGAATGCCCTGTATAATCCCCCGGATCAATTCCCCAAATCTTTTAAGCAACTCTTAAAAACAGCTAAGAACTGTAAAGGTGACAGGAATGACCCATCTGGGAACACCCCCCAATGTTGATACTAAACCGTGTTCTTGCAGACACCTAACCGGGCATAACAGACACCAGCAGACAAACAGCAAGACACTAAACCCTCTACTTTCCTTATCAGTTTTTGACATGCGAATCCTAATGATGAAAAAAATTATGATTACACTTACCGGTAATCGGATTTTCCAGACCCCACAACAGCACCACAGAGAGAGAGGATCTGCCCCCAGGGACAGGAAACCTGCAGATTAAAAAGGTGGAGCCTCTCTCCAACCTCAGTGGTTTACAGAGCATGAGAGCGACCCCGACCCAGGTTAGTTCATCTAATTATGTATACATATATATATATATATATAGAGAGAGAGAGAGGAAAATTCAAGGCAGCACTCCTAGTATAGATGTTTGGGTGCCAGCGGCGAAAACACCTTACCAAGGTGTGCAATATGGAATAAAGAATGACACCGCAGCACGTCCGTTTGGTGAAAAAAGTGGGATTCATTATTCACCTGTGCGATGTTTCGGTCCGCTTACTGGGACCATTTTCAAGCAATTGCTTGAAAATGGTCCCAGTAAGCGGACCGAAACGTCGCACAGGGGAATAAAGGGTTCCACTTTTTTCACCAAACAGACGTGCTGCGGTGTCATTCTTTATTATATATATATATATATATATATATATATATACACTCACCAAAATAATTATTAGGAAGACCTGTTCTATTTCTCATTAATGCAATTATCTAGTCAACCAATCACATGGCAGTTGCTTCAATGCATTTAGGGGTGTGGTCCTGGTCAAGACAATCTCCTGAACTCCAAACTGAATGTCAGAATGGGAAAGAAAGGTGATTTAAGCAATTTTGAGCGTGGCATGGTTGTTGGTGCCAGACGGGCCGGTCTGAGTATTTCACAATCTGCTCAGTTACTGGGATTTTCACGCACAACCATTTCTAGGGTTTACAAAGAATGGTGTGAAAAGGGAAAAACATCCAGTATGCGGCAGTCCTGTGGGCAAAAATGCCTTGTGGATGCTAGAGGTCAGAGGAGAATGGGCCGACTGATTCAAGCTGATAGAAGAGCAACGTTGACTGAAATAACCACTCATTACAACCGAGGTATGCAGCAAAGCATTTGTGAAGCCACAATACGCACAACCTTGAGGCGGATGGGTTACAACAGCAGAAGACCCCACCGGGTACCACTCATCTCCACTACAAATAGGAAAAAGAGGCTACAATTTGCACGAGCTCACCAAAATTGGACTGTTGAAGACTGGAAAAATATTGCCTGGTCTGATGAGTCTCGATTTCTGTTGAGACATTCAAATGGTAGAGTCCGAATTTGGCGTAAACAGAATGAGAACATGTATCCATCCTCTGATGGCTACTTCCAGCAGTATAATGCACCATGTCACAAAGCTCGAATCATTTCAAATTGGTTTCTTGAACATGACAATGAGTTCACTGTACTAAAATTGCCCCGACAGTCACCAGATCTCAACCCAATAGAGCATCTTTGGGATGTGGTGGAACGGGAGCTTCGTGCCCTGGATGTGCATCCCTCAAGTCTCCATCAACTGCAAGATGCTATACTATCAATATGGGCCAACATTTCTAAAGAATGCTATCAGCACCTTGTTGAATCAATGCCACGTAGAATTAAGGCAGTTCTGAAGGCAAAAGGGGGTCCAACACCGTATTAGTATGGTGTTCCTAATAATTCTTTAGGTGAGTGTATATATACATACAGTATATATAATTTTTTTTTTTTTTTTTACACCCTGTGCAACTCAAGTCAAGAAACCAGAAACATCAGGGAGGGAATAAGGAAGGGTGCTGTCGAGGGGTCTGGAAAATCTGATTACCGGTAAGTGTAATCATCATTTTTCCCTTACCCCATGACAGCACCACCTAGAGGATTTACAGAGAAGACTACCCCTTCCTTCCTGGGGGGGGGGGAGGGGGGGGAACCACTTGCAGAACTTCTTACTGACAGAAGAACAAAGGCAGAATTTTAGCTGGAGCCAATAGAGACGGTAAGGTAGAAGGAGAAGACCACGTGGCAGCCTAACAGGTTTGCACAATAGAAACATTAGCCCTCCCCTCCCAAGAGGTAGACTGTGCAAGTAGAAAAAGTTTCCCTACCTTCTCACTATTGCCTTTGCTGAATGAATATCAACATCTATATTTTACCTATGATCAACTGGTGTTACAAAAAATTGTTGGACCCTAGGTTGGGTCATTTGTGAAATAATACCTCTGATGCCTATCTAAATACTGCATCTATGTCCCCTGATGAATCTATGTCCCCTGATGAGCCCACTTTACACACTGGGGGAAACGCGTTGGGATAAAGGGACCTGTAAATTAATTGCGATGACCTTTGCAAACTGAAGGTTTTTTGTGTTAATCAGGATACAATTCGATATTGCAGAAATTGTACTGAGCATCTATTCATCGTTACGTATTGAGCAATGACTCACCTTGATGTATTCAGCACTTTTTTACTCTAATGTACTCAGCATATATCTATTTTGATGTACTTAGCATTTTATTTTGTGTGCTCAGCGTTTATTATTTTTCGTATTTATAGTAGGGTATCTAATAGAACGACCTTAGGGCACTTTATTTAGGTGCCTTGCATATCTGTCTCCAGGGCCATCCGAGGGCTTGTAGGAGGTCCCTGAATATGGGATCGCCCCCATCGGGGCGGCCATTCCGTTCTATAAACAGGAATCGATAGCATAGGGTGAGAATCAGGGATAGGTCCCCCATCAGACCATCACCATCCTGCCTAGAAATCTGCCCTATCCCGTATTGTGGAATACGAATGACTGCTGAGTTTACATAGCCTTTCTTTTGATTTAATATTCTTTTTTGTTTTGCATATTTTGTGTTGGGTAATTTTAGCGGTTTGAATAAAGGCTACGTTTTAATTAGGGTGGTACTCTGTGAATACTCTATACTTGACTTTATACTACCTTGCAGGTACATGACTTTATACTACCTTGGCATACTGACCCTCTGACGGGCTACTGTCTTAGCTGTGATTCCAGAAGAAATGTAAGCCAGAGAAAAAATGACCTAAGCTATCTGGCTAGTTAACTCTTCGAGGCCGCCTTACTCTTATTTATGCCAAAAAGGAAACAAAAAGCCAGAGGACTTCTCCAATCTTTAGTTACCCCTAGGTAACGTATAAGGCATCTCCGAAAAGTCCGGACAGTGGCAACTTATTCCTTTAGATTCCTGGGCTTATCAGAAGTGCTTGAAAAGTTATGAAATGTAAGGATACCCAGATGGAAGCATAGGGAATCTAAAAGCTAACTAGCGGTCCGAACCTAAAGAAAAAAAAGGGTCGGATCAATAACATTCTAGGAATTTTTAATACCGGTCATTATACTTAAATCTAGAATAATCTTATAAAAGAAATCTCAAATGGGTTTCTCGTCAAGTGTTTATCAAAATAATCGTAACAGATTTTAACAAAACATCTTAGAGAAGTACTTATCTTGACAAGCAATGACCAACTGAAGATGATTGCTGAACACCAATTCCTTTGGTGAAGAATATATTGCAAGACAGATGCTTTGATCCAAGATCCACTGGAGGCCTTGTGTTACATCTACCAGAAGAACCTTAGACGTCAAATCTCCTTCCTCGCAATCTGGTATTCATGATGGAAAACTACTGTGGCCTCCATCCCCTGGGGGAGCTCACGGGTCTGACGCCAGAGGTCCAAAGAGCACACTGGACCCTTCAGTTTTGGAATTCTAGATCCGCGGCAAGTATTTATAGAGTTTGCTGGTGCGCCATACCTCCTGTAGGTCATCCAGACTAAATGTTCCAGTCCATCTTAATACTCCCCACCAGAAGCCATATAGAGCTCTGTTGATACGCCATACATTATGTAGGCCATTCAAGCAATATGGTCCAGCCCATTTTCTCACTCCTCATCAGGAGTATTATAGGGCTTTGTTGGAATGCTATGCCTATTGTAGACTATTAAACTACAAATTCACAACCAAACATAGGCATGAGTAGTCCACTATTTAGACATGGCAACAGAAGACACCAACCATGCAGACATGGCCGCCAGTAGCTGTCCCCCATGCCGACACAGCTGTTGAAGCTGTCGGCCACGTGGAGCTGTCCGCTAATCAACACACTAGATAAACTCAGCAGCAGAAGGAGACAGCAAGAGCCGTCATCCCAGCAAGCATAAACACAGAAGCAAACAGCTTCCTAGGTACATGAGGCCAACCAGGCAAATACCAAAATGTAGCCAGCCTGCCAGTCACAGATTCCAAGGTAATCAACCAGACAGTCAAAGACTCAAAAAAAGCAGTCAACCAGCCAAACAGGTATAGGCTCAAAGGCAGCCCGCCGGACAGGCACAGGCTCAAAGGCAGCCACCCAGACAGACACAGTCCCAAAGGTAGCCAGTTAGATAGGCACAAACTCAATGGCAGCCAGCCAGACAGGCACAGGTTCACCTGCAACCAGACAGACTGGTACAGGCTTAAAAGCAACCAGCCCAAAGGCAGCTCCAGACCAGTACAGGCTTAAAAACAACCAGCCATAGGCCCAAAGGCAACTTCAGACCAGCACAGGATTCAAAGTCAGCCAACCAGACAGGCACAGGCTCAAAGGCATCCAGCCATAGATGCATAGGCCCAAAGGCAGCCCTGCAGACAGGCACAGGCTCAAAGGCAGCCATCTAGACAGGCACAGGCCCAAAGGCAGCCAGCTAGACAGGCACAGGCTCAAAGGCAGCCAGCTAGACAGGCACAGGCTTAAAGACAGTCAGCTAGATGGGCACAGGCTCAAAGGCAGTCAGCTAGACAGGCACAGGCTCAAAGGTCAGCCAACCAGACAGGCACAGACTCAAAGGCATCCAGCCATACAGGCATAGGCCCAAAGGTGGCAATCCAGACAGGCACAGATTCAAAGGCAGCCAGATAGACAGACACAGTCTCACAGCCATTCAGTCGACCAGGCATAGACTCTACAGGCATTTAGGTGACCAGGCATAAAAGCTACAGGTATTCAGCCGACCAGTCAGATGCTGTAGGTGCAAGCCAAACAAGTATAGATGCAACAGGCGTTCATCCGACCTACAGGAAAAAATGCAAGACATTCCACCAATCAGGCATATATGGAAATACCTTTAGCCATACAGGCATCAGTAATCAGAAAAACCAACATAACAGAGACGTTCAGGCAAGAAGGCCTGAAGACAGTCATTCAGTCCTCCCGAAGCCAAGAGGCAGAAAAACAGGCCATAAAGCCAAGAAGCAGACAACCAGGCCCCAAAGCAGTGAGGCAGACAACCAGGCCCCAAAACAGTGAGGCAGACAACCAGGCCCCAAAGCAGTGAGGCAGACAACCAGGCCCTAAAGCCATGAGGCAGACAACCAGGCCCTAAAGCCACGAGGCAGAAAACCAGGCCCTAAAGCCAAGAGGCAGAAAACCAGGCCCTAAAGCCAAGAGGCAGACAACCAGGCCCTAAAGCCAAGAGGCAGACAACCAGGCCCTAAAGGCATGAGGCAGACAACCAGGCCCTAAAGGCATGAGGCAGACAACCAGGCCCTAAAGCCATGAGGCAGACAACCAGGCCCTAAAGCCATGAGGCAGACAACAAGGCCCTAAAGCCATGGGGCAGACAACCAGGCCCTAAAGCCATGAGGCATACAACCAGGCCCTAAAGCCATGGGGCAGACAACCAGGCCCTAAAGCCATGGGGCAGACAACCAGGCCCTAAAGCCATGGGGCAGACAACAGGCCCTAAAGCCATGAGGCATACAACCAGGCCCTAAAGCCATGGGGCAGACAACCAGACCCTAAAGCCATGGGGCAGACAACCAGGCCCTAAAGCCAAGAGGCAGACAACAGGCCCTAAAGCCATGAGGCAGACAACCAGGCCCTAAAGCCATGAGGCAGACAACCAGGCCCTAAAGCCATGAGGCAGACAACCAGGCCCTAAAGCCATGAGGCAGACAACCAGGCCCTAAAGCCATGAGGCAGACAACCTGGTATTTGCTGTGTAACTTAAGTAGAGTCATTATAAGGAGTACCTTCTTTCACAGCCATGGGAGCTACATGATCTAGGCTCCTTTTTCCTCATCTGAGCTGCATGCCAGAGAATGCACCGGAATGCATGTTCCCTCCATGGATCCATGCTGCATGCGGTGGAATGCAATACCCCTCTGGGCTGCTTCCTCTTATCCATGGATCTGGGTTTCAAACATTGCGTGGCCTTACTCCACTGAGGGGCCCACGCACCTGCCGCAAGAACTAGACAGAGGGCCCGGACCCCCTGGTTCCTAGGGTCCTGTCAGACCAAAACTATGGCGCGATAGACCCCGGCAGATATTACCACATAGCCCTCCAGAACATTTCTGGGATCTCCTAGGCTAGCGATACCTGAAAGGAAAACTGCAGGTCTCCCGCTCCAGGGACAGGAGACCACTGATGTTGGAGAAAGGCTCCACCTTTTTATTCTGCAGGTTTCCTGTTCTTGGGGGTGGATCCTCTCTCTCTGTGGTGTTGTCGTGGGGGAAGGGAAAAATTTAGATATCTGGTGTACAGGTACGACTTTTTTTTTAAAGGACCTTCTCAACTCCTCTGTTTGGCATTTATTTCTCTGCGGAACTGGTCCCTGCACGTGTTCCATCTTTTCTTAAGTTGTTGTACTGAAAATAAAATAATACTAAAAAAAAATATTATAAATTTATTATTATTAATACAAATTTACTAGACAAAATTTGAATTAAAGCTCAAAGTGTGATTTTGCTCCCGTGCACACGATCAATGCTGTTTTGGGAAATATAGCCCGCTCACGGACCATGTGTCTCAGAGGGCATACGGTCGTGTGTATGAGGGCTGATACAAACATCCTTCTAGTTTTAGGGCTCATGCACATGGCTGTTGCACAGCTGTGGCCATATTGCAGGCCGCATACGGCACTCCCCAATGCACGGAATGATCGCTCAACGGCCATTTGCATGAGCCCTAATAATCAAATTTGTGAAAGAGGCCTATTATCAATTAATATCAAAGACATTAGAAATATTTAATAAAAACTGTGGTTATTAAAGTATAATTTTATATTTTTTTTTTTACATGTTCATCGGTTGCTATGCAATAAATTATGCATTGCTGAAAAGAATTTATAATGTATGCTATGCAAGACATTTTCTGACTAGGCCTCTTGCACAATATATATTTAATTTACAATATATACATAAAAGTGAGTTGGCATCTGTCATGAAGAAGCATAGAATATGAGCATAGAAAGTACTGTATCACTCAAAAGTACACTATCTATGCTGTTCCAGGACATATGGCCCACTCACGGACCATAAGGCATCATGCATAGTGATGAGCGGCAGGGGATATATATAAATTCACGATATTTCGCAAATATTTTGTCGAATATTTGTCATATATTCGCGAATTCGAGAATTTGCTATTATTTTCAAGATTACGAAACTCGGCAATGTAATATTTGCGTAAAGCGCGCGCAATACAGGCGTGGGTCACTTTTGCTACATTTTCCAAGGTGCTAGAAGTTTCCTTAGACTGGAGAAAATGGTTGGCACGGCAGAACATTAAAAATGGCTTTATATGCAGAGAGAGTGCTCCAATATATTCGCGATTGCGCTAATCGACAATTAATGATGCGCATATATTGGCGCAATACATGAAACTTCACATTTTAGCAGGTCTGACTACATATTACTGATTGGTGCACTAAGTATTGTTGTGAACTTGTGACATTACAGCACTATGTCTGTAGCATGTATGTATGAACAGCAGAACCTATCACACTACCTAAAACCCTGCACTGGAACCTACAGTCGTGGCCAAAAGTTTTGAGAATTACATAAATATTGGAAATTGGAAAAGTTGCTGCTTAAAGGGGTTATCCCACTTAGCAGTTTCATACTTACCTGCTGCCACCGCGCGTTCACTTCCTGGATTCTGGCTGGGGGCGGGCTTCATCTTGATTGAAGTCTTCTCCCGGCCGGGCCGCGCGCTGGACTGAACGCGCACGCTGCCGCGCATGCGCAATGTGACTTATTTCTGGCCAGTATAGTACAGAGCCGGCGTGCGCGTTCGCAGCTCTGTACTATTCTGGCCGGGAAGAAGTCACCGTCGCGCATGCGCGGCAGCGTGCGCGTTCAGGACAGCGAGTGGCCCGGCCGGGAGAAAAGAAGAAGTCTTCTGGGCAAGCGCGACCATCGGGATTTTGCGGAAGAGCGGTGGTCGTAACCAGGGGAGACCGAGTCACAACAATAAGGTAAGTGGGGATGAATTTTCTCCTAATCGGTGGGAATTTGTTAATAAAGTATATTTACAAAAATGATCACTGTCAAATCATTAACAGATTTAACAGTGATCATTATGATGGGATAACCCCTTTAAGTTTTTATAATACCAATTTACATATACTCCAGAATGTTATGAAGAGTGATCAGATGAATTGCATAGTCCTTCTTTGCCATGAAAATTTACTTAATCCCAAAAAAAACTTTCCACTGCATTTCATTGCTGTCATTAAAGGACCTGCTGAGATCATTTCAGTAATCGTATTGTTAACTCAGGTGAGAATGTTGACGAGCACAAGGCTGGAGATCATTATGTCAGGCTGATTGGGTTAAAATGGCAGACTTGACATGTTAAAAGGAGGGTGATGCTTGAAATAATTGTTCTTCCATTGTTAACCATGGTGACCTGCAAAGAAACGCGTGCAGCCATCATTGCGTTGCATAAAAATGGCTTCACAGGCAAGGATATTGTGGCTACTAAGATTGCACCTCAATCAACAATTTATAGGATCATCAAGAACTTCAAGGAAAGAGGTTCAATTCTTGTTAAGAAGGCTTCAGGGCATCCAAGAAAGTCCAGCAAGCGCCAGGATCGTCTCCTAAAGAGGATTCAGCTGCGGGATCGGAGTGCCACCAGTGCAGAGCTTGCTCAGGAATGGCAGCAGGCAGGTGTGAGCGCATCTGCATGCACAGTGAGGCAAAGACTTTTGGAAGATGGCCTGGTGTCAAGAAGGGCAGCAAAGAAGCCACTTCTCTCCAAAAAAAACATCAGGGACAGATTGATCTTCTGCAGAAAGTATGGTGAATGGACTGCTGAGCACTGGGGCAAAGTCATATTCTCTGATGAAGCCTCTTTCCGATTGTTTGGGGCATCTGGAAAAAGGCTTGTCCAGAGAAGAAAAGGTGAGCGCTACCATCAGTCCTGTGTCATGCCAACAGTAAAGCATCCTGAGACCATTCATGTGTGGGGTTGCTTCTCATCCAAGGGAGTGGGCTCACTCACAATTTTGCCCAAAAACACAGCCATGAATAAAGAATGGTACCAAAACACCCTCCAACAGCAACTTCTTCCAACAATCCAACAACAGTTTGGTGAAGAACAATGCATTTTCCAGCACGATGGAGCACCGTGCCATAAGGCAAAAGTGATAACTAAGTGGCTCGGGGACCAAAACGTTGACATTTTGGGTCCATGGCCTGGAAACTCCCCAGATCTTAATCCCATTGAGAACTTGTGGTCAATCCTCAAGAGGCGGGTGGACAAACAAAAACCCACTAATTCTGACAAACTCCAAGAAGTGATTATAAAAGAATGAGTTGCTATCAGTCAGGAATTGGCCCAGAAGTTGATTGAGAGCATGCCCAGTCGAATTGCAGAGGTCCTGAAAAAGAAGGGCCAACACTGCAAATACTGACTCTTTGCATAAATGTCATGTAATTGTCGATAAAAGCCTTTGAAACGTATGAAGTGCGTGTAATTATATTTCACTACATCACAGAAACAACTGAAACAAAGATCTAAAAGCAGTTTAGCAGCAAACTTTGTGAAAACTAATATTTGTGTCATTCTCAAAACTTTTGGCCACGACTGTACACTATATCAGGATCTAACCTACACTGACTATCTCCCACTAACTATCTGTATTATATATATATAAGCTATCTAACTAACTATCTGTATTATATATATATAAGCTATCTAACTAACTATCTGTATTATATACAGTACAGACCAAAAGTTTGGACACACCTTCTCATTCAAAGAGTTTTCTTTATTTTCATGACTATGAAAATTGTAGATTCACACTGAAGGCATCAAAACTATGAATTAACACATATGGAATTATATATATAACAAACAAGTGTGAAACAACTGAAAATATGTCTTGGTTTTCACTTCACAGGTGTGCCCTGTCAGGTTTAATAAGTGGGATTTCTTGCCTTATAAATGGGGTTGGGACCATCAGTTGCGTTGAGGAGAAGTCAGGTGGATACACAGCTGATAGTCCTACTGAATAGACTGTTAGAATTTGTATTATGGCAAGAAAAAAGCAGCTAAGTAAAGAAAAACGAGTGGCCATCATTACTTTAAGAAATGAAGGTCAGTCAGTCAGACGAAAAATTGGGAAAACTTTGAAAGAAAGGGCTATTTGACCATGAAGGAGAGTGATGGGGTGCTGCGCCAGATGACCTGGCCTCCACAGTCACCGGACCTGAACCCAATCGAGATGGTTTGGGGTGAGCTGGACCACAGAGTGAAGACAAAAGGGCCAACAAGTGCTAAGCATCTCTGGGAACTCCTTCAAGACTGTTGGAAGACCATTTCAGGGGACTGCCTCTTGAAGCTCATCAAGAGAATGCCAAGAGTGTGCAAAGCAGTAATCAAAGCAAAAGGTAGCTACTTTGAAGAACCTAGAAAATGACATATTTTCAGTTGTTTAACACTTGTTTGTTATGTATATAATTCCACATGTGTTAATTCATAGTTTTGATGCCTTCATAGTCATGAAAATAAAGAAAACTCTTTGAATGAGAAGGTGTGTCCAAACTTTTGGTCTGTACTGTATATATATAAGCTAACTAACTATCTGTATTATATATATATAAGCTATCTATCTAACTAACTAACTAACTGTATTATATATATATATATATATATATATATATATATATATATATATATAAGCTATCTATCTATCTAATGTAGTGTGGAAAGCACAGAGCACAGCAATGACACTGCTGTCTCTCTCAGAACTGCAAAAAACTGGCTGCTGGGGAGGTTCTTATATAGTAAGGGGTAGGCAACTTTCCCTATTGGTTGCGAGGGATGTTGCTAAGCTCAGACAAAGACATTGCAGCCTTCTCATTGGCCCACAAGCAAGAAGCAGGGAGGGATCATGGGTTCAGAAGAAAAAAAATCTAGAATATTTGAAAATACGAATATATATCGCTATATTCTAAATATTTGCGAATTCTTGAAGTGCTGATATTCACGATTGCTATTTGAATATTCACAGCCAACACTTGTCATGCACACATCCGTGGAGCATGGTCTGTGAAAACCCGGCCTGCCGTGCTGATGAGTGCAGGAGTGCACAGCGTCATAGCAACCAATGAGTCACGGGGGCAGGCCTATATTTTTTTCTATTTCCTGCGGATCCGCAATTGCGGATGACATGTGGATGACATATTGCACCTTTCTGCATGTCATTGTTTCATGTGATGTAAATAAACACAGCATGCAGGATTACTGCACAGGAGCCATGTTGGTAACATACCATAAAGACAGGAGCAATTGCCACAAACGGAAAACAGTATACAGGAAGTGGTGCACCAACATAGCATCCATAACATCTTCCCCTTTTTTAGTGTTAATAAATGAACATTGTAAGTTTTGAAGAGAGATAACAATAATGCAGTTGATACTCTATAGGTTGAGTCTCATAGGTGGTTTTAAACATCTGCCACTACGGGTGACGACTGGTCCTTGTAGTCTGGGCTCTTATCACCTTCTACTGGCATGTCTTGCGCGTGGCTGCTGGTAGATGTACTAGCTTGCTCAGGATTGCCAGTACCATTTTTGCAGACCCATTGACAACAACGGGGCCACGGACCGCAATTTGCGGCCAAAAGTAGGACATGCTCTATTTCTTGTGCGGATCTGCATAATGGAACGGAACTACGGATGTAGACAGCATACTGAATGCTGTCTGCATGTTTTGCGGCCCCATTGAAATGAATGGGCACGCATTTGTTCTGCAATTTTGTGAAACGGATGCGGATTACAAATTGCGGACGTGTGAATGGACCCTTATGACGAATGGCGTAACAGAAAAATTATCAAAATAGTCTGCATTTTTTTCATCGCTTCACCTCCCCAAGTTCAGTTCTTGTTGGTTTTTTTTCCCAATTCCGCTCCATTTAGAATTTTTTCCCTGCTTCCCACTACATTGCATGCAATATTAAAGGGTGCCATTAGAAAGGACAACTTGTCCCGCTATGTGAACGAAAACCTAAAATAAATTATGGCTTCGGTAAGGCAGGGAGTAAAAAAACAAAAATGCAAAAAATGGAAAATCGCCGTTTTTGAAAAGGGTTAAAAACTAATTGATGTCATTTTTGATAGATAACATTTTGATTTTGCTTTACTTTATTGCAACAAAAAATCATTGTACTGTAGGTCATCTGTCTTTGATGGCAGCCTGTGTAGTTCACCTCTGCGTCTGATGTTCTAGCATCCCTTCCTCCTTTCAGATATCTGTTTTATTTATAAGTCAATCTCACTTCCCAGTTGTCTTTTTGCCTAATGCTAGAGCAGATGAGCGGCCATACATCTCTTCCTGTCAGCTGGTTGTGCAGTGTTAGTGTCACTGTCAGGCGGCTGCTCTCCTCCTGGGCGAACACAACGGCACATGGTGCACAGGGAGAGGGGGAGGTTAAAGTTGCAATGACAGGAAAAACACAGGACCAGCTGCCTGGAAGGGATATAGAGAAGCTCTGAAGCTTATCTGCTTCCTACATCCTAACAATAATTATAGCACCAGGAACACTGCTGTTTTCTACCCTATTGAGGCTTTGACAAGGCTGTGTCTGTTACCTGTTTGTTAAACACACATTGAACAGCAAATACATTAGGGCCTAATTAACCAGGAAACAGCATTAGTAACTCCCCAACAGTGGCATATAGGCAAATAGTATCATCAACGCAAAGCCGCGATAACATGCAGCACCTCAAATGGCCCCAAGAGGGACAATTAAATGACACAGACAAACTAAAAATAATATTACAATATTACTTGAAAAATGTCCAGATACCAAAAACTACAAATCATCATAAATTATACACAGGGGCGTAGCTAAAGGCTCTGCTTGGGCCCCCTTCCATTAGGGCTTTGTGGCCAAGGGCAGGGAAGCACATAGCCTTCGTACTGCAAAAATTTAAACGGCACCCGTCCATTCCAAATTCTTGATCTAACCTCTTCCTTCCAGCCAGAGGTGTAACTTGTCTTCTTATGTGGCACAATGGTCTTTGGGCCCCCTCAGGCTCCTGAGCCTGATAGCGACTGCCAGGGGCGGATGAAATGCATGATAGGCCCGGAGCTGTCTACCCAACTCGGGCCCCTCCCTCCATTTTAGTTAAAGTTTTTTTTTTTTTCTGTATAAAGAGGCTGCGGTGCTTTGTGAGCACCACAGTCTCTTCCTAGGCCATATGACATCACATTCATCGTTCACATGGGCGAAGTGCAGCTCAGTCCCATCTGAGTGATTGGGGATGAGCTGCAATACCAAGCACAGTGCTATCAAATGGAGAGAGCTGTGCTTGGTAAGGAGCAAAGAGGCTGCAGCGCTCACTGGAACATCGCGGTCTCCTCAAACAGCTGATTGGTGGGGGTGCCAGGAGTCTGACCCCCATCATCTCATAACTCTCTGAGTACAGATGTCATAGATGTTACCTGCAGTCCTATGTTAACACCCCACATAACACAGTGAACTATCGTGTTATGTGGGGTGTTAGGCTACTTTCACACTTGCGTTAGGAGCGGATCCGTCTGGTATCTGCACAAACGGATCCGCTCCTATAATGCAAACGCTTGCATCCGTTCAGAACGGATCCGTTTGCATAACCATGAAAAAAAATAAATTTTTTTTTTTTTTTTGTTCATGATAATGCAAACGGATCCGTTTTGACTTTACATTGAAAGTCAATGGGGGACGGATCCGTTTGAAAACTGAGCCATACTGTGTCATCTTCAAACGGATCCGTCCCCATTGACTTACATTGTAAGTCTGGACGGATCCGCTCGCCTCCGCACAGCCAGGCGGACACCCGAACGCTGCAAGCAGCGTTCAGGTGTCCGCTCACTGAGCGGAGCGGAGGCTGAGCGCTGGCAGGCGGATGCATTCTCAGTGGATCCGCCTCCATTGAGAATGCATCAGGGCTGGACGGCTGCGTTCAGGACCGCTCGTGAGCCCCTTCAAACGGAGCTCACGAGCGGACACCTGAACGCAGGTGTGAAAGTAGCCTAACATAGGACTGCATGGAACATATACTACATTATCTGCACACAAAAACTTATCACTGTTATCTGGGCTGTTACATAGGACTGCAGGTGACAAATTTAAATTTTAGTTGCCAAATTTAAAATACATATGATTATGATAAAAAAAAAGACTTGGAGGAGAAGATGAGACGTAGGTCACAGTAGAGAGCCAGCTCTACATATAGGTGAATACAGCACCATATACCTGTTACATCCAGCGACATCTCCTGTCATTTAGACCTTCTCTTTCCTCTTCTCCTCCGTTTGACCCAGACCACCATGACAAATTCTTTCAGCCGCGTTTCGTCTCTACAGAGTTTGTTACACAGACACATTAGATTTCTCATAATTGGGGTCATTTATCAAACTGGTGTAAAGTAGAACTGGCTTAGTTGCCCATAGCAACCTATCAGATTCCACCCTTTATTTTCCAAAGGAGCTGTCAAAAATGAAAGGTGGAATCTGTTGGCTACTAAGCCAGTTCTACACCAGTTTGATAAATTATCCCAAAGGTCCCTATAGTGTCTACATCAGTTATAATGTCCCCTAGAGTGCCCCCAATAATAATAACACCCTATATTTTGCTCCAGGTAATAATACCTGTATAGTGTCCCCAAAAATAATGTCCCCTAATAGAAATGCCCTCACACTACCCCATACAGTAATTTCCCCCACACTGCCCCATATAGAAATTTCCCCCACACTGCCCCATAAAGTAATTTCCCCCACACTGCCCCATAAAGTAATTTCCCCCACACTGCCCCATAGAGTAATTTCTCCCACATTGTCCCATATAGTAATTTCCCCCACACTGCCCCATATAGTAATTTCCCCCACACTGCCCCAAAAAGTAATTTCCCCCACACTGCCCCATAAAGTAATTCCCCCCACACTGCCCTATAAAGTAATTTCCCCCACACTGTCCCCATATAGTAATTTCCCCCACACTGCTCCATATAGCAATTTCCCCCCACACTGCTCCATATAGCAATTTCCCCTACACTGTCCTTATATAGTAATTCCCCCCACACTGCTCCCATATAGTAATTTCCCCCACACTGCTCCATATAGTAATTTCCCCCACACTGCTCCATATAGCAATTTCCCCCACACTGCTCCATATAGCAATTTCCCGCACACTGCTTCCATATAGTAATTTCCCCCACACTGCTCCCATATAGTAATTTCCCCCACACTGCTCCCATATAGTAATTTCCCCCATGCTGCTCCATAAAGTAATTTGCCGCCACACTGCCCCCCTATGAAGTAATTTGCCCCCACACTGCCACCCCATGAAATAAATTGCCCCCTCACTGCCCCATGAAGTAATTTGCCCCCACACTGCCCTCCCATGAAATAATTTGCCCCCCCGCCTATGCCGGGATTATACTACCAGATAGGCCTTAGGCCTACTAGGTCTGAAGCCTATGGCGGTGATTGGCGGGGCAGAATGTGGGTGTTCGGGTTGGCGTTGGGCCCCCCAGCGATGTCGGGCTCGGGGCTGCTGACCCGAACACCCCTGTGTTAATCCGCCACTGGCGACTGCTACCTCTGCACTAACTATAGCTATGCCCCTGATTATACAATTGAAAATGCTGAGAAATATATAGTGGTGGTTGTGTTATCAAGTAACTAAAGCAAGATAGATTTGAGCTGAATATGTAATAACTACTTTACAATCATATTATTATCAACTTCAAAGGTTAGAGCCACACAGTGTTGGGGCAATACACTCTACAGCAGTGTTCCTTAACTCCAGTCCTCAGGGCCTACCTGCCGGTCATGTTTTTAGGATTTAGTATTTAGTATTGTGCAAGTGATATAATTGGTTGCATCAGGACTTACCACAGGTATTCTGCAGGATATTGCCAAGTCATAACCAGGACTACCTGAATTTTCCAAAAATAAGGGTCAAATCTGAATCTAAATCTTTGGTGATTTAGGTGAAATTTTTCAAAATGGCATTAGCCATTTTTCAGATCAAAAGTCTAGAAAGATGAAGAAGGAGAATGACATGACCCCAGGCAGTGTGAGTGTGCACACACTGGTAGGCATTTAAAAACCCTACAGGGCTGTTTGTTACCACCAACAGTCATGCATTTACCCATATCCATATATACCAGTGTCCATAAATACCAGAGAGTAATCCACATCTTTTCAGGGCAATTGGAGCACTCTCGATTCGGTTTGAATTTATTCGGACCTGAATCAAATCACCCCACCAATTTGGCTGTAGCAAATCCAAATAGAATTTCAAGAAATTCACTCTTCACTATACAGGACCATTTGGAAATTCCCCATAACTGATCCCCAATACATGTGCATCTGTATGCAATTCCCATAGAAAGTAAAATGCACATTGCTATTATTAAAGGGATTGTCTTTTTTCTTTATTTTACCAAAGCGTTGGGGGGCCTGGTAAAATAATAAAAAAGAAAACCTTCCTTTCCAGCACCTGATCTGATTGAGCAGTGCCACTCTCTCATCTTCCCAAGCTACAGCCCGCGACACATAGTTTGGTTGCAGTGGTGACATTCATTATGCTGCTGCAACCAGTCATTGGCCTACAAGGGCTTGTGCCAGTACACCACCTGAGGCCAGTGTGTATGGAACCTCACTGCTGCTGCCAAAAAATACATGACTGGCTGCAGCTCAGTGTTGCTGAATGGAAGTTGGCATGGGAAGGGAAGTTTTTTTTATTATTTTTCCAGCCCCTCCCCCCATCACTTTGCTAAAATAAAAAAGACAACCCCTGTAATGTAATGATCTTGTTCTGTTGTTTTATTTAGGTATCTCATTACTTCATCCCTCACCATAAATGGTTACTTCCAGGGGGATATGAGCTCATCAGGCATACTATTGTTAACGTGCTATAATACAATTGGTTATCTTGGTAGGACCCCCATACACTTGTTCTGGATGTTGTGTCTAAAGGCTGGAAGGTCAGAGGTGAAGTACTAAGTGCAGCTGCACACATGCCATTGTTCTGAGCCGACCACTACAGGCTGTGATGTGGATTTCCTTTTGCTCACCTAATGTCTAGTAGCAGCAGACAGTTAGGAACTTGTTGCATATCATGCTATGTGGCTAAGTTTACACCATTTCTCTTTCCTGTTGGTTCATAGTCGTCTTTGTTCTTGTTCTTTTTGCAGTAGCATAGCTGCCTACAGAATCAGAAGTAAATTTACACCTTCTGAATCTGCAATGAGCAGGACACTGGTACAGTGGGTCAGCTATGCAGTGGGTCAGGATATATGTGTAGTAGTTCGTGACGCCAATTGCAGCTTGCGCAGGTACTGTAGCAGGGCCCTTTAAGATGTAATAACTCACGTACCAGGTGAGGAATGCCAGAGGGGGATAATGTCTCTGTATAGTAGGTATTGTAGTGTCAACGGTGTTTCCTACCTTGGTACGGCTGGACTCCTGGATCCTGGCTCACTTGCAATAAAATTGAGTGTGGTCAGTAGGAGTAATTGAGGAATGAATGCAATCCAGACAGGAAATATAATCCAACTTGTCTTTACTTAGTGATTGGCAGCTTTGATCCATACAAGTTACAGCAATAGTCTTGGGTCCCAGCAGGTATTGGCAATATGTGGCAGGAATCTATATATATATTCTGCTTCTTGTCATATGCCTAGCGAATCTGGCAGGTATCTGTCTTCTGCTCTGTCTGTCTTCTGCTTGATGTGGGCCTGACTAGCTGTGGAGGGATTTAGCTTCTCCTGGACTCTGGATAAGTACTCTCAGGACTGCTCGCAGGGTATGATGGCTTCTTCCTGGAGATCTGTTGTTCTGGAGGGCTGCTTGCTTTGTCAACCAGCTGAGGTAGAAGACTCAGGCTGGGAAGAGTGATCCTTGGCCTCAGCCAAGGCTGGATCCTAGGTTGCGATCCCTGAAGTTGGGAGCTCCTACCAACACAGCCTACCCCTAGCAGGGGGCTGGAACACACTCTCCACTAACTTCCTCTCCTCCCCATGAGATAGGATGTGGGAACAGTCCACTCCTCCTCAAAGAGGGGGGAGCTAGCTTGGAATGAACTATTCCAGCCTAGACACACTAAACTAGTTAAGGTCTGCTGAACATATTGCTGCCACCTGCTGGTGTACATGGAAATTACAGCAAATACATTATACAGGCCTGGAAAATACATATAATAATGAATGCATTGTTAGATCACACAAGATGACAATACACATATACATCTGACATGTTGTAGCAGGGAGACAGAAGTTTAGTGACATACTTCAGGATGTTACAAATCTAAATTTCTACATTTACAAAAGGACATAATATGGCATTCAAATAGGCTTTTACTACAGATAGTTTTACAACCTTATAGGTGTTTTCCTGTCTGTCCTGACAACCCTAATGGTTTTAAACTGCCAGCAATAAAAAAAAAATTAAACCTGTCTACAGCCCCACCGTTCCCATTATTATTATTATTATTTATTATTAAAGCGTCATTCATTCCATAGCGCTGTACATATGATAAGAGGCGCACATACATAATACAGACAATTGCACTAAGCATGAACAAGACGAGTTACAGACTGGTACAACAGGACAGAGGGCCCTGATAGAATGGCCCCTTTACTTGGCCACAGTTCAAACCTTTGGGGTTGTTGACTCCTAGGCTAGATGATCCCTTTTACCCTAATCAGGTGTGACCAGTAAACTGCACATGCATAAAGATTCCAGTACACATGTGAAGACAAACTAATAAAATGTTCACTTTATTAATAAAATTAATAAAATAATCAAAATATAATAAAAAAGATTCTTACGCATTTCAAACCATTATGCACTGGTTTGTTAATCAATCAATAAATGTCAATTTTTTATTGGTTGATTGTGTCACGTGTTTTGACTATTAAAGAGTGATCATTTTATTAGATTGTCTTTAAAAAAAGTACTGGAGCCTTTATGTAGGCAAGATTTGCCCGTTGATGAGATGGCATTTTTTTTTTCACTGTAGATTTTATAACGCTAGCGGATGCAGGCACAATTTACACATCTACGAGGTGGAAAAGCAGTGAAAAGGCTGCGGCGCTACTGCAAGCTGATGGGATGGCTGTTCTGAGATCGCAGCTGCACGCTAATCATGCAGCTTCAAAGGGGCAGGCCGCTGTCAATAACCAGGGCCCCTTTCTATCAAAATATCCAGGCCTATATTGTTAGCATTGAGGGTGACTAGTCCCACGCCAAATGACAAAGATATTGTCTATAAATCTCAGCCAGATTACAATGTCCACTGTAAGTGGGTGGGGGAAGGGGGGGTTCAGAAAAGACTATGCATCTCTCCCACTAGCCCAGGAACATATTTGCGTATGATGGGGCACAAGGACTCCCCATCGCACAGCCCCATAGCTGGTGGAAGTAGATGCCGTCAAAAAGAAAATAATTGCGAGTAAGGGTAAACTCAAGTATTTGCAACATGAAAATTTTATGTGCCTGGAACTGGCAACCCCTGGTACTCAGGAAAGACTCAACTGCTTTTAACCCAAGGTGGTGTAGGATAGAGGAATACAGGGCCTCTACATCAATGGACCGAAGCAGGGAGTATTCATCCAAAAAGACCCCCTCCAATCTAGCTAATAGGTCACCCGTACCTCTGATATATGACGGTAAGGTTTTCACAAAGGGTGCTAACACAGCATTGATGTATATATCCATGTTTTGGCTAAGACTGTTGACTCCTGAAACAATTGGTCGTCCTTTCAAATTAGTGGTACCTTTATACATTTTAGGTAAACTATAAAAGGTAGCCACTGTAGGGCATCTACAGTTCAGGAAGTCAAACTCTTCTTCTAATATGAATACATTATCTTTAGCCTCACGTAGGATATTGATGAGTTTCAGTTGATCTGTTTTAGTGGGATTACTCTTCAACTTTTCATATGTTCCCTCATCTCTCAAAATGTCCATACACATCGCTCTATACCGTGAAGTATCCAATATGACAATGTTACCACCTTTATCAGAAGGCTTAATTGTTATTTCCTTATTTTTTTATAAGATCCCTAGGACCCTGGATTCCTCTTTTGTGCAGTTGAGTCTCCCCTGAGTTAGTGAAAGTCTTTCAAGATCAACAGAAACCTGATTTACAAATGCATCAATACAGGATGGGTCCCCTATAGGTGGCATCCTTGTACTTTTTTTCTTCAGTGAAGTGAAAGGACCCCTACCTTCCTGGGGGGCACTATCCACTAGGCTATACAAGAGGCGTATGTCCTATAGGATGTCCTGTGGGACCCCTAGTTCCCTGCTTTCCCTTTTATTCACTAGCTGAAAGTGCTTGTGCCATCTCAGTTTTCTAGCAAATAAATGAAGATCTTTTATCCAATTGAAGAGATTAAAGGCCTGAGTGGGTACATACGACAGACCCTTACCTAGGACCCCCTGTTTCAGCGGTTTGCAAAATGATAGAGGACAGATTTAATACTTGGCTAGATTGATGTGAGGCATCGATTAGGCATGGGTCGGGGGAGATTTCTGCGAGTTGCGTCCCTGCAGTTGGTAAGGCAGCCCTTGATCTAAAAAACTCTGGCTGCTATTTTCCTGTCCACCTCTACTCCCCACCCTTCCCCCACCCCTTGCCCGACCTCTCCCTCTGCCTCGATTCCTCCTCACAATCACCTTCGGAGATCTCAGTATCACTTGACGAGATTAAATTGTATGTGCTTCCGCTCCTTCAAATGATACTGAAATTTTTCCAGGGAGCTCTTAAGTTGTGATTCCTTAGTTGCAAACTCAGGTTCCTGTTTAAATTTCTGTGTAATTTCTATTTGATCCATTAGGGTTTACTCAAGTGTCTCAAAAGTGACTTTCACCTCTTCCAGAAGTAATTGCATAAATCGGAGGGAACTATTTGTAGCCTCCTCCTCCCATTTACTGATTAGACTCCAGCTTCTACATCTACTTGCTGGTGTGAGTGTTATTCTTAGGCTCCTGGGAACTATTTGATGTTTCATGTAGTTCTCCAGGGACTGAACCTCCCACCAGGAAGTAGTGTGCTCCTTTTAAACCTTTGTTAACTCTTTGAAAGCTACATTGAAAGAACGGGTATATCTTTTTTGGGAGAGGACCCTTTCTGAAAAGACCTCACTAGCCTCACACAGTCATTGATTTCTGTCAAGGCCCGTTGTGAGAAAACCTGCCATGTCCCTTAAACCTAGAATAAATATTGAATTAACCACAGGAGTATAATGGTCGCTAATGATAACCAAAAAAATGGGTACCCAATTATAAATACAGAAAAATGAACAGAACTGGTGGGTAACCTCAAATAAGACTTAACTTTTAATACATCAATAAAAATACCCAAAAGGAGGTGAAAAGGTCCCTTGCCACGATACAAGACACTTATTACAAATCACTCAATGGTGAGAAAGTACAAAATTGCTATATGTAGTGCCAACAGACCTGAACGGGAGCAAAGGAGTGGAAGGGTAAGGGAGACTGGGTCTCTTCCTCCTATTGGTCCCTCCCTATATGTCCACACCTCCTAAGTTATCCCTAGGTGTCCCTACACCAGATGCTCCCCTTGTGGTCCTGTTGAATGTTGTCGGGCAAGGGGTAGGGGGGATAGTGTCACCGCCAGATCTCTGAGAAGCTCTGACAGACGTTCTTCAGTACCTCTTGCATGATGTTCTTTTGTTTTGGTTTTGTTTTGTCATCTCTTCTCCCTCTCCCAGCTGTCATCTATTAGCAGTGATTGCCTCCCTTTATATCCCCTCCCATACTGCCTCACTTTGCGGTTTATACTACTTCCTGGATTGTGCTCACTGCTAGATGCTGCAACTGTTGGTTCCTCAGATAAGTCTATTCCTTTATTTGTGTTTTCCTGTTGGCTTGATTCTAGGTGACCCTGACTCCCTCCGTATTAAGTGCAGGGAGCCGGTGGTCGTGTCCCCTCACTATAATAGGGTTTTCAGGTGTCACTCAGTCTAGGTACGTGGACATGCAATTTTCTATCATAGAGATCTTTGCATGGGCTGAGCAGTCAGGGAGAGCTCTAGGGCTTTTATAGGGCTCACCCATATGTTCCTTAGTTTGGGATCAAGTCAGTCAGATCTTTATTTGTGACTTCTAGTTTTCTGCAAAACCATCCGTGACATTGTAAACCGCCAAAACCGTCTTAAGCATGGATCCGGTTTCAGCCTTGACGGACCGCATGCGGGGTCTTTCACTGGAGGTAGCAGATCTCCGTAAAACTGTATCTCAGTTTCAGGTGACCGGTTATGCTTGCGTTCATGGAGTTTGTTCTGAGCCTAAGATCTCGCTTCCGGATACCTTCTCTGGGGGTAGGGAGAATTTTGTTCGTTTTAGAGAGGCTTGCAAACTCCATTTTCGCCTACATCCCCATTCCTCTGATGATGAGGAGCAGAGGGTGGGGATCATCATCTCGCTGCTCAGGGATAACGCTCAGTCTTGGGCCTTTTCGCTGCCGGTGGGGGCACGGTCCCTCCGATCAGTGGATGAATTTTTTGTAGCCCTGGGGCAGATATATGATGGTCCAGATCGCATTGCTCTGGCTGAATCTAAACTGAGTCTTTTATGCCAGGGTAAACAGTCCGCAGAGATATACTGTTCAGAATTTTGGCGATGGGAAGCTGATACTGGTTGGAATGATGCTGCACTCCGAAGTGAATTTTGCCATGGTCTTTCAGAGGGATTGAAAGATGCTTTTGCCTTTCATGAGAGACCTACCTCCTTGGAGTCTGCCATGTCTCGGGCTGTTCGTATTGACAGGCGTCTTAGAGAGAGAGGAGAGATCACTCCTTCCTGTCATTCTCAGTCCAAGGACAGTGGGGCGGTCTCATTTAGTGTGCAGGGGCCTCAGTCTCTCTCAATCCCCTCTGAGCAGGAGCCTATGCAGCTGGGTTTGCTTGCCTCTAACAATAGAGGATTCAGCTCTCAGAGGAGAGTTTGTTTCTGTTGTGGAGGTATAAATCATTTGGCAAATGTTTGCCCCTCTAGGAGATTCAGGGAGTTTTTTGAGGGTAATAAAGAAACAAAAAGAAAAAAGTCCTCTAAAAACATTCCATCTGTTACTATTGGCAAGGTTGATGCGGAAATTGAAGCTTTTCCGTTTGCTTGTAGTTCCCGTTTTGTCCTACCTGCCAGGGTGGCGCTAGATAGCAAGAACATTGTTTGTGAGATTTTTGAAGATAGTGGAGCAGCTGTCAATCTCATTGATAATCAATTTTCTATAACACATGGTTTCCAGGTATGCACTTTGGGAAAGGACATACCTGTTTTTGCTATCGATTCTGCTCCACTTTCTCAAAAATCGTTAAAGGGCATAGTTCACAATATCCGTTGAGGATGTGTCATGTTTCGTCCTAAGCGGATTACCTACCCCTCTAGTGTTGGGGCTACCCTGGCTCACTAAACATAACCCCACCATTGATTGGCAAGCGAGGCAAATAAATGGTTGGAGTGACTTTTGCAGAGAGAATTGCCTCTCGCCTTCTCTTTCAGAGATTTCTACTAAGACTGTGCCATCTTCTCTCTCTGAATTTTCGGATGTGTTTTCAGAGAGTGGTGTCCAGGAGCTGCACCTTCACCGGGAGTACGATTGCCCTATTAATCTCATCCCAGGAGCCAAGCTGCCTAAATCTCGTTTATACAATCTCTCCCAACCAGAAAGGGTCGCTATGCATAGTTATATCTCTGTGAGCCTGAGAAAGGGACACACCCGACCCTCGAAGTCACCTGTTGCCGCTGTTTTTTCCATGTCTGGATTTCAGGGAGCTGAACAGTATCACAGTTCGTGACCCTTATCCTCTTCCTCTGATCCCGGACCTGTTTAACCAGATTGTTGGGGCTAAAGTTTTTTCTAAGTTGGATTTACGAGGGGCATACAACCTGGTCAGGGTCAGGGAAGGAGACGAATGGAAGACGGCCTTCAATACCCCTGAGGGCCATTTAGAGAATTTGGTTATGCCTTTTGGTTTGATGAATGCTCCAGCCGTCTTCCAACATTTTGTGAACAGCATTTTTTACCATTTAATGGAGAAATTTGTACTAGTGTATCTAGATGACATTTTGATTTTTTCTCCTGATTTCAAAACTCATAGGGATCACCTACGTCAGGTCTTGCTCATTCTGCGGGAGAATAAATTGTATGCTAAACTGGAAAAATGTGTGTTTGCGGTTCCAGAAATTCAATTTCTGGGTTTTCTTCTCTCCGCTTCTGGTTTTCGCATGGACCCCGAGAAGGTCCGCGCTGTGCTTGATTGGGAGCTTCCTGAGAATCAGAATGCGCTTTTTGGGTTTTGCCAAATATTACAGGAAGTCCATTTTGAATTATTCCTCTGTTGTTAAGCCACTCACTGATATGACTAAAAGGGGGGTAGATTTTTCCTCCTGGTCGGTAGATGCGCGTAAGGCCTTTTCTAGTATCAAAGAGAGTTTTGCTTCCGCTCCCATCTTGGTACAAACCTGATGTCTCTCTGCCCTTCATTGTTGAGGTGGACGCTTCTGAGGTGGGTGTGGGTGCGGTCTTGTCTCAGGGTCCCTCTCCTGCCAAATGGCGACCGTGTGCCTTTTTCTTGAAGAAACTCTCCTCCGCAGAGAGAAATTACGATGTGGGAGATAGGGAGTTGTTGGCCATCAAGTTAGCTTTTGAGGAATGGCACCATTGGCTAGAGGGAGCCAGACACCCTATTATCGTGTTTACCGACCATAATAATCTGGCCTACTTGGAGTCAGCCAAGCGTCTGAACCCGCGGCAGGCCAGATGGTCTTTGTTCTTTTCAAGGTTTAATTTTGTTGTCACGTTCCGCCCTGGGGTTAAGAATGGGAAGGCGGATGCCCTGTCACGTTGTTTTCCGGGAGGGGGGAACTTTGAAGACCCGGGTCCCATTTTGGCTGAAGGGGTGGTTGTCTCTGCTCTTTATCCTGAATTGGAGGCAGAGGTTCAGGCAGCCCAGGCAGAGGCTCCTGATCTTTGTCCTCCTGGGAAGTTGTTTGTGCCTCTCGTTTTATGACACAAGGTTTCTAAGGAGCACCACGATACTGTCCTTGCTGGGCTCCCGGGGGATAGAGCCACAGTGGATCTCATTGCTCGGAGATTCTGGTGGCCGGCTCTTCGTAAGACGGTTGAGGGTTTTGTGGCAGCCTGCAAGACCTGCGCTCGTGCCAAGGTCCCTCATTCACGGCCATCGGGTCCTCTCCTCCCGTTACCCATTCCTTCCCGTCCTTGGACACATCTGTCCATGGACTTCATTACGGACCTGCCTCGTTCCTCGGGGAAGACTGTGATTCTGGTGGTAGTGGACCGTTTTAGCAAAATGGCGCATTTCATTCCTTTTCCTGGGTTACCCAATGCTAAAACGCTGGCGCAAGCATTTGTTGATCACATTCTCAAATTGCATGGCATTCCTTCAGACATAGTCTCTGATAGGGGCACGCAGTTTGTTTCCAGATTCTGGAAGGCTTTCTGTTCTCGCTTGGGAATTCGGTTGTCATTCTCTTCTGCTTTCCACCCGCAGTCGAATGGCCAGACAGAGCGCGTCAATCAGAATCTGGAGACATATCTGCGCTGTTTTGTGGCAGAGAATCAGGATGATTGGTGTTCTTTTTTGTCCCTTGCTGAGTTTGCTGAGTCTTTTTTGTCCCTTCTCCCTCTCCCAGCTGTCATCTATCAGCAGTGTTTGCCTCCATTTATATCCCCTCCCATACTGCCTCACTTTGCGGTTTATACTACTTCCTGGATTGTGCTCACTGCTAGATGCTGCAACTGCTGGTTCCTCAGATAAGTCTATTCCTTTATTTGTGTTTTCCTGTTGGCTTGATTCTAGGTGACCCTGACTCCCTCCGTATTAAGTGCAGGGAGCCGGTGGTTGTGTCCCCTCACTATAATAGGGTTTTCAGGTGTCACTCAGTCTAGGTACGTGGACATGCAATTTTCTATCATAGAGATCTTTGCATGGGCTGAGCAGTCAGGGAGAGCTCTAGGGCTTTTATAGGGCTCACCCATATGTTCCTTTTTTTGGGATAAAGTCAGTCGGATCTTTATTTGTGACTTCTAGTTTTCTGCAACACCATCCGTGACAGATAGAGGTGGACAAAAAGATAGCAGCCAGAGTTTTTTAGATCAAGGGCTGCCTTACCACCTCTGACCCATACCTAATCGATACCTCACATCCATCTAGCCAAGTATTAAATCTGTCCTCTATTATTTTGCAACCCGCTGAAACGGGGGTCCTAAGTAAGGGTTTGTCGTACCCACTCAGGCCTTTAATCTCTTCAATTAGATAAAAGATCTTCATTTATTTGCTAGAAAATAAAAGGGAAAGCAGGGAACTAGGGGTCCCACAGGGCATCCTATAGGACATACGTCTCTTGTATTGCTTAGTGGATAGTGCCCCCCAGGAGGTAGGAGTCCTTTCACTTCACTGAAGAAAAAAAGTACAAGGATGCCACCGATAGGGGACCCTTCCTGTATTGATGCATTTGTAAATCAGGTTTCTGTTGATCTTGAAAGACTTTCACTAACTCAGGGGAGACTCACCTGCACAAAAGAGGAATCCAGAGCCCTAGGGAACTTGGTAAAACTTGGCTCTTTTGGGATAGTCACCATCCAACCTCCTTAAAAAAAAGGCATTCCAGTTGGACAGTACCTCCGTGCCCTGAGAAACTGTTCCACTGATGAAGCATTTGAAGAAGAGTGTAAACTCCTATATAACAGATTTACAGAGAGAGGCTACCCCAAAAAAACACTACACAGAGCATACAACAAAGCTAAAAAAAGTAATAGGACTGCATTGCTCTCTGAAGTAAGAAATCAACGACAAAACCAAAAAATCGTACGATGTATAGGTAATTTTGACAGCCAACACAATAAAATCCGAGATATATTGAGTAAACATTGGCACATACTGCTTGCAGATGAGGAACTAAAAGAAATTCTTCCCCTCCACCCTGCCATCACATTTAGAAGGGGACCCAACTTAAGAGAAAAATTAGTACACAGCCATTATACTTCAGAAAAAACATCAGTTAAGCAAACATGGCTCAGCACCACAGGTTCTTACCCGTGTGGTAACTGCACTTTTTGTGCCAAAATGCCCCCAAAAAAATAATTCACTAACCCGGTGGACAATAAAAAATATACAATTAGGGAATATATAAATTGCAAATCCACAGGAGTCATCTATGCAATACAATGTGGGTGTCCCAAATTGTATATAGGTAAACTATCCAGGAATTGAGGAGACGTATATCAAAACATCTAAGTACCATAAATACGGAATCTGATACATCGTTATCCAGACATGTAAAAACAGTTCACCAAGGTAATATTGATACCCTGACAGTATGGGGAATTCAGAAATTAAAGATGGGCCAGCGGATGGGAGATTTGGATAAGAAGCTTCAGCAAGAAGAAACGAGATGGATACATCGTCTCCAAAGTTTGGCCCCTCAGGGGTTGAATGAGGGGTTTACATTTGTATCCTTTCTCTGAATTGGGAATTCATAGAGATATATCATATCCTTATAAAATAAATATATTAATGTATTTGCAAGGCAAGTGTTCATATAAAACTATCAACATAAGAAAAACAAAAAACGTGGCGAGACCAGTCAAGCTGTATATCAGGGTATTTTTTATAATTTATAAAAAATAATAATAAAAAATATGAAAAATAAAAATAAAAAATGAATATATGACCGGCACCTCTAACCTCCAGCCATTATTCTTCAGTCCAGTAAAATATAAAAAAACAAATAAATAAAAACAAGCAAACTTACCTACAAAGGTATTCCAGTGATAGAGGGGACGTCCTGTAGGAAATACAAATCAAGGGTTATAAAATGGTTAAAAATAATAAATAGATCTATAAAATTAATGTCATAAAACATAAATGATAAATGATAATTTTTTTAAAAAAATACAAAATAAAAAACACATAAAAACACAAAAACTTAAAATATAAAAAAAACAAAAATTAAAATATATAAACAACAACAAAAAATTATATATAAAAATAAAAGAATTATATAAAAAATAAAAAATTAAATTAGAAATAAATAAATAATAATAAAAATAAAAATACACTTCTAAAAAATTAGAAAAATTGAATATATAAAATCAATAAGGTAAAATTTAGTAAAAGGTAAGCAATTATAACAATTAAAGGGTATATAAATCCATAAATAGTTTAGAATTAGCAGAGATGTACAGATAGTAAGCAATTAGGTCCACTATTAGAGCTAATAAGCCAGATACATGTTAAAAGCTGGTTATACATAACTAACAAACAATAATTATTACCAATTAATAATCAAAATATTAAAAAATTCTATTTCTAAAATTGAACAGAGTAGCAATCATTGACAATAGAAAAAGTAGAGCACTGGGTGAAAGTAAGAAAAACATCAACAGTAGTGCAGCGATGTCCTCAATCGCATACCTAATCATTCATTCATTTTATAGATTACTTAGTTAGGTTTAGTACCACAGTAATATGAGCTATAGGAGCCACGCAAGCGCATAGAGGGTTAATAGATCCCCGGTCCATCTCAGCAGCGTGAGCGCATAGCTCTAAATCCCTGAGCATGCGCATAGGAGCCTACCATCGGACGCCAGCGCCAACATTGTAACAGGCGCATGCGCAAAAAACAAGTAGAAACGAAGGATCCTATTGGAGTACTGAGAGAGGCGGGGACGAGGTGACTATAGTAGTCAATCACTGATAGGTTTAAAAACAGTACGGCATAACGAAATGTATCCCGAGTGGATACAAATGTATTACATCACTGGAGGGAGGTCATAAAAGCTGCGGTCACGCCCACCACAGGAGCAGTCTGCCCGTTCCCCTGATGACGCCAAGGCTTTTGGCGAAACATGTCGGGGGGCAGTGTCCTGTAAAGTGTTTTAATACAGCATCAGTTTGTAAGGTTCGATAATAATGACTATTAGCTAAGCAGTCAGATAGGGGTAAATGAGGAGGAGGGCACGCCAGCTACTAGTTAAGTAATTGATAGGAGTGAGAGTTAGTAAACTCCTGTGACGGACCACAAACAATAGTGGTATAATAAAATTGGAGCAGCACAGCACGTGCAGGAGCTGCTAACTATAAATGCAGCCAAAGCAGAGCAGTGACCTGTGACGGACCACAATTAGTGGTATAACAGAACTGAAGCAGCATAGTACATGCAGGGGCTGCTAAATAAAAAGCAGCCAAAGCAGAGCAGAGATCTGTGACGGACCACAAACCAGTGGCATAATTACATTGGAGCAGCATAGCACGTGCAGGTGGCTGCTAAATATAAAGCAGCCAAAATAGAGTATCTAAATATATACTATAACATCAGATAGCTGGCAGCACCTCCAAGGGGTACCCCCAAGACGCTAAAAAATTAACAACTATGAAGTTTATTTAAAATAAAAAACATCATACAGATTGCAAGCTGAGCTGATAATTTTAATTGAGAATGTTATGTCAAACGATTTATTAACTGATACAATAAATGTTACGTTTTATTTAAAATATATTATCACATGTGTCAATTTAGAGACAGCCATTGATCCTAGCGATCATTTGAAAAATTTAAAAATTTGTGTCTCAACACATTGTGAAGGATCATTCTAAAAGTTAATAAGGGGGAACTTTGAAGACCCGGGTCCCATTTTGGCTGAAGGGGTGGTTGTCTCTGCTCTTTATCCTGAATTGGAGGCAGAGGTTCAGGCAGCCCAGGCAGAGGCTCCTGATCTTTGTCCTCCTGGGAAGTTGTTTGTGCCTCTCGTTTTATGACACAAGGTTTCTAAGGAGCACCACGATACTGTCCTTGCTGGGCTCCCGGGGGATAGAGCCACAGTGGATCTCATTGCTCGGAGATTCTGGTGGCCGGCTCTTCGTAAGACGGTTGAGGGTTTTGTGGCAGCCTGCAAGACCTGCGCTCGTGCCAAGGTCCCTCATTCACGGCCATCGGGTCCTCTCCTCCCGTTACCCATTCCTTCCCGTCCTTGGACACATCTGTCCATGGACTTCATTACGGACCTGCCTCGTTCCTCGGGGAAGACTGTGATTCTGGTGGTAGTGGACCGTTTTAGCAAAATGGCGCATTTCATTCCTTTTCCTGGGTTACCCAATGCTAAAACGCTGGCGCAAGCATTTGTTGATCACATTCTCAAATTGCATGGCATTCCTTCAGACATAGTCTCTGATAGGGGCACGCAGTTTGTTTCCAGATTCTGGAAGGCTTTCTGTTCTCGCTTGGGAATTCGGTTGTCATTCTCTTCTGCTTTCCACCCACAGTCGAATGGCCAGACAGCGCGCGTCAATCAGAATCTGGAGACATATCTGCGCTGTTTTGTGGCAGAGAATCAGGATGATTGGTGTTCTTTTTTGTCCCTTGCTGAGTTTGCTTTAAATAATCGTCGTCAGGAGTCTGATAAGTCACCATTTTTTGGTGCATATGGGTTTCATCTGCAGTTTGGGACATTCTCTGGAGAGGGGTCTTCTGGTTTACCTGATGAGGAGAGATTCTCCTCGTCTTTGTCATCTATTTGGCAAAAGATTCAGGATAATCTAAAGAGCATGAGTGAGAGATATAAGCGTGTGGCGGATAAGAGACGTGTGCCTGGTCCGGACCTGAATGTTTGTGATCTGGTGTGGTTGTCTACTAAGAATATCAAATTGAAGGTTCCCTCCTGGAAGTTGGGTCCTAAGTTTATTGGGCCTTACAAGATCTTGTCCGTCATTAATCCCGTTGCTTTCCGTCTTGATCTTCCTCAGACTTGGAAGATCCATAATGTTTTTCACAAGTCCCTATTAAAACCTTATGTCCAACCCACTGTACCCTCCTCTTTGCCTCCTCCTCCGATTGTGGTTGATGGTTATCTTGAATTTCTGGTCTCTAGGATTGTGGATTCTCGTATTATCCGTTGTTCTCTCCAGTACCTCGTTCATTGGGAGGGTTATGGTCCTGAGGAGAGGATGTGGGTCCCAGTGGCGGACATTAAGGCCACTCGTCTTATCAGGGCGTTTCATAGGTCCCATCATGAGAAGGTGGGCTCTGAGTGTCCGGAGTCCACTCGTAGAGGGAGGGGTACTGTCACCGCCAGATCTCTGAGAAGCTCTGACAGACGTTCTTCAGTACCTCTTGCATGATGTTCTTTTGTTTTGGTTTTGTCTTGTCATCTCTTCTCCCTCTCCCAGCTGTCATCTATCAGCAGTGTTTGCCTCCATTTATATCCCCTCCCATACTGCCTCACTTTGCGGTTTATACTACTTCCTGGATTGTGCTCACTGCTAGATGCTGCAACTGCTGGTTCCTCAGATAAGTCTATTCCTTTATTTGTGTTTTCCTGTTGGCTTGATTCTAGGTGACCCTGACTCCCTCCGTATTAAGTGCAGGGAGCCGGTGGTTGTGTCCCCTCACTATAATAGGGTTTTCAGGTGTCACTCAGTCTAGGTACGTGGACATGCAATTTTCTATCATAGAGATCTTTGCATGGGCTGAGCAGTCAGGGAGAGCTCTAGGGCTTTTATAGGGCTCACCCATATGTTCCTTATTTTGGGATCAAGTCAGTCGGATCTTTATTTGTGACTTCTAGTTTTCTGCAACACCATCCGTGACAGATAGAGGTGGACAAAAAGATAGCAGCCAGAGTTTTTTAGATCAAGGGCTGCCTTACCACCTCTGACCCATACCTAATCGATACCTCACATCCATCTAGCCAAGTATTAAATCTGTCCTCTATTATTTTGCAACCCGCTGAAACGGGGGTCCTAAGTAAGGGTTTGTCGTACCCACTCAGGCCTTTAATCTCTTCAATTAGATAAAAGATCTTCATTTATTTGCTAGAAAATAAAAGGGAAAGCAGGGAACTAGGGGTCCCACAGGGCATCCTATAGGACATACGTCTCTTGTATTGCTTAGTGGATAGTGCCCCCCAGGAGGTAGGGGTCCTTTCACTTCACTGAAGAAAAAAAGTACAAGGATGCCACCGATAGGGGACCCTTCCTGTATTGATGCATTTGTAAATCAGGTTTCTGTTGATCTTGAAAGACTTTCACTAACTCAGGGGAGACTCAACTGCACAAAAGAGGAATCCAGAGCCCTAGGGAACTTGGTAAAAAATAAGGAAATAACAATTTAGCCTTCAGATAAAGGTGGTAACATTGTGATATAGGATACCCCACGGTATAGAGCGATGTGTATGGACCTTTTGAGAGAACATATGAAAAGTTGAAGAGTAATCCCACTAAAACAGATCAACTGAAACTCATCAATATCCTACGTGAGGCTAAAGATAATGTACTCATATTAGAAGAAGAGTTTGACTTCCTGAACTGTAGATGCCCTACAGTGGCTACCTTTTATAATTTACCTAAAATGTATAAAGGTACCACTAATTTGAAAGGACGACCAATTGTTTCAGGAGTCAACAGTCTTAGGCTACTTTCACACTGGCGTTTCTGGGTCCGCTTGTGAGATCCGTTTCAGGGCTCTCACAAGCGGCCCAAAACGGATGAGTTCAGCCCCAATGCATTCTGAATGGATAAGGATCCATTCAGAATGCATAAATTTGGCTGCGTTTGATCTCCGTTGCGTTTTTTAGACGGTCACTAAAACGCAGCTTGCAGCGTTTTGGTGACAGTCTTGACTATGTGTAGCCTAACGGATCCATCTAGACTTACATTGTAAGTTAATGGGGACGGATCCGTTTTTCACTGACACAATATGATGCAATTGAAAATGGATCCATCCCCCATTGACTTTCAATGTAAGTCAAGACGGATCCGTTTTGACTTAGACTTTTTTTTAAATGAATAATGCAAACGGATCCGTTATTAACGGATACAAGCGTTTGCATTATTCGTGCGGATCCGTCTGTGCAGATACAAGACGGATCCGCACAAAAAGCGAGTGTGAAAGTAGCCTTAGCTAAAACATGGGTATATACATCGATACTGTGTTAGCACCTTTTGTGAAAACCTTACCGTCATACATCAGAGATACGGATGACCTATTAGCTAGATTGGAGGGGGTCTTTTTGGATGAAGACTCCCTGCTTGGGTCCATTGATGTAGAGGCCCTGTATTCCTCTATCCCACACCACCTTGGGTTAAAAGCGGTTGAGTCTTTCCTGAGTACCAGGGGTTGCCAGTTCCAGGCACTTAACATTTTCATGTTGCAAATACTTGAGTTTACCCTCACTTGAAATTATTTTCTTTTTAACGGCACCTACTTCCACCAGCTCAGGGGGTGTGCGATGGGGAGTCCTTGTGCCCCATCATACGCAAATATGTTCCTGGGCTGGTGGGAGAGACGCATAGTCTTTTCTGAACCCCCCCACCCACCCACTTACAGTGGACATTGTAATGTAGGCGAGATTTATAGACAATGTCATTTGGCGGTGGATTAAGGAGGTATTTAGAGATCTGCTAGTCACCTCCAATACATACAATTTAGGCCTTGGTTTTACCTACGAAATTGTATCTAATTCGCTCCCCTTTCTGGATATTTTGATAGAAAGGGGCCCGGGGTTCAAACCAAGACCTACAGGAAACCTACATCTACAAACTAATTCTTGAAGTGGGATAGTTATCATCCACAAACCCTCAAAAGGAGTATCCCTGTAGGGCAATATCTGAGAATGAGAAAGAATTGTTCTTCATTGAGGGATTTTAAAGAGCAGGCAGCAGATTTACGCGTAAGATTCCGTAAAAGGGGTTACCCGGATTATATTTTGAGGAAGGCGCACAAGAGAGCCTTAACTAGTGATCGCACGGAACTCCTGCATCCCAAGAAAGATCAGAAGGGGAAAGATTCTATTCGTCTGATAGCTACATATGATGGGGGTACTGATGAGGTGAGGAATATAATTTCCAGACATTGGGGTACCCTAAAAGTTGATCTTGACATTAGTGATAGCGAAGGCACCACAAGTCACTTACAGGAGAGGACGCAATTTACGTGACCATCTTGTTCACAGCCACTACAGTAGGACACCAAGAAATAATGATGGATGGCTACATCCCGTCCGTGGGTGTTACCGTGTAGTGGCTGTGTAGCCTGCCCACACATTATCCAAGGTCGCACCTTCACTAGTAATGTTACACATAAAAAATATACCATCAGAAGTTTCATTAATTGTTGATCGAGAGGAGTGATCTACAGAGGGGGTTGCGGCTGTGGAATCAATTATGTGGGTAAAACCACCAGAGAACTTCGAAGAAGAGTGGGCGAACACCTGGGGGAAATGTGCCATAAAAGAGATACTTCTCTGGCCAAATATGTTGAATTTGTACATGGAGGTGACTTTTCTAAGGTATTGTTCATGGGGATTGAAACCACCCCCCCCCCCCTTCAAAGAGGTGGCGATTGGGAGAGGAGGGTACTGCAGAGGGAGACCTGGTGGATTTTTTTATCTCAAAACTATGCAACCTAAGGGGTTAAATGACCAACTTCTCTTTGGTTGTTTCATTTGACTTCACCAGGTGCTCCCCCTGTGGTGCTGTTAAACGTTGGTGTTTCACCTCACTGGAATCCCTTTGATTCACTTTGCTATAGGGACTGTTTGGTCCTATTATACTGAGTAATCTTGCCATGCTAAGCCTTTATTCAGACCTGGCAGTAGTTTCTGCATACTGCCTTGGTGTATTTGTGTTTGGATCGGCGCTGGAACTTATTTAGCGGCACTTTGGAGAAACTGACAAGGATGCCTGTGACTTAACTGACATCCTCTCCCTTGTCTATCCGCCCCTTGAAGCATCACTGAAGTGGAGTGCCTGGTATATTACAGCCACTCCCTATATTGATCCTGTGATTGCTGCTCCGGCCCCCGTTTGATCACGTGATGGCCCATGTGACTGTGAGGTCACGGCTTTCTAATCACGTGACGGGTCATGTGCTGGATGGGATGCGGCTTAGGTGCAATTTGCTTGCCTTTAAAAGGCTCATTTGCACACTAGCATATGAGATGCTGCCACAAGCCCAGCTGGATGACTATCAGCTTTAAAGAAACTAGAGGGCTATGCTATGGGGACGAAACACTCCATTAGTTTGATCAGATGGATCCTCTGCTGCTAAGCTAAGTTTTGGCTGCTGTTTGCACTTTATCTTTTGACTATTTTGCTTTGTGCACTTTATATATTGACTACTTTGTATTGCTGTACTTCATCTATTCAAGTCCCCTGATGAATTGGCCCTAGGCCAATGAAACGCATCAGGCAGTGTGTTTTGGGGATATAGCTATATTTTGCTTTCTATTGTGGGGCTCATTTATAGTATATCCGTTAGTGTGCCAACATAGTTCCCTCGCTTGCTCCCCTCTCTGACGAAACTGGGCAGTCACATGGCGCAGCGTAGGGACACCTAGGGACAACTTAGGAGGTGTGGACATATAGGGAGGGACCAATAGGAGGAAGAGACCCAGTCTCCCTCCCCTCCCACTCCTTTGCTCCCATTCAGGTTTGTTGGCACTACATATAGCAATTTTGTACTTTCTCACCATTGAGTGATTTGTAATAAGTGTCTTGTTCTGTGGTGAGCCACCTTTTCGCCTCCTTTTGGGTATTTTTAATGATGTATTAAAAGTTAAGTCTTATTTGAGGTTACCCACCAGTTCTGTTCTTTTTTTTGTATTTATAATTGGGTACCCATTTTTTTGGTTATCATTAGTGACCATTATACTCCCTTGGTTAATTTAATATTTATTCTAGGTTTAAGGGGCATGGCAGGTTTTCTCACAACAGGCCTTGACAGAAAACAATGGCTGAGTGAGGCTAGTGAGGTCTTTTCAAAAAAGATATACCCATTCTTTCAATGTAGCTTTCAAAGAGTTAACAAAGGTATACAAGGAGCACACTACTTCCTGGTGGGAGTTTCAGTCCCTGGAGAACTACATGAAACATCAAATAGTTCCCAGGGGCCTAAGAATAACACTCACACGAGCAAGTAGCCTCCTCCTCCCTTTTACTGATTAGACAAAGATATCGTCCATATTTCTTCCTTTTTTCTATCACATTATACACTGCTTGTTTCCATAGTTACAACCACCCTGTAATCCAGCAGTGGTGGTCGAGCTTGCACACTAAAGAAAAAATTACAGCCTCTCTACACCAACCATTGTTCCTACCCATTTGCACGATCCGTCCTAGTTGATGGCCCACAAATGATCGACAGTTCCTCCTTAATTAAGTGCTGGGATCTATACGGGAAGGTACAATGGGGACAAAATAATAAACTAGTGACAAACCGAGTAAAGGCAAAGCAGAAACAGACAACCCGGGTCAAACCAGGAGAGACAAAAATTACCGGAAATCAGAAACAATTCCAAGCCAGGGGTTGATTCCAGGGAATCAGGTGAGGGTCCAAATTGTCAAGGAAAGGGTCAGAGTCAGAATCCAAAACAGGGGTCCAAATCCAATGGTCCACCACAGTTTAAAAATGCAAGTGTAATGATCTGAAGACAAACCAAACATAGGCAACTGTGACCAACAGGTGCCTGTTTAAAATAGGTCACGCTACCGGTCACGTGACAGGGCCGGCATCACTTGACCCCCTGATGTTACTACGCCGGACGTGACGGCGTGATTACTGATTGGCCAGATCTCTTACTTGCGGAGTCCGGCCTGTTACCACAGCAACAGGATGCCGCCAGCTCTGCGAGTGAAGTGAAGCTCAGTTGTAACAATAATATCACAAAAATCATGACCATATCATCAGGCTTGGGTCACATTTCCTTTTTTGTTTGCTAAAAATATTATCATGATGTATCCAATAATTGCAGAGTGCTGTTGCATTATGTTTTATCTTTAGTATTTTTAGTCACAGCGACTCGCACCTGCACATTTATTTTATTTTATAGTACACACTTTATTAGGGTTGGCTTCTTCCATGTTGGGCTTGCACCCTAGTCAGCCATCTTTCCAAGGCTGGTTTTAATCCTAGTAGAATATAGTTGTCTCTTTCTTTCCCTAAAATCATTTGGGGCCTAGTCCCAAGAGGTGAGACATTTTAGAGTAGATTCCAATGTATGAGATGCCACCTTTATGTGATGGATGGGTACATTTATTTTGACCATAATATTTGCTAAGTATTGAAGTATGAACTTGCATCTGTCTTGTCTTGACCGCTTTCTTATACAATTGAAGTCAATGGGTGTCAGATTAAAAAAAGAAAAATGTGTCAATTAAAAACATGAGAGCTAAAACAAAACAAAAGGTTTAAACAAGAGAGCAAAGAGAAAGAGGCAGCTATACAGTATAGTAATGTACTGTATAAATATATGGTAGGAAAATGTTAAAAAAAATAAAATGGTCTAAGAAAAATTGAAAGTGTATTCCTACAAGGCAAAACCAGGACAATGATGTATCATATGTCAGTTTTAACATCTGTTTGAACATTTAAAACATGTATTTATCTTAATGCTTCATATAGCAGGTTTCCTATTGTTCATTTTCTGCACTACCGGTTAATAGGGAAATCTGGGAAACTTCATGCTGCTTTTAAAAGCATAACATGAGGTCCTCCTGAAAAGATTTCCTCTTAGATTCCACTTCCTGGTTATTCAGACGTCACTAAAGAGTACTTCAAACACAAGATGATTATCTGGTGCTATGCTGTTCGGTTATCCTGTGCTGGGACGACCCCCAAAAAATCACACAAAGGCCTCATGCACACAACCCTGTGTCGGACGTGCCCGTGCTGCGGACCACAGATTGCGGTCCGTAATGCACGGGCACTGACTGCGTGCCAGCCATCTGCGGATGCGGACCCAAAAAAAAACATAGTGCAGAGAGGACTGGGCCAGGATAGTTATACTGGGTGCAAGGTACATAATATTAACATTATAAACAGTACAAACCAGTTGCAGATACCCCTTGTTGTATTGGGGTACTGCATATGCAGGAGAGGCTAAAGGAATTTTCGAAACATGGTCACATGACAATATCACACATACGGGTATGTACCTACCAACATTTCCAAACCCGCAAACCAGCCCTTTTCCAAAGTGGGCATTTTGTGGGTGTTACTGGACATTTTGAGGTCATTTTCAGCATTGGCACTACTGGATATAACAGGGGGGCCATTACATACTGGCACTACTGGCAGACAGATTAGCATTATATACTGGCACTACAGCGGGGTCATTCTTACTGGCACTACAGGGAGTGGAGGAGTATTATATACTGTGGGCAGCATGGTGACTCACTGGATCATGCTCTGCTTCAGTATGTTACAGTACATGTTGGCATTCATGGTTCCCTCAATGATCTGTATCTCCGCACAGCCTGCAGCACTCATGCAGCCCCAAACCATGACACCCCCACCACCATGCTTGACTGTAGGTAAGACACACTTGTCTTTGTACTCCTCACCTGGTTGCTGCCACTCACACTTGACACCATCTGAACCAAAGAAGTTTATCTTGGTCTCACCAGACCACAGGACGTGGTTCCAGTAATCCATGTTCTTAATCTGCTTGTCCTCAGCAAACTGTTTGCGGTCTTTCTTGTCCATCATCTTTAGAAGAGGCTTCCTTCTGGGACGACAGCCATGCAGACCAGTTTGATGCAGTGTGCGGCATATGGTCTGAGCACTGACAGGCTGACCCCCCCCCCCCACCCCTTTAACCTCTGCAGCAATGCTGGCATCGCTCATACGTCTACTTTGAAAAGACAACCTCTAGAGGCCATGGTGAGGCCGCTTCTGAGTGGAACCTGTCTTGTTAAACTGCTGTATGGTCTTGGCCACCGTGCTGCAGCTTAGTTTCAGGGTGTTGGCAATCTTCTTATAGCCTAGGCCAGTGATGGTGAACCTTTTACAGACTGAGTGCCCAAACTGCAACCCAAAACCCATTATTTATCGCAAAGTACCAACACGGCAATTTAACCTAAATACTACAGTCCAATATAGTATATCTTCCATGTACTTTATCATTTATCTATAATATCCTGCCTACATTCAGTGTCCTGCCTGTGCTGTTCATAGAGCGCCCTGCGCTGATGAATGGCAGGAAAAGTCTAAGGCATATTGGGACACCATAGACTTTTTCCAGGGTGCGAGTGCCCACAGATAGGTCTCTGAGTGCCGCCTCTGGCACCCGTGCCATAGGCTCGCCACCACTGGTCTAGGCCATCATTAGGTAGAGCAACAATTATTTTTTTCAGAACCTCAGAGTTCTTTGCCATGACGTACCATGTTGAACTTTCAGTGATCAGTATGAGAGTGTGAGAGTGATAACACCAAATGTAACATACCTGCTCCCCAATCACATCTGAGACCTTGTAACACTAATGAGTCACATGACCCCGGGGAGGGAAAATGGCTAATTGGACACAATTTACTTACTTTTGTTGCTAGCAGTTTAGACATTAATGGCTGTGTCTTGAGTTATTTTGAGGGCGCACCAAATTTAAAGTGACTACTTTACATTGTATCAAAGTGTCATAGTTTCAGTGTTGTCCCATGAAAAATTATAATAACATATTTATAAAAATGTGAGGGGTGTATTCACATTTGTGAGATACTGGCACTATGGGGGAGGACAAAGGAGCACAATATATACTGGCATTACAGGGTGGAGGGGGAGAATTATATATATACTGTCACTACAGAGGCACTACATTTCAAGTTATAACTTCAGAGGGGCATTAGAACTACAGCATTATAAATCCTGGGGGCACTATCATAGGCGTGCGCACAGGGTGTGCCTGGGCACATCCTAATCAAGCCTGCTGGCCGGCGAATACTAATGAGCGCTTCCATTTTTTTTATGTTTTAGCTGCTGACAATAGTGTTGGTATCTGCAGCCTGTGCTGTCAACGCATAAGTCGCGGTTAGCCCAACACTCACCTAGGGACGACCGAGCCCAGTGGGAGCAACACTGTCGGAACCCACAAAGCCACACTCCCGGTGCTCCACGTCCTGCCTCTTCTTCTCCTCTCTCCTCCCATTTGTCCTCTACTCCACCGTGCCGTCGTCGCTAGTGTTGAACGCAAATATTCGAAAAGCAAATTTTTATCTTGATTATCGCCACTTCGAGAATTCGCAAATATTTAGAATATAGTGCTATATATTCGTTATATCGAATATTTGTCATTTTTTTCCATCTGAAAACATGATTCCTCCCTGCTTCTTGCTTGTGGGCCAATGAGTCATTGGCCCACAAGCAACTTAAGCAGGTAGGAATCATGACTTCAGATGGAAAAAAATGACGAATATTCGAAAAAAAACAAATACTGTATATAGCACTATATATCATTACCTTGCCAATTTTCGAGTAAAAAAAAAAGAATGTAGAATATAACGGATATTCGAATTCGACAAATATTCTACAAAATATTTGCGAAATGTCACGAATTCGAATATGACCCCTGCCGCTCATCACTAGTCGTCGCGTTCTTCTGGCAAAAGACAGGCTTCCGTGGCCCAAATGTTCGAATTTAAAAGGTGATGACGTTGGATAACCATGTTGCCCAACGGCTGACCGCTGGCTTGTCGGAACTGCTAGCCTGCCAACTACTGCCATATAAACTGGTGGACTCGGAGGCCTTTTGAAAATTTGTGGCCATTGGCACACCGCAATGGAAGGTCCCCGGAAGGAAATATTTCTCCCAGAAGGGCATTCCAGAGCTAAATGGCCACGTTCAGCGGCAAGTGAATGTATCTCTGGCACATAGTGTTGGTGCCAAGATACATCTGACCACAGACATGTGGTCTAGCAAACAGGGGCAGGGAAGGTACATAACTTTTACTGCCCTCTGGGTGAACCTTCTGAGGGCTGTCAAGCATGCAACCCGTGGCACCCATGTGGATTTGGTGTAACCGCCACAGATTGCATGCAGGCCTGCCTCTTCTTCTCTTCCACCTACTCCATCCTCCATCTCCTCCTCGGCTGACTCCTCCTTTTCCACTGCTACCGCCTCTTCCGCTGAACCCCCCCCCAAGCTCCCCAGAACCTATTTGACATGCCAGATGAGACATTGCCATGCTGTGCTGTTGTGCCTGGAAGCCAAGAGCCACATCGGTCCTGTACTGCTTTCAGCTCTGCGGTCACAGGCCAATCAGTGGCTAATTGAGATGGCCTTGCGGTTCGCCCGGCGGTTGTTTCGCGGTGAACTTTGCGCATTTGCCGAACATGCGAACATATGGCGATATTCGCGCCCGCCATATTCTTTATATAGTGAAGAACTTTGACGCATGACACATTCATCAGGTGGTACAGGAAAGCCAATTAAGACGTCTCAGCACCTGGACATACCCCCTACCTTATAAATAAACCTGATCTGGCCGCCATTTTACATTCAACTTTTGCCAGTGTAGGGAGAGGTTGCTGTGTGGAGCAGGGACAGACTGTTAGGGACACCAAACGCTAGCTAATAGGGCCACAGAAGTCCTTTTGAGGACTGGTATAGGTCTGCTATCGATAGGTGTGACATACTGAGGGGTGTAATATACTTATAATATACTTTCTAACATAGAAAGTATATTATAGTGCAATTGTATTGTGCAGCAGTTGTGTGTGGTTCTGCTGCGATACTGTAGTCACACAGAGTGCCAAATGCTATTGGAACAAATAATTTCTACTGGTGTGATATACCAGTTGCCCTCCAAAAAAATTGATTGAAGCAGGGGTGTTATATACCAATAATATACTTTCTATATAGTGCATTTGGGAAGTGCAGCATTTGTTTGCTGTTTTGCTGCTTTACCGCATCTACACACAGTGACAAACACTATTGGAACCAATAATTTCTACTGGTCCAAAAGGACGTTCAGTGCAGCAGGGGGGATCGTGACCGATAAGCGCACTCGCCTAGCTCATGACATTTCTAAAAATAAATGAGGCATGGATCTCGGAGGAATTCAACACATGTGATGAGTCGGCCACGTTTGATTGAATTTCCTCATGACTAGAGTTGAGCTAACCCGAACTGTAAAGTTCGGGTTCATACCGAACTTTAGGTTTTTCGGGACCCGAACCCGAACATTTACATTAAGGTTCGGTGTTCGGCGCTTTCTTGGCGCTTTTTGAAAGGCTGCACAGCAGCCAATCAACAAGCGTCATACTACTTGCCCCAAAAGGCCATCACAGCCATGCCTACTATTGGCATGGCTGTGATCGGCCAATTGCAGCATGTGACCCAGCCTCTATTTAAGCTGGAGTCACGTAGCGCCGCCTGTTACTCTGCTCGGATTAGTGTAGGGATAGGCTGCAGCTGCTGTGAGGGAGAGATCAGGGAGAAATCTTATAAAGAACTGCTTCTTTACTCAGCGATCTACAGCAAATGTTTTTTGTGGGTGCAGTGCACAATTTTTTTAAGCCTGCCCTGAGCCAACTACTACTGATAACGAACTTTTTTTCCTTCAGTTAGTCAATATCAATACATAATCGGCAGCCATTTTATGCAACGATAGTGCACCTACACAGGATATCTGCATGTCTGCAAGTCCAGAAATACTGCTTTGAGACACTGGGGTTAAAAAAACCTTTTTTTTCATATAGTGCACATCTAGGATTAGACGTGCATAAGTGAGTGTCACATTTAGGCCAGAAATACAGCTTTTTGCTTACTGGGGTGAAAAAAATACATCTGTTTTATATAGTGCACATCTGGGATTAGACGTGCATAAGTGAGTGTCACATTTAGGCCAGAAATACGGCTTTTTGTTTACCGGGGTTAAAAAACCCTGCACATCTGGGATTAGACGTGCATATGTTACTGTGAAATTTAGGCCACAAATACCGCTGTCATATAGAGTTTTAAATTATTTTTTTTTTACTCCAATACCCTACATCAGGGTTTTTATTGGCAGTTAATTATTTTTAACAGACTTAACACCCTTTTTACTTTGCTTAGTGAACTCTAACTATGAGGCAAACATCTAATAAGGGACACGGTCATGGTCGTGGTGGTGGTGTTGGTGGAGCCTATGGTTCAGGGAGAGGACGTGGTCGTTCTGCCACAGCTACACGTCCTACTGAACCTACTACTTTAGGTCCCAGTAGCCGCCAGAATCTACAGCGATATCAATTGGGTGGCTGACAGTGGATCCAGCACGTTCACATTATATCCCACCCAGTCTTCTGCAGAAAGCGGGGGCCTGAAACCCATGCCCATCAGTCTGTCACATCACCCCCATGCATTGAGGTCAGGTACAAATTTGGCCAGCCAGGGCCCACTACTGGAGGACGAGGAGGAGGATGGGGATGAAGCATGTTCACAGCGGGGTGGCATCCAACACAGCTCGGGCCCATCACTGGTGCGTGGCTGGGGGGATACGGAGGATGCAGACGATACGCCTCCCACGGAGGACAGCTTGTCCTTACCTCTGGGCAGCCTGGCACACATGAGCGACTACATGCTGCAGGGCCTGCGCAACGAGTTGCCCACATTTTACAACATGGTGGAACAGTACCTGTGCACACGACTACACGTACTGACTGATGGTTCTGCCCCATTCAACTTTGGGGTCTCCAAATTGTCCACTTGGCCAGAGCTTGCCTTGGAGGTGCTGGCCTGCCTTCCAGCCAGTGTACTCTCTGAACGTGTATTTAGCACGGCAGGAGGCGTCATTACAGACAGACGCAGCCGCCTGTCCACAGCCAATGTGGACAAGCTCACGTTAATTAAAATGAACCAGGCCTGGATCCCACAAGACTTGTCTGTACCTTGTGCAGAATAGACAGTTCTAACAGCCTCAACCATCCATCCTTGTACTCAAGTGCACTTATTCCTTTTTTTTTTTATGTCCCAATATTTTGGGGGATACCCCTATGTAAAAATGCAAAATAACACACATCTGTGTTGGCTACCTATTCCTCCTTCACCGCCGCTTCCACCTAGACCACCACGTGAGCCTACACCGCCACATCCACCCATTCACCGCCTCCTCAACCTCTTCCTCCTACATCATTCCTATTTTTATTTTTTTAAGGTCTTTTATGTTTTTTAATTCATTTCCCTATTCACATTTGTTTGCAGAGCATTTGCCATGCTCTTAAGCACATTTTGCTGCCTTTTGCAGCCCTCTAGCTGTTTCCAGGGCTATTTTAGAGCCATCTTAGTGGTCAAAAGTTCGGGTCCCCATTGACTTCAATGGGGTTCGGGGTCAAGTTCGGGTCCCGAACCTGAACTTTTTTTTTTAAGTTCGGCCGAACCTGCCGAACCCGAACATCCAGGTGTCCGCTCAACTCTACTCATGACAGCCTACAAATATCCGCCACCACCCAGAACAAATCATGGTCCCTGTCTTAGGTAAATACAGCGGCATAAAAGGCCTTTTATGTCTGTTGAATGCCTAATTTTTGTGGCCTTTACTGGTTATCCTGTGACCGCCTAATGTCCCTCCAGACACAGAATCCTACAAAGTTTTGTGCTGTCAGGTGAATGCCTATTGGCTAATTTTTGGGGCCTGTACTGGCAAGTTCTCACAACAATACTTAGTGCACCAATCACTAATTTCTCCTGAGACCTTATAAAATGTGAAGTTGTGTGTACCGCTCAATCTGCATATACAGCGATTATTCTAACATGTATGTGAAATGTAATCAAATACACTGCTTTAATGTCAAATTACTTACAGTGAGAAGTTCTTCCTCAACATTGCGAAAATTGTTGCCAACCATCTTTTCTGATCACATCCAACTTCGGTCTGGTGGAAACCAGTTGCTGTAGTAGGCCGCGCCTATTTTGCCTATGCGCATACGCGAATATTACATTGCCGATATTTCGCATTTAAAAAAATAATGAATGGAGATCGCAAATTCGAATAATACATCTGGTATGTCACTGTCCATGTTGTGGGACTATTTGTGCACTTCTAGAAATTATTTGGTGGCTGCAAATATGACCTGAAGGTTTTTCAGGTTCGCCTGCCATTCAAGTCTATGGGGCCCGCGGCGAACACGTGGTTTGCAAACATTTGAGCACAAACGCGCATTCGCATTTGCGAACCGCCCCGGCCTATGTTTGTCCATCACTAGTGGCTAACTCCGCTCAATTTTACAGTTGGTAAAGTGGTGTGCGACAACGGTGCCAATCTGCTGAGCGAGCTGAAACACGGCAAAATGACACACATGGCGTGCATAGCACATGTCCTGAACTTAGTCGTGCAGTGAGTCGTTGCCAAATACCACAGGGTCCAGGACGTCTTGCGGCAGGCCAGGAAAATCTGGCCATTTTAGAAGATCTTACACGACCATGGCTCGCCTTGCTGACGTTCAGCGGCGACACCACCTGCCCGTTAGTCTGATTTGTGACAGCCCGACGCGCTGGAACTCCACCTTGTATATGCTTGATAGGCTGCTCCAGCAGCAACATGCCATTAACGACTACCTGTATGAACTCTGCAGCAGGACAGGTTCTGGGGAGTTTGGTTTCTTTTCACTGCGCTAGTGGCAGCTCATGCGCGACAGATGCAGACTTCTGCGACCATTTTATGAGATTATCAAACTGGTTAGTCGCAGACAGGGCACCATCAGTGACATCGTGCCTTATGCCTACTTTCTGGAGCGTGCATTGCGTTGTGTCATTGATCAAGCCGTCGAGAAGCAGGAGCTGGAAGATGAGGAAGTCGCAATGCTGAATGAATTCCCTGGGGAGGCTACTCCATCTGAGACAAGTTAGCAGGAGTCTGAAGAGGAGTCAGAAGAGAATGGTGCCTGCGGGGAGGAGGAGGAGCAAGAAGAGCAGGCTTTAAACTTTTCGGGGATCCCTGGTGTTGTCTGTGGATGGGGGGCGGAGACCGAGGACGACATTCTCCTGGGCGATGAGCAGGAGCCAGGGCGCTCCACCACTTCCAATTTAGTGCAAATGGGGGCATTTATGATCCAGTGTTTGAATAGGGACCCCCGTATAAAAAGCGTAAAGGGCAAGGACTAGTACTGGGTGGCAACGTACTTAGACCCCCGGTACAAACACAAAATGGTGGACATGTTACCAGCATCAAAGAGGGCTGTCAGAATGCAGTATTTCCAGGCCTTGCTGAGAGATGCTGCATTCTGCTGTTGCGGGCACTGGCAGAGGAATTTCCACCCACAGAGAAACAGTTGCCGGTACCAATCCTACCGCGCATGCAAGAGTAGGGCGGTGTGAAGATGTGTTGGTCACTTCGGATATGAGATCATTCTTGCAATCAACCCATCGACAGCTGTCCTCCGGATCCAGCCTTAGGGAACGCCTAGACCGACAGGTGTCCGACTACATCGGGTTATCGGCCGATGTGGATGCTCTGAGAAGCGAGGAACCCCTTGACTACTGGGTGTGCGGGCTTGACCTGTGGCCAGAGCTGGCACAATTTACCATGGCACTCTTGGCTTGCCCTTCGTCGAATGTCCTGTCAGAAAGGATGTTAAGCGCAGCAGGGGAGATCGTGACCGATAACCGCACTTGCCTAGCTCACGACAGTGTGGACTACCTCACATTTCTAAAAATTAATGAGGCATGGATCTCGGAGGAATTCAACACCTGTGACAACCACGTGTAATTGAATTTCCTTATGCCAGCCCACACATATCCGCCACCACCCAGAACAAAGAAGGGTCCCTGTCTTATGTAAATATATCGGCATAAAAATCCTATCCGGTGAATGCCTAATGTTTCGGCCCTGTAATCTAACTCGCCAACAGTAAAATTGTTATACGGTGACCGCCTAATGTACCTCCAGCCACATAATCACTTGTTCTTTTCTGTCCGGTGAATGCCTAATATTTGGGCCCTGTACTCCACTGGCCTACAGTAAAATTGTTATCCAATGACTGTCTAATATACCTCCAGCCACATAATCACTTGATCTTTTCTGTCCGGTGAATGCATAATTGTTGGGGCCTGTGAGAAATTCAACACCTGTGACGACCACGTGTTATCGAATTTCACATATTATCATTTGGGGTTTATTCAAGAGGGGGGATTTCGTTAGCCATGTTTTTAATCCCATTTTATATTTTTTGTTTTTTTAAACATATGTATTTGACATGTATTTGTACTGGCCTGCAGTAAAATTGATATCTAATATACCTCCAGCCACATAATCACTTGATCTTTTTTGTACGGTGAATGCCTAATGTTTGGGGCCTGTACTCCCAGTGGGCTACAGTAAAATTGTTATTCAGTGACCACATAATGTACCTTGAGCCACATAATGACAATTTCTTTTATGTCAGGTGAATGCCTAATTTTTAGGGCCCGTACTCCCAAGGCCTAAAATAGAAAGATGGCCCATGATTAAAATACATATTTCTTTTGTGGGAATTTTTGTAATTGATCCCCCTCTAGTATGTCACTGTCCATGATGTGGGACTATTTGTGCACTTCTAGTAGGTATTTGGTGGCTGCAAATATGACCTGAAGGTTTTTCAGGTTTGCCTGCCATTAAAGTGAATGGGGCCCACCGAAAACTTGTGGTTAGCTAACATTTCATCATGTTCGGGAATCGTCCCGGCCGATGTTCGTCCATCACTATTTGAGAGTAATGTTTTTTTTGTGTATGTAGAAAATGTTTCAGATCTTTGAATTCAGCTCATGCAACATGGGAGCAAAACCGAAAGTGTTGTGTATATATATATACAGTACAGACCAAAAGTTTGGACACACCTTCTCATTCAAAGAGTTTTCTTTATTTTCATGACTATGAAGGCATCAAAACTATGAATTAACACATGTGGAATTATATACATAACAAACAAGTGTGAAACAACTGAAAATATGTCATATTCTAGGTTCTTCAAAGTAGCCACCTTTTGCTTTGATTACTGCTTTGCACACTCTTGGCATTCTCTTGATGAGCTTCAAGAGGTAGTCCCCTGAAATGGTCTTCCAACAGTCTTGAAGGAGTTCCCAGAGATGCTTAGCACTTGTTGGCCCTTTTGCCTTCAATCTGCGGTCCAGCTCACCCCAAACCATCTCGATTGGGTTCAGGCTGGTGACTGGAGGCCAGGTCATCTGGCGCAGCACCCCATCACTCTCCTTCATGGTCAAATAGCCCTTACTTTCAAAGTTTTCCCAATTTTTCGGCTGACTGACTGACCTTCATTTCTTAAAGTAATGATGGCCACTCGTTTTTCTTTGCTTAGCTGCTTTTTTCTTGCCATAATACAAATTCTAACAGTCTATTCAGTAGGACTATCAGCTGTGTATCTACCTGACTTCTCCTCAATGCAACTGATGGTCCCAACCCCATTTATAAGGCAAGAAAGCACACTTATTAAACCTAACAGGGCACACCTGTGAAGTGAAAACCATTTCAGGGGACTACCTCTTGAAGCTCATCGAGAGAATGCCAAGAGTGTGCAAAGCAGTAATCAAAGCAAAAGGTGGCTACTTTCCACTGTGCCTGTGCCAATACATGACATGAAGAGTGTAAACCATGTACTGTACTTTTCTGCCACTAATGTTTTTAGGGAGATGGAGAATTATTTATTTAACCACTGGACAACCTCTTTCATTTTGGGAAGGTCATTAGTGATGGTGGATATGTTCATAAAATTTTGCTTCCTTTGTGATTTTTTATTTTTTTTGTTCTCAAGAAAAAAGAATTGGGATTTAGTCTGGGGTCTGTGGTTTCGGTGACTGTACTGTTTTTTGGGGGGCTCTAATTATTCAGCGTTTTGCATCTGACTGGTCTGGAGAGTCTATTCATTTTTTGGTGGGATAAATTAGACATATGTACTACTTTGTGATTAGGATAGCAATGTTTGGGGGTAATGTAAAATAGTGGCATATGTTAAATATTTCTGTGCATCACCTAACACACATTCTTTGCACTGGATTCCCCCTGATGTAACTAATAAAAAGCAGTAAATTATGGCGTGCGTATTTTTTAAAGTGCAGTGGCTGGGTTTGGCGTGCCTCCAATGCTATGCTGGTTCCCCCAGAAACTGAGGTGTCAACACGTGTCGCTTTTTTCTGGAAGGGATGATAAGGTGTTGGCCCCAATGGCAAATAAATCCAGAGAGTCAGGGTCTGCAGTGAACCAGTGTGCTTCTTTACTAAAGGAATTCAGATGCAAAACAATACAGGCTAGGCATAGGGTTGGCTTCTCCAGTCTCCTCCCTGGCAGAAGAAGGGTTTCATGCTGAAGAAGGGCCTGAGCTAGCTGCCCCTCTCTATCAGAAGGCTGGTACCATGGCTAAAGGCTGGAGGTCCACGTTCTGTAGCTCAGTAGTCTGGCTGACTCAATAGTCACAGGATTGGTGACCTGTGGTCTGTGGCTCAGCATCCCCATATCAGCGTGTTCTTCTGGTCACCCATGCAGTCTGGCATGAGACTTGTAAGCACTGATCCCTAACTGCAGAACACTAGACACTCTGACTGCTCTTTTTATATAGTTTCTGGTTGACCTAGAACCTTTTAGTGGGAGGGGTGGAGTGGAGAAACTTGGCACAAACAAATTGCTACAACTTTCCATCTCTCATAGACATGAATTAGAACGTCAATGATACCTAATGGGAATGACACAGCAGTTTTTCCAGACAAAAACAGGTTTTCGGACATAATAACAGCACCTGGCATTCAAAAGGTCAGTCTGTCTGGCTTTGTTGGTAAACAAGTCTGTCTTTTTCCCTCCAAAACATGTTATTCTTTCAACTTTATGGTTGCTTTGGAAAATTACCAGCTTCTCATTATTAGCTAGAAAGTCCCAAAAGTCTCAGTGCTCATTAATCCTTTCCACAGTGCAGGGCAATACAGTGCAAATGAGCAGGATGCATATGACAACATACATATAAAATGCAGTATTAAACAGTATAAGTCAGTGCAAGTTAACCCTTTAAAGTGAAATGAAGTAAGGAGTTGTCCACAAATGTTCAGAATTCAAAGTATCCCAAGTATCCCTGCTCCGGGTCACTAAATATGCTTTATATATATATATATATATATATATATATATATATATATATATGTGTGTATAGGTTTTTATTGTTTGGGGCAACATTTCTCTTCTCACCTCAGGCAACAGAAAGGCTAGGTGCACCCTTGTGGGCATACAACCATCAGAACAGGACCATGAAGCAATGGATGTGGGCTGGTCTGATAAATGAAATTTTCTTTTACACCATGAAGGGATAATGAATCCTGTGCATTTTTCTTATGAATTGTTACTAGTAGATGGACATTAAGGTGCAAAAGCTACAGATGTACACAATCCATTGACAGAGTGGGTTTGAGTCATTTTTCTGCAGTTGCAGTAAAAGAAGACATTTTACACTGCTGGATGTCCTTTATCAAGTTACCGAGAGTATTGAAAACATAAAAGACTATGTACACTCATTTTGGCCTAAAAATCATTTTTTTTAAATTGGTCTGTATTTAAAAATGGTACAAGGTTTAAAAACCTCATAAACACTAATTTAAGAAATATTCTTGTAAATTGATAAGAATTGAGCTTTAATGAGTGTTTATGAGGTTAGGAGATAAGCGATACATGAGCCATCAGCTGACTGGATTCAAAGAAAACAAAGTTACAGCTTACAAAGAGACTGATTCTTAATCCTTGTATTTTAGAAACAGCTAAACATTTTTAATAAAAACCAAAAATCATAAAACAATGTATATAACCAGTAATATCTTGGAATGTTAGGGCATGTTCACACAGTGTCTTTTTAATGCATATTTTCCACACTGAAATCCACATTTAAAAAAATGCTTACAATACATTCCCATTATTTTAAGTTGAAAAATGTGCCATTGGTACCATTCAGTGCAGGAAACCATGGTGAGTAGCTACACACAGATCAGCCCCATTGAATGGGCTAATCTGTGGCCAGATTCCACAGCAGTGCAAACTGCAAACCTATTTCTACCACAGGTTCCACGGCAAAAAAAAAAAAAACATAACAGTTTTCCATCGTGTATTTCTGCTGCATAAACATGCCCTGAGTAGTAAATGTAATTGTCTTGGGCTTCGAGTTCCACAGAATGGATAGCACTGCTGTCTTGCAGATGGGGTTGCAAGGATGAAAAAAGGGAGGATGAGAGTTGTAGGTCTCTGGCTGAGAGCATTGACAGAGGCACATACAGCATTGTGGAGCGCTTTGTAGACTAACAGGACAGTTTTGAGTGTCGTTCTACAAGTAACAGATAACCTTTATAATGAGTGACAGAGAGCAGAGACGTTACTACAGCCCATAGACAGAAAGTTCATAATGGAAAGAGACTGGTAAACTCATGAGGCTGGGAGACATTTTTTATCTTGTTTACATTCATTTAGGTGAATCTTTTATGTAAATATATTTAAAGACAGAATTTACATCAAACAAACAAACCTAAAAAGACATCCATCTGCTACTATTGTGTACACAAATGCTTTATGAATGATCTTTAGTCTATCACCTACACAGCTAACATTGTGCATATATGTAATGTGGGGGGGTCATTGCTAACGGAAGTTAAAGGTAACAGCTGGAATAGCTTTTTCTTGAAAGCGACATAATATACAGATGCCGCTGATGATATACAGTGGCATCTATGCTGTATTGTCGTGGCCAGCAAACTGATGGATTGATGCCTTCCTGTGAAGGTATCAAGTAATCTGAACATAGGCAGCGGGTGCTGCAGCAACAGGTAATGGAAACCTGTCCCAATGAGAATGTAATTCTAAAAATGTGATTTTTTTTAAATTTTTACTTTTTAATGATGCTTTTATAAGCTTTACCTCTTATTATATAAGCTTAATAAAAAGAAAATACATTCTGATCTTCAGGCAGTATGTTATAGAGATAGAGGGGCTGAGTAGATGTATGTATAGTTTTGCAGGAAAAGATTCAGTATAACTTGTAAATTATCTAAATTTCTGCTCATTCTGGGCGTAGGAGTCCAGTGGGTGGTCCCAATCAGTGACTGTCCGCCTGGCCTGTATGAATATGCATACAGAGATAGTTATACCTCTCTTGTGAGATTACCTTTTGTATTGCAGTAGTCTGAGCACCATTCCTGGGTTGGTTGCTAGGTTAACTTTTTTTTTTTTCTTGTAAAGTTAAAGGGCTTCTGTCAGCCCACTAAACCGTTTTGTTTTTTTTGTTTACTAATAATCCCTACACTGCGAGCTCTGCATACATAAGTTAAATAATCATTTCTGTTCAGTAGAATTTGCTAAAAAGCGATTTTTAAATTATGCAAATTACCTTGCTACCAGCAAGTAGGGCGGCTACGTGCTGGTAGCAGCCGCATCCTCCGACCCTAATGACGCCCCTTCCGCATTGTGATTGACAGTGCCAGGGAACGGAATCGTTCTCTGCTGGCCCTGCCTGTTAGCATTCAAAATCTGGCGCCTGCGCTGCGGCCGTACGTATCTTCAATCTGCGCAGGCGCACTGAGAGGCAGCCGCGCTCTCCTCAATGCGCCTGCGCCGGGTGTAGATGTGACGTCATCGGCACAGGCGCATTGAGGATGGAGCGGCCGAGTGAGTGGCCACCTCTCAGTGCGCCTGCGCAGATTGAAGATAGGAACGGCCGCAGCGCAGGCGCCAGATTTTGAATGCTAACAGGCAGGGCCAGCAGAGAACGATTCCGTTCCCTGGCCCTGTCAATCACAATGCGGAGGGGGCGTCATTAGGGTCGGAGGATGCGGCTGCTACCAGCAAGTAGCCGCCCTACTTGCTGGTAGCAAGGTAATTTGCATATTTTAAAAATCGCTTTTTAGCAAATTCTACTGAACAGAAATGATTAATTACATTATGTATGCATAAATCGCAGTGTAGGGATTATTAGTAAACAAAAAAAAACAAAAACGGTTTAGTGGGCTGACAGAAGCCCTTTAAAAAGAACCTGTCTCATTGAAAATTCAATGTACTGTATATTCCTCTGCAGGTAATATGTTTTAGAGTGTTAGAAGCTGAGCAGATTGACGTCTAGTTTTGTAGGAAAATATTAAGTGTAGTTTGTAAACTATTTGTTTAAATCTCTGCTCTATATGTTACAGGCAATGTATGAAATCAGGCATTGTATAAAATGCCTAGGCATTCTATAGAATGCCTAAATGCCAAACCAGCAAAGTATAAAGTATTCCCTTCCAGAGGTCGTCCCACAGCAACACTGCCATAAAATCACCCTCATACAGCAACAACGCCTTAACAAGTGAGGACAATGCTGGTCTCTTTCTCTTGTTTTTCAGTAGGAAAGTTCTGTTTTTCTGCTATTTTTAAAAGTGTAGTTTATTGAGGACATTTGCATTTCTTCAGTGCAAGAACAAATGCCAAGCCTTGAAGTGCTCTTGTGCAAGAAAGACAATTAAGTGCAATTCAAAATGCCACACCTTCTTTGTTGCAACAATACTTGTTCTTTTTCTCTTGTTTTTCAGTAATTTTTTGCAATAATACAGGATTCTTAACATTTAAGACGTGTTAACAGTTTATACGTTATCTAAAGAGTACTTGTCATTCTATATATAGCCTAGGCATTATATACAGTTACACAATGCCTAGGAAAAGTATATTATATATATATATAAAGAGATAGTCCTAGAAGGTGAAGAAGTAATGGGGGTAATTTACGATCAGAAATATGCCTATATTAGACATATTTCAGGCTCAGATTGTGGCGCAAAGGTTATTTGCACCACAATCTGTGACTTTCTGTGACATCAGGTCTAAAAACTTGGGCGTGGCATGAGCGGGGGAGGGGATGCGCCAGTAGTCTCACCTCATTCATCATTTTCTACACCTGTTTTAGACATAGAAAATTGTCTAAATGTAAGCCAGCAAGAGGCTGGCGCCTCTACATCCACCGCCAATGCAGGGGCTTAAGACCGGCATCTAAAACGCTGCTCTTAATGAATGGCCCCAAATGTCTTTTTTAGAGCAGTTTGTTATATTGTGCAATGGTCATTAAGTGCCATACACGCTAATATGTTAAATACAGTAATCTGTGATCAACTAATTGTTTAAAAAAGTCCACAAGAATATACGATCCGTAACTGTGATGCACATGAATACAACGCAATCTATTAACACTTAAATGCCCTGTGTATTAGTCATTCGTTTTGTATTTTCATGTGGTATGTTTTAATGAGGATCGGGTATTGAGGATCAGCACTCTTTTCAGTGTGCATGATAATGTTTCCATCAGTTTAACTAGTCTGTGAAAGTATACAAATGCCTGCGACAATAAATCAGAACAATTTATGTGTTTTACCTGAAGTTCCTAGGAAGTTTATTAAAAATCATTCCAAATCAAGACCAGATATATACAAAATCTAGACAACTTGCATGTCTGTGACCTCATATAACATCATTAACCAAAGTTTCAGGACGTTTATTTGGCATAACCATTTTTTTAAACAAGGTGTCTAAAAGATAAATACTGTTATATGCTAAGTACATGTTATTCTGTCTGTCTATTACTGTCATGTAGCAAACTGCAATCTCTGTCATTCACATCCTTTGTTCTCATAAATTACAAGTACATTTCTTCATACGTAGTATTCAGTACTATAGTGGTAGTTTTAAAGCAATACTGTCCCCCAACTTCACTAAAGTAATACAAATGCAGCAACCCTAAGGGGGAGAACTGGGAGGACAGAAGAGGTAGCTGTGACACTGATAGGAGTGGTGGTGGTTCACGTAGCTGTCCTAACTCCAACGTGCCCTGGGGCCATGCCATGAAAGGAGGGCTAAACCTTTCTTCCATTGGGGCTACACCCTGGGCCTTTTGGGGGTTCCTGTCTGATGGTGGCTGGGGTGTCCTTGATGTTAGATAGATGGGTGCCAGGCAGGGCTCTCGTGGTTGAGGCAATGCAATGGTGGCAACAGGAGGCCATCATAATGTAACACACTTTAATGAGGTAATTCTGTCAAATCACACTTGGGAGGATAAGTTCAGGCTCTCTACGGTGCACCCATACAATCATTCTGAAGCTGTATATGGGAAAAAAGGCTGTATAGTAGCCATCTCTGAATCTCTCTCTTTTAAATCCAGGCAACTTCGCAAAGGCGTGCAATTGTATTCTCATTAACTCTTTCTGCAATTCCCAGGCTGAGGGGTGCAAATCAGATGGCCAATCCATCTCGAAAGTATAGTGGGCGCCTATGCAATATACCCCTTCCATAAACAGCAAAGTCCAAAACCATAGATGTGTGTTAGGCCTCTTTCACACTTGCGTTGTCCGGATCCGGCGTGTACTCCACTTGCCGGAATTACACGCCGGATCCGGAAAAACGCAAGTGTACTGAAAGCATTTGAAGACGGAACCGTCTTCCAAATGCGTTCAGTGTTACTATGGCACCCAGGACGCTATTAAAGTCCTGGTTGCCATAGTAGGAGCGGGGAGCGGGGGAGCGGTATACTTACAGTCCGTGCGGCTCCCGGGGCGCTCCAGAATGACGTCAGAGCGCCCCAAGCGCATGGATGACGTGTCCAATGCGATCACATGATCCATGCGCTTGGGGCGCCCTGACGTCACTCTGGAGCGCCTGGGGAGCCGCACGGACGGTAAGTACACTGCTCCCCCGCTCCCCGCTACACTTTACCATGGCTGCCAGGACTTTAGCGTCCCGGCAGCCATGGTAACCACTCTGAAAAAGCTAAATGTCGGCTCCGGCAATGCGCCGAAACGACGTTTAGCTTAAGGCCGGATCCGGATCAATGCCTTTCAATGGGCATTAATTCCGGATCCGGCCTTGCGGCAAGTGTTCCGGATTTTTGGCCGGAGCAAAAAGCGCAGCATGCTGCGGTATTTTCTCCGGCCAAAAAACGTTCCGTTCCGGAACTGAAGACATCCTGATGCATCCTGAACGGATTTCTCTCCATTCAGAATGCATTAGGATAATCCTGATCAGGATTCTTCCGGCATAGAGCCCCGACGACGGAACTCTATGCCGGAAGACAAGAACGCAAGTGTGAAAGAGCCCTTACCTTTGTTATCATACACAGCCTTTAAAGTCCTAAACAGTCTGTAAATATCTGTTCTCTTTCTTTCAGAAGTTTGGCATTTTTCCTTCGGCATGTGGTGCCCCTGTAGCAGGCTTCACAATACATAGACCCATGTGTAACATCCTGGAGTATGTCACTAAACTCTTTCTCCACGCTACAACATGTCAGGCGCATATGTATTGTCATCTTGTGTAGTCTAACATTGCATTTTCCATTATATGTATTTTCTATGCCTGTTTCATATTATTGCTGTAAATTTCCATGTACACCAGCAGGTGGCAGCAGTATGTAACAGGATCTTAGCCAGTTTTGCATAGCTAGACTGGAATAGTTCATTCCAATCTAGCCCCCCCCCCCCCCTTTGAGGAGGTGTGGAATGTTCACACATCCTGCCTCATAGGGAGGGAATAAACCAGTTAGATCCAGTGTGAACCAGCCCCCCTGCTGGGGAAGGCTGTGTTAGTAGGAGTTCCCAGAAACAGGGATCCCAACCTAGGATCCAAGCCTCGGCTGAGGCCCAAGATCAACTTTCCCAGCCTGAGACCCCTACCTCAGCTGGTGGACAAGGAAAGCAGCTCTTCACAGCCATATAGATCTCCAGGAAGACAACACCATACCCTGCGAGCAGTACTGTAAGTACAGATCCAAAGACAAAAAGAAGCTAAGTACCTCATCAGCTAGTCAGGCCCAAACTAAGCAGACTAAAGACAGAGCAGAAGATAGATACCTGCCAGATTCTACTAGGCGTATGTATAAGAAGCAGAATACATATAAATTCTTGCCACATATTGCCACTACCTGCTGGGATCCTAGACTATTGCTGTACCTGTATGGATCAAATCTGCATACCACCAAGTAAAGACAAGTTGGACCCTATTATCTGTGTGGATTTCCATCATTCCTCAATTACTCCTATTAACAACACTCAAATTTATTGCATGTGAGCCAGGATACAGGAGTCCAGCCGTACCAAGGTAGGAGACACCGTTGACACTAAACAGAGACATTATCCCCCTCTGGCATTCCTCACCTGGTACGTGAGTTGCAACATCTTAAAGGGCCCTGAGACTATAACCTGCGCACATTGCAATTGGCGTCACAAATTAAAAACCATTAATTTTGCGCCAGCGTGCATCAGTCCCAATCCAGCTTACTGCACATGCAGGTCCTAACACTTCGCCTGCCTAGGCCAGACTCACTGGCTGATGCAACCAGACTACACAACACTCAATCAGAAAGGCCAGGACCAGCCTTCCTCCTGCTGGGTAGGGCATAATAACTGAGCTTTTTTTCCCCATGTTCAGCGCTTGGAATCACAGAAATGGCATAGAAAAGTACATTAACCCTTAATGGGAGATATTAACCCTTTTAGCAGCAAATTAACTCCTTGCAGTGATCCACCATGTCTTTGCACATATATCTATGAAGACATGTCTGTGGGATCCAGAAAAATCATGAGTGATCTTCAGGAGTCTTCATCTGCTAACTCTCTATCTAATCAATCTTTGCTTTTAGGCAAAGAAAGGACACAAGAATATAGATGAAAGGAGCTACTGTACATACTGCTTACCAGTCTTACCCAGTATGAGTCTAGCACCATTAAACCTACCTTGGCTCCCACCCAGGAAGACAACTCTCACAACCCCAGCAGACTCCCCAGGATGACAATGAACTCAGCATCAGCTGTACACAGGGGCGTAGTTAAAGGCTCATGGGCCCTGGTGCAAGAGTTCGGCTTGGGCTGCCCTTCTCTTAGTTTTTCGTGGCTATGGGCAGGGAAGCACATAGCCTTCTTGCTGCCTGAGACAAGAATTGAAATGTTGAAATGCCCCCCCATGCCAAATTCTTGACCTAACCCCTTGTCACGGATGAAATTGCAGATAGCTGGAACGTATAAATAAACGACCGACTGGCTTGATCCCAAACTAAGGAGCATATAGGCAAGCCCTAAGAGCTCTCCCTGACTGCTATGCACATGCAAGGGTCTCAATGGTAGACGATTGCATGCCCACGTACCTAAGACTGTGTGACACCTGAAAACCCTATAATATTGAGGGGACACTGTCATGGTTTGAATGGCCACACCCATCTGCCTCCCAGCCAAGCTCTTGAACTAATCCCTGCTTACCTCATTTGCATAGCCAAACAGAGGGGTTTTTCCAATTTTCCAATTGAAAGAGGTGTTCCAACTGTCAATATAAATATATGTGGGGCATTCAATAAAGAATATTGTCAGTTTGAACTCACATACAGCCTGACTGGTGTTATTTCTGTGAGAATTAAAATGACATGAGCGGTCGTTTGAGGCCGGATCATCAATGGCGGAACCAGCAGATATTGTGGTCACATCAGGGAGTGTCGTGAGAGCAGAATAGAGCGAGCAAGGGCTCGTTACATTGGTGGCAGCGGTGGGATTGGCTCTCCAGTTACTGGGACACTCCAAATCACAACTAGGAATGACCAGCTACGCAGCCTGCAGGAGAGAGACACGCTGAAAGATTTACTTGAGAGCCAAGAAGGGACCACTGGGACAAAGAACAAGGCCACCTTGATCAGTGAGTTAGTTGAGATGGATCAGAGGGATGGTGATGCTGGACCTCGGTCCGTGGAAGACTTGTTTCAGCAACGAGTTAGAGAGCGGTTGGCATTATATGGTGCCAACCCATCCGAGACCGCCATACAGAATGCCATCAGAGACATCCAGCTGCAGGATAAGCGGCAAGAGAGAGAACTAGAGCGATAAGAGAGAGAATTGGAGCGACAACATGAGTGGAGAATGGCGGAAATACGGCGATCAGAGACAACACCTAGAGATACAGCACCTGTCTGTAAGTTGCCCTTTCGCGCATTCAAATTATTTAAGGAAGGAGAGGAGGAAATAGAAGAGTTCCTCCAGGACTTTGAGAGACTGTGCCAGATACATAAAGTGCCATCCCAAGATCGGGTCGCCTTACTGGCGAGTAACCTAACTGGCAAAGCTGCGGATGCGTATCGGGCCATGGAGTATGAGGACGCCATGGATTATGACCGGGTAAAAGAAGCCCTGCTAGCCCGATTTTCCATTACCCCTGAACCCAGCCGGAATAAGTTTCGAGAATCCCGGAAACAAGGCAACCTAACCTACGTGGAGTGGGCACATCGTCTGCAGCGGAACCTCAAGGGCTGGTTCCAGGGAAGCCATGCTCATACCATAGAGGACATCACCCAGCTAGTTCTCTTAGAGCAGTTCTTTGACCACACCCCTCTGATAGTACGGGATTGGGTGCGAGATAAGCGGCCACAGACGGTACAGCAAGCGGCGACTTTGGCCGATGAATATTTGGACTCTCAGAGATCTATTGGAGGCCAGCGCTATCCACTACCGCGGCCCAGTGTACCGACCTCGAGCCCAACTCCAGTATCTCAGTGGGCTGCCTCTAGACCCTTAGCCCGATCAAAACCTTCTACCGGGCCTAAGTGCTATACATGTAATCAGACGGGTCATCTGCAGCGTTATTGCCCTAACCGATCCCCGAGGTACCAAGAGACTGCCCAGTCATCCAGGTCGGCGACTTATTGCCTCCAGAACGATGCCAACCCTCTAGATCAGTGGTTCTCAACCTTTCTAAAGCCGTGACCCCTTAATACAGTTCCTCATGTTGTGGTGACCCCCAACCATTACATTTTTTTCCTTGCTACGTCATAATTAATTTTGCTACTGTTATGAATTGTAATGTAAATATCTGATATGCAGGATGTATTTTTATTGCTACAAATTGAACATAATTAAAGCAGAGTAATTAATCACAAAGACATCCACAGATCCCCCCCTAAACAGTGCCATCCACAGATCCCCCTAAACAGTGCCATCCACCGATCCTCCTCCCCTAAACAGTGCCATCCACAGATCTCCCCCCTAAACAGTGCCATCCACAGATCCCTCCTCCCCTAAACAGTGCCATCCACAGATCTCCCCCCTAAACAGTGCCATCCACAGATCCCCCCTAAACAGTGCCATCCACAGATCCCCCTCCCCTAAACAGTGCCATCCACAGATCTCCCCCCTAAACAGTGCCATCCACAGATCTCCCCCCTAAACAGTGCCATCCACAGATCCCCCCTAAACAGTGCTATCCACAGATCCCCCCTAAACAGTCCCATGCACAGATCCCCCCTCCCCTAAACAGTGCCTACTTTAACTTTAATCATTGCTCATTGCTGAGCTCTTTACTTGGATTATTTGGATATCTTACTTTGTCTTAGCTCCGGTAATAGCAGGCAGTGCGGGGGGCGGCGCTCACTCACTGACATCACGCGCCTGCGCCGCCTAGTGGGAGGAGCAGGCGCGTGATGTCAGTGAGTGAGCGCCGCCCCCCGCACTGCCTGCTATTACCGGAGCTAAGACAAAGTAAGATATCCCATATCCAAATAAATTATAATCCAAGTAAAGAGCTCAGCAATGAGCAATGATTAAAGTTAAAGTAGTTACTGATTAGTTTATAAATATAATGCTGTGAGCGGCGTGGCCCTGTATATTCTAACCCCCAGGCAAGCGTCCCTGTCACCATGGGAACGCCTGGGGGTTAGAATATACCATCGGATTTGAGTTTTTACGATCTCACTGAGCTCGTAAAACTCAGATCCGATGGTATATTCTAACCCCCAGGCAAGCGTCCCCGTCACCATGGGAACGCCTGGGGGTTAGAATATACCATCGGATCTTCTGAGTTACTCAGCCGCAAAACAAGCACCGGTGACCCCCCGGAAAGGGCCGATCGACCCCCAAAGGGGTCGCGACCCCTAGGTTGAGAACCGCTGCTCTAGATGTTCAGGAAGAGTTTGGTGAGCTGTTCGAGGCTGATCCCGTCCAGGCTGCAGCTGAAGATAATCGGCAGCACCATCGTCAGGCGGTATGGGTTAATGGGCAGCCGGCCCAGGGACTTTGTGATTCCGGGGCTACGATTACCCTTATTCCGCCTCACATGGTTCCTCAGTCGGCCCGAACCGGCCAGACTGTGGCAGTCAGGGTAGCAGGGGGCAAGGTGCTGCGTTTATCCACCACCAGAGTTCACCTCTATTGGGGCTCAGGGAAGCGACAAGTGCGAGTCGGGATACTCTGTGAGTTACCCGCGGAAGTACTTTTGGGGAACGACTTGGGGCATTTGACTTCTTCATTTGCACCAGAGACCGCCATGGCCGTGACCACCTGACAACAAAGCCACCTACAAGGCAACTCCACTCCTATGGGGACCCAGGTAAGACCAAATCCTCTCATGTTACCCCGACTTGACAACCCCATGTCCTGGGCCAGCTGTGCAGACACAAGAATTAAGAGGACATTTCACATCAATATGATTAAGGCCTATCACGAGAGGGCTGAGGCAGTAGCCGCCATATGCGCTCCTGCCACCGGGGACTCTGAATACCTGCCGATGCTGGAGCTTTCCGCAATCAGTAACCATTCTGGGGGGGTGGAAGATGTTCAGTTAGGAGATGGGTTAGGACCCCAGGAACAAGAACAGATCAGGGAATTACTCCACGACCGGAAAGAGATGTTCTCAACACTCCCTGGATACACTCACTTGGCAGTGCACAAGGTGGAGACCCTCGGGCAGAAGCCCCTGAGACAATCAGCCTATAGGATTCCCGGAGCTGTGCAAGAAGGGATGAGAGCAGAGATTAGGGAGATGCTTGAGTTAGGGGTGATCGAACCATCAGCAAGCCCCTGGGCTTCCCCTGTAGTATTAGTCCCAAAAAGGGATGGCACGACCCGATTTTGTGTGGACTATAGGCGACTGAATGACTGTACTGTGACAGACGCCTACCCCATGCCCCGAGTGGACGAATTGTTGGACAAAATAGCTCAGGGACATTATCTGACGACTATTGACCTGTGTAAGGGCTACTGGCAGATTCCCCTGGAGGCGAACGCCATTCCAAAGTCGGCCTTCATCACCCCATTTGGCCTTTACCAGTTCCGGGTAATGCCATTCGGGATGAAAAATGCTCCGGCTACTTTCCAACGAATGATAGATCAACTCCTCGGTGGTCTGCAGGATTTTGCATGCGCATATCTTGATGACATCGCAATATATAGCCAGACATGGGAGGAACATCTCAGACACCTGGGCATAGTGCTAGACAGAATCAGAGTTGCAGGCCTGACCCTGAAGCCAGACAAGTGTACTGTAATATCGGGATGTCTGAGGTACAATATCTGGGACATCTGGGAGTGGGATGTGGGAAGCAGAGGCCGGAGCCTGCAAAAATCGAGGCCATCCTAAACTGGCCGGTTCCCAGAACCAAGGCCCAGGTACTTGTATTTTTAGGGACAGCCGGGTACTACAGAAAGTTTGTACCCCACTATAGTGACATAGCCAAACCACTGATGGACCTGACCAAAAAGAATCTCCCTAGACAGGTCCTGTGGTCCCCGGAGTGCGAAACAGCATTTCAACAGTTGAAAACCACCCTAACACAAGCTCCCATACTGGCGGCACCCGATCCTAACAAACGCTTTGTCGTACATACAGACGCCTGTATGTTTGGACTGGGAGCCGTACTAAGTCAAGTTGGCGACGACGAAAAGGAGCATCCGGTGGCGTATCTCAGCCGCAAGTTGTTACCCCGTGAAGTTGGATATGCTGCCGTGGAAAAAGAATGTTTGGCTTTAGTCTGGGCATTAAAGAAATTGCAGCCCTACGTGTATGGACGCTCTTTTACCGTCATGACGAACCACAATCCCTTGATATGGCTAAACCGGGTGGCGGGAGAGAATGGCCGATTACTAAGGTGGAGCCTGGCTTTGCAACCCTACAATTTCACCATACAATATTGGCCAGGGCCTCAAAACGGGAATGAGGATGGATTATCCCGGCAGACGGACCTGGAATCTTAAGACTACTTTTCCAACGTCCTCGAGTTGACCCGGTGAGGGTCCCACTGTGGCTGTTGGACTGTTTCCCGGGAGGGGGGGTAATGTCATGGTTTGAATGCCCACACCCATCTGCCTCTGTCACGGAACCATGAACCAGACGTACAACAAGAGATAAGAGAAAATAGGAAGGCTTTATTGAAAATAAAGCTGTAAAGCAAAAGTCCAAACGGATGGTGAAACCGAGCAGAGTCTTTGCGAAGCCAGAGGTCAGGAACCAGAAGGGTAGTCAGACGAAGCCAGGATCAGGAACCAGCAGGGTAGTCAGACGAAGCCAGGATCAGGAACCAGCAGGGTAGTCAGACGAAGCCAGGATCAGGAACCAGCAGGGTAGTCAGACGAAGCCAGGATCAGGAACCAGAAGCAGCAGCAGTCTTAGAAGCATGTGAACACAAGAGGACCAAGCAAGGAACTGAAGCCACAGACCTCCTATATATATGAGCTAGGCATCCAGCTCCTCCCAGGGGAAGGAGGAGCCGCAGGGTGGAAGGCTACAAGAAACCCAGAAACCAAGATGGCCGCCAGCACATGTCAAACGAAGGAGAGCAGCAAGCAGGTAAGACCATGACAGCCTCCCAGCCAAGCTCTTGAACTAATCCCTGCTTACCTCATTTGCATAGCCAATCAGAGGGGTTTTTTCAATTTTCCAATTGAAAGAGGTGTTCCAACTGTCAATAAAAATATATGTGGGGCATTCAATAAAGAATTTTGTCAGTTTGAACTCACATACAGCCTGACTGGTGTTAGTTCTGTGAGAATTAAAACGACACGAGCAGTCGTTTGAGGCCGGATCATCAACGGTGGAACCAGCAGATATTGTGGTCACATCAGGGAGTGCCGTGAGAGCAAAATAGAGCGGGCAGGGGCTCGTTACAGACACGAGCACCGGCTCCCTGCAATTAATACGGACGGAGTCAGGGTCACCTAGAATCAAGCCAGAAAGAAAACACAATAAAGGAAAAGACTTATCTGAGCAAACAGCAGCAGCAGCCTCCAGCAGTGAACACTTCATCCAGGAAGTAGTATAAACCGCAAAGTGAGGCAGTATGGGAGGGAATATAAAGGAAGACGATTAGTCTAAATAAGTGACACCTGGCAGAAGGAAAGGAGATGACAAAGTAAAGCCAAAATAAAGAACTTCATACAAGAGGTAGAGAAGAACGTCTGCCAGACCTTCTCACAGAACTGGCGGTGACACCCCTTCTCTCCAGCCAGAGGTGTAACTTGACCATCAAGCACTTTCTATAATACTGGTGTCTTTTTATGTGGCACAAAGGTCTTTGGGCCTCCCCCGTGGTCCTGGGCCCGGTAGCAACTGCTACCTCTGCACCCCCTATAGCTACGCCCCTGGCTGTACAGAGTTCCACAAGCTGCTCTCTTGTACGACTAGATTATCCAGGCCCACTACTCTTAAGTTCAACTCACCATCTGCTTCCATTGACTCTGTTCAGGCCTTGATTGGAGATGTCAATTCTTGCTTGTGGGTCCCACAGAAGCAAGCCAGGTAAGGCTACTTTCACATATGCGTTTTTACTGTCCAGTTTTGAGATTTGGGATGGGATTTCAAAACCACAGCGAAACACAACCCTTTGAATAATACAACCACATGTATCAATTCAGAACGGATCCAGTTATATTATATCAAAAATTAACATGCCGCATCCGTCACTAAAACCATTGTATGTCAATGGGCCATGGGATCCAGTGCCGATTGACTTACAAGGTTTTTGATTTATGTTCAGTTTCCCATGCCGCACACAAAAACTTGCCCCACACCCTACTTACAGTACATATTTTTGTGAGACAGTAATTGTCAAGAGACATATTCATCATTCAAGTACAGTGAGTCATTTGTTAGCTACAGTTTCCATTTAAAAAAACAAAACATCATGATTAGGGATGAGCGAATCAACTTCGGATGTACAGTATTAGAATGTATTGGCTCCGATGAGCTGAAGTTACCACTTGGAACCGAACCCGTGTTCGGGAAATGTTTTTTTACAGTACATATTATTTTATGAAGTTATTATAAGCAATAACTTCGGCTCATCAGAGCCAATAAATTCTAATACTGTACGGAGCTCCTGCTCCGTTCAGTATTAGAACAAAGTTTTATGCGAATCGACTTCGGATGTTTCAACCAAAGTCAATTCGCTCATCCCTAATGATAATGCTTGCAAATATTGTGCATTGTTTCAAATAAAGTGAATATTTCTGTTGCTTATATAACAGTAAGCTTGGAGCTACATGGAGATCTTAGCCGTGACATGCGTTTTGTGACCAACGATTACTGTGTAGTAGTGCAAACATTGAAATGATCACAGAGCAATTACCAACAGCAACCCCAGAATCACGAAAAATCCAGCGGTGTCATTCTGGGATTGCAGTCTTGGCAAATTCTGGTTGTCCCTGCCAAGATCTCTGTGTAGGCCAAGCCAAAGAGATGAAATAATGTGTTGTTCTGTTAATGAAACATTACTGCCTATGGGCAAAAGAGTTGTTTGTATAGAAATCATAAAATGAAACTTGGCCACTGAGAGAAAGTCATGGGACAAATACAACAGGATTCAGACCGGAAATCTTCAAGGATAATGCTATTTTGATCCTTTAGCACATTTATAGGGATATAAACCTCTCCTCAGACACCATTATAAACTGAGACAAAAGTAATTCAATGATACCTATTGATATCTTTCAGGTTAATTACAGTAGTTAAGAACACAGTTTGCTTTTCAAAGATACTCAACCAAATCATTTGCTTTGCATGCTGGAAATTAAAAGTCTACTTTAAGTGCACAAATAATGGTATGATTCTGTACCAGAATACAGTCTAATTAAGATTCTTTTTAGGCTACTTTCACACTGGCGTTTTGGCTTTCCGTTTGTGAGATCCGTTCAGGGCTCTCACAAGCGGTCCAAAACGGATCAGTTTTACCCTAATGCATTCTGAATAGAAAAGGATCCGTTCAGAATGCATCAGTTTGCCTCCGTTCAGTCTCTATTCCGCTCTGGAGGCGGACACCAAAATGCTGCCTGCGACTGTGCTTATGTCTTGCTGCTTTGGAAACACGTGTGCAGAATTATAAAAGACATCACTAATGCTTCTTGAACTAGAAACAGCTCTATTATTCTCTATACAATCAACCTTCTGATATGTGTATTATTTTTTTTCATCTTGCTACTGCGGTTAAAACATTAATAACCTGAGTTTGGTGATCAAACAAAGTCACTAATATTCCAGAGATAATATAAAGTTAACAACAGTTATGATATCTTATCTTAAAAGGTTTTCCAGGACTTTTAATGATGACCTATCCTCAGGATCGTGGGGGCCAGACACTCGGCAGTCCCACAGATCAGCTTATTTAAGCAGCTGCCAGCTCCATAAACCATACAGTGGACCAAAGGCTCCATCCACTGTAGTTTCCAATGCTGACATTCTGAAGAACAGTTCCCAATGAATTGATGCTGAGCAGCAGTACCTCAGTACAGCCACTAGTCAGTGTATAGTTTCTGGTGCTGGCAGCTGCCCAAAATAGATTATCTAATATTAATAACCTATCCTGAAGATTGGTCATCAGTATCTAAGTCCTGGAAACCTCTTTAATAATGCCCGAAACTTCTAAAAATATGGAATCTATGGGAAGATTTCACATATGCCAAATCTTAATTTATTTAATTTATTTTAAGGTATTGAGATGAGATGTGAATCAGATTTACCAATTTAGATGCCCCCAAATCCAGATTATTATCATTAATAAGCTGATCTTTACATTTAAAGGTAACTTACCATCTTAGGCTACTTTCACACTAGCGGCAGCCTTCTCCAGCAGGCTGTTCCGGCGGGTGAACAGCCTGCCGGATCCGTGCTGCCGCTAGTGGACGCATGCTGCCGGAGGTCTGCTCCGGCCCCATTGAATATAATGGGGGCGGGCCGGAGCTCCAGCGGCAGCACGGCAAACATGCCAAGAGGCGGCCGTAATAAAACTATGACATGTCAATAGGGTCCCCACAGTCAACAAAGCCAGAGCGAACCTCCGGCGGCACGCGTGCACTAGCGGCAGCACGGATCCGGCAGGTGAACAACCTGCCGGAAAGGCTGTCGCTAGTGTGAAAGTAGCCTTAGACATTTATGGCAAATTAATGGGATATGCCACAAATGTTTCATAAGTGAGGTTCTCAAAAGCTGATCTCGGCAGAGTTAATAGATGCACATTTGTTGCTCCCACCTGCCAGACATCCATGGCATATCTGATGGAGGTGGCATAATTATTTGAGATGACGATGTCATTTTAATGACATGGGTTCTACTATTGAATTGTAGGAAATACATATTATTGCTTTTAAGTAATTAATTCAGCTGTTCTTTATATTCTTGATCATTTGGTGTACTGTAAATGAACCTTGCTTCTTTTCGTGGAAAACCTCTTGTAAGTCATTTAAGGCTTGATCACAACATTTCGGAACTAATAATATAGAATTTTTTTCTCAAATTAATTTTGGCTAACCTTTTACACATTCAACTAACGTTATCTTAAGTACAACTCAAGGAAGAAGATTGTTTTCTCATCCCAATTAATTATGTTTACATGGCTATAATTATCAAGTTCTAACTCACTGCATACTTATTATCAGCATCCTGTACTGCTGCCAGCTTTTGTAATGGATCTTCTCATTACTGGTACTTTGTGGCTGCTGACACATTTTACATTAGTTTTAGGTTACACTTGGTTTATGAGTCTACAGAGATTCAAGTTGTGATCCAATCATTATGATTACAAGCAGTGGTACAACTAGTGATTTTTATATGATTCCTTGATAACTTGAATCAGAGTCGTACATTGGGAGGACATGAAGTGTTCTTGTGTTGAGGACTTTACAGCCAATCCCCACAATTTTATTTGTATGTCTATATAGATTGATAACTGTATATATTAATTTACAATAGCAGTAAATATCATCAGTACTGATCAGGTCATTTACATTTGGTTATCATGAGATGTTCACCAAGACCATAACATGTATGATCAATGGAGATCAGACCTCAGGTGGCACCTGAGAGCTTATCCCCTTTATTATTTACATAACCATCTGTATGTGCGGATGTTCCTGATGCTGACACTGACAATTTACTAGTGTTGGGCGTGAATATTCGAATAGCGAATATTAATCGCGAATATCGCCACTTCGAGAATTCACGAATATTTAGAATATAGTGATATATATTCGTAATTTTGAATATTCTAGATTTATTTTTCATCAGTTACCTCCTTTCTTGCTTGTGGGCCAATGAGAAGGCTGCAATGTCTTTGCCTGAGCTTAGCAACATCCCTAGCAACCAATAGGAAAGTTACCTATCCCTTACTATATAAGAACCTCCCCAGCAGCCCTTGTATGCAGTATTTTGCAGATCTGAGAGAGACAGCAGTGTTATTGCTGTGCTCTGTGCTTTCCTGTGTCATTACTTTAGATAGTTAGTTAGATAGCTTATATATATATATAATACAGATAGTTAGTGGTAGATAGTCAGTGTAGGTTAGATAGTGATATAGTGTAGCTGATAGGTCCTGCTGTCCATACATACATACAACTAAGTAGTCAGACCTGTTGCAATGTGAAGTTGCACGAATTGCGCCAAAATATTCGCATCATTACTGCCGATTTCGCAATCGTGAATATATTGGAGCACTCTATCTGCATATAAAGCTTTTGTAATGTTCTGCCGTGCCAACCATTTTCTCCAGTCTCAGGAAACGTCTAGCAGCTTGAAAAATTTAGCTATAGTGACCCACACCTGTATTCCGCGCGCATTACGCAAATATTACATTGCCAATTTTTCGCAATCAAGAAAATAATCTCGAATTTGCGAACATATGACGAATATTCTACCAAATATTCACGAAATATCGCAAATTCGAATATTGCCCCTGCAGTTCATCACTACAATTTACATGAATGGGAATAGTTTTTCAACTCTGGAAGCATATCCACTTCATTTATTATGTATGACTAGTGGCTTATCTGTACCATTTGTCATGTCTGCAATTTCTCCCATTCAAATGAGCATAAGACACAGCAGCTCATATGGATTAGTCGATGTGTCTACATAAACAATAAAGTGGATTTAGCACCTACAGAGGCACTACAGCTCATTCGTTGTGCTGATCACCAGGCGTCACCAGGCGTCAGGACATTCAGAACCCTCATGTAGAAGAATCAGTGGACAGCAACTAGAGAGAGTGCCCCCCTATCTGGATGAGCTGGTATATCCATGCATTACATGAGCAGACCATTCGTTTAAAGTGATTCTGTCACCAGGGTTTACCCTACAGAGATATTCATATGTGCCCATCAGTCTCCTTGTTTTGTATTAAATGATCCCACTCTTACTCCTCTGTGTGTATTTTATTCGTCAAAAAAGCGATTTTATTGCTATGTAAATTACCCTGATGAAGAGCCCAAGAGGTTGTCCTATGATCCCTTGGAGCCCGATCGCGCCCATCATTCCAGAGCCCAGCACCGCCTACCAGTTAATTTATTCGCTGCACTTGCCCTGACGTCATTCCTTCCAAGCACCGTAATCTCGCGCAGGCGCAGTGTACACAGTAGTCTGGGCTCGTGCGGACTACTGGCACAGGCTTTGTTGATCCAACTGCGCATGCGCAGGGAGAAGGGCAAATGCGCAGTTGGATCGACGAAGCCTGTGCTATTGTCAGACGGATCCGGATGCGAATCCGTCTGACAAATGCATTGAAATACCGGATCCGTCTCTCCGGTGTCATCCGGAAAAACGCATCCGATATTTATTTTTTTCACCGATTTTAAGGACTGCGCATGCCCGGACCAGAAGAACGGATCCGTCAATGCAGCAATTTTAATGCTGGATCCGGCACTAATACATTTCAATGGAAATTAATGCCGGCAGTATTTTTGGACAGAGAAAAAACTGCAGCATGCTGCAGTATTTTCTCCGTCCAAAAAACGTAAGAGGGATTGAACGGATCCATCCTAATGCATACTGAACGGAATGCTCTCCATTCAGAATGCATTAGGATAAAGCTGATCATTTTTTTTCCGGTATTGAGCCCCTAGTACGGAACTCAATACCGGAAAAGAAAAACGCTAGTGTGAAAGCACCCTTATAGTGGTCTTTTTGAAGAGGTTTCACTGTATTTAGAAAAATGAATGATTTGTACACACTGAAGCATACATGACATCTTAATACCACTGCAATCATTATTATTTTTAATTAATTTGGTGTTTTTGTCACATTATCAAAATCTTCAAAAGTTATATATTATATATACTTAAATGGAGGCAAATGTATTGGCTGCTAAGGCAAGAAATCCGTCTTTTATATGCCTCTGTTGTCAGATTGCATTATACATGAGAACTGAAATAAATGAAGAATAATGAAATATATTCAGTTCTCTACCTGTTATGAAAAATATAAAAGATTCGGAAAAATGTTGTGTACAAATAAGCCTTCTCTCCTACTGATTTTAAAGTTTACCTGTATGAGTAATCTTTAAAAAGGAAAAGAAATTCATTATTTCAATTTTACCTTCCAAAATAGATAACCAACTACATCATGCAGAGGTGCTGTATATGTAATTAATACACTTGTTGTGTGGGATGCAGCCTTTATTATTATGAAAGGGTAATGACATAATAAGCACTGAGGAACACGGTTTTGTAAATAAAAGTCCTTAAGAATGTACAAAAATGAATTAGAACTTAAAACCTTAAAAGAGGTTTTAAAGAGGACCTTTCACTTGTATAAACTATGTGAACTGAGTATGCTGCCATATAGAGCGGCGCACGGGGATCTCACTGCACTTACTATTATCCCCGGGCGCCGCTCCGTTCTCCCGTTATAGGCTCCGGTACCTTTGCTCCTTAAGTTATAGTAGGCGGGTCTTCCCTTGTCCTGTGGGCGTCTCCTTCTCCTAGGCTGCAGCGCTGGCCAATCGCAGCGCACAGCTCACAGCCTGGTAGAAAAAAACCTCCCAGGATGTTAGCTGTGCGCTGCGATTGGCCAGCGCTGCAGCCTAGGAGAAAGAGACGCCCACAGGACAAGGGAAGACCCGCCTACTATAACTTAAGGCGCAAAGGTACCGGAGCCTATAACGGGAGAACGGAGCGGCGCCCGGGGATAATAGTAAGTGCAGTGAGATCCCCGGTGCGCCGCTCTATATGGCAGCATACTCAGTTCACATAGTTTATACATGTGAAAGGTCCTCTTTAAGTTAATAAAACTGCTTGATCGAGCACAAAGGAAGTCAATAGGAGAAACTGAGCATTAAACCAGGCACCCTCTGCTCTGAAGAAAGGAGGGTGTCGGGTCCCACTGAGGTCTATGCAGAAGATCGCTGTACAGTGAGGGAATCCCCCAGTGTGAGTCCACGGCTTAGGAGTCCCTGCTCTGACTCCATATATATGTCCATATATGGAGTCAGTGCTTGGGGACACCCAGTGTATTTAAATCTAATTTAGCCTCTATTTCTAAAAAGTTTCTGATGGGATTTGAACCCACAACCTTCTACATTAGAGGCAAGGACTTTAACCACTTAGCTATAAAGCTAAATGATTAACTATGTCAGAAAAACCTCATAGTAGTTTGTCATGTAGTAAGTATTCCTATACAGCAGAAGTATCATTTCATATGTCAGTGTAGGCTAACATGTAGCTGTATAGCATAGTGGTTAAAGTTCTTGTCTCTAATGTAGAAGGTTGTGAGTTCAAATCCCGGCAGAAACTTTTTAGAAATAATGTGCTCGAGCACACGAGGTATTCGGCCGAACACTTCCATGCTCGAGCCGAACTGGTGTTTGGCCGAGCATGCTCGCTCAACACTACTGCTGATGACATTCTATCGTACATAATGGAAAACCATTTACAATCCTATATAGCAGATCTACGATTGTCATTTAGCACATCTATGATTAATATGTCATTTGTAGAGTTGAGCGGACACCTGGATGTTCGGGTTCGGCCGAACTTAAAAAAAAAGTTCGGGTTCGGGACCCGAACTTGACCCCGAACCCGAACCCCATTGAAGTCAATGGGGACCTGAACTTTTGGCCACTAAAATGGCTCTAAAATAGCCATGGAAACAGCTATAGGGCTGCAAAAGGCAGCAAAATGTGCTTAAGAGCATGGCAAATGCTCTGCAAACAAATGTGGATAGGGAAATGAATTAAAAAAACATAAAAGACCTTAAAAAAATAAAATTAGGAATGATGTAGGAGGAAGAGGTTGAGGAGGTGGTAAATGGGTGGATGTGGCCGTGTAGGCTCATGTGGCGGTCTAGGTGGAAGCGGCGGCGAAAGAGGAATAGGTAGCCAACACAGATGTGTGTTATTTAGCATTTTTACATAGGGGTATCCCCCAAAATATTGGGACATATAATAAAAAATAAAAAGGGATAAGTGCACTTGAGTACAAGGATGGATGGTTGAGGCTGTTAGAACTGTCTATTCTGCACAAGGTACAGACAAGTCCTGAGGGATCCAAGCCTGGTTCATTTTAATGAACATGAGCTTGTCCACGTTGGCTGTGGACAGACGGCTGCGTCTGTCTGTAATGACGCCTCCTGCCATGCTAAATACACGTTCAGAGAGTACACTGGCTGCAGGGCAGCCCAGCACCTCCAAGGCATACAGGGCAAGCTCTGGCCATGTGGACAATTTGGAGACCCAGAAGTTGAATGGGGCAGAACCATCAGTCAGTACATGTAGGCGTGTGCACAGGTACTGTTCCACCATGTTGTTCAAATGCTGCCTCCTGCTAACAAGCTCCATATCAGCAGTTAGGGCCGGTTGTTGCGGCGAGGTGACAAAGCTTTTCCACATGTCGGCCATGCTAACCCTGCCTTCTGAGGTGCTGGCGCTGACACAGCTGCATTGGTGACCTCTTCCTCCTCCCCTGCCTTCGCCTTGTGCTTCCACTTGTCCCCCGGCGTCAGTCGGGAATGCTCTCAGGAGCACGTCTACCAGCGTGCGCCTGTAGTCGCGCATCTTCCGATCACGCTCCAGTGAGGGAATTAAGGACGGCACATTGTCTTTGTAACGGGGATCCAGCAGGGTGGTCACCCAGTAGTCAGCACACGTTAAAATGTGGGCAATTCTGCTGTCATTGCGCAGGCACTGCAGCATGTATTCGCTCATGTGTGCCAGGCTGCCCAGAGGTAAGGACAAGCTGTCCTCTGCGGGAGGCGTATCGTCTGCGTCCTCCGTATCCCCCCAGCCACGCACCAGTGATGAGCCCGAGCTGCGTTGGTTGCCACCCCGCTGTGAACATGCTTCATACCCATCCACATCCTCATCCTCATCCTCCTCCTCCTCGTCCTCCAGTAGTGGGCCCTGGCTGGCCAAATTTGTACCTCTCCTCTGCTGTTGCAAAAATCCTCTTTCTGAGCCACTTCTAAAAGACTGGCCTGAAAGTGTTAGAGATGACCCCTCTTCCTCCTCCTCATCCTGGGCCACATCCTCTTCCATCATCGCCCTAAGTGTTTTCTCAAGGAGACATAGAAGTGGTATTGTAACGCTGATAATGGCGTCATCGCCACTGGCCATGTTGGTGGAGTACTCAAAACAGCGCAACAGGGCACGCAGGTCTCGCATGGAGGCCCAGTCATTGGTGGTGAAGTGGTGCTGTTCCGCAGTGCGACTCACCCGTGCGTGCTGCAGCTGAAACTCCACTATGGCCTGCTGCTGCTCGCACAGTCTGTCCAGCATGTGCAAGGTGGAGTTCCACCAGGTGGGCACGTCGCATATGAGGTGGTGAGCGGGAAGGCCGAAGTTACGCTGTAGAGAAGACAGCCGAGCGGCGGCAGGACGAGAACGCTGGAAGCGCGCACAGACAGCCCGCACTTTATGCAGCAGCTCTGACATGTCGGGGTAGTTGTGAATGAATTTTTATGCACCACCAAATTCAGCACATGCGCCAGACAAGGGATGTGCGTCAAACCGGCTAGTCCCAGAGCTGCAACGAGATTTCGCCCATTATCGCACACCACCAGGCCGGGCTTGAGGCTCACTGGCAGCAACCACTCGTCGGTCTGTTGTTCTATACCCCGCCACAACTCCTGCGCGGTGTGGGGCCTGTCCCCCAAACACATCAGTTTCAGAACGGCCTGCTGACGTTTACCCCTGGCTGTGCTGAAGTTGGTGGTGAAGGTCTGTCGCTGACCAGATGAGGAGGTGGTAGAAGAGGAGGAGGAAGCTGAGGAGGCAACAGGAGGCAAAGAATGATGCCCTGCGATCCTTGGCGGCGGAAGGACGTGCACCAAACAGCTCTCCGCCTGGGGCCCAGCCACCACTACATTTACCCAGTGTGCAGTTAGGGAGATATAGCGTCCCTGGCTGTGTTTACTGGTCCACGTATCTGTGGTTAGGTGGACCTTGCTACAGATGGCGTTGCACAGTGGACACTTGATTTTATCCGATACTTGGTTGTGCAGGGAGGGAACGCTCTCCTGGAGAAGTAGTGGCGGCTGGGAACGACGTACTGTGGGACAGCAAGCGACATGAGCTGTTGGAAGCTGTCCGTCTCCACCAGCCTGAATGACAGCATTTCAAAGGCCAGTAGTTTACAAATGCTGGCATTCAGGGCCAGGGATCGAGGGTGGCTAGGTGGGAATTTACGCTTTCTCTCAAAGGTTTGTGAGATGGAGAGCTGAACGCTTCCGTGTGACATGGTGGGTGGAGATGCTTGGTGACGGAGGTGGTGTTGTTGGTGGCACATCTTCTGTTTGCTGGGCGTCAGGTGCCAACGTTCCTCCAGAGGCGGAGGAAGAGACCGAGGCAGCAGCAGAAGAGGAAGCAGGAGGGGCCTGAGCCCTTTCTTGGTTTTGAAGGTGATTACTCCACTGCAGCCCGTGTCTCATATGTAGATGCCTGGTCATGCAGGTTGTGCTAAGGTTCAGAACGTTAATGCCTTGCTTCAGGCTCTGATGGCACAGCGTACAAATCACTCGGGTCTTGTCGTTAGCACATTGTGTGAAGAAGTGCCATGCCAGGGAACTCCTTGAAGTGTGCTCGGTCCCTGGTGACGGTGGCCAGTAGCAGGCAAACTGTTTTGGCGACGGCTGCTCTGCTTTTGCACCCTGCTCCCTCTTTTGCTACGCTGTTGGCTCGGTCTCACCACTGCCTCTTCCTCCGAACTGAAAGTCAGTGGCACTAACTTCATTCCATGTGGGGTCTAGGACCTCATTGTCCCCTGCATCGTCTTCCACCCAGTCTTCCTCCCTGACCTCCTTTTCGGTCTGCACACTGCAGAAAGACGCAGCAGTTGGCACCTGTGTTTCGTCATCATCAGAGACGTGCTGAGGTGGTATTCCCATGTCCTCATCAGGAAACATAAGTGGTTGTGCGTCAGTGCATTCTATGTCTTCCACCCCTGGGGAAGGGCTAGTTGGATGCCCTTGGGAAACCCTGCCAGCAGAGTCTTCAAACAGCATAAGAGACTGCTGCATGACTTGAGGCTCAGACAGGTTCCCCGATATGCACAGGGGTGATGTGACAGACTGATGGGCATGGGTTTCAGGCGCCACCTGTGCGCTTTCTGCAGAAGACTGGGTGGGAGATAATGTGAACGTGCTGGATCCACTGTTGGCCACCCAATTGACTAGCGCCTGTACTTGCTCAGGCCTTACCATCCTTAGAACGGCATTAGGCCCGACCAAATATCACTGTAGATTCTGGCGGCTACTGGGACCTGAGGTAGTGGGTTCAGTAGGATGCGTAGCTGTGGCAAAACGGCCACGTCCTCTCCCTGCACCAGAGGCTCCACCAACACCACCACCACGACCATGACTGCATCCCTTATTAGATGTTTGCCTCATAGTTAGCATTCCCCAAGCAAAGTAAAAAGTGGTTAAGTCTGTTAAAAATAATTAACCGCCAATAAAGACCCTGATGTAGGGTATTACACAAAAAAACATTTTTTAACTCTATATGACAGCGGTATTTGTGGCCTAAATTTCACAGTAACTTATGCATGTCTAATCCCAGATGTGCAGTATATCAGAGGGTTTTTATAACCCCAGTAACCAAAAAGCCGTATTTCTGGCCTAAATGTGACACTCACTTATGCACGTCTAATCCCAGGTGTGCAGTAAATCAGAGGTTTTTTTCACCCCAGTAAGCAAAAAGCCGTATTTCTGGCCTAAATGTGACACTCACTTATGCACGTCTAATCCCAGATGTGCACTATATGAAAAAGATGGGTTTTTTTCACCCTAGTAAGCAAAAAGCTGTATTTCTGGCCTAAATGTGGCTTATGCACGTCTAATCCCAGATGTGTACTATATGAAACAGATATTTTTTTGTGCAGTATATCAGAGGGTTTTTTCACCCTAGTAAGCAAAAAGCCGTATTCCTGGCCTAAATGTGACACTCACTTATGCATGTCTAATCCCAGATATGCAGTATATCAGAGGGTTTTTATAACCCCAGTAACCAAAAAGCCATATTTCTGGCCTAAATGTGACACTCACTTATGCACGTTTAATCCCAGATGTGCACTATATGAAACAGATGGGGTTTTTTCACCCCAGTAAGCAAAAGGCTGTATTTCTGGCCTAAACGTGACACTCACTTATGCACGTCTAATCCTAGATGTGCACTATATGAAACAGATGTTTTTTTTTCACCCTAGTAAGCAAAAAGCTGTATTTCTGGCCTAAATGTGACACTCACTTATGCACGTCTAATCCTCTAATCCTAGATGTGCACTATATGAAACAGATGTTTTTTTTTCACCCCAGTAAGCAAAAAGCTGTATTTCTGGCCTAAATGTGACACTCACTTATGCACGCCTAATCCCAGACGTGCACTATATGAAACAGATGGGGGGTTTTTCACCCCAGTAAGCAAAAAGCTGTATTTCTGGCCTAAATGTGACACTCACTTATGCACGTCTAATCCAAGATGTGCACTATATGAAACAGATGTTTTTTTTTCACCCCAGTAAGCAAAAAGCTGTATTTCTGGCCTAAATGTGACACTCACTTATGCACGTCTAATCCCAGATGTGCACTATATGAAACAGATGTTTTTTTTCCAGCCCAGTAAGCAAAAAGCCGTATTTCTGGCCTAAATGTGACAATAACTTATGCACGTGTAATCCCAGATGTGCAGTATATCAGAGGGTTTTTTCACCCCAGTAAGCAAAAAGCCGTATTCCTGGCCTAAATGTTACACTCACTTATGCACGTCTAATCCCAGATGTGCAGTATATCAGAGGGTTTTTATAACCCCAGTAACCAAAAAGCCGTATTTCTGGCCTAAATGTGATACTCACTTATGCACGTCTAATACCAGATGTGCACTATATGAAACAGATGGGTTTTTTTCACCCCAGTAAGCAAAAGGCTGTATTTCTGGCCTAAATGTGACACTCACTTATGCACGTCTAATCCTAGATGTGCACTATATGAAAAAAAAAGTTTTTTTTTAACCCCAGTAAGCAAAAAGTTGCATTTCTGGACTTGCAGACATGCAGATATCCTGTGCTGGTGCACTATCGTTGCATAAAATGGCTACTGATTATGTATTGATATTGACAAACTGAAGTAAAAAAAGTTTGTTTTCAGTAGTAGTTGGCTCAGGGCAGGCTTAAAAAAATTGTGCACTGCACCCACAAAACACATTTGCTGTGGATCGCTGAGTAAAAAAGCAGTTCTTCATAAGATTTCTCCCTGATCTCTCCCTCACAGCAGCTGCAGCCTATCCCTACACTAATCCGAGCAGAGTGACGGGCGGCGCTACGTGACTCCAGCTTAAATAGAGGCTGGGTCACATGCTGCAGTTGGCCAATCACAGCCATGCCAAAAGTAGGCATGGCTGTGATGGCCTTTTGGGGCAAGTAGTATGACGCTTGTTGATTGGCTGCTGTGCAGCCTTTCAAAAAGCACCAAGAAAGCGCCGAACACTGAACCCAAACCCAAACTTTTACGTAAATGTTCGGGTTCCGGTCCGGATGCCGAAAAACCTAAAGTTCGGTACGAACCCGAACTTTACAGTTCGGGTTCGCTCAACTCTAGTCATTTGAAAGGAGTAACTACCTACCATACAACATGCGTTGATATTTGGCATCTTTAAAGGTCTTGTCCAGCCTTTACTAAGTGATTACCTAATTGGCAAGGGATGACACCCGACTGTCAACCTAACAACTGCCATCCCTGCTAATCAGCTCCATCAACAGCTTGTAGTTATCAACATTACTACAGCACTGATCTAATTGAAGTCAATTGGACCAGTGCTGTAGTAACAAGGTTCCTCTACTACAAGGTTGACAGTGCTGTGTAGTTCTGGTGCCAACTTTTGGTGATGGATCTACCCCCAAACAGCTGATCAGCAGGGTTGTCGGACTCCTGCTATTCAGATAGTGATGGGCTATCCTGAGTAAATACTCGACATCTCCTATAAGTGCTGATGTCCTTTTTTATTATTATTAATATTATTAATAAAGGGCCATTACAAAGCAATTGCAATAAGAATGAACAAGACAAGTTACAAACTGGTACAGAAGGAGAGAGGACCCTGTCTGCAAGGGCTTACATTCTACAAGGGACGGGGGAAGCAGCAGTAGGTTGTAGGCTTGTTTGAAGAGGTGGATTTTCAGGTTTCTTTTGAAGGTTTCCACTGTAGGTGTGAGTCTGATATTTTGGGGTAAAGAGTTCCAGAGTACAGAGGATGCATGGGAGAAATCTTGGAGGTGATTGTGGGAAAAGGTAATAAGAGGAGAGGAGAGAAGGAGGCCTTATGAGGATTGATTGTGGAGATGTATCGGTAAAGCAGTTCAGAGATGTACGGAGGGGGAAGATTACAGACTATCTTGTATCTATTGGCAGAGTTTTCTCTGCTGTAAATGGTTCCTGCAGTGTTCGCTCCCAACAGCTTGTGGCTGTTTCATTTTTAAATGCAAGTAGATTAACCTTTCCATTTACAGAGGAGATAATACCATCTTAGATTGTGTTGCCAGAATTAACCTTTCCTGCTTTATCGCTCTCAGTGTTAAAGGAGAAGCCAAAAAAAAAACTATAGTTTTTTTTTATTTCTTCTTGGGACATTTGTTATGAATTACTTTGTCTTCCTAAAAGTATTTAAGAATTTCACACAAGTCCTAAAAGTAGATAACGGCAACCAAAGTTAAAAAAAATTGTCAAAAATATTAGACTTGGTCATTTATTTATTGAAGAAAATGATTCAATATCAAATGTCTGTTCAGTGGCAAAAGTATGTGAACCTTTACTTTCAGTATCTGATGTGAACCCTGTGTGCAACAATAACTGCAACTAAACATTTCTGATAATTATTTATTAATCCCACACATTAGCTTGAAGGCATTTTATCTCCTTTGTCAATACAAAATAACTTCAACTCTGTTGTGTTGGCAGTTTTCTCTAAGGAACAGTTTGCTTCAGGTCTTTCTACAACACTGCTATTGGATTAAGGTCATGACTTTGAATTGGCCATTCCAAAACTTTATCTTTATTATTCTTTAACCATTCTTTGGTAGAACAACATGTGAGCTTAGGGTTGTTGTCTTGCTGCATGACCCAATTTTTCTGGAGATTCAGCTCACAGACACATGTCCTAACATTTTCCTTTAGTGTTTGCTAGTATAATTCACAATTCATTGTGGCCCATATGCAGTAAAATAGGCCCACACCATGATACCACCACCACCACCATGTTTCACAGATGGGAAGAGATTTTATGCTGGAATGCAGTGTTTTCCTTTATCCACTCATATTGCTTCTCATTTAAAACAAAGAGTTCATTTGTAGTCTCATCTGTCCATAAAACATTGTTCCAATAACCTTCTAGCTTGCCCAGATCAGATCTTTAGCAAACTTCAGATGGGCAGCAATGTTCTTTTTGGATACCAGTGGCTTTTTCCTTGCAATCCTGCCATGAACATAATTTTCGTTCAGTGCTCTGCTGATGGTGGACTCAAGAACATTAACATTAGATAATGTGAGAAAGGACTTTAGTTGCCAAGAGGTTACCTTGGGTTCCTTTGTGACCTTGTAGACTATTGCACACCTTGCTCTTGCCATGATCTTTGTTGTTCAACCACTCCTGGGGAGTGTAATAATCTTATAATCTTTCGCTTTCTTTATTAGTACACCATCTGTCTGACTCTGGATTAGGGAGGTCCAAACAGTTTAGAGATGGTTTTGTAACCTTTTCCAAGCTGATGAGCATCAACCACTCTATTCCTGAGGTCCTCAGCTATCTTCTTTGTTCATGCCATGATACGCTTCCATAAAGATATGTTGCAAGGAGCAGACTTTGATAGATTTCTGTTCTTCAAATAAAACAGGTTGCATAATCGCATCTGATTGTCATTCCCAATTATTCAAAACACCTAGATCTGATTTCAACTTCAAATTATTTGCTAATTCACATACTGTGACATAGGTCAATTTTATGCAGAAATATAAAAAATTCTGAAATACTTTTAAGCACCACTGTAACAAGCCCTGCAGATAGAGACCCTTTGCTACCTTAAAAAAATAACAGTGGCTTTAGCTATGGAATCGATCACATGTCAGGAGCTATGTACCTCTCTATCCATGTCTCACAATTACTGATGGATTGGTACAGTGGTGGGGACTTCCTAGAGACCCATGAATGAAGCGTTTTGTGACTAGTACCCCACCATCAAATTAGCAGTTTTAGTTCTACGGTAGTAGCCCATAAACTGTTCTCACAAAGTTATTGTTGGTGTTATTGTAAGTAGGTTTCAGTTAGGCACATGGCTATGACATCACAACAGTATGACTATCTGGTAACCTGCTGTTAAATCACAAGCTAGATTTAACCAGATAAGATTATGTGACATCATAAGAGGGTTTTAGTCAGATAACCTGTTGTGACATCACAAGGGGGCTGACATCACAATTGAATGTCAGTCAGGTATGCTTCTGTGACATGACAAGGGTGTAAATAAAGATTAAAAGAACAGATTGTGGTGCACTGACACTCCATAAAAGACAATTAATTGAAACAAACATAAAAAAATAATAATGAAACCTGTGTGACGCATTTCACCAGCAGACTACTGGCTTCTTCAGACACATACATAATGCTCAACGCCGATGCAGGAGCATTAACCCTCCCTATGCCCTCCTTGCAGGCGTGGTAGGATTGGTACCTGTACCTGTTTCGCTGTGGGTGGAAATTCCTCTGCCAGCGCCCCCAACAGCAGAATGCAGTATCTCTCGCAGCAAGGCCTGGAAATGCTTTCTGCTAGCCCTCTGTGATGCTGGTGGTAACATGTCCGCCATTTTGTGTTTGTACCGGGGGTCTAAGTACGTTGCCACCCTGTACTGGTCCTTGCCCTTTATGCTTTTGATACAGGGTCCCTCTTCAAAAACTGGAGCATGAAGGCTCCCATTTGCACTAAATTGGAAGCGGTGGAGCGCCCTGGCTCCTGTTCATCGCTCAGGAGAATGTCGTCCTCGGTCTCCTCCCCCCAGACACAGACAACATCAGGGATCCCCGAAAAGTTTAAAGTCCCCCTCAAACCCTGCTCTTCTTGCTCCTCCTCCCCCCAGTCACCATCCTCCTCTGACTCCTCTTCAGACTCCTGCTGACTTATCTCAGATGGAGTAGCCCCCCCTGGGAATTCATTCAGCATTGCGACTTCCTCATCTTCCAGCTCCTACTCCTTGATGGCTTGATCAATGACACAACGCAATGCACGCTCCAGAAAGAAGGCGTAAGGTACGATGTCACTAATGGCACCCTGGCTGCAACTGACCAGTTTGGTGATCTCATCAAATGGCCGCAGAAGTCTGCATGCGTCGCCCATGAGCAGCCAGAGTTTATACAGGTAGTCATTAACGGCACATTGCTGCTGGAGCAGCCTATCAAGCATATACATGGTGGAGTGCCAGCGTGTCAGGCAGTCACAAATCAGACGTCTAACGGGCAAGTTGTGACGCCGCTGAACGTCAGCAAGGCGAGCCATGGCCATGTAAGATCTTCTAAAATGGCCAGAGATTTTCCTGGCCTTCCGCAAGATGTCCTGGACCCCGTGGTATTTGGCAACGAATCACTGCACGACTAAGTTCAGGACGTGTGCCATGCACGTGTGTCATTTTGCCCTGTTTCAGCGCGCTTAGCACATTGGCACCGTTGTCGCACACCACTTTACCAACTGTCAAATTGAGCGGGGTTAGCCACTGATCAGCCTGTGACCGCAGAGCTGAAAGCAGTGCAGGACCGGTGTGGCTCTTGGCTTCCAGGCACAACAGCCGCAGAACAGCATGGCCACGTCTCACCTGGGACGTTGAATAGGTTCTGGGAAGCTTGTGGGGCACAGCAGAAGAGGCGGTAGCAGTGGAAAAGGAGGAGTCAGCCGAGGAGGATATGGAGGATGGAGGAGGAAAAGTAGAGACAGGCCTGCATGTAATTCTTGGCAGTAACACCAAATCCACACGGGAGCCACGGGTTACATAATTGACGGCTGTCAGAAGGTGGGCAGTAAAAGTTATGTACCTTCCCTGCCCGTATTTGCTAGACCACGTGGGTGTGGTCAGATGTATCTTGGCACCGACACTGTGTGCCAGAGATACATTCACTTGCTGCTAAACGTGGCCATATAGCACTGGGATGCCCTTCTGGGAGAAATATTTCCTTCTGGGGACCTTCCATTGCGGTGTGCCAATGGCCACAAATTTTCTAAAGGCCTCCGAGTCCACCAGTTTATATGACAGTAATTGGCGGGCTAGCAGTTCCGACAAGCAAGCGGTCAGCCGTTGGGCAAGAGGGTTATCTGGCGTCATCAACTTTTTACGCTCAAACATTTGGGCTACGGAAGCCTGCCTTCTGCCAGATGAACGTGACAACGGCATGGTGGAAGGTGGAGTGGAGGACAAATGGGAGGAGAGAGGAGAAGGAGAAGAGGCAGGACGTGGAGCGACGGGAGTGTCGCTTTGTGGGTTCTGACGGCGTTGCTCCCACTGGGATCGGTGATGGCAGGCCAGGTGCCTTCTTAAGGCAGTCATCGCTAGGTGAGTGTTGGGCTTACTGCGACTTATGCGTTGACAGCACAGGCTGCAGATGGCAACACTATTGTCAGCAGCTGACACGTTAAAAAAAGCCCACACTGCGGAGCCATGTGTCGGCGTCCCGGGAGCGCCAGAAGCAGATAATGTAGTAGTCCTATATAACACCACAGATAACATGGTGATAACTCTCTAAGTACAGATGATGAAGTAGATGGGTATAAGGCCCCAGAATTCAGAACACGCACAGTGTGACCTGAAGTCTGGGGCCAGGATGTGGCAGGGTGGGCCAAATTCTCAATCCACCCTCCAACCCTACCGTGAAACAAATATGTGTTTGAATATTACATACATCACTACAAAATATACAGTATAATACAGCATCACATACCTCATCCATCCAGTGACATCTCCTGTGATGTAGACTTTCCTCAGCGTCTTCATTCGGAGATAAGACCGCCATGATACCTTCTTTCAGCCGTGTCTCATCTCTGCAGAGTTTTATTATTAGTTATTATTATTATATATAATGGCCCACTCTGTATAATGGCCCCTCTGTAATATTAGGATATATAATGGGCCATTATATATCCTAATAATACAGAGGGGGCCATTATATATTATAATAATACAGGGGGGTAATTATATATAGTAATTATACAGAGGGTCCATTAAATATCCTAATATTACAGAGGGGTCATTATATATAATAATTATACAGAGGGGCATTATATATCCTAATATTACAGAGGGGTCACTATATATATATTATAGTTATACAGAGGGGCCATTATATATTATACAGGGGGGGCATTATATATTATAGTTATACAGAGGGGCCATAATAAATAATAATTATACAGAGGGGCCATTAAATATAATAATTATACAAGGGGCCATTATATATTATACATAGGGGCCATTATATATTATAATTATACAGAGAGACTATTAATAATGGGCCCTCTGTATAATTCTAATATACACTCACCTAAAGAATTATTAGGAACACCATACTAATACAGTGTTGGACCCCCTTTTGCCTTCAGAACTGCCTTAATTCTATGTGGCATTGATTCAACAAGGTACTGATAGCATTCTTTAGAAATGTTGGCCCATATTGATAGGATAGCATCTTGCAGTTGATGGAGATTTGAGGGATGCACATCCAGGGCTCGAAGCTCCCGTTCCACCACATCCCAAAGATGCTCTATTGGGTTGAGATCTGGTGACTGTGGGGGCCATTTTAGTACAGTGAACTCATTGTCATGTTCAAGAAACCAATTTGAAATGATTTGAGCTTTGTGACATGGTGCATTATCCTGCTGGAAGTAGCCATCAGAGGATGGATACATGTTCTCATTCTGTTTATGCCAAATTCGGACTCTACCATTTGAATGTCTCAACAGAAATCGAGACTCATCAGACCAGGCAACATTTTCCCAGTCTTCAACAGTCCAATTTTGGTGAGCTTGTGCAAATTGTAGCCTCTTTTTCCTATTTGTAGTGGAGATGAGTGGTACCTGGTGGGGTCTTCTGCTGTTGTAGCCCATCCGCCTCAAGGTTGTGCGTGTTGTGGCTTCACAAATGCTTTGCTGCATACCTCGGTTGTAACGAGTGGTTATTTCAGTCAACGTTGCTCTTCTATCAGCTTGAATCAGTCGGCCCATTCTCCTCTGACCTCTAGCATCCACAAGGCATTTTTGCCCACAGGACTGCCGCATACTGGATGTTTTTCCCTTTTCACACCATTCTTTGTAAACCCTAGAAATGGTTGTGTGTGAAAATCCTAGTAACTGAGCAGATTGTGAAATACTCAGACCGGCCCGTCTGGCACCAACAACCATGCCACGCTCAAAATTGCTTAAATCACCTTTCTTTCCCATTCTGACATTCAGTTTGGAGTTCAGGAGATTGTCTTGACCAGGACCACACCCCTAAATGCATTGAAGCAACTGCCATGTGATTGGTTGACTAGATAATTGCATTAATGAGAAATAGAACAGGTGTTCCTAATAATTCTTTAGGTGAGTGTATAATGGCCCCCTTGTATAAATATTATATATTATGGCCCCACTGTATAACTATAATATATAATGGCCCCCTGTATAATATATCATGGCCCCTCTGTATAATATAAAACGGTGCCCATTCTTTCTAAATATACTGGCCTCCATTGTATCTCTTCGGCCCACCTCCATAGTGCCCCCAGTATGGCGCCCAGTACTTACATTAAAAAAAATAAAAATACTCACCTCTCTTCATCACCTCTTGAAGTCTTTGCTTGGGCATCCCGGCGCAGGCGGTCAGGAACACATCACTCTGCCCTCCTGCGCCGCGTCATCACGTCATCGCGTCATCTCGCGAGACCCGGCGCAGGAGGTCACGGTGATATAATCGCGATCTCCTGGACTCCTGCACCGCTCTACTGCGTCTTAAAGCTTCATGCCAGGCGGAACGGAGGGGATAGGAGCCATAGGCTTTCATCACCCTCATTTTACTGCCTTCTGCCTGGCGCCCCCTACAATTTGGCGCCCGGGGCAATGGCCCCCCTGACCCCCCCCCACGCTATGCCCCTGGCCAGAAGTGACAGTGGATGGCTCGTTCCAGATACATTTGCAGTCTGCTTTTTGCCTACTGTGCCCTGCGAGCTCTGCCTGCTTCTGCTCCTTCTCCACCCTCTCTGCTGCTCCGTCTCTCCCTCCTCTTCCTCTCTTCTGGGCACTAGTGATGAGCGGCAGGGGCAATATTCGAATTCACGATATTTCGCGAATATTTGGTAGAGTATTCGTCAAATTCGAGAATATTTTTCTTGATCGCGGAAAATCAGCGATGTAATATTCGCATAATGCTCGCGAAATACAGGCATGAGTCACTATAGCTACATTTTTCAAGCTGCTACAAGTTTTCTGAGACTGGAGAAAATGTTTGGCACGGCAGAACATTACAATAGCCTTATATGCAGATAGAGTGCTCCAATATATTTGCAATTGCGAAATCGGCAGTAATGATGCGAATATTTTGGCGCAATACGTGCAACTTCACATTGCAATAGGTCTGACTACTTAGTTATTGGTGCACTAAGTATTGTTGTCAACTTGTGACATCACAGCACAATGTATGTATGTATGTAGCATGCATACATAAATACATACATACAGCACTATGTATGTAGCATGTATGTATGGACAGCAGAACCTATCAGCTACACTATATCAATATCTAACCTACACTGACTATCTACCACTAACTATCTGTAATATATATATAAGCTAACTATCTAATGTAATCACACAGGAAAGCAGAGAGCACAGCAATAACACTGCTGTCTCTCTCAGATCTGCAAAATACTGCATACAAGGGCTGCTGGGGAAGTTCTTATATAGTAAGGGACAGGCAACTTTCCTACTGGTTGCTAGGGATGTTCCTAAGCTCAGACAAAGACATTGCAGCCTTCTCATTGGCCTACAAGCAAGAAAGGAGGTTACTGCAAAAAAACAAAAAATCTAGAATATTCGAAATTACGAATATATATATTCCAAATATTTGCGAATTCTCGAAGTGCCGATATTCGCGATTAATATTCACTATTCGTCACCTTCACCACCACTGACATTTGATATCTTGGAGCAGGCAGCAACAGCGGGAACCTCCCTCCTTGGGCTGATCTGGGTACTGTCGTCAGACCGCTGGGTGGCGGACGTTGCTACCTCCTCTTCCTCATCCGATGTCAAGAATGGCTGCGCATTGGTATGGTCTGAGAATGGATGAGAAAATAATTCCTCTGACTCAAGTGGAGAGGCTATGGTGGTGGTGGTGTACTTGGGGGTGCACACAGCAGAGAATGAGGAGGATGCAGATACAGAGGATGAAGAGGGTGCAGAAGCAGAAGGCTGAGTGAGCCACTCAACCAACTCTGGTGTGCCCTTTGAAGTAATCGCACGCGCCTTATGCAACCTCCCACTTAGGCTCCGGCCTGGTGCACCTGCCCGACCCCTACCACCCCTGCGGAATGGCCTGCCTCTTCCCCTACCTGTCATTTTTAAAATGATGCTGTGCCTAAGTCCCTAGAAAAGAGCAGTATTTGTGTAAGCAGGTATATCGCAGGCCCCAATCAATATTTGATGGAAGCAGGTATATAAAACTGCTTAATCAGTATTTTGTGGAAGCAGGTATATCGCAGGCCTCAATTAATATTTGGTGGAAACAGGTATATCGAACCCCTTAATCAGTATTTTGTGGAAGCAGCTATATCACAGGCCTCAATCAATATTTGGTGAAAACAGGTATATCAAACCCCTTAGTCAGTATTTTGTGGAAGCAGGTATATCGCAGTCCTCAATCAATATTTGGTGGAAACAGGTATATCAAACCACCACTGACATTTGAGATCTCAGAGCAGGCAGCAACAGCGGGAACCTCCCTCCTTGGGCTGATCTGGGTACTGTCGTCAGACCGCTGGGTGGCGGACGTTGCTACCTCCTCTTCCTCATCCGATGTCAAGAATGGCTGCGCATTGGTATGGTCTGAGAATGGATGAGAAAATAATTCCTCTGACTCAAGTGGAGAGGCTATGGTGGTGGTGGTGTACTTGGGGGTGCACACAGCAGAGAATGAGGAGGATGCAGATACAGAGGATGAGGAGGGTGCAGAAGCAGAAGGCTGAGTGAGCCACTCAACCAACTCTGGTGTGCCCTTTGAAGTAATCGCACGCGCCTTATGCAACCTCCCACTTAGGCTCTGGCCTGGTGCACCTGCCCGACCCATACCACCCCTGCGGAATGGCCTGCCTCTTCCCCTACCTGTCATTTTCAAAATGATGCTGTGCCTAAGTCCCAAGAGAAGAGCAGTATTTGTGTAAGCAGGTATATCGCAGGCCCCAATCAATATTTGATGGAAGCAGGTATATAAAACTGCTTAATCAGTATTTTGTGGAAGCAGGTATATCGCAGGCCTCAATTAATATTTGGTGGAAACAGGTATATCGAACCCCTTAATCAGTATTTTGTGGAAACAGGTATATCACAGCCCTCAATCAATATTTGGTGAAAACAGGTATATCAAACCCCTTAGTCAGTATTTTGTGGAAGCAGGTATATCGCAGTCCTCAATCAATATTTGGTGGAAACAGGTATATCAAACCACCACTGACATTTGAGATCTCAGAGCAGGCAGCAACAGCGGGAACCTCCCTCCTTGGGCTGATCTGGGTACTGTCGTCAGACCGCTGGGTGGCGGACGTTGCTACCTCCTCTTCCTCATCCGATGTCAAGAATGGCTGCGCATTGGTATGGTCTGAGAATGGATGAGAAAATAATTCCTCTGACTCAAGTGGAGAGGCTATGGTGGTGGTGGTGTATTTGGGGGTGCACACAGCAGAGAGTGGGGAGGATGCAGATACAGAGGATGAGGAGGGTGCAGAAGCAGAAGGCTGTGTGAGCCACTCAACCAACTCTGGTGTGCCCTTTGAATTAATCGCACGCGCCTTCTGCAACTTCCCACTTAGGCTCCGGCCTGGTGCACCTGCCCGACCCCAACCACCCCTGCGGAACGGCCTGCCTCTTCCTCTGCCTGTCATTTTCAAAATGACCCTGTGCCTAAGTCCCTAGAGAAGGGCAGTATTTGTGTAAGCAGGTATATCGCAGGCCTCAATCAATATTTGATGGAATCAGGTATATAAAACTGCTTAATCAGTATTTTGTGGAAGCAGGTATATCGCAGGCCTCAATCAATATTTGGTGGAAACAGGTATATCGAACCCCTTAATCAGTATTTTGTGGAAGCAGGTATATCACAGGCCTCAATCAATATTTGGTGAAAACAGGTATATTAAAACCCTTAATCTGTATTTTGTGGAAGAAGGTATATCGCAGGCCTCAATCAATATTTGGTAGAAACAGGTATATCAAACCGCTTAATCAGTATTTTGTGGAAGCATGTATATCGCAGCCCTCAATCAGTATTTTGTGGAAGCAGGTATATCGCAGTCCTCAATCAATATTTGGTGGAAGCAGGTATATCAAATTCCTTAATCAGTATTTTGTGGAAGCAGGTATATCGCACCCCTCAATCAATATTTGGTGGAAACAGGTTTATAGAACCCCTTAATCAGTATTTTGTGGAAGCAGGTATATCGCAGGTCTCAATCAATATTTGGTAGAAACAGGTATCTCAAACCGCTTAATCAGTATTTTGTGGAAGCAGGTATATCTCAGGCCTCAATCAGTATTTTGTGGAAGCAGGTATATATCAAACTCCTTAATCAGTATTTTGTGGAAGCAGGTATATCGCACCCCTCAATCAATATTTGGTGGAAACAGGTTTATAGAACCCCTTAATCGGTATTTTGTGGAAGCAGGTATATCGAACCCCTCAATCAATATTTGGTAGAAACAGGTATATCGAACCGCTTAATCAGTATTTTGTGGAAGCAGGTATATCGCAGCCCTCAATCAGTATTTTGTGGAAGCAGGTATATCGCATCCCTTAATAAGTATTTTGTGGAAGCAGGTATATCGCACCCCTCAATCAGTATTTTGTGAAAGCAGGTATATCACACCCCTCAATTTTTTTGTTTTTGCCACAACAGTTATATCACACCACCCTGTTTATTTGGGGCAACAGGTATATCGCAGCTCTCAATTAGTATTTTGTGGAAGAAGGTATATCACACCCCTCAATCATTTTTTTTTTGGGGCAACAGGTATATCACAACTGTTGCAATTAGTTGTTTCAATAGCGTTTGTCCCTCTATATAGATTCGGTATCGCAGCAGAACCGCACACAACTGCTGCACAATACAAATGCACTATAATATACTTTCTATGTTAGAAAGTATATTATAAGTATATCACACCCCTCAGTATATCACACCTATCGATAGCACACCTATACCAGTCCTTAAAAGGACTTTTGTGGCCCTATTAGCTAGCGTTTGGTGTTCCTAACAGCCTGTCCCTGCTCCTCTTCCTACACTGGCAAAACACAGAATGTAAAATGGCTGCCAGATTGGGTTCTTTTATAGAGTGGGGGTGTGTCCATGTGCTGAAACATCTCAATTGGCTGTCCTGTCCCACCTGATGGATGTGTCATGGGTCAAAGTTTGGCGCAATGCAAAAGAATATGGCACCGGAGGACATCGCCATATGTTCGCATGTTCGGCGAAATCGCAAACGCGCAAAGTTCGCCTCGAAACGACCGCCGGGCGAACCGCAAGGCCATCTCTATTCATCATTATTTTTTCCTTTTCTTTTCTCACCAAAATATTTAATTTTCTAAAATAAATGGATAAGAGGGGCACACCAACAACTAGAATCACATTGGAGACCAGCCAGTAAGTGAATAAGCTATTTATTAGCAACTAAATAAAATAAGGTGAGGATCCTCAAAAATCAATCATTAAAACATGCACATTAAAAGACATATAAAACCATGAGGTGGTGGTATCGTTGGATACAACAATATCACTGATGGATATATTGGCTGATTGTAGCAGGTTTATATAGACGGTCTTTTTAGGAAACAATTCAGATGCGCAAGTCTGATGCGCAATGTCTCTCTTGTTAATAAGGGTTCAGGCTAAGCCGATAATTGCAAGTACATGCAGAGTCTTTGTAGTATTAAATCTTCACAGCATATAACAAAGAATTTGCTGCTAGACTGTACTGTGTATGGACACACTACTCACAGTTTCGATGTAATGGAGCGGCCGATCACTCGTGCTTAGCGTGGCGTCCCACGTGGTACAGCACCGATGGTCTGATTTTGGATCCGCTTATTTATACTGGTGAGTAGATCTCCAGGACAAAGCAAACAATAGGTTTAGGCGCCGGGGTCAAGTAGGTCAGGACCCAATATGATGTTCGGCGTTACTGTGTGTCTTTTATCCAGACACAAGAAATCCTATGTTTCTTCCTGTCCGCGGTGTGGAAGCGCTTCTGAAGATTCAAAGACGGTGCGCAGATGGTGGCCTGCGGTTTCTTTCTTTCCTCGAGACTGTGTACACCAGACGCGTTTCGGAGTTGGCAGTGACTCCTTCCTCAGTGGTGAAGTCTCGTCTGTTGTGTAGGGGTTTATATAGGGCTAAGTCCAGCCTCTCATTAAGGATTATTACATCGTCACAGGGAATGTCAGAAAATCCGGACATGGATTCCCTGATTATTTAACCTTCAATCATAGTAGTGTGCATATATAAAAAATCTATTAAACATAGCAAAGGTATGCATAATATAATAATAACATTTGTTAAAAACATACGAACTGGCTGGATAAATGATTATAAACTTCTTGTCCAGGAAAACATATTTTACATGCATAAAATCCCATATTGGTGGAGTGCGGTTTTGTATGTAATGTGATTTAAAACAACATGGCAGTATGAATCTACCTACAAAATATATACCGCATGTTCATGTTGAATCCGTTCATTATTTCCCTTAATACGGTTTTTAATAGAGTGTAGTTATCTTGCTATGTCGGCATCTCTATCCAATGCGGTTTATTATGCGTTTTATCTATATAGCTTCGGATTCCATACGAATACTTGAGATGCACACATAGAAAAATAGTACACAATTATACGGCAGTAGCTTAAAAGTGATAGTAATAATAATAGTTGTTTACATAGATACCAAGTTTAAAAAATAAATAAATAGATATACATTAATAAAATTGCATATAAAAATATATAAAAATAGAAATACATAGAAAATATTTGATAATTTTTTATATATAAAATTGTATAAAATATATAAGTACAGTATGATTAAATATCAGCATAATAAAATTAATTAATTATATAAATTTATAAGGAATATTTCTGAGTTTTCTTTGCAGAGTGTGTCATGGTAATAAATAACATGGGTATACCCCATATAAATACATTTCTTTTGATAGGTACCTATGTACAGATTTAATTTAGTTCATGACATAAATCTGCAAGGAAATAGGAGGCAAATTCATTTTACATTATGGTTTATCACCCACATATTCTACAGAAAACCGAAAACCTCCATTTCCGCATTTAATCCTTGAGGGAGGATAGAATCAAACTCAAAAATTTTTCTCGATTCAATTCTGGACATTTTACTTATGTGATCTCCTCCTCTCCAGTGTATATTAACCTTCTCTAGGTCTGCAAAAGTCATTCCTTGTGGGTCTTGGTTGTGTGCCATCTTAAAATGGAGTGATAAAGTGTGTTTATCATATCCCTTTTTAATATTTGAAATGTGTTCAGCAATACGTTTTTTTAGGGTTCTTTTAGTTCTGCCCACGTACTGTTTCTTACATGGGCATTGAATAATGTATATGACACTCTCCGTATTGCAGGTCAAAAAATCTCGGATTTTATGTATATGGGTATTACTAGTGGATTTAACCTCAATAGTTTTTTTGGGAAATGTGGTGGATTTACATCCCATACATGAACCACATCTATAAAAACCAGTTAAACCCATCCATTTTTGGATTGATGGTTTTTTCACAGATTTATTAGAGATAGTGGGTGCTACCAGTAAGCCCAAATTGGGAGCCCTAGAAAAGGTGATTAGAGGTCTATTTGGTAAAATGTGCCCAATTGTTCTATCTTTGACAATGTGATGCCAGTGTTTGTTGATTATATATCTAATCTTTTTATACTGGGAATTAAATGGCAATATTATTCTTACATTGTCATTTATCTCGTTCTTTGGTATTTCCAATTTTTCTGAAAAGAATGTGTTCCGGTCTAATTTGCGTACTGTTTCCAGAGAAGATTCTAGAATTTGCTCTGGATACTTCTTTTGTAAGAATTGATCTCTCAAATTGATGGCTTCTTCCTCAAAGGTTTCTTGTTTTGAGCAATTTCTTTTAATCCTTCTGAATTGCCCAGAGGGAATATTTATAAGCCATTGTGGCAGGTGGCAGCTATCAAATCGTATATAACTGTTTTTGGATGTCGGTTTTTGATAAGTACTGCATAATATTGTTTCTTTCTCTATATTTATTTGCAGGTCCAAGAACTCAACGGAGGAACTACTTGTAGTAGCCGTGAAGTGCAAGTTTAGTAAGTTATTGTTGATGTCTTCCAAGAAGAGGTCAAGAGATGCTTGATCTCCTCTCCATATAAACAGCACGTCATCTATATAGCGGTTTCAGAGCACCAGGTCTGTCCCCAGTTTCGGAACAATGATGTTTTGTTCCCACTGTGCCATAAAAAGATTGGCATAACTGGGGGCAAACCTGGTGCCCATGGCCGTACCCTGTACCTGCACGAAAAATTCTGTATCAAAATAAAAATAATTATGATTCAAAATAAATCGGACTGCCTCCGCTATATACTCAATTTGTTTGATAGGTAATTGGCCATCTTGTATCAATTGTTCCTTCATGGCTTGAATTCCCTGATTGTGATGAATTATCGTATATAGGGACTGTACATCTAATGTCCCTATAATCCAGGTTGGATCCCATTTGATTTTTTCGATCGTTTTTATTATTTGTGTCGTATCCTTAGTATAAGATCTAGTTTTTTTCACTACGGGTTGTAGTAATCTATCTACATATTGAGATAAATTCGCAGTAAGTGAATTTATTCCCGAAATAATGGGTCGTCCTGGTGGATCAGTATGGCTTTTATGTAATTTTGGGATGCAATAAAAAAACGGTAATCTTTGTTGGGTATTTAAAATATATTTGTGCTCCTCCTTTGTTAAAATTTCTTGTCCCAGACCCTTATTACACAACTCAGTTAATTCTATATAGTAGTCTTGTGTAGGGTCCGATTTTAATTTCTTATAAGTTTGGGTGTCTGATAATTGTCTCTTACATTCATCATTGTACTTATCTGCTTCTAAAATGACAATAGCCCCGCCTTTGTCAGCGGGGCGTATTACTATACTATTATCCTTTTGTAATTGCTTAACTGCCTGGATTTCTTGTCTAGATAAATTGTTATTGTTCGCATTTTTTAACGTTTTTATTTTCCTTATATCGCACTCTACTGATTGTCTGAAAGTAGCCATTTCATGACTTATTTCTTGTCTAGGATACTTTCTAGATCTAGTTTTTAACTTTGTATGGGTATATGTCTGTTTGACTGGTTTAGTTGTTTCTAAACTGATAGGATTTTTTATGTGGTATTTTTTTAAACATAATTTTCGTATGAATTTTTCCACTCCTATGTAAGTATCAAATTTGTTTACCTTAATGGTTGGCGCAAATTTAAGGCCTTTGTTCAATAAGTCGATTTGCGGTTTTGTGAGGGTTATAGTGCTTAAATTTACAATGGCGTTAGAAGTGTCAGTGTCTATTTGATTTATCTGTCGTGATTTTTTCTGTTTTTTTCCCCTGCGTAATTTTTTCTTCCTTCGTGTGGGTGTGATCTGTGTTGGTAATGTTGTGCATAATGTGGTTCCCTGTGTTCCCATTGTTGTGGTTGATAGTGATGTTGTGGGTAGTGGTTCCGTTCTTGACTGTTGTGTCGGTATCTCAAATTGTACTGGTGTTGTTGTTTTATTGGGGATTTCGGTTGTGTTTTTGGGTGTGGTTGAGGTGAATGTCGTCTTGGACGTGCTCTGTGGTGGGGCGGGGTATGATCTAAAAAATGGTTATCGCTAAAAATTTCAAGCCTATTGGTCGTGGGTATTGTGTAATTTTGTTCTACGTGTGTATCCCTTATCTCACAAGGGGCTTGCGCTTTCGATTGATTGTTAGGGTTATCTTCTATTTGCTGATTTTTGGATTTCTTTGGGGAATGTTGTATATTGTATATTTTCCTTGTTTTTTTCGTAATAATATCATGTTCCATTTTATCCAAATTTTTACATAAGCGCTCTTGTAAGTGTATAAATTCCTCATTTTTTGGTAGTTTCTAAATCCTAATTTTCATTTGTTCAATTTGTAGTGTGATTTGTTCAAGCATCTGGGTCCTTCTCTTTACGATCATCTCCATTAATCCTATGGATTGTGATCGCAAAAAGGAGTCCCACTCCCGTTCAAACTCTTCACTACATAAGTCTTGAGCTGGTATTTTAGACAGAAGCAACCCTTTGGGAATTTTTCCTTGTTTTATATATTGATTTAGAATTCTGATTTCCCAACGTTGTTTTAGTTGCTTCTGTGCAAAAAATTCCAGCTCTTTAAATGTATCAGACATTGTATTTTCTATTGACATATGAGTTTCATTTGTATTGTCAAATAAATAAGATTCGACTAACAATCGTTTTTGCTCCATGTGATTCCAGATGTCCATTGTTAATTGGTGGGGAGCTCAAATCCAAATGTTGGGGAATAGTAGATATAAGTTTGAGGAAGAAGCCATCAATTTGAGAGATCAATTCTTACAAAAGAAGTATCCAGAGCAAATTCTAGAATCTTCTCTGGAAACAGTACGCAAATTAGACCAGAACACGTTCTTTTCAGAAAAATTGGAAATACCAAAGAACGAGATAAATGACAATGTAAGAATAATATTGCCATTTAATTCCCAGTATAAAAAGATTAGATATATAATCAACAAACACTGGCATCACATTGTCAAAGATAGAACAATTGGGCACATTTTACCAAATAGACCTCTAATCACCTTTTCTAGGGCTCCCAATTTGGGCTTACTGGTAGCACCCACTATCTCTAATAAATCTGTGAAAAAACCATCAATCCAAAAATGGATGGGTTTAACTGGTTTTTATAGATGTGGCTCATGTATGGGATGTAAATCCACCACATTTCCCAAAAAAACTATTGAGGTTAAATCCACTAGTAATACCCATATACATAAAATCAGAGATTTTTTGACCTGCAATACGGAGAGTGTCATATACATTATTCAATGCCCATGTAAGAAACAGTACGTGGGCAGAACTAAAAGAAACCTAAAAAAACGTATTGCTGAACACATTTCAAATATTAAAAAGGGATATGATAAACACACTTTATCACTCCATTTTAAGATGGCACACAACCAAGACCCACAAGGAATGACTTTTGCAGCCCTAGAGAAGGTTAATATACACTGGAGAGGAGGAGATCACATAAGTAAAATGTCCAGAATTGAATCGAGAAAAAATTTTGAGTTTGATTCTATCCTCCCTCAAGGATTAAATGCGGAAATGGAGGTTTTCGGTTTTCTGTAGAATATGTGGGTGATAAACCATAATGTAAAATGAATTTGCCTCCTATTTCCTTGCAGATTTATGTCATGAACTAAATTAAATCTGTACATAGGTACCTATCAAAAGAAATGTATTTATATGGGGTATACCCATGTTATTTATTACCATGACACACTCTGCAAAGAAAACTCAGAAATATTCATTATAAATTTATATAATTAATTAATTGTATTATGCTGATATTTAATCATACTGTACTTATATATTTTATACAATTTTATATATAAAAAATTATCAAATATTTTCTATGTATTTCTATTTTTATATATTTTTATATTTTTATATGCAATTTTATTAATGTATATCTATTTATTTATTTTTAAACTTGGTATCTATGTAAACAACTATTATTATTACTATCACTTTTAAGCTACTGCCGTATAATTGTGTACTATTTTTCTATGTTTGCATCTCAAGTATTCGTATGGAATCCGAAGCTATATAGATAAAACGCATAATAAACCGCATTGGATAGAGATGCCGACATAGCAAGATAACTACACTCTATTAAAAACCGTATTAAGGGAAATAATGAACGGATTCAACATGAACATGCGGTATATATTTTGTGGGTAGATTCATACTGCCATGTTGTTTTAAATCACATTACATACAAAACCGCACTGCACCAATATGGGATTTTATGCATGTAAAATATGTTTTCCTGGACAAGAAGTTTATAATCATTTATCCAGCCAGTTCGTATGTTTTTAACAAATGCTATTATTATATCATGCACACCTTTGCTATATCATGCACACCTTTGCTATGAAGGTTAAATAATCAGGGAATCCATGTCCGGATTTTCTGACATTCCCTGTGACGATGTAATAATCCTTAATGAGAGGCTGGACTTAGCCCTATATAAACCCCTACACAACAGACGAGACTTGACCACTGAGGAAGGAGTCACTGCCAACTCCGAAACGCGTCTGGTGTACACAGTCGCGTCTGGTGTACACACCATCTGCGCACCGTCTTTGAATCTTCAGAAGCGCTTCCACACCGCGGACAGGAAGAAACATAGGATTTCTTGTGTCTGGATAAAAGACACACAGTAACGCCGAACATCATATTGGGTCCTGACCTACTTGACCCCGGCGCCTAAACCTATTGTTTGCTTTGTCCTGGAGATCTACTCACCAGTATAAATAAGCGGATCCAAAATCAGACCATCGGTGCTGTACCACGTGGGACGCCACGCTAAGCACGAGTACAGTCTAGCAGCAGATTCTTTGTTATATGCTGTGAAGATTTAATACTACAAAGACTCTGCATGTACTTGCAATTATCGGCTTAGCCTGAACCCTTATTAACAAGAGAGACATTGCGCATCAGACTTGCGCATCTGAATTGTTTCCTAAAAAGACCGTCTATATAAACCTGCTACAATCAGCCAATATATCCATCGGTGATATTGTTGTATCCAACGATACCACCACCTCATGGTTTTATATGTCTTTTAATGTGCATGTTTTAATGATTGATTTTTGAGGATCCTCACCTTATTTTATTTAGTTGCTAATAAATAGCTTATTCACTTACTGGCTGGTCTCCAATGTGATTCTAGTTGTTGGTGTGCCCCTCTCATCCATTTATTTTAGATAATCAAACCATTTTAAAAGATTGGGGATATCTTTTTTAGGGGGAGCACCCATTCCATGCTAATAGAGGGTGAGCCAATCCAATCAACCAAAATATTTAATTTGATAGTTTTTTGGGGGTTAATATTACGCTGGTTTCCCTTGATTTGTGTGTGTCCAGTGCCTCATCTGTGTCATTCTTTTTTTTTTTCCTGTTTCTTTTTCCCTCTTTCAATGGAAACTGTCTGTTTGCTGTTTGTATTCTGCAGTTTCTTTTTGTATTTCATTATGCTTGGTACATATGATTAGTGTTGAGTGCAAAAATTCGAAAAGCAAATTTTTATCGCGAATATTTGCACTTCGAGAATTCGCAAATATTTAGAATATAGTGCTATATATTCGTAATGACGAATATTCGTTTTTTTTAACACAGTACACATCAGATCATCCCTCCCTTCTTCTAGCTTGTGGGCCAATAAGAAGGCTGTCACAGCTTAGCAACATCCCTAGCAACCAAAAGAAAAGTTGTCTACCCCTTTATAAGAACCTACCCAGCGGCTATTTTCTAAAGTTTATTGCAGTTATGAAAGAGACAGCAGTGTCATTGCTGTGCTCTGTGTTTTGTTGTATCACATTAGACAGTTAACTTATATATATAATTCAGATAGTTAGGGGGAGATAGTCAGTGTAGGTTAGATTGATCTATAGTGTAGCTGAGGTTCCAGTGCATGGTGTTAGGCAGTGTAATAGGTTCTGCTGTCCATACATACATGCTACAGACATAGTGCTGTGATTTCACAAGTTGCACATTTTGCGAAAAAATATGTGCATCATTAATTGCCGAAAATTCGTAAGCGCAAATATATTGGAGCACTCTATCAGCATATAAAGCTATTCTAATGTTCTGCCATGCCAACCATTTTCTCAAGTCTCAGGAAACTTATACCAGCTTGAAAAATGTAGCATAAGTGACCCACGCCGGTATTTAGAGCGCATTACGCGAATAATACATTGCCGATTTTCGCATTCAAGAATATAATCTCAAATTCTCTAATTCGCGAAAATATGACGAATATTCTACAAAATATCACGAATTTGAATATTGCCCCTGCATCACTACATATGATTTCCTGCCTTGCTGAGCTTTTACTTCCTGTGTAAGATCTATCAAAAGGTTATAGTTTGAGCATTACGTATGTGTCTAAGAAAGCCAGTGGTCTACTGGAAAAATGCATCACACAGGTTGTATTTTTATTTATTTTTTATTTGTTTAAATAAATAGTTTTTTTATGGAGTGACTGTACCCTGCAATCTATTCATTTAATCTTTATTCATGTTGATATTGTTGTGGAAAATTATTTTTCGCCGTATGGTCGCCATCTATCCTATGGAGATGCGCAGATTCGTTTGCGTTCGCATCTGCGCAGAAACTTTCGCACGATGATCTGGTCATCCTGACCTGTAGATGATTTGTGCCAGGCCTGGTATTACTGCAGGATACCAGTGTCAAGGAGCCGGCTGAGGCGGGAGGGATGGGGACCGTCGAATAAAGGTTTCTTCATCCGCGAGGATAAGCGCAGCAACGAAAAAGGGCGCAAATAAGTGTGCGAACATGCGATCATTCACATCTTCACCAACCAATAACTTCATACCATTACTTGTCTCCCCATTAGTCATGATTGTAAGACCGCCTTCCAGCCAATCACCTGTCTCCCCATTGGTCATGATTGTAAGACCGCCTTCCATCTTCTGGTATAAATAAACCTCGCCTAGCTGTTGGAAGCAGGCACATTATTGGATCCTACTCGAGAACGTCTCTGTGACGATATTTTGGAGGAATTGCGCACACATCGACGCACACTACACCAAGAATTTCCCGATTGTACTTCTGGCGGTCGTTTTTCGGTTGTGAGAATGAGACAAAGGAGCAAACGGCGATATCAATGTGGACCTGAAGCTCGGGACCATACAGACACGTGACACACTGGTTTTCCAACAGCATAATGCAGCGCATTCCACATTTTCGTCACAAGGAAGTGTCAGTCAGGTATGCATCTGTGACATCATAAAGGAGTATCAGTCAGGTATGCATCTGTGACATCATAAGTGAGTGTCAGGTATGCTTCTGTGAAGACAAAAAAGTTCCCAAAGGTAGCAAAAGAAAAGGCACACAACTATGTATTTTTGTGGCAGTACGCAACCTTCTTTGTTAGCCTCCTCCGTGCAGGGTCCGACAAATGAACGCAGCATCCTGGTTTTTCCTCCTGCACAATCCAATCTAGTAAGGTATAACACAAGGGAGCAGCCTCTCTCCTTTCCCTTTTACAAGTATGCTTCTGTGACATCACAAGTGAGTGTCAGTCAGTTATACTGTGACATCACAATGGAGTGTCAGTCAGGTATGCTGCTGTGATATCACAAAGGGGCTTCAGTTAGGTATGCTGCTGTGACATCTCAAGGGAGCATTAGGTATACTACTGTGACATCTCAAGTGAGAGGTATGCTTCTGTGACATCAAAAGGGAATGACAGTCAGGTATGCTGCTATGACATTACAAGGGAGTGTCATTCAGGTATACTGCTGTGACATCACAAGGGAATGTCATTCGGGTATGCTGCTGTGATATCACAAAGGGGCTTCAGTCAGGTATACTGCTGTGACATCACAAGGGAGTGGCATTCAGGTATGCTGCTGTGATATCACAAGTGAGTGTCAGATATGCTTCTATGATATCACAAGGGAGTGTCAGTCAGGTATGCTACTGTGATATCACAAGTGTGTGTCAGGTATGCTTCTGTGACATCACAAGGGAGTGTCAGTCAGGTATGCTGCTGTAAAAGAGAAAGATACAAGGGGGAACTCCTTGGTGAGATATCTTCAGGATCGGTATAACTAGCAGAGGGAGATGCTCCTTACCTAGTATTGATAGTACTAATAGTGCCAGGGCCGGCTCTATCATAAGGAAGCCCAAGCGGCTGCTTGAGGGCGCAGAGAAGGGGGGGGCGGCAAACAATTAACTTGCTAACTTACACTTGCCCCACAGCCCGGCTGACCCTCTTAAAGATCATAGGTGAGGGCCTGCTGGTGAGCTGACCCTGTAAAACATTATGGTTGAGGGCCTGCTGGCGAGCTGACCCTCTAAAAGATTGTAGGTGAGGGCCTGCTGGTGAGCTGACGCTGTAAAACATTATGGTTGAGGGCCTGCTGGTGAGCTGACCCTCTGAAACATTACATGCAAGGGCCTGCAGGTGAGCTAGCCCTCTAAAAGATTGTAGGTGAGCTGACCCTCTAAAACATTATATGCGAGGGCTTGCAGGTGAGCTGGCCCTCTAAAAGATTGTAGGTGAGGGCCTGCTGGTGAGCTGATCCTCTAAAACATTATATGCGAGGGCCTGCAGGTGAGTTGACCCTCTACAATATTAGGAGCGAGGGCAGACTAATAATCATGTTGATATGATGGAAGAGGAGGACGAGAAAAGGAAGATTGACCCATATACTCTTTTTAGTGGTGGAAGGGGTGCATGGGAATACAGTGTATTCAGTACATTATAAAAAACACATTTAAAGTGCCTTTATGTTAAGCCGCTTTCCTCTGGTGGAGTAGAGAAATCAGGGGCAATCCAGGCCTTGTTTATTTTTATGAGTCAACATGTCAGCATTTTCAGTTGACAGGCGGATGCACTTATCACTAAATACCCGCTGTGACAAAACGCTGGCGGCAGAGCAGGCCAGCACCTCCAAGGCATAGAGCGCCAGTTTGTGCCATGTGTCCAGCTTGGACACCTAGTAGTTGTAAGGCACAGAGGCATCATTGAGGACGCTAACACGGTCTGCTACGTACTCCTTCACCATTTTTTTTTATTTTTCCCTCCTTGTGACACTAGGCCGCGCATCAGGGTAAGGGTGCTGGCGGGGTGTCATGAAACTGTCCCAGGCTTTGGAGAGCGTTGCCCTGCCTCTGTTGGAACTGCTGTGTGTTACCCTCGTCTCCCCTCCTCAGTTGCCCAAGGAACTATGTACTATGCCGCCAGCATTGTCAGCTGAAAATTTTTCGAGCAATTTTTCCACTAGGACTTTCTGGTATTGCACCATTTAGCTCGTCCTCTCCACCACAGGAATGAGAGATGAGAAGTTCTCTTTGTAGCGGGGGTCGAGAAGGGTGAACAACCAATATCCGGTGTTGTCCAAAATGCGTAAAACGCGTGGGTCACGGGAAAGGCATCCTAACATAAAGTCAGCCATGTGTGCCAGAATCCCAACAGGCAAGACTTTGCTGTCGTCATCAGGAGGATGACTCTCAATCTCCTCATCCTCAAAAGTGAGATGGTGACGCTGATAATAGTGTTATCGCCACTCACCATCTGTGTTTCTTAAAACCTCACAGAGGTCAGAAATCCATGCCCACTCCTAGCTTGTGAAGAGCGGAAGCTGACTGGAAAGGCGACTACCATGTTGCAGCTGGTATTCCACTCCTGCCCTCTGCTGCTCACAAAGTCCGGCCAACATGTGGAACGTCGTGCTCACGTCGCACAACAGTCGTGAGCTGGCAATTGCAAGCATTGACAGAGCGGCAGAAGCTGTCGATGACTTGCGGAAATGGGCACACATGCGGTGTACCTTCACCAGTAGTTTAGGCAAATTTAGGTAGGTTTTGAGAAACCGCTAAACAACTAAGTTGAAGACGTGGGCTAGGCATGGGATGTGTGTGAGCTTGCCGAGCTCCAAAGCCGCCACCAAGTTACGGACATTATCAGACCCAACCATGCCTGGTTCTAGGTTGAGTGGCGAGAGCCACAGCTCAGTTTGGTCTCTTTTTCCCTGCCACAGCTCTGCCGCGGTATGCTGTTTGTCACCTAACCAGATCAGTTTAAGCACGGCCTGTTGATGCTTCCCCACTGCAGTGCTACATTGCTTCCAGCTACCGACTGATGGCTAACTGGTGCTACAAGAGGATAATTCTGAGGTGGAAGTGGATGAGGAGGCGGAGGAGGAGAAGTGGGGGTTGGAGCCACTAACGTAGGTGCTGGCGGAAACCCTGATGGAATTAGGGACCACAATCCTTGGCGTCGTTAGCACCTGTGCCATCCCAGGGTAAGACTCGCTCCCGGCCTCCACAAAGTTCACCCAGTGTGCTGTCAGGAAAATGTAGCGTCCCTGGCCGGAAGCACTTGTCTATGTGTCAGTGGTTAAGTGGACCTTCCCAGTAACTGCTTTGGTCAGGGCACGGGTGATGTTACGGGACACATGATGGTGTAAGGCGGGCACGGCACATCATGAAAAATAGTGGCGGCTGGGGACTGCGTAATGATGGACGGCCGCCGACATCAGGCTGCCGAAGGCCTCAGTGTCCACAAGCCTAAATGGCAACATTTCCAGGGCCAGTAATTTGGAAAGTTGCTCATTTAGTGCTATGGCCTGTGGGTGGGTGGCTGGGTATTTGCGCTTGCGTTCAAATGCCTGGGGTAAGGACATTTGTATGCTGCGCTGGGACACGGAAGTGGATGTGGTCGCTGATGGTGCTTGCAAAGGTCCAGGTGCAGGGCAGGAGGCGGGAGGCCTGCGCCTTCGACAGGGGATTAGCCAGCGCGTAACACAGGGGAAGAGGAGGCAGTGGTGTTACCCGCAGACACAGATTGTGGACCCAGGCGTTCGGACCACCTATTACGGTGCTTTGACGCCATGTGGCGGATGATGCTGATGATTGCTAGTGTTTACGCCCCTGCTCATTTTTGTATGGCACACTTTGCAAATTACAATTCTATTGTCGTCCGCACTTTTCTCAAAAAAAAAAATCGCTAGACTGCGGAACACCTACCCCTTTGGCAGGGGAGATTTCCACAAGGGTGTGCTCCGGGGAATAGTTGCGGGCCTGTTTGGTGTGGCCCGCCTTCTCGCTTTTGCCACCCCACTGGTTCTTCCAGCCTGTTGCGGTGCTGCGGATCCCTCACCCACTGTACTGCTGTCCTCACTCGGCTTGCCACCTTCCCAGGTTGGGTCAGTGACTTCATCATCCACCACCTCCTCTTCCACTTCCTCACTCTGCTCATCCTCCTGATTTGTTGACCTAACAACAACCTCAGTTATTGACAACTGTGTCTCATCCTCATCATCAACCTCTTGAGACACTAATTGCCGCTGACTTATTGGCAACTGTGTCTCATCATCATCATTCACCTCATGAAACACTAATTGCCATTCCCCACCGTCATCTTCTTGTGACTGTGGATGTTCAAGAGTTTGGGAATCAGGGCACAAGATCTCATGTCCCTCTTCAAGCTGGCTTGTCAAGAGGCCCAAATGAAGGAATGGCGCTAAAAAGAGTTTCTCGGAGTATCCGAGTGTGGGATCACTTGTTTGGCAAGACTCTCCATGGTGGGAGCAAGGAGGATCAGGGTGAGGATTGTGTTGACCAGACTCTTGGCTACTGAGACTGGACTTGGTGGAAGACAGGATGGTGCTTAACCGACTGGAAGCATTATCTGCTGCAATCCAACCGACCACCTGGTCGCACTGGTCTGACTTCGAGAGCGTTGTCCTACGCCACCCTGCAAACTGGGACATGAAGCTAGGTATCGTGGATGATTGTTTTTCTTGTGCTCTGGTAGCAGGCACAGTTTCAACCCGCCCAGGGCCACAGCCTCTGCATGCACCATCAGCATCACGGCCACTTCCCTGTCCCTTACTGCTCGCTTTCTTCATATTAAATGTTATATATGCATGAAAGTATGTCACACGTACAGTAGAGTAGGATTTGTAAGTGTATGCGCGAAAAAATTTAAAAAAGGTATTTGGGATGTGGAAACATCACACAGGAGATATGCCGCAGATAATGTCGCTGATGTCAGCAGCGGCTAATATAAAACTACAGGAAATGTCAAAGGTATTTGGGATGTGGAAACGTTACACAGGAGATGTAGCGCAGCTAATGTCACTGTCCGCAGTGGACACCGTCTACGGAAAAAGTACACTGGATGTCACAGATATTTTTGGGATGCGCACAAGTTACACAGGAGATGTAGCGCAGATAATGTCGCTGTCTGTAGAGGCCTAACTACTGCACGCTATTTAGCGCAGGATGCGCTAAAAATAGATATTGCTGCCACACACAACAGTCCTTAAAAGGACTTTTGGGTCTGTAAAGTTTTAGCAATTTAGCGCAGGTTGTGCTAAAATATATATTGCTGCTGCCACCCTAAACAATAGTCCTTAAAAGGACTTTTGGGTCTCTGACAAGTTTTTAAACAAAAAAAAAAGCCACCAAACGTGCGGGGTGGAGACTCGAGCATTGTGCTCGAGCACATGCGGTGTTCGTCAGAATACCCCCATGTGCCGAGCATCGAGATGCTCGAGCCGAACTGGTGTTCGGCCGAGCATGCTCGATCAACACTAATGTTTATTCAATTGATTCCTAACGGTTTGTGTAGTTTGACCCACATATTGAATGTTGCAACTGTTATTGTAGCAGATAAATCACATAATTACTGGCACATGTAAAATGATACTTAAAGGGGTTGTCCAGGTTCAGAGCTGAACCCGGACATATCCCTGTTTTCACCCAGGCAGCCCCTCTGATATGCGCATCGGAACATTTCATGCTCCAATGCTCTCCCTTGCCCTGCAATGTATCGCACAGGGCAACGGCTGTTTGTTTATATATTTAACACTGCTGGGTGGAGGCTTCTGATGGGCAGGCTTTAGCGTTGTCCTAGTCGTTTTTATTAGTACCGGTGTAACAACCGTTCAGTAGATCAGATACAGCAGATTCTACTATGGAGGATGCTTTGAATTTGCTGGGTGCTAAAAGACCTTTAAGGTTCTGAGCTCTTTTAAAAATAACACCTGGTATATTAGGTAAAAGGTTCTTCAAAACACGTTTAGTAAAATAGGCTAATGCTTACGTAAAATATTCTTAATTGCCACTTGTGAAGCATTAAGTTGGAACAAAATGACAATAAAACTCACGAGTGGTGTTGTTGTGTCTCTTAGGGGATGAACATTTGCCTGTGTACAGGAGCTAATTTTTTTCAAGCTTGATGTAACAAGACTCTTAGGATAGCCCTTGTTTTTTAATAATAGCTGACTGTCTGCTAAAATCTGAATCACAGGTATCATTACGCCTGATTTTTTGGAATTGGCTAGATGATGCGTTATTAAAGGAGTTCTGCAGTCTGTTTAAACTGATGATCTATCCTCTGGATAGATCATCAGCATCTGATCGGCGGGGGTCCGATACACAGGACCCCCGCTGATCAGCTGTTTGAGAAGGCCGCGGTGCTCCAGTAGCGCCGCTGCCTTCCCACTGTTTACATCAGGCCCAGTGACGTCACGACTAGTATCAACAACAGAGCTTAGCCGCGCCCAGGCCAGTTGATACTAGTCGTGACGTCACTGAGGCTGCGGTAAACAGTGAGAAGGCCGCGGCGCTCCTGGAGCGCCGCTGCCTTCTCAAACAGCTGATCGGCGGGGGTTCTGGGGGTCGGAGCCCCACTGATCAGATGCTGATGATCTATCCATAGGGTAGATCATCAGTTTAAACAAACTGCAGAACCCCTTTAAGCCAGGGTAAATAAATGCCACCATAATAGTGGATGTACCGTAGCTGTTCGCATCTACAATTTTAATATGTATTATTTTCCAACCCTTTCTGAATTTCAAGGTCAAGAAATTAAATAGAAGTGGAATAAATTTTGGGTGTGAATAATAGACCCCATTGATTAGAGTTCAGATAAATAACAAATTCAGAAACCTCTGTTTTTTACCCATGCCAAATAAAAAATAAATTGTCAATGAATCTCTTGTATGATCAATGAATGAAGAGAAGTGCATGGACTGTGTGCTGAACACGCACTCAGTATGACCCATAAAGATATTAGCATAGCTCAGAGCAAAGCGTGCGTCCATTGCACAGCCCCTACGCTTTTTAAATATAGTACCTCAAAATTCAAAAACATTGTGGGGGAGTTTAAATTCCATTTGACTTTAGAAGGAACTGTATCTGTAAATTGTGTAATTTAGCTGCAGATTTGACAATATACTGGACTGCTTCTAGGCCTCGATGGTGTTCTGTCTTAGCATAGAGTGCAGTTACATCCAGTGTTAAAAAGGAAAATTCAGGAGGACAAGTAAAAGACTGTAGGCATTTGATCAAATGGGTAGCGTCCCTTAGGTAAGATAGCTGCTCCACCACATATTCTTGTAAAAATAAATCGATAAAATGTAACAGGGAAGAGGTAATGGATCCAATTCCACAAATGATAGGTCAACCGGGAGGATTAGTGAGAAATTTATGTATCTTTGGCAAAAAATAAAATATTGGGGTTCTATAAGAGGTTATCCTCAACAACTCCCTCTCCCATTTAATCAATATAGTCCTTTCCTCCACCCATTTGATCAGGGAATTATACTCATTCAGAATGCTGTCAGATGGATTTTGTGACAAAATAGTGTAGATAGTTTTAAGTATGCTTCTGTGACATTACAAGTACAGGTGAAACTCGAAAAATTTGAATATCGTGCAAAAGTCCATTTATTTCAGTAATGCAAATTAAAAGGAATTGCATTAATGCAGCTTAAAATTGGAATTTTGTGATAAGGTTTAATATTCTAGGCTCAAAGTGTCACACTAGTCAGCTAATTAATCCATACCCCCTGAGCAAAGGGAACCTGAGATTGTGACTTTGGGGTTTCATAAGCTATAAGCCATAATCATCTAAATTATAACAAATAAAGGCTTGAAATATCTCGCTTTGCATGTAATGAGTCTATCTCATATGTTAGTTTCACATTTTAAGTTGCATTACTGAAATAAATTTACTTTGCACGATATTCTAATTCACTGCCGGCCCGGGAATACGCACTGGTCGCTGGTTTGGCACCGTTAGCCGAATCATGCGCACTAGATGTATCAATGCTGCTGCCCACAATGAGTATCACAGTGCTCATGCCCGGGACGGCGATGAACTATGCACACATGGGATCTTGGCCGGTACCTTGGATTAAGCAACAGACTCATAGGGCGGGACAAGCAAGAGGCTGGGGAGGAGTAATGTGAAAAAAGGCAGAGAGGCCTGGGCACCTACACCACGAACCCTGCCCCTGGGCACTTCCATCCCTCATTTGCATATGGATTAAACAGTGTTTTTTCAGCTGGAGAAAGTCACACCAAAAGAACAAAGGTACCATTGGAATCATGGGTAGTTGTGCTAGAGCCAGATGTAAGCAGTGTGTAATGTCCAATTTTGGTGAACAACTTTGTCACCACAATCTTGGACTATTATCTGGGGTAATAGATGAGAAGTATTGCAGATAAGGAGTCCAGATCACCATTATTTATTTTCCTACTGCCCCCTGTCCCCAGCACTCAAAGCTGTGCATTAAAAACTGTCTGGACTGCTGTGCTAAAATAATGGAGAGGACTCCTGTGCGCATGCATGGCAGTCCTGACAATGTATTTCAGCACAGCTTTAAATGCTAATGACAGGAGAACAGGGGGCAGTAGGAAATAAAATTTTGCGATCTGCAGTACTATTAATGTATTACCTGGTCAGATTACCTATAAAGAGTATAGGGGTAATTTATGATCAGAAATACGCCTACTGCATATTAGTGTTTTCTTCAGGTAAGTAATAAGTATAGGGGTGGACATACCATATGTACCATCACCAACTGGAAATCAAGGAGCCCATATACTGTTCTTGCACAGGTGCCTCCTATTGATGGAGTTTGGCCCTGTCCAAAATACAATACTGATGTTCTGTAAAGATCCAGTTACCATTTTACATATATTTAACTGTCATCAAGGCTGATCATGATTGATTGATTGATTGATGATGAATTTGATTCCTTGTCTGGCTACACTAACAGAATTCAGACACAAGTGATTGAGTATACCTAGGGCCCACATAGGCACATATCTTGTAATGTGGCCTACTATTTGAATGATGAAAATAAGGTCAACGGCAGTATCAATCAGGGCTGGACTATGTTTATAGTAACAAACTCCATATTTTATGATGCTGATTTTCTGTTTTCTACAATATGATGAGGCCCAAATATTATAACTGTGGAGAATATGCCAAGTAGAAAAGTAATTGAGCTATACCCTGGATCATCACTTGTGACTACATGCTACATTAGTTTGACCTTGTGTTCTGCTGAAGACATCATTTTTGAACAAGCATTAACATGCCAGATTTCTGGAAGTTAGCAATCTAGCCATCTAGAGAGCACATCTCATGCCCTGCCGACAATGAGCCGATAGTACTAGTACTATTACTAAGGTTCTCTAAAGATCCTATCTCCCTCCTCCTGCCAGTAACGGCATAGCTAATATGATAAACCCTCAGGATACGTTTACATATACAAACTGCACTTAAGCTTTTGTCAGAGATTTTTACTTGCGGATATTTATTTTGTTCATTGTGAGTCACTTTCCAGTATAACTTGCCAGGTAGCAATCAGCCAGGAAAGGAGTTTCCTGAAAAAAAATCCCATAATCACACAGGGATGCATGTATTCACACACACAATTAAATGATGTGATATATCACATTACTGAATTGTGATAATCGTTAAAAGGAATTGCTGAGAGTTTTTTCTTTACTCTAAGATATAAGCATAGGATCACAAAGGGTGCACCTACACTTTAAAGGGATTGTGTCACCTATTTGTTTTTTACCATTGAAAACCAGATAATGACACATATCTGTAGTACCTCAGACCTGGGGCACTACAATTGTAACTAGTTATGTTATTTATTGTTGTGCATTTTCATGTCATCTGGCCGTTTGTTTTAGTATGGAATGATTGGCAAAGGTTTGCAAGGAACAGAGCTAACCATCCGGTTCCCCTTTTGGTAGGAGTGGGCTGGTGCTGCTTTATGCCAGTCAAGAGAGAGGACGGTAAGAACACCATAGAGCTCCTGCTGCTAAAGAGGATTTTCCAGAAATAAAGCCTCAAGTAAATCTATGAGTAAACAGACAACAGAGTGAACAGCTACAACCAGCATTACAGGCACTGCTAGGAGGTGAGGGGCTACAGCTAAGACACCCATTACCCAGACTACTACTAGGCCAGTACAATACTGTGCTAAATTGCAGCCATCCAACCTACCTCCATCATCCTTACTGTATTCAAATCTGCTGCCATTGAATATATTTTAAGTTGTATGCTGCACTCAGTAAAAGAGACTTTTGGACATTCTGTTGTAATTTTGTAATATGTATGCCATGTAAATATGAGTATATACAGTGTCACTATGTGCCTCTACCTTATGTACTGAGTTGTAGTGAGCTGGTGCACTGCAATACGCAGCAACGCAAACACAATCTTTTTGAGTGCCTTGGTAGCAGGAATGGTGAATTTCTGGCTGACAGCTTCCAGGATGCCAGTCAGCATACTGTAGGCTCAAGAAAAGACTGATACAGGTGTGAGCACTGTGGAGCTGAAACGCTGGCAGGAGAGGCCGGGAGAGAAGATTTTAACAAGCCGCAATTCTTGTCATATGTAGATTGTTTGGTGGAACTGCATAAGGTTCCTGATAGACCTGCTGTTCGACTGAAAGATAGAATAGGCCACCAAGAACTAAGGAGCCATTAGTGAGTTGCAAGCTAAGTAAGGCCCCTTTCACACCGGCGAGTATTCCGCGCGGATGCGATGCGTGAGTTGAACGCATTGCACCCGCACTGAATCCTGACCCATTCATTTCTATGGGGCTGTGCACACGAGCGGTGATTTTCACGCATCACTTGTGCGTTGCGTGAAAATCGCAGCATATTCTATATTCTGCGTCTTTCACGCAATGCAGGCCCCATAGAAGTGAATGGGGCTGCGTGAAAATCGCAAGCATCCACAAGCAAGTGCGGATGCGGTGCGATTTTCACGCACGGTTGCTATGAGACGATCGGGATGGGGACCCAATACAGAATGCATAGTATAATAGGGCTGGAGGGGTTAAAAAAAAATAAAAAAATTAAACTCACCTTCATCCACTTGCTCGCGCAGCCCGGCTTCTCTTCTGTCTCCTTCTTTGCTGATTGCAGGAAAAGGACCTGTGGTGACGTCACTCCAGTCATCACATGGTCCATCACATGATCTTTTACCATGGTGATGGGTCATGTGATGGACCATGTGATGACCGGAGTGACGTCACCACAGGTCCTTTTCCTGCAATCAGCAAAGAAGGAGACAGAAGAGAAGCCAGGCTGCGCGAGCAAGTGGATTAAGGTGAGTTTAATTATTTTTTTATTTTTTTTAACCCCTCCAGTGCTATTTTACTATGCATTCTGTATTCAGAATGCTATTATTTTCCCTTATAACCATGTTATAAGGGAAAATAATAGCAATCTACAGAACACCGATCCCAAGCCCGAACTTCTGTGAAGAAGTTCAGGTTTGGGTACCAAACATGCGCGATTTTTCTCATGCGAGTGCAAAACGCATCACAATGTTTTGCACTTGCGTGGGAAAATTGTGCATGTTCCCGCAACGCACCCGCACCTTTTCCCACAACGCCCGTGTGAAACCAGCCTAAATCAGATTCATATGAGTCAACTAAAAGAGAGCCTCCCGAAAACTCACAGCGGCACTGAAGGAGAGATGGAAGCAAGCCACCACTCTGGGTGCAACCTGACTATCGGTGGACCAGTGAATTATTGTATGGTCCCTGGTCTTGGTGAAGAACTGCTCGGAGCAGTTGTCCGAGTTATTTTTTTGTTCTTTCTATGTTCCTAACTGGGCAAATGTAACAGCTTTCCAATTAACTCACTTTATCTCCAGTGGCTGGTTTCTCAGATTTTACTGAGGGTCACATGACCTGTGATGTCAGCTTCTCTCCCTGCTCTGATAATGTTTGTGCACAAAGCCTGAGAGATCTGTACAGCAGACTTCATTGTGCTGGCCACGCCCCCCTGCACTGCCAGCTGCTGCTTATTGCTCTCTCCCAGGATTCTTAACCCCTTCAGCTGCACAGACTCAGGACTGAAGTGTTTACTGTGTAGCTGCAGGCAGTGAGGAGACAAATGCTGGGCACAGGAGCTGAAAGAGAAGTTCTGCAGAGCATTGCAGGTAGGGGGAAGATGCTGTGTGTATCAGCAGTGTCATTGTACAGCTGGGACTTGTAGTCCTACACATACAACATGCTGCTGAGTCTGCCAGCAGGCAGACATGTCACTCAGGGCAGCACTTGTATTCACTCCCTTAGCAGTGCAGGGGGAGGGGCAGAGATTGTTGTTTTTGCAAGTAAACAAAGGGCCAGAAAAGAACCAGGGAAATGAGGAAATAGATATTTTTATGCCTAAAACTTGCTTAGCTTAGTTATATATCGCTGACCATCAGATTTACAGTGTTTTTTTTTTTTTTTCCATAACTCGGACAACCTCTTTAAGTTTAGCAATGTTCAAGTGCTATCTGGAACTATCAGTCTTACTATGCCACTTTGTATGCAACCACCAAGCATGTGTGCCACCTTGTGAAGAAATAGAGATTACTGTTGATCACTACAGTCTGTAACCATTACTTAGGCTACTTTCACACCTGCGTTAAGGGTGTCCGCTCGTGAGCTCCGTTTGAAGGGGCTCACAAGCGGCCCCGAACGCATCCGTCCAGCCCTAATGCATTCTGAGTGGACACGGATCCGCTCAGAATGCATCAGTCTGGCGGTGTTCAGCCTCCGCTCCGCTCAGCAAGCGGACACCTGAACGCTGCTTGCAGCGTTCGGGTGTCCGCCTGGCCGTGCGGAGGCGAGCGGATCCGTCCAGACTTACAATGTAAGTAAATGGGGACGGATCCGTTTGAAGATGACACAATATGGCTCAATCTTCAAACGGATCCGCCCCCATTGACTTTCAATGTAAAGTCTGGACGAATCCGTTCAGGCTACTTTCACACTTCGAATTTTTTCTAAGTTATAATGCAGACGGATCCGTTCTGAACGGATACAAACGTCTGCATTATAGGAGCGGATCCGTCTGAGCAGACATCAGACGGACCCGCTCTGAACGCAAGTGTGAAAGTAGCCTTAATGGGAACTCGATAAGCACCTGTGTCCTGCTCTCATGTTACTTATTGATCCAGAAAAATAAAAGGAAAAAAAATATTCTGATTCATATAACATCCTTGGTCCTTGTGGGAATACCACTATTGTGCATTGCTGCAAATTGTATGGCTTTCTCAGACTTTTACTTTTCACTATAAGTTGTATTTTTTTTAAATGTTCTAGTACTCTATAGCATTCTAGTACTACTAAACAGTAAATTCACAGTTTAAAAAAAATAAAAATCAAGACACCTTTGCCTTTCCTGATTGTTTCTCATACTCCATCCATAGTACAACATTTTTTTTAAACCTACTCTGTGTCATAATATTTTTAACTACGGTAAGTGAGACCTATTTATAGCCAGATGGTCAAAGTTGTATCTCATACTCCCATGGAACTAGAGATCACATTTTCTCACACAGTAGCTCAGAAAAAAAAAATTTTTGATTTGTCTTTCATGCAAATTTCTCAAAAGATTGTCTATAACTGTTGAAAGTTATTAGCATATCAGAGGAGGAGTCATTGTGGGAAGTGTCACTTGGAACAATGTATGCTACTAAGTCTCATTGTCTTCTCAGAGCTTGCAGAGGCAGAAAGAATGATGATTGTATTATGCCTGCACTTTAGCAAGCAGATGGGCCCTGACTTGTGCTGTAGTAAAATCATGAATGCTGACCATTTATGAAATGTTTAGAAGACCTTATACATGCATTTATTACAAAGTAAAAAGGTGAGGCCAAAATCTGAACATTCGAATACAAAACAACACATCATCTACTCAGATAATAAGTGCCAGAGGATTCCGTTGAAACATCATGTTAAGTGCTCAGGACAAGATTAGATTAGAGATATATAAAGATTACATTCTAAACATAAATGCAGGAACAATGTCCAATTCCTGCAATGATTATTGGATTGTGACATTTTTTAGATCCACGTCTGCAGTCACAATGAATTTTTTAAGTGTTGTAATCAAATAAAATAATTTCATAAAATGCTATGGAAAAAACTATGTATGTACCTCTTTAATTAAATAACAGCAACATAATAGGAGCCAAAACACAATGGGGTCATTTATCAAACTGGTGTAAAGTAGAACTGGCTTAATTGCCCATAGCAACCAATCAGATTCCACTTGTCATTTTTCACAGCTCCTTTGGAAAATAAAAGGTGGAATCTGATTGGTTGCTATGGGCAACTAAGCCAGTTTTCTTTTACACCAGTTTTGATAAATCTCCCCCAAAAAGTCTAAATATCTGAGAAATGTGACCAAGACCATAAGACGGTGGAAGAGGGGCCCAAAGGCCCTCTAACCAAACTCGATTTCTCCATTTAATAATTTGGTAGAGCACTCCTGAACTACTCTGTTTGATCAAAAAGAGGACCATGCAACGCTATAGTTACAGTTGCTCAGACCTCTCTATCCCTTCCCTGCACTGACATCTATGATCAGTGCAGCGAAGAAACAGGATGTTACAGCAAGGACCAGGAACATTGGTATCAACCAGAGATGTATCTGAAAGTTATGGGAGGGCTGTAGCCTGCAGCCATAAAGAGAAGTTTCAAGGGGGGCATGAATATTTTCTACACCCCTGCTGAGGACCAAATAGAGTTACTGTAATGAGCCTTGAAACAAAAGCTTCTAATGTGTCCTAAATAAAGCAGATCTACAGGTAAGTTGTGAGTAATATAAAAGTCAATGTGCAAAACTGATATCCAGATATAGGAAGTATTTTAATTCTGCTTACAGTGGTGCAGCCAGAAAAAAAACCACAAGATTGCAGTGAAATGTGGTTTTCTAGAGGGGCTTATTCCACTATTGTCCTATTGGACTCTAAACACACGTCTTAGCCCCACACCTATGTATTAATTAAAACTTTTAATAATAACCAACTTATAATATACAGTTTCCTAGGAGGTAGATAACTTTAAAACTTTTAGCAGGCAACTCAGCTTCTCACTCATATTGTATTCTACAGATTTCCTGCTATTGTGATCATAGCCAGGATAAGTGCATTACTCCCCTAATGGCTGCGCGCTGCCATTTTCATATGGGGGGGAGGGGTCAACACATCCTAATGCGCAGGTGCACATCGCTAGCGTGGCTGCAAATACAGGGAGTGCAGAATTATTAGGCAAGTTGTATTTTTGAGGATTAATTTTATTATTGAACAACAACCATGTTCTCAATGAACCCAAAAAACTCATTAATATCAAAGCTGAATATTTTTGGAAGTAGTTTTTAGTTTGTTTTTAGTTTTAGCTATTTTAGGGGGATATCTGTGTGTGCAGGTGACTATTACGGTGCATAATTATTAGGCAACTTAACAAAAAACAAATATATACCCATTTCAATTATTTATTTTTACCAGTGAAACCAATAGAACATCTCAACATTCACAAATATACATTTCTGACATTCAAAAACAAAACAAAAACAAATCAGTGACCAATATAGCCACCTTTCTTTGCAAGGACACTCAAAAGCCTGCCATCCATGGATTCTGTCAGTGTTTTGATCTGTTCACCATCAACATTGCGTGCAGCAGCAACCACAGCCTCCCAGACACTGTTCAGAGAGGTGTACTGTTTTCCCTCCTTGTAAATCTCACATTTGATGATGGACCACAGGTTCTCAATGGGGTTCAGATCAGGTGAACAAGGAGGCCATGTCATTAGATTTTCTTCTTTTATACCCTTTCTTGCCAGCCACGCTGTGGAGTACTTGGACGCGTGTGATGGAGCATTGTCCTGCATGAAAATCATGTTTTTCTTGAAGGATGCAGACTTCTTCCTGTATCACTGCTTGAAGAAGGTGTCTTCCAGAAACTGGCAGTAGGACTGGGAGTTGAGCTTGACTCTATCCTCAACCCGAAAAGGCCCCACAAGCTCATCTTTGATGATACCAGCCCAAACCAGTACTCCACCTCCACCTTGCTGGCGTCTGAGTCGGACTGGAGCTCTCTGCCCTTTACCAATCCAGCCACGGGCCCATCCATCTGGCCCATCAAGACTCACTCTCATTTCATCAGTCCATAAAACCTTAGAAAAATCAGTCTTGAGATATTTCTTGGCCCAGTCTTGACGTTTCAGCTTGTGTGTCTTGTTCAGTGGTGGTCGTCTTTCAGCCTTTCTTACCTTGGCCATGTCTCTGAGTATTGCACACCTTGTGCTTTTGGGCACTCCAGTGATGTTGCAGCTCTGAAATATGGCCAAACTGGTGGCAAGTGGCATCTTGGCAGCTGCACGCTTGACTTTTCTCAGTTCATGGGCAGTTATTTTGCGCCTTGGTTTTTCCACACTCTTCTTGCGACCCTGTTGACTATTTTGAATGAAACGCTTGATTGTTCGATGATCACGCTTCAGAAGCTTTGCAATTTTAAGAGTGCTGCATCCCTCTGCAAGATATCTCACTATTTTTGACTTTTCTGAGCCTGTCAAGTCCTTCTTTTGACCCATTTTGCCAAAGGAAAGGATAATAATTATGCACACCTAATATAGGGTGTTGATGTCATTAGACCACACCCCTTCTCATTACAGAGATGCACATCACCTAATATGCTTAATTGGTAGTAGGCTTTCGAGCCTATACAGCTTGGAGTAAGACAACATGCATAAAGAGGATGATGTGGTCAAAATACTCATTTGCCTAATAATTCTGCACGCAGTGTATACATTTGACAAACACATAGGGCAACAGCACTCTACAAACCAAAAGTAGAGTACAAATGTATATTACATTGTAAATGCTATGCTAATAACTTAGAGATGCTTAGCAAATACATTTTGTACAAAATCATTTGAGCCTGTCTGCCGCACACCAAGGCGATCTCTAATAAGACGAGTCCTAACACTAAAGCTCACCTGTTGGGTGCCATAACAGTGACCATGAAATCCAGGAAGTGCTGGGCCCCTGTTGATCCAAATGTGTGTGGAGCCAAAATGGCCTTCATGGAATCCAGGGACTACAAATACCAGCATGCATGCTGAGCAGACTATATGCTCATGCTAATTAAAATCAGCCTGTGAGGCAGAAGAGGCTAAGGGAGTGCATGCTACACTTTCTTCACTATCTGGTTGTCTACTGGAACATCACTGAGCTGCTAGCTGTATTAAAACAAACAACACTGCCACCCGACATGTTTCGCTGAGTACCGACGTCTTCAGGGGTTTAGGCCAATAGGACAATTCTGGAATAAATACATAAAGTAAAAACACCGCATCCCACACCATAGGGCAGGGGTACTCAACTGGTGAATACGGACCGCGGCCGCCAGTTGTCCGGACCCCGGCCATCCTTCAGAGCGCTGCTCCTCTCCTGCACACTGTGCCGTGCAGGAGGAGGAGCTTACCGGCGCACTTCCACCTGTCCCACAGCGCAGTGAGACAGGGCTTCCTCCACATGTAGCGCTCCTCCTCCTGCACACTCTGGCAGCTCTGCTCAATACAGCGGCGGGCACAGGAGCTGATAGTTCTCAGCAGCGCAGGAGGAGTCTCTCCCTCCCCCCTGTGCTGCTGCTGTCCCCGCCGCTGCCAATAAGAAGAGGCAGGAGGAGGAGGGGAGGGGCTGTGGCCACTGCGCCACCAATGAAGAAAACTGACCTGTAATACAAATACAGGAGGAGGGTGCTGGAATCAAATAGCCGGCACCCGACCTCTGTGACAGGGAGCTGCGATCAGCTGCAGTTGAGTTAACCCTTCAGGTGCGGTACCTGAGGGGTTAATTGTAGCTGTTCGCAGCCCCCTGTCACAAAGGTCGGGTGCCGGCTATTTGATTCCGGCACCCGCCTCCTGTATTTGTATAAGAAACGTTGGTGGCACAGTGCGCCCCCCCCCCTAGTATAAGAAACATTGGTGGCGCAGTGCGCCCCCCCCCCCCCCCCTTCGCCATTATAATAAATATTGGTGGCTCAGTGGGAAGTGCCAATGAGGGTTAAAAATAATAAAAGAAAATTAACTCACCTCCTCCAGTTCATCGCGTAACTGCCAGTCTCCAGTTCTTACTTCTTTCTTCAGGACCTGTGGTGACGTCACTGAGCTCATCACATGGCCCATTACCATGGTGATGGATCATGTGATGAGCTCAGTGATGTCACCACAGGTCCTGAAGAAAGAAGTAAGAACTGGAGACCGGCAGTTACGCGATCAACTGGAGGAGGTGAGTAAATTATTTTTTAACCCTCATTGGCACTGCCCACTGCACCACCAATGTTTATTATATTTGGGGGGGGGGGGCGCACTGCGCCACCAATGTTTATTATACTGGGGTGATGGGGGGGCGCACTGCGCCACCAATGTTTATTATTTTGAGGGGGGGCGCACTGCGCCACCAATGTTTATTATATTGGGGGGCACACTGCGCCACCAATGTTTATTATATTGGGGGCACACTGCGCCACCAATGTTTATTATATTGAGGGGGGGCGCACTGCGCCACCAATGTTTATTATACTGGGGTGATGGGGGGGCGCACTGCGCCACCAATGTTTATTATACTGGGGTGATGGGGGGGCACACTGCGCCACCAATGTTTATTATACTGGGGTGATGGAGGGGCACACTGCGCCACCAATGTTTATTATTTTGAGGGGGGGCGCACTGCGCCACCAATGTTTATTGTGATGGGGGGGCACACTGCGCCACCAATGTTTATTATTTTGAGGGGGCCGCCAGACGAAAAAGTCGGACATGTAGTACTTTTAGTCTGGCGGCCTCTCACCGTGCTGCGCCGTAACTCTGCCCCCATCCCCATTATAGTCGATGGGCACAGAGCAGCGGCACGGCGAAGTAGTGGCAAGATGGATCTGACAGGGTGAGCAGCCTGTCGGATCCGTCCTGCTGCAAGTGTGAAAGTACCCTTACTAATGAGCGCTTCCATCATGGAACGCCCATTAGTACAGCCTTTACCTCCACCGCTACTTGTGCTAGTAAAAAAAAATATATATTACGGCAGTGTTTCCCAACCAGTGTGCCTCCAGCTGTTGCAAAACTACAACTCCCAGAATGCCTGGACAGCCTTTGGCTGTGCGGGCATGCTGGGAGTTGTAGTTTTGCAACAGCTGGAGGCACACTGGTTGGGAAACACTGTATTACGGTACCTCCACCTCCATTTGCTCACGCTGTGGAGAACACTCCCTGCTGACTAGAAGCTCAGGACAGGACCTACAAGACGTCATCACGTTAGAGCACCGGTCCTGAGCTTGCAGTCAGCAGCGAATGTTCACCGCAGCCAGGTGAATGCAAATTATTATTTTTTTTTTGCAAAAGCAGAGAAGGGGGGCAATACTCTTACTGGGGGCACTAATGGGGACATTATTCTTACTGGGGCACTAATGTGTCCATTACTAATTCTGGGACTTACCCGGGGCGCTCCACTATAACGTCAGAGCGCCCCACGCGCATGTTTCACATGATCGCATGGCATCTTTACTGTTGACGTTCAGCTCGGACCTTCACCTGACTGCAGACCCTGGTATGTGGACCTTTAATAAAACTAGTTGAGTACCCCTGCCATAGGGGATAAGAGAGTGCTTCTAGAGGGGCTAGCCCTCAAAGAGGAAGGCCGCTATTCAGCATGGTTACAAAATTGCAATATCAGATCCCAAAGAGTTGGTGAAAGGGAAAGCATGCTTGTAAGGCCTCATGCACAGGACCGTTGTTTGGGTCCGCATCCGTGGGTCCGTTCCGTGGCCCAGTTAAAAAATATAACATGTCCTATTCTTGTCCGCGCTTTGCGGACAAGAATAGGCATTTATATTGCCGGCGCCCGTTCTGTTCCGCAAATTGCGGAAGGCATCACGGGCGGCTTCCGCAAAAAAACGGCACGGACGTGTGCATGAGGCCTAACTATGAAGAATCAAACCGATAGTCAAGGTTGTTAGGCTGTGTCTAGGTAACTCAAAGAAAGCTTTCTAGTTTACACATTTACACATGGTAGGTCCCCTCCATGAAGGGGAAGTAGGAAATCTTGCTGCTGGGAGCACTCTGATGGCTGTTGAAATAAAAAGGCAACATGAAATAGCAACAGGCTCTCATCTTTTCCTATACACAAATAGTTTGAATCTATGGCAAGTTCCCTTTAAATAGAGGGGATAAGTATTGGGTGGCAGCAGGAGATATTCTGTCAATGTACATAAGGGTTTATAAAAGCAGAACTGCGTAATCCCTGCTTCAGGCACATTAGTAGTGGAATCAATTGCATTCTAGTAATGAGCTGTGAACGTAATGAAGTATAGAAATACAAAACTTTCACTCAGTTTCTATTTCCAGATTTACTTGCTTTCACATTTAGCTAAAATAAACAGGAAGCTGACTTTTGGAAGAAAGTGACTTTCCATTACAGGGACAGAACATAATGACATTTTGGAACTTATAAAAGGGAAATTATTAATCACAGAATCTGTTCTATAGACCAAAATATTTACCTGCTTGTCAAATGATAAGGGTGCCTGACATGATTCACAGGCATGTAACTTCAAAATTTTTTGCATTCCAACCCTAGTAGCTCTAGGTAGAATAACGGAATCACCATTTCATAGTCCTGGTTTCTCGTGAAATACTGTGATAAAGTGTCAGACTGGAGTATATTGGGCCACCAGAAGAACTTTTGTTGAGGTGTCACCCTTAAAATAAATTCACCGCCACCCACCTGTACAGTGGAAAGCTGGCAAACTTGGTTTTAGATAAGCAGCAATGCCACTGCCTACTAGTGTATTGATCACATGAGCTGTAAAATCTACAGTGTCAGGGGTCATGCACACGAATGTATTTTCTTTCTGTGTCCATAATTTTTTTTTCTGCAGACCGTATGCGGAACCGATCTGTCATGCCCTGCTCTGACTATGTGCGGAGGTCGGCCAGAATAGCAGCACGTGTTTAGTTTTGTTTTGGAGTTTTGCTGGACCCGCCTCCCATCAGGTGCACTGGGTGGGGTCATTGGTTTAAATAGCACTCTAGTCCAGTGTTCTGAGCGGATTATAGAAATCAGTCTGGCCTTGGAAGCAAGGAAGGAAGGTTGTCTGTTCCAGCTCAGAAAAGATAAGTGTGGTTTCAGTTTTTGTTGATTGCTGTCTAGGTTGTGTTTGTGTCATCTTTCCCATCCAGGTTCTGTGCGAGCAGGCTGCTCCTTTTCCCCTTTTCACCATCTCAGGGAATCTAGGGTGTTTTAGCCCAGGCACGTGGACACTTCATTCCTACCATCAAGGTCTCAATGTGGGCTGAGCAGTGCAGGGAAAGAGGTCAGGGTTTAGCTAGGAGGTGACCCTTCCCCTGCTTCTCGCCTAGAGCCTAAAGTTCTAGTTAGTGTGTACCAGCCCCCTGCTAGGGGATGGCTGTGTTGGTAGGAGCTCCCAGAAACAGGGATCCCAACCTAGGATCCAGCCTCGGCTGAGGCCAAGGATCACCCTTCCCAGCCTGAGTCATCTACCTCAGCTGGTGACAAGCAAGCAGCCCCTCCAAGACTACAGATCTCCAGGAAGCCATTCCCTGCGAGCAGTACTGTGAGTACTTATCCAGAGTCCAGGAGAAGCCAAATACCTCCTCAGCTAGTCAGGTCCACACCAAGCAGAAGACAGACAGAGCAGAAGATAGATACCTGCCAGATCTACTAGGCATATAAATAGAAGCAGAATACATATTAATTCCTGCCACATATTGCCAATACCTGCTGGGACCCAAGACTTATGCTGTACTTGTATGGATTCAAGCTGCATTAAGTAAAGACGAGTTGGATTATATTTCCTGTCTTGATTGCATTCATTCCTCAATTACTCCTACTGACCACACTCAATTTATTGCAAGTGAGCCAGGATCCAGGAGTCCAGCCGTACCAAGGTAGGAGACACCGTTGACACAATACCTACTATACGGAGACATTATCCCCCTCTGGCATTCCTCACCTGGTACGTGAGTTATTACATCTTAAAGGGCCCTGCTACAGTACCTGCGCAAGCTGCAATTGGCGTCACAAACTACTACTCATATCCTGACCCACTGCATAGCTGACCCACTGTACCAGTGTCCTGCTCATTGCAGATCCTTTAAAGGGGTTGTCTCACTTCAGCAAATAGCATTTATTATGTTGCTGAAGTTAATACAAGGCACTTAATAATGTATTGTTATTATCCATATTGCTTCCTTTGGTGGCTGGATGCATTTTTCCATTACATTATACAATGCTTGTTTCCATGGTTACGACCAACCTGCAATCCATCACTGGTGGCCGTGCTTGCACACTATAAGAAACAGCACTCCCACAGTCCCAGCCACCAGAGAGGCCGGTGCTTTTTCCTATAGTGTGCAAGCATGTTCACCACTGATGGATTGTAGATTGGTCATAACCATGGAAATGGGCAGTGTATAATGTGATGGGAAAATGAATCCAGCCAGCGAAGGAAGCAATATGGATAATAATAACACATTAGTAAGTGGCCTATTAACTTCCTCTACATAATAAATGTTATTTACTAAAGTGAGACAACCCCTTTAAGTCAGTATATCCCTGAACAGATACCTGTTATAGCACAAGGTCAAAATGTGAAATATCTAGGGATAAAGATCAGCAATAAGATCATGGATTATGTAGACCTGAATGTTACACCATTACTGAATAAAGTGAGAAACAAAGTTAGAGTATGGAAAAAATTACTGTTAGCTATGCCTGGGAGAAAGGCATTAATTAAAATGTCTCTGCTACCACAAATATTACATGTATAAGGTAATTCGCCTGTGAGTTTATCAGACACAGTCCTTCGTAAATTTGAGGCATTATTTAGGGAATTTGGGGAGAAAGACAACCTCACAAAAAAATTGAATATTTATTTCTCCGAGTGGAAAATGGAGGCTTGTTCCTTCCAGATCATAGAAGTCAAATACTATATCAACTAAAAGTATAATCTCTAAATTATACAAAGTATTATAAAAATAAAGGGTAGAAAAATGCATTCAACCCTTCAAAATATTGGGAGAAGTACGTAGCAATGGTCAATACTCAGACACTGTGTTTCAAGAGAGGTAAGGAATTTGCTAGACACAGTATCTCTATTGTCTGATTGCAAATGAGCATAGGCAAGTAAGGTGTTAATTTGCTGTTGGGGGAGGAGCCTTTGTGGGAGGGTGTGTATATAAACCCACACAGTATTAGCTTGCTAATTATAGCTTGCTGCTTCTCCAAGACTGCTTACCAAGAGCTGATTTACAAGAGCATTGAGATATTCAGAGACCAACTTAGTCTAACTCAGAGTTTTTCCACTGTAGCAGAACTTCAGTGGTGTTTCTGGTCAATACTCAGACACTGTGTTTCAAGAGAGGTAAGGAATTTGCTAGACACAGTATCTCTATTGTCTGATTGCAAATGAGCATAGGCAAGTAAGGTGTTAATTTGCTGTTGGGGGAGGAGCCTTTGTGGGAGGGTGTGTATATAAACCCACACAGTATTAGCTTGCTAATTATAGCTTGCTGCTTCTCCAAGACTGCTTACCAAGAGCTGATTTACAAGAGCATTGAGATATTCAGAGACCAACTTAGTCTAACTCAGAGTTTTTCCACTGTAGCAGAACTTCAGTGGTGTTTCTGGTCAATACTCAGACACTGTGTTTCAAGAGAGGTAAGGAATTTGCTAGACACAGTATCTCTATTGTCTGATTGCAAATGAGCATAGGCAAGTAAGGTGTTAATTTGCTGTTGGGGGAGGAGCCTTTGTGGGAGGGTGTGTATATAAACCCACACAGTATTAGCTTGCTAATTATAGCTTGCTGCTTCTCCAAGACTGCTTACCAAGAGCTGATTTACAAGAGCATTGAGATATTCAGAGACCAACTTAGTCTAACTCAGAGTTTTTCCACTGTAGCAGAACTTCAGTGGTGTTTCTGGTCAATACTCAGACACTGTGTTTCAAGAGAGGTAAGGAATTTGCTAGACACAGTATCTCTATTGTCTGATTGCAAATGAGCATAGGCAAGTAAGGTGTTAATTTGCTGTTGGGGGAGGAGCCTTTGTGGGAGGGTGTGTATATAAACCCACACAGTATTAGCTTGCTAATTATAGCTTGCTGCTTCTCCAAGACTGCTTACCAAGAGCTGATTTACAAGAGCATTGAGATATTCAGAGACCAACTTAGTCTAACTCAGAGTTTTTCCACTGTAGCAGAACTTCAGTGGTGTTTCTGGTCAATACTCAGACACTGTGTTTCAAGAGAGGTAAGGAATTTGCTAGACACAGTATCTCTATTGTCTGATTGCAAATGAGCATAGGCAAGTAAGGTGTTAATTTGCTGTTGGGGGAGGAGCCTTTGTGGGAGGGTGTGTATATAAACCCACACAGTATTAGCTTGCTAATTATAGCTTGCTGCTTCTCCAAGACTGCTTACCAAGAGCTGATTTACAAGAGCATTGAGATATTCAGAGACCAACTTAGTCTAACTCAGAGTTTTTCCACTGTAGCAGAACTTCAGTGGTGTTTCTGGTCAATACTCAGACACTGTGTTTCAAGAGAGGTAAGGAATTTGCTAGACACAGTATCTCTATTGTCTGATTGCAAATGAGCATAGGCAAGTAAGGTGTTAATTTGCTGTTGGGGGAGGAGCCTTTGTGGGAGGGTGTGTATATAAACCCACACAGTATTAGCTTGCTAATTATAGCTTGCTGCTTCTCCAAGACTGCTTACCAAGAGCTGATTTACAAGAGCATTGAGATATTCAGAGACCAACTTAGTCTAACTCAGAGTTTTTCCACTGTAGCAGAACTTCAGTGGTGTTTCTGGTCAATACTCAGACACTGTGTTTCAAGAGAGGTAAGGAATTTGCTAGACACAGTATCTCTATTGTCTGATTGCAAATGAGCATAGGCAAGTAAGGTGTTAATTTGCTGTTGGGGGAGGAGCCTTTGTGGGAGGGTGTGTATATAAACCCACACAGTATTAGCTTGCTAATTATAGCTTGCTGCTTCTCCAAGACTGCTTACCAAGAGCTGATTTACAAGAGCATTGAGATATTCAGAGACCAACTTAGTCTAACTCAGAGTTTTTCCACTGTAGCAGAACTTCAGTGGTGTTTCTGGTCAATACTCAGACACTGTGTTTCAAGAGAGGTAAGGAATTTGCTAGACACAGTATCTCTATTGTCTGATTGCAAATGAGCATAGGCAAGTAAGGTGTTAATTTGCTGTTGGGGGAGGAGCCTTTGTGGGAGGGTGTGTATATAAACCCACACAGTATTAGCTTGCTAATTATAGCTTGCTGCTTCTCCAAGACTGCTTACCAAGAGCTGATTTACAAGAGCATTGAGATATTCAGAGACCAACTTAGTCTAACTCAGAGTTTTTCCACTGTAGCAGAACTTCAGTGGTGTTTCTGGTCAATACTCAGACACTGTGTTTCAAGAGAGGTAAGGAATTTGCTAGACACAGTATCTCTATTGTCTGATTGCAAATGAGCATAGGCAAGTAAGGTGTTAATTTGCTGTTGGGGGAGGAGCCTTTGTGGGAGGGTGTGTATATAAACCCACACAGTATTAGCTTGCTAATTATAGCTTGCTGCTTCTCCAAGACTGCTTACCAAGAGCTGATTTACAAGAGCATTGAGATATTCAGAGACCAACTTAGTCTAACTCAGAGTTTTTCCACTGTAGCAGAACTTCAGTGGTGTTTCTGGTCAATACTCAGACACTGTGTTTCAAGAGAGGTAAGGAATTTGCTAGACACAGTATCTCTATTGTCTGATTGCAAATGAGCATAGGCAAGTAAGGTGTTAATTTGCTGTTGGGGGAGGAGCCTTTGTGGGAGGGTGTGTATATAAACCCACACAGTATTAGCTTGCTAATTATAGCTTGCTGCTTCTCCAAGACTGCTTACCAAGAGCTGATTTACAAGAGCATTGAGATATTCAGAGACCAACTTAGTCTAACTCAGAGTTTTTCCACTGTAGCAGAACTTCAGTGGTGTTTCTGGTCAATACTCAGACACTGTGTTTCAAGAGAGGTAAGGAATTTGCTAGACACAGTATCTCTATTGTCTGATTGCAAATGAGCATAGGCAAGTAAGGTGTTAATTTGCTGTTGGGGGAGGAGCCTTTGTGGGAGGGTGTGTATATAAACCCACACAGTATTAGCTTGCTAATTATAGCTTGCTGCTTCTCCAAGACTGCTTACCAAGAGCTGATTTACAAGAGCATTGAGATATTCAGAGACCAACTTAGTCTAACTCAGAGTTTTTCCACTGTAGCAGAACTTCAGTGGTGTTTCTGGTCAATACTCAGACACTGTGTTTCAAGAGAGGTAAGGAATTTGCTAGACACAGTATCTCTATTGTCTGATTGCAAATGAGCATAGGCAAGTAAGGTGTTAATTTGCTGTTGGGGGAGGAGCCTTTGTGGGAGGGTGTGTATATAAACCCACACAGTATTAGCTTGCTAATTATAGCTTGCTGCTTCTCCAAGACTGCTTACCAAGAGCTGATTTACAAGAGCATTGAGATATTCAGAGACCAACTTAGTCTAACTCAGAGTTTTTCCACTGTAGCAGAACTTCAGTGGTGTTTCTGGTCAATACTCAGACACTGTGTTTCAAGAGAGGTAAGGAATTTGCTAGACACAGTATCTCTATTGTCTGATTGCAAATGAGCATAGGCAAGTAAGGTGTTAATTTGCTGTTGGGGGAGGAGCCTTTGTGGGAGGGTGTGTATATAAACCCACACAGTATTAGCTTGCTAATTATAGCTTGCTGCTTCTCCAAGACTGCTTACCAAGAGCTGATTTACAAGAGCATTGAGATATTCAGAGACCAACTTAGTCTAACTCAGAGTTTTTCCACTGTAGCAGAACTTCAGTGGTGTTTCTGGTCAATACTCAGACACTGTGTTTCAAGAGAGGTAAGGAATTTGCTAGACACAGTATCTCTATTGTCTGATTGCAAATGAGCATAGGCAAGTAAGGTGTTAATTTGCTGTTGGGGGAGGAGCCTTTGTGGGAGGGTGTGTATATAAACCCACACAGTATTAGCTTGCTAATTATAGCTTGCTGCTTCTCCAAGACTGCTTACCAAGAGCTGATTTACAAGAGCATTGAGATATTCAGAGACCAACTTAGTCTAACTCAGAGTTTTTCCACTGTAGCAGAACTTCAGTGGTGTTTCTGGTCAATACTCAGACACTGTGTTTCAAGAGAGGTAAGGAATTTGCTAGACACAGTATCTCTATTGTCTGATTGCAAATGAGCATAGGCAAGTAAGGTGTTAATTTGCTGTTGGGGGAGGAGCCTTTGTGGGAGGGTGTGTATATAAACCCACACAGTATTAGCTTGCTAATTATAGCTTGCTGCTTCTCCAAGACTGCTTACCAAGAGCTGATTTACAAGAGCATTGAGATATTCAGAGACCAACTTAGTCTAACTCAGAGTTTTTCCACTGTAGCAGAACTTCAGTGGTGTTTCTGGTCAATACTCAGACACTGTGTTTCAAGAGAGGTAAGGAATTTGCTAGACACAGTATCTCTATTGTCTGATTGCAAATGAGCATAGGCAAGTAAGGTGTTAATTTGCTGTTGGGGGAGGAGCCTTTGTGGGAGGGTGTGTATATAAACCCACACAGTATTAGCTTGCTAATTATAGCTTGCTGCTTCTCCAAGACTGCTTACCAAGAGCTGATTTACAAGAGCATTGAGATATTCAGAGACCAACTTAGTCTAACTCAGAGTTTTTCCACTGTAGCAGAACTTCAGTGGTGTTTCTGGTCAATACTCAGACACTGTGTTTCAAGAGAGGTAAGGAATTTGCTAGACACAGTATCTCTATTGTCTGATTGCAAATGAGCATAGGCAAGTAAGGTGTTAATTTGCTGTTGGGGGAGGAGCCTTTGTGGGAGGGTGTGTATATAAACCCACACAGTATTAGCTTGCTAATTATAGCTTGCTGCTTCTCCAAGACTGCTTACCAAGAGCTGATTTACAAGAGCATTGAGATATTCAGAGACCAACTTAGTCTAACTCAGAGTTTTTCCACTGTAGCAGAACTTCAGTGGTGTTTCTGGTCAATACTCAGACACTGTGTTTCAAGAGAGGTAAGGAATTTGCTAGACACAGTATCTCTATTGTCTGATTGCAAATGAGCATAGGCAAGTAAGGTGTTAATTTGCTGTTGGGGGAGGAGCCTTTGTGGGAGGGTGTGTATATAAACCCACACAGTATTAGCTTGCTAATTATAGCTTGCTGCTTCTCCAAGACTGCTTACCAAGAGCTGATTTACAAGAGCATTGAGATATTCAGAGACCAACTTAGTCTAACTCAGAGTTTTTCCACTGTAGCAGAACTTCAGTGGTGTTTCTGGTCAATACTCAGACACTGTGTTTCAAGAGAGGTAAGGAATTTGCTAGACACAGTATCTCTATTGTCTGATTGCAAATGAGCATAGGCAAGTAAGGTGTTAATTTGCTGTTGGGGGAGGAGCCTTTGTGGGAGGGTGTGTATATAAACCCACACAGTATTAGCTTGCTAATTATAGCTTGCTGCTTCTCCAAGACTGCTTACCAAGAGCTGATTTACAAGAGCATTGAGATATTCAGAGACCAACTTAGTCTAACTCAGAGTTTTTCCACTGTAGCAGAACTTCAGTGGTGTTTCTGGTCAATACTCAGACACTGTGTTTCAAGAGAGGTAAGGAATTTGCTAGACACAGTATCTCTATTGTCTGATTGCAAATGAGCATAGGCAAGTAAGGTGTTAATTTGCTGTTGGGGGAGGAGCCTTTGTGGGAGGGTGTGTATATAAACCCACACAGTATTAGCTTGCTAATTATAGCTTGCTGCTTCTCCAAGACTGCTTACCAAGAGCTGATTTACAAGAGCATTGAGATATTCAGAGACCAACTTAGTCTAACTCAGAGTTTTTCCACTGTAGCAGAACTTCAGTGGTGTTTCTGGTCAATACTCAGACACTGTGTTTCAAGAGAGGTAAGGAATTTGCTAGACACAGTATCTCTATTGTCTGATTGCAAATGAGCATAGGCAAGTAAGGTGTTAATTTGCTGTTGGGGGAGGAGCCTTTGTGGGAGGGTGTGTATATAAACCCACACAGTATTAGCTTGCTAATTATAGCTTGCTGCTTCTCCAAGACTGCTTACCAAGAGCTGATTTACAAGAGCATTGAGATATTCAGAGACCAACTTAGTCTAACTCAGAGTTTTTCCACTGTAGCAGAACTTCAGTGGTGTTTCTGGTCAATACTCAGACACTGTGTTTCAAGAGAGGTAAGGAATTTGCTAGACACAGTATCTCTATTGTCTGATTGCAAATGAGCATAGGCAAGTAAGGTGTTAATTTGCTGTTGGGGGAGGAGCCTTTGTGGGAGGGTGTGTATATAAACCCACACAGTATTAGCTTGCTAATTATAGCTTGCTGCTTCTCCAAGACTGCTTACCAAGAGCTGATTTACAAGAGCATTGAGATATTCAGAGACCAACTTAGTCTAACTCAGAGTTTTTCCACTGTAGCAGAACTTCAGTGGTGTTTCTGGTCAATACTCAGACACTGTGTTTCAAGAGAGGTAAGGAATTTGCTAGACACAGTATCTCTATTGTCTGATTGCAAATGAGCATAGGCAAGTAAGGTGTTAATTTGCTGTTGGGGGAGGAGCCTTTGTGGGAGGGTGTGTATATAAACCCACACAGTATTAGCTTGCTAATTATAGCTTGCTGCTTCTCCAAGACTGCTTACCAAGAGCTGATTTACAAGAGCATTGAGATATTCAGAGACCAACTTAGTCTAACTCAGAGTTTTTCCACTGTAGCAGAACTTCAGTGGTGTTTCTGGTCAATACTCAGACACTGTGTTTCAAGAGAGGTAAGGAATTTGCTAGACACAGTATCTCTATTGTCTGATTGCAAATGAGCATAGGCAAGTAAGGTGTTAATTTGCTGTTGGGGGAGGAGCCTTTGTGGGAGGGTGTGTATATAAACCCACACAGTATTAGCTTGCTAATTATAGCTTGCTGCTTCTCCAAGACTGCTTACCAAGAGCTGATTTACAAGAGCATTGAGATATTCAGAGACCAACTTAGTCTAACTCAGAGTTTTTCCACTGTAGCAGAACTTCAGTGGTGTTTCTGGTCAATACTCAGACACTGTGTTTCAAGAGAGGTAAGGAATTTGCTAGACACAGTATCTCTATTGTCTGATTGCAAATGAGCATAGGCAAGTAAGGTGTTAATTTGCTGTTGGGGGAGGAGCCTTTGTGGGAGGGTGTGTATATAAACCCACACAGTATTAGCTTGCTAATTATAGCTTGCTGCTTCTCCAAGACTGCTTACCAAGAGCTGATTTACAAGAGCATTGAGATATTCAGAGACCAACTTAGTCTAACTCAGAGTTTTTCCACTGTAGCAGAACTTCAGTGGTGTTTCTGGTCAATACTCAGACACTGTGTTTCAAGAGAGGTAAGGAATTTGCTAGACACAGTATCTCTATTGTCTGATTGCAAATGAGCATAGGCAAGTAAGGTGTTAATTTGCTGTTGGGGGAGGAGCCTTTGTGGGAGGGTGTGTATATAAACCCACACAGTATTAGCTTGCTAATTATAGCTTGCTGCTTCTCCAAGACTGCTTACCAAGAGCTGATTTACAAGAGCATTGAGATATTCAGAGACCAACTTAGTCTAACTCAGAGTTTTTCCACTGTAGCAGAACTTCAGTGGTGTTTCTGGTCAATACTCAGACACTGTGTTTCAAGAGAGGTAAGGAATTTGCTAGACACAGTATCTCTATTGTCTGATTGCAAATGAGCATAGGCAAGTAAGGTGTTAATTTGCTGTTGGGGGAGGAGCCTTTGTGGGAGGGTGTGTATATAAACCCACACAGTATTAGCTTGCTAATTATAGCTTGCTGCTTCTCCAAGACTGCTTACCAAGAGCTGATTTACAAGAGCATTGAGATATTCAGAGACCAACTTAGTCTAACTCAGAGTTTTTCCACTGTAGCAGAACTTCAGTGGTGTTTCTGGTCAATACTCAGACACTGTGTTTCAAGAGAGGTAAGGAATTTGCTAGACACAGTATCTCTATTGTCTGATTGCAAATGAGCATAGGCAAGTAAGGTGTTAATTTGCTGTTGGGGGAGGAGCCTTTGTGGGAGGGTGTGTATATAAACCCACACAGTATTAGCTTGCTAATTATAGCTTGCTGCTTCTCCAAGACTGCTTACCAAGAGCTGATTTACAAGAGCATTGAGATATTCAGAGACCAACTTAGTCTAACTCAGAGTTTTTCCACTGTAGCAGAACTTCAGTGGTGTTTCTGGTCAATACTCAGACACTGTGTTTCAAGAGAGGTAAGGAATTTGCTAGACACAGTATCTCTATTGTCTGATTGCAAATGAGCATAGGCAAGTAAGGTGTTAATTTGCTGTTGGGGGAGGAGCCTTTGTGGGAGGGTGTGTATATAAACCCACACAGTATTAGCTTGCTAATTATAGCTTGCTGCTTCTCCAAGACTGCTTACCAAGAGCTGATTTACAAGAGCATTGAGATATTCAGAGACCAACTTAGTCTAACTCAGAGTTTTTCCACTGTAGCAGAACTTCAGTGGTGTTTCTGGTCAATACTCAGACACTGTGTTTCAAGAGAGGTAAGGAATTTGCTAGACACAGTATCTCTATTGTCTGATTGCAAATGAGCATAGGCAAGTAAGGTGTTAATTTGCTGTTGGGGGAGGAGCCTTTGTGGGAGGGTGTGTATATAAACCCACACAGTATTAGCTTGCTAATTATAGCTTGCTGCTTCTCCAAGACTGCTTACCAAGAGCTGATTTACAAGAGCATTGAGATATTCAGAGACCAACTTAGTCTAACTCAGAGTTTTTCCACTGTAGCAGAACTTCAGTGGTGTTTCTGGTCAATACTCAGACACTGTGTTTCAAGAGAGGTAAGGAATTTGCTAGACACAGTATCTCTATTGTCTGATTGCAAATGAGCATAGGCAAGTAAGGTGTTAATTTGCTGTTGGGGGAGGAGCCTTTGTGGGAGGGTGTGTATATAAACCCACACAGTATTAGCTTGCTAATTATAGCTTGCTGCTTCTCCAAGACTGCTTACCAAGAGCTGATTTACAAGAGCATTGAGATATTCAGAGACCAACTTAGTCTAACTCAGAGTTTTTCCACTGTAGCAGAACTTCAGTGGTGTTTCTGGTCAATACTCAGACACTGTGTTTCAAGAGAGGTAAGGAATTTGCTAGACACAGTATCTCTATTGTCTGATTGCAAATGAGCATAGGCAAGTAAGGTGTTAATTTGCTGTTGGGGGAGGAGCCTTTGTGGGAGGGTGTGTATATAAACCCACACAGTATTAGCTTGCTAATTATAGCTTGCTGCTTCTCCAAGACTGCTTACCAAGAGCTGATTTACAAGAGCATTGAGATATTCAGAGACCAACTTAGTCTAACTCAGAGTTTTTCCACTGTAGCAGAACTTCAGTGGTGTTTCTGGTCAATACTCAGACACTGTGTTTCAAGAGAGGTAAGGAATTTGCTAGACACAGTATCTCTATTGTCTGATTGCAAATGAGCATAGGCAAGTAAGGTGTTAATTTGCTGTTGGGGGAGGAGCCTTTGTGGGAGGGTGTGTATATAAACCCACACAGTATTAGCTTGCTAATTATAGCTTGCTGCTTCTCCAAGACTGCTTACCAAGAGCTGATTTACAAGAGCATTGAGATATTCAGAGACCAACTTAGTCTAACTCAGAGTTTTTCCACTGTAGCAGAACTTCAGTGGTGTTTCTGGTCAATACTCAGACACTGTGTTTCAAGAGAGGTAAGGAATTTGCTAGACACAGTATCTCTATTGTCTGATTGCAAATGAGCATAGGCAAGTAAGGTGTTAATTTGCTGTTGGGGGAGGAGCCTTTGTGGGAGGGTGTGTATATAAACCCACACAGTATTAGCTTGCTAATTATAGCTTGCTGCTTCTCCAAGACTGCTTACCAAGAGCTGATTTACAAGAGCATTGAGATATTCAGAGACCAACTTAGTCTAACTCAGAGTTTTTCCACTGTAGCAGAACTTCAGTGGTGTTTCTGGTCAATACTCAGACACTGTGTTTCAAGAGAGGTAAGGAATTTGCTAGACACAGTATCTCTATTGTCTGATTGCAAATGAGCATAGGCAAGTAAGGTGTTAATTTGCTGTTGGGGGAGGAGCCTTTGTGGGAGGGTGTGTATATAAACCCACACAGTATTAGCTTGCTAATTATAGCTTGCTGCTTCTCCAAGACTGCTTACCAAGAGCTGATTTACAAGAGCATTGAGATATTCAGAGACCAACTTAGTCTAACTCAGAGTTTTTCCACTGTAGCAGAACTTCAGTGGTGTTTCTGGTCAATACTCAGACACTGTGTTTCAAGAGAGGTAAGGAATTTGCTAGACACAGTATCTCTATTGTCTGATTGCAAATGAGCATAGGCAAGTAAGGTGTTAATTTGCTGTTGGGGGAGGAGCCTTTGTGGGAGGGTGTGTATATAAACCCACACAGTATTAGCTTGCTAATTATAGCTTGCTGCTTCTCCAAGACTGCTTACCAAGAGCTGATTTACAAGAGCATTGAGATATTCAGAGACCAACTTAGTCTAACTCAGAGTTTTTCCACTGTAGCAGAACTTCAGTGGTGTTTCTGGTCAATACTCAGACACTGTGTTTCAAGAGAGGTAAGGAATTTGCTAGACACAGTATCTCTATTGTCTGATTGCAAATGAGCATAGGCAAGTAAGGTGTTAATTTGCTGTTGGGGGAGGAGCCTTTGTGGGAGGGTGTGTATATAAACCCACACAGTATTAGCTTGCTAATTATAGCTTGCTGCTTCTCCAAGACTGCTTACCAAGAGCTGATTTACAAGAGCATTGAGATATTCAGGAGATACTCAGGAGGTAATCTGGAGGTGGATACAATCTAAACAAGTAAGAGTTGTTTGTTTAAAATCTTTCCCCTCTTTACAATGGCAGACCTGGTTCTGTGCAGGAATTGTTGTGCTTTTATTTCAGGTTCCACTCTTCAGAGGTTTGGATACTGTCTGATCTGTAGACAGCTCTCCATAATGCAGCAGGAAATTACCTTTTTGAAATATGAGGTTTTTAAATTAACCACTAAACAAACTCAGGCTGAGAACATTGCAATGCCACTGCCACAGAGGCCCCCTAGAATAGGGAGATGGGTTACTGTAGGTTCTGGTAGACTGAGAGTTGTGGATAGAAGGCATGTCCCACAGTCTGTGGCTCTCCATAATTCATTTGCAGCACTTTCAGAGTGCAAGAGCAACATGGAGGATGGCTCAAGCACAGTGGGTGAGAAACAATCATCTCCCATGCCTAAAGTATGCAAGACTGCAGCCAAAGACAAAAAGGAGAAGGCGAGGATTGATAGTAAGCAGCTGTTGGTGGGCGATTCCATCATAAGAGGTGTGAAGTTTGAGGAGAATGGTGTTGTGAGATGTCTCCCTGGTGCTACCGCTAGCAGGGATAGACGACGGATCGTTAATATTGTTAGGCAAGCAAAGCAGGAAAGGGAAGTGGATGTTATTCTCCATCTTGGGACAAACGATCTGGCTTGCAATGAGGTTTCAAAGGTGAAAGAAGCTTTTCACACACTTGGAAAGGATATACAGGAGGTTGCATCAACTGTTTCATTCTCTGCAGTTTTGCCTGTGCATAACCTTCAGCATGACAGGAAGATGCGCATTAAGGAATTCAATGTATGGCTTGGTGAATGGTGTGTCTGAACCAAGGGTTTGGCTTTGTGTCTCATGTTAGCTCTTGTTGGAATGGAAAAGAACTGTACAAGAAAGATGGTTTGCACCTTTCTCTCAAAGGAACGAATGTCCTCGGTGAACAGTTCCAGGTATTTGCTAAGAAGCATTTAAACTAGGAAAGGGGGGCAAAAGAGTGATAATCCAGCAGTCCAACTGCCCCCCGAAACAATGCCAGAAAAGGGCAGTAGCACAAAGGTTAAGAAATGACAAGCTCAGAGTCTTGTCTACAAATGCTCGCAGTCTAGGAAATAAAATCAATGAACTTGAGGCTATAATGGCATCTGAGAATATAGATGTAGTGGCTGTTACTGAGACGTGGTTCAAGGGGAGTAATGACTGGGATATATCAATACCAGGGTTCTCTCTATACAGGAAAGACAGAGAAGGCAAGAAGGGGGGAGGGGTGGCCCTGTATGTGAAAGATAACCTAAAATCTAATTTGATACAAGTTAGTGAGAACAATTTAGAGTCAGTTTGGGTTACCGTGCAGCTTGATAATCATAAGGCAACTCGTGTAGGTGTGATATATAGACCACCTAGCCAAGTCAAAGAATTAGATGATCTACTAGTTGAGGAAATAGCTAAAATGACATTGAAGGGGGAAGTTATCATTATGGGAGACTTCAATCTTCCAGATGTAAACTGGAAAACCAAAATAGCTAGTTCTGCCAGGAGTACAGATATTCTAAATTCCCTACTGGGATTATCTCTACAGCAAGTAGTGGAGGAGCCAACCCGGAAGGAGGCCATTTTAGATTTAGTATTCACAAATGGGAATTTGGTATCTGATATTACTGTAGGGGAAAGCTTGGGATCTAGTGATCACCAGTCAGTGTGGTTTACTATAAGTACAGTGACTGAGTCACACCACACAAAAACAAAAGTTTTAGATTTTAGAAAAACAGACTTTTCTAAAATTAGATTAGTGGTATACAAGTCCCTATCAGACTGGAACAGTTTCATTGGAGTCCAGGAGAAATGGGACTACTTAAAAGTGGCACTATTGAAGGCAACAGAAAATTGCATTAGGCTTGTCAGTAAAAGCAAAAAAAGGAAGAGACCACTGTGGTACTCAGCAGAAGTGGCCAAAATCATTAAAAACAAAAAGATAGCATTTAGGAATTATAAAAAAAAACAAAACGAGGATGACAGACAAATTTATAAGATTAGGCAGAGAGAGGCCAAACAAGTTATAAGAGCTTCCAAAGCACAGGCAGAAGAGAAATTAGCTCAGTCAGGAAAAAAAGGCCAGAAGGCATTCTTCAGATACATAAATGAAAAAAGGAAACTAAAACAAGGAATTACCAAATTAAAAACAAAAGAAGGAATGTATATAGAAGAAGATAAAGAACTAGCTGACTGCCTCAATGAATATTTCTGTTCAGTTTTTACAAAGGAAAATGAAGGAGAAGGACCTCAGTTAGGAAAGAAGTCTAATGAATCTTTTGATGCATGTGTCTTTACAGAGGAAGAGGTTCTAAGTCAGCTGTCTAAAATTAATACAAATAAGTCACAGGGGCCTGATGGGATACACCCAAAGCTATTAAAAGAGCTCAGCGTTGAACTAGCAAAACCATTAACAGATTTATTTAACCAATCGCTGGCAACAGGAGTCGTCCCAGAAGATTGGAAATTAGCAAATGTTGTGCCCATTCATAAGAAAGGTAGTAGGGAGGAATCGGGCAACTATAGGCCAGTAAGCCTGACATCAATAGTGGGGAAATTAATGGAAACCATACTTAAGGAGAGGATTGTGGAACATCTAAAATCCCATGGATTGAAAGATGAAAAACAGCATGGGTTTACCTCAGGGAGATCATGTCAAACTAATCTTATTGATTTTTTCGATTGGGTGACTAAAATAATAGATGGAGGAGGTGCAGTAGACATCGCTTATCTAGACTTTAGTAAGGCTTTTGATACTGTCCCACATAGAAAGCTTATCAATAAAGTGCAGTCTTTGGGCTTGGACTCCCATATTGTTGAATGGATTAGGCAGTGGCTGAGGGACAGGCAACAGAGGGTTGTAGTCAATGGAGTATATTCAGACCAAGGTCTTGTTACCAGTGGGGTACCTCAGGGATCTGTTCTGGGACCCATATTGTTTAATATCTTTATCAGCGAAATTGCAGAAGGCCTCGATGGTAAGGTGTGTCTTTTTGCTGATGACACAAAGATTTGTAACAGGGTTGATGTTCCTGGAGGGATACACCAAATGGAAAAGGACTTAGGAAAACTAGAGGAATGGTCAAAAATATGGCAACTAAAATTTAATGTTGATAAGTGCAAGATAATGCACCTGGGCCGTAAAAACCCAAGAGCAGAATATAAAATCAGTGATACAGTCCTAACCTCAGTATCTGAGGAAAGGGATTTAGGGGTCATTATTTCAGAAGACTTAAAGGCAGGCAGACAATGTCATAGAGCAGCAGGAAATGCTAGCAGAATGCTTGGGTGTATAGGGAGAGGCATTACTAGTAGAAAGAGGGAGGTGCTCATGCCGCTCTACAGAGCACTAGTGAGACCTCATTTGGAGTATTGTGCTCAGTACTGGAGACCATATCTCCAGAAGGATATTGATACTTTGGAGAGAGTTCAGAGAAGAGCTACTAAACTGGTACATGGATTGCAGGATAAAACTTACCAGGAAAGATTAAAGGAACTTAACATGTATAGCTTGGAAGAAAGACGAGACAGAGGGGATATGATAGAAACTTTTAAATACATAAAGGGAATCAACAAAGTAAAAGAGGAGAGAATATTTAAAAGAAGAAAAACTGCTACAAGAGGACATAGTTTTAAATTAGAGGGGCAAAGGTTTAAAAGTAATATCAGGAAGTATTACTTTACTGAGAGAGTAGTGGATGCATGGAATAGCCTTCCTGCAGAAGTGGTAGCTGCAAATACAGTGGAGGAGTTTAAGCATGCATGGGATAGGCATAAGGCCATCCTTCATATAAGATAGGGCCAGGGGCTATCCATAGTATTTAGTATATTGGGCAGACTGGATGGGCCAAATGGTTCTTATCTGCCGACACATTCTATGTTTCTATGTTTCTATCTTTAAGGCCTCTTTCACACTTGCGTTGTCCGGATCCGGCGTGTACTCCACTTGCCGGAATTACACGCCGGATCCGGAAAAACGCAAGTGTACTGAAAGCATTTGAAGACGGAGCCGTCTTCAAAATGCGTTCAGTGTTACTATGGCAGCCAGGACGCTATTAAAGTCCTGGTTGCCATAGTAGGAGCGGGGAGCTGTATACTTACAGTCCGTGAGGCTCCCGGGGCGCTCCAGAATGACGTCAGAGCGCCCCATGATCCATGCGCCTGGGGCGCCCTGACGTCACTCTGGAGCGCCCCGGGAGCTGCACGGACGGTAAGTATGCTGCTCCCCGCTACACTTTACCATGGCTGCCAGGACTTTAGCGTCCCGGCAGCCATGGTAACCATTCAGAAAAAGCTAAATGCCGGGTCCGGCAATGCGCCGAAACTACGTTTAGCTTAAGGCCGGATCAATGCCTTTCAATGGGCATTAATTCCGGATCCGGCCTTGCGGCAAGTCTTCAGGATTTTTGGCCGGAGCAAAAAGCGCAGCATGCTGCAGTATTTTCTCTGGCCAAAAAACGTTCCGTTCCGGAACTGAAGACATCCTGATGCATCCTGAACGGATTTCTCTCCATTCAGAATGCATTAGGATAAAACTGATCAGGATTCTTCCGGCATAGAGCCCCGACAACGGAACTCTATGCCGGAAGAAAAGAACGCAGGTGTGAAAGAGCCCTAAGGCAGATGGTCTTGGGATTCCTAAACTTTCTGATGGTCAGGCATTCAGGATATCCCAGTTCTATATAATACATAATTTGCACTACTCACTACATAAACTAGCCAGATGGGGGAAAAATAGATCTATTGTTGGCCCAAAATGTAATAATTAAGATTCTGACAACATGCACATGTTCTGGACCTGCCCTGCTATACATGACTTTTGGGAGAATGTATTTAAAGAAATATAAATATTATATCAGATACATTTGAATAGAGATATAAAAACAAAAAAACAACAAGTAAATATAAGTTGGCCATAGGAAAATTACTGTACTTTGCTAGAAAGTGTGTTTTGAAGAAATGGATTCATCTGAATCTTCCAACTAAAATATGGGAGAGATATGTACGTAGAAGTATACTTTTGAAATAAATAGTTTACAGACGAAAGAAAAAACTGGTGATATTTAAAATGATCTGGAATCCATGGGTTAGTCATAAGTTTTATATTAATAAAATAAAATAGCTGGTCTATTGCTGACAGGAATGCAATGTAATTGTGGTTGTAATTTGAATTGCTCTAGCTACATATACACTACATGCCTATCATTAGAGATTTTAAAAAAATCAATTAAATTCCACCTAGAGGTACTTATTCGTGGAAGGTCAAATAAACATGCAATAAAAGTATGGTGAATGGCTTTCTGCTCGCTTGTATATCCATGAGTATCACAAATGGGTAGGGTCCTACTCCCCAGTATGTATTGAGATGTAATTATGAATCTGTCACATAAACACCTAAGCAGCTATTATGCAATTGAAGGAGTCATTTTGTATACTAGGTACTTGTTATAGTCCCCATGTCTTAGCATCTCCATATTTTAAATAACATTTTCAATGAAATAGTTCTTCAACAGCTGCAAAACTTCAAGTCTATTTCACAGCTGATTCATGCCTTGGTATCTATATGTTCACAAGTGTTGAGGAAGAGACCATCTAATATGGAGCTAAGAACTGTAATCTCTGACTCATAGACTGAGACAACTGTTACAGTATCGGATGACCAAAATGTGTTTGATTATTGAAGAGACCTTTGCGCTTTGGAGTGCCATCCAAACTCAACATCTGTCATATTTAAGACTAACAATGGATGAAATCTACTCGGAATATATAATTATCTGACTTTTCACATTATTTGCAACTAGAGATGAGCGAATCGAAGCTGACAAAGTGGAATTCACATAGAATTTCAGGAAAAATTCAATTTGCAACTAATGCGAATTTTCACGCGCTTCATGGTAACGAATCACAATTTTCCTAAAATGGCAGCTACACGTGTGAGGACTGAGGACATGGGGCATGGAACTCTGGGAAGGCGGAGTTACCCAGATTGACATGCCTGCAGGCAGCCAATCAGCAGCCAGCCCTGTGATGTCACAGCCCTATAAATACGGCAGCCATTTTAGATTCTGCCATTTTCCATAGTTCAGAGTGCAGGGACAGACGTATGAAGGCGCTAGGGACAGCAATTGGTAAAACCTCATTGTGGAAAAAAAAAGACAGAAAAAACTATTTATAAGTGCAGGGAAAGGATAGGGAGGAATCATTTCAAAGCATCTTAGTGCAGGAAGAGATGACAGAAGGCGCTAGGGACATTGATAGGAAAGTGATTTACAACTGCAGGGAATGATTATTTGGGGATCCAAATAGTCATTAGACAGCTCTGTCATTCCAGCTTTTTGTTATTGGGCTGTAAGTGTTATGTTGAAAAGCCCTTAGAGGCTTATATCTTAGTATTTTATTCAGTACTACAAGAAAAATATACACGCATTTCACTTCTGCAGTTATTTCTGGTGAAAGCGTATAGGGGCATATTTCAGTAAAAAAAAAAAAGATAAATATATACGGACTGCCCTGTTGCAGTTATTTCTGGTGAAAGCGTATAGGGGCGTATTTCAGTAAAAAAAAGATAAATATATACACACTGCACTGTTGCAATTAATTCTGTTAAAAGCATATAGGGGCGTATTTCTGTAAAAAAAATATAAATATATATGCACTGCACTGTTGCAGTTATTTCTGGTGAAAGCGTATAGGGGCATATTTCAGTACTGCAAGAAATATATATACGTACTTCACTCTTTAATTTTTTTCTGGTAAAAGCGTATAGTGCCCAATTTCAGTCCAACAAGAAAAATATATTCTCATGTCACTTCTGCAGTTATTTCTGGTGAAAGCGCATAGGGGCGTATTTCAGTACTACAAGAAAAATATATTCTCACTTCACTGTTGCCATTATATCTGGTACAGCCTTCACTGGCGTATTGCAGTAGAAAAAGAAATATACATTCACCATTCGCTGGTGCACTTACATGTAGAAAAACCTTTAGTGATGTATATCAGTAGAAAAAGAAATATACATTCGCCATTCACTGCTGCACTTATATCTTGAAAAACCTTTATTGACGTATATCAGTTGAAAAATAAAAAAATATTCAGCATTCACTGTTGCAGTTATATGTGGTAAAGCCTTTAGTGGCGTATTTCAGTAGAAAAAAAAAAAGATATTCAGCATTAAGCCCGGCAGTTATATGTGGGAAAGTGCTTTTTGCGGTATCGAATGAATTACGTTTTGGTGAAATTTTGTATTTACGTTTCACACACTGCACGCTTACGTGACGACGTCCATAATAGCGGCGCACCAATACAGGTGAATACACTATGCACTAACCCTGCACAAAAATGCAAACTAATTCACACTAGCCCGCATCTATCTGCGGTATTTTTAACTGGACACTACAGGGACTTCTCTGCAGCATAAAAACCACACGAGGACCGCGTCTCGCTCTTCCAGCGTGGACCTACTTCCTCTGCTACGTCCCGTTCACTGCAGATCACTCCGCCTCAGGCGCCATTGTTTATTTTAAACTGATAGCCTATAACCCTCTGTTGAAAAGCCTTTAGTGGCGTATATACGTGGAAAAATAAAAATATACTCGGCGTTCACTGTTCCAGTTATATGCGGTAAAGCCTTTAGTGGCGTATATCAGTAGAAAAAGAAAAAGATATTCGGCGTTTAGCGCGGCATTTATATGCGGTAAAATCTTTTGGGACTTATTTCGGTGGAAAAAAAATTGTATTCAGCGTTTAGCGCTGCAGTTATATGGTTTAAAATCTTTTTTTAATTATTTTGGTGGACCAAAAATCTTGTATTCAGCATTAGGGTACTTTCACACTAGCCTTTTATTTTTTCCGGCATAGAGTTCCGTCCTATGGGCTCTATAACGGAAAATAACTGATTAGTTTTATCCCCATGCATTCTGAATGGAGAGCAATCGGTTCAGAATATCTTCAGTTCAGTCTTTTTGACTTTTCAGGATGGAGATAATACAGCAGCATGCTGCGGTTTTATCTCCGGCCAAAAAAACTGAACACTTGCCTGAATGAATTTTTTTTTCCATAGGAATGTATTAGTGCCGCAATGCCGGATCTGTCCTTTCGGTCTGCGCATGGGCAGACCTTTAAAAATGTGAAAAAAAATAGAAACGGATCAGTTTGTCCGTATCACAAACGGACAGACGGATCCGTTCTTGCAATGCATTTGTCTACAAATGCTTGCCGGATCACTCTGCCGCAAGTGTGAAAGTACCCTTAACCGCTGCACTTATATGCTGTAAAATCTTTTTTGAATTATTTTGGTGGACAAAAAAATCTTGTATTCAGCATTAAGTGCTGCACTTATATGCAGTAAAATCTTTTTTGAATTATTTCGGTGGACAAAAAATCTTGTATTCTGCATTAAGCGCTGCAATTATATGTGTTAAAATTTCCACCTCCTCCATTAACTTCCTCATCTCTTCATTAGCATCGGACACACTAACTTTACACCCCCCCAGCTATATACAGTGCCTTGCAAAAGTATTCACCCCCTTTACTTTTTTCGTAATTTGGTGCCTCACAACCTGGAATTGACATGGATTGTTTGAGGATTTGCATCATTTAATTTACAGAACATGCCCACAACTTTGAAGATGTTTTTTTTTTTATTATTGTGAAGCAAACAACAAATAGGACAAAATAACAGAAAAAGTCAATGTGCATAACTATTCACCCCCCTAAAGTCAATACTTTGTAGAGCCATCATTTGTGGCAATCACAGTTCCAAGTCGCTTTGGATAAGTCTCTATAAGCTTGCCACATCTTACCACTGGGATTTTTGCCCATTCCTCTTTGCAAAACTGCCCCAGCTCCTTCAAGCTGGATGGTTTGCGCTTGTGAACAGCAATCTTTAAGTCTGACCACAGATTTTCTATTGGATTGAGATCTGGGCTTTGAGTAAGCTATTCCAACACATTTATATGTTTCCCCATAAACCACTCAAGTGTTGCTTTAGCAGTGTGTTTGGGGTCATTGTCCTGTTGGAAGGTGAACCTCCTTCCTAGCCTCAAATCACGCAGAGTGGTACAGGTTTTGCTAAAGAATATCCCTGTATTTAGCACCATCCATCTTTCCCTCAACTCTGACCAGTTTCCCAGTCCCAGCTGCTGAAAAACAACCCCACAGCATGATGCTGCCACCACCATGTTTCACTGTGGGGATGGTGTTCTTTGGGTGATGTGTTGGGTTTGCTCCAGACATAGCATTTTCTTTGATGGCTGAAAAGTTCAATTTAAGTCTCATCAGACCAGAGCACCTTCCTCCATACATTTTGGGAGTCTCCCATATGCCTTTCCGCAAACTCACAACATGCCTTTTTGTTTTTGCAAGTAATGGCTTTCTTCTGGCCACTCTGCCATAAAGCCCAAATCTATGGAGCGTACGGCTTATTGTCGTCCTATGTACAGATACTCCAGTCTCTGCTGTGGAACTCTGCAGCTCCTCCAGGGTTACCTTAGGTCTCTGTGCTGCCTCTCAGATTGCCCTCCTTGCCCAGTCCGTGAGTTTCGGTGGGTGGCCGTCTCTTGGCAGGTTTGCTGTTGTGCCATGTTTTTTCCAATTGTTTATGATAGATTTGATGGTGCTCCTGGGCATCATCAAAGATTTGGATATTTTTTTATAACCTAACCCTGACTTGTACTTCTCAACAACATTGTCCCTTACTTATTTGGAGAGTTCCTTGGTCTTCATGGCATTGTTTTGTTAGTGATTAGTGTTGAGCGCGAATATACGAATATCGAAATTTTTTCGCGAATATCGGCACTTCGCTAATTCGCGAATATATCGAATATAGTGTTATAAATTCGATATTTCGAATATTAGTTTTTTTTTTTTTTTGTTTTTTTTTAATTGTTATATTTTTTTCTTTCTCACTTCCCTAAAGTTGTTCTTACCTGTCCTTTGGATTCCTGGCTTCCTGGCTGCTCCAGTCAGTGCCCGTTGCCGCTTCTGCCGACTTCCGTGCTCATGGAGCGTCCCCATCACCATGGGAACGTCTCCATATACTAGAATGTACTGTCGGATTTGAGAATTACGTGAAAAATCGCAATTCGATTATTTCAAGTTATAATAATCGAATTTCGATTTTAACTTAGCACTGCTATATTTAATTCTAGCCTAATATGGAATATAGCAGTGCTAAGTTAAAATCGAAATTCGATTATTATAACTTTAATTTTTTTTTTTTTTTTTTTTTTTTATTGTTATATTTTTTTCTTTCCCACTTCCCTAAAGTTGTTCTTACCTGTCCTTTGGATTCCTGGCTTCCTGGCTGCTCCAGTCAGTGCCCGTTGCCGCTTCTGCCGACTTCCGTGCTCATGGAGCGTCCCCATCACCATGGGAACGTCTCCATATACTAGAATGTACTGTCGGATTTGAGAATTACGTGAAAAATTGCAATTCGATTATTTCAAGTTATAATAATCGAATTTCGATTTTAACTTAGCACTGCTATATTTAATTCTAGCCTAATATGGAATATAGCAGTGCTAAGTTAAAATCGAAATTCGATTATTATAACTTGAATTAATCGAATTGCGATTTCAACTTGGACCTGGTTTACTATGGTTGGCTTGGTAGAATTAGCGAATATGACGAATGTATTTGTCATATTCCACAAAACGAATATAACGAATGTATTCGTCATATTCCACAAAACGAAGATAACGAAGTATTCTGCATCTTCATTTTAGCTACCTATTCATCAACTTCGCTAATTCTAGCAATCATATAGGAAAGTTTACTATAGAGACAGCTAAGTTTAATTCGCTATGCGATTATATGACTGCTTTTAAAAAAAAAAAAATATAGAATAATTATAATACCTGATAATTATTATAATTATTCTATTTATAAAAAAAAGCTAAGTAATATAATCGCATAGCGAATTAAACTTAGCTGTCTCTATAGTAAACTTTCCTATATGATTGCTAGAATTAGCGAAGTTGATGAATAGGTAGCTAAAACGAAGATGCAGAATACTTTGTTATCTTCGTTTTGTGGAATATGACGAATACATTCGTTATATTCGTTTTGTGGAATATGACGAATACATTCGTCATATTCGCTAATTCTACCAAGCCAACCATAGTAAACCAGGTCCAAGTTGAAATCGCAATTCGATTAATTCAAGTTATAATAATCAAATTTCGATTTTAACTTAGCACTGCTATATTCCATATTAGGCTAGAATTAAATATAGCAGTGCTAAGTTAAAATCGAAATTCGATTATTATAACTTGAAATAATCGAATTGCGATTTTTCACGTAATTCTCAAATCCGACAGTACATTCTAGTATATGGAGACGTTCCCATGGTGATGGGGACGCTCCATGAGCACGGAAGTCGGCAGAAGCGGCGACGGGCACTGACTGGAGCAGCCAGGAAGCCAGGAATCCAAAGGACAGGTAAGAACAACTTTAGGGAAGTGGGAAAGAAAAAAATATAACAATAACATTTTTTTTTTTTTAAAAATTCAAGTTATAATAATCGAATTTCGATTTTAACTTAGCACTGCTATATTCCATATTAAGCTAGAATTAACAAATATGGAATATAGCAGTGCTAAGTTAAAATCGAAATTAGATTATTATAACTTGAATTAATCGCATTGCTATTTCAATAGGAGAGTAGCCTTTAAGTTAAAATCGCAATACGCGATTATTTAAATCGCATATTAATCGCGATAACAAGAATAATGACGAATATTCGATTTTGACGAATATAAAACGAATATTCTATCGAATATTCGCGAATTTCGTCGAAATCGAATATGGTACCTGCCGCTCATCACTATTAGTGATGTCTCTTGCTTAGGTGTTGCAGCCTTTGGGGCCTTTCAAAAAAGGTGTGTATGTGTAATGACAGATCATGTGACACTTAGATTGCACATAGGTGGACATCATTTCACTAATTATGTGACTTATATAATTCGAAAAAAGTCAAAGGGGTGAATACTTTTGCAAGGCACTGTATATAAGTGGTGCAAGCACCACTTAGGGGTGAATAAAGGTAAATGACACTGCCAGCCTGTTAAAGGGAATTACAGCATGATACCACAATACATTTGATATGACATTTAGCAAGAGTTTGAAGAGGACCTTTCACTAGAATAAAACATCTAAACTAACTATACAGACATGTAGATCGGCGCCCAGGGATCTCCCTGCACTTACTGTTATACCTGGGCGCCGCTCCGTTCTCCCGTTATAGCCTCCGGTATCTTCATAGTTAGGCTCCACCCAGGGGAACCTGCCGGCGTCTCATTCTCCCATGCTGTAGCGCTGGCCAATCGCAGCGCTCAGCTCATAGCCTGAGAGAAAAAAAAGCCTCTCAGGCTATGAGCTGAGCGCTGCGATTGGCCAGTGCTACAGCATGGGAGAATGAGACGCCGGCAGGTTCCCCTGGGTGGAGCCTAACTATGAAGATACCGAAGGCTATAACGGGAGAACGGCGCGGCGCCCAGGTATAACAGTAAGTGCAGGGAGATCCCTGGGCGCCGATCTACATGTCTGTATAGTTAGTTTAGATGTTTTATTCTAGTGAAAGGTCCTCTTTAAATTGCCCACATATAGCACATAGTGGGACACTGCATAAAGATGAATCAGGCGTGAATCAGACAGGATTTCCACACATCAATGCCTGATGCATCAGACTAGATCATCCATGGTGCCACACCAACAATTTGACAAAAGAGACCGGTTTCTTATGGCTACCTGCCTCAGCTACTATTCTGAGGCTGTTACCCACCTGATGCCACACATCTGATGCCAAGTGCTCCTTCTTTCACCCAACATCTTCAGCGGGTACTAGTATTGCCACCCACCTCCACAGTATCACTTTGCCACTCTGTGGCCTCCTGATGCTTCCGCCACCTCCAGACTCTGTCATTGTGCCGCTCTGTGGTCTCCTCATGCTGCTGCCACCTCCAGACCCTGTCATTGGGCCACTCTGTGGTCTCCTCATGCTGGTTTCACCTCAGCACTATGTCATAGGCCCACTCTGTGGACTTCTCATGCTGTTCCCACCCTCCCCACTTCATGACTGGTCCACTATTTTGGCTTTCGGCTTGGATGACATCATCATTTATTTGACACTTCTTCTGATCTGTCAGAAGGAAGGAAAAATGAGACGCAAGACGGATCCTGTCTGTGTAGTAGATTTAAGGCCTGTATAGTCCCATCAGTATTGGCTTATGATTTGATAGCCAAAAGCAGGAGTGGGTAGAAAACACAGAAGACATGCAAATATTCCATTCACGTGTCATGTCTGATTTAGATCCAGTCAGTTTTATTTTTTTTTTGTCTTTAGCAATACTGATGGATTATTGAGCAAATGCTGACCGAGTAAAGGCGTATGTTCCACAGACAGGATCCGTTTTTTCTGGATAATTGTTCTGACGGATCAGAGAATGGGGAAAATTAATCAGTGACGTCAACACAAACTTACTGCTGACACCCTCTCCACTCTGTCGGAGGGCTCTACTTGTATAAGCGTTTAATGGAACAGGTTCTGTAGACATCTATGTGGTATCAGCTGCCGAGGGTGTAAAAGAAGTTCGCTTCTTCTTGACGCTAACAACTACCTGTAAGGCCTCTTGCACACAAACTTATTTTCTTTCCGTGTCCGCTCCGTTTTTTTTGCGGACCGTATACGGAGCCATTTATTTCAATGGGTCCGCAAAAAAAATGTAAGGTACTCCGTGTGCATTCCGTTTCCGTATATACGTATTTCCGTTCCGCAAAAAAATAGAACATGTCCTATTTTTGTCCACATTACAGACAAGGATAGTACTGTTCTATTAGGAGCCAGCTGTTACCTTCCGCAAAATACGGAATGCACACGGACGTCATCCGTATTTTTTGCGGATCTGTTTTTTGGTGACCGCAAAATACATACGGTCGTGTGCATGAGGCCTAAGGCTGAGTTGATACTTGAGTTATTTGGTCAGTTTTGGCCCCGTGACCGCCCAAATAAGTGAAGTGTGCAGTGATTCTAAGAGCGACGCCTGTCATGTGCATGTCATATGGACTCACAGTATTATTTCACTACCAACGCAGACTCCCTATGCGTGTTACTACAAGGCACAGTGTTCTACACCACTATACAGGTTATCTGCAGCCAGGAAATAGACTTTTTTTTTACGTAATTCGCTGCAAATGTATTTGGATCAAATTTTTTTTAGATTCGCTCATCCCTATTTGCAGCATAAAACCCAGTCATTTATGAGGTCGCCAGTTACCCTTTAATATAATGGACTGCTCAGTAAGCTTCTGTTTGTCTGACTCAATGTCATATGATTCCATTAGAGAACCTTTCAGTGCAATTCTTATGGTGCAGCACCTGCAACATTTTCTGAACCAAAAGGAATACTGTTGGGTTGTCTGTGTCACATTAGACTAGCACAGGACCAATGAGACATTTTATTTTGTGAGGTTTTAATTAGTACACTCCAACCTATTGAATTTTCCCCAAATATTCCTTCATCCATGTGCGGATTTTGTGCATGTGGGTCACTGCTTGTACACGTTGCACCATTTGTATGTGCTCTGCTGTTTTAGCGGAGTACTTTGCAATATAAGTTGTGTCACCTAAATTATAGACTTTCATAATTCTATCTATAGGACTAGTCTACTGTCTTCTGTTGACAGGTTGCAGAGAAGCTGGGTATTTGAGCTTCCTGTATCTGTGATCATTTAGGTAATTACCGGTATAGTGTATTAAAATGCTCTTTGTACCGTTTCCTATTTGTCTGTGAACATGCCATTCAGAACCAACTTTCTGTATGGCAGTAATATAATATCTGTGAATATAAAATGATATATTGATACCATGATAAGATGGTTCTAAATAACAGTTCATTAAATTCAAGTAAAATACATGCTTTTTAAAAAAAAAATTGCAGTCACTTTCCCTACTCAGTGCACCTTCTAGAGTAGTATTTTTCTATTCTATCGCGGGCATTATATTTTTCACGTGATGTTCAATCTACATTCCTCTGTTTGTGGTCGTGGCTACCGAGAGAATGCACCCTATCCCACCTGAAACTACCTTACGCCTAAGCGGTTAGAGTTGTGCCGCAACCGCGACGTAGCAGGGACACCAGAAAGATGGCATCCCCTCCATGAGTAACAAGAGTAAGGGCGGGTGGGAGGCAAAAACACCAAACGACGCACAAAGTGGGAGGGACGCCGGCCGAACATAAAGGCAGCAGTGCCCCTCCCACAAATACAGGCCAATAAATCGGCCTTTACACTTGTGGGCGTGGCTACCGAGAGAATGCACCCTATCCCACCTGAAACTACCTTACGCCTAAGCTGTTAGAGTTGTGCCGCAACCGCGGCGTAGCAGGGACGCCAGAAAGAGGGAAAAAGGCATACAGAGTAGCAAGAGTAATTTATTACAACATAATCACAAGGCCAAACTTTGGAAAGCCAATGACATCTCAGTTTTGGGATGAGGAATGTAGCGACTAAAGCAGGAGGAGCGCCAGCGACCCAACTTCTGTATAACGTGCTCTGGCACCTGATTTTTGGAGGCCGCGGACGCCACTCCTATACGGAACGAATGACCTGAAATCGAAGGGGGTCGCCGCCCAGACTCACAACTAAGGAGCGTATGTGAGACACAAACTGGCGAGTACTAAGTGGCGACACCCCAAAAGGCAACAGTGGACTATCTGGCCTGTGACCTACTAAGGCTGCCTGCAACTGCTGAAGAACTCTGACAGGGCACCATCGGTGAGACGTGGGGAAGTAGGACACTGGGATCGGAGGACCCCTCTGAGAGGTCTTGGACGTCCTCAGTAGTAACGTGAAACCCTCAAGATGCAGAACCAGTTGGCTAACTGTGACAATGTCATGCCCTGCTCAGGCTATGTGCGGAGGTCTGCCAGATTAGCAGCACTTATCTAGCCTTTTGTTTTGTTTTGGAGTCAAGCTAGATCCGCCTCCCTTCAGGTGCACTGGGTGGGGTCGTTGGTTTCAGTTTAAATCACACCCACTTTCAGTGTTCCCTGCGGGTTATAGCTTCTGTCTGGCTCTGTGTTTGCAAGGAAGGAAGGATTGGCTGTTCCTGCTCAAAAGATAAGTTGGTTTTTGTTCTCTTGTGTTTTGCTGTCTAGGCTGTTAGAGAGACGCCTGCCCCTCCAGGTTCAGAGGGAGCAGGCTGCCTCTATTCCCCTTTCATCATCTTAGGGATTTTTAGGGTATTCTCAGCCCAGGCACGAGGACACGTTATTCCCACCTTAAGGGTCTGAACGTGGGCTTAGCAGTATAGGGAGAGCTGGTCGGGATTTATCAGGAGGTGACCTTGATCCCCAGCTTCTCGCCTAGAAACTTGTTTATTTATCTGTGTTTTTATATCCTGTCCACCGTGATATTATAACCCGCCAATAATTTCTCAGCGGTTTTGAGATGGAGTCAATTGATGCACTAGTTGATCGCATGCAGGGATTATCCCTAGAGGTTGCGGATCTGCTCAATTCAGTCACAGGGTGTCAGAATGCTCTGGCATCAGGTGCAAGTCAAATTTATGGGGAGCCTAAAGTCGCCCTCCCTGATAGATTTGCAGGGGGTGTGGATGACTTTATCCGCTTTAAAGAATCATGCAAGTTGTATTTTCGGCTTTCTGGTGATGAAAGTCAGAGGGTTGGTATAATCATTTCTCTGCTAAAAGGGGACGCGAAATCCTGGGCCTTTTCTCTGACGCCCGGTTTTCTGGCCCTCCGGTCGGTGGAAGAATTTTGAGATTATGTCTTGTTTTGTCATGAAGGACTTACCCGCTCCTATAGTCTTAGGGTTACCATGGTTGACAAAACATAATCCAATTATAGATTGGCAAGCAAGACAGATCATTGGTTGGAGTGAGTTTTGTTCAGATAATTGTCTTGGCACATCTATCTCTGGTGTGTCTACTACGGCTCTACCTCTGTATCTCTCAGATTTTGCGGATGTCTTTTCGGAGGGTGGGGCTCAGGAATTGCCCCCTCATCGTGACTATGATTGTCCAGTTAATCTCATCCCAGGGGCTAAGTTGCCAAAGTCTCGGCTTTACAATCTTTCTCAACCTGAAAGAGAGGTCATGCGGAAGTATATTGCCGAGAGTTTGGCAAAAGGTCATATTAGGCCATCTAAGTCTCCAGTGGCAGTGGGTTTATTCTTTGTAAAGAAAAAGGATGGATCGCTGAGACCTTGTTTGGATTTCCGGGAATTGAACCATATTACGGTCCGTGATCCGTATCCCCTTCCTTTGATCTCCGATCATTTTGATCAGATTGTTGGAGCCAAGGTGTTCTCCAAGTTGGATTTAAGAGGGGCCTACAATCTGATCAGAATCAAGGAAGGGGATGAGTGGAAATCGGCCTTCAACACACATGAGGGTCATTTCGAGAATCTGGTTATGCCTTTTGGGTTAACGAACACGCCAGCGGTATTTCAGAGATTCGTCAATGACATTTTCCATCATTTTGTGGGGAGGTTCGTGGTAGTTTACTTGGATGACATTTTAATTTACTCTCCTGATCTGAAGACCCATCAAGATCACGTGAGACAGGCTTTGACGATCCTTCGGGAGAATAAATTATATGCCAAATTGGAGAAATGTGTGTTTTCTGTGCAGGAGCTTCCGTTTCTGGGATATCTGCTTTCTGACTCTGGTTTTCTTATGGACCCCGAAAAGGTCCGGGCGGTTCTGGAATGGGACCAACCGGAGAATCAGAAAGCTTTGATGCGGTTTTTGGGGTTTACTAATTATTATAGAAAATGTATTTTGAACTATTCTACCATTGTAAAACATCTGACCGATATGACTAAGAAGGGCGCCGACATCTCTGTCTGGTCGGATGAGGCATTGCAGGTCTTTTCGACTATTAAAGAATGTTTTGTGTCTGCTCCCATTCTGGTGCAGCCTGATGTGTCTCAGCCATTCGTGGTGGAGGTTGATGCATCAGAGGTGGGGGTTGGAGCAGTGCTGTCTCAGGGTTCATCTCCTGGCAAATGGGTTCCGTGTGCTTTTTTTTCCAAGAAGCTCTCGGTCACCGAGAGGAATTATGATGTAGGAGATAGAGAATTGCTGGCCATCAAATTGGCCTTTGAGAAATGGCGTCACTGGTTGGAGGGGGCGTCTCACCCCATTACTGTATATACGGATCATAAGAATTTGGCCTACCTGCAATCTGCCAAGCGTCTGAACCCTAGACAGGCCAGATGGTCACTGTTTTTTACCAGGTTCAATTTTGCAGTTACTTTTCGCCCGGGGGTTAAAAACGTTAAGGCAGATGCGTTGTCTTGCAGTTTTCCTGGGGGATGTGATTCAGAGGATCCTGCTCCGATTTTGGCTGATGGGGTGGTGGTCTCCGCTCTGTATCCCGAATTGGAGATGGAGGTGTTGGGAGCCCAGGAGGGGGCTCCTGGTTCTTGTCCCCCAGGGAGGTTGTTTGTTCCTGACGGACTGCGATACAAGGTGTTCAAGGAACATCACGATACTGTCCTTGCTGGACATCCTAGTGGTAAGTCCACCTTTGATCTTGTGTCCCGGAGGTTCTGGTGGCTCAGGTTACGTAAGAGCGTTGAGGATTACATGGCAGCTTGTGAAACCTGTGCACGGTCAAAGGTTGCTCATACTCGACCTGCTGGTTCACTTCTTCCTTTGTCTATTCCGTCTCATCCTTGGAGGCACTTGTCTATGGACTTTATTACGGATCTGCCGAGTTCCTCCGGGAAGACAGTAATTTTGGTGGTTGTTGACCGTTTTAGTAAAATGGCTCACTTTATATAGTTAGCTAGTCTGCCCAATGCCAAGACTCTTGCGCAGATTTTTGTGGATAATATCGTGAAATTGCATGGCATTCCTTCGGATGTGGTTTCTGATAGGGGCACACAGTTTGTCTCCAGGTTTCTGCTCTCGGCTTGGCATTCAACTTTCGTTCTCTTCGGCTTTTCATCCGCAGTCGAATGGGCAGACAGAGCGTACTAATCAAAACCTGGAGACCTACTTGAGGTGTTTTGTGGCTGAGAATCAGGAGGACTGGTCCTCATTCTTGTCCCTAGCAGAGTTTTCTTTGAATAACCGTAGGCAGGAGTCCACGGGTAAGTCGCCATTTTTTGGCGCATACGGTTTTCTTCCTCAGTTTGGTACCTTTTCTGGGACTAGTTCCTCTGGGATGCCAGAGGAGGAGAGATTTTCTTCTGCCTTGTCTTCTATCTGGCGGAGGATCCAAGTGAATTTGGAGAAGATGGGTGAGAGGTATAAGCGAATGGCTAACAAGAGACGTATGACTGGTCCGGACCTGTGTGTGGGTGATCTGGTGTGGTTGTCTACTAAAAATATTAAACTGAGAGTACCATCTTGGAAACTGGGTCCAAGATTTATTGGACCATACAAAATATCTGCGGTGGTCAATCCAGTGGCGTTTCGGCTGGATCTTCCGCAGACTTGGAGGATCCATGATGTGTTCCACAGGTCTTTACTAAAAAAATATGTGAAACCGTTGGAACCATTGCCTTTGCCTCCTCCTCCTGTTCTGGTTGATGGAAATTTAGAGTTCGAGATCTCCAGGGTTCTTGACTCAAGAGTTCTTCGGGGTTCCCTTCAGTACCTGGTACACTGGAGGGGATACGGCCCTGAGGAAAGGATGTGGGTTCCGGCTCGGGATGTTAGGGCCAGCCGTCTGGTGAAGGCTTTTCACAGATCCCACCCGGATAAGGTTGGGCCAGGGTGTCCGGAGGTCACCCGTAGAAGGGGGGGTACTATCATGCCCTGCTCCGGCTATGTGCGGAGGTCTGCCAGATTAGCAGCACATGTCTAGCCTTTTGTTTTGTTTTGGAGTCAAGCTAGATCCGCCTCCCTTCAGGTGCACTGGGTGGGTTCGTTGGTTTCAGTTTAAATCACACCCACTCTCAGTGTTCCCTGCGGGTTATAGCTTCTGTCTGGCTCTGTGTTTGCAAGGAAGGAAGGATTGGCGGTTCCTGCTCAAAAGATAAGTTGGTTTTTGTTCTCTTGTGGTTTGCTGTGTAGGCTGTTAGAGAGACGCCTGCCCCTCCAGGTTCAGAGGGAGCAGGCTGCCTCTATTCCCCTTTCATCATCTTAGGGATTTTTAGGGTATTCTCAGCCCAGGCACGAGGACACGTTATTCCCACCTTAAGGGTCTGAACGTGGGCTTAGCAGTATAGGGAGAGCTGGTCGGGATTTATCAGGAGGTGACCTTGATCCCCAGCTTCTCGCCTAGAAACTTGTTTGTTTATTTATCTGTGTTTCTATATCCTGTCCGCCGTGACAGACAAACTTACTGCTATTGGGGGGACAAGTAAACTCACCAGGCCTCAAGAAACAGTAAAAGGCTAAATAAATAGCCGCTTTAAGCACCAGATGGGCCAAAACCCCGAAAGGATTCTTATCCAGAACGTCAGACAGGTTACGGAATAGCCTACCAGTAACGGATTGTCTGCGTACCTGGCCTCCTGGGCCACATCTGCTTAACCCCCTCAGCGTTGCTTTGACTGCATGAACAGAAAACAACGAACCCCGTTCTGGATGACTAACGGAAAGGAAATGCTGCACCCCTGACAGAATGATTTCACTGTGTTGTGTGATAGCTTAAGTTCCGAGTGGTAGTAAACTATAAAATCAAGGATGTACTCAATGAAGCTGGACTCTCCTTGAGGGCATTTCTCCAGGAATTTGCAATATACGGCCCACCCAGTGCGGTAAGCCCTAGCCGTGTTCGGAGAAAGTGACTCGGCTAATAAGGTATGGGCTGTGGCCAGATGACTAGTCAAACCAATATTAGCAACTCGTGGGGAGGGACAGCAGCGCCCGTAACATCCGCCTCTGGCATGACCTGCGAAAAAAAGGGGAAAATTAGCCCTCGATAAGGCATCAGCTGCCACATTTTGAGAACCTGGTACATGCGTACTAGTAATACAGAAATGATGTTGCAACGAGAGTTGAACTAGACGCCTCATGAGACACATGACATGTGATGACTTAGACAAACCACTGGTAATAATATCTACCACTGCGGCTTTGTCTGTTACAAACAACACATTGAGATTTGTCCAGCGGCTGCCCCAGATAAAGGTGGCCGCCACTATGGGGTCCAGCTCTAAGAGTGCTGAGGTTTGCAGGAAACCCGGGATCTGTCTAACCTCAACTGGCCACTCACCTGCGACCCAGTGGGTGCCAAAAATAGCAGCAAAACCTGTGCCAGCAGCCGCGTCCGAGAAGATTACTGGAGACAGGTTAGACAATTCGGGAATAAACAAGGACACCCCATTCCACTGGCTGAGGAAGTGGTCCCACATGTGTAGGTCAGATAAGGCCTGGCTTTCCAGGCGTACCGGGCTGTCCTGATTTGGAGCAGTAGCGAGAAGGGCCAACAAGCGGGAAATGAATGACCTGCCTTGCAGGATGATCCTCATAGCAAAATTTAACATGCCCAGTAACTACTGTAAATCAGCCTTACTGACCACGGTGGTAACTGAGAACCTGTGAACGACTTCCCTGATCCTAACTAACTTGTCCGACGGCAATCTGGCTAACATGTTTTCCGAATCTAACACTATGCCTAGGAAAGTAATGACTGTGGATGGGCCCTCAAGTTTCTTGGGGGATACAGGGACGCCCTGAAGCAATTAGAGCAAATATGTAGCAAGCGGCATTGACTGAAATTACATGAAGAGTAGTTGTAATTGTTACAAATCTGGGCCCTACCCAACTGAACAATAGGCCGATCCAACTTGTCAACTGAGCTGGAAGACCTGAAAACGTCTAGAGGTCCGGCCGACGAACCAGAAGGGTTAGACAGCGCACTGGTGGCTGACTTGTGGCACCACTCAGCTGACATAACGAACAGGAAGGGGCTTTCAAACCAGCAAAATGCCTACAAAATAACTCAATGTCTAAATTGGACCAATCTGTGACGAACTGAAACTGCGCTAAAGCCGCCGCTGCCTTGGCGGAAAAGGAACAATGATAATCATAAAACGAACACCCGCCATACTTATACCCTAACTCTGTGACTCGGAAAAGGTACAAATCAAGTTCTTCCCTCCTATCAGGCCTAACAGAACATATCACATCTCTGAACAGACTGAACGCCATGACAAATTTGGGGATCGTCAACTTCCGATTGAGCCTGTGGTCACGGCCTCTCAGCACCACAGAGACCTCACCGCAGGCAAAGACCTTACTGTCGGACAAGTCCCTGGTGGCAATCAGCAAAGAAGCAAGGTTAACATCCCTACCCTCTAATATATCCTTTTTGATGTTGGCCGGAACAAAATGTGCAGGAAAGACATTGGGAACGGCCTGCGTTGAACGACAGCCATCTGTTGCGGATGTAGAGGCAACGGGTAGGTCCGGAGAAGAGCCAGGAACGACTGATGCACGAGACTCTACCGTCTCCAACCTTGCTTGTATACTAGTAACGGACGACATTAAGCTATTCAACATGACGTGTAACTGCACCGTGGCAATGGAGACGTCATCTTGACATGGAGCCACTGAGTCTTTCAACAGCCGGTACAACTCAGCCTTCCTGGTGGAAGCCGGGAAAGGAATACCCCTAGGGATAGTCCATGCACGTAGGGACGGAATACTGCCCCCTTCAGACATTCCCACAACATCCTCATCCACGGAAGCCTCAACGATATCTGAAGCTCGCGACATTTCAGCTGTAGAGACAATATAACACGAAACAACAGACAGTGAATGAGACATGAACAACACTTGCAACCTCTCTCCTCCCCCCTGACGTGTACCCCTACTACCTGGCAGGTAAGTCAAGATCCTGGACGTAACTTGAGAGAAACGCTTGAACCTAGAAGCAAACAATTATGCCGTTAACACTGGATTACACACCACGCCGGGAGGAAACCACAAACAATGGTAAGAAGAGGGTGAGCAAACGAGACTAGCGAGTAGAATTGAAGAAGACTATGTTAACGTATATTGTTTACTCGTTATATCACCTCTCCTCTTCCTTTTTTTTTTTCCCCGTATTTTTACCATTCTTTTTATTTATTCTTTTCCTTTTCCTCCCTCTCCAAAAAGTTTCCCTCATCGCAAGAACATGACCTGGGACCGCAACCGCACAAATTACGGCCTGCGAGCCGTACCCACTACTGCCCGGGAGAAGGAAAAAAGCAAAACAACCTGCGGCTATGTCCTGCCTCCCTAACGGGGAGAGCCTCAGGTGAAAAGGTGCTGACGAATGAGAAATTAACTGCATCCAGAGACCGCACAGCACTTCCTTTAAGACCCCCCCCCCCCCCCCCCCCCCCCGGCCCTAAGTCCCTACCCTACACCCCTCCATATTAATCCACTACCCTCCCTGGACACAGTTATTTTTCCCATTTTTTTTAAAATCCAATTATATATATATTTTCTCCTCCTTCTACCCCTGGAAAAGACTGACACCCTCAAGATTACCACTAACCGACCCGGTACAGGGCTCCAACTGACCCGGTACAGGGCTCCACACACACACTGGCTCACAACCTGCCAGTACTGATAACGGGACAGACCGGCGGCAACCCTGTAACTTTTCAAAACCCCTTGACAAGCCCCGCCCCACCCCCACCCCCCCCCCCCCCCCGCACCCCGTATCCCTGCCTATCTAACAGCGCGGCGGCCCCCTCACCTAGGGGACTGACCCACCGCTGGCCGGACTCAGAAGCGCTGGGCTGCAGGACGTGGCAGCTACTCATCGTAAATGGACACCGCTGACGATGAGACACCGCTCCGCTCTCTGCATACACCGCTCTCCAAACAGTAGGAACCCAGGTACCGCTCCAGAAGGCCGAACGACGTACAAAGTGGTAGGGACGCCGGCCGAACATAAAGGCAGCAGTGCCCCTCCCACAAATACAGCCCAATGAATCGGCCTTTACACATGTCTTTGCCATGACATGCCCAGGCACCACTGATTAAATGCCATGTCTGCCTTTACAGATAGCACTAGTGGCAGAGAAGGAGGCAGGAGGATAACAGGGAGGTAGTCCAAACCACACTCATAAAATTTTGAATGTAAAAGGAAGAACTGCATGCTGGACCATCACCTTTTACAGTAAGCAATGTTCTTCTGTGGTAGTCGCTAGTGTTGAGCAAAGCAAAGCATTCAAAGCAGAATTCAATTCGAAGTTTAGGAAAACTTCAATTCTAAACTAAACTGAATTTCCTTGTGCTTCGTGTTAATGAATAATTTTTGCTAAAATGGTGACTGCATGTGTTAGAAAGTGAAAGTAAGTGTAGAGGAGACAAGTCCAGAAAAGCGAGCTCATCCATAATGCTGGTCAGCCAGCCAAGCCACAGGTAGACATTTCCCTGTGATGTCACAGCTAAGCAAAGCTCTAAAAAACATGGAACCTGCATGGTCGTCGGCATTTTTCCGTGAGCTGAGCATAGGGAGAGACATGACAAATGCTTATTCACTAGGAACAGTGTTGCTGCAAAGTGCAAACTTTCGTGTGCATTACTGTGCTGTGCACCAACATTCAGAGCTAATCTGTTCTGTTAATGAAACAGTTACTGCGCATCAGTATTAATGGCAGGTCTAATATATCGCCGTGTGCAACACTGTGCAGTGCAGCGACATTCAGAGCTAGTCCGTTCTGTTAGCGATACAGTTGTTACACACTATGGCCAACAGACAGTTACAAGAATGGTGCTGTAGCTGGCAAAAGTAGCAGCAGAAGAAGGGGTGATGGTAACAGCAGCAACAGGCCAGAGCTTCCACTGCCATTTTGCGGTCGTGTTTTGACCACGGTGATGGATCATGTATAATAATGTACCCATCCCTGATACCCCTTAGTTATATTACCCCGCTGGGGTAATATAACTGAGGGGTTTCAGGGTACATTATTATACAGGGCAGGGTAATATAACTCAGGACTAGGCCTATCAGACATTATACAGTTATAATGACACCCACAGCAGCCTCCATTCTAAATAATGTCCATAGTGATCCTAATTAAAAATAATGTCCCCCCACAGGCAGGCTCTGCGGGCGGCGGTGCTCACCTCACTCACTGTACGTCACACGCAGCGTGACGTACAGTGAGTGAGGTAAGCACTGCCGCCCGCACAGTGCTGAGAAAGAAGCCTGCTGTGAGTGAGAGCCCGAGTCTGTGGGACAGTGCGTCACTGTGACCGTCCGTGCAATGTGGTTACACATTTTGTACAATGGGTAGACACTTATTTCATCGAGCAGTTTTGATAGGGGGGGGAGTTTTTTTGACACTCGCCCTGAGGGAAATTTTACCTAGAAACTGCACTGTATTAGAGTAATCCTTGAATTGCAGTTGTAACGTTGGAAACAGAAGAGTATAGTCAACATAGTACAATCCTTTCTGCGCCTTTAATGCAATTGTTTTATTTGTTATGACATTAATGATATAATACTATATGTATATGTGAAACAAATAGAATTACCTCGCTTGCTTATTACAGGGGTCTTCCTTGAAGCCGTATTACATCAGCGGAGAATGTATTTCAAATTAAATTTGGTTGCTCAGGCAAATCAATCATTCATGTGAATTGTGAATATGACTTTCCAGTGTGATAAAAATGCAGTCATCGGTATGGCAGGTTGCCAAGCCCTTTCCTGGTATCATGAATCAGACATAGCGGTGACAACAGCAATTGAGAACATATGTTTTTCTGGGACATTTAGCTACGCCGTGTACTGCTACTTTCATACCAATGAGAGAAGTTCAGACATTTAGTAGAGGATGCATTGCCTCATGATACCAGATAGAAACTATACAGCATTTCTAAGATTACAAAGAAAATGGGCATAAAATGTCCTAGATTGCATATAACGCCGCATGTTTTATTGGTGAAGTAATGAGACTGAACATTCCTCAGCAATTCATGCTAGCCATAAATGGGTAAAATCTTCAAACCTTCCCCAACATGAGCGTGATTAAGTGTAACTGAAGAACGTGGAAATCTCTCTGCAAATCAGAGATAACATACAATTATTAGATGGAGCAAAGGAAAACCTAATGCTATAAATGTCACTTCTAATCAGAATATTTCTGGAGTAACACAGATTTAGCTATTTTATCACGTACACAGACTTTTATGGGTATACTGCAGTGCTGTGGCACATCAGAAGATGACTGGTGGGGGTTAAAACTCTAGGACGCAGCACAGTAGTGTTCCACATTCATGTGAGTGCTGCTGGGGGGCAGTATCATGTACAGGGGTGGCCTGGAGCATCGTTTTGCATGGAAACCTGTGACTGCATTGCAGCTAGGGGTGGACTGGGAATTTAACGTGGCCCTGGAAAAAACGGAAAGCATCTGTCATGTTGTAGACAGGGCCAACACAAGTAGGCACGGTCAACTAGCTAGGCAGTGCTAGCAATACCATAATGCTGCACAAAATATCGCCTAGAAGAGCCAAATACCACAGGGCAGCACAAAATACTGCCCCAGCTGAACCAAATACCTTAGTACAGCACAAAATACTGCCCCAGCAGAACCAAATACCTTAGTACAGCACAAAATACTGCCCCAGCAGTACCAAATACCTTAGTACAGCACAAAATACAGCCCCAGCAGTACCAAATACCACAACGCAGCACAAAATACTGCCCCAGCAGTACCAAATACCTTAGTACAGCACAAAATACAGCCCCAGCAGAGCCAAATACCTTAGTACAGCACAAAATACTGCCCCAGCAGAGCCAAATACCTTAGTACAGCACAAAATACTGCCCCAGCAGAACCAAATACCACAACGCAGCACAAAATACTGCCCCAGCAGTACCAAATACCTTAGTACAGCACAAAATACAGCCCCAGCAGTACCAAATACCACAACGCAGCACAAAATACTGCCCCAGCAGTACCAAATACCTTAGTACAGCACAAAATACAGCCCCAGCAGAGCCAAATACCTTAGTACAGCACAAAATACTGCCCCAGCAGAGCCAAATACCTTAGTACAGCACAAAATACTGCCCCAGCAGAACCAAATACCTTAGTACAGCACAAAATACAGCCCCAGCAGAACCAAATACCACAACGCAGCAAAAAATACTGCCCCAGCAGTACCAAATACCTTAGTACAGCACAAAATACAGCCCCAGCAGAACCAAATACCACAACGCAGCACAAAATACTGCCCCAGCAGAGCCAAATACCTTAGTACAGCACAAAATACTGCCCCAGCAGAGCCAAATACCTTAGTACAGCGCAAAATACAGCCCCAGCAGTACCAAATACCTTAGTACAGCACAAAATACAGCCCCAGCAGAGCCAAATAACTTAGTACAGCACAAAATACTGCCCCAGCAGAGCCAAATACCTTAGTACAGCACAAAATACTGCCCCAGCAGAACCAAATACCACAACGCAGCACAAAATACAGCCCCAGCAGAACCAAATACCTTAGTACAGCACAAAATACTGCCCCAGCAGAACAAAATACCACAGCACAGCACAATATACTGCCACAGCAGTGCCAAATACCACAGTGCAGCACAAAATACTGCACCAGCAGTACCGAATACTACAGTGCAGCACAAAATACTGCACCAGCAGTACCAAATACTACAATGCAGCACACAATACCACCCAGGAAGTACCAAATACCATTGTGCAGCATAAAATACTGCACCAGCAGTACCAAATACCAGATCTCAGCACAAAATACTGCACCAGCAGTACCAAATGCCAGAGCTCAGCACAAAATACTGCAACAGCAGTACCAAATACTACAGTGCAGCACAAAATACCATGCCGGTAGTACAGTACAGTAGAAAATACTGTACTAGCAGTACCGAATACGACGGTGCGGCACAAAACACTGCCCCAACAGAACCAAATACCCCAGTGCAGCAGAAAATACTGCCCCACCAGAACCAAATACCACAGTGCAGCACAAAATACTGCCCCAGCCAAACCAAATACCACAGTGCAGCACAAAATACAGCACCAGCAATAACAAATACCAGAGCTCAGCACACAATACTGCAACAGCAGTACCAAATAATTACAGTGCAGCACAAAGTACCACCCCGGTAGTACAGTCCACGAATACCATGGTGCAGCACAAAATACTGCCCCAACAGAACCAAATACCACAGTGCAGCACAAAATACTGCCCCAACAGAACCAAATACCACAGTGCAGTACAAACTACTGCCCCAACAGAACCAAATACCACAGTGCAACACAAAATACTGCTCCAGCAGAAGCAAATACCACAGTGCAGCACAATATACTGCCCCAGCAGTACCATATACCACAGTGCGGCACAATACACTTTCCCAGCAGTACCATATACCACAGTGCGGTACAATACACTGTCCCAGCAGAACCAAATACTACAGTTCAGCACAAAATACTGCCCCAGCAGAGCCAAATACCTACAGTAATAATCACTGTGAGGAGTGCCCCATGTAACTGCATTATCATGGCCCGTACATGTGGATCATGATAAATAGTTGCCAGTACCAATACAAATAATAATTAGGCCTGAAGGTGATATGTTATCAATTCAGCAGATTAAAAAGTAATGTAGCCCATGTAGATGCTCACAGTCAATACTACCCATAATATGATGAGTGGCAATACTGATGGTGACACTAATGCAGACTTACTTACAGTCAGGAACTGTCAATATGATCAGATCTCAGGAATGCATTGATATCTTAAAGTCCATAGAAACCAGAAGTACAACATACCTGCTCACTCCGGCCAATACCCTTTGGACCTATCAGACCTTGACACGTCATTACGACATGGGAGGCTGATGGAAGGAGTAGCCTTCTTCTTTATATACCAAGCAGTCTATGGTCTGCTGCCCACATCTGTCTATGCTGCTCAATGCACATAAAAAGTGCTAATTATAACAGGAAAAGACCGCTCGCTGATGAAATATTAATAATCCTAAACATGTAGGGTCAACTCACAAGCGTGAATATAGTATACCATAGTTTAGCATAGGAATATAGTAGATCTGAATACCCTCAATGAAGTAATAAAAATACAGCAGGCCAAGAATGGCTAGCTCGGTTTAATTAATACAGTTACTGCAGGGGAATCGGAAACAAATGAATAGGCAAGTGCAGCAAAATCTGAAAATATATGTTAGAAATTTTAGAACCAACTGGAAAACAATGTAAAAACAAGAAAATGTAGTAACAAAGTAACACTCTGCTCTTCGATCCCCCATCAGTCCTGTTCCAATGCTTCCTGAGTCCCTGACAGTCCTGGTTCTCCAGGAACACTCTGCTCTCCGATCCCTCATCAGTCCTGTTCCAATGCTTCCTGAGTCCCTGACAGTCCTGGTTCTCCAGGAACACTCTGCTCTCCAATCCCTCATCAGTCCTGTTCCAATGCTTCCTGAGTCCCTGACAGTCCTGGTCCTCCAGGAACACTCTGCTCTCCGATCCCTCATCAGTCCTGTTCCAATGCTTCCTGAGTCCCTGACAGTCCTGGTCCTCCAGGAACACTCTGCTCTCCAATCCCCCATCAGTCCTGTTCCAATGCTTCCTGAGTCCCTGACAGTCCTGGTCCTCCAGGAACACTCTGCTCTCCGATCCCCCATCAGTCCTGTTCCAATGCATCCTGAGTCCCTGACAGTCCTGGTCCTCCAGGAACACTGCTCTCCAATCCCACATCAGTCCTGTTCCGATGCTTCCTGAGTCCCTGACAGTCCTGGTCCTCCAGGAACACTCTGCTCTCCGATCCCCCATCAGTCCTGTTCCAATGCATCCTGAGTCCCTGACAGTCCTGGTCCTCCAGGAACACTGCTCTCCAATCCCACATCAGTCCTGTTCCAATGCTTCCTGAGTCCCTGACAGTCCTGTTCCTCCAGGAACAATCTGCTCTCCGATCCCTCATCAGTCCTGTTCCAATGCTTCATGAGTCCCTGACAGTCCTGGTCCTCCAGGAACACTCTGCTCTCCAATCCCCCATAAGTCCTGTTCCTATGCTTCCTGAGTCCCTGACAGTCCTGGTCCTCCAGGAACACTCTGCTCTCCGATCCCCCATCAGTCCTGTTCCAATGCATCCTGAGTCCCTGACAGTCCTGGTCCTCCAGGAACACTGCTCTCCAATCCCACATCAGTCCTGTTCCAATGCTTCCTGAGTCCCTGACAGTCCTGTCCTCCAGGAACACTCTGCTCTCCAATCCCCCATTAGTCCTGTTCCAATGCTTCCTGAGTCCCTGACAGTCCTGGTCCTCCAGGAACACTCTGATCTCCAATCCCCCATCAGTCCTGTTCCAATGCTTCCTGAGTCCCTGACAGTCCTGGTCCTCCAGGAACACTCTGATCTCCAATCCCCCATCAGTCCTGTTCCAATGCTTCCTGAGTCCCTGACAGTCCTGGTCCTCCAGGAACACTCTGCTCTCCAATCCCCCATCAGTCCTGTTCCAATGCTTCATGAGTCCCTGACAGTCCTGGTCCTCCAGGAACACTCTGCACTCAGATGCCCCATCAGTACTGTTCCAATGCTTCCTGAGTCCCTGACAGTCCTGGTCCTCCAGGAACACTCTGCTCTCCGATCCCCCATCAGTCCTGTTCCAATGCTTCCTGAGTCCCTGACAGGCCTGGTTCTCGAGGAACACTCTTCTCTACGATCCCCAATCAGTCCTGTTCCAATGGTTCCTGAGTCACAGACAGTCCTGGTCCTTCTTAACACTGAATTGTGACTGCTTAGCCAATCATTGATTGAAGCTGGCCAGTGATTGGCTGAGCAGTCCCATTTCCTGTGCTGAGAAGCAATACTAGATCAATGCATAGCAAGAGGATGTACGATCCATACTTTGTTCTCTCTTTTTTTTTAGTTTTACTAGTGTCTGTTTCTGTTTTATGGTACCAGCACTCCCCCATTCGCCCCAGTTGATTTTAATTAGCAAGAGACTGCAGAAGGGTTCACAGATTCCTACCAGTTCTCAGTTGGAGTTCCTGACAGCATATGAAAAGGTGAGCTTTGACATCTCTTCACATGGTGCGGTACTGCGGGGTTGCCATTGCTGCTGTGGTGCTGTGCTGGTGGGTTGGTGGGGCCCAGTGCCTGGGTGGCATTGTCCGGCAGCAGGGGGGCTGTTTGATTTTGGGCTCCCGCCGCCTGTGGGTGAAGTGCTGTAGAGTCGGTGGTTGCCGCATGGTGCCGAGCCAAATTTAGAGTAGGTTCCCACTCGTAGAGGCAACCTTGGCCTGGTGAGTGGGTCTATGCATTTTGATCAAAACGTACACTAATGTCTCATGTACACTATGTGGATTAGGGCTTAGTATACTATAATTTTACACTGAGAAGTGACATAAATTGTGCTGAGAAGCAATATTAGATCAATGCATAGCAAGGGGATATGCGATCCATTGTTTTTTTCTCTTTTTTTAGAGTCCCATTTCCCGTGTTGAGAGAGACCATGAAGTAGAGAGTGATGGCGGACCTAGCAAGCGTCTAAACATTTTTCCCAACATTCTGACCCTTTAAAAAAAATCATGTCAGTCAACCCCTTTTAGGCCTCTTTCACACTTGCGTTGTTGGGATCCGGCATGCACTTCCGTTGCCGGAGGTGCCTGCCGGATCCGTAACAACGCAAGTGTACTGAAAGCATTTGAAGACGGAACCGTCTTCCAAATGCTTTCAGTGTTACTATGGCACCCAGGACGCTATTAAAGTCCTGGTTGCCATAGTAGGAGCGGGGAGCGGGGGAGCGGTATACTTACAGTCCGTGCGGCTCCCCGGGCGCTCCAGAATGACGTCAGAGCGCCCCATGCGCATGGATGACGTGATCCATGTGATCACGTGATCCATGCGCTTGGGGCGCCCTGACGTCACTCTGGAGCGCCCGGGGAGCCGCACGGACGGTAAGTATGCTGCTCCCCTGCTCCCCGCTACACTTACCATGGCTGTCAGGACTTTAGCGTCCCGGTAGCCATGGTAACTATTCAGAAAAAGCTAAACGTCGGGTCCGGCAATGCGCCGAAACGACGTTTAGCTTAAGGCCGGATCCGGATCAATGTCTTTCAATGGGCATTGATCCCGGATCCGGCCTTGCGGCAAGTCTTCAGGATTTTTGGCCGGAGCAAAAAGCGCAGCATGCTGCGGTATTTTCTCCGGCCAAAAAACGTTCCGTACCGGAACTGAAGACATCCTGATGCATCCTGAACGGATTACTCTCCATTCAGAATGCATTAGGATAATCCTGATCAGTATTCTTCCGGCATAGAGTCCCGACGACGGAACTCTATGCCGGAAGACAATAACGCAAGTGTGAAAGAGCCCTAAGGGTATTTTATAATACACTGCTCAAAAAAATAAAGGGAACACAAAAATAACACATCCTAGATCTGAGTTAATTAAATATTCTTCTGAAATACTTTGTTCTTTACATAGTTGAATGTGCTGACAACAAAATCACACAAAAATTCAAAAATGGAAATCAAATTTTTCAACCTATGGAGGTCTGGATTTGGAGTCACACTCAAAATTAAAGTGGAAAAACACACTACAGGCTGATCCAACTTTGATGTAATGTCCATAAAACAAGTCAAAATGAGGCTCAGTAGTGTGTGTGGCCTCCACGTGCCTGTATGACCTCCCTACAATGCCTGTGCATGCTCCTGATGAGGTGGCGGACGGTCTCCTGAGGGATCTCCTCCCAGACCTGGACTAAAGCATCTGCCAACTCCTGGACAGTCTGTGGTGCAACGTGACGTTGGTGGATAGAGCGAGACATGATGTCCCAGATGTGCTCAATTGGATTCAGGTCTGGGGAACGGGCGGGCCAGTCCATGGCATCAATGCCTTCGTCTTGCAGGAACTGCTGACACACTCCAGCCACATGAGGTCTAGCATTGTCTTGCATTAGGAGGAACCCAGGGCCAACCGCACCAGCATATTGTCTCACAAGGGGTCTGAGGATCTCATCTCGGTACCTAATGGCAGTCAGGCTACCTCTGGCGAGCACATGGAGGGCTGTGCGGCCCTCCAAAGAAATGCCACCCCACACCATTACTGACCCAATGCCAAACCGGTCATGCTGGAGGATGTTGCAGGCAGCTGAACGTTCTCCACAGCGTCTCCAGACTCTGTCACGTCTGTCACATGTGCTCAGTGTGAACCTGCTTTCATCTGTGAAGAGCACAGGGCGCCAGTGGCGAATTTGCCAATCTTGGTGTTCTCTGGCAAATGCCAAACGTCCTGCACGGTGTTGGGCTGTAAGCACAACCCCCACCTGTGGACGTCGGGCCCTCATATCACCCTCATGGAGTCTGTTTCTGACCGTTTGAGCAGACACATGCACATTTGTGGCCTGCTGGAGGTCATTTTGCAGGGCTCTGGCAGTGCTCCTCCTGTTCCTCCTTGCACAAAGGCGGAGGTAGCGGTCCTGCTGCTGGGTTGTTGCCCTCCTACGGCCTCCTCCACGTCTCCTGATGTACTGGCCTGTCTCCTGGTAGCGCCTCCATTCTCTGGACACTACGCTGACAGACACAGCAAACCTTCTTGCCACAGCTCGCATTGATGTGCCATCCTGGATAACCTGCACTACCTGAGCCACTTGTGTGGGTTGTAGACTCCGTCTCATGCTACCACTAGAGTGAAAGCACCGCCAGCATTCAAAAGTGACCAAAACATCAGCCAGGAAGCATAGGAACTGAGAAGTGGTCTGAAGTCACCACCTGCAGAACCACTCCTTTATTGGGGGTGTCTTGCTAATTGCCTATAATTTCCACCTGTTGTCTATCCCATTTGCACAACAGCATGTGAAATTGATTGTCACTCAGTGTTGCTTCCTAAGTGGACAGTTTGATTTCACAGAAGTGTGATTGACTTGGAGTTACATTGTGTTGTTTAAGTGTTCCCTTTATTTTTTTGAGCAGTGTATTATAGTGCAATAGTACAATGTAGTACAGCCTTTTGTGTAATCAATCTACATTCAGAGAATATGGTAGTCTCTATCTATATAAAGGCCGTTAGTTATAATTAATGACTAAGTCACAATTAATGACTGAGTAAACTAAATGACTGCGCCTACTTACCTGTCCAGGTCCATACAAACACCTAAGGCTAGGGCTACACAGCGAAACTGGTTGCACGATACCTGTCGCGGCCAGGATCGCTGAGCAGTGGAGATCCCATAGAAATAAATGGGATTGCAGCGGCAGTCGCAAGAAATCCAACACGGCTGGATTTCTTGCAACTGCCGTGGCGATCCCATTCATTTCTATGGGATCACCGCTACTCAGCGATCCTGGCCACGACAGGTGTCACACGACCAGTGTCACCGTGTAGCACTAGCCTAAATGCTGACAATTCCTGCAGGATTCACATCCAAAGATCCAGGAATCCCAACCCTAGACTTCTCATTGGCAAAGCGATATGACAGCATCCAGTGGCATCAAAAATCTCTTCTTTACAGCGGCATATCCAAAAGACATCTCACGCATCTTTGTGTTTTGGATATGCTGCAATTAGGAAGAGATTTTTAATCCACTGGATGCTGCCATATCGCTTTGACTACTTACCAGGTATACTCCTAAATGTAAGCTACAGTATATTTGTATTTTACTGTTTAATCTACTGGATAAGTAAGTATTCTATGGTAAAGCTCATTGTCTTCAGATCGATGTACTTTTACATACATACCAGTTTCTCTATTAAAGATGGTTACAGGCTAAGTAATTTGGATGTCTGATATGTTCTTATGTAATTGTCCTCTACTGAAATATAACTGCAAATTCCAAAGACTCTTTTAAGAGCTGTCTTTTGTACCTGGGAAGAATAAGTGCTGCTATTTACTTTTATCCACTTTCTTATCTTAGTTATCTTTGTAAATGAAAGGGATTCAATGGAGCAACTTAAGCTTGTATTAGGTTACTTTCACACTAGCATTTTTGTTTTCCGGTATTGAGTTCCATCACAGTTGCTCAATACCGGAAAAAAAACTGATCAGTTTTATCCTAATGCATTGTGAATGGAGAGCAATCCGTTCAGGATGCATCAGTTTAGTCCCTCTTACAGTTTTTGGCCGGAGTAAATACCACAGCATGCTGCAGTTTTCTCTCTCCGGCCAAAAACACTTGCCGGAATGCCGGATCCAGCATTAATTTCCATTGAAATGTATTAGTGCCAAATCCGGCATTACGTGTTCCAGTAAAACGGATCCAGTTTTACGGTCTGCACATGCGCAGACCTTTAAAAATGCAAAAAATAAATAAATACCGGATCCGTTTTTCCGGATGACACCGGAGAGACGGATCCGGTATTTCAATGCATTTTTCATATGGATCCGCATCCGGATCCGTTTGACAAATGCCATCCGTTTGTGTAAGGATTGCTGGAACTGCCTGCTGGAATCCTCTGCCGCAAGTGTGAAAGTACCCTTAGACGTAATTGTACAGATCATCACAAACATGTGTTCATATGAACTCTCATTAGCGAAGATCTGGCAGTGTAATACTGCCACGATTACCCGTTCATCAGGTAACCGGAATCTTTCAGCAGGTTTAAAAATCATTGTTTGCCAGTGGCAGATCATGCTGTGTGATCACCGTCTGCCGCCGGCAAATAATGATTCAGTATGGGGACGATTGATGGAATTAGTGATCGCTCTTCCCCATACTGAGGAGGAGATCGCTGTATGTAATAGCAATGGTCTCCTCCTTTGATGAGCAGGCGAGTGCCAGGAACGAATATTTCCTTCTCGACAATTGCCTGAATGATCTACTCGACTAATATAAGCCTTAGTCAGACTTGTTATTAAATCTATTGCCCATTATTTTTGTAAAAGAAAGAGCAACAATGCAACGTATGCAGCTGCAGCCAATGACTGACTGCAGCGGTGAGGTGACCCCCGTGCGGCACATGACCACAGAGATATGCCGCTTGTGGACATGACCCCGTCCATGCCAGAAATTTACATGCAGGGACCGAAGTACAGTGGTGGCAGTGGACAAGGGAGCCAGAACTAAGCATTGAGCAACAGGTAAGCATGCTTCCCTTTACAGGTCTGGTGGGGGGGATAGGTATAATATAGAAGACAATCCTGGACAACCCTTTTATTGCAATCTTATTGTATATGTGGTAGTGGATATCCATTTTTTTTTTCTATCAACCTGACAACAATTCTCTCTTACAATCTACTACACTACAATTCTGTAATTAATATTGCCTGGATCTCGCCTTGTGCTGACCTCTAGCACAAGAGCAATTGGTTGTGTAATGTAATGTGCTGTGCACCACAAATGATCAGAGTATTGTGTGCTAGATGCAGAAAAATATTTTACATGGAAATCAGTAGTGTCCATATTGTGTTACTGAATTAACAGACATATATATAAACTTACCAGAGGTGTTGAGATTTATCAAATATTAAGCCTTAGGGTGTTTTCACATTTGCATTAGAAGCCTTTGTGGCAGATTTGGCTAAAAACCTGGATAATAAGGCAGCATGCTGCACTATTTTGCCCAATTTAATGACAAACACCATAAGATTAAACCGACAGACCCCAATCGGTCAACGAAATCCATCAGGCGCCATTGTTGGCTGTCAACTGAGCAGAACAACCAAAATGATTAGCAGAAGAATGGTGCCGGTGTTAACAAGCCCTTAGGTCAATTGAGTCAAAAAGAGGTGAAAAGGGGTTGTCCAGCTTATTCCTCAGGATAGGTCATTACTAGCTGACCCAAGGCCACCTTCCAATTAGCTGTTCGGGTGTCGCCGGAACTACACAGTACCAGTGGAGGGAACCTCTGATTACTATACAGATGACGGAGCTAAGTTCTGGGCACTGAAAATCCACAGCATTTCTGATCATAGTAAGCATGGTTCAGATTTCCACAGCATGCTTGTTTTTGTGTACTGAATTTTCCACTTTATATGGCTGGGTTTTTTTTAAACCCCATCCACATGTCTTGTACAGTAATTTACCAGTAATTTGCAGTCTAAAAGTTGCTCTACAAATACACAGCAAATCCACACCCTAAATTCTGCTAAAGCCTAAAATGTTCATGGTCAACTCGCAATGGTGTACATAGAGAAGTACGGGCCCTATAGCAAGGATCACAACCAGGCCCCCCACACAGGACAGATGGGTTTCTGCCTAAACCCCTTTCAATGACCCTTGGGCCATTTTTTCCACTGCCTCATTTGCTAAAAGTTGTTCCTTTAGAGGGTAGAGTCCTGACCAAGTTTTCACCCCCATTACAAGAGGAGATAATCCCAACTAAGACTGGGCCCCCTCTTGCCCTGGGCCCCATAGCAGTCGCATGGTCTGCCGCTATGGTAGTTACGCCCCTGTCAACTCGCAATGTGTTATGATACAATGCTGGTAAGTGAAATCTTCAATAGTTACAGTCTATCCACTCTAGCCTTGGGTGTAGTTGTAATATCATGAGTGTCTTTTGGAAGCCTAGTTAGATCCATCAGTCAGCTGTTCCCTGCAGTTTTTACATCTTTTATTCAAGAAAAAATACTGAAACTTTAATAATGTGACATGATTCCAAAGTCAACTGCAAAAATGATGCTGACACTAATTATTTTACTGCAGTGTGAAGGCAGGGAGATGTTCAAGTAAACACAGCTTATGTGTAGGCTGCTAGGGAAGTGCTTGAACTAATAGGTGAGTGGGAGGTATATTTGGTATTACGGCCGACTGACAGAGATATTAAGGCATTGGACTATTATACTGAATATACTGAAAGGTTATTAAATATGCTGCCCAAACCCTTTGCACTATTGTAAAAAATGTGATGTACTTTCAGGCAGCTATAAATCGGCTACCAAAAACTGAAATGTTTAACTTGAAAATGGCAAACATACCTGTAAAAGTAATTATGTAGAGTATTTATAGCCAACAATAGAATTTGAAGCATCAGACTACTACAGATTACAGTAAAGGGAGACTGTTAACATGAAAATGCAGTGCAGTCTACAAGCAGCATGTTATAGAGCAGGAGGAGCTGAGCAGATTAATAGATCGTTTTGTAGGAAACATTTTGGTAAAACGTATAATTTTAATTAATTTAAACCTCTGCACATTCTATGCTTTGTAGTCATGTGGTCAATCCTACTGCATTCAAACATAACTATCAATCACTAAGTAGGACCACACAGATGACTTCAAAGTTCAAAAAGAGCAGAGGTTTGAAGTTATGATGAATCGTTTCCCATAAAACTATATATCAATCTGTCCTTCTGCTGTGTAACATGCGAAGTCTTCATGGTGACAGGTGTCTTGTATTTTATTATTATTATTATTAGAAATCATATGCATTTGGAGAAGTAAGTTTGTAAGGAATAATCAATACAAATGAACAATAGGCAAAAGGAGAAAAGTCCCTGCCAATAGGAGCTTCTAATCTAAATGGAATGAGTACACAGGGCTAATTTTACCCAGGTTACCAGTTGCTAGTATTGGCAAGAAGAAGTCTTCATGAACCTCACTCAACCAGTATCTGAGCCAGCATGGAAGTGAAGATTAATGCAACCAGAGTAGGTAGCTGAGGGTAGAGGAGATATCTGTGACCAGGTCAGGATGGACTGTTGTTATGAACGCCAAAGAATAGTCTCAGCATCCTTATAGTTCATCCAACTTTACATAATACAGAGTAATACGAAGAGATCTTTCACTTCTTGCTGGATCTTTTCAAAGGGTTAAACTGTGGCCAGTTCTGCTTCATATATGCCCTTTGTTGAACAAACTTCTGTCACCTTACATAGAGATGAAGCCACAAGGGAGACTATGAAAAGATGAAATACCATGGCCTGCGTTAATTAGAAATGCACCACATTTCCACCAGTCTTAGATTGCTTTCACACATAGGTTTTTGGAAGCATTTTCCTGCACTTTTACGTTTTTAGTGATGTTTTTGCGCCTGTGGTTTTTGCTGTAAAAATACCAGCTTCAGATAATAGCTGAAGACCTATGGGAAATATGAAACATGTTTCTTTACTACTGGCATTTTTGTTCATTAGTTGGGGTCATTTGTCTTTCTGGTTTCTTTTCAAAAACGCAGTATGTTGTAGATCTTGACATTTTTTCAGGAATTTTGACAAACTTATAGGGGAAAAAGTCTATTGAATAAAATGGCAGTAGTAAGACACCCTGTGTGCAAAAAACATTTGCATAAGGAATTAGTCTTTTTTCTTCAGACTTTATGCTGAGAGGTGCTCTTTAAATGCCTGGATACCGCAATATTGTGCATCAAACTTCTCCATTTGTAATCAGAAATAATTAAAAACAGCAGCTTTGCACATTTTGGTGATTTCTTAATTTTGGCACCATTTATTGCCCTCATTTTCATCTGTATACTTATTAAAGGGTACCTAAATGCAAAGCCCAGAAGGTGCAGCAGTGCTTCTCAGAGTGATCTGCATCTTCCGCTTGCATCGGCTCTGCTCTGCTTTTGCAGCATGTGGAGTACGGATCCTATATACTTTCTATGGATCCTTAAGCCCCATTCACACGTCAGTGTTTGGTCAGTGATTTCCATCAGTGATTTTGCGCCAAAACCAGGTACGGCTCTAAACACAGAACAGGAGCAGTTCTTTCCCTTATATCTTATGTCTGTGGAGGCTCCAATCCTGGCTTTGGCTCACAATCACTGACCAAACACTGAGGTGTAAATGAGGCTTTACTCTACATGCTGTAAAGGCATAGCAGAGGCGACACAAGCCAAGGGTGCAGATTCCTCTGAGAAGCGTAGCTGCACCTTCTGTGCTTTGCTTCAAGGTATAGACACACTTTATAGTATGATCTTATGAAGAAATCCACTATCTATATACCCTGTGTTGATTCAGAGAGAGAACTAATCTTTATAAGTGTCTCCCATTATGGCGGACTTGAGCCATCCTTAAATTACATGGATGGCCATTCATCTAAATACTATATTTCCCCCGAAGCGACCATGGCTTCCCATACAAAACCAGCTGTTCACCCAGCAACCACATTTTGAAAGGTTTGTCTCTGACAAGGCAACTCCTTGTTTTGGTTTAACAAGTTTCCTTTACTCCAATGATAGCGGCTTAAAAAAGGTTACCTGGCATTTTTTTTAATGTAATGTCACCAACAGTGGTGAGTCTTAGAAGAATAGCATGAGTGCACACCTGCAACCTGTAAGTATTGTGGGTTGAAACAGGGCTAGGATCACGTGCCCAATGTACCATACAGTGCCTGCTACAGAAATACATCTGGCGCTCAGCACTCACCGGGTAATGATAAATTTCCACTGTCAGTTATAGGATTTATTAAGACCGGTTTCTAAAATGCCAGTCTTAATAAATGACCCCCTATATATTTTCAGAATATTTGGATGCACTGTGCATTTAACACCGCGCTCATCTTCTTTAGAGTAAATGGAACTAGTATCATGTGAGACAGTCCTTCTGCACAGGAAAGCATGGCCATTAAGTGCTTTTGAAGCTGTCATTATAAGCAAGAGACACATCTGTGTGATAGATGCTACAGACTTCGCAACCTCTAACATATAATTGATGGTGGACCAATTATCCATTCTCAAAACCCCTCCGGCCCTACTCTCATGTGTGAAAAAAAAGAGGCAGATTTCAGAAAAAGAAATGTTCCTGTTAGAATGTAAAAGTTTACAGGAGATTGGGAAACACCACAGTGCAAATGCACATTGTGACTGCAAAAACTAGTACAACAGGAAGACGATCAATAACAAAAATGTTCCGTGTGCGGCTAGATAACAGAAATACTGGACAAATGGATTCTCTGGGAGGATATGATAATGTTAGATAATAATATACATTGTTTGTGACCTCATATTGGTTGAATTTTATAATGGACTCCCTGGGGCTTATTTTTTCCACTAGATGACATTTTACTTTTAATCCCAGAATCTCACTTCTTAAATATATATATATGTGTACATCTATCTAACAAACTGTTTTCAATAAATCCAATATTAGAAGACTTTTGATACTTGCAGATCATCAATGAATAGTAACTACTTCATGACATTACTTAGGACTGTGACGGTAAGGTTAATGCCAAGCGGTCAGGTTTCTTGATGCAGCTTTGGAAGTCAAAATCAGGCATGGATCATAAAAGGAGAGAAAGTATAATGGCTTCCAAAACCGCATTAAGAAACCAGAACTTGTGGCCGTACCCTTAATAACTCTTACATTCAACCTGACAGCCTGTCACGCCCAATAAATGTCATCTACAAAGGGGTTTGAGAAAGTTTTAGCCTTCCTAGGTTTTTCTGGAATGTTATTTTGGATCAAGCTAGATTCATGCTAAATCCATAAGTGTTACCACAAGGGACTTAGGGATGTTTACAGTTATGGAGAAAACTAGGTAAAGGCACTATTAAATATTAAAGTAAAATAAAAAAATAAATAAAAAAATAAAAAAATGTGTTTGTAACTTATGGGTTAGCCCTTAAAAATATGGAGGTCCAAGTTAGAATCCAGACTAAAGTACAAGCCAACTCCAGGACTAGTAATCACAGAAGAACAGAAGGCTAGATAGGCCAAACATTGTGCTAAGAAGGATTATTTAATTGCAATGGCTGCCCTTACTAGGGTTTGTTAGTAAAAAAAAAGAATATATACTTATTTGAGTGAGAATATATGAGCCAAACTTGAATATAAATGTCACAGATAAGAAATAAATATAATTGTCACAGATGCATTGTACCAGCCTACATAATTGTGTGGCAGGAGAGGCCAAATCCCAACTTCTTTTCTATACAATACATATTACACAGTGCTGCAGAACCAACGTGAGCCACTTAGTTACTTAGTCATCCAAAACCATATTAAAGCTGTTCTCTTATTGAGTATTGGTATCTGAACTTTGGTAAGTAAAACCTCTGTCCTATAAGTGATCTTAGCACTAATTTAGATTTGTTTCTAGCTGGGAAGTATCCCTAGAATTGCTTGTGCCATATTTTTAACCTACTCATGCAATCACATTCTAATTTTGACAATGTTCTTGCTGAACACATCTTAATGTGCATCCGGCAAAATAATGCAAACTTACAAAACTCTTGCAGCTGCCCAGGACAAAGTGGAAATTGCTCACTAATTTGTGCCTTTCATCTGCTTCCTCAGTTTCCTAACTACCTAGATTCTCATCATTAGCTTATACTTTGACACTGGTACTTTCATACTGATTTGAACTATTTTAAAGCAGAAACCATTAGGTAAGTCCCCTAAGTGGAAAATTTCTGAATTAAAACATATTAGAAATTAGGCTTCATGTACATGTCCATATTATGCATCCAAGTGGTATAAATCTATAACACGGTATCTATACAATTCTTTAGGCCCACCTATGTTACAGGTTATTTCCATTTGTTTCCATTGCCTGGCATATCACAAAAGCACCATTAGAGATGAGCATATTGATTCTGAAATTCAGGAATTCGGGCCGGATTTTCCAAATTTTAAGGTTTCAAATTTTTTGAGAGAGAGAGAGAGGGAAATCAAGAGAGATTGAGAGAGAGTTCAAAGAGACTGAGAAGGAGATCGAGAGACAGAGGAAGAGAGAAAGGGAGGAAGAGAGTTTTTTCATAACTTGGCCTAAGGTGCATTATTCATTTTGCACACAACTGATTTCTCCGCTCTAGTTTTTTTACACCACAATGTGTAGGGGTGGCAACACTGACTGTGTTCAGTTTACTTAGTTAATAATATCCTGCATTGATTTGTGCTTCCTTCCATTTTAGGTTGGTCTGAAGGGAAAAGGGTTAATTGTCTTTAATATGTTCAATTCTGTGGCCCAGATTTACTAATGTGTCTGCACCAAAAGCCAAAAGCAGCCAGCCCTGCAGGGAACTCTGTATGAAGATGTAAGTTGTAACATAACATTATGTTGAAGTGTTGTGCCCTCTTTGCAAAGACTTCTAACCATTAAGTGGGTTGTACCACAAAACATATTCTACATTTTTAAAACCAGCACCTGGATCTGAATACTTTTGTAATTTAATGTAATTAAATATTTATTCTAGCCTTTGTTATTCACTGAAATCTATCTGTATAGCGCCACTTGCTGTTTGCTCTTTTTATAATTTCTCTGTCCTGCTCACTGAGATGGAAGCACATGCTCAGTTCCATCCTTCAACTTCCACTAGTTCAGCAAAAAGGACACGCATCTTGAGAAAGTGAACACCCCCTAAACTGCCAACTTGAAATAAATCTAGCAGAACAACTGGAGCAATGAATGGGGATATTTCTGGATCTAGGTGAGGTAAAGGTCATATAGAATTTTCATGTTTTACATGAGAACCTCATTGTAGCCCCAACCTCTAACCAATATGCTTGGGAACCTTATTGCAGTAAAGTAGACATGACTTCTGCCTGTTTATTACATGTGCCTAAACTGAACTGTAGTTTGGTTGGCCACATCTCCAGTACCAGCCACAACCAGCAGTGGCCTGCTTACAAATATGCAGTGCCAGTTTCATCAAAGTCAATAAATCTATCATACTGAATCTGTGGGAACAGGGACACTTGCGCTACGGTCAGGAATTTCTCTGAGGCTGATCTATTCACCTAGTTTGCCACTGCCTGGTACTAGGGGTGAGTGTCCAACCTACTCTCACCGATAATGAATGGCTGATAGCTATAGATATATGTAGAATACCAGCGCTGGCACAGAGAAGGTAGGGGAGAGTGAAAATTAATACATGTATACAGGACACTAATTATAAAGTCTCTACCTGTATCTGATAGATGATCGTTCCGTGATGTGGTGTGATCCCGTTTGTTCCAAGAAGCGCTGTGTAGAACTATGGGGATGCTTCTTGCTCTAACTCACACCTTGCGCGCTGTATCTAGCGCACACGTGGAGGAGCCTGCAGGGATGAGTTCAGGAGCGTCTTCGTGTGACGTCACAGCTTCGCTCTGGGTGGCTCCAAAGGACAAATTTCCATCCAATGCGTTTGTGAACCTACGGGTTCCTTCGTCAGGGATAGTTCATGGTACAAGTCCTGGGGATTAAATAGGTTTCCCATTCCCATAATCATTCCTGCAGTATCTGCTCAAAAAAACATAGGGGCACACCACTATTTGCAGCCAGCCAGTCGCAGGGGGAACACGTGAGGTTCACGGTGGACAGATGAGGGGCCAAATAGTATAACACACAGTTCATCAGTTTACTCACGGTTAGCAGATAGCCTCCCTGGGCTGGCAGCACAGTGTTGAGGTGGACAGCACGAAATCCTCCGGGGCACGCTCTGTGTAGGGAAGCATCAGCCAAGATGGTGGTTGAGGTGCCCTTGATATTAGGGGTGCTTAGGGTGCTTGTTGCGGCTGAGTCCCTTGATGGTTTTTGTCGTGACGCCAGTACCGTTAATGGTGGTACAACCATAGGTAGTAATAATGAGGTAGACAGTGGTAAGATGCAACTCACAACTTTTACTTTAGGTGTCTTTCAGTTGCAGCAGTACAATTATGCAGTCTTTAGATGATACAGAGGTAATTCTGCAAATCCACTGTTGTAGGCTTGTCCGGTTTTGTGGTTTTGGAGCAGTGGGTTACTTCAATATCAGTGGAACTTCTGGTGAGGTTGCCGGAGGCTGTGGTATCCTTCACCTAAAATATCCCAAAGGTCCTTTTATGCCTGGTTTACGGCTTTTATCCTTTGGATGAAGTTGAATCTTTCCTTTTCTCTTGTCCCTTTCTGGACTAAAACTTCTCTTTAGAGCTGAAATGCTGGATCTGCACCTTCTCACTCTCTCAATGTCAATATCCACACTGATCTCCACACTGACCTGTGGTCTCAACTGAACCTGTAACTACTCTGAACCGACCTGGACTAATCTGTCTCACTAGGCCTGACCTAGGTATATATATGACCTGAACTTTATCCCCATCTAGTGGCGGGATGTATAAATTACACCTAATAGGCCTGTTAACAGGGATTTTGCAGATACACAAATGCAAAGTTATACCATATTGTACAATGCAATTGTTAGGATCAAAAAGTACTTTTAATCAGTGCCCCCACACACGTAGTGGGATGCTGCATACACCCATGGTAAAATGTTAGTCGACCTCGACACATTCTTGACTCGATGTTGTATCATCCTAAAAGATATAAAAAAGGAGAAGCATGCATGCATAAGGAAATAATGCCATAACTCATATTCTTGTACTGCTTGTACCTATGAATAAAACGGGTTAGGCAAGCATATCTCAGGCAACAATGAAATGCATCAAATGGGGTAACACATTATTTTCTTTGAATACGGCTAATATACCGGCAACTAAAATAGTCCATAACGATGAGGAAAACACAATAAATATCTCAGGAGGCTCACAGGGTATGAGTCCTTTCCCTGGGCACAATAAATATATCAATGGAATAGCACGGAGGCTCAGGTACGTGAAAGTCTATCTCCGGGCGCGGACTTGAACGTTGCAAAACAGACAAACAGTCCCTTAAAAAGTCCTTTAAGGCAAATGGAACACGATAAACAGTATATTAGTCCTTTTTCTGAATTACCATGGCTGGGATCTTAACTTCTCGGCTGCTGGAGCAGGAAATCTCCATAACGGACTCGAGGCTGTCCTCTTGTACTCCTTTCAGATCTCCGAAGTGACTGTGATTCTTCAGACCTTGTTTCCGGGGAACTTGGGGTTTCCTGAATTGTAATAACTTCAGTTTCTGGTTGAAGTATTGGGGTATTAGTTTTAGCAGGCACTAGAATGTTAAGCCATGGGGTTAAGAACCATTGCAAAGGATCAAAAGCTAGCAATGTTTTTCGCAAGGACTGTATTGTTCCCTCTGACTCAGTTGGTTTTTCCAGTTCTGGCTCAATGGGTTGAACTTCCTCTGGAACAGCTTCTTCTTGAGAAGTCTCTGTTGAGGTGTCCTCTTTAAGGCACAACTTTAGGCGATTCCTGTGTACTACACGGGATTTATCCTCTTGGGTAATCTCATATGTGTCAGTTTCTGGATTTAGAATAGCAGAAATGGTATAAAGTTCTCTCTCGCATTTGCTATCAAGTTTGCTGGTTCTATGGTTATTTTTTAACCAGACACAATCACCAATTTTGAGTGGTTCTGCCTTGGCAGATTGGTTGTAATCTTTCTGTTGTTTTACTTGGGCATGTCCCATGCGTTGTTGAACAATCTCTTGCGCGTCAATCAAATGCCTTTGGTGTTCAGCCACCCAATCAGTCTTTAGTAGCAGGAACAGGAAATGTTTCCAGAAAGCATCTGCAGTTATTTTTGCGGTCAAGTCTTTTACAGGCACAGCTACAACAAATTTGGTGTAGTGGTCAATGATGGTCATAGCATAGGTATAACCTGAGCTACTTGGTTCCAATTTCACATGGTCAATTGCGACTATTTCTAATGGTGTTCTGCTTACAATGGAATGTAAGGGAGCTCTTTGGTCATGCTTCTCACCTTTTCCAACGATGGTGGCTTCTGTTTTCTGCACACCAAAGTGTCCTGATTGGTCTTGATACATTTCCAGAATAATTCTTGCATCACGGCGTGGTATTAGAATTTGGTATAAACGATCCCATGTAATTGGGTCTAAAGTTCTTCTTAGTAGTAGGCCTTTTTGTAGAAAGAGGTGTTTTCTATGTCTCCATAATTTGGCCAACTCTAAATCTGCGTTCTTTGTGCAAATTCTTTCTGGGGTTCTTCCACTGGTGAAGAAATCTTGCAATTCTCCTAACACGCTTTCGTTTTGTAACTTGATCCATCTTTCTTGGTCTACATGAGATTTTGGATCCACTTGCAGTTGAGAGTTGAAGACCTTTTTTCCTTTAACAGTGATGATGTCTTGATGGGCAAAGTTGTTATAGAAGGATGGCATTTCTACTTCTTCCCAAATGTCTTCTTGTGAAATAGGGTCTTCCTTGGTTGGCAGACGGGTTAAAGCATCTGCATTTTCGTTTGCTTTTCCTGTTCTGTATTTTACAGTAAAGTTGTAGTTAGGAAGGCGTGAGGCCCATCTTTGTTCCAACGCTCCTAACTTGGCGGTGTTAAGATGTGCTAGCGGATTGTTATCAGTCAATTATGCAGTCTTTAGATGATACAGAGGTAATTCTGCAAATCCACTGTTGTAGGCTTGTCCGGTTTTGTGGTTTTGGAGCAGTGGGTTACTTCAATATCAGTGGAACTTCTGGTAAGGTTGCCGGAGGCTGTGGTATCCTTCACCTAAAATATCCCAAAGGTCCTTTATGCCTGGTTTATGGCTTTTATCCTTAGAATGAAGTTGAATCTTTCCTTTTCTCTTGTCCCTTTCTGGACTAAAACTCTTTAGAGCTGAAGTGCTGGATCTGCACCTTCTCACTCTCTCAATGTCAATATCCACACTGATCTCCACACTGACCTGTGGACTCAACTGAACCTGTAACTACAGGGTGGGCCATTTATATGGATACACCTTAATAAAACGGGAATGGTTGGTGATATTAACTTCCTGTTTGTGGAACATTAGTATATGTGAGGGGGGAAACTTTTCAAGATGGGTGGTGACCATGGTGGCCATTTTGAAGTTGGCCATTTTGAATCCAACTTTTGTTTTTTCAATAGGAAGAGGGTCATGTGACACATCAAACTTATTGGGAATTTCACAAGAAAAACAATGGTGTGCTTGGTTTTAACTTAACTTTATTCTTTCATGAGTTATTTACAAGTTTCTGACCACTTATAAAATGTGTTCAATGTGCTGCCTATTGTGTTGGATTGTCAATGCAACCCTCTTCTCCCACCGTTCACACACTGATAGAAACACCACAGGAGAAATACTAGCACAGGCTTCCAGTATCCGTAGTTTCAGGTGCTGCACATCTCGTATCTTCACAGCATAGACGATTGCCTTCAGATGATACGAGATGTGCAGCACCTGAAACTACGGATACTGGAAGCCTGTGCTAGCATTTCTCCTGCGGTGTTGCTATCAGTGTGTGAAGAGTGTGAGAAAAGGGTTGCATTGACAATCCAACACAATGGGCAGCACATTGAACACATTTTGTAAGTGGTCAGAAACTTGTAAATAACTCATGAAAGAATAAAGTTACTTTAAAACCAAGCACACCATTGTTTTTCTTGTGAAATTCCCAATAAGTTTGATGTGTCAAATGACCCTCTTCCTATTGAAAAAACAAAAGTTGGATTCAAAATGGCCGACTTCAAAATGGCCGCCATGGTCACCACCCATCTTGAAAAGTTTCCCCCCTCACATATACTATTGTGCCACAAACAGGAAGTTAATATCACCAACCATTACCATTTTATTAAGGTGTATCCATATAAATGGCCCACCCTGTACTCTGAACCAACCTGAACTAATCTGTCTCACTAGGCCTGACCTAGGTATATATATGACCTGAACTTTATCCCCATCTAGTGGCGGGATGTATAAATTACACCTAATAGGCCTGTTAACAGGGATTTTGCAGATACACAAATGCAAAGTTATACCAGTGCCCACACACACGTAATGGGACGCTGCATATTCACTTTATGTCATCCCAGCCCAATATTACATAGGGTATATGTCTCTATTTGAATGCAAATAATTTAATCTCCTGATTCAGGCCCTTTGGTGCCAAACTATTTAATCTAAAGATCCACTTACTTTCACAGTGTGACATTTGCTGAATATAATTCCCACCCCTCATATCTGTTTTAACCCTTTCAATGCCGCCAAAAGTTGAACCTGGAAATGAACTGCCATGATATTCTATATAATGTTTGGATAATAGATGTCCATCAAATTTTTTATTTATGTTCCTAATATGCTCCTTTATTCTAATCTTCATTTGGCGTTTAGTCCTGCCGACATAGATTTTCTGACAGGGGCATTTGATGAAGTATATTACCCCCTTGGTATCACAGGTAATATGATTTTTTATTTTATAAGTAATTGGGTCATCTCCTATTTCCAGAACAGGGTTATATTGTCTGGTCACCCTACCGTTTTTGCACATTTTGCAAGGGAAGATACTGCAGGAATGATTATGGGAATGGGAAACCTATTTAATCCCCAGGACTTGTACCATGAACTATCCCTGACGAAGGAACCCGTAGGTTCAGAAACGCATTGGATGGAAATTTGTCCTTTGGAGGCACCCAGAGTAAAGCTGTGACGTCACACGAAGACGCTCCTGAACTCATCCCTGCTGGCTCCTCCACGTGTGCGCTAGATACCGGCCGGGGCAGCGCGCAAGGTGTGAGTTAGAGCAAGAAGCGTCCCCATAGATCTACACAGCGCTTCTTGGAACAAACGGGATCACACCACATCACCAAACGATCATCTATCAGATACAGGTAGAGACTTTATAATTAGTGTCCTGTATACCTGTATTAATTTTCACTCTCCCCTTCCTTCTAAATCTATCATACTCTTTTTGAAGTGTTAGAGGAAACTGGAAATATGTCTTTGACGAATTTAACAAAGAAATTTGCTTTGCGACGAAGTGCATTACTTTGTATGTAGGGGACGCAGTGATGGGGGATGATCGTGCCGCCCCTCATCATTGAACCCCCTTAGAGGCCGCATTCATCTCTGATCGCGCCATCTGAGGCTACCATTTAGGTCTTTCAGGGTAAAATAAATAAATACTCACCTTATCGATTTGATTGCATAGAGGCTGTTGCTGCCATCTTGATTGAAGACAATGTATGAAATCTCGTGCAGTGACGTGATGACGTCATCATGCTTCCTGGCGTGGTGATGTCATATGTCACCGCAAGCGAGATTTCGCATGGTATCTTCAATCAAGATTGCCGTGGCGGCCTCTTCATGCGCGAATGGATGAGGTAAGTATGTATTTTTTTTTGCTCTTACCGCCATTTCAGGGAAAATTGATTTGTTACGACGAAGCACGAGTAGATTTGGCTTGGCGGGAAATCAATTTTTTCCTGAAATTCGGATCAAAGTCCACTTCAGATACTTAGCTTCTCAACACTACTTTTGGCTTACTGTATATCTTGGGGCACCAATCATTTTAATAAAAACAAAAACTGTTTGTTATGCCTGGATTTCTAAATACATCTGTGTGTTTTCTCATTGTTACATCAGTCTTTTGAGCACATTCAAAGAAGCTATTTGAATCTCATTGAAATCCCAAGGTCACTGAACAGGAATCCGCCTAAAGGCTTAGTGCTATAAAACAAATGCCAAATGTAACCATTCACATCCAGCTTAATAGACTTGATGACAAACATATCAGCTTGAATGGAAGTTATTGTAGTAGTTTCCTCTTGTACACCTCTTTTAATACATGTATTCTATTGCTTGCACAGTATGGGTCCAATACTATCATTAAAGACAATTAGGCTAGGTTCTCACGTTGAGGACATGGGCAGTAGCATGCCACATGACTGAGATAGCATAGCACATTCGGACCAATTTAGCCCTGAGTGGCTGCATATATGCATTAGGTTGAGTACAAAAAAATAATATATATATGTATCAGGGGCGGACATATCGCCTGTGCACCCGGTTTAGCTGCACAGGGGCCCGGCGTGTGAGGAGGCCCTTGCATACTAGTGAGCGCTTCTGGAAGCACTCACTAGTATCATACTAGTGAGCGCATCCAGAAGCGCTTACTAGTATGAATGGGCCCCCTCTAGTATGCAAGAGAGAGGCGGTGGAGAGAAGCGCTTACTTACCCCTCCGGCTCCGCTTCCTCCCTGGTCTCCTCCAGCCTGACTGCGTACAGAGCGCACTATGACCTGATACTGTACGCAATCAGGTCACGTGACTGTACAGCGCGGGCTGTTGGAGACCAGCAGGGCAGGCACTCACATCAGGACACCCCAGTGGACATGGAGAGCAGAGGAGCAGGAGAGGTAAATTTTAACTATTTATTTTTAGTCTGATGGGGGTCTGTCACATCGATATGGGGGGCCTGAATATGCATATAGGGTGCCTGAATAAATAATTAACAACTGATATTAGGGGGGGTGTACTCCTGACTCTGGGGGTTCTGAGCAAGTGACATATGGGGGGGGGGCCTGAGTAATTGACATATGGGGGGCCTGCCTATTTTATATACTGGCAGACATGGGGGCACTATGGAGGGGGAGGAGCACTATAGGGGGCCCTATCTTGTATACTGGCACACATGGGGGGGCATTATGGAGGGGGAGGAGAAATATCAGGGTCCTATCTTATATACTGGCACACATGGGGAGCACTATGGAGAAGGGGGAAAGGAGCACTATGGGGGCATCTTCTCCGGCCCTATCTTATATACTGGCAGACATGGGGGGCACTATGGAGGGGAGGAGCACTTTGGGGGCCCTATTTTATATACTAGCACACATGGGGGGCACTATGGAGAAAGGGGGAGCACTATGAGGGCATCTACTGGGGACCCTATCTTATATACTGGCACACATGGGGGGCACTATGGAGAAGGGGGGAGAGAAGCACTATTGGGGTCATTATATAGAGGAGTTATACTGGCACACATTATGCGGGAATTTTATACTGGCAATTTTATACTGGCACATTGTTACTGTAGGGACACTATTACTACTACCTGTCGTCTGGTTGATAATTATTTCTATTGGTGGGACTTTGGGGAGCAGTATTACTGTGGGGGCACCCTGTCACAGTATCAGCTTAGCACAATTATTTTTGGGGAACATTATGTTTACACTATTAGTGTCAGGGACACTGTTCCCTGGGCACAGTTATTTTTTTAGGACACTGTGTGCCAATAATTATTGAAGGGGAACTATCTGTGTGTAACTTGTATATGGAGCACAGCAGGCACAGTATTGGGGTGGCAGGATGGGGTGTTCAGAAGGTGGGAGGATGATGGAAAAGTAGGAAACTAAGATGTCTGTCAAACTCTGCAGAGAGAAGAGATGGCTGAAAGAAATCATCATGGCGGTGTGGTCTGAAAGGAGATTACGAGGACAGAGAACATCTACATCAAAGGAGACATCACTGGATGGAAGAGGTATGTGGACCTATATTAGGCTACTTTCACATCTGCGTTAGTGGCCACAATCTGGCAAAAATGCAGAGAATCTGGCAAAAATGCAGAGAATCAGCGGGACACAAACCGCTGCATGCTGTGGTTTGTGTCCGGCCGATTCCTTGCATTTTCTGCCGGAGCGTAGTGCCGCAGGTGTGAAAGTAGCCTTACCCTGTATGTTTTGTATACACATTCTTTGCACAGGAGCCCTCTACTGTCTGTGTCTGCCCCTGATATACATATATATATATATATATATATATATATATATATATATATTGGGCAAAATAAGTATTTGATACACTGGCAATTTTGCAAGTTTTCCCACCTTCAAAGAATGGAGGAGGTCTGTAATTTATGAGAGACAGAATAAAATAAATAATCCAGAAAATTACATTGTATTATTTTTAAATAATCAATTTGCATTTTATTGCATGAAATAAGTTTCTGATCTCCTATCAACCAGCAAGAATTCTGGCTCTCAGACCTGTTAGTTTTTCATTAAGAACCCCTCCTACTTAGCACTCATTACCTTTATTAATTGCACCTATTTGAATTCCTACACCTGTCCACACACTCAATCACACTCTAACTTCTCCACCATGGCTAAGACCAAACAGCTATCTAAGAACACCAGGGACAAAATTGTAGACTTGCCCAAGGCTGGGATGGGCTACAGGACAATAGGCAAGCAGCTTTGTGAGAAGGCAACAATTGTTGTCGCAATTATTAGAAAATGGAAGAAAAACAAGATGACCGTCAATCTTCCTCGGCCTGGGTCTCCATGCAAGATCTGGCCTCATGGGGTAAGGATGATTCTGAAAAAGGTCAGGAATCAGCCCAGAACTACATGGGAGGACCTGGTCAATGACCTGAAGAGAGCTGGGACCACAGGCTCAAAGATTACAGTTAGTAACACACTACGCTGTCATGGATTAAAATCCTGCAGGGCACGCAAGGTCCTCCTGCTCACGCCAGCACATGTCCAGGCTCGTTTGAGGTTCGCCAATGACCATCTGGATGATCCAGAGGAGGCATGGGAGAAGGTCATGTAGTCAAATGAGACCAAAATATAACTTTTTGGTATCAACTTCACTCGCCGTGTTTGTAAGAAGAAGAAGGATGAGTACAACCCCAAGAACACTGTCCCAACCGTAAAGCATGGGGGTGGAAACATCATACTTTGTGGGTGCGTTTCTGAAAAGGGCACAGGACGACTGCACCATATTGAAGGGAGGATGGATGGAGCCATGTATCGCGAGATTTTGGCCAACAACCTCCTTCCCTCAGTAACAGCATTGCAGATGGGTCGTGGCTGGGTCTTCCAGCATGACAATGACCTGAAACACACAGCCAGGGAAACTAAGGAGTGGCTCCATAAGAAGCATTTCAAGGTCCTCGAGTGACCTAGCCAGTCTCCAGACCTGAACCCAATAGAAAATATTTTGAGGGAGCTGAAACTCAATGTAGCCCAGCGACAGCCCCGAAAGCTGAACGATCTGGAGAAGATCTGTATGGAGAAGTGGGCCAAAATCCCTGCTGCAGTGTGTGCAAACTTGGTCAAGAACAACAGGAAATGTCTGACTTCTGTAATTGCAAACAAAGGTTTCTGTACCAAATATTAAGTTCTGTTTTTCTATCAAATACTTATTTCATGCAATAAAATGCTAATTACAGGGAGTGCAGAATTATTAGGCAAGTTGTATTTTTGAGGATTAATTTTATTATTGAACAACCATGTTCTCAATGAACCCAAAAAACTCATTAATATCAAAGCTGAATATTTTTGGAAGTAGTTTTTAGTTTGTTTTTAGTTTTAGCTATTTTAGGGGGATATCTGTGTGTGCAGGTGACTATTACTGTGCATAATTATTAGGCAACTTAACAAAAAACAAATATATACCCATTTCAATTATTTATTTTTACCAGTGAAACCAATATAACATCTCAACATTCACAAATATACATTTCTGACATTCAAAAACAAAACAAAAACAAATCAGTGACCAATATAGCCACCTTTCTTTGCAAGGACACTCAAAAGCCTGCCATCCATGGATTCTGTCAGTGTTTTGATCTGTTCACCATCAACATTGCGTGCAGCAGCAACCACAGCCTCCCAGACACTGTTCAGAGAGGTGTACTGTTTTCCCTCCTTGTAAATCTCACATTTGATGATGGACCACAGGTTCTCAATGGGGTTCAGATCAGGTGAACAAGGAGGCCATGTCATTAGATTTTCTTCTTTTATACCCTTTCTTGCCAGCCACGCTGTGGAGTACTTGGACGCGTGTGATGGAGCATTGTCCTGCATGAAAATCATGTTTTTCTTGAAGGATGCAGACTTCTTCCTGTACCACTGCTTGAAGAAGGTGTCTTCCAGAAACTGGCAGTAGGACTGGGAGTTGAGCTTGACTCCATCCTCAACCCGAAAAGGCCCCACAAGCTCATCTTTGATGATACCAGCCCAAACCAGTACTCCACCTCCACCTTGCTGGCGTCTGAGTCGGACTGGAGCTCTCTGCCCTTTACCAATCCAGCCACGGGCCCATCCATCTGGCCCATCAAGACTCACTCTCATTTCATCAGTCCATAAAACCTTAGAAAAATCAGTCTTGAGATATTTCTTGGCCCAGTCTTGACGTTTCAGCTTGTGTGTCTTGTTCAGTGGTGGTCGTCTTTCAGCCTTTCTTACCTTGGCCATGTCTCTGAGTATTGCACACCTTGACTTTTGGGCACTCCAGTGATGTTGCAGGTCTGAAATATGGCCAAACTGGTGGCAAGTGGCATCTTGGCAGCTGCACGCTTGACTTTTCTCAGTTCATGGGCAGTTATTTTGCGCCTTGGTTTTTCCACACGCTTCTTGCGACCCTGTTGACTATTTTGAATGAAACGCTTGATTGTTCGATGATCACGCTTCAGAAGCTTTGCAATTTTAAGAGTGCTGCATCCCTCTGCAAGATATCTCACTATTTTTGACTTTTCTGAGCCTGTCAAGTCCTTCTTTTGACCCATTTTGCCAAAGGAAAGGAAGTTGCCTAATAATTAGGCACACCTAATATAGGGTGTTGATGTCATTAGACCACAGCCCTTCTCATTACAGAGATGCACATCACCTAATATGCTTAATTGGTAGTAGGCTTTCGAGCCTATACAGCTTGGAGTAAGACAACATGCATAAAGAGGATGATGTGGTCAAAATACTAATTTGCCTAATAATTCTGCACTCCCTGTATATATTTAAAAATCATACAATGTGTGGATTATTATTTTTTTTTCCGATTCTGTCTCTCACAGTTGAAATGTACCTACGATAAAAATGACAGGCCTCTCCATTTTTCCATTCTTTGTAGGTGGGAAAACTTGCAAAATCACCAGTGTATCAAATATTTATTTTCCCCACTGTATTTATATATATATATATATATATATATATATATATATATATATAGTGAGATAGTGACAGGTCTCACACAGGTTAGAGGCAAGGAAGGGGCGAATAGTGCAGTCCACACCCCTATTTCACCACAGGTGAGACCAGCTGGAGGTACTCAGACTGGCATAAAGCACCTACCAGGGTGTTAGTAAGGGGGGAGTGTGTTATCCGTGGACAGAGGCCTGGAGGCTCTGCGAGTGTGGTCTCAGCTGGGCAAGGCTGAGGGACCACGAGGCTGGGAGATAGGAGTTGGGTGACAAAGCGACGCCTGGGAGGGTCGCAGTGCCATAGTCAGGCGGACTACTGAGCCCCAATCCCCAACAAGAGACACTGGACTGGAGGCAGTGGGTGTACTGTGCTCTGTCCAGCCAGGAGGCTGTGGGACATTGGCTGAGAAAGCCACATGTGATCATAGGGTGTGAACGGTGACTAAGGGCTCTTTCACACCTGCGTTCTTGTCTTCCGGCATAGAGTTCCGTCGTCGGGGCTCTATGCCGGAAGAATCCTGATCAGGATTATCCCCATGCATTCTGAGAAATCCGTTCAGGATGCATCAGGATGTCTTCAGTTCCGGAACGGAACGTTTTTTGGCCGGAGAAAATACCGCAGCATGCTGCGCTTTTTGCTCCGGCCAAAAATCCGGAACACTTGCCGCAATGCCAGATCCGGAATTAATGCCCATTGAAAGGCATTGATCCGGATCCGGCCTTAAGCTAAACGTCGTTTCGGCGCATTGCCGGAGCCGACATTTAGCTTTTTCTGAATGGTTACCATGGCTGCCGGGACGCTAAAGTCCTGGCAGCCATGGTAAAGTGTAGTGGGGAGCGGGGGAGCAGTATACTTACCGTCCGTGCGGCTCCCGGGGCGCTCCAGAGTGACGTCAGGGTGCCCCAAGCGCATGGATCATGTGATCGCATTGGACACGTCATCCATGCGCATGGGGCGCTCTGACGTCATTCTGGAGCGCCCCGGGAGCCGCACGGACTGTAAGTATACTGCTCCCCCGCTCCCCGCTCCTACTATCGCAACCAGGACTTTAATAGCGTCCTGGCTGCCATAGTAACACTGAAAGCATTTTGAAGACGGTTCCGTCTTCAAATGCTTTCAGTACACTTGCGTTTTTCCGGATCCGGAGTGTAATTCCGGCAAGTGGAGTACATGCCGGATCCGGACAACGCAAGTGTGAAAGAGCCCTTAGGTGAGTCAGGAATACTGTGTTTAGTTAGAGCCTGGACAGGCTAGTGTTTATTGTTTTGTTTGTTTTGCTTTTGCTGGTGTGCCACAATACATGCACTGTTTGGACCTTAAACCTGGTGTCCAGAAGTCCTATCTGTGAGGATGATCCCCTGAAAGAAAGCTACCCCTCACAATATATATATATATATATATATATATATATATATATATACACACACACACACACAACTCTTCAGTGTGCATATTAAATAAAATGGAACTAAACTAAATGGATGATATAACTAAAATTTGCTCTTAGGGACTGAATTATTAATAAATAGCGCATATTACAGTGTATATTAAAAGAATATTTTCCATGGTTTTTTCTTCGATTGCAGAATGACTGGAATAAATTAAGTTGTGCATGTGAATTAACAAAACTGGAAATTGGATTTCATAATATTTCTCCTTATAGTTATGGTTTTTACATGGTTACTTAAATGCACAAATTCTTCCTTTCTAGAACAGAGAGTGTATTCTTTGAGTTTACAATGCCACACAACCATACCAGAGGAGTTTTGGCATGCAATGAATATGTGACTTCAGCAGTTTATTTATAACTGTTGTCATTCCACATAAATGTGTAATATTTTTGCAACTTTATGTAACAGTCTTGTGGTTGCCTGCACTGACGATCAAGAAGGAAGTTGATGACATTCAAAAAGAAGCAAAACACTCTGTAGAATGAACACACAAAATGTTTCATTCTGACTTACACATGCCAACACTGTGTCAATCCATCTTTGAGATGAACAAATGAGTTATCGTATTTCAGGCAATTTGGTGTCTAAGTATCCGTAGTCAAGCAGGTACGGATGGTTTTCAAGTCCCTAATAGTGATGAGCAGCAGGGGTCATATTCGAATTTGTGATATATCGCGAAAATTTTGACGAATATTCGTCGAATATTCGCGAATTCGAATATTTATTATATTCTACTTTTTTTTTTTTTTACTTGAAAATCGTCAATATGCGAATATTATGCGATCAATACAGGCATGGGTCAAAAACGAATGTATAGCACATTTGTTTTTAGAATATTCGTCATTTTTTCCATCCGAACACATGATTCCTCCTTGCTTCTTGCTTGTGGGCCAATGAGTCATTGGCCCACAAGCAACTTAAGCAGGTAGGAATCATGACTTCAGATGGAAAAAGAATGATAAATATTCTAAAAAACAAATATATAGCACTATATTCAATATAGTGCTATATATTCATATTTTAGAATATTCGTCATTTTTTTCCATCTGAAGTGAACAGTGTTCAGTGTTCACTTCAGATAGAAAAAAATTACGAATATTCTAAAATACGAATATATAGCACTATATTGAATATAGTGCTATATATTAGTTTTTTAGAATATTTCTTTTTTTTCCATCTGAAGTCATGATTTCTCCCTGCTCAAGTTGCTTGTGGGCCATTGACACATTGTCCATAAGCAAGAAGCAGGGAGGAATCATGTGTTCAGATGGAAAAAAATACGAATATTCGATATATAACGAATATATAGCACTATATTCTAAATATTCTTGAATTCTCAAAGTTCCGATATTCGAGATAAAAATTTGCTTTTTGAATATTCGTGCTCAACATAGTCCCTAAGAAATCTTCAGATGATTGAAACCTTCAACTGAAAACAAAATGGGCAATACAATAGAAATGAGACCTGGCAACATCCAAGTCATGTCAAAATCATTTATGTTTTTCAAGTGCATGTGAGCTGAACTGCAATAACTTGGCACAGCCACTACCCTATGGGGCTGTGCTCCTAGCTCCTTTCTTAGTGTTAGTCCAATGCTGGCGGCTGCAGGTAACAGCTGATCGGCGGGGGCAGGCTTGGACTGGCCCACAGGGGTACAGGTGAATCCCCCGGTGGGCCCTTAGTCTCCCACCCCAGGCACAAGTGGCACATAACACAGTAGACTTACTGCACTATATATACAGATAGGCAACATACAGCATCTCAACCAGTCTATGTTCACATAAAAAAGTGGATAGATTATTTAAGAAACCACCCAGTTTATTATTATAGACACAATCAGGTAGCTGAGACTTCTAGGCCCAGAGGTAGTCCAGCTAGTATCGTCCATTCCCAGGGATCTGCCTTCTCAAAGTCGATAATATTTGAATGTATCTGTACAGTGGGCCCTAGGCACTGGGCGGGGGTGTCATTGGGCAGTCCGACACTGGGCAGGGGTGTCAGGTGTTCGATCCCTACTGATCTGATATTGATGACCTATCCTAAGGATACCAGGAAAAAAGGACCAGCACTCGCTGTTAGTATATAATCTTGCTGTGATTTATTGCCACATTCCAGTGACGGGTTTCGGCACACAATGTGCCTTTGTCAAAGGCACATGGTGTGCCGAAACGTGTCACTGGAAGGCGGCAATAAATCATAGCAAGATTATATACTAACAGCAAGTGCCTGTCCTTTTTTCCTGTTATCTACATGGGACGACTGCCCGGAGACACGTGCACACCAACTCTGTCTCTCCCGTAGTGCCGATTGATATATGGTATGCATTGAACTATCCTAAGGATACGTCATCAATATCTTTAGCCTGGAAAACCCCTTTAAACGGGTTTTGCTACCACAGACAATGGGGGCATATCGCTATAACTCCATTGTCTGATAGGTGCAAGTCCTACCTCTGGGACCCGCATCTACATGGAGAACGGAGCAGGGAAAGTAATGGAGGGCGCACTGCACATGCGCAGCCACCCTCTATTCATTTCTATGGGGCCACCGAAAATAGCCGAGCTCTCGCTCTGCTATTTCCGTTGGCCCCATAGAAATGAATGGGAGCGGGGGTTGCGCATGTGCAGTGCGTTCCCATTAATTTTTGTAGGAGCAGCGGGAAGCAGCACTTGGTGGTGGCCGGTCCCTGCTCTGTTCTCGTTGTAGGTATTTATCAGACAATGGGGGCATATCCTAGCGATATGTCCCCATTGTATGTGATGGGAATACCCATTTATGTGTTACCAATACTAATATACCAATAAAAAAAACGCAGAAATACTAAATACCACATCCATACGTGCGCAGTATCACTAACAAGTAATGCAAAAAATTACTAATACTTGGTTAGTTATTGTTAAAATGAACTGCTTTTAGTGCTTCTTCCATGCATGATGCTGATGCCATATAGCTTTTCCCTAGATACATTAGACCAGGGATCAGCAACCTCCAGTTCTCCAGCTGTTCTGAAACTACAATTCCCAGAATCCTCCTATTACTTCTATGGGAGTTCCAAGAACATCTGAGCAAGTGTGCATGTTGAGAGTTGTAGTTTCACATCAGCTGGAGTGCTAAAGGTTGCTGATCCCTGCATTAGACCAATTAGGAGTTGCGTAATCGAGGCATATATATGTTGCAGAGGCACCACATTGAAAATTCTTTCCAAATCATTATGTTAACATGGCTTTGTGACAGTTTAGATGTCATAAGAATCCCAGCTTTAATTATCCTTCTTTTGCCTTTTTATTCAGGTTACTTGACATACACAGTAAGTTCAGGATGCATTGTGTGTGACCACAAACATATTTCTGTATACAGAAACAGAACACAAAAAAGAGGCCTGAAAGGGACTCTGTATGAGCAGAAAGTTGAACACATGCGGATGAATAGAATTCCAGCTTTGCTTCATTGAATCCATTTTTGGAGTTTTGCCATCTTGTCTTTTTTTTATGTATTGGAGTCCTCTTCACTAGAGATGAGTGAATCGAAGTTGATGAAGTGAAAATCAATCCAAATTTCAGGAAAAATTCGATTTGCACCGAATCCGAATTTCCTCATGCTTCATGGTAACGAATCGCATTTTTTCCTAAAATGGCTGCTGCACCTGTTTGGACATGGAGCAAGGAACTCTGGGAACGAGGGATTGCCCACAATGCTATGCATGCAGCCAATCAGCAGTCAGCCAGCCCTGTGATGTCACAGCCCTATAAATAGCCTCAGCCATCTTGGATACTGCCATTTTCCAGTGTACTTAGTGCACGGAGGGATGTCAGCAGGCGCTAGGGACAGTGCTAGAAAAGACTTGAAAATGTTTTTTTTTGCTGTATAGAAGTTCAGGGAAAGGATAGGGAGGAATCATTCCACAGTATTGAAGCAGAACAGGGTTCAGTAGGGGAGGTTACAGCCTGGGTAATAGGAACAATCCTATTACACCTTGCTGCACTGACTGCGGATCCAAATTGCCATTATACAGCTCTGTAATTCCAGCAAACCGTTCTTGTTATTGGGGTGTTACAGCCATTAACAAGGTTTAATTACAAGGAAATATTTCTACATCTTATTTGCCCTTGTGCAGTGCAGTTATATGTTCTAAAGCATTTTTTGGTTTGTATTAGTGGGGAAAAAAGGGCTTATTAGCTATTGTGTGGCGTGTATTAGTGGCAAAAATATATATTATTTGCCGTTCAGCGGTGCTGTTATATGTTCTAAAGCTTTTTGTGGCGTGTATAAGTGGAAAAAAATAAGGGTCTATTTGCCGTTCAGCAGTGCAGTTATATGTTCTAAAGCCCTTTTTGGCGTGTATTAGAGGGGTAAAAAGGGCTTATTAGTTGTGTGGTGAAGTGAGAAAATTACAGACTTTTTTGGGGTGCTTTTATTTCCTTTTTATTTATTTATTTGATCTAACGGTATGTCAGACAGAGAAGTGCCAGGCCCTGCACAGGGGAGTGGAAGAGGCCGAAATGTTTCTGGCGCAAGCACAGGTCACAGCATAGTAAGGGGGCATGGCAGCAGGAGTTGCAGCAAGAGGCCTAAGCTCCCGGTGTCATCTAAAGTTTGTGTCTTGACCAGCAACCCAGCGGTTCTTAAATGGTTGACTCGGTCATCCACTTTGTCCCAAGTGACATCAGACACCCCCAAGCCAAGAGTCGGTGGGTTCGTCAGACACAACCTTAAGTTGGCATGGTCTGGGAGCCTGCCTCTGTCCTTTACTGTTCCCTCAGCCAGAGAAGTATTATATGCTGTGGGCTCAGCTCCACTATACAGCGAGGACGAGCTACTAGAGAACAGTCAGAAGCTACTGCCCAGCCAACATCCAGAGGAGACATCCGTTGCTTCCTGCGGTAGGCGGGCAAGTAGTGATGAGGAGAGTGGTGTGGGAGCTAGTGTTGCGAGCGGTCAGGCTCCTGATCCAGAGACCGTTGAGGAGGACATCAGTTACGTGCAGACAGTACTCGATGATGATGATGTAGCTGATCGCACTTGGTAGCCGGGTGACAAAGGGGCTTCATCATCATTGGGATAAGAGGGTGGCAGCTTGCCCATGAGGCAGCGGCGGAACCAGCAAGTCAGCAGGGTGGCAGTAGTGGGAGGTCGGGAGCCGAAAGTGCCCGGGGTAGACCTCCCGCTTCGCAGGAGCCTACCTGCCCGGAAAGTAGTGGTGCAGGGGTTCACGGAGGCAGTCAGTCAGTGCGGAGTGTTAGGGGTAAAATTGCCTACTCGGCGGTGTGGCAGTTTTTTGTTAAGCCGCGGGAGGTGAACATGGTCATTTGTAGAATCTGTGGGCAGAAGGTGAAGCGTGGCCAGGGTGCCAATGTTGGCACCACAGCCCTGCATCAACATATGCAGCGTCACCATAAAGTGGTCTGGGAAAACTGTGGCTCCGATGTGGTGGTCCAGCCTGCTGCAGCATCCACTGCATCACCCAGTGGCACACACCCGATTTCAGGCAGTCAAGGCTCCACCACCTCAGCCGAAGGGAGCTGTCTGTCCTTCCCATCATCTGCTGGTCCTGATGCTCCTGCTCCTCCCACTCCTCGTCAGTCATTCTGTCAGCAATCGATCACTGAAGCGATTGCCAAGAGACAACAGTATGCGTGCACTCACTCCAACGGCTCAGAAGCTGAATGTGCTCCTGTCCAAGTTACTGGTGCTGCAGTCCCTCTCTTTCCAAGTGGTGGACTCTGCACCTTTCAGAGAACTGATGGCTTGTGCCGAGCCAAGGTTGAGAGTCCCAAGCTGTCATTTCTTTGCCAAAAAGGCAGTACCAGCCCTGCACACATACAGTGGATATAAAAACTCTACACAACCCTGTTAAAATGTGCTGTAAAAAAATGAGACAAAGAAAAATAATTTCAGAACTTTTTCCACCTTTAATGTGACCTATAAACTGTTCCACTAAATTGAAAAACAAACTGAAACCTTTTAGGTGGAAGGAAGAAAAACAAAAAAAAAGAAAATAATGTGGTTGTATAAGTGTGCACACCCTCTCATAACTGGGGATGTAGGTGTGTTCAGAATTAAGCAATCACATTCAAAATCATGTTAAATTGGAGTCAGCATACACCTGCCATCATTTAACCCCTTAAGGACACAGCCATATTTCACCTTAAGGACCAGGCCATTTTTTGCAAAACTGACCAGTGTCACTTTATGTGGTGATAACTTTAAAACGCTTTGACTTATCCAGGCCATTCTGAGAATGGCCTGGATAAGTCAGTTCAGGTCTGAAGTCACTTTGTGAGGCTTAAATAATAGAAACTACCCAAAAATGACCCCATTCTAGAAACTACACCCCTCAAGGTATTCAAAATTGATTTTACAAATGTCATTAACCCTTTAGGTGTTCCACAAGACTTAATGGCAAATGGAGATACAATTTTAAAATTTTGATTTTTTTTGGGGCAAATTTTCCATTTTAATCAATTTTTTCCAGTTACAAAGCAAGGGTTAACAGTAGTTTGCAGAAACACCCCATATGTGGCCGAAAACTACTGTACGGGCACACGCTAGGGCGTATAGGGAAAAGTGCGCTGTGTGGTTTTTGGAAGGCAGATTTTGCTGGACTGGTTTATTTACACCATGTCCCATTTGAAGCCCCCCTGATGCACCCCTAGAGTAGAAACTCCATAAAAGTGACCCCATTTTGGAAACTACGGGATAAGGTGGCAGTTTTGTTGGGACTATTTTTAGGGTACATATGATTTTTGGTTGCTCTATATTACATTCCCTTACGTCCTACCAGCAGCACAGATGGGGTTAACCCGGCGGAATGTTTAATGAGCCCAAGCATAATCACTCAATTTAAACAATTAAGTATCCGCTTAAAAGGAGAGAGTCAACCACCAGCCCACTGTGTTTTTTTTCTGTCCTCCCGGACAGGTGGGCTAGGCGGTTGATCCTTCCGCTTTCTCTGAAAGTGCGGGGATCCTTATTTCTTTGGGTAATGCGGTTGCCCCCCTTTTTTTGCTTATGTACCTCTTTAGTGGCCGACGGCTTATCTGCTGCCAGGCCCCGCGCTGTTGTGCCTGGCTGAGGTAGGTTGGCGGCGTCCTCGTCCCAGTTTTTCGGTCCCTGGCATTTTTCTCAGGACCCGCTCATCAAACGGTTCCTTAAAGGAGCTGAAAGATTAAAGCCTACAGTACTGAGACCCATTCCTCAATGGAATTTATCAGTAGTTCTCAGGAGGTTAGCATCTCCCCCCTTTGAACCGTTAGAGGAGGTGGATTTCAAGTTTGTCACTTGGAAGCTTGTGTTTCTCCTTGCAGTGACTTCGGCCAAGAGGGTCTCTGAGCTTTAAGCTCTCTCAGCACATGAGTCCTATACGATCTTTTTACATGACCGGGTCCTTCTTAGATTCCTCCCGTATTTTAGGCCTAAAGTTCCTTCCTTCCAGAACATCAACCAGGTGATATCCCTCCTGGTTCTGTCAACAGATCTATATGGATAAGTCAAAGGCGTTCAGGAAAGATAAAAATCTTCTAATCCTGTTTGCCGGTAAGTTTAAAGGCTGTAAGGCATCCAAACCTTCCATCAGTTGGTGGATTAAGGAGGCTATTAGGGAAGCCTTTATTTCCCAATCTCTGGATCCTCCGCAGTTTGTAAAGGCCCACTCTACTAGAGCTGTGGCTACTTCTTTTGCCGAGAGGAGTCTTCTGCCTCTCGACATGATTTGTAAAGCTGCCTCCTGGAGCTCTGAATCGACATTCTCTGAATCTCCCATTATAGACTAGATGCCAGACTAGCTGAGTTTTCGGCCTTTGTGCAGACTATTCTTAGTTCTGCCAGGCAGGAAGGCCCTCCCTAGGGGTTTCTTCTTGCTATCTCCCCATCTGTGCTGCTGGTAGGACATAAGGGAATTCGTTTTTTCTTGCTATAAACACAGTGGGCTGGGGGTTGACTGCCCCCTTTTAAGGGGATACTTAATTGTTTAAATTGAGTGATTATGCTTGGGCTCATTAAACATTCTGCCAGTCCTACCAGTCCACGGGGGGTGGTTAACCCCATCTGTGCTGCTGTTAGAACTAAGGGAAAACAAATTATCGTTAGAAATTAATGATTTTTGTGAGGCAAGGTTACCAAAAATAGAAATTCTGAAATTTCATCTCCATTTGCCATAAACTGTTGAGGAACACCTAAAGGGTTAATAAAGTTTGTAAAATCAGTTTTGAATACCTTGAGGGGTGTAGTTTCTTAGATTGCCTTCCAGAAACCATACGGCGTTCCTTTCCGTCTGCGCCCTGCCGTTTGGTCATACAGCAATTTACGACCACATATGGGGTGTTTCTGTAAACTGCAGAATCAGGGTAATAAATATTAAGTTTTATTTGGCTGTTAACCCTTGCTTTGTTACTGGAAAAAAAAATGATTAAAATTGAAAATTTGCCAAAAATTGCTGTTTTGGCACTGTTTTTATTTAATATTTTTGACCGTGTTCATCTGAGGGGTTAGGTCATGGGGTATTTTTATAGAGCAGATTATTACGGACGCGTTTTACACTATATTATCTTTTTATAAACAAAAAAAAAAACATTTTAGTATCTCCATAGTCTAAGTCAGTTTTTTTTTAGCTGATTATCTTAGGTAGGGTCTAATTTTTTGCGAGATGAGAGGACAGTTTTATTGGCACTATTTTGGGGGCATATGACTTTTTGATCGCTTGCTATTACAATTTTTGTGATGTACGGTGACAAAAAATACCTTTTTTTGCACCATTTTTATTTTATTTTTTTGACCGTGTTCATCTGAGGGGTTAGTTCATGGGGTATTTTTATAGAGCAGATTCTTACGGACGTGGTGATATCTAATATGTCTACTTTTTTTATTTATTTTAGTTTTACAAAATAATATTTTTGAAAAAAAACATTTTTTAGTTTTAGTGTCTCAAGTCTTAGAACCATAGTTTTTTTTCCGATTTTCAGTGGCTAAATGGAATTAAAATTGGGGAAAGGGATTATAAATTTAGTACTCCATCAAAGTGTGGTACTCCCTGAAGTAACCGTCAATGCAGAGGCCCAGATGATCGGGGCACGTGTCACACTGAGTGGTGGTGTCCTTCCGTATCCCCCTCCTGTGACACACTCTGCACTTTTTTGGGGTCCGTCCCTTCTTTCCAGTATGGGGGACCACACCTGGAAAGTGTCGGCCAGGGACGATCCGGGCGCCTCCAGTTCCTGAGGTACTCCGGCCTGCTCTTTCCCGGTCAGAAAAGATCAGGGCCTTGAGGACTGCCTCATAGAACTGAAGGAATTTCCCTGTGTTGCCATCGCTCTGGGACAGCACAAAAGAGTTGTACAAGGCAACCTGTACCAAGTAGCAACTTTTTTGTACCATGCCTGGGTTTTTGCGCATGGCATTATATGGCTTGAGGACTTGATCAGAGAGATCAACTCCTCCCATATACCGATTGTAGTCGACGATACAATCGGGCATGAGGACTGTTGCCGCGGTACCTCGCACAGGGATAGGGGTGATGCAGTTAACGTGAATTGTGGACAGTACAAGGACATCCCTCTTGTCCTTATATCTGACCAGCAACAGGTTTCCACTGGTAAGGACACGGGTCTCACCACTGGGGATAGGTACCTGGAGGGGGTGGTTAGGGAGGACGCGTTGATTTTTCCGCACGGTCCCTCAAGCGGACGTGGATCTGAAGGCGAGGGACTGGAACAAGGGGATACTAGTATAAAAGTTATCCACGTACAGGTGGTAACCCTTATCTAGCAGTGGGTGCATAAGGTCCCACGCAAGTTTCCCGCTAACACCCAGAGTGGGGGGACATTCTGGGGGTTTAATACGGGAATCTCGCCCCTAGTACACATGAAACTTGTAAGTGTACCCTGAAGTACTCTCGCAAAGTTTGTACAGCTTCACGCCATACCTCGCCCGCTTAGAGGGAACATACTGCCGGAAAATGAGTCTCCCCTTGAAAGCAATGAGAGACTCATCAACCGCGACCTCCCTTCCAGGTACATAGGCCTCCAAAAATTTGGCCCCAAAGTGATCGATGACCAGCCTGATTTTGTACAGGCGGGGGGGGGGACATGCTGCATTATCTGCATAATGCAGGCATTTGCAGATGGCCTCAAACCGGGTACATGTCATGGCCGTACTGTGAAGTGGGGTCTGGTAGAGGATGTCCCCACTCCAGTAATGCCTGACACAGTTTTTTTTTACTAGGCCCATGTGCAGCACGAGGCCCCAAAACGTCCTCATCTCGGATGCACTGACTGGAGTCCAGCCACCAATCCTAGCCAAAAAGGAGCCCGGGTGTTGAGCAATGAACTGTTGGGCGAACAGGTTTGTTTGCTCCACCATCAGATTTACAAAGTGGTCACTGAAAAAAAGACTAAAATAGTCGTATTCAGTGAAACCCACTGTGCGAATCTGGATTCCTGGTTGGCCAACAAAATCAGGAATCGCAGGCTCAAAATGCTCTGGGGTACACCATACAAGTTCACCGGTAGCGGGCTCTGGTGGACTTAACTAATGGGCAGGAAAACTAGTACGAGCCCCAGAGCTAGGGGGTGCTGGGGGTGCTGGTTCAGGAGATCAATGCAGCGCTCCTCTCTCCTCGGCTCCCGGACACAGAAAGGAGGAGGAGAGGAGCGCTGCAATAATTTGAACCGCCCGCCCCTGCAGCCAATCAGAGCCGATCCTGAGAGGTGATGTCATCTGCAAACCAAATAAAGTACAAAATTGCATAATAATTGCAAGTGCTACACTAATAAGTTAGAGATGCTTGGCAAATCATTTTGTACAAAATTATTTGAGCCCGTCTGCCGCACGTCAAGGCGATCTCTGTAAGACGGGTTCCTAACACTAAATTCTACCTGTTATGTGCCATGACGGCTACCATATAATTCAGCGAGTGTAGGTTCCACATGCATGCTGGGCCTGCTATCTCTCTCCTGGTGCCAAATGGCTTCCTCACTCACTGGAAGCCATTTAGGCACCAGGAGAGAGATAGTTTGTGGACTCTCATTGCAGTCCTTGGTGGCCATTTGGCACCAGGAGTGGTGTGGAGTGGGCCCAGCATGCATGTTGGTACCTGCATTCCTTGGATATAATGGAGGCCATTTTGGCACCAAAAATTACAGAAAGTGAAGTAGGCCCAGCATGCATGTGGAACCTACACTCGCTGAAATATATGGTAGCCGTCATGGCACATAACAGGTAGAATTTAGTCTTAGGAACCCGTCTTACAGAGATCGCCTTGACGTGCGGCAGACGGGCTCAAATAATTTTGTACAAAATGATTTGCCAAGTATCTCTAACTTATTAGTGTAGCACTTGCAATTATTATGCAATTTTGTACTTTATTTGGTTTGCAGAGAGCTGTTGCATTGCATGTTTTATTTTACAGTGTTGTTCTCAGCCATAGCAACATGCCCCTGCGCTTTGGGATGTGCTAACTGACCCCCCTTTTTCTTCACCATTACCTCTCAGGATCGCAGGATGGCGATTGGTGGTGTATTATCACACCACCGATCACCATCCTGTTTCGGATTATTGGGTCCCCAGAGACACGAATAACCCGGAAACGCAGCAAACCGCAGGTCTGAATTGACCTGCGGTTTGCTGCGATCGCCGAAACGGGGGGGTCACAGGACCCCCCCCCCACGCATTGTCCCAGGGTGCCTGCTCAATGATTTGAGCAGGCACCCAGTTCCGATCACCGCCCGCCGAGCGGCGGTGATCGGAAATACAAAGGACGTACAGGACATCAGGGCGTACCTGTACGCCCTGTGTCCTTAAGAGGTTAAAGTGCCTCTGATTAACCCCAAATAAAGTTCAGCTGCTCTAGTTGGTCTTTACTGAAATTTTCTTAGTCACATTCTACAGCAAAAGCCATGGTCCACAGAGAGCTTCCAAAGCATCAGAGGGAGCTCATTGTTAAAAGGTATCAGTCAGGAGAAGGGTACAAAAGAATTTCCAAGGCATTATATATACCATGGAACACAGTGAAGACAGTCATCATCAAGTGGAGAAAATTTGGCACAACAGTAACATTATTAAGAACTGGACATCCCTCCAAAATGGATGAAAAGACGAGAAGAAAACTGGTCTGGGAGGCTACCAAGATGCCTACAGCAACATTAAAGGAGCTGCAGGAATATCTGGCAAGTACTGGCTGTGTGGTACATGTGACAGCAATCTCCAGTATTCTTCATATGTCTGGGCTATGGGGTAGAGTGGCAAGACGAAAGCCTTTTCTTACGAAGAAAAACATCCAAGCCAGGCTACATTTTGCAAAAACACATCTGAAGTCTACCAAAAGCATATGGGAAAAGGTGTTATGGTCTGATGAAAACAAGGTTGAACTTTTTGGCCATAATTCCAAAAGATACGTTTGGCGCAAAAACAACACTGCACATCACCAAAAGAACACCATACCCACAGTGAAGCATGGTTTTGGCAGCATCATGCTTTGGGGCTGTTTTTCTTCAGCTTAGCCTTAGTTAAGCTAGAGGGAATTATGAACAGTTCCAAATACCAGTCAATATTGGCATAAAACCTTAAAGGGACACTGACAGGCCCAAAAAGCATATTTAAGTATATATATGACAGTACAGGTCTTATAAAGTGTATAAGAATCATCTAAGTATCCCCCCTGTCCACCTTATAAATACAGTAAAATGAAGTTTTATAACCTGCTTGAACCGTGTTCAATCTGCCCAAGGGGCGGCGTTTCATCTCAATTTGCGCCCAGCCAGCCTTGCCCCAACTGCCGTTTGAAGCGCAGCCCAGCTCATCAATATTCACTTCGCTGGGCGGCTACTAGTGTCCCCGACGCAAGATCCGGCGCATGCCCAATACAATACTATGGGCATCGGCCTCCGGCTCATCTTCAGCGCATGCGCCCGGCACCCTCACTGGCCGGGATCGCATTGCGACTGCGCACAGTCTGATTCTCAGAGGCCGATGCAGCCTCTGCTTTATGCGCATGCGCCGGGCACAGTTCATAGCAGCGCTTCAGAGCGCTGCTCTGTTACAGCTGAAAAGGGGTTAATTAGTGCGCAGGCGCGATATGATTAGTGTGGATTAGTGCGCCGCCCAGCGAAGTGAATATTGATGAGCTGGGCGGCGCTTCAAACGGCAGTTGGGGCAAGGCTGGCTGGGCGCAAGTTGAGATGAAACGCCGCCCCTTGGGCAGATTGAACACGATTGAAGCAGGTTATAAAACTTCATTTTACTGTATTTATAAGGTGGACAGGGGGGATACTTAGATGATTCTAATACACTTTATAAGACCTGTACTGTCATATATATATACCTAAATATGCTTTTTGGGCCTGTCAGTGTCCCTTTAAGGCTTCTGCTAGAAAGCTGAACATGAAGAGGAACTTCATCTTTCAGCATGACAACGACCCAAAGCATACATCCAAATCAACAAAGGAATGGCTTCACCAGAAGAAGATTAAAGTTTTGGAATGGCCCAGCCAGAGCCCAGACCTGAATCCGATTGAAAATCTGTGGGGTGATCTGAAGAGGGCTGCGCACAGGAGATGCCCTAACAATCTGACAGATTGGGAGTATTTTTGCAAAGAAGAGTGGGCAAATCTTGCCAAGTCAAAATGTACCATGCTGATAGACTCATACCCAAAAAGACTGAGTGCTGTAATAAAATCAAAAGGTGCTTCAACAAAGTATTAGTTTGATGGTGTGCACACTTATGCAACCATATTATTTTATTTTTATATTTTTTCTTCCCTCTACCTAAAAGATTTCAGTTTGTTTTTCAATTGAGTTGTACAGTTTATAGGTCACATTAAAGGTGGAAAAAGTTCTGAAATGATTTATCTTTACATCACAGAAACCTGACATTTTAACAGGGGTGTGTAGACTTTTTATATCCACTGTATGTAGAACATAAGGTGGGCCAGTCCTTGAGCCTGTTGCTGTCTGCCAAAGTGCACGACAGCGCCGACGTGTGGAGCTTTAACTACGGTCAGGGACAATACATGTCCTTTACAGCCCACTAGGTGAATGTGGTTCCTGCACAGCCACACCAGCAACGCCGTTGGCCCTGCGACAATGTCCGCCTCAGCCTCCTCATCCTCCACCGTGTCCTCAGCCTCCACTGCAGGGACAATTCACAGTGCCCTTCCAGCATACAACATGTGTAGGGCACGGCGGTGTCACGCTGTTCTGTACCTCGTTTGTCTGGGCAAACAGAGTCACACAGGGGAGGAACTGCTCCATGTCCTTCATCAAGAAATTGAATCCTGGCTTTCTCCGCGAAAACTCAAAATCGGAACCATGGGGACCGACAACGGGAAGAACATGGTGTCGGCTCTGCATCAAGGAGGGCTGAGCCATGCGCCCTTCATGGCACACGTGTTCAATTTGGTTGTTAAGCGGTTCCTGGAGTCTTCCACTAATCTGCAAGACATCATAAAAATGGTCAGGAAACTTTGCATGCACTTCAGCCACTAGTACACCGCAAAGCACACCTTCCTTGAGCTGCAGTTGCAGAATGGCATCCCCCAACATAGGCTGATATGCGACATTTCCACCCATTGGAATTCCACCCTTCATATGTTGGACCGACTTTACAAACAGAGAAAGGACATAAGCGATTTCTTGATGATCCAAGCGGACAGGAGTACTCCACTGTGTAACTTCGATGTCAGCCAGTGGCAGCTCATTCGTGACACCTGCCGTTTTCTCAGGTGTCACGAGGAGGCCACGTTATTTGTCAGTCGCCAGGACTATGGGATGAACAACGTCCTTCCACTGCTTCATGTCCGGTAACAGATGCTGGTAAATCTGGCTGGTCAGGTGACTGGAGACATGGCGCCTAGATCTCATGGCCACATGAGCTCTGTGGGGGCTGAACTGGAGGAGGACAGTTCCAGCTCCATCAGCAGCAACTTGAGTCGAGAGTCGCTGATGAGCAGCTTTCTTCACCCGCCTAGTGAAGAAACTACTCACCAGCAGCAGCTAGACCTGGATCAGGACCTGAACCAGCAGGTGGTAGCATACTTAGACAGCACCTTGCCATCCCACATTGAAGATCTACTGGACTACTGGGCAGCCAAACTGGAGTTGTGGCCGTGACTGGAAGAGTTTTCCCTGGAAAAGCTGTCCTTCAGCTGGTACTGGTATTGCCACTCACCTCCCCACTCTGTGGTCTCCTGATGCTGCTGCTGCCACCTCTACACTATGTCACCTTGCCACTCTGTGGTCTCCTGATGCTGCTATCTCCTCCACACTATGTCACCTTGCCACTCTGTGGTCTCCTGATGCTGCTGCCACCTCCACACTATGTCACCTTGCCACTCTGTGGTCTCATGATGCTGCTGCCACCTCCACACTATGTCACCTTGCCACTCTGTATTCTCCTGATGCTGCTGCCACCTCCACACTATGTCACCTTGCCACTCTGTTGTCTCCTGATGATGCTGCCACCTCCACACTATGTCACCTTGCCACTCTGTGGTCTCCTGATGCTGCTGCCATCTCCACACTATGTCACCTTGCCACTCTGTGGTCTCCTGATGCTGCTGCCACCTCCACACTGTCATTGTGCCACCCTGTGGCCTCCTCCTGATGCTGTTTCCACCTCCACATTCTGTCATTCTGCCACTCTGTGGTCTCCTCATGCTGCTGCTGCCACCTCCACACTGTCATTGTGCCACCCTGTGGCCTCCTCCTGATGCTGCTGCTGCCACCTCCACACTGTCATTGTGCCACTCGGTTGCCTCCTCCTGATGCTGCTGCCATCACCTGCACACTCTGTAATTGTGCCACTCTGTGGCCTCCTGATGCTGCTGCTGCCACCTCCACACTGTCATTGTGCCACCCTGTGGCCTCCTCCTGATGCTGTTTCCACCTCCACATTCTGTCATTCTGCCACTCTGTGGTCTCCTCATGCTGCTGCTGCCACCTCCACACTGTCATTGTGCCACCCTGTGGCCTCCTCCTGATGCTGCTGCTGCCACCTCCACACTGTCATTGTGCCACTCGGTTGCCTCCTCCTGATGCTGCTGCCATCACCTGCACACTCTGTAATTGTGCCACTCTGTGGCCTCCTGATGCTGCTGCTGCCACCTCCACACTTTCATTGTGCCACTCCGTGGCCTCCTCCTGATGCTGTCGCCACCTCCAGACTTTTTCATTGGGCCACTCTGTGGTCTCCTCATGCTGTTTCCACCCTCCCCACTTTATGACTGGGCCACTATTTTGCCTTTCGGCCTGGCTGACATCATCATTTATTTGACCCTTCTTCTGATCTGTCAGAAGGAAGGAAAAATGAGATGCACAACGGATCCTATCTATGTAACAGCTGTAAGGCCTGCATGACATGGTCCCTATTTTACATCAGAATTGGCTTATAATTTGGTAGCCAAAAGCAGGAGTGGGTACAAAACACAGAAGACATGCAAATATTCCATTCACCTGTCATCTCTGTTTTGGATCCACTCCTGTTTTTTTGGGGCTTTAGCAATACTGATGGATTACTGACCAAATGCTGACCGAGTGAAGGCTGCTCCACAGACAGGATCAGTTTTTTTGGGGTTATTGTTCTGACTGATCAGAGGAAGGGCAAAATAATCAGTGACGTCAACACAAACTTACTGCTGATACCCTCACCACATCATCTTTCTGGGGGTGCTCTACTTGTATAAGCGTTTAATACAACAGGTTCTGTAGACATCTATGTGGAATCAGCTTCCGACAGTGTAAACGCAGTGCGCTTCTTCGTAACGCTAACATTGACCTGTAAGGCTGAGTTCACACTTGAGTTATTTGGTCAGTTTTGGCCCTGTAACTGCCAAAATAAGTGAAGTGTGCAGTGATTCTAAGAGCGACACCTGTCATCTGCATGTCATACTGACTCACAGTATTGTTTCACTACCACAGCAGACTCCTTATGCTTGTTACTGCAAGGCACCGTGTTCAACACCACTATAAAGGCTCTCTGCAGCCAGGAAATAGCCGTTTTTAACGGGATTCGCCACAAATAAATTCGTATCGAACCAACTTTTTTCGAAAAATTGGGCGGAACGGCCAAATCAAATTTTTGAGAAATTCGTTCATCTCTACTCTTCACATGCACCACAAATACTACATAGAGTGCTCTCCATACTTACTACTTACCACGATTGGTGAATGCAGGGATGGACTGGCCATAGACCCTACTGGGAAATTTCCCAGTGGGCCAATGCACAGGATGCCACCTGATCCTGCGTCATGGCTGCCATCTGGGAACATAACGATCTGATGCTTTCAGTATTAATTAATGTTAGGAGAACCAGGTACTTTTGCACCTGGCCGACGGCAGGTGCCCTCCTGAATTCAACTGTATCGCAGCCTCAGGAAGGTGATATAGTTGAATACTGCATCAGGGTGGAAATATTTTATGCTGCACTGTGCTATTTGGTTCTGCTGGAGTGGTATTGTGTGCTGTACTACGATATTGCTGGCCTCAACTACTTCTGTTGGACCTGCCTACTTGTGTTGCCCCACTTACAAAAATGTTTGACCCTCCTACAACATGAGGCCACTTCTAAGTTTTTTCCAGGGCCACTTTAGTTTCCCAGTCTATTCCTGGGTGACTGTGACTTGTTTTAAAAATGCATCATCCTAAAATATCTTTTATGGAGATTCACATCAATGGATAGCATGTAGCAACTGCAATCTGAATTTTAACATGCGGTTTTTAATGACTGGAGTTTTTCATTTCATTGCAGTCAATGAGAAACCAAAATGTGACCTGATCGCCGCAAAAAAAAAAAAACACTGTAGAATACCTTATAACACTATGCTATGTTTCATTGGTAACTTCTTTACTGTGTTTTTCTGACCAAAAAACTTCCATAAGAAACATAGCCTTCTGCAGCATGTGCATACAGTCATGGAGGGGAAAAACTTGTACAGAAGTTCAGCTTCCCTAAATGGAATGATTTTGGAGCATGGCTATATAGTCAGCTAATGTCAAATTCGGCATTTTATCTTAAAGGGGTTGTCACAACTCAGACATTGGGGGCATATCCTATGCAGAAGTGAACAAAGCCATATGTTCTGCCTTCATTCCCTTCAAAGTAACAAGAAATAGCATTTGTCATATTATACATTATGTTAAATTACTATTATGTTAAAGGGGTTTTCCAGGCTCTTGATATTGTTGACCTATCCTCAGGGCAAGTCATTAATATCAGATCTGTGGTGGCCCGATATCCTGCACACCCACCAATCAGCTGTTCCTTGCAGCCTCTGGCGCCAGATGTAGCACTGTGATTGGAACAGGAAGCACCGCTACTGTCAAAGTGTACTGCAGCCCAGCTCCTATTCACTTCTTTGAGAGCTGAGCTGCAGTACCACAGCTTGGCCACTACACTTTGACTGGAGCTGTGTTTCTTGTTCTCATTCACGTTGCTACTTCTAGCACTCAAGGCTGCAGGGAATAACTGATCGGTGTGGGTGCTACATGTCAGACCCTCACCAATCGGATATTGATAACCTGTCCTGAGGATAGGTCATCAATATAAGTAGCCTGGAAAACCCCTTTAATCTCCTGTTGGACATTGACTATGGACCAAAATGCTTTACAATGGAACCCAATAATATTAATAAACTTGTGTTGGAAAGATAGACAAGTCTCAGCTTGTGGCATCACTTGTTTGGGCTAAGAGCAATGCAGACATGTGTCTCTTGCTAATTTATCTCAGAGTTCAAGCTGAAACATTAAGATTAATACAATTCTTGACATTTTGATATCCTGCTGATGCAGTGGCTTTCGTAAGTCAGAAATGTCACGAAAGCCATAATTGCAATTATGTTTATGTTGCCATAGTAACAAAATATAGAGACTGCGGTGGCTGCAAAAGTTCATCATTATTATAATATCGAAAGATACAGACGACTCTGACAGCCAATCACATACCAGAACCACCAATAGCGGTCATCAGAAAGGAATGCCCAAGTAAACATAGTTATATAGTGTGCTGCTCTTGCTATTCTTAGACATTAAGAATGCCCTAAGAACAAAAAAGAAATATGAAGTTTCTGTGAAACGCCATGTCACTGCTTGTCCTCTCTGCATTCAGACGGCACAGCTGGAGTCTCTCTGTAACTGGAGATCTTACGCTCTTTTTTCTCATATGTTTTGTTCTGAGTCAGCTCCAGAGGGTGAAGGAATGTGGTAGGTGGAGTCCCTGTGCTTCCTCTGGGCAGGAAGAATGCCGCCCTGGCTTGCTGACAAATGGAAAAGGGCTACTAATTGCATGACCATGTAATCTTTGATTTTTTAAGATAAGGAGATAATAAAAATAAAAAAACTGTATTTCAAATAAATATCTGGATATGAGTTATAGTTACAAAAGGCATTATTTACTTCCCATTTCTAATATAGCACCAACATAATCCTCAGCGCTGCTCACAGATTGTAATCACATCCCAGGAACCCAACAAACCTCACAGTCATTCCCCGATGCGAACCAGACACACGCTAGGGACACAGTTACATAGAAAGAATGTTTTTTGAAGTGCAAGAGGAAAGCCACACTCATACAACAGCTTACAAACTTCATGTAGATACTGCTCTTAACTTGGATTTGAACCACTTGATCCAAGTGATATAAAGCAACAAAAACCAGAACTAAAGATATCAAAGATAGTAATAGTGTCCTTGAAAACTAGAAAGTAAATCAATTGCAGAAAAAAGGACCCTTAAAACATCAACTTTATTTAGATTACATTAAAATTTAAACCCAAAGATAGAGGTCACTATTATGGGCCATAAAAGCCCAACTAATTTAGTAGAAATAGTATCCAAATGATAACAGGTCTGATAGAAACAGATAATGAGATAAAAGGGACAGGAAATCAACAGGGTTAATGGGCAGTGCAAATTAGAGAGGGTGGGATATCCAAAGGGTAACACTTTCCCTATGGAGACCCTAGTAACACCTCAGCCCAGGGACGACCCCTGATGGTGGGGTCTCCCTGTCCTCGTACCTGTCCTACAAAACCCTGGAATGCCCTAGATGACTTAGGTTATTTATAACATCACTCTGACGCGTTTTCCCCAGATGGGTTCCTCAGGGAGTCGGTACTAGTTAGAAATAGTCCTATCAAATAGAAGATACACTTGATACACTTGTTTATTGTGGTACTTGTGGTCCGCTGCGGGCATGCTTCACTGTATGCATTTTTGCTGGGGATTGCCATTAGCAACGGGCCACAAGTGCAGGATTTGCTCCCCTGTATATATATGCACAACTGCATATGGGTTTGAGCACTTCCTGCCTGTTTAACACCACATCATTTTTTTCAGTTTGTTTGTATATAGAGATGCCTGGAGGTGTATAAACTCCTATTTAAATGTGCCTGTTTTCCATCCACAGGCTACATTTAGGTGCACCTGCGAGGCCTGGGCCATATCAGCCAGTCTTGAGTGGGACTCGCAGACTCCTCCCTCCTCCCATTGCTGGCATGGTTCCATGCTGGAGGCAACTGGTGAGTTGTCTGTGAGTCGGACCTCACGTTCCTGTAATTCGCCAAACTGGCCCCTGGTATTGCCCATACGGCACAGGTAGGTGAGTGCTAGGACCCGAGCTACTTGAGAAACCTTGGCGCGGTGCTCGGGCTCATACATGTCGGCTAATCTCTCAATTTTAACATCAGTTTGAGGGCTTAGTAAGACCGCAGAGTGCACCTGCCAGCATGAGCTTAAAGGTCATGAGCGGAGGCCTGATTAATGTGGAAGGGGCGGACACTCCTGCTACAGGCTGGTAGGCTGGCAGCGCCAGGGGGACAGGACCTAGTTGCTAGTAGTCTGTGTATAAAGTGGCCAGTTTCTACTGGTTTCCCCAGATTGTGCTGGCCTGGGATGGGGCTGGGTTCTACTGGGACTGGGTAATAGTCACTGTGTGAGTGACACTGCTGTAATGTAGCTGTACAGCATGTCACCTCAGTTTGGAGGGTTCGTATCCCTGTTTTAGAATTGACTTAGTGTCAACTACATTCACATGGCTGTGGTGCCACAGGCACGGCAGCGCCATAGCCATGTGAATGTAGCAGCCTAACTTTAAGTCAATTATCTCTTTAAAAGGGTTGTCTCATCGATATAGGTGCGGGTCCCAGTGGTGGGACCCGCACCTATAAGACAATGGGGGCATATCTTAGCAATGTGCCCCATATTGCTAGGATATGCCCCCATTGTCTTATAGGTGCGGGTCACACAGCTCAGACCCGCACCTATATCGAGAACGGAGCCCCGCAAAGTGGTGGCTGGAGGATTCCGGTCCGGCCACCACCAAGCCGGCTCCCCATAGAAGTGAATGGGAGCGTACTGCGCATGACCAGCCACTGCTCCCAATCACTTCTATGGGCTTGACGAAAATAGATGAGCCAGCGCTCGGCTATTTTCACCGGCCCCATAGAAAATGAATGTAGGGCAGCTGCGCATGCACTTATTGGATTAAAATGTATTTTCTCTGTGAGATTTCTCAGTTCTGCCATTGGGCATGGTGGGCGTGCAGGGGTCTGGTGGTGTTAGGAAACGGTATTGAGGGTAGGGGCAGGGGAGTGCTGGCAGCCTTAGTCCTGGGGGCCAAATCCAGTCAAGTGGACCATTTTTATTTTGCAGACTTTTATTTTCTTTTATACAGGAACACATTGCATTCACTGCCCCCTAATGTGGCACGTGTAGCGCGCTGCGCCAATTCTTTTGCTCACCCATTTTTCAAAGCCCCCTTCATATTTAAAAATGCGGCACGCGTATCGTGCTGCTCCGATTCTTTTGCCTGAACATTTCTAAAAGCCCAGTAGGAATGGATTTTTTTTAGCCCCACCCATTATTAAAAGCCCCTCCTACATATAATAGGCCACTCCCAACAAACACTGTACAGCTGAAATTCTATTGTTGAGGTCTGTCTCTACACATCATACGTAGAGGGGAGGGCCTGTCCTGGTTGCACTGCCTGCTTCATATTATACAATAAACGGCAGGCTACAGCCAGGAAGCTCCTCCCTCCCCTGATCCTGCTCAAGGCCTGTGGTTCCCCCCACCATCTGCCACCCACCCGTGGCCTCCTGCCCCCTTTGGTCGTCCTCACCCAGCTCTGAATCCATCATCTGCAAATGGCAGGGGGAGGAGCCGGAGCATCTCCTCTCCTACATAGTGCCACATACCTCTTACATCAAGTAATGTCGCCTTTGTTGTAGACTTTGTCTTTCCTCATCTTCTCCATTCAGACCAGACCGCCATGATGATTTTTCAGCCATCTCCCGTCTCTGCAGAGATTGACAGACAGACATTAGTTTCCCACATTTCCATCATCTTCACATCTTCTGAACACCCTTTTCTGCCACCCCCAATACTGTACTGCAGAAACAGACCCCCTGGAAATACTACTACCACACAGATAGTGCCCCCTTCAACAATTATTGCCACACAGTGCTCTAAAAAATAACTGAGCCCACACATCAATAGTATAAATAAAATGTCCCCCAAAAATAATTGTGCTAAGCTGATACTGTGCCAGGGTGCCCCCCAAAGTAACAGTACTCCCCAAAATCCCACCAATAGAAATAATTCTCTGCCAGATCACACTTAGTAGTGATAATGCCCCAACTGCTTTCCTCAGAGTTCCTGCACTTCAGATTGTCCCTCACATACAGTTTCCCATGGAAGCAGCGCCAAGTCAAGTCCCAAAACTTGGGGATCCTAATGGAATTCAAAAGCTGCAAACCAACCCCCAGATCCTGACTTGGACAATCCTTGAGAACCAGAGGCATTTGGAAATGGGTCAACTGCATCTGAGGCTCTTAAAATCCAGAATGCAAATACAGTATGTATGTAGTAGAAGGGGCAATGGTAACACCCCAACAATTCTGGGATCCCCATTGTGATTTAAATATCTATAATCTTCACATTTGTGAAATGACCAGACAGCAACATATTGAGACAACCCAAAACCTGATCACTTTTTTGTAACTGCAGTCACCCCCTATATTCTGCTCCCTTATGTTAGGGTGCATTCACATGACTGTATCCGTTTTGCAGTCCACAAATCAAAGAATCACAAAATAAAGATGTGGTCTATGTGCATCCTGCACTTTTCATGGACTATTGTTGTCCACACAATTGACAAGACTAAGACATGTTCAATAATTTTCAGCTTGAGTGTATGGATGCAGACAGTACGCAGATGACATCCATGTGCTGTCCACAGCTCAATAGAAATTAATGGGTACATTTCATGAGGTCCTTAAGCTGGAGTGCACCTTTAGTTGTCCATCTGTCTTCCTATGACATGGCGGGAACACGTATCAGGAGTAGTGATGAGCGGCAGGGGCTATATTCAAATTCACTATATTTCACAAATATTTTGTCGAATATTCGTCATATATTTGCGAATTTTGAGAATTCGAGATTATTTTATTGAATGTGATAAATCGGCAATGTAAAAATCGCGTAATGCGAATTTGTAACGCGAAATACAGGCGTGGGTCACTTTGGCTAAATTTTTCAAGCTGGTATAAGTTTCCTGAGACTGGAGAAAATGGTTGGCACGGCAGAACATTAGAATAGCTTTTCTATGCAGATAGAGTCAAGTGCTCCAATATATTCGCGATTGCGCAGTAATTAGAATATTTTATCGCACTACGTGAAACTTCACATTTTAGCGGGTCTGACTACAGATTACTGATTGGTGCACTAAGTATTGTTGTGTACTTGACATTGCTTCCTTCTCATTGGCCCACAAGCAAGAAGCAGAGAGGAATTATGTGTTCAGATGGAAAAAAATGCTGAATATTCGATATAACGAATATATAGCACTATATTCTAAATATTCGAGAATTCTCGAAAGTGACGATATTCGCAATAAAAACTCGCTATTCGAATATCCATGCTCAACACTAATCAGGAGGTAAACAACGATTTTTCTTCTAAAAAAAATAGTCACTCTATTTTTTAGCTCAGCCATTTAGAGTTATCTTGTTCCTTCCATATCAGATGGAGACACGGTCATAAGCAAAACAGCCGACTACTGATCTCCAGGTAGGGCAGCGTACATTTAAAAAAGGTGCCCTATGAGTTAAAGGGTTTCTGTGACTAGACCCCTTTAAATGCCATCTGTCAGCAGATTTGTACCTATGACACTGGCTGACCTGTGGCATGCGCACTTGGCAGCTGAAGGCATCTGTTTGTCCCATGTTCATATGTGCCCGCATTGCTGAATGATGTTTTAGCATATGCAAATGAGCTTTTAGGCGCAGCGGGGGTGTAATCGTTACGCCTAGAGGCTCTGTTCTCTCTGCAACTGTCACTGCCCCACTTTGATTGACAGAGCCAGACAGTGTAAACATCTTCACTCCTGGTCCTGTCAATCAAAGTGGAGAGGGAACAGCAGTTTCAGAGAGAGCGGAGGTGTAATGGCAATGCCCCCATTGCTCCTAGAGGCTTATTTGAATATACTGTATTAAAACACCATGTTTCTCAGCAATGCGGGCACATATGAACATGAGACCAACACAGATTCCTTCAGCTGCCAAGTGCACATATAACAGGTCAGCCAGTTTCATAGGTACAAATGTTCTGACAGAGGCACTTTAAAAAATGAATATCTATTACATGCTCTTTCTAAATCACATCAATGGGTGTTACTGCATATAGCAATGTCCTGAACCGATAAGTGCCCTTTTAAATAAAAACTGACTCTATCAAATGCTGTTTCTGGATTACATGGAACAGGGTCCAATGAAAGTGATATGCCTAGTACATAAGCATACAGTATAAGGCCTCTTGCACACAGCCGTTGTGGTTCCGTTCCGTGCATTGGGGACCGCAATTTGCGGTCCCCAATGCACAGGAAACGTCTGTGTGGCGGCCGGGATGGATCCAGACCCATTCAACTTGAATGGGTCCGTGATCCGTCCGTTCCGCAAAAAGGTAGAAAAAGTTTAACTTTTTTGTGGAACGGAAGCACAGATCGGAACCCCACGGAAGCTCTCCGTAGTGCTTCCGTGGGGTTCCGTTCTGTGCTTCCGTTCCATACCGCATCTCTGGATTTTGCGGCCGGTGCCCCGTGTATTGCGGAACCACTGTATGAGCCCACAATACGGCCACGGGAGCACAACGGCCGTGTGAAAGAAGCCTAAGTAAAAGGAAATAAATGAATTACAAACCCCTGCAAGTTAAAAGCTGACTGTGCCATATTTTTACCAAGATTTTAATATTTCTGATGTATAGAGCAAAATTTTAAAACCAATTTTTTCACTGAAGTTTTCAACTGCATTTAATGATATCCAATTGTTGTCAAAAACTGCAAGATGTTAAACAGTGCAGAAGACAAGAATTCAGTAAAAGCTGTTATATGGTCTATACGGTAAGAACGGAGGTGTCCCTCACAATTGCATTCATTGTAAACCTGTCTGATGAAGTGGCCTCTGTGCTCCCAAAGCTTCTAAGGCTACTTTCACACTGGTGTTTTGGCTTTCCGTTTGTGAGATCCGTCATGGGCTCTCACAATCGGTCCGAAACTGATCAGTTTTGCCCTAATGCATTCTGAATGGAAAAGGATCCGCTCAGGATGCATCAGTTTGCCTCCGATCAGTCTCCATTCCGCTCTGGAGGCGGACACCAAAACGCTGCTTGCAGCATTTTTCTGTCCGCTTGACGAAACTGAGCCAAACGGATCCGTCCTGGCACACAATGTAAGTCAATGGGGACGGATCCGTTTTCTATGACACAATCTGACACAATAGAAAACGGATCCGTCCTCCATTGACTTTCAATGGTGTTCAAGACGGATCCTCATGGCTATAGAAGACATAATACAACCAGATCCGTTCATGATGGATGCATGCGGTCGTATTATTGTAACGGAAGTGTTTTTCCAGATCCATGATGGATTTGCAAAAAACGCTGGTATGAAATGAAAGCAGCCTAAGCCAATAAAGGTATCATTGTAATAATATGTTTTGCCTTCTTTTTAACACTTAAAGGAAATGTGTCACCACAAATGTTATCTGACACTTAACACAAGATAGAAGCACATCTCCTTTTTATCTAATCTGTTTTTATTTTCTGATTGTAGATTTTTTTTTATTCTGTTTCCTGAACATGATTATGGGAGCAGCCATCTTTCCTGAGCTGTTCTTAACAGCATTTACACAGCATTAAAAACATTCCTTTATGGCAGCCTATGGACCATAGACACAATGGTCATGAGGGAACCTCATTGACTTCTATGGGAGAGTTTTCTAGCCATGCTCTGTGCCCTGTGCAGAGGTCATTGTACAAGGAAAGAATAGATAACTTCTGACAATCACTTATTGTGAATGGAGGATCCTGTCTTATCTATACACCGAGGTGATATCATTATAGGCAGTATTAGAGCGACAGATAAGCCGATAACTGCAGTAAAGTGATCTGTACAGACTAACACGTAACACCTATTAGGCTTAGCGACCAGTGTGAAAACTGCAGGATTTTATGTTTTTTGTTTACATATAGTCATTGACATGGAATATAAAAAATTTGTTAAAAAAATGTTAAACATAAAAACGTGATTTACACAATAGCTCATTTTCTGATGACACATTCCCTTTAAGTGTTTAGCATCACATATCTTTTTCTGGCTGACACAGTCCCATGCACATTTTCTACACAAAATATGTGAAATATATGTGAAAGATACAGCTGCTGGAGCTTTAGATTTAAGCCAGAATCCAGGCAGTGCCAGGCTATGCAGACATGTAAGCAGCTCACCACTGTATTAATCATACATAATGATATGGCTATTACTAATTAAAAACATGAATCCCCTGCTAAGCAGAAATAATAAATTTACAATCAGTTCATCTGGCGGATCAAAGCATTGTGTGATCAATTGCCATCAATGGCATGCTGCTATTCTGCATTCGGACATCATACGCATGTTCTGAATCAAGGCTACTTGGCTTAACGCTATTTGGAGTAATGCTTTATTTTCAGCCTTCATCTGGCATAACACAGTTTTCATGGAAGATTGTTTTAAGCTAAACACAGAAGTGGATCCAAATAACAGGAAAAGTATAAAGGAAAGACGGATACTTCTATTTTATATCCACTATTTTATTGGCCCCTGCATGTGTCATTCCAACCTAATAAAGAGCACCAATTTGTAAGTCTATGATGCAATCACCCACTTTACTTACTGCTTTCAAATATCATAGTATTATATAAAAATTTTTAGATAATTTATAAACATATTGATGGCAAGCTTAAAGAGGACCACTCCTGACATGTCTGTTTTAGCAGATACTTAAATTTAACAATTCGGAAGCATCTTTTCTTAGCACTCTGCATTGTGCTGATCCTCTGTTACTACACCGGGAAACTTATACATAAATTGACAGCTGGGTGTTATTAGTCGATGATGTGTCCCTACACTCACACCTGGACTGACAATGTGGTAACCAGGTAGATTCCCGGTAGGATGCACTACCAGATCACTACCATCATCAATAGGTTGCCCATCTGTGATGTGCAGCAGCCAGGGAGGGAGGTGAGAGGAGTGGTAATAGAGTCTCAATGATGGTAGTATCCATACGGTGGCAGGGAGGTGTACCCTGGTTCTCTTTTGTAATGTCCTGGAGTGCCATTACCACTTCTTTTGGCTTCCTTGCTACCATCTCCTATGTGCTAATGTATAACATCTCATGTATTTCTTGTCATTGCCTAATAATGTGCATATTTATTCCTGAAACTGTTGTGTTCATGCAATTACCTGGTCCACCAGCAGATGGCGGCAGCAATTGGCAGAGATAGTTTCTCTGGAAAGGAACCTTCTGGTTCCTTCCAGCCCTCTCTAGCGAGGGAGGAGTTCAATGTTAGGGAGAAGTTAGTGGTAGTTTAGCCTTCCCCTCCGTGGGGACAGGTCGTGTATAGCCACCCTCCGTAGGGAGAGGTTGTGTGCTGGCTAGCAGAGCACTGCCTGCTCTGCTAGGCCCAGAGGCCCTGCCTCTGAAGTCTACATGGTTGCTTGTACCCTCCTAGGCTTGCATTGCCTTCATCCAAGCTGAGCCAAAGCTTGAGGTACTCACTGCCAGGAAAATAAGTCCCTAGATTATAAGTAAGAGACAGACTACAGCTAACTTAAGTTCCAGTAGAAGAGGAAGAGTTTCCTATTTAGCCAGCCAAGCATAGCAGAACTGAGAAAGCTACCGCATAGCAGAGATGAGATTCTTGCAGAGACCAAGATATCATTTGGAAGCTGTTTGGATTACCAATTTATGCTAAGTAAAAGCAAATGTTCAATGTTACTACAAAGTCTGGACTCCATTTATTCTACTTACTCATCATCCAAGTTCAACTCCCCTTTTTGCACTGCTTCGGACCACATCACGTCTGGGATCCACGGATATCTAGGTAGGAACACCGTGACACGTGTACATAACATCTACAGAGATTGTAGGCCAACCTGCACCACTCTGGCAATCCTACCTCTGGGTACCAACATTATCATCTACAAAGGGAGCCTTGTTCTTCCGCTGCTTAATCGCAGCTGGCGTTACGTTTACTTGCTCTATAAGAGGGACATATTTCGTAGAAACCTCCTAAGGGGCGAGGGATACCCCAGACGCTGAACCAGGCCGTCGCACTTTTAGCACAACCTAGTTTTGGGGGTTCTCCTGCCTGGTAGTGGTTCAGGTTGCCCTTTATGTTGGCAGGTTTTAGAGTGCACGGCAGGGTCCCTGTGAAAACCTGAGTTGCAAGACAATGCAATCCTGTGGCGAGTCAGAGGCTGTTGCATGCAATATTGAGGCTGGCTTTGCAACAAACAACAGTTCTTTACTGGTGGTAAAGTTCAAATACAGCAGTCTTTATTATGGATGAACCAGCAGATCTTATTAAGTTTTTAATTTCCACAGTTCTCAAAGTTTCATAGGCTGCAAAGTTAGTAGACAGGCCTAGATGTTTCCTCTCTGATTCAACCTTCCTAAACGGTACTTTCTCTCTTTGATTCAGGCACAGGGGTGCAATACATATAGATCTCTCTCCCTCTCTCTTTATCTCTTTACTTCTCTCAAAATGCACAACTACTAATACCCAACTACGGGGTGTAGTGCCAGTTTGTCCCCAAGATATACCAGAATTCAAGTTTTTCTAGGTAGAGTCCAAAAACTTAATGCAACTTAGCTCCACAGGCTTTTTAACACGCACCTCTTCTCCATGGCTAGGCTAGTAAACGCCCAAATAGACACAATTTTACTTCCTTATAGGCTGGTGAAAGACAATGTCTCCAAGCTGGCTGGTAATTCCCCCAGAACTGCTTTTTTGTTTCCTCATTGTTCCTCAATCTCCATTTTTATATATTTTTTGCTTTCTTGACGTTCTCGGTCTCAGCTTCAACTCCCTTTCTACAGTGAGTCTAAGCCACTTCCTATGGGGAAGGTGTAGCAGGCCCACCTATCAACTAGCCACCAAGGCCTGATAACCCTTTGACAGCCTGTAGAAATGCACAACCATATTTCTCACACATTTTAACCCTTTTAGCAGTGGGCTGCCAGTGCACTGCACATCCCAGCCCAGCTCTTTTAAATTCTATTAGTTTGCTTTCATACCACCATCACCAGCTCCATACTGTGCTTCACTCTGACCTAAATTCTTGGTTCTGCCTCCCTCCCATGTTTTTGCTGGTACCCATGCTTCATCCTTTGGACTGCCAAAATGAATAGCAATGCTTCTTTTTTTTACTTCACTCTGGATCCCATGGGCAGGATTCCTCTATTGCCAATACCACCTTTACCAATGTGAAACTATGCAGTGCAGGAATATATCCATCACTGTTAACACCCGGTTGCAAATTTATTAACAAATTTATAGCAGCAATAACTGAGGAATAGAACAATATAGTTATATGAATAGATGCTCCAGAACTGTTATTACATGGGGGTTGTACTTTTTCTTCCATGCCCCACCATTCACCACTTTTTTGTGATGCAATTGGCACAATGATGTCATAGTGCAGCCTGCGACATTCCAGAACAGGGGACCGGCGAATATCCTTATACAGAGAGTGTGTGTACTTGGAAAATAGAAGCTGTCACTACACAGGGGGCACAACACATATGGTTCTATATACAGAAACCCTGCCAATCATCAGTTTGAGAAGGCACTGTAACGGGGTTCCAAAGGCGCACTCGGTCTCCCATCAGCCGCAGACCTGCTGCTTAGCTTCGGGAGCGAAGATCTGTGTTTGACCTTGTTCCCAGGGCGGCTTTGCTAGCTGGGAGGCTCCCTGCTCCTAGGTCTGCCTTGAGCGCCGAGCTGATCACTCAGTGCTCGACTGGTCGGTCTGTCGGTCATGTGATGCTGGCCACGTCACATGACCCTCACTCCCCACTATAAATACACGCAGCCTACTGGCCACAGGTTGCCTGTTAATTTTAGGTATCTGGTGATTGTTTTGTTCCTGCATACTTACCTGATCCTGTGTTCCCTGACGATTCTCTGCCTGCTCCTCCTGTACTGCGCATCTCTCCTGGTATCCTGACCCCGGCTTCCATCTGACGATTCTTTGCGGACTCCTGTTGTACTTCGTTTCTCTCCTGGTATTTGACCTCGGCTTTTCCTGACTATTCTCTGTTCATTCCTTAGTACTGCGTAGCTCTCTAGGTATTGACCCGGTCCGTTCACGTTCCGTTATTTGTCTTGTCTGTCTTCCCAGCACGTATCCTAAGTTAGGGACTGCCGTCTAGTTCTCCCCTGTCATTAGGACTTGCGAGGCAAGTAGGCAGGGCCAGGGGTGAGGGTGGAGCGCAGTGGTCACTATCCTCCTCCCTGTGTGTAGTGTACGTTACCGTCACAGATAAACAGGCCATAACCTAACCTCTGGTGACCCTGACTGACCATGTCTCTAACCTGACGCAGATGGTGCAGGAGCTAGGGGAGAAACTCTGTTCTTTTGAGCTAGGACAAGGTACTTCCATCCCTCAGACCTCCAGTCCACATTTAGAGCCCCAGATTAAGCTTCCTGAGCCCTTTTCTGGAGATCGGAAGAAGTTTCTTTTCTTTAAAGAAAATTGTAAACTTTTTTTCCGTTTGCGCCCCGTATCTTCTGGCCCGAGAGTCAACGCGTGGGCATTGTCATTTCCCGGTTACAGGGTGATCCCCAGGACAGGGCATTTTCTTTACCTGCTGATGCCAGTTGTTTAACATCAGTGGAGGGGTTTTTTCAGGCCCTGGGTACCCTGTATGATGAACCAGACAGGACACTGGTAGCCGAGACTGCTCTAAAAGTTCTGGTTCAGGGCGATCTACCTGCGGAGGAGTATTGCACCTAATTCAGAAGGTGGTGTGTTCCCTCAGGATGGAATGAACCAGCACTTAAGAGTCAGTTCAGGTCAGGTCTGTCTGATAACTTAAAGGATCTTCTAGTGAGTTATCAGCTTCCAGAGACTCTAGAGAAGATGATGACCCTTGTAGTCCGACTTGACCGACGGGTTAGAGAGAGACGACAGGAACGACAGTTCTCTTCTCAGATGGTGGTCCAGCCTGAGGTCTATCCCAGAAACAATGCTGAGGTCTCTACCGAAGAACCCATGCAGGTCGGCATGACTGAAGGGAATCTGCGCTGCAGACGTGGAGTGTGTTTTTACTGTGGAGATCCTGACCATTGGATCAACCAGTGTCCAAAGAAGGCCTTCTCCGTTAAGTCTCCCAAGGCAAGGCAACCTAAAGACCAGGTACACCCTGATATTACGAAATGTAAGCTTTTGGTACCTATAACAATATCTCTGGGGGTTAATAAATGGCCGGGTAAGGCCTTTATTGACTCTGGTTCAGCGGCCAGCTTTATTGATTCTGAGTACGCCATTAGACTGTGTATTCCAATTTTTTCTCTTCCTACACCTATCCATGTCATGGCTATTGACGCCACTCCCCTGGTAGGTGGTATGGTGAGGTCATGTACCTCAAAGATTTCTTTAACCGTGGGGGTGTGCCACTCTGAGAAATGTTCCCTCTTACCTGTTGAGGTGGTACTAGGGTTGCCTTGGCTTCGATTACACAACCCCACTATTGATTGGTCCAGGGGGTAGTTGGTGAAATGGGGACCAAAGTGTGACTCGTGCTTGTCTGTGGTACAAGCTGGGGTCTCAGTAGAATCTGATATATTACCCACGGTCATTAGGGAATATTCTGATGTGTTCTCATCACCTACCCCGGAGGTTCTACCACCCCATAGACCTTATGATTGCGGCATAGAGTTAGTAAAAGGTGCCAGGTTTCCTAAGGGGCGTATTTATAATCTCTCTCAGCCCGAACGCAAGGCCATGGAGGATTATATTAAGGAAAGCCTCGGTAAGGGGCACATTAGACCTTCTGTCTCTCCTATGGGAGCAGGGTTTTTCTTCGTTAAGAAGAAGGATGGTGGTCTTAGGCCTTGTATCGATTACCAGAAATTGAATAAGATCACTATCCAGAATAGATACTCTCTCCCATTGATTCCGGATTTATTTAACCAGGTTCTGGGGGCAACTTGGTTTTCTAAGATTGACCTGAAAGTGGCATATAATCTAATCCGAATCAAGGAGGGAGACGAATGGAAGACGGCGTTCAATACTCCGGCAGGGCACTTTGAATATCAGGTTATGCCTTTTGGACTCAGCAATGCCCCAGCTGTGTTCCAAAACTTTATGAATGATATTCTTAGAGAGTTTTTAGGTAAATTTGTCATTGTCTATCTTGACGACATTTTGATATTTTCTCCTGATTTCAAATCTCATGTGTCTCATGTTAGACAAGTATTAGAGGTGTTGAGGGAGAATCAGTTGTCCGCTAAACAAGAGAAATGTGTCTTTGGTGTACAGGAGATACTGTTTCTAGGGCATGTCCTGACCCCTCACGCCTTCAAGATGGATCCTGGTAAGGTACTAGATATTAAGGAATGGGTAATGCCTTCATCCTTAAAGGCCTTACAACGGTTCTTAGGTTTTGCCAATTACTACCGTAAATCTATTAAGAATTTTTCAGTAATTGCTAAACCGTTGACCGACCTTACTAAGAAAGGGGCGGATTTGGAGAACTGGTCTACTGAGGCCATTACTTCGTTTGAAACACTAAAAAAGGCATTCAGTAGCGCTCCCATTCTGATCCAGCCAGATCAGGAGAGACCTTTTATTGTGGAGGTGGATGCGTCTGAGGACGGCGCAGGAGCAGTCCTTTCACAAGGTCCTGCTAGTCTAACTAACCTAAGACCGTGTGCATTCTTTTCCAGAAAATTTTCTTCAACCGAGAGAAACTACGACATAGGGAATCGGGAGTTGCTGGCCATTAAGTGGGCATTTGAGGAGTGGAGGCATTTTCTGGAGGGTGCAAGGCATTGTGTAACTGTTGTCACTGACCATAAGAACCTTATGTTTCTCAAATCTGCTAAGAGGTTGAATCCCCATCAGGCTAGATGGGCACTGTTTTTTACTCGTTTGGAATTCTCCATTACTTTCAGGCCTAGAAGTAAAAACGTGAAGGCTGATGCATTATCTCGGAGCTTCCATGCTTTTCAGCCTACAGAGGCACCGCCTGAATCCATCCTACCAGCAAATATCTTCGTAGCAGCCTTAACCCAAGATATCTCGGCTCTCATTAAGGCTGAACAACATCTGGCACCGGCAACCACCCCAACAGATAAGTTGTTTGTTCCCATACAATTTTGTCTCCAGCTGTTGGGTGAGTGTCATGATTCTGCCTTTTGTGGACATCCTGGTTTTGAGGGCACTAGAGAGCTGGTTTCTAGATCCTATTGGTGGCCCACTCTATTTAGGGATGTCAAGTCCTACGTGTCAGCCTGTGAGGTTTGTGCTAGGTCTAAGACACCTAGGACTCGCCCTGCTGGTAACCTACGACCCCTACCCATTCCCAGTAGACCCTGGTCCCATATCTCGATGGACTTTATTACTGAACTGCCGCCGACGGAGGGTAAGACTGTGGTTTGGGTAGTGGTCGATAGGTTTAGCAAGATGGTTCATCTCATTTCTCTGTCTAAACTCCCGAATGCCAAAACCCTGGCATCTATTTTTGTGAAAGAAATTGTACGGTTACATGGTATCCCGGAAAATATTGTATCTGACAGGGGTGTGCAGTTTGTGTCCAAATTTTGGAGGGCTTTTTGTCAAAGATGTCAGATTTTGTTGTCTTTTGTAATGGGCAGACTGAACGCCTTAATCAGTCTGTGGAACAATTCCTGAGGTCGTGTGTTGCTGATGACCAGCAATTATGGGTTAAATACCTTCCGTTGGCTGAATTTGCTTTGAATAACCGTGTTAATTCTTCTGCTGGGGTCTCCCCTTTCTTTTGTAACCATGGTTTTCATCCCCGTTTTCATTCTGGGTCATCCGTCTCCTCCTCTAACCCTGAGGCGGATAGGCTCTCTTCTGAACTGTGCACAGTTTGGGCCCGGGTTCAAATGAACCTAGAAAAGGCTCAAAGTTCTCAAAGACTCAAAGCCAATAGGAAACGTTCAAGGGGCACGAATTTTCTGGTTGGGGATAAGGTGTGGTTATCCTCCAAGAGTCTCTCTCTCAAGGTAGATTCTAAAAAATTTGCTCCTCGTTTTATTGGACCATATAAGATCATGGAGGTGATTAACCCAGTATCGTTTAGGTTGGAGCTGCCCGAGTCATTCCACATTCATAATGTGTTCCATAAATCTCTACTTAAAAGATATGTTGAACCAGTAGTACCATCAAAAGCTTCGCCTCTGCCGGTTCTTGTTAATGATGCTGTTGAGTATGTGGTGTCTAAAATAGTGGATGTCAGGAAGGTGTGTAATTCCTTGCAGTACCTGATTCACTGGAAGGGGTATGGACCTGAAGAGAGATCTTGGGTACCTGCCAGGGAGGTTCATGCTCCTAGACTTGTTCGAAAATTTCATTTAGAACACCCTGAAAGGCCATCGACTGAAGTCTTGGGTCCGGTGGCCCCTTGTAAAAGGGGGGGTACTGTAACGGGGTGCCGAAGGCGCACTTGGTCTCCCATCAGCCGCACACCTGCTGCTTAGCTTTGGGAGCGAGGATCTGTGTTTAACCTTGTTCCCAGGGCAGCTTTGCTAGCTGGGAGGCTCCCTGCTCCTAGGTCTGCCTTGAGCGCCGAGCTGATCACTCGGTGCTCGACTGGTCGGTCTGTCGGTCATGTGATGCTGGCCACGTCACATGACCCTCACTCCCCACTATAAATACACGCAGCCTGCTGGCCACAGGTTGCCTGTTAATTTTAGATATCTGGTGATTGTTTTGTTCCTGCATACTTATCTGATCCTGTGTTCCCTGACGATTCTCTGCCTGCTCCTCCTGTACTGCGCATCTCACCTGGTATCCTGACCCCGGCTTCCATCTGACGATTCTTTGCGGACTCCTGTTGTACTTCGTTTCTCTCCTGGTATTTGACCTCGGCTTTTCCTGACTATTCTCTGCTTATTCCTTAGTACTGCGTAGCTCTCTAGGTATTGACCCGGTCTGTTCACGTTCTGTTATTTGTCTTGTCTGTCTTCCCAGCACGTATCCTAAGTTAGGGACTGCCGTCTAGTTGTCCCCTGTCATTAGGACTTGCGAGGCAAGTAGGCAGGGCCAGGGGTGAGGGTGGAGCGCAGTGGTCACTTCCCTCCCCCCTGTGTGTGTGTGTACGTTACCATCACAGGCACAAGCGCTCACAGTAGTGTTGCGGCCTTCTCTAGGCTTTCCCTAGGCCATGTGACGTCACTTTCATCACATGACCTAGACGCAGCTCAGCCCCATTTACTTCAATGGATAGCGATGGCTGCGATACCAAGCCTAGCCATTATACAATATACGGCGCTGTGCTTCGTAAGCACAGAGAAGGCTGCGGCACTCACAGGTGCGCCAGTGCCTTCTCAAACAGCTGATCAGTGGGCGTCCCAGGTGTCGAAGATACCAGAGGATAGGTCATCAGTATATAAGGCTCAGGTAACCCTTTTAAGTTTTCACAAGCGCTATAAAAACTTTAGGCTGCACTGATTGGTTGCCAAGAATCATAATATTTATTTCACAAATCCTAATGTGTATTGCAATGTGTGAGTACATAGAGTCCAGTACAGTAAACTGCAGACCTCCTTTAATGTGTCTTTATAGACATTGCGAATACAACACTAAACCTCACCCCAGAAATTATTTATCCAGAAAATGAAACTCGCATACTGATTGCAGATCCTACTGATAAAATACATCAAAAGCCCTTTAAATTGCATGAAAAATCTAAGACAAGGCTTGATAGGAAAGATTGAGCTGTAACGTTATATAAAAATCATTTTTTTTACGCTGCTGAGTTCTATCAGTAATTGTGATACCCATTGTTCCTTTACAATATGTCTTGGCAGAAATTAGCATTTTGAAAGCACAGTTGCCTGCAGTTCATATTATTGTAAGTGTTTGCTGATGGAAGTGGGAACGTGTGGGTGTATGAACTACGGTACTTTTCTCACGCTTAGCTGAACAAATTGCATAATATGAAAGGATTAAGGTTCAAGAGATCCCTGTTAAGGGAATCAAAAATAAAGGGAGATCAACTCATTATGTTTTCATAGTATATTTTTAGCTGATTCAGTTTATGACGGCGGAAACGTAAGCTGGATTTTCTAATGTAACCTGGGTGGAAATGTAACAACCAGAAAAACAAACAGAAAACTTAAATATCCTCAGTGTATTATGCAAGGTCTATAGGGCAGGGCATGAGAGACAGATTCTTTTTTCTGTCAATTTCTGTGTCAGATCCTTCAGGTGTTTTGCCTGATGTTTTCCTTTAGGGCTCATGCACACGACTGTATGTATTTTGCGGAACAGCTGGCCCTTAAAAGAACAGTACTACCCTTGTCCGTAATGGTTCTATTTTTTTGCGGAATGGAAATATGGACATAAGGAAATGGAATGCACACGGAGTAACTTCAGTTTTTTTTTGCGGACCCATTGAAATTAATGGTTCCGCATACGGTCCGCAAAAAACACGGAAAGAAAATACGTTTGTGTGCATGAGCCCTTAGGCCAAACCAAACACTGTTCCTCTGAGCCAAACTCACAGCATCATAAAGACTTACAACGATGCAAGTTTCTGCCTCACCGAAAGTCTACTGTACTGTACTGATATAATGCCGTGAGTTTCATACACCAGTCTTGATCTAGTATGCTCTAGAGTTAAATGCACATAACATATGAACAGGCACAGGTCTCTGGATAAATTAGGCACATCTTTCGACTCAGTGGTAGCCTTGAGCTATAATTACGCTAGTTTCTTTATACAAAATTTGCAATGCTGCACAAAAAAATTGGCAAGAGTGGCGCAAACCCACAATGGTCTCGCTTTTTGTACACAAATTTGTGGCTCTTTGATGACATTTTTCTACTGAACAGAGATTGATAAATTCCCACTCATGGACTTATATCCACATTTTATACATTGAGTTATTTCAACATTTATAAAAATTTACATGAGCTTCTTAATACACGTTTTAATCACTGTATATTACTGTATAAGCCCATTTTCCACTTCATGTCAACCTCTTTTAAGTGGGTCTCTACTCTATTAGGTACAACGCTGCATGGTCACCATCTCTGCCACAACACAGAACCTGCAGGGAGAGTGGCGCAGCAGCCCAATAGCATCCCTGCTGCCAGATTAAGCCCTCTTGGCTCTGGGCCACTTTACTCCACAAGCACAGCACTACAGAAAGAGAGGCCAATGTACAGCACAACAACTGTCAGGACAATCACATGCTCATCAGTGAAGGAGACCTCTGCATTTACATGCAGCAATCTTCTCCACAGTATGGGGAGGAGCGATAGCTAATGCCATCGCTCTTCACCCTACAGAAGCGTTGTTTGCAAAGAATCATTTAGGTGACCACATGAATGATCCAATTGCCCGATGAACAAACGTTTCGCTCGTTCTTTGGGTAATGGGTGGCAACTTTACACCAGCGGATGATCGCTAAAGGGTGTTCCTCGGAATGCATTTTAGCGATTATCTGTCCGATGTTTGGGCAATATAAAGGCCCTTTAATCAAAATATCACAAAACCACAGTGTATAAACGAACAGTGTATAATGTGATGGAAAAATGAATCTAGCCAGCAAAGAGGCAATATGGACAATCACAATACATTAGCAAGTGTCTTGTATTAACTTTCTCTACATGATAAATGCCACTTGCTGAAGTGAGACAACCCCTTTAAGTCTCAGACAAATCTATTTAAGAGCTGTGATTTGGCTATAAAAAAAATTACAGACAGTTCACAAGCAAGTCTAAGGCCTCTTTCACACGGGCGTTGCGGAAAAATGTGCGGTGGCGTTGCGGGAACACCTGCGATTTTTCCGCGCAAGTGCAAAACATTGTAATGCGTTTTGCACTCAAGTGAGAAAAATCATGCATGTTTGGTACCCAAACCTGAACTTCTTCACAGAAGTTCGGGCTTGGGATCGGTGTTGTGTAGATGTTATTATTTTCCCTTATAACATGGTTATAAGGGAAAATAATAGCATTCTGAATACAGAATGCTTAGTAGGTGATCAATTGAGGGTTAAAAAAAAATAAAAAAATTAACTCACCTTCTCCTCTTGTTCACGTAGTTCCCGGTCTCTTCTTTACTTCTTTAATCATGAGCTGTGGGCTAAAGGACCTTTGGTGACGTCAGATCACATGCTCCAATCACATGGTCCATCACCGTGGTGATGGACCATGTGATTGGAGCATGTGATTTGACGTCACCACAGGTCCTAGCCGGTAGTTCATCTTTTAAGAAGTAAAGAAGAGACCGGGAACTACGCGAACAAGAGGAGAAGGTGAGTTAATTTTTTTATATTTTTTTAACCCTCAATTGATCACCTAGTAAGCATTCTGTATTCAGAATGCTATTATTTTCCCTTATAACCATGTTATAAGGGAAAATAATACAGTGAATAGACTGTCACCTAGCAACCATGCGTGAAAATCGCACCGCATCCGCACTTGCTTGCGGATGCTTGCGATTTTCACGCAACCCCATTCACCTCTATGGGGCCTGCATTGCGTGAAAAACGCAGAATATAGAGCATTCTGCGATTTTCACGCAACGCACAAGTGATGCGTGAAAATCACCGCTCATGTGAACAGCCCCATAGAAATGAATGGGTCGGTATTCAGTGCGGGTGCAATGCGTTCAACTCACAGATCGCATCCGCGCGGAATACTCGCCCGTGTGAAAGGGGCCTAAAGGCCCCATTGTAATGCCTGACTGTAGGGCACACTGTCGCTAACAAGCGTTCGTAGGAATGCTCGTTAGCATTAATCTGTCAGGTAATAAGATTGTTAATGTGGACACTGAAATCATTGTTTACTGGCAGCAGATTGTGCCATCTAGACAGCATTCTGCTGCCGGCAAACAAGTCTGTATGGGGAAGAGCAATGGAATTAGCGATCAATCCTGCCCATACCATGGAGGAGATCACTGCATGTAAATGTCTCCTTCACTGATCAGCTGGCGATTGCTGAGAAGGAACACTTCCTTCCCTAACTGCTTAGTTGAGCAGTATAAAGAGGCTATCAGTCACATGTAAATCACATTGTAGTCTATCATGGTTTACATTAATCCAGCAGGTTTGTGATTTTAGTGACAGTCATGTCATGGTTCGCAATCTAGAATTACAATGTCATAATGTGACAATGGGATACTTCATGTCACGTGACCAAAGTCACTGTGTAAACCTAAAAAGTATACACCATAATATTTTGATTTTGAGGAACCAATTCCAAAAACATGGGGCTAGGTCTCTGGGAGATAGAGAAACATGGACCAAGCCACCTCTCCAAAGCCTAGGTATTAGGTTCAAGTCAAGACATTGACTTGGCATGTTCAAAAGTAATCTCTATTCCTCCTCAGCTATTCATATATAGCCTCGCACTGTGTGTCTTTTTGCTTAATTCAATAGCTTATAAACAGATTAAACATTTTCCTTAAGAATTTTTAAATTGCTCCATGTTGAAGTACACAGGTATGAAAGCAAGAGTCAGCAGTTACAATGAGGCTTTGTCACCATAGGAAATTGGTAGTATATGACATTAAAGGGGTTGTCTTACCTTAGCAAGTGGCATTTATCATATAATACAAGCCACTCACTAATGTATTGTGATTGTCCATATTGCTTCCTTTGCTGACTGGATTCATTTTTCCATCACATTATACACTGCTCGTTTCCATGATTACGAACACCCTACAATCCAGCAGTGGTGGCCGTGCTTGCACACTACAGTAAAAAGCACCGGCCTCTCTAGGGGCTGGGACTGTGATAGCACACATAGGCTAGTGCTTTTTCCTATAGTATGTAAGCACGACCACTGCTACTGGATTACAGGGTGTGGTCATAACCATAGAAATGAGAAGCGTATAATGTGATGGAAAAATGAATCCAGCCAGCAAAGGAAGCAATATGGACAATCACAATACATTAGTAAGTGCCTTATATTAACTTTCTCTACATGATAAATGCCATTTGCTGTAGTGAGACAACCCTTATTGTAGTGAGACAAACATTATTATGTTTCAGCCTTACAATATACATTGTGTTTAGTAGTTTAGAAGTAAAAGATTAAGACTCTTGATGGGGTCTGCGCTGCAAGAGGAGCCATGTAATTTAATTATAATAAGGCGCAAGCCTTGTCATAAATTACATGACTCCTCCAACAGAATGTGTACCAGATAGTTCAGTCATTATTTATTCCAGATTCTGGCATAAATAATGATAAATGAGCCAGGCCGGAGCCCTGCACACATTCCACCCAAGCGGACTTGCATCTTTTCTACACCAAAAACAGGCATAGGGAAAATAATACGTTTTCTCCTAAGGGTCTTGCTATGTATTTCTTTAATTTGTCAGAACAAAATCCTTCACAATGAGAACTCTGAGCTAGAAGTTTGCTATCAGCTGTGGTTACTCTTCTTCCTCTAAATAGTGGTGAATGGGTTTGGCATACTTTCAGCAGTACAACCCCACCACACAGCACTAGAGTCTGGCTGTATGTATTAATGTATCAATGTAATTGTTAATGTTTTACCTATAAATCTATGCACTAAATAACTTTCTATCTCTAATCTTATCTCCTATTTGTCCCATAGTATAATCCTGCTACCCACTTTTTTTCCTACTTATCTCCAATTTTACACTTTGCTGGAGATGTACAAGATTAAAGGAGTTGTCTCGCCATTAAATATAATGCAGCATGAAAAAAAAGTTAATTTTGCAATTTATTTTCTAATACAGAAATGCTCCAGTCGTGAGATATGTTCACTACTTCATTATATTGGCACCCCTTGGTGTTTAATCTTACTGTGGTGGTCGCACATACAAAGCTGTTACAATTACAGGGAAAGAGCTTCAGCAGAGAGGACCCACCCCTGAGCTGGGATAAGAAGAGAGCTGCAGCAGAAAGGACCCTCCCCCAAGACGTGAGCTTGAAATAAATCTAGTAGAGCCAGTAGAGGTAGAACATAAAGTGCGTCACTCACCAGTCACTAAAATCATTTATTTGTTACAATAAAAGACAAAAACTTGCATAGGATGCATCTTGCGTATTTGAACAAGACAACAGCCATTTCACGGCCCACCAGAGTACCAGAGGATCCCCCGGTGAACCCACCATGTGATGCGATAGCAGGTCCTAAAAGTCCAAGAGTAAAAAGTCCATTTGGAGCTACTTTTGCAGATAATCACTTCATTATTAATGAAATAGTGGTTGGGCCCTGAGAATAGTTTCCTCTGGTGGCCCCAATGAGTTATATTCATTAACCAATTGTCCCTATGCTCTACAAATCTACATCTCACGTATATCTTTTATTGTATGATTCTTTCTAAAAGCAAATTAAAGGTTTTTGGGAAGCGATTTCTTTCATACTATTATCGCTTTTTAATATTCCACAATTTTTGAAACTAGCATTACGAATTGCTGCTGCCATTGGGCTATATTTAAAGGAGAAAGCAAAATGTCTTTGAGTGGCATAGCTCCTGGTTAACAATCCCTGCGGTCCGTGTATGGTCTACATCTTTTTGTCAATCAATTAACTTCAAGGGGTCCGTGGCATGCATTTTGGACATATTGAAGTCAATGGGTCCTCTGAAAATGCATATCCAACATGAACAGTATCCATAATTTGCAGGTCCACTATTTTGAGACTGCAAAATACATATGGTCATGTGTATGAGCCCTTAAAGGGCACCTGTCGTAAGATTTGCATCAATGAAACTGACTGATCTTAATGGACTTATGTCTTTTTTCAACTGTATTATCTATGTAACTATGAAACTATCTGTTGCATGTGATCTTGGCAGCTGAAGGCATCTGTGTTAGGCCAATGTTCATATAAGCCCACATTACTGAGAAAAATGAAGTTTTAATATATGCAAATGAGCCTCTAGGAGCATTGGTGGCATTGCCTTTTACACTTTGATGATAAAGTAGCCTCCTTGACTGTAGACGTCTCAGAGATGAAGATTCTCTGAGCTCAGGCCTAGCACTGTGTAGCTTGCACATGTAGCTCTTAACTGTTTCTCAGGCAGAACTAGACGTAGACTGACTAAAACGGGGGGGGGGACCCAAGTCCATTTCCTGGCAACCCAACAGGATGAACCAAGGTATTAACCCTTAATTGACTATACAGTGCCGTAAGGTATGTAAACATAGCAAATCACAACCTCTAACTTGGTAATATAATATTACATTAGCAGTGACCCTGTTCTGGGGTTATGCATCTATATATTCTGTGTTCCTGGTCTGGCATTACTGGCAGAATAGCAATTTGCTAAATATTGTAGTCAAAATATTATAATACTTGAACATTAAGTCATCTGAATATGCCTTGGAAAATGCATTACATCAGCTATAATACCCAGGGCACGCGATCTGGGGCACATCTTGACCCTCACTGCTCTAATGATCACAGCACAATATAAATGCTCATTGTGTTTTACACAACATGTGACTTCTCCTGGTATGATTGCTGTAATTTTCCTTCCAGCGACTACTGCAGTCAACCCTCTGAAGATCAAAGTGTCCCTTAGGATTCGCCCTTAGTGAACAATAGAATTAATGTCATAAATTAGAGAGCATGTCTTCTGACAAAGCAAACATATGTAAGATACCAGCTTCTCTTTGTCTTACGACACAACAGTGGGTTGGAAACCGGTGACTTCTGAGGACGTGTGATAACCTTATTTAGACATCTGAGTGCATTAGGAGACATTTCCTGATCTCCAAAACCAGACAGAACTGGTAACCATAATGAACGATGGCGACGATGTCTGATCTAATGCGCTGTAATAGAGTGCACTCTCCTGACATTTTAGAAGAACACACTCCCACTCCTTCTGTAATGCTTTTGTGAATTAGGCATATACAGAAAATATGTGGGTGTCATATATTACTTTTATCTTAAAGAGAAATTGCCTTTTACTAACAAGTATGCTGAACACTCAGGCTTTGCTTCTCTGAAGCAGTCTCTGAAGCAATTTCATGAAGAAGTCTCGATCTTATCAAAGATCACCACTTCCTGCTATGGCTACAGGCACTTCATACTATCAGTCAGAAGAACGTGGAGTCTGGCAAGTGACAACAAAGAGCAGTGGTGACCTCTTCTGGCCAAGGAGTATTATTTGCCCTGAGGAAAGCAGGACTGATGTACAGTAAAGACTTTAGGCAAAGATTAATGACAAAAAAAACACTTAAGAGGACCCGTCAGCTCTCCTGTCTTGTCTGTTTTACTACAGGTGAAACTCGAAAAATTAGAATATCGTGCAAAGTTCATTTATTTCAGTAATGCAACTTAAAAGGTGAAACTAACATATGAGATAGACTCATTACATGCAAAGCGAGATATTTCAAGCCTTTATTTGTTATAATCTGGATGATTATGGCTTACAGATTATGAAAACCCCAAATATTGAACCTTTTCACAATATTCTAATTTTAACAAAATCACTGAATGTCAGGATATTCCAAAGACAGTTGCTGAATCAACATAAATATCACTGAGGGTAACATCCTAAAAATCTACATACAGTATAAAATACAAGAATTAATAAATACGGTCACCAACTGGACCATGATATCCATAGTACATAAAGCTGTCAATACAATGGACGGCTAGCAAGGATACTCAGCGGATGGCAGGACAATCAAAACTAAATACCTTAGGAAGGATAGTCAAAATATGATATATCTATCCCTGATCTTGCCCTTACCACCACTGCTCAGCCCAGAGATACAACTTGATGGTAGGTGTACTCTGTCCATGTACCTAGGCTAACTTGTCCTTATACAACCCTATCAATTACTGACACAACGTACAGTGTCCTGGACCTGACCATGATATCTAGTGCAATAAGCTGTCAATACACTGGACGGTTAGCAAAAAATCAGGACAAGATGCATTTGGGACAGAAAAATGGAGATATAAAATATCTGTCCCTATTCTTGCTCTTACCAACACTGCTCAGACCAGAGATACACCTTGAAGGTAGGTGTACTCTGTCCACATACCTGGGATAACCTGTCCTAAAGCAGCCCTATCACTTTCTGACACAACGTACAATATCCCAACGCGTTTCCCCTTATAGATTATCAAAGGTTCATCAGGGGACCTCTAGTATCAGTATGGTAATAGGATGCCATATACAAAAATAGTAAATAGATAAATAATAAATTACTGGAGCGCCCCAGACAAAAATGCATCTGTGATGAGATAAAGAAGACACATGGATAAAATACTTATACAGTGTGTGAATACCAACGTATACTTGATATAAATCGAGTGCCAGTTACATAGTTTAACATCACTGTATTGCACCAAAGAAACTTAGCTGATTTAAGTAGATGTGAAGATAAATCACATCCTCTCACAGATGCAGGATGCGTAGCTGGGGGGCTCCAGGGGTCCAAAAATAACTCCATTTTGCCAGGGAGATGGGCTTTCATTTAAATGATAAAGTACTGGGCGAGCCTACTGGTGAGCCTTCCCCTAGAATCCACCCCTCATAGTCCCGTGATCGGGGTTAATAGCCACTGTTAGGTGAAAACAAACAGACCTCCTATAAGGGAGTCTGCGGTTTTGGTTCCCTTGCGGGCAGATACGGTGGGTCGTCCGCATGGGCGCCGGAGGGGATCTCTGAGGCAGACTTGCCGGGCTGATGGCAATACGTCGCGGCCGGTCCTGCCTCCGATGTCTCCTGCGGGTTCCGTTCCGGCGTCCATGCTGGCGCAATCCCGTGCCGAGTCTGTTGGGCGTGCACGCCCGAGGGGTGATTTGCAAAGGAATGCGTGGCCGAGTGGCAGGTAAAGCATCTGTGCACAAATTCAAAGTTGATTAGGAATTTGCTGCACAGGTGCTATAGAGTAGGATCATCGCATGACCTATGAGGTTCTGACAAGCAGCACTCTGTGATTGGCCAGCAGGTGTTTAAAAGGTGATCTCCCTGGCTGATCAGTGCTCACTGTTGTCTCTACAACCTGGGAGTATGCTGGTTCAGATTCACTAAGTTTGTTCCATGCATGAACTCTGTGTGTCTCCATCTAGTAAATGCCTCTGGAAACCTCGTCTCTGCTCTACAATTGCACCATGTGTGGCCTCAGATCGGACCTTGGATACTTCACCGTCTTATCCTTAGGTATTTGGTTTCACGGACTCTTCTGTATGAACTTTAGCCTGGTCTGGCTTTTCTCTGACGTTTTCCCACAGAGGTTATTATTTGGACTACGTTATTTCTGTATGATTTCTGGCTTTACTGCTGTGTTTTCAATAAATCCACGTTTGTTCAGATCTTTGCCTGGTTGCTTGGGGTTCTGCAGCATTACACCTCCTCCTCAACTATCCCTACCAATAGTCTTTGGACGCTATGCGTCCCAGGACTCACTTACAGGTAAGGACTTCTCCCCTTATGCTCTCCGTGCCTCGTTCTGAGCGGGCAATGGGACGAAGAAGGTGGTGCGCTCCTCATATGCCCATCATGGAGCGCACGATCACATGACACAGAATGGCCGTGCGCTCCACGTACAGCGATCACGGACCAAAAGATGACTCAATCCAAGATAGCTGTGCGTTCCACGTGCATCGATCGTGGAACGCACAGATCTAGCGCTCAGTAGGAGGTAAAGTGTAGATGTTGGCGGCACCAAGCACATGGAAAAACGGAGCAAAGGAGGCCAGACAACAACATTCCCCTAGTATCCCCACCCCCTGCTACACCATAACAGGGTGGAGGAATTATTTAGGGAGGCATTATACGGCCAATTATATTATATATGGGGGAATATGGGAGATAGCGTGTGGGGATAATTTTATGACAGATGCATGGTCTAAATCACCAAGAACAAATCGGACCATGTCATGTACATTTCAACTGCCACAAGATATATGAAGAACGCGGTAATACCATTATAGATATATACTGATTGTTAATAATCATCAAGTGATACATAGGATAAACTGGAGGCGACTATAATATGTACAGTACATAAACCACTCCTAGGACAAAACGCACTCCTAGGACTACAGTCTTGATTCTATATGATACTACAGTAACGGTCAGATAAAGGACCGTATATTTATAATTATAAAATGACGCTTCATGCGTCGATAATTATTTCTGTCTAATAATAGAGGTGAAGCTAATAATTCTAAGACAAAACGAGCACCCCCAGATGTAACAAGAGAAGGTAAGTCTCTCATTGAGTCCCCTAGGTGACTGGGACCGGAACCTATATATCCACTTAGTTTTATTTTGGAGGATTCTACTGTCCCAGTCACCTTTTCTGGGGGAATGTCTGATCAGTTCCAGTGCGGAAAATGACAGGGATCCAAGATCTCTTTCATGACATTCACAGATGTGATTGACCACGGGAGTATTATTCTTTTTCTTGATATCATTGACGTGCTCAAGAATACGATGACGAAATTCCTAAATGTTTTCCCCACATAATACAAGGGGCAGGAGCACTGACAGAGTTATACCACCCCTTTGCTTCTACAATTAATAAAGTCCCTTACAGTATAACTTATATTTGTGGCTGAACAGATATTAACTTTCGAATTTCTAACAAAACGGCATGCCGAGCACGCCCCACAGCGAAAAGTGCCCATTGGTTTTCTGTCTAACCGTGTCCGTGCTGGAACTGGATGTGAAAAGTGGCTATGGACCAGGCGGTCCCGCAGGCTTCTACCACGTCTAAAGGTGATACTGGGACGGGGTAGCACTACATCCGCCAAATCCGGATCCATCAGGAGGATTGGCCAGTATTTGTCGATTATTTCCCTTACTCTTTGGTTTTCAACGTCATAAGTCGATATAATTCTAATGACCCCCCCAGGATCAGATTTCATAGGGACCAGAAGGGTACTTCATTCCCGTCCTTCAGCATTCTGGAAAGCACTTCTTAGGACCTGTTGGGGATTGCCTCTCGCCTTAAAGCGGTCCTGAAGCCTCCTTGATTCACAATAAAAACTCCCTGGATCTGAACAGTTTATTTTCATTCTCAAATACTGGCCGCGGGGTATCCCTTTCTTAAGGTTCAAAGGGTGATAACTGTCCCAATGAAGGAGATTGTTCATAGCAGTGGTCTTCCTGAAGGTGGTTGTGACCAATCTGTCCATCTCCTTGGTGACCCTAACATCTAGAAACGTTAGTGTGTCTGGATGAAATTCAAAGGTAAATGCCAGCCCTAGCTCATTTGTATTCAGCATCCTAACAAAGGACTTAAATTCATCAAGGTCACCATTCCAGATGACAAATACATCGTCTATATAATGTGTCCAAAAGACGATTTTGTCACACCACCTTGCTTGATTGTCAGGAAAAACCACTGTGGCAAAACTAACCTCGCCACTGGGTTTTGGAGGGGCCTGGTTGCCAGCCTCTTGCCCCAGGATTATGGGCCCTCTCATTAGCCATGCTTCCTTTGTTCACAAAGGACTTTTACTAACTTTTGAACCCCGGGTCTAATTCGTGCCATTTTGGGATATGTTAAATGTCTATGTGTACTGTAAAGGGTGGGACATTGTATGTTTGAGTGGTGATGTCTGTCCTATTGTCTCCACATGTGTATTGGCGATTTCCCTTTGTCCTGAGAGATAATTGACTTACTGCTCGGTTGTCTCCAGGACAGAGGACATTGTGTATTCTCCTGCCTGTGATAATTACATCAACCCATTGTACCATAATTATATTACAGGCAGAGGGGAGGATTTTGTCTGGGAGTGTTTTACTGTATTGTACGTGGTTATTGGTTGTTTTTACAAAACCCTGTGGGTGGTACTGATGTGTACCAATGTTATATAAGATCAATAAAAGGCACAGCTCTAAGTGACCACTGCTTGACCCTCAACACGGAGCCTCGTCTCGTTCTTGGGGGGATTCACTGTATGCTGTTAGAGACTGATTGCTAGGAGTGTAAGCCGCTTGGGTGCGTTTCCTATTCGTCTGCTAGCAGCTATTCGTGAGGTTCCGTTCGGAGTTTGGAGCATTCCCTTGTATGCCTTTACAATTGGTGGCAGCAGTGGGATATGCAGGGAATTGGGAGCCCAGTCTCCATCCCCCAGCGACCGTGTGATTTACAGGGAATTGGGAGCCCAGTCTCCATTCCCCAGCGGCAGTGTGATGTACAGGGAATTGGGAGCCCAGTCTCCATTCCCCAGCGGCAGTGTGATATGCAGGGAATTGGGAGCCCAGTCTCCATTCCCCAGCGGCCGTGTGATGTACAGGGAATTGGGAGCCCAGTCTCCATCCCCCAGCGGCAGTTTAACGCACCAAGGGGAGACAGTAAGCCCCACAACCGTGCAGATGGGACCGTGGTCTCTGCACTCACAGCACAGGGGGTAGGGACAGTCAGTCCTGTCCCCCAGCAACAGGGCTATTTAGCCAAAGGGGAGACAGTCGGTCTCCCCCCACAGCAGCATAGTGGTCTATCTAAAGGGGAGACAGTCGGTCTCTCCCTACAACAGCAGAGCGGTGTATCTAAAGGGGTGACAGTCGGTCTCCCCCTCCAACAACCAGGCTCCAACCAGGCTACTTCCGTGGTAGCGCTGGCACCAGGGCAGAGTACCGATGGTCTCTGCCCACTCAGCAACCCACCAAGGCAGTCTACCAATCCCCCACACAGCCGTGGTGAGTCACCTGGACATGGACAAGTTTATCCCTTGCTCAAGTGTAGTAACCATTTATTGTGGATGGGCTGTACTGCTGTTTCTATTTTGTGGGTGGGCTGCTGGACTAACAAGGGCACTGACCGGCAGAAGGTCAGATACCCTGTTAGTCTGTTTGGAAAAGGGGAGATGTGTGGCGAAACTAACCTCGCCACTGGGTTTTGGAGGGGCCTGGTTGCCAGCCTCTTGCCCCAGGATTATGGGCCCTCTCATCAGCCATGCTTCCTTTGTTCACAAAGGACTTTTAAAAACTTTTGAACCCCGGGTCTAATTCGTGCCATTTTGGGATATGTTAAATGTCTATGTGTACTGTAAAGGGTGGGACATTGTATGTTTGAGTGGTGATGTCTGTCCTATTGTCTCCACATGTGTATTGGCGATTTCCCTTTGTCCTGAGAGATAATTGACTTACTCCTCGGTTGTCTCCAGTACAGAGGACATTGTGTATTCTCCTGCTTGTGATAATTACATCAACCCATTGTACCATAATTATATTACAGGCAGAGGGGAGGATTTTGTGTGGGAGTGTTTTACTGTATTGTACGTGGTTATTGGTTGTTTTTACAAAACCCTGTGGGTGGTACTGATGTGTACCAATGTTATATAAGATCAATAAAACGCACAGCTCTAAGTGACCACTGCTTGACCCTCAACACGGAGCCTCGTCTCGTTCTTGGGGGGATTCACTGTATGCTGTTGGAGACTGATTGCTAGAAGTGTAAGCCGCTTGGGTGCGTTTCCTATTCGTCTGCTAGCAGCTATTCGTGAGGTTCCATTCAGAGTTTGGAGCATTCCCTTGTATGCCTTTACAACCACTTTATCCTCCCACCAGCCCAGGAGGAGATTAGCATAAGTGGGAGCACAGGGGCTCCCCATAGCAGTCCCCCTGAGCTGGTGAAAGAAGCATGAATCGGACAAGAAAAAATTATGCGTAAGAACAAACTCAAGAAGAGTCAGCACAAAATCATTATGGGAATGGTAACAGACTGTCCTTGTCTTTAGAAATTCCGCTACCGCCATCAGCTCTTTAGAGTGAGGAATAGAACTATATAATGATTCTACATCAATGCTTGCAAGAGAGCATGATGGTTCTAGATTGATGGTTTAAATTTTCCTTAGGAAGTCCATTGTGTCTCCCGTGAAAGACAGAAGCACTGAAACAAAACCCTTGAGAATCTTATCAATGTAAATACCACTGTTCTGTATTATCGAGTTCACCCCAGATACAATAGGACGACCCTTCAAGGGAGATAGACGCTTGTGGATCTTTGGTAATCCATAGAACGTAGCTATCTGGGGTGAACTCAGTCTCAGAAAGCGGTATTCAGCCTCACTGATGACACCTTTAGTAAGGCCTTCTTCAAGGATAGACACTAATTGTTTAAGGAAGACATCCGTTGGGTCAGATGTTAAGATACGGTAGCAGTCATGATCACTGAGCAGGCGTTCACACATTTGTCTGTATTGATTGCAATCCATGATCACAAGGTTACCCCCCTTGTCGGCAGATTTAATAACTATTGAGGAGTCTTTTTCTAGACCCATCAGGGCCTCTGTTTCAGAGCCAGAGAGATTTCGATATGATGGTACAGATAAGGATAGCTTCTCAATGTCCACTATAACCATTTGTAAAAAAAATGTCTATATGGTCATAATTCATAGGAGGAGGGAGTTTAGTGCTCTTTGGATGAAGGTCCGTGAATGGTCCGTGTCCTGGTTTGCGTGTTCCTTCCTCCAGAAGGTCCATAAATATTGTAAGGTCTGCCAAATCACCATCCTGAATACCAAGTTGCTCACAAATACGTTTATTATGTTTAATAAATTTATGCCATTTCAATTTCCTCAAAAACAAATGAAGATCTTTAACCCAAATAAAAGGATCAAACTTGGTTGTTGGGACAAATGACAGTCCCTTTCTTAACAAATTAATCTCGGTCTCACCTCATAAATACGCTTGCATCAAGCATGCCGAAACGAATTTTGGAAGTGATAAACAATAACAGCAGAGCTACTCATTACTGAGTTCATGTTTGGAAGTTGGATTTCTGTTTTGGGGGGGTTTATTTTTTTTTTTGGAGGTGTGGTCCTAAACTTTTGATCAGCTGAAAAACAGCCTGTTTCAGTTTATTTGTTGTTTTCATTAAATTGAATGCTCAAAAAATGTTTTGTCTCACTCCCATTTCTTCTTGTTGCATGTTGAAGCTCTACTTGGAACCTTGTTAAGATCCAGCCATGCTAAATATGATTTTTTTGCCATTTTTCAAGTGGTCTTAAACTTTTGATCAGGACTGTATTAACCCTTTCCCCTACCGTCCCCAAAGTAAATAATTGTTTACTCTGGTATCCAATGGACGTATGTGGAGGTTTACTTCTGATTCCAAAATGATCATTTCACGTGGTCACATGAGGTCATAGTGGCAGTAAAAGACCATGGAGTTTCAATAGCTATGAATGGCATCATTGTAATGATGATGGTATATTCACTATATTGTATTTCTTCATATAGAGAAGCTGTTTTTACTCACTAATGATTGTACCTACAGTAATATACTGTATATAAAAAAAATCATAGGAATCATATAATTCATTTTCACCAGGCCTTGTTTCTGTTGATCCCTAGGGATCTAATAAAAATTAACAGACACGACACCTGTCTTTCGCACTGTGCAACCTACAGAAACTAAAGTGTCTAAAGGTAGATTTGGTTTTAAGTACCATCTGTATGCTGATGACATCCAACTGTCTCTAACATCATGTGCTCTATCTGAATCTTTCAAAAACGTAACTTTTTGTCTGTCCCCCATCTACAAACCAACCTAACCCAATATTTCAATGTCAGATTGTGGCACTACCATAACCCCTGGACAGCATGTCTGCTGTCTTGGGTTTATGCTTGACTAAGATTTTTTGGCATGCTTGTGTTTCCAGCACCTCAAGAACATTTCCAGAATCCACCTCTTTCTCGTGGTGGAAACAGCCAAAAGTCTTATTGTTGCTCTGATTCATTCTCGTCCTGACTACTGTAACTCATTACTAATCGGTTTTCCCATCACTAACCTCTACCCCCTTTCAGCCAGGCTTATCTTTCTATTAAACTGCTGCTTCTAGTCAGTGCCAATTACTTCAGTGGTTGCCCATCCACCACAGAATACAATTCAAACACTGTCACCCACAAAGCTATTTCCAGTGCTGCAACTCCATACATATCCTCCTTCCTACCTGCACTCTACGTTCTGCCAGTGATCTAAGATTAACATCCTCCATAGTGTGAACCTCTTACTCTCGTCTTCAAGACATTTCATGAGCTGCTATATAAATAAAGATTATTAATATAATTATTTTATTACACCATTGTGTTCTCAAACAGCTAAAACCTTGTCTGGTGAGACCATTCCATTGCATTGGAACTGCAGTATAAAATTAATTTGAATATCCGCTCTTGTAGAGTCCACTAGAGTGGAAGCTGTTTATAAGGGACTCTGTTCTGGTTTGTAATGAGATGGAGAAACAGCTTTGATTGTCTGAACACTGTATAGATTAAATTAAATGATCTGGACTGAAATTCTGCTGTTTGGCTACAAGAAGCCGCTGTTTCCAAAACACAGCTAACAGACTGCATATATTTTCATATTCATGGGAGGTGGAGTTTCAGAGCCTGGGGAAGAAAAGGAAGCAGCCATCTTAGAGGAAGCTGAGACTGAGGAACTGAGACTGAGGAGCAAAGCTACATACACTGCGGTACCGCATGCTTGTTGGAGAGGCATTTCTTCTGTTCAGAGTCACCAGCAGATGCAGAGCAGACCTGGGTCGGTAAGATCTTGCATGCACCTCATTACAGTGTTGGCATCTAGTAACTGAGACCAGGCCTGTAGTTAGTTAGGGTCTTTGTGTCAGGCCACAAATGTTACTACTGTGTGAACTCCATAACTTAAAATGACATTTCACATTGGAGAGCTGATAAAATTCCCACAAACTCAAGCCAGGCTGACGTTTTGCTCAGGAGGAATACTCAGGCACGTGCTACAAGACCAGTTATGGGAGGGGGAATACTGTAGAGCTTTGTAAGATTGTAAGCTGTTGTTCTGCACCGCAGGCTAGCCCGTACCACACACCCATACAGTGGTTCTTGTTTTTTTAGGGTAATAACAGGTAAGGTGTGGCAGTTTAGTTGTGCCCGTCAGTAGGTAAATTACTGCATCCATTGGAGGGCGCCGTGCTGCGCAGCACAAGGGTCTCAGCCTTCGGGCTGGGTGTATGTAAATTTATTGTATGTTACCAGCATTTGTGGTTGTGTTTATTGCCACATTTAAGTAAAATTCTGTTATGGCAAAAGCTGGTGTTGGGGTTGCTTTCCTCGTTCATGACATCACTGTATCCTGGGGAGCCCACTCCGGTACATGGCTTACACTGGCTCATAGAGTTGAACATGAGAGGATGAATCGCCTCTATGAAGTCAATATTCCCATAATAAGTCATGTGAACAGAACCTGTCCTCATGAGTCAACTCCTTTCAATGTGATGAAATATTATTAGAAAAATGACTAAAGATTCTCAAAAAAAGATGACTTTGTTCATCACAAATACTGTGTAAAGTCACAGTAGATCAATACCTTCTCAGCACACTGTGTAGCTCAGAGAGGAGTTCTATCAGACAAATGATCATTTCAGCACATGGTAAGGTTAGGGGTAGCAGAGTAATCAAAATATTTCTGTACATTTTGATCGTTTTACAACTGATCCCACCAAATTCTGACTGTCCCATTGATTTATAATGGGCTATGTCACAGTTCCGCCAGCAATATCATCAAAAGTATGAAAATGCTCACCAGAAACCTACAAATGCCAGTGAGAACAGAGCCTAATTAATCAATTCTATTAAAAAGTGCTTCAGGTATAGCCATTGTTTGTTACTTTCAAATATGAATGTATTCAAATCTTTTACACATAGAAATTCTAGCTATGCAAACATGGAATTTTCTTTCCCCAAGCCTACATATGTAGGCCTCATGACATCCGTGTGCTGTCCATTAGGTTCATCTGCAATACGCAAAAAATGCAGATTAGACACAGATGCAAAAACGGTCATGTGCATGAGCCCTTTGAGGAAGTAGGGTTTTCTTGGTAACAGGGAACCTTGTAGCTGGCCAGCTAAGACCTGTCCTAGGTTGCTAACATAGCTTAGGGTACTTTCACACTAGCGTTTTTCTTTTCCGGCGCTGAGTTCCGTCCTAGGGGCTCAAATCCGGAAAAGAACTGATCAGTTTTATCCCCATGCATTCTAAATGGAGAGTCAGTCCTTCAGGATGCATCAGGATGTCTTCAGTTCAGTCTTTTTGACTGATCAGGCTTTTCAGAAAAACGTAGCATGCAGTATTTTTACCTCCGGCCAAAAAGCCTGAACACTTTGACTGTATGCCGGATCAGGCCCTTTTCCCATTGACTTGCACTAACGCCGGATCTGGCACTGTGTGTTCAGTCAAACCGGATCCGGCTTTTGCATGTTAAACCCGAAAAATGTGAAAAAAAAGTTAAAGTCCATAAATGGCGGATCCGTTTTTTCCAATTCATTTTTTCATTGTGATCAAAATCCTGATCAGGATTCAAATGTAATCCGTTTTCACACGTTTTTCCAGATCCGGCGGGCAGTTCCGGTGTCGGAATTGAACGCCGGATTAAAACAACGCTAGTGTGAAAGTAGCCTTATATGTTTATACAGCTAGAACTGCCAATAACCTTAATACAGTTCCCATGTCTGTGTGTTAAAGACAAAAGCAGAGTTATTTACAGTGACTTCATGTTTGGATGTCATATAACTGTTATACAGGGGATATAAAAAGTCTACACACCCCTGTTAAAATGTCAGGTTTCTGTGATGTAAAAAAATGAGACAAAGATAAATAATTTTAGAACTTTTTTCACCTTTAATGTGACCTATAAACTGTACAACTCGTATACGGTGGAGTAAAAGTATGCAGAGTTTACGCTCAGCTTTGGCCGAGTTACAATCCCCTATAAGCATCCTGGCTGTGATACTGATGTAAGCTGTACTCTATGCCACGTAGCGCACATAAGCATCATATACAACTTGTAATAACCTTGTCAACGGTCCTCCTCTAGGATAGGTGTACTTAGTGCAATATCTGTGTTGTTCATGGCATACATGTGGAAGTTACAAAACATGTTGCAAATCAGTTAAGATGAACTGAAGCCACAATTTTAAAATTATCTCAGTGTATACAGGGAGTGCAGAATTATTAGGCAAGTTGTATTTTTGAGGATTAATTTTATTATTGAACAACAACCATGTTCTCAATGAACCCAAAAAACTCATTAATATCAAAGCTGAATATTTTTGGAAGTAGTTTTTAGTTTGTTTTTAGTTTTAGCTATTTTAGGGGGATATCTGTGTGTGCAGGTGACTATTACTGTGCATAATTATTAGGCAACTTAACAAAAAACAAATATATACCCATTTCAATTATTTATTTTTACCAGTGAAACCAATATAACATCTCAACATTCACAAATATACATTTCTGACATTCAAAAACAAAACAAAAGCAGATCAGTGACCAATATAGCCACCTTTCTTTGCAAGGACACTCAAAAGCCTGCCATCCATGCATTCTGTCAGTGTTTTGATCTGTTCACCATCAACATTGCGTGCAGCAGCAACCACAGCTTCCCAGACACTGTTCAGAGAGGTGTACTGTTTTCCCTCCTTGTAAATCCCACATTTGATGATGGACCACAGGTTCTCAATGGGGTTCAGATCAGGTGAACAAGGAGGCCATGTCATTAGATTTTCTTCTTTTATACCCTTTCTTGCCAGCCACGCTGTGGAGTACTTGGACGCGTGTGATGGAGCATTGTCCTGCATGAAAATCATGTTTTTCTTGAAGGATGCAGACTTCTTCCTGTACCACTGCTTGAAGAAGGTGTCTTCCAGAAACTGGCAGTAGGACTGGGAGTTGAGCTTGACTCCATCCTCAACCCGAAAAGGCTCCACAAGCTCATCTTTGATGATACCAGCCCAAACCAGTACTCCACCTCCACCTTGCTGGCGTCTGAGTCGGACTGGAGCTCTCTGCCCTTTACCAATCCAGCCACGGGCCCATCCATCTGGCCCATCAAGACTCACTCTCATTTCATCAGTCCATAAAACCTTAGAAAAATCAGTCTTGAGATATTTCTTGGCCCAGTCTTGACGTTTCAGCTTGTGTGTCTTGTTCAGTGGTGGTCGTCTTTCAGCCTTTCTTACCTTGGCCATGTCTCTGAGTATTGCACACCTTGTGCTTTTGGGCACTCCAGTGATGTTGCAGCTTTGAAATATGGCCAAACTGGTGGCAAGTGGCATCTTGGCAGCTGCACGCAGCTGCACAGTTATTTTGCGCCTTGGTTTTTCCACACGCTTCTTGCGACCCTGTTGACTATTTTGAATGAAACGCTTGATTGTTCGATGATCACGCTTCAGAAGCTTTGCGATTTTAAGAGTGCTGCATCCCTCTGCAAGATATCTCACTATTTTTGACTTTTCTGAGCCTGTCAAGTCCTTCTTTTGACCCATTTTGCCAAAAGAAAGGAAGTTGCCTAATAATTATGCACACCTAATATAGGGTGTTGATGTCATTAGACCACACCCCTTCTCATTACAGAGATGCACATCACCTAATATGCTTAATTGGTAGTAGGCTTTCGAGCCTATACAGCTTGGAGTAAGACAACATGCATAAAGAGGATGATGTGGTCAAAATACTCATTTGCCTAATAATTCTGCACTCCCTGTACAGTATAATGTTATGCCCTAGTCATTTGTCCTATGGTACAGACAGTGGTGTACATAGAGAAGTAAGTGCCCCATAGCAAGGATCAAACCAGGCCCCCCACACAGGACAGAAGGGTTACCGTCTAAACGCCTTTCAATGACCCTTAGGCCATTTTTCCCACTGCCTCATATGCTAAAAGTTGTTCCTTTTGAGCAAGTTTTCACCCCTAGTAGAATAGGCGATGATCCCAACTGGGCCCTCTCTTGCCCTGGGCCCCGTAGCAGTCGCATGGTCTGCCACTATGGTAGTTATGCCCCTGGGTACAGATAGACCAGCAGGACTTATGGTGCCAACACTGCTCCACTGCGCTGTTTTTAAAGCCAAATCAAGCCAGCTTCTAAAGTCAAGCCTCATGTGTACCAGTAAGCTGGGGGCATCATGAAAAGTTAGGCCTTATTCACACCTCTATGTCTGTTTGACATCAGTGAAAAAACAGTTTAGTGTTTAATACATGAAGATATCCATGAAGGGATATCTATGCCCATGTATCCCCAAAACTGGCATTAAAAAGTTGCAAACCACAGGTTTGTAAATTTTTAAAAGCCATTGAGCCTGAACTTAACTGCAAGTGATATTGTTATGCCGCCCTTGCCACTTTCTGAAAAGTAACAGTGGAGAGGACAGGGTGTGGCATGGCAGGACCACTGGCCCAGACACACTCACTATCATTTACGCCAGTTTGCTGATTGAAATCTAATCTAGCTACCAGCTCTGCCAGCTGGAGGATGCACCTAATTTATGATGATGAGTATGTAGTACCCCAGACCTGGAGGTACTACAAATTGTATATCGTTGTGTATTTTATTGTTTGCTTTGGCCATAGCTTACAGGAAAGGTTGGCAAGAAACAGGACAAACCAGGAGTGGGTGGGATCTGCTTTCTGCCAAGAGGAGAACTTCCTTTCCAGAGACAGAGAGCAGAGGAGAGGAAGCAACCTGCTGAGCTCCTGGTCCTGAGACAGATTCTCCAGAAAGAACCAAACCAATTGTTCTCAAGTAAAGCCTTGAGACACCAGACAGCAGTATCAACTGTTACCATCAGCATTGAAGACTCTGCTGCTAGGTTTGGGATTACAAGTCAAGCCACCCATGACCAAACTACCACTAGACCACTATTACCTGAGTGCTTTTTTTTGCCACCAACCAACCTATCTCCATATCCTTACTGGTGCAAGAGAAGATTTGCACTTGAAGCTTGCTGCTATTGAATGTATTTAAAGTTCTATGTTGCACTTAGTAAAAAAAAAATACTTAGTTACATTTAGCTTTGGCCTCATTCTTCAGTACTATAGTTCCACTGCACCCACCCTCAGGGAGCAGCGGCCAGAGGCAGTACACTGTGATACAACACTTCATCATGGCCACTGCAACGCCTATCCTCTACACCGGCCACTCGCCATAAATTAAGCACATCCTCCAGCAGCACAGAGGAGATATCAAAGACTGGTGTAAAATGCTGGCCTATGATAAATGACCCCCTATGTCCGCTTTGTGCCCTCTGTGTTGCATTTTTGTTCCATGTGCACTGCTAGCCTAAAACAGGGATTTTCAGAGCATCTCCTAATGGTGTTTAGTGAAAAACACTGACAGAACACAGGTGCCATAGACTTCACAACATGGACCAAAGTAGTGTATGTCTCCAAAAACAAGGAATAAACACACTAAAATCTGTGGATCTGTGTGCTGCCTTTGTAGAACATGAACTGCACATGTATGTGATTCACTGATATGTGAATAAGTCCTAAGGAGTCCTACATAAGACAGCAGTTAACAACCTTCAATTAGTTTGTTTTTCGGAGCCACTAAAGACTCTGTATACTGCCAGTGGCGTAACTACCGGGGAAGCGGCTGCTTCGGGGCCCGGGCTGACAAGGGGCCTGGCAGCATGTCATGCAGATTATTTAAAGACTAGGACCTTTCATGGGTCCAGACTTTGCTAACTAAGTAGCAGGACATGTAGAGCGGCGCCCAGGAATCTCCCTGCACTTACTATTATATCTGAGCGCCGCTCCGTTCGCCCGCTGTGGCCCCCGTTACCGTCTCCCGCACTGTATGATAATTACTACTATCGGAGCAGGGAGGAGGAGACTGCCCTTTTTCTTAATGGGCGTTCTTTCTCCCTGTCCAATCGCAGCGCAGAGCGTCACAGCCAGGGAGAAAAAAAAAACTCACCATCTCCCAGGCTGTGATGCTCTGTGCTGCGATTGGACAGCTCACAGCCAGGGAGAAGGAACTCCCATTGAGAAAAAGGGCAGTCTCCTCCTCCCTGCTCCGATAGTAGTAATTATCATACAGCGTGGGAGACGGTAACGGGGGCCACATCGGCCGAACAGAGCGGCGCCCAGATATAATAGTAAGTGCAGGGAGATCCCTGGGCGCCGCTCTACATGTCCTGAAACTTAGTTAACAAAATCTGGACCCATGAAAGGTCCATCATCATCCTTCCATCGTCCATCCATGTCTGTGCCTGCTGCCTGTGTGCCCCCCTTGGCTGTACCGCCCTGGCCCCTGCACCTCCCTGACCCCTGTCTGCACCCCTGGGCCCTGACCCTTATCTGTGCCCCCCGGCCTTTGTCTGCACCCCTTGCCTCTGCGCCTCCCTGGCCCTTGTCTGTGCCCCCTTGGCCCCTGTGTGTGCCAACCTGGCCCTTTCTGTGTCGCCCTGGACCCTATCTGCACCTCCCTGGCCCCTGTCTGCACCCCTTGGCCCTGACCATTATCTGTGGCCCCACTGGCCCTTATCCGTGCACCCTCCCTGACCCTTGTCTGTGCCCCTGTTTGAACCTCCCTGGCCCTTTCTGTGCCCCCCCTGGACCCTGTCTCCACCTCCACCTCCCTGGCCCCTGTCTGGGCCCTGGCCTTTACCTAGGCCCCCTCCCTGACCCTTGTCTGCGCCCCTGGCCCTTATCTGTGATCCCCTGGCCCCTGTCTGCCCCCCTGGGCCCTGTTCCTTATCTGTGTCCCATCCCTGGCCCTTGTCTGCGCCCCTGGCCCTTATCTGCACTGCCCTGGCCCTTGTCTGCGCCCCTGGCCGTTGTCTGTGCCCCCTTGGCCCTTGTCTGCGCCCCCTGCTTGCTGTTCTGCTATCTACTACTGCTTATTTTGTTACTCTTATATATGCAGAGGGTGTGCACTTATATGTGCCATAATCAGCAATAGTACATGGCGGAACAGCGGGCAGAAAGGGGAGGCTGCCATGTACTGCAAGTTATAGACAGTATCACCCCCCTTCCCAATGTTTTATATAAAGATAAATAAACAAAAAAAAGTTTTTACGATTGAAATATAAAAATACTAAAAACATGTTTTTAGTTTTTTTTTTCACTTGTGATCTTGATTCTCCAGGTCAGTATAAATCTGGCGGATACCAACACACACACGCACGCACCAAACAAAATCTTTTTTTAATAAAGGCCCATGCACACGACCATATGCCCTCTGAGACATTCGGTCCTTGAGCGGGCCATATGTCCTAGAGCGGCAGTGATCGTGTGCACGGGAGCGCACAGCTTCATAGATTACTAAAACGTATGATTATTGAACAGTAGTCTCGCGCGCAGCCCAACGCTCACATAACATATGAGGCTGTGCGCTCCTGTGCACACGATTAATGTCGCTCCGGGACATATGGCTCGCTCACGGACTGTACAGTCAGGTCCATAAATATTGGGACATCAACATAATTCTAACCTTTTTGGCTCTATACACCACCACAATAGATGTTAAATGAAACGAACAAGATGTGCTTTACCTGCAGACTGTCAGCTTTAATTTAAGGGTATTTACATCCAAATCAGGGGAACGGTGTAGGAATTACAACAGTTTTCATATGTGCCTCCCACTTGTTAAAGAACCAAAAGTAATGGGACAATAAGCTTCTCGGCTGTTCCATGGCCAGGTGTGTGTTATTCCCTCATTATCCCAATTACAATGAGCAGATAAAAGGTCCAGAGTTCATTTCAGGTGTGCTATTTGCATTTGGAATCTGTTGCTGTCAACTCTCAAGATGAGATCCAAAGAGCTGTCACTATCAGTGAAGCAAGCCATCATTAGGCTGAAAAAACACAACAAACGCATCAGAGAGATAGCAAAAACATTACGCCTGGCCAAAACAACTGTTTGGAATATTCTTAAAAAGAAGGAACGCACCGGTGAGCTCAGCAACACCAAAAGACCCAGAAGACCACGGAAAACAACTGTGGTGGATGACCGAAGAATTCTTTCCCTGGTGAAGAAAACACCCTTCACAACAGTTGGCCAGATCAAGAACACTCTCCAGGAGGTAGGTGTGTGTGTGTCAAAGTCAACAATCAAGAGAAGACTTCACCAGAGTGAATACAGAGGGTTCACCACAAGATGTAAAAAATTGATGAGCCTCAAAAACAGGAAGGCCAGATTATAGATTGCCAAACGACATCTAAAAAAGCCTTCACAGTTCTGGAACAACATCCTATGGACAGATGAGACCGAGATCAACTTGTACCAGAGTGATGGGAAGAGAAGAATATGGAGAAGGAAAGGAACTGCTCATGATCCTAAGCATACCAGCTCATCAGTGAAGCATGGTGGTGGTAGTGTCATGGCGTGGGCATGTATGGCTGCCAATGGAACTGGTTCTCTTGTATTTATTGATGATGTGACTGCTGACAAAAGCAGCAGGATGAATTCTGAAGTGTTTCGGGCAATATTATCTGCTCATATTCAGCCAAATGCTTCAGAACTCATTGGACGGCGCTTCACAGTGCAGATGGACAATGACCCAAAGCATACTGCAAAAGCAACCGAAGAGTTTTTTAAGGGAAAGAAGTGGAATGTTATGCAATGGCCAAGTCAATCACCTGACCTGAATCCGATTGAGCATGCATTTCACTTACTGAAGACAAAACTGAAGTGAAAATGCCCCAAGAACAAGCAGGAACTGAAGACAGTTGCAGTAGAGGCCTGGCAGAGCATCACCAGGGATGAAACCCAGCGTCTGGTGATGTCTATGCGTTCCAGACTTCAGGCTGTAATTGACTACAAAGGATTTGCAACCAAGTATTAAAAAGTGAAAGTTTGATATATGATTATTATTATTATTATGTCCCATTACTTTTGGTTACTTAACAAGTGGGAGGCACATATGCAAACTGTTGTAATTCCTACACCGTTCACCTGATTTGGATGTAAATACCCTCAAATTAAAGCTGACAATCTGCAGTTAAAGCACATCTTGTTTGTTTCATTTCAAATCCATTGTGGTGGTGTATAGAGCCAAAAATGTTAGAATTGTGTCCATGTCCCAATATTTATGGACCTGACTGTATGTCTTGGAGGGCATACAGTTGTGTGCATGGGCCCTAACAATGATCAAAAAACTGCACGCACCCCAAAAATTGTAGCAATAAAACTACAGAAAATGGTGATGCAAAGAAAAAACTTTTTCTCAAAGGTTTTATTTTAACCCTTTCTACCCCAGAGGCTTCTTTTCCTTTTGCATTTTCGTTTTGTGCTCTTTCCGCCTTCCCAGAGCCTTAACTTTTTTTTATTTTTCCGTTCACATAGCTGTATGAGGGCTTGTTTTTAGCAGGACAAGTTGTACTTTCCAACGCAACCATTTAATATTGCATAAAATGTAGTGGGAAGTGGTAAAAAATTCCAAAGGTGGTGGAATTGGGAAAAAAAAACAACTTTGCCACAGTTTTATAGTTTTGTTTTTTTCACTTGTGATCTTGATTCTCCAGGTCAGTATAAATCTGGCGGATACCACATATGTATAGTTTTTCTTGCGTTTTGATACTGAAAAAAAATTATAATAATTTAAACTTTTATTTTTTTTGCCATTTAAGCTTGCATTGGAGTCTATAATGATTTTACTAGTTTCCTATCGAGCCCGGCTACAGACAGGGGCTCCGTAGGAAACACTGTGCAGCAGCCTTCTGTCAATAACTATGACAGGGGCTGCCGTACACAAGCTCTGACTCCTTTGATCGCCACACGGGGGATCCGGAGCATTACCAGAAGCGCGTATTGAAAAAAAGGACTATGTAAATTAAAACATTCCATATCTTGGAGGCAAAGGAGGAAATAAAAAAATAAAAATTAAGTATTAAAGGGGTTGTGTAATCTTAGACATTAGTGGCATGTTGCTACAAAATGCCACTAATGTCAGTTAGGTGCGGGCCCCACCTGTGGGGCCCACACTTATCTCTATAACGAAATACCAAAACTGAAAATTGCCAAGCGCACTGCTCAGGTCATGTCTAGGATTCGATGACATCTTACATTTTCTACCTCTTGGGCTAATAGTATATTACAAAAGATTTTTTTCTACCTTCTAGATTTCATTGCTTGGAGCAGTGCATCGGCAGAACTTGAAGAGGAGAAGAGCACATCAGTGAAGACTGCAGTCCAATGAGAAAGATCCCAACAAGGGTGAGTACGGCTGGCTTCAGTGCTGTGGACCCAAGTGTCTCCTTCTCAGCCTCTACATCTAGGCTACTTTCACACTGGCGTTCGGTGCGGATCCGTCTTGTATCTGCACAGACGGATCCGCACCGATAATGCAAACGCTTGTATCCGTTAATAACGGATCCGTTTGCATTATTCATTAAAAAAAAAGTCTAAGTAAAAAAGGATCTGTCTTGGCATACATTGAAAATCAATGGGGGACGGATCCGTTTTCAATTGCACCATATTGTGTCAGTAAAAAACTGATCCGTCCCCATTGACTTACATTGATACGCCTCATTCACACAGTCAGTGTTCGGTCAGTGATTTCCATCAGTGATTTTGAGCCAAAACCAGGTGCGGCTCTTAACACAGAACAGGTGCAGATCTTTCCCTTATACCTTATGTCTGTAAAGGCTCCAGTCCTGGTTTTGGCTCACAATCACTGATGGAAATCACTGACCAAAACACTGACATGTGAATGAGGCTTAAGTCAGGACGGATCCGTTTGGCTCCGCATGGTCAGGCGGACACTAAAACGCTGCAAGCTGCGTTTTAGTGACCGCCTCAAAAACGCAACGGAGACCAAACGCAGCCATTCAGAATGCATTGGGGCTTAACTGATCCGTTTTGGGACGCTTGTGAGAGCCCTGAAACGGATCTCACAAGAGGACCCAGAAACGCCAGTGTGAAAGTAGCCGAGTGGGACTTGGAATGTGCAGGGTGTTGGAGGAGGGCAGCAGCAGATTACTAAGAGAATATCCTTAAAGGCTTTGTCTGTTCCAGATCGGTGGGGGAGGGGGCGACTCCCGATACCCCCACCAATCAGCTGTTTGAAGAGAACGCAGCACTCATACAAGCGCTACCTTCTCCTCATTGTTAACCTGCTTACCAACGGCAGTGAAGAGCAGTGTAATTGCAACTATGGCATCCCCATTCATTTTCATCGGACATTACCCTACTACTCACTTGGACAGGAAGGAGCTGTCCCATTGAAGTGAATGCAGTTGCGAGGGCAAGCAGGCAAACAATAAGGAGAAGGCAGTGCTTGTATGAGCGCTGCTTTCTCTTCAAACAGCTGATCAGCGGGGGGCTGGTGTCGGACCCACGCTGATCTGATATTGATGACCTATCTAGAGAATGGGTCATCAATGGAAAAAAAGCTGAAAACCCCTTTACCCTCAGTTCAGACCTGAGCGTTTTACAGCGCGTTCCTACGCGCTGTAAAACGCTCAACAAGGAGAAACCAATGCTTCCCTATGGGAATGGTTCTCACCTGGGCGTTTTACAGCGCGTACGATCGCGCTGTAAAACGCCCGACGCTCAAACAAGTACATGAGCGTTTTTTTGGGCGTTTGTCGCGCGTTCCCGTACATAGACTTTCGGGAACGCGCGACAATGTGTGTTCACTTGTCTCTGTATGCGCGCTTGTAAACGCCCGTACAATCGCGCATACAGAGCGCTCCTTTCAGAACGCTCTGGTGTGAACCCAGCCTTAAGGAAATGATCTGCTTTTGTGAAACTGAAAACTGATCCGGAAAGGACATCAACATTAGAGCTCATGCACACAATATAATTTTTCCCCCATGTCCATTAGTTTTTTTTAAGGCCTGTATGTATAACCATTCACGACAATGGGCCTGGCAAAAAATGGAAATGACACAAAGTGCATTACATGCCTGTATGTCCGGATGGCGGTTCCACGGGCAAGGATAGGAAATTTCTGCAGGAGCCAAAAATAAAAGACGGCACGCCCTAGGGCAGAATCAGTGTTTTGCATTTTTTTTAAAGCCAATTAAAACCAAATCAAAAGTCGGCTTCGGTACTGACTGGTACCTTGGTTCTGAAGCCGACTTCAGATACCGGTTTAAAATCTGTTTTAAGTTAAATAATCAAATACTGAAGTTATTGACCGAAGTCTCCCAAGACTTGGGCAATAACGAAGTTTGAAGCGAATTGACTTTGGATCTTGGCTTCGAAGATCAGTACGCTTAACCCTAGTGAGGATGCTTGTTACTGATAATCTGAGCATGTAAGGGGTCTTTCACACGAGCGGATCCTGTGTGTGGAATCCACTGCGTGAAAGAGTGTCAAGCCCCGTTCCGGACAGCAGAGACACGAAGCATTAACATGATTGATAATGCTCTGTGCCTCTCTGTGATCTTTTTACTACAAAATCTCAGTGACAATTTTATCTCACTGTAATTTTGTAGTAAAAAGGTCACGAGGAGGCACGGAGCATTATCAATCATGTTACATGACAGACAGTGTGTGTGTATATATATATATTATAGGAAAAGGATGGCGTGGCAGCCTGGTCTGGTCTAGATCGTGACTAGCCAAAGGAGTGGGGTTTACACAGGAGGAGGGAGTTGCGAAGTGCGGGGGAGGGGGCATACAAAAAATTGCTGTGGGGCCCAGTCACTTCTAGTTATGCCCCTGTATACTGCTGTTACCTGGCGCCTGACAGGGGCTAAACCAGCAATATGGGGACTTAAATTGGGAGTCAGAAATGCAGTAAAGTGACCAATGTCCATGCAAAAACATAATAAGTCAGCAGCAAAAGATTATGGCAAAACTTATTTGGGGCAAGCTGTAAAAGACTTGATCCATTCCACAGTCCTTTGATAGCAATAAAATAGGAGGGCGGCACTCTTTGTGAATGATCCTTTATCTTTTGCCATCATCAATTCTAGTAATGTCAGATACATTAATAATCTTACTTGCAGCTTCCAGCAGAGGGCAGCAACACCTACCTTCACAGTAAAGGAGAGCTCAGCCAAAATTGGAAGAAAGGGAGGAGATGGTGTCTGCTCTCTAAAGGGGAGGCTATAGCCTATAGGTGCTAGGCAGGGCAGGTGCAAGGTTTTTTGCCAACACAAGCAAAGCTACATTTTGGCGCCCCCGCCCCAGAAGTTGAACTCTATGGTTCAGTTGACCCATTGTTGTCCGTTTGTTGCAGTCGTAATACAGACGCTAAAATGCTCTATTAGTTTGGCCATGTGAAAGCAGAGAGGTTAAAAATAAGCAAGATAAAAGGCACAAAAAAAAAATAATAATAATCAATGTGAAGAACCATAAGAAGGCAAATAGCGCATGCACACAACCGCATTTTCTGACCCATTCATTTCTATGAGTTTTACATAATTCCCTCTGTCACATCACCCCCATGTCACATTTCTCCCCCCATGTCACATTTCTCCTCCTCCATGTCAACTTTCTCCCCCTCAAAGCCTCAATGTCACATTTTTCCCCCTCCATGTCAAATCACCTATGTCACATCAGCCCTCCATGTCACATTTCCCCCCCTCAATGTCACATTTCCCCCCCTCCATCCATGTCACATTTCTCCCCCTCCAAACCATGTCACATCACCCCCTCCATGTCACATCATGATCACATCATTACCCCCTATTGTGTCACATTTCCCCCCCCCCCATGGCACATCATCCCCCCCCCGGCCGGCCCTGGCCCCATCCCAATGTCACAGACTACAGACGTTGTCCCCCCTCCCATCATGTCTTGGTCACCATCCCCGCCCCCCCTCCATTTATGATTGTCGTTTGTGTAGTAATTTTTTTAAAACACATTTATCCCGTGCACTCTGGCGCTAGTGCGCTCATCAGTGATGACCTACCCACCTGTCCTGCTGCTACGGCAATCTGGCTGTGAGTGAGTCAGACTCACAGACACAGTCAGCTCTAGTCCCTGCTGCTGCCGCCCGCCGCCGCTGCGCCACTCGCAAGTCACACCCCCTTGACTTGACCCTGTGACCGTGTTGCCGTGCTGCTGGGCCCGCGCCGCTCTGTGAGTGAGGGCCAGGGCCGCACGGCACAAGCAGGCCTGGTGCTAGGTACTATGCAAACATTATTTGGTTTATATGAGCAATGAACCACCCCCCCCCCCCCATGTGGGCAAGTTCAGTGCCCTAGAGGGCAACTGCAAAGTGTTAATTACTACTAAAAGGGTTAAGTTTATGTTAGTAAGTTAAATATTGTGGTTTATAGTTAAAGGGGTGTTCTCATCTCAGACAATGGGGGCATATCGCTAGGATATGCTCCCATGGTGGGTCCCACACCTATCTCTAAAACAAAGCCTAACATGAGGCCGGCAAAGTGGCAGCTGCCGGGTCCGGCCTCTACAAAGTCGTCCGAGAATAGCCGAGCGGCACACCCGCCTATATTCAGAATCCCCATAGAAACAAATCTGGTCCGCCTCTCCCATTAATTTCTGTGGGGCTGACAGAAATAGCTGAGCCAGAACTCGGCTATTTTCAGCAGCCCCATAGAAATGGAGGGCAGCCGTGCATGTGCGGTACACCCTGCAGGACTTTGCTGGCTCTGTTTACGAGATATGTGCGGTTCAGATTACCCCTGAGAAAAAGAGACCAGCCATCTTAGAAGGTACAGAATCACCAAAGGCATGCAAGATAGAAACAGCAACGTATTCGCTCAGTTTAGACTTTGCCGATGTGGTAAGGATATATTGTCTCCAAGCAGCACCCACCACATTTTGAGGGGGTATCACGTCTGATATGGCAGGTAACAGACGTGCGGCGCAGAGGGGAGGGAAGGGGAGTACCCTTTCACTAGGGGGAGGGAGGAGTGGTGACCCCTAACTCACCTAACACTGGCACCTGGCTGCCCTGACGTCCCTAGACGGGTGTCACGGGTGAAGTTGCAGATAGCTGGAACTTATAAATAAACGACCGACTGGCTTGATCCCAAACTAAGGAGCATATGGGTGAGCCCTTTAAAACCCTAAGAGCTCTCCCTGACTGCTATGCACATGCAAGGGTCTCAATGGTAGACGATTGCATGGCCACGTACCTAAGACTGTGTGACACCTGAAAACCCTATAATAGTGAGGGGACACGACCACCGTCTCCCTGCATTTAATACGGACGGAGTCAGGGTCACCTAGAATCAAGCCAGCAAGGAAACACAATAAAGGAAAATACTTATCTGAGCAAACAGCAGCAGCAGCCTCGAGCAGTGAACACTTCATCCAGGAAGAAGTGCAGCAGCAGCCTCCAGCAGTGAACACTTCATCCAGGAAGTAGTATAAATCGCAAAGTGAGGCAGTATGGGAGGGAATATAAAGGAAGACTATTAGTCTAAATAAGTGACACCTGGAAGAAGGAAAGGAGATGATAAAGTGAAACCAAAACAAAGAACGTCATACAAGCGGTAGAGAAGAACGTCTGTCAGACCTTCTCACAGAACTGGCGGTGATAAGGGGCTGCTCACCTGTACGCCGATCACATGCCTTGTCCCTGGCTTACCCTGAAATAAGCCCTAGGTAGTGAGTAGGGCAGTGGGAGCACTAGCCCTCACCACTGACACCTAAGGAAAGAACAAACAACACTAACACCACAAACAATCCCAGAAGGGAGACAACAAACAGAAGAGAACCGGAGATCCGACAGCACCAATTCCAACAGCTCCACAGCAACTCCAACTCCACCAGAGGGCAGAATAGAAGATCTGGTAAGGCTACTTTCACACTAGCGTTGTTTTAATCCGGCGCTCAATTCCGACACCGGAACTGGCCGCCGGATCCGGAAAAACGTGTGAAAACGGATTACATTTGAATCCTGATCAGGATTTTGATCACAATGAAAAAATGCATTGGAAAAAACGGATCCGCCATTTATGGACTTTAACTTTTTTTTCACATTTTTCGGGTTTAACATGCAAAAGCCGGATCCGGTTTAACTGAACACACAGCGCCGGCGTTAATGCAAGTCAATAGGAAAAAGACCGGATCCGGCGTTCAGTCAAAGTGTTCAGGATTTTTGGCCGGAGGTAAAAATACAACATGCTACGGTTTTCTGAAAAGCCTGATCAGTCAAAAAGACTGAAGTGAAGACATCCTGATGCATCCTGAATGGATTACTCTCCATTCAGAATGCATTAGGATAAAACTGATCAGTTCTTTTCCGGATTTGAGCCCCTGGGACGGAACTCAGCGCCGGAAAAGAAAAACGCTAGTGTGAAAGTACCCTAAGAAGGTCAATATCTGGCAACAAGGGAAGCAGAAAGGGAGAATATATAGTAGCTGGGAGTGGCTGACAAAGAACAGCTGAAAGGACAAGCTACAGATTCCTAAATGGGACAAAACGGATCGCAAACCTAAGCAGGAAAACCTGGACCGGAATCCATTCCCACCACTAGGTCATGGAGCGATCTCTTGAAACCGAGCGAGTAGCCACCCGCTGCGACCTTCTGACCCCAGGCACAACAGGGTCAGTGATAGGTCATGACACCCTCGTGACAGGGGGACTGGCCATCTGGATCTAAATTCTTCACCTCTCAGTGGGAACTGCAGTACTGATTGTGAGAGGTTTTGTATCCAGGAGAGTCACCGAAGTACTCCTACTAACATCATTGTTTCTGCCCATACACACCTATTATACTGTGGTATACTTTGGAACTGTGCCTTTTACTACTCTATGTACTACTACTCCCATCACTGTGCCTTTTTGCTGCTGTGTATACTACTACTTCTTTCATCGGTTTAGTAAAGACTTTACCATAACCACCATTCTCATCCTCGCTGCACAAGGTGTTTGGGGGCACTGGAGAGCACGGTGGAGTGGACGGTATTAGGCGTAGCAGTAGAATGACATTGTTGGGGAACCAAGAGTTGGGGGGATGATGGAAAGGTCAGGAATCTAAGATGTCTGTGTGTCAAACTCTGCAGACACAAGGCATGGCTGAAAGATCATGGCGGTCTACTCCCAATCGAGAAGATGTAGAAAGAGAACATCTACATTAAAGGACAAATTACTGAATATAATAGTTCTGTATTCTACTGTATGTTTAGTAGTGTTGAATGTAATGTCCATCCAAATATGCCTTTAGCACTGTGGGGCGGTCCACAAACATATTTCACATTCAGCACACAGCAAATATGCCTGTCCATTTTAAAATGCCAGGGCTGAATTTCAGTCTTAGTCCAGCCCTGCTCCCCACCCTGATGCCCCAACAGTACTATACTGCTGCTTCCCCCAATTTTGCGCCCACTGTGCTCCCTAATGCACCCAAATCCAATGAAATATAACAGTGCCACATAGACAGCTCAGCCATAATAATAACAAAAGTTCCAACAATAGCCCCAGACCACTATAATGACCCAGTAGTTATGCAGTCCCTGACCCCTATAGAGCCCAGGTAGTTATGCAGCCCAAAACCTATAGGACCCCCTTAATCATGGAGCCCCTATCCCCTATAGTGCCCCAGTAGTTAAGCATCCCCTGACCCCTATAGAGCCCCAGTAGTTATGCAGCCCAAACCCTATAGGGCCCCCTTAGTCATGGAACCCCTATCCCCTATAGTGCCCCTGTAGTCATGCAGCCCCTGACCCCTATAGCGCACCAGTAGTTATGCAGCCATAGTAACAAAACAAAAAAATAAAATACTCACCTCACTCCCTTCCACGTCGTCCTCATCTGTGATTGTACACAGTCCCCTTCCAGCTGCAGCCTTTGTCCTGGCATAGGTAGCATGATGACATCATTGCGCCACCTGTGCCAATGATACGCCCACTAATAGGCTTCAAGCTTAGTAGACTGTAGCTTATTAGAGGGAACTGTGGGGCAGGGAACCTTTGAGTCCAGTGCCTCGGCGAACGCAGTATTCTCACTGTATAGCTGTCTTGAAGATAGGAATACAGCTGAATGTGCCACACTTGTGATGTTCGGAGCCCTGGCCAAAACATCCGTGGCCCTAGCCCTAGATGTTTTCGTCTAGCGAACCCCCTGGCTGTATTTGCTGTGGCAACTGCTTTCAGGGTTAAAGAGGACCTTTCATCAGAATCAAGTATGTAAACTGAATATACATACATGGAGAGTGGCGCCCAGGGATCCCCCTGCACTTACTATTATCCCCGGGCGCCGCTCCGTTCTCCGGGTATAGGCTCCGGTAAAGTCATAGTTAGGCTCCACCCATTTGAGCCTGCCGCGGTCTCCTTCTCCTATGCTGTAGCGCTGGCCAATCGCAGCGCTCAGCTCTTAGCCATGCTATGAGCTGAGCGCTGCGATTGGCCAGCGCTACAACATAGGAGAAAGACGCCGGCAGGCTCAAATGGGTGGAGCCTAACTATGACTTTACCGGAGCCTATAACCGGAGAACGGAGCGGCGCCCGGGGATAATAGTAAGTGCAGGGGCATCCCTGGGCGCCGCTCTCCATGTATGTATATTCAGTTTACATACTTGATTCTGATGAAAGGTCCTCTTTAAGGGTTGCCCACCCCGGCCCATCTGGTATTTACTAGAATTGCAAGATGGGCAGTACGGACCTGCTGTATACTTTATTCTTTTGAGTTGCCCCCTTCTTAATGACTAAGCTAGTCACCTATAGGACAAACTGTTACTATTTAAAGGGGTTTTCCCACTTTGCTAAATCAGCCTCACCTGCAGCCAGATCTGCTGGTAACTTCCTGGTTTTCTGCAGCTAAGGCTGGGCGGGCTTAGGCAGCTAGAGTGAAGGCCGGCCACACCTCCTTATGACATCACACTGAGCACTGAGTTTTTACGTGCTCGTTCATGTGAAGAGTATGACTCATCAGTCTGCAGTGTCTGTGAGGGGAATGGTCACTCAGAGCCATGTGAAGTGAGCTCAGTGTACAGTTTTACACATAAAATCTCTGTCTGATCTTTTACAAACCCATTCTGTGCATCAAAAACTATAATTCCATATTATACATTAGCCCAAAAGCTTGACCGACCCCCACCCCCCAGCACTGATGCAGATTTGTTTCCATTACAGCTGTACTCCAGTTGTGTATAAACCTCACACTATGTATCTTTATAGATGCATATACAGCTCTGCTACATCTGTCTGTTTATCTCTTCAACCAGCACTGTGTCAGAACAGCAGCATATTCAGCTCTACTACATCTGTTTCTCTCTTCAACCAGCACTGTGTCAGAACAGCCGCATATTCAGCTCTACTACATCTGTTTCTCTCTTCAAACAGCACTGTATCAGAACAGCCGCATATTCAGCTCTACTACATCTGTTTCTCTTTTGCCAGCATTGATGCTGACCTGCCACATATACAGCTCTGCTACATCTGTTTTTCTATTCAACCAGCACTGTGTCAGAACAGCCGCATATTCAGCTCTACTACATCTGTTTCTCTCTTCAAACAGCACTGTATCAGAACAGCCGCATATTCAGCTCTACTACATCTGTTTCTCTTTTGCCAGCATTGATGCTGACCTGCCACATATACAGCTCTGCTACATCTGTTTTTCTATTCAACCAGCACTGTGTCAAAACACCCGCATATTCAGCTCTGCTACATCTGTTTCTCTTTCGCCAGCATTGATGCTGACCTGCCACATATACAGCTCTGCTACATCTGTTTTTCTATTCAGCTATAGCTATAATATAGTAGCCCCCAGTTTCCATAAATATAATATAGTTGCCCCCAGTGTCCATAGCTATAATATAGTTGCCCCCAGTGCCCATAGATATAATATAGTTGCCCCCAGTGTCCATAGCTATAATATAGTTGCCCCCAGTGCCCATAGATATAATATAGTTGCCCCCAGTTTACATAGATATAATATAGTTGCCCCCATTGTGCATAAAACTCATATAGTTCGCCCCAGTGCCCATAGATATAATATAGTTGCCCCCAGTTTCCATACATATAATATAGTTGCCCCCAGTGTCCATAGCTATAATATAGTAGCCCCCAGTTTCCATAAATATAATATAGTTGCCCCCAGTGTCCATAGCTATAATATAGTTGCCCCCAGTGCCCATAGATATAATATAGTTGCCGCCAGTGTCCATAGCTATAATATAGTTGCCCCCAGTGCCCATAGATATAATATAGTTGCCCCCAGTTTACATAGATATAATATAGTTGCCCCCATTGTGCATAAAACTCATATAGTTCGCCCCAGTGCCCATAGATATAATATAGTTGCCCCCAGTTTCCATACATATAATATAGTTGCCCCCAGTGTCCATAGCTATAATATAGTAGCCCCCAGTTTCCATAAATATAATATAGTTGCCCCCAGTGTCCATAGCTATAATATAGTTGCCCCCAGTGCCCATAGATATAATATAGTTGCCGCCAGTGTCCATAGCTATTATATAGTTGCCCCCAGTGCCCATAGATATAATATAGTTGCCCCCAGTTTACATAGATATAATATAGTTGCCCCATTGTACATAAAATTAATATAGTTGCCCCCAGTGTCCATAGTTATAATATAGTTGCCCCCATTGTGCATAAAATTCATATAGTTGCCCCCAGTGTGAATAGATATAATATAGTTGCTCAAAGTTCTATATAAAAATGCCCTCATTGAATTCACTATGAACCCCCTTTATTGCAGAGTTTTCAATAATCGTTGGTCGATTAGTGGGCCAGTAGATATTATACTTACAGTATCCCGTTCCTCCGACGTCCGTCCGCTCACTCCGCTGACTCGCCCGAACTGTTCGGATGGCCGCGCATGTGCAGCTCTATCTAAGATGCGGTGGATATACTGCGCATGCGCGGTCGTGCGCGTTCATGTAATGGAGAGGCCGGCCGATTATTTCTTAGCCTGTAGTGCGCAGGCGCGGCGAAACAATGCGGCCGGCGAAAAGCCGGCCGTATCCATGGGACACCAGTGTACACAATGATTTCTAATAGAAGCTGTTTGGAGAAGATAGAATCATTTTTTTAAAGACATATATGGGAATAAATGTTCATTGGGGGTAAATAAATTGGGGTAAACCGATTTAATGAAGTGGGACAACCCCTTTAAGTGGCTGTCTCACTTTGGCAACTTGCATTTATCATCTAGACAAAGTTAATACAAGTCACTGTATGTATTGTGAATGTCCATGTCTCTTTTGCTGGCTTGATAAATTTTTCTATCACATTATACTCTGCTTGTTTCCAGGGATTACGACCAACGTACAATCCAGCAGTGGAAAAAGCGCTGACCTCCTTAGTGGCCAGAATCACGAGCGTGTGCGTGGGCCAGAACTTTTTACTATAGTGTGGAAGCACGGCCACTGCTGCTGGATTGCACTTGCAGAGCTGCCCGCCCGGATTGCAGGGTGGTCATAACCCCTGGAAACTAGCAGTGTATAATGTGATGGAAAAATGAATCAAATCAGCAAAGACAAAATGTACAATCATAATACATTAGTAAGTGCCTTTTATTAACCTTCTCTCCATGATCAATGGCATTTGCTGAAGTGAGACAACCCTTTTAAGTTAATATGTGATATGATTAAAATAATTTCTATGAAACAAGGTTCATTATAGTAACAAGATTTATTGAAAACAGACATATCTGTCATTTTTTCTGTTGCCATTTCCTTTTGAATGAACAATATATGAACTTTTAAAATAAATCTTTCATATATATTAGGGCCTTCATTTATTTACCATCTCACTGACTGGTATTTTTGACATCTTATAGTTAAAAATCTGTCTACTGTGGGGGCACCCTATCAGTCTGATAACTCAGCAATTTTGTTATGTATTCCCCTTATAATAATTAAATATAAGTTCTTCAGTTCTCTTCTTCTGTCCGGTTTTAAAAAAAAATGTATTTTCAGACTTTAGATATATTAATTTTGGTAAAAAACAGATGTGATTTATTAAATTATGAGCCTTTTATGTAGTCATTATGTAAAGTAAACATTAAATTGTTGGGCCATATACACATTTTTCAATATTAAAATATGAGAACAAAAGCATGTTCATTATTGTTTCCAGATGTCCCAGGGATCCCAAAGATGGGATATCACCTCTCAGATATTTATAGCATATCTTCTAGATATGAAAGATAGCTAAACGGCTTGAAATTATTTTTTTAAATTTGCACACCAGCCTGGAATGCCTTTGAAGAACTCTATACTCACCTATTCCACCTCTCTGGCTTCCTACCTCTCTTTAGTGGTCTTGCAGTCACCTTCTGCAATCTTTCACGTTGACGCTGAGCTCAGTTGTTGGCTGCTGCGCCACTGCAGCCAATGGCTGACCTCACCAATGATGTGTCTCCAAGTGGCACATCACTGCTGGGTCATGTGCCGCATAACAGAGCATCAGGGAGTAGGTGAACAAAAAAAAAAATATTGGATATCTTTTTTAAAGGGTTTCTCCGGGATTGATTTGAAATGGCCTTCAGCGACCTGTCCTCGAATTTGAGCAGTACTGGTTGCCACCACTTGCAGAGCTGCCCACCCGCCTATGAGATGCCATCTTGACTGATCAGCCTGACAGGAACGCCCACCAGTACCTAGTAAATGCAAGTGCCAAAGCGTAGCGTGTAGTGGTGCTTATATTGGCAGGTTGCTGCCAACAATTTTCAATTATTCCTGAAGAACCCCTTTAAGTGCAATTTTCTTTTGTTTTATTATTTTTCTTTTATCTTCTTATTTTTAATGTGTATAGAGGCCTTTAGAAATGTGGCTTATGTTGCTATCATTAATTTTACTTCACTCTTTATCCCCTAAGAACATTTGGCCAACTGCTGTCCTTCTTACCAGCCAGTTGTTTACTTCTAGGTTTCTCTATCTTTTTGTATTCATTATAGCTGTGGTTATGTATATATATGTACAGTAGGATAGATAGATAGATAGATAGATAGATAGATAGATAGATAGATAGATAGATAGATAGATAGATAGATAGATGTCCCTCTGGGAATAATAAATAGTTTGCTTTGAGGGTTTGATTCTTACCATTCATATGACTTTATCAGTGTATTCTGTAGAGTTCCAGGTTCTGTCAAGTTTAGTAATATTACATTTACTGCATTCAAAACCTTTTCTTTCCCAGAAAGTAACACAATGACATGATGTGTTATCTCAAATACATCAAAAGAGCATTTCATGTCTTCCATGACTGCACATTAGAGATAGGTATTCATCTTGAGGCCTGAGGAATTTCTTGCTTTTCCATCTGTTGATCATGTTCATGATAGTATTGCATGTCTATCCACAAAGCGAAATCCAGCTTCTGTCTTTTAGAAGTTTAATAAAAGCAAAATAAGTTGTGGCTTACATGGTTACATAGTTGATATGGATGAAAAAAGATGTATGTCCATCAAGTTCAACCAGAAAACTGAAAGAAATGAAAGAGGAGGGGGGTAAATCTTAAAAATTAGCTTCTAGTTAAGGCAAAGAAAAGTTTGCCCATAGCAACTAATCAGATTCCACCTTTCATTTTCCAAAGGAGCTGTGAAAAATGAAAGCTTGGTTGCTATGGGCAACTAAGCCAGTTCTACTTTACACCAGTTTAATAAATCTCCCCCATAGTTCTGTAGTTTGTGGCTGCAGATACAAAAGGGTGCTACAGTATATTATTAATCAAGACATAAGAGTTTTTACAAAGTTCTTATTTAAAAAAATATATTGCCCTCCTGAAAATATACATAAAATACTGTAAAGAAACCAGTTAACAGCATAATAAATTACATACTGAAGGGCTTTTTGTATAACGTGAACAAGTTGTATCATGGCCATTTTAGCTGCAAATGAAAATGATTGGATAATATGATATTTTCAAGCATATGTTTGGAAGAGTCCAAGAAAATGTTCATATGCTGATCTATTTCTCTGTGATATACATGACTGATGATAGCGTTGAGCGAATCGAGATTTGGATCATAGATCACTTTGTTTTAATGCTGTTACTTTGTATTAAAAACATTTCAAATTTGGAATCTAAAGTCCGGTTTTGGACTCGCTACCAAACCCGAAATCAGATTTCTAATTGGAAATGTTTTTAAAGATGTAAAACTGAATACCAAGTTCATTCACCGAAGTTTCCCGTGACTTCAGGTGAAACGAATTTTGCCTCAATGGAGACAATACATTTTAATGCTGTACGGAGACAGATTTCCGTACAGCATTAAAACGAAGTGTTAGAACTAGAGTTGAGCGAACACCTGGATGTTCGGGTTCGAGAAGTTCGGCCGAACTTTCCGGAAATGTACGGGTTCGGGATCCGAACTCGACCCGAACTTCGCCCCGAACCCGAACCCCATTGAAGTCAATAGGGACCCAAACTTTTCGGCACTAAAAAGGCTGTAAAATAGCCCAGGAAAGGGCTAGAGGGCTGCAAAAGGCAGCAAAATGTAGGTAAATCCCCTGCAAACAAATGTGGATAGGGAAATGAATTACAATAAAAATAAAATAAATTAAAATTAACCAATATCGATTGGAGAGGGGTCTCATGGCAGAGAATCAGGCTTCATGTCATAGCAGAGAATCAGGCTTCACGTCACCCACCACTGGAACAGGCCACTGGCAGATATTTTTAGGCCCCGTCACCCAGACAGAGGAGAGAGGTCCCATAACAGAGAATCAGGCTTCATGTCAGCAGAGAATCAGTCTTCATGTCATAGCAGAGAATCAGGCTTCATGTCATAGCAGAGAATCAGGCTTCATGTCATAGCAGAGAATCAGGCTTCAAGTCATAGCAGAGAATCAGGCTTCATGTCATAGCAGAGAATCAGGCTTCACGTCACCCACCACTGGAACAGGCCATTGTCAGATATTTAGGCCCCGGCACCCAGACAGAGGAGAGAGGTCCCATAGCAGAGAATAAGGCTTCATGGCATAGCAGAGAATCAGGCTTCACGTCACCCACCACTGGAACAGGCCATTGTCAGATATTTTTAGGCCCCGGCACCCAGACAGAGGAGAGAGGTCCCATAGCAGAGAATCAGGCTTCATGTCATAGCAGAGAATCATGCTTCATGTCACCCAACACTGGAACAGGCCATTGTCAGATATTTTTAGGCCCCGGCACCCAGACAGAGGAGAGAGGTCCCATAGCAGAGATTCAGGCTTCATGTCATAGCAGAGAATCAGGCTTCATGTCACCCAACAATCTGCACAAGGGATGGACAGGTCCTGTGGGATCCATGCTTGGTTCATTTTTATGAACATCAGCTTGTCCACATTGGCTGTAGACAGGCGGCTGCGTTTGTCTGTAATGACGCCCCCTGCCGTGCTGAATACACGTTCAGACAAAACGCTGGCCGCCGGGCAGGCCAGCACCTCCAAGGCATAAAAGGCTAGCTCTGGCCACATGGACAATTTGGAGACCCAGAATTTGAATGGGGCCGAACCATCAGTCAGTACGTGGAGGGGTGTGCACACGTACTGTTCCACCATGTTAGTGAAATGTTGCCTCCTGCTAACACGTTCCGTATCAGGTGGTGGTGCAGTTAGCTGTGGCGTGGTGACAAAACTTTTCCACATCTCTGCCATGCTAACCCTGCCCTCAGTGGAGCTGGCCGTGACACAGCTGCGTTGGCGACCTCTTGCTCCTCCTCTGCCTTCGCCTTGGGCTTCCACTTGTTCCCCTGTGACATTTGGGAATGCTCTCAGTAGCGCGTCTACCAACGTGCGCTTGTACTCGCGCATCTTCCTATCACGCTCCAGTGCAGGAAGTAAGGTGGGCACATTGTCTTTGTACCGGGGATCCAGCAGGGTGGCAACCTAGTAGTCCGCACACGTTAAAATGTTGCGCAGGCACTGTCGTTGTCGTTGCGCAGGCACTGCAGCATGTAGTCGCTCATGTGTGCCAGGCTGCCCAGAGGTAAGGACAAGCTGTCCTCTGTGGGAGGCGTATCGTCATCGTCCTGCGTTTCCCCCCAGCCACGCACCAGTGATGGGCACGAGCTGCGTTGGGTGCCACCCCGCTGTGAACATGCTTCATCCTCATCCTTTTCCTCCTCATCCTCGTCCTCCAGTAGTGGGCCCTGTCTGGCCACATTTGTACCTGGCCTCTGCTGTTGCAAAAAACCTCCCTCTGAGTCACCTCGAAGAGACTGGCCTGAAAGTGCTAAAAATGACCCCTCTTCCTCCTCCTCCTCCTCCTGGGCCACCTCCTCTTCCATCATCGCCCTAAGTGTTTTCTCAAGGAGACATAGAAGTGGTATTGTAACACTGATAACGGCGTCATCGCCACTGGCCATGTTGGTGGAGTACTCGAAACAGCGCAACAGGGCACACAGGTCTCGCATGGAGGCCCAGTCATTGGTGGTGAAGTGGTGCTGTTCCGCAGTGCGACTGACCCGTGCGTGCTGCAGCTGAAACTCCACTATGGCCTGCTGCTGCTCGCACAGTCTGTCCAGCATGTGCAAGGTGGAGTTCCACCTGGTGGGCACGCCGCATATGAAGCGGTGAGCGGGAAGGCCGAAGTTACGCTGTAGCGCAGACAGGTGAGCAGCGGCAGGATGTGAACGCCAGAAGCGCGCACAGACGGCCCGCACTTTATGCAGCAGCTCTGACATGTCGGGGTAGTTGTGAATGAACTTCTGCACCACCAAATTCAGCACATGCGCCAGGCAAGGGATGTGCGTCAAACCGGCTAGTCCCAGAGCTGCAACGAGATTTCGCCCATTATCGCACACCACCAGGCCGGGCTTGAGGCTCACCGGCAGCAACCACTCGTCGGTCTGTTGTTCTATACCCCGCCACAACTCCTGTGCGGTGTGGGGCCTGTCCCCCAAACATATGAGTTTCAGAATGGCCTGCTGACGTTTACCCCGGGCTGTGCTGAAGTTGGTGGTGAAGGTGTGTGGCTGACTGGATGAGCAGGTGGAAGAAGAGGAGGAGGAAGCCGAGTAGGAGGAGGAGGCAACAGGAGGCAAAGAATGTTGCCCTGCAATCCTTGGCGGCGGAAGGACGTGCGCCAAACAGCTCTCCGCCTGGGTACCAGGCGCCACTACATTTACCCAGTGTGCAGTTAGGGATATATAGCGTCCCTGGCCGTGCTTACTGGTCCACGTATCTGTGGTTAGGTGGACCTTGCCACAGATGGCGTTGCGCAGTGCACACTTGATTTTATCGGATACTTGGTTGTGCAGGGAAGGCACGGCTCTCTTGGAGAAGTAGTGGCGGCTGGGAACAACATACTGTGGGACAGCAAGCGACATGAGCTGTTTGAAGCTGTCTGTGTCCACCAGCCTTAATGACAGCATTTCATAGGCCAGTAGTTTAGAAATGCAGGCATTCAGGGGCAGGGATCGAGGGTGGCTAGGTGGGAATTTACGCTTTCTCTCAAATGTTTGTCAGATGGAGAGCTGAACGCTGCCGTGTGACATGGTTGAGATGCTTGGGGACAGAGGTGGTGGTGTTGGTGGTACATCCTCTGTGTGCTGGGCGGCAGGTGCCAACGTTCCTCCAGAGGCGGAGGAAGAGGCCGAGGCGGCAGCAGCAGAAGAGGTAGCAGGGGGAGCCTGAGTGAGTTCCTTTTTTTTAAGGTGTTTACTGGGTGGGAGATAATGTGAACGTGCTGGATCCACTGTCGGCCACCCAATTGACTAATGCCTGTACCTGCTCTGGCCTTACCATCCTTAGAACGGCATTGGGCCCCACCAAATATCGCTGTAAATTCTGGCGGCTACTGGGACCTGAGGTAGTTGGTTCACTAGGACGTGTGGCTGTGGCAGAACGGCCACGTCCTCTCCCAGCACCAGAGGGTCCACTAACACCACCACGACCATGACGCGTCCGCGTCCCTTACTAGATGTTTTCCTCATTGTTACCGTTCAACACAATAAGAAAAAAATTATTTGGCCCAATGTATTGAATTCAAATTCAGGCCTTTTTTTTACAGGCACCTAACACTATCTGGCTATCTATTTAGGTACCGTATTACACTAATACAGGCACAGCAGTAACGACAGATTTAGCTGAATATAAATTGTAGGCCAAGTATTTAGGCCCTGGATGACAGGTATCCCTTTTACGGACAGAATTAGACTTGGAAATGCACGGTAGCGTGTGAAGTTATTGAGGATGACCCTATCAGCACCTTCAATCTAATATACCCTTTTATGGATAGATTTAAACTTGGCCTGATACAGCAGAAAACAATTATTTAGGGAATTGCTAAGGGCTCTTTCACACCTGCGTTATTGTCTTCCGGCATAGAGTTCCGTCGTCGGGGCTCTATGCCGGAAGAATCCTGATCAGGATTATCCTAATGCATTCTGAATGGAGAGTAATCCGTTCAGGATGCATCAGGATGTCTTCAGTTCCGGTACGGAACGTTTGTTGGCCGGAGAAAATACCGCAGCATGCTGCGCTTTTTGCTCCGGCCAAAAATCCGGAACACTTGCCGCAAGGCCGGATCCGGAATTAATGCCCATTGGAAGGCATTGATCCGGATCCGGCCTTAAGCTAAACGTCGTTTCGGCGCATTGCCGGAGCCGACATTTAGCTTTTTCAGAGTGGTTACCATGGCTGCCGGGACGCTAAAGTCCTGACAGCCATGGTAAAGTGTAGTGGGGAGCGGGGGAGCAGTGTACTCACCGTCCGTGCGGCTCCCCGGGCGCTCCAGAGTGACGTCAGGGCGCCCCAAGCGCATGGATCACGTGATCCATGTGATCACGTCATCCATGCGCATGGGGCGCTCTGACGTCATTCTGGAGCGCCCCGGGAGCCGCACGGACTGTAAGTATACCGCTCCCCCGCTCCCCGCTCCTACTATGGCAACCAGGACTTTAATAGCGTCCTGGGTGCCATAGTAACACTGAAAGCATTTGGAAGACGGTTCCGTCTTCAAATGCTTTCAGTACACTTGCGTTTTTCCGGATCCGGCAGGCACCTCCGGCAACGGAAGTGCATGCCGGATCCCAACAACGCAAGTGTGAAAGAGGCCTAAGTTGGGAATTGTATTCAACCCAGAACAAAAACTGTGCTTCGGCAGACAGCAGACAGTATTACAATTGGCTAGCCACAGCTGAAACACCAGATTTAGGGTACTGCTATTTTGGCAATTGTATTTTACCCCTCAATAAAATAGCAAGCACAGCCAAGCCCCTGATGTAGGATATAGCAAAAAAAAAAAACACACTATTGATGGTTAAAAATGGACTTGGTGGCAGCTTGTGCTGGCGCACCACAAGACACAAAATAGCCGCCGATCACCCCAGAAAAAAGTGACTGAAAAACGCTCTGGGCAGCCTTAAAACAGTGAGCAATTGAATAGCAGAGGTTGTATGATACACAGCTGTATATCGATCACTTCAGTAAGTAAATCACTGCCTAATCTCGCCCTAACAGCAGCAGCTGCATCCTCTCCCTACACTGATCAGAGCAGAGTGACATGCGGCGCTACGTGACTCCAGCTTAAATAGAGGCTGGGTCACATGCTGCACTGGCCAATCACAGCCATGCCAATAGTAGTCATGGCTGTGATGGCCTCTTGGGGCAAGTAGTATGACGCTTGTTGATTGGCTGCTTTGCAGCCTTTCAAAAAGCGCCAAGAAAGCGCCGAACACCAAACCCGAACCCAGACTTTTACGAAAATGTTCGGGTTCGGGTCCGTGTCACGGAGACCCCAAAATTCGGTACGAACCCAAACTATACAGTTCGGGTTCGCTCATCCCTACTTGTGGCACTGAGGCCTTCCGCAGCCTGATGTCGGCGGCCGTCCCTCGTTACGCAGTCGCCAGCCGCCACTATTTTTCAAGTTGTGCCATGCCCGCCTTACACCAACACGTGTCCCGTAACATCACACGTGCCCTGACCAACGCAGTTACTGGGAAGGTCCACTTAACCACAGACACATGGACAGGTGCATTTGGCCAGGGACGCTACATTTCCCTGACGGCACACTGGGTGAACATTGTGGAGGCCTGGAGCGAGTCGTACCCTGGGAAGGTACAGGTGCTACCGACGCCAAGGATTGCGGGCCCTACAGCACGTCAATCAGGGTTTCCGCCAGTACCAACGTTAGTGGCTCCAACCCCCACTTCTCCTCCTCCGCCTCCACTTCCACCTCCGAATTATCTGCGTACAGCACCAGTCAGCCATCAGTCGGTAGCTGGAAGCAGAGTAGCATTGCAGTGGGGAAGCGGCAACAGCCGTGCTGAAGCTGATATGCTTAGGGGACAAACAGCACACCGCCGCAGAGCTGTGGCAGGGGATAAGAGACCAGACTGAGCTGTGGCTCTTGCCACTCAACCTAGAACCAGGCATGGTTGTGTCTGATAATGTCTGTAACTTGGTGGCGGCTTTGGAGCTCGGCAAGCTCACACACATCCCATGCCTAGCTCACGTCTTAAACTTAGTGGTTCAGCGGTTTCTCAAAACCTACCCCAATTTGCCTGAGCTACTGGTGAAGGTGCACCGCGCGTGTGCCTATTTCCGCAAGTCATCAACAGCTTCAGCCGGTGTGTCAGCGCCGCAGCAGTGCTGCAAATTGCCAGCTCACCGGCTGTTGTGCGACGTGAGCACGCGACGTTCCACATGTTGGCTAGGCTTTGTGAGCAGCAGAGGGCAGTAGTGGAATACCAGCTGCAACATGGTCATCGCCTTTCCAGTCAGCTTCCGCTCTTCACTTAGAAACGAGTGGGCATTGATGTCTGACCTCTGTGAGGTTTAACGCAACTTTGAGGAATCAACACAGATGGTGAGCAGCGATAACGCTAATATCAGCGTAACCATACCACTTCTGTGTCTACTCAAACGCTCGCTGCTCACAATTAAGGACGATGCTTTGCATGTGGAAGAGGTGGAAATGGGGGAAGACATTACACAGGGTTATAGCCAGACCACCCTCAGTTCCTCTTCTAAGCGCGAATTGGACGATGAAGAGGAGGAGGAGGAGGAGCAGGACACGGTTGCCTCCGCTACAGAGGGTAATACACATGGAAGTTTAATTCCATCTGTTCTGCGTGGGTGGGCAGAAGAGGAGGAAGAGGATGAGGGGATTGAGAGTCATCCTCCTGATGACGACAGCGAAGTCTTGCCTGTTGGTACTCTGGCACACATGGCTGACTTCATGTTAGGCTGCCTTTCCAGCGACCTGCGCGTTATACGCATTTTAGACAACACGGCTTACTGGTTGTTCACCCTTCTCGACCCCCGCTACAAAGAGAACTTCTCATCTCTCATTCCTGTGGTGGAGAGGACAAGCAAAACTGTGCAATACCAGAAGGTCCTTGTTGAAAAATTGCTCCAAAAATTTACATCTGACAACGCTGGCGGCAGAGTCCGTAGTTCCTTTGGCAACCGAGGAGGGGAGACAAGGGGAACACACAGCAGTTCCAACAGAGGCAGGGCAACACTCTCCAAAGCCTGGGACAGTTTCAGGACACCCCGTCAGCACCCTCACCCTGATGTGCAGCCTACTGTCACAAGGAGGGAAAAATTTTGGAAGATGGTGAAGGAGTACATAGCAGACCGTGTCAGCGTCCTCAATGATCCCTCAGTGCCCTACAATTATTGGATGTCCAAGCTGGACACGTGGCACGAACTGGCGCTCTACGCCTTGGAGGTGCTGGCCTGCCCTGCTGCCAGCGTTTTTTCTGAGCGGGTATTTAGTACTGCTGGTGGCATTATAACATATAAGCGTTTCCGCTTGTCAACTGAAAATGCTGACAGGTTGACTCTTATAAAAATGAACAAGGCCTGGATTGACCATGACTGCTCGACTCCACCAGAGGAAAGCTGATGAACATAAAGGCACTTTAAATGTGTTGTTTATAATGTACTGAATACACTAAACCACACGGGTTGCCACGGGTTACATGCTCGACAGCTGTCAGAAGGTACACCCAGTGGTCAGTAAAAGTTATGTACCTTCCCTGCCTGTGTTTTCTAGACCACATGTCTGTGGTCAGATGTATCTTGGCACCGACACTGTGTGCCAAAGATATATTCACTTGCTGCTGAACATGGCTATACAGCTCTGGGATACCCTTCTGGGAGAAATATTTCCTTTCGGGGACTTTCCATTGCGGTGTGACAATGGGCACAAATTTTCTAAAGGCCTCCGAGTCCACAAGTTTATATGGCAGTAGTTGGTGGGCTAGCAGTTCCGACAAGCCAGCGGTCAGCCGTTGGGCAAAAGGGTTATCCGGCGTCATCAACTTTTTACGCTCGAACATTTGGGCCACGGAAGCCTGCCTTATGCCAGATGAACACGACGACGACATGGTTGAAGGTGGAGTAGAGGACAAATGGGAGCAGAGAGGAGAAGGAGAAGAGGCAGGACGTGGAGTGCCGGGAGTGTGGCTTTGTGGGTTCTGATGGCGTTGCTCCCACTGGGCTCGGTGATGGGAGGCCAGGTGCCTTATTAAGGCGGTCATCCCTAGGTGAGTGTTGGGCTTACCGCGACTTATGCGTTGACAGCACAGGCTGCAGATGGCAACACTAAAATCCCACACTGCGGAGCGATGTGCCGGCGACCTGGGAGCGCAAGATGTGACCGTGTATGGTGGATGGCTCGCTCCAGATACATTTGCAGTCTGCTTTTTGACTCCGGTGCACTGCGAGTTCTGCCTGCTTCTCCTCCCTATATGCTGCTCCGTCTCTCCCTCTGAAGTCCCCTCCTCTTTCTCTCTTGTGGGCACCCACGTGACGTCCATCGACACGTCATCATCATCACCTTCACTACCACTACCACTGACATTAGAGATCTCGGAGTAGGCAGCAACAGCGGGGACCACCCTCCTTGAGCTGATCTGGGTACTGTCGTCAGACCGCTGGGTGGCGGCCATTGCTACCTCCTCTTCCTCATCCGATGCCAAGAATGGCTGAACATCGGTAAGGTCTGGGAATGGATGAGAAAATACTTGAGTGGAGGGGCTATGGTGGTGGTGGTGTCTGTGGGGGTGCACACAGCAGACAGTGAGGAGGGTGCAGAAGCGGAAGGCTGAGTGAGCCACTCAACCAACTCTGGTGCATCCTTTGACGTAATCGCACGCACCTTCTCCAACTTCCTACTTAGGCTTTGGCCTGGTGCACCTGCCCGACCCCTACACCCCTGCGGAACTGCCTGCCTTTTACTCTGGCTGTCATTTTCAAAATGACTGTGTGCCAAAGTCCCTAAAGAAGAGCAGCAGGTATATCGCAGGCCTTAATCAGTATTTGGTGGAAGCTGGTATATCAAACCCCTTAATCAGTATTTTCTGGAAGCAGATGTATCACAGGCCTCAATCGATATTTGGTGGAAGCAGTTATATCAATCCCCTTAATCAGTATTTTGTGGAAGCAGGTGTATCACAGGCCTCAATCAATATTTGGTGGAAGCAGGTAAATCGCACCCCTCAATCAGTATTTTGTGGAAGTAGGTGTATCGCAGGCCTCAATCAATATTTGGTGGAAGCAGGTATATCAATCCCCTTGATCAGTATTTTTTGGAAGCAGGTGTATCGCAGGCCACAATCAATATTTGGTGGAAGCAGGTATATCAATTCCCTTAATTAGTATTTTGTGGAAGTAGGTGTATCGCATGCCTCAATCAGGATTTTGTGGAAGCAGGTGTATCGCAGGCCTCAATCAGTATTTGGTGGAAGTAGGTATATTGCAACCTTTAATCAGTATTTTGTGGAAACAAGTATATAGAACCCTTTAATCCATATTTGGTGGAAGCAGGTGTATCGCACCCTTCAATCAGTATTTTGTGGAAGCAGGTGTATTGCAGGCCTAAACTAATATTTGGCGGGAGCAGGTATATCGCACCCCTCAATCTGTATTTTGTGGAAGCAGGCATATAGAACCCCTAGAATCAATATTTGGTGGAAGCAGGTATATCGCACCCCTCAATCAGTATTTTGTGGAAGCAGGTATATAGAACCCCTTAATCAATATTTGGTGAAAGCAGGTATATCGCACCCCTCTAACTTTTTTTTGTGGGAGCAGGTATATCAATCCCCTTAATCAGTATTTTTTGGAAGCAGGTATATCGCAGGCCTCAATCAATATTTGGTGGAAGCAGGTATGTCAATCCCCTTGATCAGTATTTTTTGGAAGCAGGTGTATCGCAGGCCTCAATCAATATTTGGTGGAAGCAGGTATATCAATCCCCTTAATTAGTATTTGGTGGAAGTAGGTATATTGCAACCTTTAATCAGTATTTTGTGGAAGCTGGTATATAGAACCCCTTAATCAATATTTGGTGGAAGCAGGTATATTGCACCCCTCAAACTTTATTTTGTGGAAGCAGGTATATCAAACCCCTTAATCAGTATTTTGTGGAATCAGGTGTATCGCAGGCCTCAATCAATATTTAGTGGAAGCAGGTTTATCAATCCCCTTAATCAGTATTTTGTGGAAGCAGGTATATCGCACCCCTCAATCAGTATTTTATGGAAGCAGATACATAGAACTCCTTAATCAAAATTTGGTGGAAGCAGGTATATGGCACCCCTTAATCTGTATTTTGTGTAAGCAGGTATATCAAACCCCTTAATCAGTATTTTGTGGAAGCAGGTGTATCGCAGACCTCAATCAATATTTGGTCGAAGCAGGTATATCAATCCCCTTAATCTGTAATTTGTGGAAGCAGGTATATAGAACCCCTTAATCAATATTTGTTGGAAACAGGAATATCGCAACCCTCAATCTTTATTTTGTGGAAGCAGGTATATAGAACCCCTTAATCAATATTTGTTGGAAACAGGAATATCGCAACCCTCAATCTTTATTTTGTGGAAGCAGGTATATCAAACCCCTTATTCAGTATTTTGTGGAAGCAGGTATATCGCACCCCTCAATCAGTATTTTGTGGAAGCAGGTATATCAATCCCCTTAATCAGTATTTTGTGGAAGCAGGTATATAGAACCCCTTAATCAATACTTGGTGGAAGCAGGTATATCGCACTCCTCAATCAGTATTTTGTGGAAGCAGGTATATCGCACACCTCAATCTATATTTTGTGGAAGCAGGTATATAGAACCCCTTAATCAATATTTGGTGGAAGCAGGTATATCAAACCCCATAATCAGTATTTTGTGGAAGCAGGTGGATCGCAGGCCTCAATCAATATTTGGTGGAAGCAGGTATATCAATGCCCTTAATTAGTATTTTGTGGAAGCAGGTATATCGCACCCCTCAATCAGTATTTTGTGGAAGCATGTATATCAAACCCCTTAATCAGTATTTTGTGGAAGCAGGTATATCAATCCCCTTAATCAGTATTTTGTGGAAGCAGGCATATAGAACCCCTTAATCAATATTTGGTGGAAGCAGGTATATCGCACCCCTCAATCTGTAATTTGTGGAAGCAGGTATATCAAACCCCTTAAATCAGTTTTTTGCGGAAGCAAGTATATCGCACCCCTCAATCAGTATTTTTTGGAAGCAGGTTTATCAAACCCCTTAAATCAGTATTTTGTGGAAGCAGGTGTATCGCAGGCCTCAATCAATATTTGGTGGAACCAGGTATAACTACCACATAATGAATTCGTCAGGCTAAGCCTGGAAAGGTGGCTCACCCCACAATTGTATGGGTGCATTCACTATTTCCACACTTCCAAAACGTTTAAGTCTGGAATTTTCAGGATATTCTTATCTGTATGTATCTCCTGATGAGTTACCAGACACACTGATACTACTTACTAGGTGCGCTGGATCTGCTAGGGATGTATCCAAAACACCAGCTATAACACTAGTGGCAACTTATAATCACAAGCTGCAACAGTGTAAGTATCAAAATAGTGAGTATGGATGATAGTGAAAGGGATAGATAAGTTGCAGGTGAGAGCTTTTTTATTTAACCTCTGCTTACAACCCTGCTGTTCTATATCTCTAATATCCCATCACTATCTCATGAAGGACTGTCCCTGCCTACTCATGCGTCGGCTCGACGCGTTTCTATGTCACTGTATAAACAGTGACATGTCTTCAGGAGCAGAGTTACAGTAAGCATTAGTGCAGTTTATTTTGTTTCAGAAACTTGCACTATGCTTACTCATAGAAGAACGCTGCACGCTTCTGTTTGCGCGCGTGCAGCTCAAAAGAGACACAGCCTCCGGCACTTGTTTGCGGACGGCCGCAAACAAGTGCCGGAGGCTGTGTCTCTTTTGAGCTGCACGCGCGCAAACAGAAGCGTGCAGCATTCTTCTATGAGTAAGCATAGTGCAAGTTTCTGAAACAAAATAAACTGCACTAATGCTTACTGTAACTCTGCTCCTGAAGACATGTCACTGTTTATACAGTGACATAGAAACGCGTCGAGCAGACGCATGAGTAGGCAGGGACAGTCCTTCATGAGATAGTGATGAGATATTAGAGATATAGAACAGCAGGGTTGTAAGCAGAGGTTAAATAAAAAAGCTCTCACCCGCAAATTATCTATCCCTTTCACTATCATCCATACTCACTATTTTGATACTTACACTGTTGCAGCTTGTGATTATAAGTTGCCACTAGTGTTATAGCTGGTGTTTTGGATACATCCCTAGCAGATCCAGCGCACCTAGTGAGTAGTATCAGTGTGTCTGGTAACTCATCAGGAGATACATACAGATAAGAATATCCTGAAAATTCCAGACTTACACGTTTTGGAAGCGTGGAAATAGTGGTTGCACCCATACAATTGTGGGGTGAGCCACCTTTCCAGGCTTAGCCTGACGAATTCATTATGTGGTAGTTTCGCCACGATTTTTAATATATACCTAAAAAAGTTTCCTTTAAGCGTCTATTCAGTCAGTCAAACACACTTTTCGCATATATACGCAAAATTTATTTCATAGTCATATCTGGAACCAGGTATATCAATCCCCTTAATCAGTATTTTGAGGAAGCAGGTATATTGAACTCCTCAATAATTATTTTGGGGGGCAACAGGTATGTCACACCCATTGCAAATAGTTGTTCCAATAGCACTTGTCCCTCTATATACCTGCGGTATCGCAGCATAACCGCACACAACTGCTGCATAATACAAAGGCACTATTTACTTTCTATGTTAGAAAGTATATTATAGTTTTATCACACCCTTCAATCAGTTTTTTTTGGGGCAACAGGTATATCATACCAGTTGCAATTAGTTATTCCAATAGCGTTTATCCCTCTATATAGCTGCGGTTTTGCAGCAGAACCGCACACAACTGCTGCACAATACAAATGCACTATAATATACTTTCAATGTTAGAAAGTATATTATAAGTATATTACACCCCTCAGTATATAACACCTATTACTAGCACACCTATACCAGTGCTTAAAAGGACTGTTGTGGTCCTATTAGCTAGTGTTTGGTCTCCCTAACAGTCTGTCCCTTCTCCACAAGCCAACCTCTCCCTACACTGGCAAAACACAGAATGTAAAATGGCTGCCAGATCGGGTTCTGTTATAGGGTGGGGGTGTGTCCATGTGCTGAAACGTCTATATTGGCTGTCCTGTCCCACCTGATGGATGTGTCATTGGTCAAAGTTCGGTGCAATGCAAAAGAATATGGCGCATACGAACATTGCCATATGTTCGCATTTTCGGCTAATAGCAAACGAGCAAAGTTCGCCGTGAAACGACCGCCGGGAGAACCACAAGGCCATCTCTACTCTTAGCCACAGACAGCAGCCGCTGGCAGCAGTCTCAGCTGCCAGTTGCTGCCAGGAGTCTCAGCCACCAGTCAGTGTCACCAGCCACAGCCACCAGTCACAGTGCCAGCAGTCTCAGCCACCAGTCAGTGCCAGCTGTCTCAGCCATCAGTCAGTGCCACCAGTCACAGTGCCAGCAGTCTCAGCCACCAGTCAGTGCCAGCCATATCAGCCATCAGTCAGTGCCAGCAGTCTCAGCCACAATGCCAGCAGTCTCAGCCACCAGTCGCTGCCAGCAGTCTCAGCACCACCAATCAGTGCCAGACGTCCCTTTGCCATTTAATATAGACTGTTCCAACTAATGTTTATGCGGTATGCCAGACCTTGCAGGGGAATTATGTGTGAGGTCACGGTGTGAGCAATAGGTGGGCCGAGGTAAATACAGTTCTGGCGGTTATGTCGTCCCTGGGCAGGCTCGCATAAGTGAAAAGGAGAATGGCACAAGGATTCTCTGAGGCACACTCTGGTGTAAGGGACAATGGCCAGATGTTGGTTTGAGGTGCCCTTGCTTGTCTGTATTAATGTGCCAGTGGTAATGTTCCTTGTAATCGTGACGCCAGTACCTTTTGGATGGAGGTACAACCATTTACTGTTGTATTAATAGAGGGACTGAGTCTGAGGCAAACAGGGTGAAACTCCAAATGGCGCTTTACTGATGATGACTCTTGATTACAATATATCCATAGGCATTAAACAGTCTCTTGATACAATCCGGCATTAAGCACAATCTCCCATGCATATGGGGAAAGGGAAATGCAAATCCTCAATGAAGTACAGGCTCTTGTAATACAATAAGAAAACTGCTGCTCAGACTAGGCTGGTAATAATGAAAGTCTTACACTGGTAACAACTCCGGCCTGATTCTAACCCTTGAACAACAAGGTGCTTTTCTGAATCCTGAAACTTCTATTCCAATGCATTTCTAACAGTTGGCCTGACTGTCCTCAGGATTTAAACTGGAGATGTAGATGCTTCAAACTATCTCCTACACCTACAGTTGTGTTCAAAATTATTCAACCCCCAATGCTGTAAAGGGTTTTAAGGAATTTAGTGTACATTTGCAGGGGCGTAACTAGAAGTGACTGGGCCCCACAGCAAATATTTGTAAGGGCCCCCCCTCCCCCAGCGCGCTTCGCACCTTCCTCCACCTGTGTAAACCCCACTCCTTTGGCACAGTGTAGCGGTATACTGTACATGGTGGGGCACAGTGTAGCGGTATACTGTATATTGTGTGGCACAGTGTATGCTATATGTGTAGAACATAAACATATTTCATATGAAAACTTACAGTTACTTGGCTCGGCCCTTGGGGATCTCGGACGCCACTTCAACACTTGGCGGAGCTGATGTTGTGCTTTATCCTAATTAGAAAGATTTCATAATAAGGATTTGGAGAAGGGGCAGTGGGATCGCAAAGCAGGGAGAGGATGGTGCTGCTACTAGGGGCTCATACCATGGGGGAGTAATAAAGCCCACCATAATGCCCCCCCCAGTAGTAATAATTCTCCTTATAATGTGACAGTGCAAAAATACCCCCTTGTAATGCCCCCAGTTGAGCTAATGTCCCCATAGTGCCCCCATAATGTCCCAGTATAAAATACCCCTATATAGTGCCCCCAGTAAATGCCTCCATAGTGCTCCTCTCCCCCCTTCCTGCTAGTGCCCCCCATAATGTACCAGTATAAAATGCCCCATATATAGTGACCCAGTAGATGCCCCTCAGTGTCCGGCCTCTGATAGGCTGCCGGCCTAGTGTCCCCCATAATGCCCCCCCATCATGTGCCAGTATCAAGTGCCTCTCTCCCCCCACATGTCCCAGTATCATAGTGCCATCTCCCCCCCCCCCCCACAAAAAAAAGTGCCAGTATCAAGTGCCTCCCCCCCCCCCCCCATGTGCCAGTATCAGGTGCCAACCCCTCTCCCCCCCATGTGCCAGTATCAGATGCCTCTCCCCCCCCCCATGTGCCAGTATCAGGTGCCAACCCCCCCTCCCCCCCAGGTGCCAGTATCAGGTGCCTCCCCCCATGTGCCAGCATCAGGTGCATCCCCCCCATGTGCCAGTATCAGGTGCCAACCCCCCCTCCCCCCCAGGTGCCAGTATCAGGTGCCTCCCCCCATGTGCCAGTATCAGGTGCCTCTCTCCCCCCCATGTGCCAGTATCAGGTGCCAACCCCCCCCCCCCCCCCAGGTGCCAGTATCAGGTGCCTCCCCCCATGTGCCAGTATCAGGTGCCTCTCTCCCCCCCAGGTGCCAGTATCAGGTGCCTCCCCCCATGTGCCAGTATCAGGTGCCTCTCTCCCCCCCAGGTGCCAGTATCAGGTGCCTCCCCCCATGTGCCAGTATCAGGTGCCTCTCCCCCCCATGTGCCAGTATCAGGTGCCAACCCCCCTAGGTGCCAGTATCAGGTGCCAACCCCTCCCCCCCCCCATGTCCCAGTATCATAGTGCCATCTCCCCCCCCCACAAAAAAAGTGCCAGTTTCAAGTGCCTCTCCCCCCCCCCCCCATGTGCCAGTATCAGGTGCCAACCCCTCTCCCCCCCATGTGCCAGTATCAGATGCCTCTCTCCCCCCCCATGTGCCAGTATCAGGTGCCAACCCCCCCTCCCCCCCCGGTGCCAGTATCAGGTGCCTCCCCCCATGTGCCAGCATCAGGTGCATCCCCCCCATGTGCCAGTGTCAGGTGCCAACCCCCCCTCCCCCCCAGGTGCCAGTATCAGGTGCCTCCCCCCATGTGCCAGTATCAGGTGCCTCTCTCCCCCCATCATGTGCCAGTATCAAGTGCCTCTCTCCCCCCACATGTCCCAGTATCATAGTGCCATCTCCCCCCCCCACAAAAAAAGTGCCAGTATCAAGTGCCTCTCCCCCCCCATGTGCCAGTATCAGGTGCCAACCCCTCTCCCCCCCCATGTGCCAGTATCAGATGCCTCTCTCCCCCCCCCCCCATGTGCCAGTATCAGGTGCCAACCCCCCCTCCCCCCAGGTGCCAGTATCAGGTGCCTCCCCCCATGTGCCAGCATCAGGTGCCAACCCCCCCCCCCCCCCAGGTGCCAGTATCAGGTGCCTCCCCCCATGTGCCAGTATCAGGTGCCTCTCTCCCCCCCATGTGCCAGTATCAGGTGCCAACCCCCCCTCCCCCCCAGGTGCCAGTATCAGGTGCCTCCCCCCATGTGCCAGCATCAGGTGCATCCCCCCCATGTGCCAGTATCAGGTGCCAACCCCCCCTCCCCCCCAGGTGCCAGTATCAGGTGCCTCCCCCCATGTGCCAGTATCAGGTGCCTCTCTCCCCCCCATGTGCCAGTATCAGGTGCCAACCCCCCCTCCCCCCCCAGGTGCCAGTATCAGGTGCCTCCCCCCATGTGCCAGTATCAGGTGCCTCTCTCCCCCCCAGGTGCCAGTATCAGGTGCCTCCCCCCATGTGCCAGTATCAGGTGCCTCTCTCCCCCCCAGGTGCCAGTATCAGGTGCCTCCCCCCATGTGCCAGTATCAGGTGCCTCTCCCCCCCCCCATGTGCCAGTATCAGGTGCCAACCCCCCTAGGTGCCAGTATCAGGTGCCAACCCCTCTCCCCCCCATGTGCCAGTATCAGGTGCCTCTCTTCCCCCCCCAGGTGCCAGTATCAGGTGCCTTTCCCCCCCCCCCCATGTGCCAGTATCAGGTGCCAACCCCCCCTCCCCCCCCATGTGCCAGTATCAGGTGCCTCTCTTCCCCCCCCCATGTGCCAGTATCAGGTGCCAACCCCCCCTCCCCCCAGGTGCCAGTATCAGGTGCCAACCCCTCTCCCCCCCCCATGTGCCAGTATCAGGTGCCTCTCTTCCCCCCCCAGGTGCCAGTATCAGGTGCCTCTCTCCCCCCCCCCATGTGCCAGTATCAGGTGCCAACCCCCCCTCCCCCCAGGTGCCAGTATCAGGTGCCAACCCCTCTCCCCCCCCCCCATGTGCCAGTATCAGGTGCCTCTCTCCCCCCCCCCAATGTGCCGGTATCAGGTGCCGGTATCAGGTGCCTCCCCCCATGTGCCAGTATCAGGTGCCAACCCCCCTCCCTCCAGGTGCCAGTATCAGGTGCCTCTCTTCCCCCCCCCCCATGTGCCAGTATCAGGTGCCTCCCCCCCATGTGCCAGTATCAAGTGCCCCCCGCTCCCCCCATGGCAGTAACAGTCGGGTATTAAAAAAAAATATATAAACACTTCTACTTACCTCCATGTCAGCGATGCGATGCAGCCTCTTCCTGTGTCCCGCCCTGTATGTCCTTATATGGAGTCACTGCTTGTATTTCAGAAAAGGTTTCTGCTGGGATTCGAACCCACAACCTTCTGTTGAGGAAAAGCATCTAACCACTAGACCATAGAAGACACCTTGCTGCTGACTGAAAAAATTTGAGACTTCTACTGTTATAGCTGGCTAAGTGTACATCTATACACATGACAGCTGCTCATTTATAGAGATATAGCAGAGCTGAGTGTGCTGGGACAGCTGTCATATAGAGATATAGCAGTGCTGGGTGTGTTGGGGCAGCTGTCATGTGTATAGCCAGCTATGACAGTTGAAGTCTCATTTTTTTTCAGTCAGTTGTAATGCAGCCTTTATGGTTGTGAGGGTTAATGCTTTGCCTCTGATACACTCAGACTTTGGAGGTTGTGGGTTCGAATCCCAGACACATCAGAAGACTTTAGGAGACAGAAAGATTAGATCATATTAGCGAGGGAGCCTGGTCAGCTGCTGTGAAGGGGCCCTGAACAGTTAAGACATCGATAGAACTTGAAAATAAACTGTCACACACGCTGCCGACGCCGGGCCCCCTTGGCAGCCCAGCCCGGGCCCCGAAGCAGCTGCTTCCCCGGTAGTTACGCCACTGTACATTTGTAATTGTGTTCAGAATTAAATCTTACAAGGACTTTTTAAAGAACCAAATGCAACTAAAATGACATCAATTGTTTTTGTAATACAGTATTAAATGTTTTTGTGATTTCTTCATTGACACAATTATTCAACCCCTTAAAGACTACCACTCTTAACCACCTCAGCCCCTATAGCTTAAACACCCTGAAAGACCAGGCCACTTTTTACACTTCTGACCTACACTACTTTCACAATTTATTGCTCGGTCATGCAACTTACCACCCAAATGAATTTTACATCCTTTTCTTCTCACTAATAGAGCTTTCATTTGGAGGTATTTCATTGCTGCTGACATTTTTACTTTTTTTGTTATTAATCGAAATTTAACGATTTTTTTGCAAACAAATGACATTTTTCACTTTCAGTTGTAAAATTTTGCAAAAAAAAACGACATCCATATATAAATTTTTCTCTAAATTTATTGTTCTACATGTCTTTGATAAAAAAAAAATGTTTGGGTAAAAAAAAAAATGGTTTGGGTAAAAGTTATAGCGTTTACAAACTATGGTACAAAAATGTGAATTTCCGCTTTTTGAAGCAGCTCTGACTTTCTGAGCACCTGTCATGTTTCCTGAGGTTCTACAATGGCCAGACAGTACAAACACCCCACAAATGACCCCATTTCGGAAAATAGACACCCTAAGGTATTCGCTGATGGGCATAGTGAGTTCATAGAACTTTTTAATTTTTGTCACAAGTTAGCGGAAAATGATGATTTTTTTTTTTTCTTACAAAGTCTCATATTCCACTAACTTGTGACAAAAAATAAAAAGTTCTATGAACTCACTATGCCCATCAGCGAATACCTTGGGGTGTCTTCTTTCCAAAATGGGGTCACTTGTGGGGTAGCTATACTGCCCTGGCATTCTAGGGGCCCAAATGTGTGGTAAGGAGTTTGAAATCAAATTCTGTAATAAATGGCCGGTGAAATCCGAAAGGTGCTCTTTGGAATGTGGGCCCCTTTGCCCACCTAGGCTGCAAAAAAGTGTCACACATGTGGTATCTCCGTATTCAGGAGAAGTTGGGGAATGTGTTTTGGGGTGTCATTTTACATATACCCATGCTGGGTGAGATAAATATCTTGGTCAAATGCCAACTTTGTATAACAAAATGGGAAAAGTTGTCTTTTGCCAAGATATTTCTCTCACCCAGCATGGGTATATGTAAAATGACACCCCAAAACACATTCCCCAACTTCTCCTGAATACGGAGATACCACATGTGTGACACTTTTTTGCAGCCTAGGTGGGCAAAGGGGCCCACATTCCAAAGAGCACCTTTCGGATTTCACTGGTCATTTTTTACAGAATTTGATTTCAAACTCCTTACCACACATTTGGGCCCCTAGAATGCCAGGGCAGTATAACTACCCCACAAGTGACCCCATTTTGGAAAGAAGACACCCCAAGGTATTCGCTGATGGGCATAGTGAGTTCATGGAAGTTTTTATTTTTTGTCACAAGTATGTGGAATATGAGACTTTGTAAGAAAAAAAAAATGGGGTCACTTGTGGGGTAGTTATACTGCCCTGGCATTTTCCAGGGGCCCTAATGTGTGGTAAGTAGGTAAATGACCTGTGAAATCCTAAAGGTGCTCTTTGGAATGTGGGCCCCTTTGCCCACCTAGGCTGCAAAAAAGTGTCACACATGTGGTATCGCCGTATTCAGGAGAAGTTGGGGAATGTGTTTTGGGGTGTCATTTTACATATACCCATGCTGGGTGAGAGAAATATCTCGGCAAAAGACAACTTTTCCCATTTTTTTATACAAAGTTGGCATTTGACCAAGATATTTATCTCACCCAGCATGGGTATATGTAAAATGACACCCCAAAACACATTGCCCAACTTCTCCTGAGTACGGCGATACCACATTTGTGACACTTTTTTGCAGCCTAGATGCGCAAAGGGGCCCACATTCATTTTATGAGGGCATTTTTAGACATTTGGATCCCAGACTTCTTCTCACGCTTTAGGGCCCCTAGAATGCCAGGGCAGTATAAATACCCCACATGTGACCCCATTTTGGAAAGAAGACACCCCAAGGTATTCAATGAGGGGCATGGCGAGTTCATAGAAATTTTTTTTTTTTGGCACAAGTTAGCAGAAATTGATATATATTTTTTTTTTCTTACAAAGTCTCCCTTTCCGCTAACTTGGGACACAAATTTCAATCTTTCATGGACTCAATATGCCCCTCACGGAATACCTTGGGGTGTCTTCTTTCCGAAATGGGGTCACATGTGGGGTATTTATGCTGCCCTGGCATTCTAGGGGCCCTAAAGCGTGAGAAGAAGTCTGGAATATAAATGTCAAAAATTTTTTATGCATTTGGATTCCGTGAGGGGTATGGTGAGTTCATGTGAGATTTTATTTTTTGACACAAGTTAGTGGAATATGAGACTTTGTAAGAAAAAAAATAAAAATTTCCGCTAACTTGGGCCAAAAAAAAATTCTGAATGGAGCCTTACAGGGGGGTGATCAATGACAGGGGGGTGATCAGAGAGTCTATATGGGGTGATCACCACCCTGTCATTGATCACCCCCCTATAAGGCTCCATTCAGACGTCCGTATGCGTTTTGCGGATCCGATCCATCTATCAGTGGATCCGTAAAAATCATGCGGACGTCTGAATGGAGCTTTACAGGGGTGTGATCAATGACAGGGGGGTAATCAATGACAGGGGGGTGATCAGGGAGTCTATATGGGGTGATCACCACAGTCATTGATAACGCCCCTGTAAGGCTCCATTCAGACGTCCGTATGCGTTTTGCGGATCCGATCCATCTATCAGTGGATCTGTAAAAATCATGCGGACGTCTGAATGGAGCTTTACAGGGGTGTGATCAATGACAGGGGGGTAATCAATGACAGGGGGGTGATCAGGGAGTCTATATGGGGTGATCACCACAGTCATTGATCACGCCCCTGTAAGGCTCCATTCAGACGTCCTTATGCGTTTTGCGGATCCGATCCATCTATCAGTGGATCCGTAAAAATCATGCGGACGTCTGAATGGAGCTTTACAGGGGTGTGATCAATGACAGGGGGGTAATCAATGACAGGGGGGTGATCAGGGAGTCTATATGGGGTGATCACCACAGTCATTGATCACGCCCCTGTAAGGCTCCATTCAGACGTCCGTATGCGTTTTGCGGATCCGATCCATCTATCAGTGGATCCGTAAAAATCATGCGGACGTCTGAATGGAGCTTTACAGGGGTGTGATCAATGACAGGGGGGTAATCAATGACAGGGGGGTGATCAGGGAGTCTATATGGGGTGATCACCACAGTCATTGATAACGCCCCTGTAAGGCTCCATTCAGACGTCCGTATGCGTTTTGCGGATCCGATCCATCTATCAGTGGATCTGTAAAAATCATGCGGACGTCTGAATGGAGCTTTACAGGGGTGTGATCAATGACAGGGGGGTAATCAATGACAGGGGGGTGATCAGGGAGTCTATATGGGGTGATCACCACAGTCATTGATCACGCCCCTGTAAGGCTCCATTCAGACGTCCGTATGCGTTTTGCGGATCCGATCCATCTATCAGTGGATCCGTAAAAATCATGCGGACGTCTGAATGGAGCTTTACAGGGGTGTGATCAATGACAGGGGGGTAATCAATGACAGGGGGGTGATCAGGGAGTCTATATGGGGTGATCACCACAGTCATTGATCACGCCCCTGTAAGGCTCCATTCAGACGTCCGTATGCGTTTTGCGGATCCGATCCATCTATCAGTGGATCCGTAAAAATCATGCGGACGTCTAAATGGAGCTTTACAGGGGGGTGATCAATGACAGGGGGGTAATCAATGACAGGGGGGTGATCAGGGAGTCTATATGGGGTGATCAGGGGCTAATAAGTGACAGGGGGGGGTGTAGTGTAGTGTGGTGCTTGGTGCTACATATTACTGAGCTACCTGTGTCCTCTGGTGGTCGATCCAAACAAAAGGGACCACCAGAGGACCAGGTAGCAGGTACATTAGACGCTGTTATCAAAACAGCGTCTAATATACCTGTTAGGGGTTAAAAAAATCACATCTCCAGACTGCCAGCGAACGATCGCCGCTGGCAGGCTGGAGATCCACTCTCTTACCTTCCGTTCCTGTGAGCGCGCGCGCCTGTGTGCGCGCGTTCACAGGAAATCTTGCGTCTCGCGAGAGGACGCGCCGGCGCGTCCAGGAGGAATGAATCAACCACCTCCAGGACGCGTCGCTGCGTACAGCGGTCCGGAGATGGTTAAGAACAGAGGTTCATTCAAGTGTTTTCGATCAGGTATTGAAAACACCTGTGGATGTCAAGGAGCAGCAATCAAGCATAATAAGCACCAATTAGGCAGATTTAAAAGGACTGTGATACTCAGCTCCTTCTAGACATTTACTGGTGTGTTTACAAACATGGTGAAGTCAAGAGAATGGTCCAGGAAGACAAGAGAAGAGGTGATTTCTCTTCACAGGAAGGGCAATGGCTATAAGAAGATTGCAAAGATGTTAAACATACCAAGAGACACCAGAGGAAGCATCATTCGCAAATTCAAGGCAAAGGGCACTGTTGAAACGCTACCTGGTCGTGGCAGAAAGAAGATGCTGACTTCGACTGCTGTGCGCTACCTGAAGCGCAAAGTGGAGAAAAGTCCCCGTGTGACTGCTGAGGAACTGAAAAAAGATTTGTCAGATGTGGGTACTGAAGTTTCAGCTCACACAGTGCGTAATGAAGGCCTCCATGCCAGAACTCCCAGGCGCACCCCCTTGCTGTCTCCAAAGAATAAGAAGAGTCGACTGCAGTATGCCAAAAGTCATGTGGACAAACCACAAAAGTTTTGGGATAGTGTTCTGTGGACTGATGAAACAAAATTAGAACTGTTTGGGCCCATGGATCAACGCTATGTTTGGAAGAGGAAGAAGAAGGCCTATGAAGAAAAGAACACCTTGCCTACTGTGAAGCATGGCGGGGGGTCAATCATGCTTTGGGGCTCTTTTGCTTCTACAGGTACAGGGAAGCTTCAGCGTGTGCAAGGTACCATGAATTCTCTTCAGTACCAGGAGATATTGGATGAAAATATGATGCAGTCCGTCACAAACCTGAGGCTTGGGAGACGTTGGACCTTTCAACAGGACAATGATCCCAAGCATACCTCCAAGTCCACTAGATCATGGTTGCAGATTAAAGGCTGGAACATTTTGAAGTGGCCATCGCAGTCACCAGACTTAAATCCGATTGAGAACCTCTGGTGGGACTTAAAGAAAGCAGTTGCAGCGCGCAAGCCTAAGAATGTGACTGAACTGGAGGCTTTTGCCCGTGAAGAATGGGCGAAGATACCCGTAGATCGCTGCAAGACACTTGTGTCAAGCTATGCTTCACGTTTAAAAGCTGTTATAACTGGAAAAGGATGTTGTACTAAGTACTAAGATTGAATGTCACTTGGGGGTTGAATAAAACTGATAATGATGTGAGCACAGAAAAGACATTTGTGGTTATTTCATTATAAATGTTATGTTATATTTGTCTGACTTACAAGTGCCTCTTTGATTTAATTGTAAACAAGATGACTGAAATGATCAAAATCAATGTCAAACTGGCCAAAACACTCAATTTCAGTGGGGGTTGAATAATTTTGAACACAACTGTATTACAAAGGTGCTTAATAAGTCCTCAGGTAATGACTATTATGCTAATCCTTTGTCTTGCATAAACGTGATAATTCCTCAAATACTCGGCTGTATACAGTTTAGACATTGGTCCCCCTGGAAGAGCGATCTATAGTAGTGGATTGCTCACCTCTAGAAAGAATACTTGCAGGCCTTAACCCTCGGTTATGGAACCGACAGAGTAGAGAGGCTAGGAAGGGGCCTCCCTCCAGATATTCAGCTACATGGCTGTTGCTTTCTTGAAGGCTCATGAGAGAACTGCATTCAACTGAACCCTCACTTGGATTTATCTGAGCTCATCTGCACTGGTTTGGATTCACCTAAACCAGGAATTGAACAACTCTGCACAGCAAACAACTGCACAGGACACATGACTGCACTGCACTGCACAGGACACATGACTGCACTGCACAGGACACATGACTGCACTGCACTGCACAGCCTTTGCACAGCTGTGCAAAGCTTAACTTAGGTCTGAGCTAAGATATTTATACACACTGACACTGCTCCATCCTGTGGAGAATCGAGTGTAGTGCACCCTGACTAGGCCTGTCTAAAGGATATTTGCATGTAAAATCACATTGTGACATGGAGAATATGACAAGAGATAAAATACAAAATATAGGCATATTACATGACATTAATACATGGTGAAAACACGTTTGCGGGGCCCACGGTTACTTGAGTGGGACGCTGCATAACTCCGTAGTATAACATGTGTCGCCCCCGACACATCCAGTAGTAGGAAGACGGTCATCTGAAAAACACCAATACATACGCCATATACAATCACCTCCAAAAAGAGAGTAAATATAAAATGTTGACTTTGCAAATGTAATACAAATACATTATAGGCAAATATGTCACATAATACATATCAGTAGTTTGGGCGAATAATGGGCGTTGATATATTTCAGTGCTTGACGGGGAAATATGGGCGAAGATCATAAGTAAGAGCAATAAAAGAGTCCATGGCAGGCAATAAAGAGTCCTTAGAAGCACTGGCATATATCAAAGTGCAAATATAATATTATAGCATATAAAACTTTTAAGAAATAGTTTAGTGCAATAATCACAGAAAATGTCTTTCTGGGCATTTGGCTTAAAACATTATAAAACACGGTCCATTGCAAAAATCCCTAATCAACCTGAAAAGGGGGGTAAAAGGGAAAAACGTGCAAAAATAAACAGGCACAACGGTGATAATGAATATTGTAGTGTTCAGTAGGGAATCCTGAAACAGGCACAATGTGGCATTTGATCAAAAGAGTGACTTCAGGAACTTGTCACTAGCCGTGGTAAACTGGCAGCAGCTAAACATTGTAGCAACAATGGAAATCCCAAACTGGAAAAGTCATGGCAAATTGGATTAAGTGAGCAGGCCTATTCATAGATAAGTGTCCATTCCTCCTTGGTCATCAAAGATGGTGAATCCAGGCTCTGCTTTTAGCTGTGGTCAGTAATTTGGATCAAATAAAGGGTTAACCTTTGTAATGGTATTTGCTGGTAAGTAAATTGGGAAAGGACCTGCCCATTGCATTGGTTCTTTAGGTTGTGGGGCAGATACTTTTTGTAGACGGACCCTGCTGGTAGCATAGGATAATTTTCTTGCAGATATTGAAATCATAGGCACATCAAGAACAGCTTTGGTATTTAAAGGTACAGTGTCAATTGGCAGAATCCATAGGAGTGCGGTTTTTTTATCATGTAACTGCATTTGTTCACACTCACCATGTTGAGTCTGGTCTGCTTTAAGTGCAGCAAGGTGGCGTAGGTCTTCCAGATGTACCTCTAGTCTGGCGATTCTTTCTTGTAGATTTTGGACTTTGGCCTCTGGCTCTGTAGCAGTAGTTTTCATCTTTTCTTGGCGCATCTGATCTAAGTAAGCAGCGAACCGTTCTTGGTTTACAATGTCCTCCTGTGTTTGAACTTTGCGTGGCAGCTCCGGTGATGGATATGGACTGATAGGGCGCTCCAAGATGGTAGGTTGCCAGAAAATATTGGGTCCAATAAAGGTGGCTTTCTCTTGGTTGGTGTTATGGATCGGCTTACTGGGAACCTCTGGGGTAGTTTCGGATAGTTCTTCAGCTTCTTCCCAGTTTTCAGACTTAGGCCGCGGGCGCATCACAGGAGTGGCGTACGGACCTCTCAGGCCCTCCGCAGGGGTAAATTCAACGGGCTCACCTTCTCTGAGGTTGTGCAGGTATCCTGGCAAGTAGCTCAGTTTCACCAATTTGCGGTTTACATATAGATCACGGCCAGTGGTAAGATCTTTTATAAAGCCGAACCCACAATCTTTATCAAAGGTAATGACAGTGCCTGACCTCCGTTCCAGGCGGGACTGACATTCTCTTGGGTCTTCATGTATGATTTTGGCAACTTCTTCAAAGTATATCTTGGCTTGGGTTGTTTTGCGTACAGCAGCGGCACGTATCTCTTGCATTAAAGTAGACCATAAGGGATTCGGCCTAGGAAAACCTCCATTCAAATTTAAGCAGGGGCAGGGCGGCCTCTCCGGTCCTGGAGAGTAAGCTGGTGGCTCACCCGTTTCACATGCTGCGGCTCCGGGCTGTGCATCGGCAGATGCTGAAGTCTCGTAGTTGCTTCGGTGCCCATCGCTCTTGGGAGCGCAGTCTCTGACATGCTTGCAGACCGCGGGACATTCAACAAGTCTCTCCATTGCTCCGTCAGACTTCCTCTCGTTTCTGGCACGCCCCCTAGGTAGTCCAGTATAGGGGAGGCGGTGCACATATTGTAATCCATGATAATGAGTCTTGGTCTGTGGCGCAGCAAAAATATTTGTACTGTTTTCTTTCAAAATGCAGTGGCGCCAAGTTTTCCCGCTTTGAGAGGGGGAGTGTCTTTAGTTTTTACCGCCAAGCTGCTCAGTGATGGCGCAGCAAACAATTACAAGTCCTTCGGTGGCCATTTTGAATGCAAAACAGTCCATTCAAATACAGCAAGCAGCGCTACTGACTTTTCAAAAATCCACAATTTTGCAGTTTTAACGATGCGGTTTTGTAGTAGATTAATAGCGCAACACATGCAGACAGTCTTTAAGCAGTTTTACCAGTTCTTTGGCCCAATAGAAGCAATAAACAGTTGGGGCTTATTCACAATCGGCAATTAACAATAAAGCAGGGTTTTTGCAAGTCCTATTCTCACACACAGTGCCAATTTTGATTATTGCAGTGCACAAAAATACAATAATGCACAATTCCAGTTCATTAAAGGCACAGAGGATATTGATCAGAAATCCTGTTTGTAGTGACGCCAATTTTAATTATGCGGTATGCCAGACCTTGCAGGGGAATTATGTGTGAGGTCACGGTGTGAGCAATAGGTGGGCCGAGGTAAATACAGTTCTGGTTACTCACGGTTACGTCGTCCCTGGGCAGGCTCGCATAAGTGAAAAGGAGAATGGCACAAGGATTCTCTGGGGCACATTCTGGTGTAAGGGACACTGGCCAGATGTTGGTTTGAGGTGCCCTTGGTGGTCTGTATTAATGTGCCTATGGCAAGGTCCCTTGTAGTCGTGACGCCAGTACCTTTTGTATGGAGGTACAACCATTTACTGTAGTATTAATAGAGGAACTGAGTCTGAGGCAAGCAGGGTGAAACTCCAAATGGCGCTTTACTGATGATGACTCTTGATTACAATACATCCATAGGCATTAAACAGTCTCTTGATACAATCCGGCATTAAGCACAATCTCCCATGCATATGGGGAAAGGGAAATGCAAATCCTCAATGAAGTACAGGCTCTTGTAATACATAAGAAATCTTCTGCTCAGACTAGGCTGGTAATAATGAAAGTCTTACACTGGTAACAACTCCGGCCTGATTCTAATCCTTGATTAAAGGTGCTTTACTGAATCCTGAAACTTCTATTCCAATGCTGTTCTGACAGTTGGCCTGACTGTCCTCAGGATTTAAACTGGAGATGTAGATGCTTCAAGCTATCTCCTACACCAAATACAAAGGTGCTTAATGGGTCCTCAGGTAATGACTATCTTGCTAATCCTTTGTCTTGCATAAACGTGATAATTCCTCAAATATTCGGCTGTATACAGTTTAGATATTGGTCACCCTGGAAGAGCAATCTATAGTATAGGAAGTATAATACCATATTTTCCCCCCTCTGCTACATCGATAGTTACTTTGATTAGCCTTTCCTACTGTTATTCCAACTTTACTTATACATCGATATTAGTACTATCAGTAGTTAACTGGTCTGCGGTATACTTTAAAAGGGGCTTATTAGTATCAGCATTGTGGACCTTGGGTGTGTGATGCAGATGCATCATATTTGGTCCCAAATTTGTGGGAATTGTTAATCTTTTTGGCCATGAGAATTTCCATTATCATATGGGCATTATCACAATAGTTTAATCTGATTCGCATACATATTATTGCCTCAATTTTGTATTGTTTGATTTGTGGAGTTTTTCTTTTATATGTAGTCCCCTGGTGAACTGATATCAGAGAACGGTTCAGAGAAACGCATCGGGACAAAGTTTGCATTCCTGGGACATATGGTACGTGCTCCTTTTTTCCACTGGTGATCATATTTGGACGCCACTGGTTTATTTGGGAGCATATATGTATTATGTGCGATTATTTATCTATGTTGTGACTTTATTATTTTCTGATACATGCATTGACCAATAACATTACTGTTCGACTGTAGTCATAATAGGCTCATGAGAGAACTGCATTCAACTGTTACCTGAGCTCATCTGCACTGGTTTGGATTCACCTAAACCAGGAACTGAACAACTCTGCACAGCACACAACTGCACAGGACACATGACTGCACTGCACTGCACAGGACACATGACTGCACTGCACTGCAAAGGACACATGACTTCACTGCACTGCACAGGACACATGACTGCACTGCACTGCACACGACACATGACTGCACTGCACTGAACAGGACACATGACTGCACTGCACTGCACAGGACACATGACTGCACTGCACTGAACAGGACACATGACTGCACTGCACTGCACAGGACACATGACTGCACTGCACTGCACAGGACACATGACTGCACTGCACTGCACAGGACACATGACTGCACTGCACAGGACACATGACTGCACTGCACTGCACAGCCTTTGCACTTTGCACAGCCTAACTTAGGTCTGAGCTAAGATATTTATACACACTGACACTGCTCCATCCTGTGCAGAACCGAGTGTAGTGCACCCTGACTAGGCCTGTCTAAAGGATATTTGCATGTAAAATCACATTGTGACATGGAGAATATGACAGGAGATAAAATACAAAATACAGGCATATCACATGACATTAATACATGGTAAAAACATGTTTGCGGGGCCCACGGTTACTTGAGTGGGACGCTGCATTTATGCACTACTGTTCTAGCGCCCGTTATTGTAACGGACTTAACGTCTAGTTTGCAATAAATCTTCATGGCAGAATATGTCATAAAGATCGCCCATAACATTTATACCCATACTTAAACACATATATTTTTTTATTTTATTTTAATAATACACATAGACAGAGAGTGGAGTTAAAGGCCATGACCTGTTTATTAACTTAATAAATAACATTATAACTTAAAAACATACTCATAACAAAGTCCAGTCATAGACTCAGACTTACCTTCAGCAGTACAATATCAAATGTACACATAAACAAGTCCATCCCCATATCGGGGACGACTATCCTCACCACCCACAGCGCCAAGGCCCGATCACAACGCGATCATAATCGACTAAAATAAAAAATTGGGAGGGCGGGCGGGGCACGAACGGTCCTCTTGACAGCCGCAGGTCAATTCAAAAGGCACCGCAGCCTGTGCCTCCCATCTTCTTATTCACTCCAGAGGACTCCTATGACCAATCAGAGCCCTATCTCCATGGCCCAGAAAAACTGCCCTAGCCCTAGAGCATTTACAGGCCCACTTGCCAACCAATCAACTTAAGGTTGCTGGGCAGAGTACATTAGCCCAGAAACCTTAACCAAAACAGCGGGAAACTTTCCCACCTAAATCCATCTTTCTCTGCCCTCCTAGCCTACCAACACAACCTCCTCACCTGAGGTCAAATAAAGTTCAAATATGGCTTAATGACAATTCAGCCATGGGTCCCCCTCCTAATGGTCCGGGGGCTATTCATGGCAGAATATGTCATTTAGATCGCCCATAACATTTATACCCATACTTAAACACATATATTTTTTTATTTTATTTTAATAATACACATAGACAGAGAGTGGAGTTAAAGGCCATGGCCTGTTTATTAACTTAATAAATAACATTATAACTTAAAAACATACTATCCTCACCACCCAACAGGCCCTAAACCACTTCACAGAAGTGGCAAGGGCCCCACCCCACCCACAGCTACTTCGACCATAGCCTGCAGGTTTAAATTAAAAATATCATAGCCGATGTCCGACAAATGAACACCATCACCAAAAAACAAGCCAGCCTCTCCACTCTCAAGATCCATATGTCTAAATGCAAAACCCCCAACTGACGGCATAAACCTTGCCATAACCCTATTTACTCTCTTCCGCACCTTGTCCTTAAACCTTTGCACAGGAGATAACCTCCAGCACCGCCTTGGTGTAATCTCAGAAAAAATTAGCTTAGTGAAAGGGAAAAGTCTTCTGAGCTCCATCATGGACTTCTTCATCCGGAAGATAAGATGCATAGTATCTTCTTTACCGATGTCATTCCCACCTAAATGAATTATCAAAATACCTGGCGTGGGAGGAATATCATGCAAATGCAGCACTAAATCCAACAAACCTGACCAGCAAAGACCGCGCACACCACTCCAGTGCAGCTTGACAGCTTCTTCGTGTAGCGACAAATTCAGTCCGTAACAACGGTCTGCAGCCCTCCTACTTGCCCAGTGCACAAAAGAGTGGCCCAGAATCCAAACCGAAACACCTGAAACTAAATTAGAAAAATTAATCAATTAATAAATGCGGTCTAACATACAATTGATAACGCTTAGAAGACCATCTCCCAATTCGCTGTATCACTGATTCATGTAAACCTGCCTGTGCCGCCGAAGTTGCCGCTCCAATACGAAAAGAGTGTGAAGAAAAATACCTGCCACTCAAATGCAGAACATTCAAACACTTCGACAGAACTGCTCTAAATTGAAATTGCGACAACGGTGACAAATCCCGATGTACAAAGAAAGATGCGTCCGCCCCATCCGGGCGACACGCCAAGTAGCACTTCACCGCTTCCACCGGGCATATGCTTTTCTCCTGAATCGCCCCAATTCTCAACCTGCAACCCCTACCCTTCTGATCCGTTTTTGACCTACCAATAAAATTGAATAACAAAGAATCACCAATCACTACATTCTTCAGTGACAATCCTCCACCACTATACCTTGACCTGGGTAACAATTCGCCAATCCGCAAAGCTGCAAAAAACATTACAACAAACGCTGTCCTAAACAACACATTTTCAAAATCATCAAAGCACACTGACTTAGTTGCCTTGCATAATCTCAATAATATCTCTGGCGTAATCGGACATCTCCCGTCCTGCAAACAACCTCTAGCCTTATACCCCTTCAATAACTGCCTAACCAGGAAAACTTCAGACAAAGCCTTGAGCCCACATGCGCTAAGAAAAAACGAAACTCCTGCTAAAACCCTACAGACCGACGTGTAAGCCAACTTCTCTTCAAACAGGCACAGGCAAAAAGACACCGCTACGGCATCATTAACCCCCAAAGGCGACAAGGACCTACCATTCATGAAACGCTCCCACCTCAGCCAGGATGACAAATAACTTCTCCAGGTTGCTCCTGCCACCGAACGGCTCAATAGCTCCATAACTAACGCCAAATCAGCCCCCACAGGTGCTCCGGACAGGGACTCCCTAAAGCATCTGCCAACGGAACCAAGCTGAAGAACCGCTGCATCTGCGAACGGGATAACGCATCAGCAATGTCATTATTAATGCCAGGGATATGCACTGCTTTTATCCAAATATTCAAACGCAAACAGATAAGCACTAAATGCCTCAAAAGCTTAACCACTAACGGATTCTTAGACGATAGACAATTAATCGCAAACATCACACCTTTATTATCTGTATGCAACCTAATGCGCTTATTTCTAAAGAAACTACCCCATAAAACCAAAGCAACAACAACCGGAAAAAGCTCAAGTAAAACTAGATTTTTTAAAACACCATTCCTAACCCATGACTCATGCCAAACCTCTGAACACCAATGCCCCTCCCAAAATGCCCCAAAACCTACACTCCCCGCTGCGTCAGTAAACAAATTAATCTGAGGAGCATCCACAAACTCCTCCTGCCACATAGAGCGACCATTAAAACTTTCTAGAAACTCCAACCATAACTTAAGGTCATCCCTTACGTCATTATCCAATGCTACATGAAAACTAGGATTCTTAATGCCTGCAATCCTCTGCGACAGCTGCCTGCAAAATACACGTCCCATGGGCATGACCCTACAACAAAATGTCAGCAAACCTAACAAAGACTGAACTTCCTTCACCGTAACAGAATGACGAACTAAAACCCCTTTAATCAAAACAGCCGCTTTCTGCACTTTTTCCACTGGTAACCTCACTTCCCCAATCCCTGAATCTATAACAATACCCAAATATTCAATACAACAAGATGGAAAAACAGTTTTTTCACTAGCTAACGGAACCCCAAACTCAGAACAGACATTAAAAAACTCACCTAAAACCTCAGAACATGCAGAATCCCCTGGAGGCCCAACAAATAAAAAATCGTCTAAATAATGAACCACACCTCCTTTCATCACCCGGACTGAGACTACCCACTCTAAAAAAGTCGAGAATGCCTCAAAATAAAAACAAGAAATAGAACAGCCCATAGGCAAACATTTATCAAAATAAAACCTGTCCTTGAAATAAAAACCCAAAGAATTGAAAGCCGCCGGGTGTATTGGCAGCAGCCTAAAGGCAGATTTAACATCTGCCTTGGCCAAAAGAGCCCCCACACCAAACGACTTTACTAGTGACACAGCAGCATCAAACGTAGAATAGCACACTCTAGATAAAGAACTATCAATCTCGTCATTCAACGAACTACCAAACGGGTAAGATAAATAGTGAATCATCCTAAATGAATTAGGTTCCTTCTTTGGAACCACCCCCAGAGGAGATAACCTGAAATCCCCAAAGGGTGGCTCCACAAAAGGACCAGCCACTCTATCTGCTAAAATTTCAGCATTTAATTTAACCTCCACAACATGCGGGTATTTCTCTACCGACGGCAGGTTCTCCACCATCACACAACCCTGCCCAGAAAATGGCGGTATAATAAAACCATCTGAAAAACCAGAAATCAACAAATCAGCTATCTGTCGGTTTGGATACAGACCTAACCAAGGGAGCATGCTCTCCAACTTTACTGGTGTCAACGCTTTTCTGAAGAAATTCCTTTGCAGTCGGCTGCGACGGCAAACTGGCCTTCTTAAAGCATCTGGACATTGGATGACCCGCCCCACAGAAAGCACACTCATGCCTGTACTTGCATGTGGCGGGCCATTTGCAATGTGACTCATTGTATGCAAAACATACCCCACGCTTCATTACACTCACAGAAGAAGGCGTCTTAGGAATAGCCACCGACCTCTGCGGTATTAGCAAATTAAGCCATAGGCCTACATCTTTAGTACCCCAATGCAACTGAGGATATACCGCCATCTTCTGTCTAAAGTTCTCATCGTAATGAAACCATCCTAAACCACCAAAATTTTTATATGCTTCCAACACTATGTCTACATGCTGAAAAAGACCTGAACATTTCTCCGGCTGCTTCTCCCCTAAAACACTGGCAAAAATACAAAATGCTTAAAGCCAATTGTGGAAAGATCTAGGAATGGGACGCCTCCTCTCCTCCTCAGATTTTTCATCTCTGCGCTCCATTTTAACAATAAAATCCTTAGAGGCAGGGAGGAGGGACAAAATATCAATAAAGTCGCCATTCCAGATCTTCTCCCTAATCGCTGCAGGGAGATGAAAGCCTAATGGAGAAATAGAACAAGGCATAACTTCCCTAAAACAGCCCTCTGCTATACCTCTGGCACGGGACAGCACAGGCACAGACAGAGGCTCTATTAAGCTATCCCCCTCTCCCAATCCCAAGCCGTCAGCCGGTAGCCAGGCAGAAGAAACATTACCCAACAAACCACCAGCTGCAGCAGGGGAGGGAGAGGGTTGAAGCTGGGGGGGTCTAGATACCAGCCCCTGTAAGGAGGATAACACTAGGGATAAAGATGAAATAACTGGAGCAAGCTGCCCCGGCCACTCACCCGACTGCTGAACCGGTCCAGGTAGGGATGATGCTGTCATCTGCGCGCTGGTTCCAGGGGTTCCTCCTGCCGCACCTCCAGCCCAGCCAGAAGAAGGTTGGCTATCCGCGACTCCCGTCCCAGGCCCCTCCGCACCCTGGGACTCAAGGCCACAAGCCCCCAGGGGGGAGTTAAAAGCCTGCGGTGCCAAACCATTTCCGGACACAACCGGAAGGCGCACACTCGATGTCGACAAACCGCGACGTCCCCTCGCGATGCTATCCACAGAAATCCCGGTCCCGCGAGATCTTGGCCGCGTCTGCGCAGATGGAGAAGGAGAATATCTTCTGTTCGCACGCCGGCTTCTCCTCAGACGGGAATCCCGGACCACACCAGCTCCAGACGAATCTTCAACACGCGCCGATTCCGGAAGCTCCAACCTGTCCACAGCAGAAACACCATCCGGAACAGGTGAAAGCAGGGAAGATGGAAAGGCAGCAGACGTCCCAGACGAAACCGGCTCCGGCGATCTCAGGCGAAGAAGACATTCCCCAATCCAGGAAGGAGCTCCATCCTCTACTGCACGGCTCGCCAATTCTTCAATCAGGGACTCCATAAGGTAAGCAGGAACAGCTAAGCACGAACGGTCCTCTTGACAGCCGCAGGTCAATTCAAAAGGCACCGCAGCCTGTGCCTCCCATCTTCTTATTCACTCCAGAGGACTCCTATGACCAATCAGAGCCCTATCTCCATGGCCCAGAAAAACTGCCCTAGCCCTAGAGCATTTACAGGCCCACTTGCCAACCAATCAACTTAAGGTTTCTGGGCAGAGTACATTAGCCCAGAAACCTTAACCAAAACAGCGGGAAACTTTCCCGCCTAAATCCATCTTTCTCTGCCCTCCTAGCCTACCAACACAACCTCCTCACCTGAGGTCAAATAAAGTTCAAATATGGCTTAATGACAATTCAGCCATGGGTCCCCCTCCTAATGGTCCGGGGGCTATTCATTCACAGAATATCTTGAGATTTGTAGTGTCCCACTAGGTTAAGGTGGGCACTGCACAAAAGGGGTTAATGTGTTGTTATTACCTGTAATGTTATATGTATGCATTTCCCTGTGTTAACTGGTGTCAGGCCTATTAGGGTGCAGTTTAGCCTCCCAGACGTTAGAGGGAGCCAGAGAGCCCTGGTCATATATAGGTAGGCCCAGACAGGGGAAGTTAGTTCATTCCAGGGGACTAGAGGAGTTACTTCGTCCACCTGAAGCTCCTGAGGCTAGGATTAGCTCAGTAGAGACACCCCAGTTGCAGGACAGCACCTCCTGGGAGAAACCTGCAGCTTCCCAACCAAGCAAGGATAATACAAGTCAGATAAGTACCCTGATGGGCAGAGGTTCTATAAAGTACAGCAAGCGCCAATACTGGAGAGAGGATTTATATACCAAGGATTAAAGCCAGCATTTAGGCACCCGGCCTTGGGATCCAGCCAGCTAGAATAGCTGAAGGGGATAGAGCAGCATTGCACTGCAAAGCATTAACCGTTGTGCCCTCCAAGTATCTTGCATGATTAATACCTGCCATTATTCAAAGTCTACCTGCTTGTGAAGTATTGTTCAAGGGACTGCATTATCATCACAATCACCTGTAACTGTATGTACAAAGTTGGACTGTGTTCACCAAGTAAAGCAACGTTTGGTTTATCCACTGAGTACTCAGTTATTCCTCCTATAAATCGGTGTGCCACCGTTACAGGCACTGGCGTCACGAATCCAACAGGGACCTTGCCCCAGGCACTAAAAATACCTGTAACATCCAGGGCACCTCATCCACCATCAGGCCTGGTCCCTATATACAGAGTGTGCCCCAGAGGAACTGTGTCTACCTCTCCTTCACTGCCGCATGCCTGCCCAGGGTTCTCCAATACAGTGAGCGACCCTCGCTTGCCTATAACCGTGACCTCGCTTCGCTATACCCTGCAGGTCTGGCGTGCTGCATAAATTGGCGTCACGAACAGGATTTACGGAACATTCCTGCGCCATTGCGGATATAAAACTGTGTGCTAAAAACTGCCTTCAAGTGACCAAGCCCTATTGTTTTATTCTAAATTGCTGGGCCAAAGAACTGTCATCATTAGCGGTGTGAAGATAGTGTTTTCTGGACTGTTTGCTGCTTGTTTGAGCCACCGCTTGCTGTCAGTGAATAGACAGCCATTTTGCCACTTAAACCTGAGGTGGATTACAAGTGCGCCCGGTGAACTGTTTGGCGCGAAAAGAACCAGGCGGAGTCATCACCCAGCCGGCGAGGAGGAAGAACGCCGCCCTGTCTGGAGAAAAAGGTGCCGCCTACCTGAGTCCCGGAGCTACGAGAGGCCGCGCCCACCTGCTGACGCTGTACGCAGGACGTCCGACGCCCGTAGCCACGCATCTCGCGAGACTTGGAGCGAGCACCACCGGAGTGAGTACCAACTTAAAACTGTTGCCGGCTCTGCTATTTACCTTACCGGAACGTTCCCGACCCCTGCCAGGGCACCGGAGGGAGCCCCGTTAGCGACAAAAGACTTTTCTGTGAAAAAAAAAAAAGTTATTATCATTGCCGCTCCGGTCCGCTCTGCTACATTTAAAGGGCCATACTCACCTAGCAACGCCATGTCCACACCTGAGGAAATCGGACAGGTGGCCCCAGTCGTGCCTACTGGAGTATCCCCAGCCGACCCTAGGGCCCCTGCCGCCGCGGCACCGCCAAGCATGATGCCGCTAACTATGCCGTACTATTTTGGGGCCCCCTGGTTCCCACGTTATTCAGGGGAAGCCCATAAGTTAAAGGACTTTAGGGAACAGATACTGGCCTTGTTCCGGCTTTACCCCATAAATGCCGAACAGCAAATGGAGATCCTCCTAGCTCAGTTGGAAGGGGCCGCCCGCAGGGAAGTCATGTCGTGGCCCCGCTCTGAGAAAAGTAGCCTGGAACAGATCTTTGATCGCTTGGGCACCACATTTGAGGCCAGAACGGTGTCAGAAGTTAAAATGCGTTTCTTCAGCAGAAAGCAGCAACCTGGGGAGTCGCTCCGTGATTTTGCCCTGTCCTTACAAGAGACACTGAGAGCTGTAGTCCAAGTGGATCCTAAAGAAGCTGAGGACCAGGACCGGACTCTTAGAGAGCAATTCATTGCAGGCGTAAGTAATGAGCATTTAAAGGGCCAGCTACGCATGTTGTCAGCTCAACACCCCCACTGTGCATTTCTGGACTTTAAAGAATTGGCCATCAGTATATTGGGCCAGAACCCTGCTCCAGGGCCGGCAGCCTCCTATGAACCCCAGGCTTGCCAACCAAATACTGTTAATGTGGGACCTGCAGGAGTCAGTCAGGCGACCCAAGCTCCAGTTACAGACGTAGTGGCAGCCCTCATGGAGCAAGTGAACCACCTTACTCTAAGTCTAGAGAAGGTGTGCAAAAAGATAGAGGAATGGGAGAGACCATTATTACTAGAAGATGAAAGTCCTCTTCCTCCAAGGCTCCCACCTGCATATGGAGACGTATACCCAAAAGAGCCTGATGGGCGACCGAGGTGCCGGCCCAGAAGTAGAAAACAGCCTGTCTGCCACCACTGCAAGAAATATGGACATACTGAATCAATGTGCTGGCAGTTAAACGGGCAACCCCTGAGGCAGAGGACCGCCCCTCGGGAGGTAGAACAGTAGGTCCAAAGGATCCAAGCTGGATGCCTAAGTATGTAGGATCCCGTCCAAAAATTAATATATGCATCAACGGGATACCCTTTGAAGCCCTCTTGGACACTGGGTCACAGGTCACCACAACGGCCTGCCTTTGACAAGTTCTGGGATCCAAGTCTTCTCACCCAGCCACCAGAGTCCTGGCTAGATATCATTGCCAGCAACGGTAAGCCAGTGAAAGTGCATGGGTATTGGGAACCTACCCTTCAAGTGGGAGAAGCCACCCTGCCACAGCAAGGCGTGATTGTGGTACAAGCAGGAGATAAAGGAGAACACCCTGTGATCTTAGGGACTAACGTTCTGAAAAATTGTTACTCTGAAGTGCTTGACGCCTTAAATCAAACTATATCTTCAGCCTCACCTGCTTCCAGAAGAGTTATCCAAAAGACTATTAGTGTGCTGAGTGCTCAACAAAAGTTTGCCAACAAGAAAGGAGAAATTTGCACTGTCCGGATCCGGGATAACCGGCCGGTAATTCTGCCTCCAAATTCCCAGATCATCCTGTGGTGCCGTGCGGTGTTAGGGATCCAGGGCCAGGACTATCAAGCCCTAGTGGAACCTATGCCCTTTGAAAATCATCCCTTCGTACGGACAGCCAAGAGCATGGTGACTGTGTCTCAAGGTAAAGTGCCTGTCCGCTTAATTAACTTTGGGGATCATCCCGTTACTCTCCTTAAACACTGCCCCGTTGCTCAGCTTTTTCAAGTGTCTTTCCAGGATGTGATTCGTCTGCCTGCCACGGAGGCGTTCCAGACCACACAGAGCAGCAGCACCCCTACAACATCTTGGTGGGGAGAACTACATGTGGGGAACGAATCCACCCCAAAAGAGCAAATAGAGGGAGTCCTGAAGCTGGTGAAGGAGCACCACCAGGCTTTCAGCAAGCACTCCACGGACTATGGAGAGGTCAGTGTAATCAAACACACCATACCCACTGGCTCTCATCCTCCTATTAAGGAGAGGCACAGACCCATAGCACCTACTACCTATCAGTCTGTGAAAGAAATGATAAAAGAGATGAAAGACTCTAATATAATTCGGGACAGCCATAGTCCCTGGGCTGCGCCCCTAGTTCTTGGCCGAAAAAAAGATGGCAGCATAAGGTTCTGCGTGGATTACAGGAAAATTAATCAAATCACCCACAAAGATGCATATCCATTGCCACGCATTGAGGAGTCCTTGACTGCTCTGGGGTCATCAGCCTATTTCTCTACCTTGGACTTAACCAGTGGGTACTGGCAAGTACCCATGGCCCCAGAAGATCGAGAAAAGACTGCTTTCACTACCCCTATGGGCCTGTTTGAATTCAATTATATGCCGTTTGGACTGTGTAACGCTCCAGGAACGTTCCAGAGGCTGATGGAACGTTGTTTAGGCCATAGGAATTTTGAGACTGTACTCTTATATCTGGATGACGTCATTGTATATTCCAAGACGTATGAGGACCATTTAAAGCACCTGGGTGAGGTGTTTCAAGTTCTTGCTAAATATGGCCTCAAGATCAAACCATCCAAGTGCCACCTGCTAAAACCAGCGGTCAAATACCTTGGGCACGTTGTCAGTGCCGATGGAATACAGCCTGATCCTGATAAACTGGCTGCTGTCCGAAACTGGCCTACTCCAACGACCGTGAAAGAGGTGAGAAGCTTTCTCAGTTTTGCAGGGTACTACAGGCGTTTCATCCCGCACTTCGCACAAATTGCGGATCCCATCCAGGAACTGTTGAGGGGGCATCCAAAGAAGAGCCCGAAAACCCCTATTCCTGTGGAATGGAACCAAGAACGGGAAATTGCCTTTCAAATCCTAAAGAAGAAGTTGACTGAACCCCCTGTTCTGGGTTACCCAGATTATCAGAAGCCGTTCCTCCTCTACACGGATGCCAGTAAAAGAGGCCTGGGGGCCGTGTTGGCTCAAGTGCAAGACAACAAAGAAAGGATAATTGCCTACGCCAGCAGATCCCTGAAGGGAGCTGAAAAGAATGATCAGAATTACAGTTCTTTCAAGCTGGCGTTTCTTGCCCTAGTGTGGGCTGTGACTGAAAAGTTCAAAGACTATCTCGCTGCCACACCGTTTGTTGCCTTCACGGACAATAATCCCCTGGCGCATCTGAACACGGCCAAGTTAGGGGCACTGGAGCAAAGATGGGCCTCCCGCCTTGCCAACTATGACTTTACTGTGAAGTACCGGGCAGGCCGCTCCAATGATAATGCTGATGCCCTGTCGCGGCTTCCCACTACAGAGGCCCCAGATGATCTAAAAGATGCCTGGGAAGAAGTGGAGATGCCTGCGTTCTACAATAAGTTCGCCCAGCAGGATAATATCCGTACTGAAAATCTCCCTGCTGCTGATCTTCCCTCCTCAGATTATCCTGAGTCCGGAGGCGATCAAGAAAGATGGATTAAGCTCCAGTCCGAAAGTAGAGTCCTGGGTGAACTGCTGGACTTCCTTACCAGTGGGAAAATCCCTGAGAGAATCCGGAGGAAGAGTGCAGACCCAGAACTAGTAAGACTGTGGAGACATCGCCACCAACTATTCCTTCAAAGAGGCCTGTTGCTCAGAAGGAGTCTGGATCCAGTGTCCTGTGATAGAGTCTATCAGATTCTCCTGCCACGTCGGGATGCCAGCCTGGTACTGGACATGTACCACAACCAGTCCGGACACTTCGGGGTGCAAAAAACTGAGGCCACTATACGGAGGAGATTCTATTGGATTGGGATGAGAGAAGATATCGAGAAATGGTGCCGAGAATGCACTGCCTGTGCTGTGGGGCGGACTGAACGCCATGACCAGAGGGCGCCTCTCCATCCTATTGTAAGTACAGCTCCTTTAGAACTTGTCGCGATTGATCATGTGAAGTTGGAGCCGAGTCGCTCTGGGTATACATATGCCATGACTATAATTGACCACTTCACCAAGTTTGTCGTAGCAGTGCCTGTGAAAGACCTGACAGCCAAGACTACAGCGGAGGCGTTCTGGAAACATTTCCTTCTGCCCTACGGCTGTCCAGAAAGGATCCTCACCGATCAAGGGTCTGCGTTTGAGTCACAGCTGTTCCATGAGATGTGCCTGCTGCACAACTGCCAGAAAGTCCGGACCACCGCCTATCATCCGCAAGGTAACGGACTCTGTGAAAAGATGAATAAGACTCTCATTGAAATGCTGAGAGCAGTACCCCCTGATACGAGGGGTGATTGGCCTACTCTGTTGCCACAACTGATGTACACTTATAACAACACCATCCATTGTTCCACCGGTTACACCCCGTTCTACCTGATGTTTGGGCGACAAGGGAGATTACCTGCAGATCACTCTCTGGGGGTACAAGTGCCGGATGTGATCAACCCACTGCCCAGGACTGATTGGGTAGTGGAGCACCAGAGGCGTCTTCTTAATGCCAAGGAGATTGTGCAAGAACGCATGGAGAATGTCCGGGAACGCCAGCAAAAAGACTACGACCAGACTGCCCATGCGGGACCCCTGGCTCTTGGAGACAAGGTTTGGTTGAAAAACAACCACCGGACCAGCAAGTTGGACAGCAAATGGGAAAGGATTCCCTACCTGGTTACTGCCATACCTAATGCTGCAGCCCACATATACCAGGTCTCCAGAGAAGGAAAAGGTCCCCAAGTTGTTCACCGGAACCGCCTCAAGCCCTGTATTGAAGGAGAACTAGCGGCGGAGGAGATGGAGTCTAAGCCTGCTGAGGAGGAATTGCCGGCTCCACCTATGGACCCTATGCAGGCTGTGGAGAACTTGATCCATGATAAAGAGCCGCTCCACTGGGCCCTCACGCCTTGGCTGAATTTGTTGGTTCCTGCTCCTGTTCCTGTTGGTCTCCCGTCTCAGGAGACTTCACCTCCAAGAGCTCCTGAAGAAGTTCCAGAGGCAGTGAGCTCCCTTGACCTTCCTGAGTCCAGGCAGGAAGAATCTCCGCCACTAAGGAGGTCTACCCGTTCTACCAGGGGGCACCTGCCTGTGAGGTTTGAGGACTACATCATGAGCCCAGGTAGCCCCTCACGGGAAACCCCTGTTTAACTCTGTTGTAAGCCTGGGTACGGACTCATATTTGTTCCTTGAGCCTCCAAGAACTTTACATCGTTTTATATTGTTCTACTGTTATATTATGGACAATTTGCATTTATGGACTATCCTGGTTTATTGATACGCTGCACCAGGTCAGCGCCCCTGTTCCCTTACACTATCCTGAGAGAAGAGAACGACGCCCCTTTTCACCGAAACTTGTTCCTAGGCCAGTGGACTGCCTGATTTGTGCATGTGATGTGCTTCTGCAAATGTAGATGTGTTTTTCCTGCTTTGCATTTTTGTCTCTTTTTCAGGTGCAGTATCCAGCTGGGCAGGGCCCCTCCATATTGCGCCGAGGTCAGGCAACGTTATAGCGTGGTGGTATGTAGTGTCCCACTAGGTTAAGGTGGGCACTGCACAAAAGGGGTTAATGTGTTGTTATTACCTGTAATGTTATATGTATGCATTTCCCTGTGTTAACTGGTGTCAGGCCTATTAGGGTGCAGTTTAGCCTCCCAGACGTTAGAGGGAGCCAGAGAGCCCTGGTCATATATAGGTAGGCCCAGACAGGGGAAGTTAGTTCATTCCAGGGGACTAGAGGAGTTACTTCGTCCACCTGAAGCTCCTGAGGCTAGGATTAGCTCAGTAGAGACACCCCAGTTGCAGGACAGCACCTCCTGGGAGAAACCTGCAGCTTCCCAACCAAGCAAGGATAATACAAGTCAGATAAGTACCCTGATGGGCAGAGGTTCTATAAAGTACAGCAAGCGCCAATACTGGAGAGAGGATTTATATACCAAGGATTAAAGCCAGCATTTAGGCATCCGGGCCTTGGGATCCAGCCAGCTAGAATAGCTGAAGGGGATAGAGCAGCATTGCACTGCAAAGCATTAACCGTTGTGCCCTCCAAGTATCTTGCATGATTAATACCTGCCATTATTCAAAGTCTACCTGCTTGTGAAGTATTGTTCAAGGGACTGCATTATCATCACAATCACCTGTAACTGTATGTACAAAGTTGGACTGTGTTCACCAAGTAAAGCAACGTTTGGTTTATCCACTGAGTACTCAGTTATTCCTCCTATAAATCGGTGTGCCACCGTTACAGGCACTGGCGTCACGAATCCAACAGGGACCTTGCCCCAGGCACTAAAAATACCTGTAACATCCAGGGCACCTCATCCACCATCAGGCCTGGTCCCTATATACAGAGTGTGCCCCAGAGGAACTGTGTCTACCTCTCCTTCACTGCCGCATGCCTGCCCAGGGTTCTCCAATACAGTGAGCGACCCTCGCTTGCCTATAACCGTGACCTCGCTTCGCTATACCCTGCAGGTCTGGCGTGCTGCAGATTCACTTTAAGCGTGTTTAATCCTGGGAGATTAAAGAAACTGAGTGATACTGGATGATGAAAGCCGTTCAGGACAATAAGTACAGTGCGTTCACACATTATACCCACATACTATAACACTACCAGGAAATACAGGTCTATGCCATTTGTAATTTCTGACAGTTTTCATATACACAGTAATTCTATGCTTTGAACTGTTCCATAAAGATCAACCATATGTGTGGAAAGTTTATTCAAAGCTTTCCTGTTAAAATCAATTAGACTGTAAGCAGAAGCAATATTTTTAAGGGCATTTCATAATTCAGGAAGAGTAAATGATGAGGGGAACAAGTGAGTGCAATTAAGCTTCCCCGCCCTATGTAGTTTTCAGGAAATCACCACACCTCAGAACAAAACAATAACTGAATGCCTGAAAGGTACAGGACCTTGAATGAAATCATGAATGTTCTCATCTGTGGTTTTCAGGGTATTTTTAGTCCATTAAAGCTACTTACGATGACTTCTTAAAAATGTATTAACTACTGGTTTGAGGTACTCTAGATACTCATAAAGCTTGATAGTGATTTTTACGTGATTAAACAAAGTGTAATACAAGTAAAAGAAAGATAGTAGGTGGAAAAAGTTTGATGGAGCTAGAGCTGCACTATAGTTTGAAGTTTGGCAACCAGGGCTGCACCGCCAATTAGGCAAGGTGATCGCCTCAGGCGGCACGGCCCTGGTGGCAAGTGGGGGGCGGCAGGGCAGTAGGAGTGGAGATGGGTGCTTCTATTGTGGAAGCGGTCATCTCTATATTCATCAATATCGCTATCCTCAGGACAGCGATACAGATGAATGCTGCGGCGGGGCAGGGGAGAGGCTTCTCCCTTCCCCGTTCCTCTGATAGGCTACAGGCACTAGGCCTGTAGCCTATCAGAGGCCAGTGCAGGAGACACGACAAGGTCATTGCTCTGCGTGAGTCGTACAGCGCGGGACACAGGCTGGAAGAGGCCTGCATTGCATTGCTGCCAGCCTCATGGAGGTAAGAATATGGGTTTATTTTTTTATATGGCACAATGCAGCAGAGGAGCACTATGGGGGCATCTACTGGGGCACTAAGGAAGGGTATTTTATACTGGCATATTATGGGGGACACTGAGGTCATTTTATAGTGGTACATTATTTGGGGCACTATCAGGGGCATTTACTGGGGGCACTATATAGGGGTATTTTATACTGGCACACATTATGGGGGCACTATGGGGACATTATCTCAACTGGGGGAACTAAAAGGGTGTATTTTTTGTACTGGCACGCAGAACAGGGGCATTTTGTATTAGTGCACATTATTAGGGGGCATTTATTGCACTGCCACACATTATAAGGGGGCATTTTTTGTACCAATGCTCATTTTAAGGAGGAATTTTTCTATTGTCACATTATAAGGAGAATTATTACTAGGGGGGGGGGGGGCTTTATAGTGGGCATTATTACTACTGGGGACTATGGGGAGTATAATTACTAGTATGGGCACTATGGAAGCATTATTACTTCTGGAGTACAGTGCGGACATTAGTACTGGTGGGGGCACTATTACTACTAAGCGCGCTCTGGCAGATAATTATTACCATTGGTGGGACTTTTGGGAGCCCAGTATCAGCTTAGCACAGGTTTTTTTGGGGGACATAATGTTTACACTATTAGTGTCTGGGTGCAGTTATTTTAGGACACTGCGTTCCAATAATTATTGAAGGGCACTATCTGCATAGTACTAGCATTTTCAGGGGGTTTATCTGTTTCTGCAGTATAATATTGGGGAGCACAGCAGCACAGTATTTGCGGTGGTAGGATGATTTGTCCAGAAGGTGGTAAGATGATGGAAAAGTAGGAAACTATGATTTTTTTTGTCAAACTGCAGAGAAGAGAGATGGTGGTCTGGTCTGAATGGAAAAGATGAGGAAGAGAACATCTACATCAAAGGAGACGTCACTGGATGTAAGAGATATGGGGTGCTGTATTACCCTGTATGTTCTGTAGTGTTATATGTAATGTTAGGAGGGAAGAGGTTAGGTTGAGAATTTGGTATGGGGGGCTGCTGTTTCAATATTCGCCTCAGGCAGCAGAAAGGCTAGGCGCACCCCTGTTGATAACAGGTAAAGAGACATTTCCCAGAGATCATTATTGGGTTGGCATTGGCTAACCTGAGGTGTGGAGTCTAAGGCTAGTTTAACACTAGCCTTAGAGCTCTCCGGCAGGCTGTTCTAACAGGGAACAGCCTGCTGGAGCTCTTTGGATCTGGCATGGCCGGATGTTACTGCGTGCCTGCTGGACACCATTGACTATAATGGAAACCAGTGGAGATCCATCCACTAACCAGCAAATATGCTGGGATTCAGCTAGACAAAAAACGCTACATGCTAGTAGCAGCAGAATCTCTGCTGGATCCCATTATACTCAATGGGGCGGCGGGCACATGGTAACATCCAGCTATGCATGATCCAAACAGCTCTGGCAGGCTGTTCTCTGCCAGAACAGCCTGCTGTAGAGCTCTTAACGCAGATGTGAAAATGTATAAATTTTTCTAATTAAAAACTCTCTACACAAAGGATGTGGACTTTACCAATGAATACCTGGTTTACAGCCCCCAGGATAGTCCCCATTAGATGGTCAGGCTGTAGCTAATGGTATGAGACATGGTCAAGACAGATCTGGGTAGGTAACAGGTAGAGATAAGTGAATTTCTCAAAAGTTCGATTCGATCTGAATTAATTTGTGGTGAATTACATTAAAAACAGCTATTTCCTGGCTGCAGAGAGCCTGTATAGTGGTGAAGAAAACTGTGCTTGCAGCAACACGCATAGTGAGTTTGATGTGGTAGTGAAACAATACTGTGAGTTAGTATGACACGCAGATGACAGGCGTCGCTCTTAAAATCACTACACACCACTTCTTTGGGCAGTTACGGGGCCAAAACTGCCCAATTAACTCAAGTGCGAACTCAACCTTACAGGTTGATGTTAGCGTCAGGTATAAAGAACCGTGCAGAGGATCAAGATCCTACTATAGTGTGAAAGAGCGCACTTCTTTTACACCGTCGTCAGCTGGTTCCACATAGATGTCTACAGAACCTGTTCTATTAAACGATTATACAAGTAGAGCCCCCCTGACAGAGTGGAGAGGATGTCAGCAGTAAGTTTGTGTTGACGTCACTGATTATTTTGCCCTTCCTCTGATCCGTCAGAACAATAACCCCCCAAAAAACAGATCCTGTCTGTTGAACATCAGGAGTGGATCCAAAACAGAGATGACACATGAATGGAATATTTGCATGTCTTCTGTGTTTTGTACCCACTCCTGCTTTTGGCTATGAAATCATAAGCCACTTCTGATGGGACCATATAGGCCTTACAGCTGATACATAGATAAGATCCGTTGTGTTTCTCATTTTTCCTTCCTTCTGACAGATCAGAAGAAGAATCAAATAAATGATGATGTCAACCAGGCCAAAAAGGCAAAAAAGTGGCCCAGTCATGAAGTGGGGAGGGTGGGAACAGCAGGGGAAGTCCACAGAGTGGCCCTATGACATAGCGTAGAGGTGGAAGCAGCATCAGGAGACCACAGAGTGGCAAGGTGTAACGCACCTAGTTGATCAGTTAGGATCTCAACTGCGGAAGCAATGGACATGCACTATTATCCCACTGCCCTTGTTCTTGGCTGTGGGATTCGCGGTTACTCAGTATGTACCCCAGGCGTCTTTCTCAGTCTTGGGCGGAGAGTTTGGAGTAACAAAATCATTTACCGCTATCCATCTAATTAGTTACTGCTGGAAAGGGAGGTCCCCCAGTATACAGGAGTCACAAGTTAGTATAAGCTTGTGCACAGTTCAGAGTTAGTATCTAGTATGCAATAAGTTCAGGGTTAGTATATAGCATGTCCTCAGTTTAGTATATAGTATGCAGTAGGTTCAGAACATGTCCACAGTTTAGTATATAGTATGCAGTAGGTTCAGAGCATGTCCACAGTTTAGTATATAGTATGCAGTAGGTTCAGAGCATGTCCATAGTTTAGTATATAGTATGCAGTAGGTTCAGAGCATGTCCACAGTTTAGTATATAGTATGCAGTAGGTTCAGAGTTAGTATAGCATGTCCACAGTTTAGTATATAGTATGCAGTAGGTTCAGAGTTAGTATGGGAGTATCGTCTCACACCAGTCAGGAACCACCCCACTCAGAGTTCCAGGACATTAATCAGAGCAGGTAACAGGCATATACTTGCGGTTAGTTGGTCCTGGCTAGGAAGCCAGCAGTGGGGAAGCCAGTGGCAAGAAGGTAGACAGTCCTTCACGCTGTTGTTAGGGATCCAGGTCTGGATATGTGGACAGAGTCCTCAGATGCAGTGGAGCTAGCAGGGTGCGCACTCCATTAGTGGAACACCCTGCTTAGCACCTGTCTTCTATTTAAGGGCCGGACGGTAAGTGGGCGGAGTCACAGGACGGCCCAGCAGCCACTGCGTTCCACGCTGGAGTGCAAGCCAGCGTAACAACACAGGCGGTCACTGCGTTCCACGCTGGAATGCAAGCCAGCGTATCATCGCAGACGGACGGTGCGTTCCACGCTGGAGCGCAAGTCAGCGTATCGTCACAGGGAGCCGCTGTGATCCAGGCTGTACTGTTACAGTACCCCCCCCCCTTAAGGGACCCCTCCGGGGTACCCCACTAGGAGAGGGTCGGTTGGGAAATCTTCTATGGAACAATCTTTGGAGTCTGGGAGCATGAACGTTTTGCACATCTTCCCAAGAGTCATCCTGGGGACCATACCCCTTCCATCTAATGAGATACTGGATCTTCCCCCGTCTTCTTCTGGAATCAATGAGCTGCTCAACTTCAAATTCTTCTTCTCCTTGGACCTCTATCGGAGGCAAGGGTCGAGGATCACTTGATGGGAACGGCCTAGATCTAAACGGCTTCAGTAGTGACACGTGGAATGTGGGATGTACCTGTAATCGCGGAGGAAGGGTGAGTCTCACCGTGTTGGGGTTAATAATCCTTTCTATCGGAAAAGGGCCCAGGAATTGTCTTCCCAATTTCTTGGAAGGTACCCCCAACCGAAGGTTTTTTGTTGATAACCAAACCGAGTCCCCGACCTGGTAGGGAGGACTTTCTCTCCTACGACGGTCGTAGTAACACTTCTGTCTTTCTTTTGCCCGTTGAAGGTTGTCTTTTAGCGTCTTAAGGGTAGTTTGCAAAGTGGTCAGATATTCGTCTGTGGCTGGAACGTTTGTGGGAAGGCTGGTTTGAGGAAGAGACCTAGGATGAAATCCGTAATTAGCAAAGAATGGAGTATGTAATGTGGAGGAATTCGTAGAATTATTATAGGCGAATTCAGCGAGAGTAAGTAGGCCCTCCCAGTCATCCTGGAGAAATGAGCAGTGACATCTGAGATACTGTTCCAGACACTGATTCACCCTTTCAGTCTGCCCATTAGTTTGGGGGTGATAGGCAGTAGACATTCTGTGGTCGATTTGAAGTCTGGAACAAAGTGCTCTCCAGAATTTGGATACGAATTGCGAACCCCTGTCTGATATGACCTGGCTAGGAATTCCATGTAACTTAATAATATTAGACAGGAAGACCACGGCCGTTTCCTTGGAGGAGGGTAACTTCTTGAGGGGCACAAAGTGTGCCATCTTAGTCAGCAAATCCACTACCACCATGATGGTGTTGTTTCCTCTGGAAAGGGGAAGTTCAACTATGAAATCCATCGAGACCCATTCCCAGGGTCTGTTGGCGATGGGAAGACTCATTAGGAGACCATAAGGTCGGTTTCTGTCAGTTTTACATGAGGCACAGGTCTCACACGTGGAAACGTATTCTTCAATTTGTTTGGTCATCTTTGGTCACCAGAAGTTCCTGCGTATCAGGGTTGTGGTTTTAGCAATGCTGGGATGTCCCGCGAGGGGTAAATCATGGCAAAGTTTGATCACCTGATTGGTGAGGGAGGGTGGTATGTACAGTTGGCTGTCCTTGTAAAGGAGACCCTGTTGGTTCTGCGAAAGACCAGGGGGGGTATTAGCATGGTCATTAATTAGAGCATCCTTGAGCTGGGTTTCCAACGTTATGGTGGCAAGGACGAGTTTCTTCGGTGGAATGATCCATGTGGGGGCCGTGTCTGAGGTGCGAATTTCAGCCAGTCGTGACAAGGCGTCGGCCTTCCCATTTTTTGAGCCTGGTCGGTATGTAATTTGGAAGTTAAATCTGTCAAAAAAAAAACTCCACCGTACTTGACGGCCTGATAATGTTTTATTGGTTTTCAGGTATTGTAGATTACGGTGATCCGTATAAATTGTGATGGGGTGTATTGATCCTTCAAGTAAATGCCTCCAATTTTCCAGGGAGCACTTTATGGCGAGGAGTTCCTTTTCGCCTATGGGGTAATTGAATTCGGCGGTATTTAGCGTCCGGGAGTAGAACCCGATAGGATGTAACGGAGTTGAAAAAGAGCTTCGCTGGGACAGAACAGCTCCTATGGCTGCGTCTACTTCCAGCACGTAGTGATGGTTCGGATTTGGGAGAGTCAGTATCGGTGCCGTAGTGAACCTGTTCTTTAATAACTCAAACGCTGATTGGGCGTCCTTGGACCAAACGAACTTCGTGTTGACACTAGTTAAGCGGGTTAGTGGTTTAGTGGTAGCGGAGAAATCTTTAATGAATTTCCTATAGAAGTTTGAGAACCCCAGGAACCGTTGAAGAGCTTTCCTGGAATCCGGAATCGGCCAATTTTGGATGCAAGTGTTTTTTGAGGGATCCATCTGGATACCTTTGGGTGAAATTATGTATCCGAGGAAGGGAAGAGAGGTAGTCTCGAATACACATTTTTCCTGTTTGACATATAAGCGATGAACACTTAACCGTGCGAGAACCCAACGGACATGTTTCCTGTGATCGTGTAAGTTATCGGAATACACTAGTATATAATCAAGATAGATGATTACACATACGTCCAGTAGATCCCTAAAGATGTCGTTAATAAAATTTTGGAATGTGGCAGGGGCGTTGCACAACCCGAAGGGCATCACTGTATACTCGAAGAGTCCATACCGAGTGCGGAAAGCTGTCTTCCATTCATCACCTTTTCTGATCCTAATTAAGTTGTATGCGCCTCTCAAATCCAGCTTGGTGTAGATAGTTGCTGTTTGTAATCTTTCTATGAGTTCGGATATTAGCGGCAAGGGGTACCGATTTTTGATTGTTACTTTGTTCAAGGCTCTGTAATCTATGATGGGCCTTAGGCTTGAGTCTTTGTTTCTCACAAAGAACATCCCTGCTGCTGCCGGGGAGGTTGAAGGCTGAATAAAACCTTTTCGTAAGTTCTCTTCTAGGTACTGTTTGAGGTGAACAAGTTCTGGTTGTGCCAATGGATAAATTCTACCCGTGGGTATCTCACTACCCGGCAGCAAGTCTATGGGGCAATCGTAAGATCTATGGGGCGGAAGAGATTCCGCCTTCTTTGCGCTGAATACCTCAGCAAAGTCTGCGTATTGGCTGGGGACCTGGTTCACTCCCACGTGCATGAGAGATTTGAGAGGAAAGCAGGTCTCCATACAATAAGGTGACGTAAACTGAACTCTCCCCTGTTTCCATAGGAGGGTTGGCTGGTGTATTTGCAACCATGGCAACCCAAGAATCACGGGAAACAATGGAGAGTGTATGATATCAAGGGATAAGAATTCTGTGTGGTTATTTTCACATGTCACCATGAGGGGTTGAGTCTGACTGTGGATAGGACTAGAAGTGGTACCGTCAATGAAACTCACGGATATCGGAACGTTTTTTCTCATGTGGGGAATTTTATTTCGCTCAACCAGATGCATATCGATAAAATTCCCCGAAGCTCCCGTGTCCACCATGGCTTCAACGATAATCCGGTTTTGGTCCCACTGTAAGGTGAGAGACGTGTATATGTAACCACCAGTACTATTTTTTGTACTGCCTAAGATACAAGACGTGCCGCTCTTACCTTCGCACTTCTTACGTATCGCGGGGCATCCGTCAACGGTATGGTCAGCAGAGGCAGAGGCACAATATAAACAGAGGTCAGAGGACCTCGGATCGCTCCAATCTCCATCATCTCTACCGCAGGACCCTGGCTGGACGGTCTTGGGTTGGGTGTGAAGCCTGAGACTCTCTCGGCTCTGCGTTCCCTCAGCCGTCTGTCAATGGTGGTGGCCTTCTGCATCAAGGCATTAAGTGTAAGTGGTAATTCTCCTCGGGCTAATTCGTCCTTCAGGGCCTCGGAAAGACCTAGGCAAAACTGATTCCTAAGGGTGAGGTCATTCCATTCAGTCTCCCGGGCCCAGCGAGTGTATTCCGCAATAAAGTCCTCTACAGGTCGTCTCCCTTGTTTAAGGCTGCGTATAGCGGTCTCAGCGGTCAGCTGTTTACTATGGTCCTCGTAGAGAAGGGCCATTTTTTCAAGGAACAGAGGGAAGGATTCCAGGACTGGGTCTTCTTTTTCTAAATAAGTATTGGCCCATGCTCTGGGATCCCCCCTGAGGTATGAGATCATGGTAAGTACTTTTGTTCTGTCAGTTGGGTAAGTCCGGTGCTGCAGCTCAAACATTAGTTTGCACGCGTTCAGGAAATCCCTGAACTGCCTTCGGTCACCCGCGAATATCTCAGGTGGGCTGACCTTGGGTTCTGGTCCATCACGGGGGTGTCCTGGCCCCTGAGTGACAAGTTGCCGTATTGCCTGGTTTTCTAGCTGGAGATGTTGTATAGTCACATTGAGGGTCTCCACCCTCTTAGTGAGGGTGACGAGGTGACCTGCAACCTCCGCTGGATCCATGTGGGTTCCACTAATATGTAACGCACCTAGTTGATCAGTTAGGATCTCAACTGCGGAAGCAATGGACATGCACTATTATCCCACTGCCCTTGTTCTTGGCTGTGGGATTCGCGGTTACTCAGTATGTACCCCAGGCGTCTCTCTCAGTCTTGGGCGGAGAGTTTGGGGTAACAAAATAATTTACCGCTATCCATCTAATTAGTTACTGCTGGAAAGGGAGGTCCCCCAGTATACAGGAGTCACAAGTTAGTATAAGCTTGTGCACAGTTCAGAGTTAGTATCTAGTATGCAATAAGTTCAGGGTTAGTATATAGCATGTCCTCAGTTTAGTATATAGTATGCAGTAGGTTCAGAACATGTCCACAGTTTAGTATATAGTATGCAGTAGGTTCAGAGCATGTCCACAGTTTAGTATATAGTATGCAGTAGGTTCAGAGCATGTCCACAGTTTAGTATATAGTATGCAGTAGGTTCAGAGCATGTCCACAGTTTAGTATATAGTATGCAGTAGGTTCAGAGTTAGTATAGCATGTCCACAGTTTAGTATATAGTATGCAGTAGGTTCAGAGTTAGTATGGGAGTATCGTCTCACACCAGTCAGGAACCACCCCACTCAGAGTTCCAGGACATTAATCAGAGCAGGTAGCAGGCATATACTTGCGGTTAGTTGGTCCTGGCTAGGAAGCCAGCAGTGGGGAAGCCAGTGGCAAGAAGGTAGACAGTCCTTCACGCTGTTGTTAGGGATCCAGGTCTGGATATGTGGACAGAGTCCTCAGATGCAGTGGAGCTAGCAGGGTGCGCACTCCATTAGTGGAACACCCTGCTTAGCACCTGTCTTCTATTTAAGGGCCGGACGGTAAGTGGGCGGAGTCACAGGACGGCCCAGCAGCCACTGCGTTCCACGCTGGAGTGCAAGCCAGCGTAACAACACAGGCGGTCACTGCGTTCCACGCTGGAATGCAAGCCAGCGTATCATCGCAGACGGCCGGTGCGTTCCACGCTGGAGCGCAAGTCAGCGTATCGTCACAGGGAGCCGCTGTGATCCAGGCTGTACTGTTACACAAGGTGGCATAGTGTGGAGGAGGCAGCAGCATCAGAAGACCACAGAGTGGCACAATGACAGAGTGTGGAGGTGGCAGCAGCAGCATGAGGAGGTAACAGAGTGGCAAGGTGACACAGTGTTGAGGAAGCAGCAGCATCAGGAGACCACAGAGTGGCAAGGTGACATAGTGTGGAGCTGGCAGCAGCACCAGGAGATCACAGAGTGTCAAGGTGACATAGTGTTGAGGTAGAAGCAGCATTAGGAGACCACAGAGTGGCACAATGACAGTGTGGAGGTGGCAGCAGCATCAGGAGACCACAGAGTGGCACAATCGCATCGTGTGGAGGTGGCAGCAGCATCAGGAGACCATAGAGTGGCACAATGACATAGTGTAGAGGTGGCAGTAGCAGCATGAGGAGGCCACAGAGTGGCAAGGTGACATAGTGTGGAGGTGGAAGCAGCATCAGGAGACCACAGAGTGGCAAGGTGACATAGTGTGTAGGTGGCAGTAGCATCAGGAGACCACAGAGTGGCAAGGTGACATAGTGTGGAGGTGGCAGCAGCATCAGGAGACAACAGAGTGGAAAGGTGACATAGTGTGGAGGTGGAAGCAGCATCAGGAGTCCACAGAGTGGCAAGGTGACATAGTGTGGAGGTGCAGGCAGCATCAGGAGACCACAGAGTGACCCGGTGACAGAGTCGGGAGGTGGGTGGCATTAACAGTACCCACTCATGATGGTGGGTGTAAGAAGGAGCACTTGGCATCAGATTTGTGGCATCAGGCCGGTGGCAGCATCAGAATAGTAGCTGAGGCAGGTAGCCAGAAGAAAGCAGTCTCTTTTGTCAAGGTTTGGGTGAGGCAGCATGGATTATCTAATCTGATGCATCAGGCATTGGTGGGTGGAAATCCTGGCTGATCCACGCCTGATTTATGTTGACAAAGGTCGGTCTCTCCACATTTTGAGTGGACAGGCAAGTTCTCCTTGGGGTAACTATGGACCACATCACACTAAACACCCACTCTGATGCCACACTACTGGCCGGGCAAGACAGCTTTTCCAGGGCAAACTCGGCCAGTTGCGGCCACAAATCCAATTTGGCTGCCCAGTAGTCCAGTGGATCTTCAATGACGGCTGGCAGGATGCACTCCAAGTATGCCACCACCTGCTGGTTCAGGTTCTGCTCTATGTCTAGCTGCTGGTCAGTAGTTTCTTCACTATGCAGGTCAAGAAAGCTACTCATCAGTGACTGTAGACTCAGGGTGCTGCTGATGGAACTGGTACTGCTCCTGCCACCCCACCCCTCCACAGCAGCCATGGCAGTGGAACGTGAGCGCAGAGGGCCCCCCCCCAGTCAGACCTGCGAGAGGATGGACGATGGCGTAGATAGGCAGTGGCCAACTGACTACATAGGATGTTTCTGTAGTAGTTCAGATTGTCCTCCCTCTCGGTGGGTGTAAAAAAAGGCCCTCATTCTGGACCGGTAGCGAGGGTCCAACAATATGGAGAGCCAGAAGTCATCCCTCTGCTGAATGGTGACAATTCAGCTGTCACTACGCCAGCAAGTGAGCATGCATTGTGCCATTTGTGCAAGTGACTGTCACCTTCAGCCCTGGGAGAGATCTTAGAAGTTCAGATAGACGGAAGACTCAGGGGTCTATCTGACAGATCTCTCTTGTTTTCATTGTTGCTGAAAGGTTTCCACCCCTTCGGAGATGCTGCTCATTATCAGTCAGGTGGCTCTTTATATGTTCCGCCTCTCACTTGTTTCCCTGCGGGTAATAGTTCTTCTGTGGAGTGCTCTGCTTGTGTGGTGCTTCTTCTGTTCCAGTTACATCTCAAGCTAAGTCTTTTTCCCTTTTCTTGGTGTGTCTGTTCTGACTAGGCCTCAGGGAGACACTAGCTCCTTAAGTTTGGAAGGAGCCGGTTGCCTCTTTCCCTGTTCCCTAAGCTGAGGGTTTAGTGCAGTGTTTCAGCAGCCTCAGGTTCCTGTGCATGGGCATTTCTACCTTTGAGATTTGCACATGTTGTTAGCAGCTTAGGGAGAGTATCAGGGATTGCTAGGAGGTGACCTCTTTGTTCCCTAGGTTTGGAGCCTAGTCTGTTGTTGTTTAGTTGTGGTTCCCTTTGGTTGTCTTTCCTTCCCCGTACTTCCCATGACAGTGACTCGGAGGGACTCCCTGCCTCCATCTCCAATGCATACTGCCACGGTGTGTCCGGGTCCTCTGTCTCATCTTTCTCATCACCCTGTAGCTCCTCTGGCTGCTCCTGCTCCCCCTCTCCTGTCAGCTAAGTAGAAAAACCACCTATTTGGCTACACATTGCCTGTGCTCCAATGTCCTCCTCCCCCTCCTCTTCCAGTTCAGCCCCCACAAGGCTCATATAGCCCTGAGATGTAGGCGCCACATCTCCAGTCCCCTGACCAGCCAGATTTACCAGCATCTTTTCCAGAATATGAATCAGTGGAATGACATTGTTCATCCTGTAGTCCTGGCGACTAAAAAATAAAATGTCCTCCTCAAAGGGCACGAGCAAACGGCAGGTGTCACGCATGAGCTGCCACTGGCTAACATCGAATATAGGAAGACTCCTGTACTCCACTTGAGTTTCAGTATAAAGCTTTTATTTTGTGCGGTTCCAGTCAAAGAACGTTTTCGGCTGAATAGCCTTCTTCAGTGTAACCGGATTGTGGCCGCATAGGGTGCAAAAGCTGAACAAGGATAAAGTTCCCTCAGTGGTTGGCAGGAATGCTGCTACTTGTATGGGCTCTATGTCCCTGTTTGGCATGCGGTCCGGGAGGCTGAGGCCTAAGTTCCGGATTGCCAGAGTTACACAGGGGAGTACCTCTGTCCGCCTGCATCATCAAGAAATCGTTTATGGCCTTTCTGTGTTCGTACAGTCGGTCTAACATATGGAAGGTGGAATTCCAACGGGTGGAAATGTCACATATCAGCCTATGTTGGGGGATGCCGTTCTGCCGCTGTAGCTCAAGGAGGGTGTACTTGGCAGTGTACGAGTGGCTGAAGTGCATGCAAAGTTTACTGGCCATTTTTAGGATGTCTTGCAGATGGGTGGAAAACTTCAGGAAACGCTTGACAACCTGATTGAACATGTGCGCCATGCAGGGAGCATGGCTCAGCCCTCCTTGAAACAGCACTGACACTATGTTCTTCCTGTTGTCGGTCACCATGGTTCTGATTTTAAGTTGTCGCGGAGAAAGCCAGGATTCAATTTCTTGATGAAGGACGTGGAGCAGTTCCTCCCCTGTGTGACTCCGTTCGCCCAGGCAAACTAGGTGCAGAACAGCGTGACACCTCCGTGCCCTGCACATGTGGTATGCTGGTGGGGCACTGTGAATTGTCCCTGTAGTGGAGGCTGAGGACAAGGTGGGGGATGAGAAGGCAGAGGCGGACATTGTTGCAGGACCAACGGCGTGAGAACGTGGAGGTGGAAGCGGCGTCACCTGGCCCAGTTGCTGGCTTGGCTAGGCAGGAACCACATTTACCCAGTGGGCCGTAAAGGACATATATTGTCCTTGACCATAGTTACAGCTCCACACGTCGGCGCTGCTGTGCACTTTGGCAGACACTGACAGGCTCAAGGACTGGCCCACCTTCTGTTCTACATATGTGTGCAGGGATGGTACTGCCTTTTTGGCAAAGAAATGATGGCTTGGGACTCTCCACCTTGGCTCGGCACAAGCCATCAGTTCTCTGAAAGGTGCAGAGTCCACCACTTGGAAAGGGAGGGACTGCAGTACCAGCAACTTGGCCAGGAGCACGTTCAGCTTCTGCGCCGTTGGATGAGTGCACGCATACTGTTGTCTCTTGACAATCGCTTCGGTGATCGATTGCTGACGAATGACTGACTAGGAGGAGGAGGAGCATAAGCATCAGGACCAGCAGATGATGGGAAGGACAGACATTTTCCTTCGGCTGAGGTGGTGGAGCCTTGACTGCCTGAAATCGGGTGCGTGCCACTGGGTGATGCAGCGGTTGCTGCGGCAGGCTGGACCACCACATTGGAGCCACAGTTCTCCCAGGCCACTTTATTGTGACGCTGCATATGTTGACACAGGGCCGTGGTGCCAACATTGGCACCCTGGCCACGCTTCAACTTCTGCCCACAGATTCGACAAATGGCCATGTTCACCTCCCCCAGCGGCTTAACAAAAAACTGACACACCGCCGAGTAGGTGATTTTACCCACCAATACTCCGCAATGACTGACTGCTACCACCACTGCCTCCGTGAACCCCTGCATCACTACTTTCTTAGCCTGTAGGCTACTGCGAAGCGGGTGGTCTACCCCGGGCATGTTTGGCTCCCAATCTCCCACTGCTGCCACCCTGCTGACTCCTAGCCACGCCACCGAATTGCTGGCTCCACCACTCCCTCATGCGCAAGCTGCCACCTTCTTCTACCGATGATGATGAAGCCTCTTCGTCACCCGGCTCCCAATTGCGATCGACTACATCATCATCGAGTACTGTCTGCACGTCACTGATATCCTCCTCAACGGTCTTTGAGCCAGGAGCCTGACCACTCGCAACACCAGCTCCCACACCACTCTCCTCATCAATACTTGCCGGCCTACCAGAGGAAGCAACGGATGTCTCCTCCGGATCTTGGCAGGGCAGTAGCTGCTGACTGTCCTCTAGTAGCTTGTCCTCTCTGTATAGTGGAGTTGAGCCCACAGCATATAGTACTTCTCTGGCTGAAGGAACAGAAAAGGACAGAGGCAGGTTGAGGACAGGTGAGAGCTCAGGCCTCTCGAAGTGACCCCTGTTGCCACGCCCCCTTACTCTGCTGCGATCTGTGCCTGCGCCAGAAACGTTAATGCCGGTGCAGGGCCTGTCACTTCTCTGTCTGACATACTGTTAGATCAAATAAGAAGAATAAAAAGGAAATTAATACACGCCAAAAAAAGGCTTTAGAACATAACTGCGGCCGTGAATGGCAAATAATACTTTTTTAGCCACTAAGACACGCCAAAAAGGGCTTTAGAACATATAACTGCTGCCGTGAACGCCAAAAAGGGCTGTAATTTTCTCACTTCACCACACAACGGCTAATAAGCCCCCTTTTTCCACTCACTAATACACACCAAAAAAAGGCTTTAGAACATATAACTGCTGCCGTGAACGGCAAATAATACTTTTTTTGCCACTAATACACGCCAAAAAGGGCTGTAATTTTCTCACTTCACCACACAACGGCTAATAAGTCCTTTTTCTTTTTCCCCACTAATACATGACAAAAAAGGCTTTCGAACATATATAAATCACTGTGAAAGGTGCACCACAATGATATGCAACTGACAACACTGGCTAATCCCTCAAGCTGATGTTAAGAACTGAGACTTTAGCTAATGTATTCCTGTCAGGGAACACATTGGAGCCCTTTTGCACCATTGTCAAAGTATCTCAGTGTGGCATGGGTTCCTACCAATAGACTACCTACGGAGTGTGAACACGGTCTGAGAGGTGCTAAGATACAACTTACAGCCAAGCTCCCACATACCTAGTCCAGCGAATGGATATACAGTCTCAATTAAGGTTAGTGAACATAAATCCAACTCCAGCAATTAGTATAACTCTTAAAATTAATATACTTTAATTAAACATCCAAAAATGTGGAATAGTAGACAGAACACAAATCACTAAGAGTAAACTCAGATAGTACCACAGCAGGCAGCTATACAGATATCCACAAGGGTGGGGGACACTATCCCTATGAACTCACCCTGGTCTAGTACTCAGCCCAGGGACGGCCCCTGATGGTGGGGACTCCCTGTCCTCGAACCTGGACTAATAGAGTCCTACAACAGCCCTAATACCATGGTCAGGGTTAAATAGGTGCCTGCAAGTGGAAGATACAGAAAAAAAGACAAACATTACATACACATTTCCCTATAAAAATTGGGTCAGTTGATGGACTATGCATACAGCCCTAGTGCTGTATTATAACAGCCAGAAGTGCTGTATTATAACAGCCAGAAGGCCTTTGGAGGAGCAGGACGCTCTACTTTAGAGATGGACGACTGACTGATATCTAAGTATATTGATGCCATTGTCACATCTGTGACAGGTCCCAGAAGGTCTGAAAGATTATCTATGCATTAGTGATCTGACAGCCTCTTTTGGTTTCACTTTGTCTGTGTGTTGCTGGTATGTCCACACCTCCTGTTCAGGTGTGGATCATGTGACCTCTACCACACCCTATTTAGTCTGACTTTTCCCATCACTCCTTGCTTGGGATAGCTTCATTTGGTCTTGGAAGAGCTGGAGTGTGGTTCATGTTGAAGTCCTGTTCATCCTTCATCCTCTGAAGTTAAGTGTTCCGCTTGTCGTGTTTTGTATCCCCCCCGGTTGTTTACTAGGCCTCAGTGAGACGCTAGTTCTCTTTAGGGCATCTGAGGGTCACCAGGGTTTTCTAGGTTCCCGTGTATGGGTATCTCTAGCATCGAGAGGTGCCCATACGGATAGGAGTTAGGGCCAGGAGCAGGGTTTTATAGGTGGTGACCTTTTTCCTTCCCTAGCGGGGTGAGGCCGAGTGTCTTTTCCCTTCCTTCTTGATTGTCTTTTGGTGTTCTCCCCTACTACATCCGTGACAGCCATCTAACATTCGTTGGACCTTTGTGATGCTTGTAGAGACTATGCCTCTATGGAAGTGTAACTTCAGTGGATATCGATTTTGGACCAGTTATCTTTGTTATGGTCTGCATTAGGTCCTAACGAGATTTGATCTCCTCCTACCATCATCAAATGGCTCCCCTATCATCGTTAATGTATTACGGACACTAATATATCACTACTGGTGGTCTGCACCCAAATTACGGATATCACTACATCACTATTGATATCAGATATCTATGAGCTTATTAACCCCCCGATGATCCCACATAGTGGGGGAAACACTTTGGGGTATTTTTCTTTGTGTATATCTTTTTATGGGGCGTATTCAATTACGTACACCTTGATGTACTGTGTACCTTCTGGCTGTTATAATACAGCACTAGGGCTGTATGCATAGTCTATCAACTGACCCTATTTTTATAGGGGAATGGGTATGTAATGTTTGTCTTTTTTTCTGTATCTTCCACTTGCAGGCACCTATTTAACCCTGACCATGGTATTAGGGCTGTTGTAGTGTCACGGATGGTGTTGCAGGAAACAATAAGTAACAAATAAAGATCCGACTGACTTGATCCCAAACTAAGGAACAAAATGGGTGAGCCCTATTAATGCCCTAGAGCTCTCCCTCACTACTCAGCCCATGCAAATATCTCAATGATAGAAAGTTGCATGTCCTGTAGACTGAGTGACACCTGCAAACCCTATAATAGTGAGGGGACACGACCACCGGCTCCCTGCACTCAATACGGATGGAGTCAGGGTCACCTAGGATCAAGCCAAACGGGAAAACACAAATACAGAAATAGACTTATCTTGAGGAACCAGCAGTAGCAACTTCAGGCAGTGAACCCAATCCAGGAAGTAATATAAACCGCAAAGTGAAGCAGTATGGGAGGAGATATATAGGGAGGCAATCACTGCTAATAGATGACAGCTGGGAGAGGGAGAAGAGCTGTCAAAGCGAAAGCAAAACAAAAGAACATCATGCAGGAGGTACTGAAGAACCTCTATCAGAACTTCTCAGAGATCTGGTGGTGACATGTAGGACTCTATTAGTCCAGGTTCGAGGACAGGGAGTCCCCACCATCAGGGGCCGTCCCTGTGCTGAGTACTAAACCAGGGTGAGTTCATAGGGATAGTGTCCCCCACCCTTGTGGATATCTGTATAGCTGTCTGCTGTGGTACTATCTGAGTTACTCTCAGTGATTTGTGTTCTGTGTGTCTACTATTCTACATTTTAGGATGTTTAATTAAAGTATATTAATTTTAAGGGTTATACTAATTGCTGGAGTTGGATTCAAGCTCCCACATACCTCCATAGTGAAATCACTTATGCAGTGGGAGAGATGATAAGCCCCACCTATAACAGGCCATGTAACTGAAATAAAGTGGCCTAAATGGGAGGAAATGCTCAAAAACCCCAAACACTGTGGCGTGTTTATAACCAGGGGAGCAATTCCTCCACATGTGATCCGTTGATAACGGCAATCCCCAGCAAAAATGCATACAATGGAGGATGTCGGCAGCGGAACACATGCACCACAAAAGCATCCTACATAAGAAGGGATAATGTGTGGATGCAAATATAAAAATACATAAATCACTGCGAAAGGTGCACCACAATGATATGCAACTGACAACACTGGCTAATCCCTCAGGCTGATGTTACGAGCTGAGACTTTAGCCAATGTATTCCTGTCAGGAACACATCAGAGCCCTTCTGCACCACCGTCAAGGTATCTCAGAGTGGCATGGGTTCCTACCACTAGACCACCTACAGAGTGTGAACATGGTCTGAGAGGTGCTAAGATACAACTTACAGCCAAGCTCCCATATACCTCATGCAGTGGGAGAGATCATAAGGCTGCAAGCCCCACCCATAACAGGCCATGTGACACAGGCTACGAGGTGCAACAGAATGCTACCAGCAGTACGCAATGGCACATGGGATTATAGATCATACAAAACCCGCATCCAATCACCTTATCAATACAACTGAAATAAATAAATAAGACACGTGGACACCTTATATGGTGGAAGATTTTGGCCACGACCAGCTTTATTAAAGAACAGCTTAAACCAAATAACATTAAACCATGTACCAATATAACCTTTATAACCACATAACGGACCAGCCATAAGCTCGGACCATCCAGCTTAATACCATAGATTAGACCAGCCATAAGCTTGGCCTAAATACCCGAATAACTCGTCCGCTCACCATTTCAGTGAGCGACTTTACCCCTCCTTCTAATAAAGCAGTCGTGACAATATAGCAAAATTGGGCGGGCGGGCGGGTGCAGCTCCAGACTTGCGGTTTGGCTGACAGCTGGATCACTGACAGCCACCGCAATATATACACAGACAGACCCCATCCCCACAAATCAACACCCAATGCCCTAACTGTTGCTGGGCATCAACAATTAATCTGCCCAGCAACCATCCTCTATAGGTGCCCTAACTAGCCAATCCCCAACCCTTGACCTCTCCACAGTAACACTGGCTAAATTTAGCCACCCTGACCACCACTTTCGGCGTGAAAATCTCCCGCCAAAACCTCACCTAATGACCTTGTCATGATCAAAATCCCATGCGGATCCTTCCATACTAAATTCCAGGATCCTAACATGGGATTATAGATCATACAAAACCCGCATCCAATCACCTTATCAATACAACTGAAATAAATAAATAAGACACGTGGACACCTTATATGGTGGAAGATTTTGGCCACGACCAGCTTTATTAAAGAACAGCTTAAACCAAATAACATTAAACCATGTACCAATATAACCTTTATAACCACATAACGGCCCAGCCATAAGCTCGGACCATCCAGCTTAATACCATAGATTAGACCAGCCATAAGCTCGGCCTAAATACCCGAATAACTCGTCCGCTCACCATTTCAGTGAGCGACTTTACCCACCGAACCAGACCGACTAAGCAGGAGGCATGCCCCCCCCCCCCCCCCACACCCATAGCTGCTTCTATCATAGCCTAAAAGCCCAAATTAAAAATATCAAGTCCAATGGCCGACAGATGAACACCATCAGAGAAATACAGGCCGGGCAAACCTCCCTCCAAGTCCACGTGTCGATACGAGAAACCCCAAACCAAGGGCATAAATTTCGCCATAACTCTGTTGATGCGAATCCTAATCCTATCCAGATAATTCAGATTCGCACAAGACAGCCATATTAGCCGCGGAACCATCTCTGAAAAAACAAAACGTGACACAGGAAACAATCGCCGCATCCGAACCAAAGTACGCTTCATGCTGAAAGCTAACTCCATGGTCCCAAGCTTCCCCACGTCATTGCCACCAGCATGAAGAATAATAATATCAGAATCCGGATACAACAAACACATCTCCAAAATCACATCAATAATACCCTCCCAGCGCAGTCCTCTGACATCATTCCAATGGACTCTAACATCATCTGTAGACCATGACAAGTTATCCCCGTACGACCTTCCTGAATCTCTTCGCTGCGCCCAATGAACGAAAGAATGGCCGACGATCCATACGGTGATGCCTTGGAAACCTGAGAAGACAAACAACATTAGAGGGCATCGGGAAACGGACGAACATACATCTTAAAGCGATTGGAGGACCATCTCCCAATCCTCTTAATCACTGGAGCGCCCAAACCGAATTGAGCTGCTGTGGATGCGGCCCCGATCCTAAAGCAATGTGATGTAAACCGAAAATCTTCCAAACCCAATACAGTAAGACATTTACACAAAACCCTCCGAAACTGATACTGTGTTAAAGGAGAAAAGTCCTGATGAACAAAAAACAAAGAACCACCGACTGGTCTGCACTCCCAAAAACGCAATAGCATACTCACCGGGCAGAGATCACCTGACCTGACCCTGCCCACCCGAATCCAAGAACCATGTCCAGCCTGATCCGTCTTAGTAGTAGGAAGGAAAAATAAAACATAGTTAGCATGAACGTGCACATTAGCTAGTAACAACCCTATGCCAGACCTGCCGCTCTTCGGCAACAGCTCGCTTATCCTGAAAGCCCCGAAAAACATGCACAAAAATACAGTAGAAAAAAGCAGAGACTCATAATCACTGATGCAAACCACAGCTGTAGCTTCACACAAAGCACCCAATAAATCAGGGGAGATAGGACACCTGCTGTCAGAAGAACAATTACCTCTCTTATAACCCTTCAACATCTGTTTCACCATAAAAAATTCCAGAAAAGAAGGAACCCCCAGAATCCTAAGAAAAAATGAAACACCGGACAAGATCCTAACTACCGTGGCATGAGCCAACCTAATCTTAAAGAGAGACAGACAAAATGCTAATGCTGAAACCTCATTACTCACAAAGGGAGACCCACCTCTACCTTCCACAAAACGACACCAACGACTCCACGAACGGACATAGTCTGACCACATCGCTGGGGCTACTGACGACTGAAGATACGACATCCCTAGGACCAGATCAGACTCCACAGATGTGGAGGGCACACTTCCCCTTCCAAATCGGCCCCCGCCGCCAATGAGCGAAATCTCTGAAACTGAAACCGAGACAAAGCATCAGCAATAGAATTATCTATACCTGGAATATGACGCGCCTTTATCCAAATATTCAACTGCAAACAAAGCAAAACTAAATGGCGTAACAGCTTTACCACCAACGGACACTTCAAGGACAAGCAATTAACCGCAAATAACACCCCCTTATTATCTGTGTGTAGAAAGATCTTTTTATTAGCAAAAAACCTACCCCATAAAACCAGAGCCACAATAGCAGGAAACAATTCCAAAACCACTATATTCTTTGTTACACCATTATCCACCCAAGATGAATGCCAAGCAGCCGTGCACCAGTGCCCATTCCAGAAGGCCCCAAAACCAGAGGCCCCCGCTGCATCCGTGAATAGCTCCAAAGAGGGGGCAAACAGAAACTGATCCTGCCAAAAAGAACGACCATTATAATTCATAAAAAATTCCAACCAAATTACCAAATCATCCTTACTATCCCTACACAACCGAACATGAAAAACCGGATTCCGAATGCCTGCAATTAAAGCCGCTAGCCGACGACAAAAAACCCGACCCATCGGCATGACTCTAGATGCGAAAGCCAAAAGACCCAACAATGACTGAATCTCCTTAACCGTAGCTTTCCTCCTACTCAACAGATCTGAAATCACTGAACAAATTCTAAAGACCTTCTCCTGAGGAAGACGAAACTCACCCTTCACTGAATCAATAGTAATACCCAAATACTCCAAACAATTAACAGGATAAACAGTCTTCTCAGCAGACAAAGGCACACCAAACTCAGAACAAACCTGGAAAAACGAACCCAACAAATCAGAACAAACTGGGGAATCAACTGGACCTATAAACAAAAAATTATCTAAATAATGCGTCACCGCGCCTTTCATGCACCGAACAGACACAACCCATTCAATAAAAGAGGAAAAAGCTTCAAAATAAAAACAAGACACAGAACAACCCATAGGTAAACATCTATCAAAATAAAACAAACCCTGAAACTGAAAACCCAGAGAATTAAAACAAGCAGGGTGAACAGGTAATAAGCGAAAAGCCGACTAAATGTCGGCCTTTGCCATTAAAAGCGCCCTGACCAAACGAGCGGACCATATCCACTGCAGCGTCAAAGGTTGCATACTTAACGGAACACAAGGCCTTATCGATCTCATCATTTAAAGATGCCCCATAAGGGAAAGATAAATGATGAATCAAGCGAAAGGCATTCGGTTCCTTCTTAGGTACAATACCCAATGGTGAGAGACGGAAATTGACAAACGGAGGGGAAGAGAAAGGACCTGAAATCCTATCCGCCTCCAGCTCCTTCATCAATTTCGCACGCACCACAGATGGGAATTGGTTAACTGAAGAAAGGTTATTAACCCATTCACAACCAGAACCTGAAAATGAAGGCAAAATAAAACCTACAGAAAAACCCTTAAGAAGTAATTCCGCCATCATGCGATTTGGATACTGCTCTAACCACGGACCCATGCTCGCTACCCTTACTGGAGTCCAGGCTCTTTGAAACATATTCCCTTGCGGATGGCTAAGAGGGCAGATTTGCTTTCTTGAAGCAACGCACCATGGGGTGGCTGCCTCCGCAAAATGTACACTCATGCCGATATCTGCATGAGGAAGGCCATCGACACTGCGACTCATTGAACGCAAAGCAAGTGCCCTTCCTCAAAGCAGACGGCTGAGAAACTGTTCAGGACGGCTGCTGCCTAGGAGCGGAAAAGGACGTGCGATGCGGCACCAACAAATTGAGCCACAAACCCACATCCTTTGCCCCCCAACGCATACCAGGGTATACAGACAATTTCCTTCATCATAAGAAAACCACCGAACACCTCCAAAATTTTTAGAAGCTTCTAAAACATTGTCTAAATGCTGAAATAATCCAGAACACTTTTGAGGAAATTTAACCCATGACACTACAAAAAATACAATACGCCTGCAACCAATTGTTGAATGACTGAGGAATCGGACGTCGCCGATCCTCCTCAGTCTTCTCATCACGCTTATCCAATTTAATTACAAAATCCTTAGACGCAGGCAAAAGAGATAAAATATCAACAAATTCATTACGCCAAATTTTTTCTTTAACAGAGACAGGGAAATGAAAACCTAAGGGGGACATCTCGCAAGGGAGAGCCTCCTTGTAACAAGTCTCCGCTACCCCCTTCCGCTTACAAAATAACGGAAGAGGGAGGGAACCTTCGCTGTCAGAATTCTGCTGATCCCTCTGCCCGACCGACCGCCATGCAGATGTAACATCATCCGCAACGGCAGACGGCACAGCAGATAGAGGGACAGCGGGAATCATAGCTTGAAGAGAGGAGAGGACAGAGGACAAGGAGGTAAGTACCGGAGCCAAGCTACTAAGGCACTCACCATCAGACGAAGCCTCAGTCCTGCGAGGAGGGGAAAGCGATGACACTTCTGGTGGCAAAGAGGTATCTTCCTGGCGCGCATCCGCCCGCGGCTCGACACCGGAGTGGAGCCGCAGAGCTGGACGCTGCCCCTGCTGTCCGCGAGTCCTAGACCTCTTCCCACTTCTGCGACGAAAAGAAGAAATTCCTTGAACGTCCACCAGAGGGCACCCAGGAAGCAAAGGACCGCCGGAACCATCAGCTACATCAAAGTTCCCGGGGGACACAGAAGGCTGCTGCACCACCGGAAGTGACATCACACCTGCACCGCTACTTCCAGGTCCGGACTCCGATGCCTGTCGCTTCTCAGGACGCCGCCGCTCAGCAGAAGACCTAGAGGGAGAAGGAGAAAAACGGGTGCGCTGCCTCCTCTCACGCTGAGAAGAGCGCAGCGCAGGCAAGGCAGCAACAGGGTCCGCAGGCTCCGATCCATCACCGCAAGAGGCTCTCACAGCTCCAGGCGACAGGTCCGACAAGCAAGCCTCAAACCGGGCAGACGCTCCTTCCTCCTCAGCACGGCTCCGTAGGGCAGCAATGAAACCCTCCATCAGGTACGGCCGGCAGGAAAGCAGAAAGCAGGCGAATCCTCACAGGGGCAGACGGGCAGAGTGCAGCTCCAGACTTGCGGTTTGGCTGACAGCTGGATCACTGACAGCCACCGCAATATATACACAGACAGACCCCATCCCCACAAATCAACACCCAATGCCCTAACTGTTGCTGGGCATCAACAATTAATCTGCCCAGCAACCATCCTCTATAGGTGCCCTAACTAGCCAATCCCCAACCCTTGACCTCTCCCCAGTAACACTGGCTAAATTGAGCCACCCTGACCACCATTTTCTGCGGGAAAATCTCCCGCCAAAACCTCACCTAATGACCTTGTCATGATCAAAATCCCATGCGGATCCTTCCATATTAAATTCCAGGATCCTAACATTCTAAACATATCAAGAAAAATAACTGAAATAAAGTGGCCTAAGTGGGAGGAAATGCTCAAAAACCCCAAACACTGTGGCGTGTTTATAACTGGGGGACCAATTCCTCCGCGTGTGATCCACTGCTAACTGCAATCCCCAGCATATAGAACATATAACTGCGATCGTCAGTGGCGGATTACAATAGGGACTTTCGGGTTGGCAGCCCCGGGCCCAGCACAGCTAGGGGCCCAACACCGACCTGAACGCCCACATACTGCGGCGGGGTACGGGAGCGCATAGCTCCCTGTCCCGTCGCTGATCACCGCCATAGGCTTCAGGCCTAGTAGGCCTGAGGCCTATGCGTTAGTGAAATCCTGGCGCAGGCGTGCGTGATGACGTCATTGCGCGCCTGTGCCGGGACGCAGCACTGTGACGTGTGCACGCCTGCCTCATCCCGCCTTCCTCTGCGAGCAAGCTCCTTGCCCTGGACATAGGTGAGTATTTAGCTTTTCATTTTTTTTTTTTTTTCTATTTCATGTGCCTACTTTGGGGGACATGTGGGGGGACACACACACACAGAAGGACATATTAGGGAAGAGACATTGAGTACATGGGGGGAATGTGGGGGCCAAATTATTATGGGAGGGAATACTATGTAGAGACAAATTACTATGTAGGGGCAATTTATTATAGGAGGGACTACTATGTGGGGCAAATTACTATATGGGGCAGTGTGGGGGCAAATTAATATGGGAGGGATTACTATGTGGGGGCAAATTACTATGTGGGGGCAGTGTGGGGGCAAATTATTATGGGAGAGACTACTATGTGGGGGCAAATTACTATATGGGGCAGTGTGGGGGCAAATGACTATGTGGGGGGCAGTGTGGGGGAAACTATTGTGTGGGGGCAGTGTGGGGGAAATTGCTATGTGGGGACAGTGTGGGGTAATTTCTATGTGGGGACAGTGTGGGGTAATTTCTATGTGGGGACAGTGTGGGGTAATTTCTATGTGGGGACAGTGTGGGGAAATTGCTATGTGGGGACAAATTACTATGTGGGGGCAGTGTGGGGGCAAATTACTATGTGGGGAAAAATTACTATGTGGGGGCAGTGTGGGGGAAACTATTGTGTGGGGGCAGTGTGGGGAAAATGCTATGTGCGGGCAGTGTGGGGTAATTGCTATGTGGGGCAAATTACTTTGTGGGGCAGTGTGGGGGCAAATTTCTATGTGGGGGCAGTGTGGGGGAAATTACTATGTGGGGGCAGTGTGGTGGAAATTACTTTGTAGGGGCAGTGTGGGGCAAATTACTATGTAGGGGAAATTACTGTGTGGGGGCAAACTACTATATGGGGGAAGTTTGGTGTGAGGGGGGAAATTACTATGGGGAGATTACTATATGGGGCAGTGTGGTGGAAATTACTATATGGGGGTGTTGCTATTAGGGAGGCACTGTAGGGGCAATTCTATTATTTTTGGGGACACTATACAGGGATTATTGCCTGGAGCACAATAGAGGGTGGTATTATTACTCGGGGCACTCTAGGGGACATTATAGCTGCTATGGACACTATAGGAACATTTTGGGTAATTTATAAAACTGGTGTAAAGCAGAACTGGCTTAGTTGCCCATAGCAACCAATCGGATTCCACCTTTCATATTTGACAGCTCATTTGGAAATCTAGTTCTACTTTACACCAGTTTGATAAATGACTCCAATTATGTCTATTAGGGTCACTATTTTTTCAGCAGTATAGTACCTTGGACATTGGGGAGCAAAACGGGAACAGTATTGGGAGTGGCAGCAGAATGACACTGTGGGGACACCAGGATGAGGAGGTTGATGGAAAAATGTCTGTGTTACAAACTGTAGAGACGAGATGTGGCTGAAAGAATTTGCCATGGTGGTCTGGGTCAAATGGAGGAGAAGAGGAAAGAGAAGGTCTACATGACAGGAGATGTCACTGGATGTAAGAGGTATGTGGTGCTGTATTCTCCTCCATGTCTTTTTTATTATAATTATATGTATTTTAAATTTGGCGACCAAATTTTTCAGTTTAGGACCCAATTTGGGGTATTTTTTTTTGTCTGAAGATGTCATATGGCCTAAGAAGAGACTGTGGCGCTCATGAAGCACCGCAGCCTCTTCATACAAAAAAAACCTAAACTAAAATGGAGGGAGGGGCCCAAGTTGGGTAGAAAGCCCCGGGCCTATCATGCACTTAATCCACCCCTGGCGGTCGTGAATGGCAAATAAAGTTTTTTTTTGCCACTAATACACGCCAAAAAGGGCTGTCATTTTCCCACTTCACTGCACAACAGCTAATAAGCCCCTTCCCCCCCCCCTTCCCACTAATACACGCCAAAAAAAGGCTTCAGAACATATTAATGGGGTCGTTAATGGCAAATAAAGTTTTTTTTTGCCACTAATACACGCCAAAAAGGGCTGTAATCTTCTCACTTTACCACAAAATGGCTAATAAATCCCTTTTTTTCCCCCACTAATACACGCCAAAAAGGACTGTCATTTTCTCACTTCACCACAGAACGGCTGATAAGCAGTTTTTCTTTTTCCCTACTAATACACAACAAAAAAAGGCTTTAGAACATATTACTGCGGCCGTGAACGGCAGATAAAGTATTTTTTTTGCCACTAATAGGTTTCAAAAAGGGCTTTAATTTTTTCTCTTCACCACACAACGGCTAATAAGCCCCCTTTCCCCCCCACTAATACACAACAAAAAAAGGCTTTTAGAACATATTTATAACTGCACTGCACAAGGGCTAATAAGACCCCAATAACAAGACCGATTTGCTGGAATTACACAGGTATTGCAAACCTGAAATGAGCAGCAGTATAATAGCAATTTGGATCCACAGTCAGTGCAGCAAGGTGTAATAGGATTGTTCCTATTACCCAGGCTGTAAACACCCCTATTGAACCCTGTTCTGCTTCAATACTGTGGAATAATTCCTCCCTATCCTTTCGCTACACTTCTAATGATCTTTCCCTGAAACTTCTACTAAGCAAAATATAAGTTTTCAAGTCTTTCCTAGCACTGTTCCTAGCGCCTGCTGACATCCCTCCCTGCACTAAGTACACTTGAAAATGGCTGAATCCAAGATGGTTGAGGCTATTTATAGGGCAGTGAAATCACAGGGCTGGCTGCATGCATGGCATTGTGGGTAACCCCCTCGTTCCCCTCGTTCTTTGCTCCATGTCCTAACATATCCAGCAGCCATTTTAGGACAAAATGCGATTCGTTACCACGAAGCGTGAGGAAATTCGGATTCGGTGCAAATCGAATAATTCCTGCTCAGCTTCCATTTGCTCATCTCTAGTAACAGGTAGTAAATTCTCAATCAGTAACCAAAGACAAGGTTAAGAGGTCAGGCCAAAGTCAGTACATGGATAGTCATATTAAAGCGGAGTCAGGCATGCCAGATCAAACACATAAAAGCCACTGAAAATAATCATGAAAACACCATGAAACTCATCATCAGGACTGACAATCAAGAAAGCTATTTCAGTAGCAGCGACCCTTTAAAGGGAACCTGTCGCCTCCAACAAACATCCCAGGCCGGCAGCCGTACCTTAGAGTAGCCAGCAGCATGTTTGTAACGATCATTTTCTTCCTGCAGGCAGATGAAGTAAAAGCTGTAAAAACGTTCTTTAATCCCCTGCCGACGCGCTTCTCTAGTCTGGCTTGAAGTCACGGAGGCAGCGGCCTCCTTGCTTTAAGTCACAGTAACCACGCCCCCTTCCCTGCCCCTTCGCTGTGATTGACAGCGCTTATGCACGACAGTTCGGCTGGCTTTGCCGAACTGCCGGCTGTCAGTCACAGCGAAGGGGCAGGGAAAGGGGCGTGGTTAATGTGACTTGAAGCAAGGAGGCCGCTGCCTCCGTGACTTCAAGCCTGACTAGAGAAGCGCGCCGTCAGGGGATTAAAGAATGTTTTTACAGCTTTTGCTTCATCTGCCTGCAGGAAGAAAATGATCGTTACAAACATGCTGCTGGCTACTCTAAGGTACTGCTGCCGGCCTGGGATGTTTGTTGGAGGCGACAGGTTCCCTTTAAAGGTTCTCAGATGCTGATTTCATATGCAAGAATTGAGTCTCAATCACAGACCAGGGAGTTGTAGTACCAGTAGAATACAATTCAAGATGGGCAGACAAGTCACCGACTCACCTACTGTACAGGATAGATGACAATAGAGTTTTGAACAACATGTTCTCCTTATTTATGAGCCTGTGGATTCTTGACTTTTGATGCCAGTTGAATGTTTATGGGGCAACACGGACATAGTGAGGTACACTAGTAGAACTGGTATTAATTGTAGCCATCCTTTTCCTTTGAGAGTAGAATAAAGCTTCCATCTGCTGGATCTCTAGGGGCACTTGCTGTGTCACTGGTAAAGTTGTTCATACAGTATGTCAGGCACTTGGAAAGCTAATCACATGAAATTTCATATGGCACTTTTTGTACTAGAAATATCGAATAATAGAACACTTGTGAAAAACTTAATATAAAAAAATACTTATGTTAACTAGCAGCGAGAAAACACTACAGCATAATAAAATCTGAACATTTGAGATACTGTGCATATATATACAGTCCTGATCAAAAGTTTAAGACCACTTGAAAAATGGCAAAAAATCATATTTAGCATGGCTGGATCTTAACAAGGTTCCAAGTAGAGCTTAAACATGCAACAAGAAGAAATGGGAGTGAGACAAAACATTTTTTGAGCATTCAATTTAATGAAAACAACGAATAAACTGAAACAGGCTGTTTTTCAGCTGATAAAAAGTTTAGGACCACACCTCCAAAAAAAAACTAAAGCCCCCCAAATGAGAAATCCAACTTCCAAACATGAACTCAGTAATGAGTAGCTCCGCCGTTATTGTTTATCACTTCAAAAATTTGTTTCGGCATGCTTGATGCAAGCGTTTTCAAGAGGTGAGTGTGAACATTTCTCCAAGTGGTGAAGACGGCCACAGGAAGGCCATTTACTGTCTGGAACTGTTGTCCATTTCTGTAAACTTCCCTTGCCATCCATCCCCAAAGGTTCTCAATTGGATTTAGATAAGGGGAATACGCAGGATGGGCCAAAAGAGTGATGTTATTCTCCTGGAAGAAGTCCCTTGTCCTGCGGGCATTGTGTACTGAAGCGTTGTCCTGTTGAAAAACCCAGTCGTTACCACACAGACAAGAGCCCTCAGTCATGAGGAATGCTCTCTGCAACATCTGGACATAGCCAGCAGCCGTTTGACGCCCCTGCACTTCCTGAAGCTCCATTGTTCCACTGAAGGAAAAAGCACCCCAGACCATTATGGCTCCCCCTCCACTGTGGCGCATGGAAAACATCTCAGGTGGGATCTGCTTGTCATGCCAGTAACATTGGAAACCATCAGGACCATCAAGGTTAAATTTTTTCTCATCAGAGAATAAAAACTTTCTTCCACCTTTGAATGTCCCATGTTTGGTGCTCTCTTGCAAAGTCCAAACAAGCAGTTCTGTGGCGTTCTGAGACAAGGTCTTTGAAGACGTTTTTTTAAGGCCCTTCAGTCTCAGATGCCGTCTGATGGTTATGGGGCTGCAGTCAGCACCAGTAAGGGCCTTAATTTGGGTCGAGGATCGTCCAGTGTTTTGACGGACAGCCAATTGGATCCTCCGGCTCAGTGCTGGTGAAATTTTTTTGGGTCTTCCACTTGACTTTTTTGTTCCATAACCCTCAGGATCATTTAAGAAATTCCAAATGACTGTCTTACTGCATTCCACCTCAGCAGCGATGGCGCGCTGTGAGAGACCCTGCTTATGCAGTTCAACAACCCGACCACGTTCAAAAAGAGAGAGTTTTTTTGCCTTTGCCATCACAACGTGTGACTACCTGACAGAAAATGACAATGAATCCACATCCTTTTAAAGGCATGTGGTCCTAAACTTTTGATCAGCTGAAAAACAGCCTGTTTCAGTTTATTCGTTGTTTTCATCAAATTGAATGCTTAAAAAATGTTTTGTCTCACTCTCATTTCTTCTTGTTGCATGTTGAAGCTCTGTTGGATCTTAACAAGGTTCCAAGTAATGTAAAATATGATTTTTTGCCATTTTTCAAGTGGTCTTAAACTTTTGATCAGGACTGTATATATATATATATATATATATATATATATATATATATATATAAAAATACTATAAAAAAAAAAAACACATGAAAGGATCTTTTTTTCAAGACGTCTGTATTTGTACAGATGGAGAAGTAATTATCTTCCTGAAGCAAGATCATTTCATCTTCTCTGATAATTTAGAGGGATTAAAGAGCATAGAGTGAAAGAGCTGGATGCTGAAAACATTCAGGATTGTATATTCCATAGAAATGCACTAACCATTGAAATATCAAGCACAGTGTAGAACATATGTGCATTATCTAACCAGTGATCAAAAGATGGTCGAAAGGATGGAATATATCACATGAAGGCTCTCCTCAAATAGAAGGAATTAAATGGTGCGTAAAACTCTCTTCATGAGGGAACTCAATGTTAGCTAATGAAAATATTCTATACAAATAATTCAGCGACTCCAGCTTTTAGTCTGTTTCATCAGGCGTTCTATGCTGAATGTTTAAAAAAGAAAGACAAAGATGTAGTAACAAAAGCAAAATACCCTGAGTTTACATGTATATGAAATCACTGCTTCAAAGTCATCAGTCATGGAAGATCTTCCTTCAATTTATATTAGCTTTTAATATCAGGTTCCCTGGGGTGAAGTGTCTACCTTTTTTTGTTTGCCAAAAAATGACATGTACATTGCAAACGAATATTATAACTGGAAATTCGCTCATCTCTTGTCTACGAGACCTAGCTGTATGGTACAATGACATTGCTGATACATACAGGATCTTCCCCCTACCTGTTCTTGTGCAGTGCTCTGCAAACATTTCCTCATAGCCAGTATGCTATAGTGCAGTGATGGCGAACGTATGGCACTGGTGCCAGAGGCGGCACTCAGTGCCCTCTCTGTGGGCACCCGCACCCTGGAAGAAGTCCAAGGTGTAACACTATGCCTTTGACTTTTTCTGCCATTCATCAGCACAGGGTATGCTATGAATGGCACAGACAGCTCACTGAATGTAGGCAGGCTATTATACACTGCGTGCAGAATTATTAGGCAAATGAGCATATTAGGTGATGTGCATCTCTGTAATGAGAAGGGGTGTGGTCTAATGACATCAACACCCTATATTAGGTGTGCATAATTATTAGGCAACTAATTTGGCAAAATGGGTCAAAAGAAGGACTTGACAGGCTCAGAAAAGTCAAAAATAGTGAGATATCTTGCAGAGGGATGCAGCACTCTTAAAATTGCAAAGCTTCTGAAGCGTGATCATCGAACAATCAAGCGTTTCATTCAAAATAGTCAACAGGGTCGCAAGAAGCGTGTGGAAAAACCAAGGCGCAAAATAACTGCCCATGAACTGAGAAAAGTCAAGCGTGCAGCTGCCAAGATGCCACTTGCCACCAGTTTGGCCATATTTCAGAGCTGCAACATCACTGGAGTGCCCAAAAGCACAAGGTGTGCAATACTCAGAGACATGGCCAAGGTAAGAAAGGCTGAAAGACGACCACCACTGAACAAGACACACAAGCTGAAACGTCAAGACTGGGCCAAGAAATATCTCAAGACTGATTTTTCTAAGGTTTTATGGACTGATGAAATGAGAGTGAGTCTTGATGGGCCAGATGGATGGGCCCGTGGCTGGATTGGTAAAGGGCAGAGAGCTCCAGTCCGACTCAAACGCCAGCAAGGTGGAGGTGGAGTACTGGTTTGGGCTGGTATCATCAAAGATGAGCTTGTGGGGCCTTTTCGGGTTGAGGATGGAGTCAAGCTCAACTCCCAGTCCTACTGCCAGTTTCTGGAAGACACCTTCTTCAAGCAGTGGTACAGGAAGAAGTCTGCATCCTTCAAGAAAAACATGATTTTCATGCAGGACAATGCTCCATCACACGCGTCCAAGTACTCCACAGCGTGGCTGGCAAGAAAGGGTATAAAAGAAGAAAATCTAATGACATGGCCTCCTTGTTCACCTGATCTGAACCCCATTGCGAACCTGTGGTCCATCATCAAATGTGAGATTTACAAGGAGGGAAAACAGTACACCTCTCTGAACAGTGTCTGGGAGGCTGTGGTTGCTGCTGCACGCAATGTTGATGGTGAACAGATCAAAACACTGACAGAATCCATGGATGGCAGGCTTTTGAGTGTCCTTGCAAAGAAAGGTGGCTATATTGGTCACTGATTTGTTTTTGTTTTGTTTTTGAATGTCAGAAATGTATATTTGTGAATGTTGAGATGTTATATTGGTTTCACTGGTAAAAATAAATAATTGAAATGGGTATATATTTGTTTTTTGTTAAGTTGCCTAATAATTATGCACAGTAATAGTCACACACAGATATCCCCCTAAAATAGCTAAAACTAAAAACAAACTAAAAACTACTTCCAAAAATAATAAGCTTTGATATTAATGAGTTTTTTGGGTTCATTGAGAACATGGTTGTTGTTCAATAATAAAATTAATCCTCAAAAATACAACTTGCCTAATAAGTCTGCACTCCCTGTAGATACATGATAAAGTACATGGAAGGGAAGATATGTTATATTAGTATTCAGAGTAAATGGCCATGTTGGCACTTTGCGATAAATAAGTGAGTTTTGGGTTGCAGTTTTGGGCACTCGGTCTCTAAAAGGTTCACCATCACTGCTATAGTGTCTCCCTGGCGCTTATACTCTCCTTCTCTACACATGGATGCGGTATCGCAGCAGGACCGAACTACTGCACAATATAAGTAAAACTGAATAAGTATGAAAGATACCACGCACTCCTTTCCCAAAACCAGTAAGATGCCCCTGCTGAAAGTAGATCACAGACACTTATAACCAATTGTAACATAAGTTACCTTACTAGTGGTTCTCGTTCCGTGGTGTCTATCTTCCTCTCTATGCAGTATGGGGATCAAGCTGGGTATGTGTCTGGTTTCTAAGATGCGGATTGCGCCCCGGCCGGTGGCACGATGCCGTGCATATAAATTATATCTCGCGCTCTCAAGGAGCGAATAGTGACGTCACTATACAAACCTTGGATAGTTGCGAGTACCAAACTTCCTTCCAACACGTTTCAGACAGTATGCTGTCCTTCATCAGTGCTGCTGGATTCCTTGTATATATGCACTTTCTCTGAATGACCACACTTTAATACGTTCTGACACCTGTCCAGGCATATTCTCTCTCTATATATACCTATACTGCACTATTTAAATGCAAATAGTTCTATTTCAGAATTTAAACCCCCAGGTGCCAATGTATTCATGTTAAAAATCCATTTTCTTTAGAAACAAAATTAGCATCTGTTGGTTTGTTAAAAGTCTTTGTGCATAATTTATTTGCTTCAATAAAAACAGTAAAATCTAAAAAATGTATCTGTTTATTGCTATAACTAGGTGTAAATTCCAAATAAAAATCATTTTTATTTATAATTTTTAAAAACTCCTGTAATGTCTATCTCCCCCCCCCCCCCTCCAATAAAAATGAAAAAAAAATAAAAATATTGATGACAGTATCAGAACGTATTACAAGAGGGGAAGTAAAGGGTTAAAGTGTGGTCATTCAGAGAAAGTGCATATATACAGTCCTGATCAAAAGTTTAAGACCACTTGAAAAATGGCAAAAAATCATATTTAGCATGGCTGGATCTTAACAAGGTGCAACAAGAAGAAATGGGAGTGAGACAAAACATTTTTTGAGCATTCAATTTTATGAAAGCAACGAATAAACTGAAACAGGCTGTTTTTCAGCTAATCAAAAGTTTAGGACCACACCTCCAAAAAAAAAATAAACCCCCCCAAAACAGAAATCCAACTTCCAAACATGAACTCAGTAATGAGTAGCTCCGCCGTTATTGTTTATCACTTCAAAAATTAGTTTCGGCATGCTTGATGCAAGCGTTTCCATGAGCTGAGTGGGAACATTTCTCCAAGTGGTGAAGACGGCCGCACGAAGGTCATCTACTGTCTGGAACTGTTGTCTATTTTCCTTTGCCATCCATCCCCAAAGGTTCTCAATTGGATTTAGATCAGGGGAACTCGCAGGATGGGCCAAAAGAGTGATGTTATTCTCCTGGAAGAAGTCCCTTGTCCTGCGGGCATTGTGTACTGTAGCGTTGTCCTGTTGAAAAACCCAGTTTTTACCACACAGACGAGGGCCCTCAGTCATGAGGCATGCTCTCTGCAACATCTGGACATAGCCAGCGGCCGTTTGACGCCCCTGCACTTCCTGAAGCTCCATTGTTCCACTGAAGGAAAAAGCACCCCAGACATTATGGCGCCCCCTCCACTGTGGCGCGTAGAAAACATCTCAGGTGGGATCTGCTTGTCATGCCAGTAGTGTTGGAAACCATCAGGACCATCAAGGTTAAAAAAAATTCTCATCAGAGAATAAAACTTTCTTCCACCTTTGAATGTCCCATGTTTGGTGCTCTCTTGCAAAGTCCAAACGAGCAGTTCTATGGCGTTCAAGGAGACGAGGTCTTTGAAGACGTTTTTTGTTTTTGAAGCCCTTCAGTCTCAGATGCCGTCTGATGGTTATGGGGCTGCAGTCAGCACCAGTAAGGGCCTTAATTTGGGTCGAGGATCGTCCAGTGTCTTGACGGACAGCCAATTGGATCCTCCGGCTCAGTGCTGATGAAATATTTTTGGGTCTTCCACTTTATTTTTTTGTTCCATAACCCTCAGGATCATTTAAGAAATTCCAAATGACTGTCTTACTGCATCCCACCTCAGCAGCGATGGCGCGCTGTGAGAGACCCTGCTTATGCAGTTCAACAACCCGACCACGTTCAAAAAGAGAGAGTTTTTTTGCCTTTGCCATCACAACGTGTGACTACCTGACAGAAAATGACAATGAATCCACATCCTTTTAAAGGCATGTGGTCCTAAACTTTTGATCAGCTGAAAAACAGCCTGTTTCAGTTTATTCGTTGTTTTCATCAAATTGAATGCTTAAAAAATGTTTTGTCTCACTCTCATTTCTTCTTGTTGCATGTTGAAGCTCTGTTGGATCTTAACAAGGTTCCAAGTAATGTAAAATATGATTTTTTGCCATTTTTCAAGTGGTCTTAAACTTTTGATCAGGACTGTATATATATATATATATATATATATATATATATATATATATAAAAATACTATAAAAAAAAAAAACACATGAAAGGATCTTTTTTTCAAGACGTCTGTATTTGTACAGATGGAGAAGTAATTATCTTCCTGAAGCAAGATCATTTCATCTTCTCTGATAATTTAGAGGGATTAAAGAGCATAGAGTGAAAGAGCTGGATGCTGAAAACATTCAGGATTGTATATTCCATAGAAATGCACTAACCATTGAAATATCAAGCACAGTGTAGAACATATGTGCATTATCTAACCAGTGATCAAAAGATGGTCGAAAGGATGGAATATATCACATGAAGGCTCTCCTCAAATAGAAGGAATTAAATGGTGCGTAAAACTCTCTTCATGAGGGAACTCAATGTTAGCTAATGAAAATATTCTATACAAATAATTCAGCGACTCCAGCTTTTAGTCTGTTTCATCAGGCGTTCTATGCTGAATGTTTAAAAAAGAAAGACAAAGATGTAGTAACAAAAGCAAAATACCCTGAGTTTACATGTATATGAAATCACTGCTTCAAAGTCATCAGTCATGGAAGATCTTCCTTCAATTTATATTAGCTTTTAATATCAGGTTCCCTGGGGTGAAGTGTCTACCTTTTTTTGTTTGCCAAAAAATGACATGTACATTGCAAACGAATATTATAACTGGAAATTCGCTCATCTCTTGTCTACGAGACCTAGCTGTATGGTACAATGACATTGCTGATACATACAGGATCTTCCCCCTACCTGTTCTTGTGCAGTGCTCTGCAAACATTTCCTCATAGCCAGTATGCTATAGTGCAGTGATGGCGAACGTATGGCACTGGTGCCAGAGGCGGCACTCAGTGCCCTCTCTGTGGGCACCCGCACCCTGGAAGAAGTCCAAGGTGTAACACTATGCCTTTGACTTTTTCTGCCATTCATCAGCACAGGGTATGCTATGAATGGCACAGACAGCTCACTGAATGTAGGCAGGCTATTATACACTGCGTGCAGAATTATTAGGCAAATGAGCATATTAGGTGATGTGCATCTCTGTAATGAGAAGGGGTGTGGTCTAATGACATCAACACCCTATATTAGGTGTGCATAATTATTAGGCAACTAATTTGGCAAAATGGGTCAAAAGAAGGACTTGACAGGCTCAGAAAAGTCAAAAATAGTGAGATATCTTGCAGAGGGATGCAGCACTCTTAAAATTGCAAAGCTTCTGAAGCGTGATCATCGAACAATCAAGCGTTTCATTCAAAATAGTCAACAGGGTCGCAAGAAGCGTGTGGAAAAACCAAGGCGCAAAATAACTGCCCATGAACTGAGAAAAGTCAAGCGTGCAGCTGCCAAGATGCCACTTGCCACCAGTTTGGCCATATTTCAGAGCTGCAACATCACTGGAGTGCCCAAAAGCACAAGGTGTGCAATACTCAGAGACATGGCCAAGGTAAGAAAGGCTGAAAGACGACCACCACTGAACAAGACACACAAGCTGAAACGTCAAGACTGGGCCAAGAAATATCTCAAGACTGATTTTTCTAAGGTTTTATGGACTGATGAAATGAGAGTGAGTCTTGATGGGCCAGATGGATGGGCCCGTGGCTGGATTGGTAAAGGGCAGAGAGCTCCAGTCCGACTCAAACGCCAGCAAGGTGGAGGTGGAGTACTGGTTTGGGCTGGTATCATCAAAGATGAGCTTGTGGGGCCTTTTCGGGTTGAGGATGGAGTCAAGCTCAACTCCCAGTCCTACTGCCAGTTTCTGGAAGACACCTTCTTCAAGCAGTGGTACAGGAAGAAGTCTGCATCCTTCAAGAAAAACATGATTTTCATGCAGGACAATGCTCCATCACACGCGTCCAAGTACTCCACAGCGTGGCTGGCAAGAAAGGGTATAAAAGAAGAAAATCTAATGACATGGCCTCCTTGTTCACCTGATCTGAACCCCATTGCGAACCTGTGGTCCATCATCAAATGTGAGATTTACAAGGAGGGAAAACAGTACACCTCTCTGAACAGTGTCTGGGAGGCTGTGGTTGCTGCTGCACGCAATGTTGATGGTGAACAGATCAAAACACTGACAGAATCCATGGATGGCAGGCTTTTGAGTGTCCTTGCAAAGAAAGGTGGCTATATTGGTCACTGATTTGTTTTTGTTTTGTTTTTGAATGTCAGAAATGTATATTTGTGAATGTTGAGATGTTATATTGGTTTCACTGGTAAAAATAAATAATTGAAATGGGTATATATTTGTTTTTTGTTAAGTTGCCTAATAATTATGCACAGTAATAGTCACACACAGATATCCCCCTAAAATAGCTAAAACTAAAAACAAACTAAAAACTACTTCCAAAAATAATAAGCTTTGATATTAATGAGTTTTTTGGGTTCATTGAGAACATGGTTGTTGTTCAATAATAAAATTAATCCTCAAAAATACAACTTGCCTAATAAGTCTGCACTCCCTGTAGATACATGATAAAGTACATGGAAGGGAAGATATGTTATATTAGTATTCAGAGTAAATGGCCATGTTGGCACTTTGCGATAAATAAGTGAGTTTTGGGTTGCAGTTTTGGGCACTCGGTCTCTAAAAGGTTCACCATCACTGCTATAGTGTCTCCCTGGCGCTTATACTCTCCTTCTCTACACATGGATGCGGTATCGCAGCAGGACCGAACTACTGCACAATATAAGTAAAACTGAATAAGTATGAAAGATACCACGCACTCCTTTCCCAAAACCAGTAAGATGCCCCTGCTGAAAGTAGATCACAGACACTTATAACCAATTGTAACATAAGTTACCTTACTAGTGGTTCTCGTTCCGTGGTGTCTATCTTCCTCTCTATGCAGTATGGGGATCAAGCTGGGTATGTGTCTGGTTTCTAAGATGCGGATTGCGCCCCGGCCGGTGGCACGATGCCGTGCATATAAATTATATCTCGCGCTCTCAAGGAGCGAATAGTGACGTCACTATACAAACCTTGGATAGTTGCGAGTACCAAACTTCCTTCCAACACGTTTCAGACAGTATGCTGTCCTTCATCAGTGCTGCTGGATTCCTTGTATATATGCACTTTCTCTGAATGACCACACTTTAATACGTTCTGACACCTGTCCAGGCATATTCTCTCTCTATATATACCTATACTGCACTATTTAAATGCAAATAGTTCTATTTCAGAATTTAAACCCCCAGGTGCCAATGTATTCATGTTAAAAATCCATTTTCTTTAGAAACAAAATTAGCATCTGTTGGTTTGTTAAAAGTCTTTGTGCATAATTTATTTGCTTCAATAAAAACAGTAAAATCTAAAAAATGTATCTGTTTATTGCTATAACTAGGTGTAAATTCCAAATAAAAATCATTTTTATTTATAATTTTTAAAAACTCCTGTAATGTCTATCTCCCCCCCCCCTTCCAATAAAAATGAAAAAAAAATAAAAATATTGATGACAGTATCAGAACGTATTACAAGAGGGGAAGTAAAGGGTTAAAGTGTGGTCATTCAGAGAAAGTGCATATATACAGTCCTGATCAAAAGTTTAAGACCACTTGAAAAATGGCAAAAAATCATATTTAGCATGGCTGGATCTTAACAAGGTGCAACAAGAAGAAATGGGAGTGAGACAAAACATTTTTTGAGCATTCAATTTTATGAAAGCAACGAATAAACTGAAACAGGCTGTTTTTCAGCTAATCAAAAGTTTAGGACCACACCTCCAAAAAAAAAATAAACCCCCCCAAAACAGAAATCCAACTTCCAAACATGAACTCAGTAATGAGTAGCTCCGCCGTTATTGTTTATCACTTCAAAAATTAGTTTCGGCATGCTTGATGCAAGCGTTTCCATGAGCTGAGTGGGAACATTTCTCCAAGTGGTGAAGACGGCCGCACGAAGGTCATCTACTGTCTGGAACTGTTGTCTATTTTCCTTTGCCATCCATCCCCAAAGGTTCTCAATTGGATTTAGATCAGGGGAACTCGCAGGATGGGCCAAAAGAGTGATGTTATTCTCCTGGAAGAAGTCCCTTGTCCTGCGGGCATTGTGTACTGTAGCGTTGTCCTGTTGAAAAACCCAGTTTTTACCACACAGACGAGGGCCCTCAGTCATGAGGCATGCTCTCTGCAACATCTGGACATAGCCAGCGGCCGTTTGACGCCCCTGCACTTCCTGAAGCTCCATTGTTCCACTGAAGGAAAAAGCACCCCAGACATTATGGCGCCCCCTCCACTGTGGCGCGTAGAAAACATCTCAGGTGGGATCTGCTTGTCATGCCAGTAGTGTTGGAAACCATCAGGACCATCAAGGTTAAAAAAAATTCTCATCAGAGAATAAAACTTTCTTCCACCTTTGAATGTCCCATGTTTGGTGCTCTCTTGCAAAGTCCAAACGAGCAGTTCTATGGCGTTCAAGGAGACGAGGTCTTTGAAGACGTTTTTTGTTTTTGAAGCCCTTCAGTCTCAGATGCCGTCTGATGGTTATGGGGCTGCAGTCAGCACCAGTAAGGGCCTTAATTTGGGTCGAGGATCGTCCAGTGTCTTGACGGACAGCCAATTGGATCCTCCGGCTCAGTGCTGATGAAATATTTTTGGGTCTTCCACTTTATTTTTTTGTTCCATAACCCTCAGGATCATTTAAGAAATTCCAAATGACTGTCTTACTGCATCCCACCTCAGCAGCGATGGCGCGCTGTGAGAGACCCTGCTTATGCAATTCAACAATCCGACCACGTTCAAAAAGAGAGAGTTTTTTTGCCTTTGCCATGACAACGTGTGACTACCTGACAGAAAATGACAATGAATCCACATCTTTGCACAGATTTGGCCTTTTAAAGGCATGTGGTCCTAAAATTTTGATCAGCTGAAAAACTGCCCGTTTCAGTTTATTCGTTATTTTCAATTAATTGAATGCTCATAAAATGTTTTGGCTCACTCTCATTTCTTCTTCTTGCATGTTGAAGATCTACTTGGAACCTTGTTAAGATCCAACAATGTAAAATATTATTTTTTGCCATTTTTCAAGTGGTCTTAAACTTTTGATCAGGACTGTACAAGGAATCCAACAGCACTATCGTATTCCATTTCCCTGACAAAGTATAGCGTACTGTCTGAAACACGTTGGAAGGAAGTTTGGTACTCCCAACTATCCGTAGTTTGTATAGAGACGTGACTATTCGCTCCTTGAGAGCGCGATGTATAACTAATATGCACAGTACAAGCACCAGATTCAGATCTCAGCACAAGCACCAGATTACAGCACAAAGGCAGAGTATGAGATGTATGCCAGAACCCAGGACAGCATGATCCCAGCACAAGTAACAGATTACAACACAGAAGCAGAGCATGAGAGGTATGCCAGCACCAGAACCTGGGGTAGCATGATCTCAGCACAAGCACCAGATTACAGAACAAGTGCAGAGCATGAGATGTATGCCAGCACCAGAACTCGGGACAGCATGATCCCAGCACAATCACCAGATTATAGCACAGAGGCAGAGCATGAGATGTATACCAGCACCAGAACCCGGGACAGCATGATCTCAGCCAGTGGCGCACATAGAGAAGTAAGGGCCCCATAGCAAGGATCAAACCAGGCCGCCACACAGGAGAGAGAGGTTTCCGCCTAAAACCTTTTCAATGACACTTGGCGCCATTTTTTTCACTGCCTCATTTCCCATACGTGTTTTTGTTCAATGCTCTGCAGAACTCCTCAGTCTGTCAGCTCTGTGTCTGCAGGATGAGGAGGCAAGATCCTGAGCATTTTTCTACTCACTGCCTGCATCTGTTCAGCAAAGCATCCAGCCCTGAGTCTAAGCTACTGATGGTAAAAGGGGTTAATCTTTCCTGAAGAATTCAGGGAGAGGGCAGACAGCAGCAGCTCGGCCAGTGCAGGGGGCATGGGCAGCACAGTGATGTCTGGTGCACAGACACAGACCTGCTTCTCAGGTTTGTGCGCAAAACATCATCAGAGCAGGGCGAGAAGCTGACATCATAGGTTATGTAACCCTCAGTGAGATCTGTGAAAGGAGCCACTGTAGATGAAGTAAGTGAATTGTAAACCCCTTACATTTCGTTAGTTAGAAACATACATAGAACAAAAAATAACTCGGTCAATCCCTATAATCTAGGATTGTTTGCAGAATTTTTATTCTTCTGTTCTAAGATTTATTCACTGTTCACTGCCAGTATCTCAGTAATGTTTTATCTTAAAGAAATATCCGCTCCAATTCTTCTGCATGTGTCCTGCACTTTACAAGAGCAGGGAAATAAGCTGACATCACAGGTCATGTGACGCTCAGCTAAATATGAGAACAGGGCTACTGTAGATAAACTAAGTGAAAAGAAAATCCCTTACATTTTGTTAGAATCATACAACCCCTTTAATGTATGCCAAAATTCATGTAAAAAATCCTATATTTTATATATATATATATATATATATATATATATACACACATATATATATATAAAACTCACAAAAAGTTAGGGATATTTGGCTTTCGGGTGAAATTTATGGAAAACATAAAACGTTCACGCTACAGTGATATTATATCATGAAAGTAGGGCATTTAATTGGATGCATGCAATGGTGATTTCCTTATCTCAAACTATTTATTGAAGCAAAAGCCAACAACAGTGGTGGGTATACCCCAACAAAACATGTCAGTGTCTAAATAACTTGTCGTGTGGCCTTGAGCATCAATTATAGTTTGACAACAATGTCTCATGCTGTTCACAAGTCGACTTATTGTCTGTTGAGGCATGGCATCCCACGCTTCTTGAAAGGCGACCCTCAGGTCATTGAGGTTCTGGGGTACAGAGTTACAAGCCTCTACATGGTAAATCAGCTGATCCCATAGCATACAGTAGGTTTTCAATAGGATTCAGGTCTGAAGAAAGTGCAGGCCACTCCATCTGAGGTACCCCAGTCTCCAGCAGCTGCTTCCTAATGATGCAACCTCGATGAGCTGGCGCATTGTCATCCATGAAAATGAAATTTGGCCTGAGTTGTTCATATAGAGGCTGGATTAATTACCTTATTCAAGTAGTATGGGCTTGTCATTGTACCACTCAAAAAATGTAGGGCAGTTCTGTATTGACTAGACACACCTGCCCACACTGTAACACGACCACCACCAAAGGCTTGTCTGGCTGATGCTTACTGCTCTCCTTAACGTCTCCCACATCAATAGCGGCCATCATTTCTGCTTAGCGTGAATCGACTTTTATCAGTGAACAGCACTGAGGCCCACTGCTCCCTTGTCTAGCGTAGAAGCTCCATGGCCCATGCAAGACAATGTCGCCTGTGGTCAGGTACTCTTGCGGGTCATCAGGGGCGGACTGGGAACTTAAAGTGGCCATGGAAAAAATACTAAAAGTGGCCCCGTTTTGTAGTCGGGTCCAAATTAATGTAAGGCAGGGCCAGCAATACCATATTATGGCACATTATACAACCCCAACAGAGCCAAATACCACAGACCATCACAAAATACCTCCAGCAGCACAAAATACATCCCCAAAAACTTCCACTGACTGGCATGAGGAGGGCCCAGACGGCCTCCTGGGAATCAGCCCACCCAGTAATTTCCCTGTAAGGTACATGGCCAATCCGCCCCTGTGGGTCGTCTAGCACCAGACCACGCTGATGTAAACAGTTTCGAATGGTCTGACGTGACACTTGTGTGCCTCTCACCTCCCTTAAATGTGCTTGGAGTTGTGTGGCATGCATAATCTGGTTCCGCAGAGCATTGTTCACAGTGTGGGATATATATATAAAATATATATGGTGGAGCTTTAAAGTTTGTGAACCCTTCAGAATTATTCATATTTAGCCATAAATTTGACCTAAAACTATGTCAGATGTTCACACAAGTCCTGAAAGATAAAGATAACCAAATCAAACAAATGAGTCAAAAATATTACACTTAATCTAATATCAAATGCCCATGAGTGGCAAAAGTATGTGAAACTTTAAGGTTAGTAGATAATTAGAAGGTGAAATAAGAGTCATGTATTTTCAATCAATGGGATAACAATCAGGTGTAAATGGGCAACCTATTGTATTTAAAGAGGACCTTTCACCGATTATTACACTATGAACTAAGTATACAGACATGTAGAACGGCGCCCGGGGATCTCACTGCACTTACTATTATCCCTGGGCGCCGCTCCGTTGTCCTGCTATGTCCTCTGGTATCTCCGTTCCCTAAGTTATGGTAGGCGGGGTCTGCCCTTGTTCTTCTGTAGCGCTGGCCAATCGCATTGCAGAGCTCACAGCCTGGGAGAAAATAACCTCCCAGGCTGTGAGCTCTGCGCTGCGATTGGCCAGCGCTAGAGCAGAACAAGGGCAGACTCCGCCTACCATAACTTAGTGACTGGAATCTCCGCCTACTATAACTTAGTGAGCGGAGATACCGGAGGGCATAGCAGGAGAACGGAGCGGCGCCCGGGGATAATAGTAAGTGCAGTGAGATCCCTGGGCGCCGCTCTACATGTCTGTATAGTTAGTTCATAGTGTAATAATCGGTGAAAGGTCCTCTTTAAATAGCAGGGCTCTATCAGGTCTATAAGTCTTATCTTTACATCACATGTTTGTGGAAGTGTATCATGGCACAAACAAATTAGATTTCTGGGGAACTGAGAAGAAGAATGGTTGATGCTCATGAAGCTGGAAAAGGCTACAAAATCATCTCTAAAGATTTTGGACTCCATCAATCCACAGTCAGATAGCTTGTGTACAAATGGTGGAAATTCAAGAACATTATTATCCTTCCCAGGAGTGGTCAACCAGCAAAGATCACACCAAAACGAAAGTGTGTAATAGTCCACGAGGTCCCAAAGGAACCTAAGGTGAACTGTAAGCAACTAAAAGCTAAAAAAAAAATGACACCTCATAAAAAATCTATCAGTTTCCGGCAAAGATGGGGAGAGTCAAGAGTTCATAAATATGAGGACTCATCACCATGCACTGAAGCTGACTTGGCATTAAGGGCATCCTAAAACTGGTGATGAGATTCCCTTTAAGTTCCCCTTGCAGCTAACAGCATCTCTTTCTGTGAGTTACAAATAGATGGACATCAATAGGTAGCATATAAAAAATACAAAAAATAATAATAGTGCCAACTCATCGCACAGTCTTTTGTGAAACACTATATAGTTAGACTAGTTTGATACAAGCATTAAAATCTTCCAGGGAGGCTCGTCCCCGTCACCCCCTGCCATTGGCTGACCCCACTCTCGACGCCAGATGTTTTCATACGCGCAACAGGGAAATGCAGTGGCGACTGTGCGGGCTTCAGAAGCGACGGGGGTGCCGAGGGAGCACGGTAAATACATTGTGTGTGAGGAGCTCGGGCATATGGAGTAGCATTTCAGGGGACGGATAACCCCTTTAAGTTTATATTGAAAAAACAGCAGATCACACATACTGCATGCAATAGTCAAGAAACAATACATATTAGTTATCAGGTAGGAACATACAGTATGTTTGCAGGGTCCATCTCTTACAAAGATTTGACACCGCTTTAACAGAACCTTTGTTGCAGATTAAAGGGATGATATTGGCGGGGAGATCTAAGATACACACATAAATGTAAAACATATCAACACTCGGAGAACAGGAAAGAAGCTTTTATCCTGAACTTTTGCTCTTTTTCCTTTGTTCTTTGTACAACAATTTTTATTAGAACCATTTTTCATATTTATGTATATATGGGATCAAGAGACATTTTAAGTACTTATGTATGTTTTAAAATCAACAAAAGCCTGACCTATCCACAAAGGAAATTTGAAAAACATATCCACCCAAACGTGGATAGCCATTAGTTATTTCTGAGCTCATCATTAGTTCAGCTCAAAGGCTGTAGTCAACAATTAAGACACTCATCACATTAGCGTCATGGCTTCCATTCTAAAAGTAGCCATGATAGCTATAGTGGATCTGTTTTAAAAGGATCCCAGTGAATCCTGAAGGATCGCATTGACTTACAATTGGGTCTGTCAGGTTTCAAGGAGGGTCCAGGTATTATCGATAGCAAGAATAGCACTGCAGACAGCGCTATTCTTGTTTCAAAGACACACCAAACTCTGATGGAACTGAGACTAACTGATAGAACATAATAGCTGCATTTAGAACCTCACAAGAATTCTCTATTACAGAAGATACTAAAAGAGACAAAAGAACAGAAATCATCAAAGCAAAGGGTAATCTAAATCTATGTTAAGTAGTAGACTATGTTACTTTATGAAAGAGGACCTCTCACTCCTAAAGGAAAATTGTGTGCATTACCACATTGTCCCCTAAGCAGTTCTGTGTTAGTTTTAAGGGGACTGACCTCCGTTACAGAGATATGGCTCCCTATATTCTTTGTGCCCTATATGCCATTATGCAGTTTTTTGCCATGGAGGAAGTTTGGGGTGGTCTCAACACTTTGCTGGGTTCCCCAGACACCATCAAGTTGTCACCATGTGTTGCTGCTCATCGGAAGGGGTGGTCAATTATAAAAAAAAAATACAATACAATATTAATAAAATACAAATAAAAATAAAAAGGAAAAAGTGTAAAATTAACAAAAAGTGTCAGTGCCCCCCCGAAGGTCTTTTTATGACCTTTTGGAGGATATATTTTGTACCAGAAATATAGTAAAAATTAAGATAAAAAAAGATAAAAAATAATAAAATATATAACGCCTCATTCACGTGAAACTATACATATTATATAAGAAAACGACTGACACAAAATAGGTGTGACACAGTGAAAGGTCTGGTGTGGAAAGGAAGGTATTTTCCTCCAAGCATGTGCTGCTGGACACCCAGGTGGGGTCAAACACCGGACCGGATCTCATATGCCGGTCCGAGCTTTGCTGACAGCTGACTGTCTTAAAAGGCCAGCTGGACGGCAGTAGGGTGGGTGTGTGAGGCCTGTGGCTGGGATGCCAGCTTGCAGCCTGTCTGGCAGGACATGTTGGCAAACATCTGGACATTTCCCTCTTCCGCGGTACCCGCAGCATGGTGTGAATTAAGCACCAGGACTGGACCTTCTTAAATGGTACCCGCGGCACGGTGTGAATTGAGCACCAGGACTTAAAACCTAAGGTGACTTGTTTTTGTTAACCTGCCTTGTGTGAATAAACACTGAACTTGTGTATAAGAACTGTTTGTGCCTCTGTACTGCGTCCTCTTACCTTGCTTACCAGAGAGAATCCCCATAATTGGTGGCTTGGAGCGGGCATACGCAGCAAAGTTGATGCAAAACCATATTTTTTTTTTTTTTTTTTCCGGCCACTGTTGTATGTCCTGGATTAAGCCAGCTAAATTGCAACCAGTGTCACGGGACAGTATGGAGGCTGTAGTGAAAGCCCTCATGGAGGCTATCCAGCAACAGCAGGAGACCAACTGGCAACTGCTAGAGGCTAATCAGCGACAGCAAGAAACAAACCAGCGACTGCTGCAACACGTGATGGCCTTACAGAAGACAGGAGGATCGCAGGGGGTCCATGATGTCCGGAAAACTATCCGCATGGCAATCCCCAAGATGGCTCCAACTGATGACATCGAGACCTACCTGTTGGTGTTTGAGAAGGTTGCCGAGAGGGAGGGTCTACCCAGAGACCAGTGGGCTGAGGTTATTGCTCCATTCCTGGCATCCGGACCCTAACAGGTCTACTTTGATTTGTCGGCCAAGCAAGTGGCGGACTACAACAAACTCAAGGGTGAGATCCTGACACGACTGGGGGTGAATGTGCTGGTTCTGGCCCAGCGGGTGCATCAATGGGAGTTTAACCCGGCCAAGTCAGTGAGGTTACAATATTCTGACTTGGTGCACCTGTTTCAAAAATGCCCCCCCATCAGCGTTGGGTCGGCCAGGTATCCCTTGCTAGTGCTGTTGAAATGGTAAACCTGGTAGAGCGGTATGGTGCTGCTAACGAACTCCAGGGGGGTCTATAGGGAAGGGGGCAATAAAACCCAAGAAATCCCCACCCCAGACCCGGCGGCCAGAGCCGAGAAAGACCACTCAGGACATACCCACTGGGGATCAGGCCCTGATAATCTGTTGGCGGTGTCATGAGCCTGGCCATGTAAGGGTTGAATGTCCCAACATGGCTGAGCCCATGGACACAAACTTTGGATACCGACAGTCGCTGTATGCCAGAAAGATGTGTGCGTCAGGCACCCCAGAGACTCTCGATAACAAACATTTGTGTCAGGTGGAAGTAGGAGTCACTCATGCGGTGACTCTGCTCGACTCGGGGAGTCTGGTGACCCTTTTGAGGGCTACTTTGGTGCCACCCACTGAGTTTACTGGCCGGAAAGTCGGCGTGTTATGTATACATGGCGACTTAAAAGACTACCCCACCTCTCTGATGCCTCTAAACACGGTTGCCGGCAGGCGGATCCATGAGGTGACAGGGGCCACGAACTTGCACTATGAGTTAATACTAGGAAGAGACTTCCCGTTGTTCCCAGCCCTGTGGCCAGCAGTTAGACCTCCCAATCCCCAAGAGTCAGGGATAGCACTAGAGGATTGGCCTTGCTCAGATGGGATGTCAGAACCCTGGGAACCAGAGGCAGAAGGGCCAGTGGTAGAGGTGACCGCCACTCCAGTGGATGAGGCGGAGACAACCCCACTGAATGTGATGGTTGGGGAGGTGGAGGACTTGCCGCAGGGCCCTGAATTGGCAGACCTGAATGTCTCAGGTGACAATTTCGGCACGGCACAACACAGAGATCAGACTCTGTCCCGAGCCTGGGAGAATGTGTTAGTAGTTGATGGGGAACCACAACAACCCGGAGCCACTATTTGTTGTATCGGGTCACCCAACCACAGGGTGAGAATGTTGAACAGTTGCTGGTGCCCCAGGCATATCGTTGGCTGGTATTAGATATCGCCCACCAACATGTTCTCAGTGGACACATGGAGATACAGAAAACCCAGGACCAATCGGTTTTACTGGCCCAGTGTGCTGAGAGAGGTGGAAAAATTTTGTAGGTCTTGCCCGACCTGCCAGATAACTAGCCCCCAGCCACACTTCCGTAGTCCCCTAGTATCTCTCCCGATTATCGAGGTACTGTTTGAGAGAATCGCCATGGACCTCGTAGGACCAGTACTTAAGTCCGCTAGGTGTCACCAACACATCTTAGTCATCCTTGACTCCGGTACCCGGAGGCAGTGCCACTGCGTCATACATCTGTCAAACTCATAGCTAAGGAGTTAATAGAGATGTTTTCTAGATTAGGAATACCTAAAGAGGTTTTAACAGACAAGGGAACACCTTTTATGTCGACGGTTCTTGAGGGAACTGTGTAAATTGCTGCGCATAAAACAGTTACAGACGTCCGTTTACCATCCGCAAATGGACAGTCTGGTGGAGAGATTTAACCAAATGTTAAAAAAAATATGCTAAAAAGAGTGGTGTCCAAAGATGGGAGGGACTGTGACCTCGTTCTGTCCTTTCTAATGTTTGCAGTGCGAGAGGTGCCCCAGGCCTCTACCGGGTTCTTGCCCTTCGAACTGCTATATGGCAGACATCCCCGAGGGCTGCTGGACGTAGACAAGGAGGTGTGGGAACAACAGCCCACTCCGCATAAAAGTGTCATTGAATATGTCACCAAAATGCAAGAACGGATAGAGACAGTGGTTTTCCACTGGTCAGGGAGCATATGAAGGCAGCTCACCGAGCCCAGAGTCTGGTCTATAATCGAGCAGCTCCGGTCCAGAACTTTAACCCGGGAGAGCGGACTTGGTTCTGGTACCGACCTTAGACAGTAAGTTCCTCGCTAGGTGGCAAAGGCCCTACAAGATGGTAGAGAAAGTAGGCAACACAAATTTCAAGATTACGCCAGCCAGGTTGGCGGAAGCCGGAGCAGGTCTACCATGTCAATTTACTGAAGCCTTTGAAGGATAGGGAGACCTGTACTGAGAACTAGAGATGGCCTTGCGGTTCGCCCGGCGGTCGTTTGGCGGCGAACTTAGCTTATTCGCGGTTCGCCGAACAGGCGAACATATGGCAATGTCCGCCGGCCCCATATTCTTTTACATTGTGCCGAATTTTGACCCATGATACATCCATCAAGTGGGACAGGACAGTCAATTGAGACGTTACAGCACATGGACACATCCCCTACCCTATAAATAAACCCGATCTGGCCGCCATTTTACATTCAGTTTTTTGCCAGTGTAGGGAGAGGTTGCTGTGTGGAGCAGAGATAGACTGTTAGAGACACCAAATGCTAGCTAATAGGGCCACAAAAGTCCTTTTAAGGACTGGTATAGGTGTGCTATCGATAGGTGTGCTATACTGAGGGGTGTGATATACTTAGAATATACTTTCTAACATAGAAAGTATATTATAGTGCATTTGTATTGTGCAGCAGTTGTGTGCGGTTCTGCTGCGATACTGCAGCTATACAGAGCGACAAACGCTATTGGAACAACTAATTGCAACTGGGCCTTGTTCTTCCTCCTCCAAACATAGCGTTGATCCATGGGCCCAAACAGTTCTAATTTTGTTTCATCAGTCCACAGAACACTATCCCAAAACTTTTGTGGTTTGTCCACATGACTTTTGGCATAATGCAGTCAACTCTTCTTATTCTTTGGAGACAGCAAGGGGGTGCGCCTGGGAGTTCTGGCATGGAGGCCTTCATTACGCAGTGTGCGCCTTATTGTCTGAGATGAAACTTCAGTACCCACATCTGACAAATCTTTTTTCAGTTCCTCAGCAGTCACACGGGGACTTTTCTCCACTTTGCGCTTCAGGTAACGCACAGCAGTCGAAGTCAGCATCTTCTTTCTGCCACGACCAGGTAGCGTTTCAACAGTGCCCTTTGCCTTGAATTTGCGAATGATGCTTCCTATGGTGTCTCTTGGTGTGTTTAACATCTTTGCAATCTTTTTATAGCCATTGCCCTACCTGTGAAGAGAAATCACCTAATCTCTTGTCTTCCTGGACCATTCTCTTGACTTCACCATGTTTGTAAACACACCAGTAAATGTCTAGAAGGAGCTGAGTATCACAGTCCTTTTAAATCTGCCTAATTGGTGCTTATTATGCTTGATTGCTGCTCCGTGACAGCCACAGGTGTTTTCAATACCTGATCGAAAACACTTGAATGAACCTCTGTTCTTAAGAGTGGTAGTCTTTAAGGGGTTGAATAATTGTGTCAATGAAGAAATCACAAAAAAAAACATTTAATACTGTATTACAAAAACAATTGATGTCATTTTAGTTGCATTTGGTTCTTTAAAAAGTCCTTGTAAGATTTCATTCTGAACACAATTACAAATGTACACTAAATTCCCTAAAACCCTTTACAGCATTGGGGGTTGAATAATTTTGAACACAACTGTATATATACATACACACACTGTATATAGTGCCATTATACTATGGCCAATACAGGTGGTATTATACTTCCGGGCAGGGGGACCGAGGAGTGTATTATACATGCTAGCACTACAGTGGCCATTATGGGAATCATTATACATACTGGCACTAAAAGGGAGCAATATACTGCAGGGGGCATTATAATACAGGACAGACAACTACTGGAGGCATTATAGTATAGTACAAAGGGAATTATAATACAGGAAGCACTACAGAAGAGCATTATAATAGAGGCCAGAGGAGTACAGGGGGCACATTATAATACCTTCAGGAGCACTATAGGGGGCATTATAATACAGACCCGATGACTACACTGGGCATTATAATACAGGGGGAGCACTACAGGGTGCACATTATAATACAAGACAGAGAACTACAGGGGTCATTCTAAAAATGGGCACTACAGGGTATGCGTTATATGTACTGGCTCTACAGGGGGCATTATAATACAGGGTACACTATAGGGGGTCATTATGACCACAGAGAGCACTGCATTGGGGCTTTGTAAATACTGGGGCTACTACAAAGGACATTATAACTACTGGGGACACTATAGAGGTTTTATTACTATTGGGGGCTCTACAGGGGTGCCTTTAGAGGGGCTTTATTACTGGTTTGGGCACTATATGGAGTCCTTGGTACCCTATGGGATCATAAATACTGGTGGTACTGTGGGGGCATTGTTATTGGGCACAATATGGAGGGAATTACTATTAATGGGGTTGCTAATGGAGGTAATGTAGGAAGCACTATTACTCTTGAGGGCAGTCTGTGAGCTGCTGTTATTCTGCAGTATAGTATTTGGTGCTATTAGGGAGCACAGTGGGCACAGGTAGCAGCAGGATGACAATGGTGCACCAGGAGGGGGAGGATGATGGAAAAGTGAGGAAAGAAGTTGATGATGAAAGAAGTTATCATGGTGGTCTGATCTCCAAATGGACAAGATGAGGAAAGAGAACTTCTATATGAGAGGAGACATCACTGGATGTAATAAGTATGTGGTGCTGTATTAGGCCTCTTTCACACGACCATTTGGCTTTTTCAGTGTTTTGCGGTCCTTTTTTCACAGATCCGTTGTTCCGTTTTTTCTTTCCGCTGTGTTTCCGTTTCTGTTCCCTTTTTCCGTTCCATTTTTCTGTATGGCATATACAGTATACAGTAATTACATAGAAAAAATTGGGCTGGGCATAACATTTTCAATAGATGGTTCCACAAAAACGGAACGGATACGGAAGACATACGGATGCATTTCCGTATGTATTCCGTTTTTTTTGTGGACCCACTGACTTGAATGGAGCCACGGAACGTGATTTACGGCCAATAATAGGACATGTTCTATCTTTCAACGGAAATGGAATGCATACAGAGTACATTCCGTTTTTTGGGCGGAACCACTGAAATTAATGGTTCCGTATACGGAACGCAAAAAACGGCCCGTAAACGAAAAAAAAAAAACGATTGTGTGAAAGAGGCCTTACCCTGTAAGTTTCGTAGCGCTGTATGCAATGTCCATCCAGATGTCTTTAAAGGGGTTGTCTCACTTCAGCAAATGGCATTTATAATGTAGAAAGAGAGTTAATACAAGGCACTTACTAATGTATTGTGATTGTCCATATTGCCTCCTTTGCTGGCTAGATTCATTTTTCAATCGCATTATACGATGCTTGTTTTCATGGTTATGACCACCCTGCAATCCAGCAATGGTGGCCATGCCTGCACACTATAAGAAAAAAGTGCCAGCCTATGCTCACTATTGCTGTCCTGGCCACCGTACAGGCCGGTGCTTTTTTCTTATAACGTTCTCTGCATGATAAATGCCACTTGATCAAGTCAGACAACCCCATTAAGGGCCCATGCACACAACCTTATTTTCAATCCGCATTTTTTGTGGATTGAATGCAGACCTATTAATTTCTTAATTCGTATGCTGTCCTAATCCATGTGACCTTTCCTCAAATATAGAACATGTCTTTTTCTTGTCCATTTTGCAGACAAGAATAGCTATTTCTACAATGGAGCCTGTTAAAATTGCAGGATCCAGATGGGCCGGATCTGTGGACCACAAAACGGATATAGTCGTGTGCAGGAGGGGTCGGATTGAGAATTTGGTACGTAGGGGGTGGGGTGTGGGCCGGGGCGCCATTTCTATTTTTGCCTCAGGTAGCAGAAAGGCTTGAAGCGGCCCTGGGCTGACTGTGTTATATTGTATGCTGTGAGGGTCTGGGGATGTTATACTAAATACTGTGAGGAGCAGGAGGTGTTAAACTATATACTGTGTGAGGCTGCGGGTGTTATCCGGTATAGTTTGAAGTGCTCGAAGTGTTCTACTATATATTCTGTGAGTCTAGGGGGAGTTAAACTATATACTGTGTGGGGCTGGAGGTGTACTATATATTTTGAGGGGCTGGGGGTGTTATACTATATACTGTGTGGGGCTATAGCTGTTATATGATATACTGTGTGGGGCTGGGGGTATTATATTATATACTATGTGGGGCTGGGGGTGTTATATTATTGTGAGGAGCTGGAGGTGTTATACTATATACTATAAGGGAGGTCAGGGGTGTTACACTATATACAGTGTGGGGCTGGGGTGTTAAACCATATACTATTTTTAAATATAATTAAAACTATTTTACGTGATTATATTTGGTTACAGTTGTTAAAGTGACTGAATGTGCAATACTTCAGAATTTCGGGCAACTATAGGCCAGTAAGCCTGACATCAATAGTGGGGAAATTAATTGAAACCATACTTAAGGAGAGCATTGTGGAACACCTAAAATCCCATGGATTGAAAGATGAAAAATAGCATGGGTTTACTTCAGGGAGATCATGTCAAACTCATCTTATTGATTTTTTTTTGATTGGGTGACTAAAATAATAGATGGCGGAGGTTCAGTAGACATCGCTTATCTAGACTTCAGAATTTGGGGCCCCACTTTTAATTTTGCCCAGGGCCACATTTTGTCTCAAACCGGCCCTGCTTTTTAGAAGGATTACCTGGTTACATGGTTACATGTTACCTGGTTACATGTTTACATTACATAATCATTGGGAATATTCTAAAAATCGAGCCTGATGTACAACTTGTGAAACAGGTCATTCCGATGCTGGATATCCCCCTGTGGTATTGTAATGTCCCGGAGTGCCATTACCACTCCTTGGCACCTTGCTACCACTTCCTATAGGCTAATATTAAGTGTCATCTAATGCAGTAGTGTATTTATCTTCACCATGCATATTTATTCATGTAAAACTGTTATGTTCATGCTATTGCCTGGTTTACCAGTAGGTGGCAGCAAATCTGTGCAGAGATAGTTTCTTTGGAGAGGAACCTTTTGGTTCCTTCCAGCCCTCTCTAGAGAGGGAGGAGTTAGTTAGTCAGTGAGTCAGTGTTTAGTCCACCCTCCTTATGGAGAGGTTGTAAGCTGGCTAGCAGAGCACTGCCTGCTCTGCTAGGCCCAGAGGCCCTGCCTTGTTGTCCTCTCCTGGGCTTGCATTGCCTTCATCCAAGCTGAAGCTAGAACTTGAGGTACTCCAAAGCCAAGACAAGAAGTTCCTAACATTGCAGTAAGACACAGACTGCAGACAGCTAAACTAAGTTACACTAGAAGAGGAAGAGTTCCTATTTACTCCAGCTAGCATAGCAGAGCTGAGATTGTTGCAAAGAAGTAATTGCATGCCAGATTAAGCCAATACCTGCTGATGACCAAGATACCGTTTGGAAATTGGATTACCATTTATGCCAAGTAAAGCTGTGTTAAACGTTACTACAAAGTCTGGACTCAATTTACTCTACTTACTCACCATCCAAGTTCAACTACCCCTTTTTGCACTTGCTTCGGACTACACCACGTCTGAGATCCACGGATATCCAGGTAGGAACACCATGACATGTGTATATAACATCTACAGAGACTGTAGGCTACCCTGAGCCACTCTGGCAATCCTACCCCTGGGTACCAACATTACCATCTACAAATGGGAGCTGTCACGGCCATGCCCATGACCGTGACTCCTTTACCGCATGCGGTTGCCTGCGGTTTTGTATGGGCGTTCAACCACGGGTGAGGGCCGCTTGTCTGTGGCCTCACTTGTGGTTGCCACGGGCAACCAGTGTTGCATTTTGCAGCAGAGCAGCCTGAGCGTTCCTAGGCAGCTTGCTGCCCTGGCATGCGGTCACACCTAGCAACCTTTTGTTAGGTGTGTGTGTTGTATGTTATTGTGTGCACTTTCCCTTTATGTATGTGTGTTTCCCTTCTGTGGCATTGGAAGGGTTAACTTCCTTCCCAGTGTGTGTGTGATGTCACTGGGTGTGTCCAACCTTTGGGTGTGGCCACTTTGGCCTATATATACCCTCTCTCTAGCAGGGCTCAGTAGGTTGCTTCAGGCTTGCTAGCTGAGGCAGCCTCCTGTGCTTTCCATTCCTCTGTGAGAGCCACCACTGTGGTCATAGGTTTAAGTCTAGGTTTAAGTTCAGGTTTTATGTCTTATTTAGTTTATGCTTACCTGTGTGTCATGTCTGGGTGATGGTCTGTTGGGATTTTCTTATGTTGGTTTGTGCAGCTAATGGTTCTGGATTCTCTGTGTCAGGGATCCAGTCAGCAAGGCTGTGGCAGGTTGGTTGAGCTACTTAGTTCACCTGCCATTTCCATTAGTCTGTTTATGTTTCCCCTTTTTCCCAACAGCTTGGCCGTTGAGACTCCTGCTCCTCCGTGTCTAGGAGGAGTAGGTCGTCTTACCCTGACTCCTAGCGCAGGGACCGGACGGAGGGTGAGTTAGGGATCCGAGGTTCCTGCGCATGGGTCCTCCTACCTTTTAAGGTCGGCCCATGCAGTTAGGAGTTAGGGTCAGGGTAGGGACGCTGTTAGAAGGTGACCTGCTCCCTATCCTGTTCTCCTGGCCGAGTAGGCCATAACATCACCTGGCTGCACACGGCTGAGGATTTCCCCCATCCTCAGCCGTGACAGTATGACCACAACGGCTTCTCGCGTGGCGTTCCCTCGAAAGAGGGTAAAGCATGCACCGCTATCTACGGATGGGGTGCATGCGCGTTCTCCGGAGGGAGAGCGTTATGGGGCTTTCACCATTTACGGCGCGGTGAGTGGCATTCCCCGCCATTCCTTGCTCACCGTTGTCCGTGTTGGTGTCCCCTTTGTTTGTCTTTCCCCTCCCCCCCTCCCATTGTTTTCTAAGCCTCACCAACCTTCCCCTTTTTTGTTGGGAGGGGCTTTGAGGGGTGGGAGTATGTTCCCTCGAAAGAGGGTGAAGCATGTACCGCCGTCTGCGGAAGGGGTACATGCGCGCTCTTCGGAGGGAGAGCGTTCTGGGGGTTTTCGCCTCTGAGGGCGCGGTGAGTGGCGTTTCCCCGCCATCCCTTCACCGTTGCCTCGTTTGGCATCCCCCTGATTTTATTACACGTGGTATGTGTTTGGTATGCGGTATGCATACCTTCGGAAGAGGGTGCAGCATGCAGTGCCATCTTCTTGTGGCCTGCATGCGCGTTCTCCGGAGGGAGAGCGTTCCTGGGGGATCTCCGTTAACGGCACGGTTGGTGGCTTATTCCCCGCCACCTTACCTTCCGTGTCCGTGTTGGGGATCCCTCGTCCCTCTCCATGTTCTCATCCCTGGTCGTCTGCTGGCAGCACTCCGTAAGTGGTCCAGCTGCGTGCTGGTTAGGAGTGTCTGCTGGCAGCGACTGGAGTGGGGACGTGAGTGGAGAGTCCCCTCGTTCATCTCTCTGTGGTTCTCCCCCCTGTGTCGCTGGTGCGGGCTGCAGGCCTCGTCGGACTGGCTGAGTTGTGTGCTGGGAGAGGATGCAGCTGACAGCGACATTTTGGGAACCGTGTCTGAGAGTGGACGTTCCCTTCTCCTATCCCCTTGTGCGAGTCTCTCACCAGTTTCCTTTTTTTTGGTGGGGGGGCTTTGAGGGGTGGGAGTGTCACGGCCATGCCCATGACCGTGACTCCTTTACCGCATGCGGTTGCCTGCGGTTTTGTATGGGCGTTCAACCACGGGTGAGGGCCGCTTGTCTGTGGCCTCACTTGTGGTTGCCGCGGGCAACCAGTGTTGCATTTTGCAGCAGAGCAGCCTGAGCGTTCCTAGGCAGCTTGCTGCCCTGGCATGGGGTCACACCTAGCAACCTTTTTGTTAGGTGTGTGCACTGTGTTGTATGTTATTGTGTGCACTTTCCCTTTATGTATGTGTGTTTCCCTTCTGTGGCATTGGAAGGGTTAACTTCCTTCCCAGTGTGTGTGTGTGATGTCACTGGGTGTGTCCAACCTTTGGGTGTGGCCACTTTGGCCTATATATACCCTCTCTCTAGCAGGGCTCAGTAGGTTGCTTCAGGCTTGCTAGCTGAGGCAGCCTCCTGTGCTTTCCATTCCTCTGTGAGAGCCACCACTGTGGTCATAGGTCTTATTTAGTTTATGCTTACCTGTATGTGTCATGTCTGGGTGATGGTCTGTTGGGATTTTCTTATGTTGGTTTGTGCAGCTAATGGTTCTGGATTCTCTGTGTCAGGGATCCAGTCAGCAAGGCTGTGGCAGGTTGGTTGAGCTACTTAGTTCACCTGCCATTTCCATTAGTCTGTTTATGTTTCCCCTTTTTCCCAACAGCTTGGCCGTTGAGACTCCTGCTCCTCCGTGTCTAGGAGGAGTAGGTCGTCTTACCCTGACTCCTAGCGCAGGGACCGGACGGAGGGTGAGTTAGGGATCCGAGGTTCCTGCGCATGGGTCCTCCTACCTTTAAGGTCGGCCCATGCAGTTAGGAGTTAGGGTCAGGGTAGGGACGCTGTTAGAAGGTGACCTGCTCCCTATCCTGTTCTCCTGGCCGAGTAGGCCATAACATCACCTGGCTGCACACGGCTGAGGATTTCCCCCATCCTCAGCCGTGACAGGAGCCTTGTGCTTCCGTTGCTTAACCGCAGCTGGCGTCACGTTTACTTGCTCTACAAGAGGGACATATTTCGTAGTAACCTCCTAAGGGGCAAAAGATACCCCAGACGCCCTGGTAGTAGGCCACTGCAATCAGTCATTCCAGGCTGTTTCAACTTGGATCCATAATTCAACCAAGGTGATTTCTGGCTGCTATGCATGGGAGATCCATCACCCCATCCAGTCCCAGGCAATCTTCTTGAGGGAAAGATCTGGCAATCAAGATGGAAAGATCTGGCAATCAAGTTGTCCAGGGGAGCTACTGGATACCCTGAGGAGCACTTTGTGTAGTGCAGACAGTATATGGGTGTGCTCTTTTGTGTTGGTACACCGCGTTTCCTAAGTAAAATAAAAAAAATTTTTTTTTAAATGAACAGTAGTCGTAGTGGATAGTACATGTCGTGGAACAGTAGTGGATAGTACATGTCGTAAAATTAGGTCTGAAAGGGTGGGAAAAAAATTCCAAGAAAGATCAAGGAAAATACTGTACAACTACGCCAAACAAGGGCAAGGGGACCCCCAGTGGCATCGTCTAATAAAGTGGCCTCTAATCTATGGCTCTCAAGCTATTGCCAAAACACAACTCCCAACATACCCTAACAGCTTCCAGCTTTCAGGGAATGCTAGGAGTTGCGGTTCTGCAACAACTGGAGACCCACAGGTAGGAGAAAACTGCTCAAATTTATAGCTGCAGAACTAACACTAAGTCCATCATAAATGTCCAAAAACAACACACTATTTTTTGTGATAAAACAATATAATCCATGATGGAAACTCAACCTACCCCATTTTATGTCAGTGGAGTTTTCTATTCCTATGACGAAGCAGAAAACTCTAAATATTCTAGTAAATATGAACTAAGCTTCAGTCTTTCATGAAAGTGCCGTCCATCACGTTAAACACATATAAGTTATTTTAAAAAATCTGGAGAGAACCAATGGTTAGGAATTTTGTAAAGATGAGTGAGACACCATGGCTGTTGAAGTAACAGGCAAGTACTTTTCCAGCTACCCTTTCTGTCACAGGTAGTGGAAACACAGGGTTAAAATAAGGAAAACCCTAGGCAGCCCACTCCTCCCTATGTAAAATCCTGCCACAACCCACCAACCTACTGCGCTGTCATCAGTGACTGTGAGGGCAGACTGGCTGGAATTTCAGAGCAGCCAAGTGTTTTCTGCAGCTGCTTAAAGGCAGGAAAAAGGCAGAGCTAACACCCAACAAAAGCCAGAGGAAAGTGCTCCCCCACTACTAGAGCCGCACACAGGGATGGAGTAAGGAGCACTACAGGGACTCCCAGGACTGCCCCTCATTCAAAAGGAACTTAACACAAGTCCTCAGAAGGAGAGAGAATATTGAACTTTGCCTCCCAGTAGAAGCTCTCCAGGTCCAGGACGTAGACATGTGGCTGCTGCTGTGGATAACTCTTCTGGGTGTATACTTCTCCTCTGCTGCAGGTAGATTTGCAGAGTCTTCAAGGTCAGTTTGCATGTCCATACATAACCTTGTGTTTTTAGTGCATGCCATATAATACCAGGACACATCCAAAGTTCTACCATTCAATCTGAGGATGCAGAACAGATAGGCAAACACAAATATAACAGGACAGATAGCCATACCTTCTTGTGAAAAGCCAGCTCTCTAATCCCAGAGATGCTTCTTTTTATTTTTACGCAAATAAGGTTTTCGGTGCACCGTACACGAGGTTGCTCCTTTTGGTACACCATTGCTCCACCGTTAACACTGCCTAGCACCTCCAGTCTTGTTTGATTGACAGTCCCCGAGATTTCAAAGTCGGGACCGATGACCCAGGGGAAGCAAGGTGCACCAAATAGAGCAGTCCCCACCCACAGTGCACTTAAAACCCTATTGGCATACAAATAAAAAGAAGCATGTCTCACGAGTAGAAGTACAAGAAAGGTATGGGTCTGTTTTAGGGCACCTACACTAAAGAGTGGTGTTCTTTGAAACTGATTTAGGAGGTGACAGACTCCATTTAAAGGGGATGTCTGCTTTTATAACACCACAAAGCTAAGACTCTAAATTCTGTATATATTCTTTGTTCCATAGCTATCCCCCAGCTCTGTTCTCAGGAGTGCTTCCAGGGGGGTTGCTGTCGATTTGCCCAGGATACAGAACCCTATAGACATATCCCACTACAAATAAACCCTGCCCTCTCTGTCGCCTGGGACTAGGGACCATATGGCATCACAGTGTGTTAGAGCACTATATGGTATACTATTTAAGTCCTACATATATGAAAGTATAGAATGGTGCACTTTGATATGTTATATACTTTTATATACCTATATCATTTATTTACCCATGTGCACATGTATATAAATCAGTTTGAAGAGCAGTCTGGGTTCTGGGGTCTGTCTCTTGTCTCAGTGAGTAGTGTGCCGTAAGTGTGGGGCGTCTGCTGTGTGCCATTGTGCTTGGGCAGCGTTAAATGGAAGCTGAATAAGTGGCAGTCGATTAGGTGAAGTTCTGCAGGAAATAAGCAGTTGGGTAAATTGTTGAAGTCTCGGAGGATGTCATATGGAAGATTTTGTGATTTGCGCCATTATAATTACGCCATGTTTGTTTATAAATCACACTTTCATTATTTTCATTGGGAGAAAACAGGTGCAAAACCGAAATAATAATTGACACCAGATGTTCTCATATAGGGAAAGCCAACAGTAATGTGTTCCAGGAATTCCACTGCTCTGGAGCAGGAGTGTGAACTGATGCATTTTACGCACGTCACTTGTTATCTTGCCCTGGAGATAGACCAACTACTGGAGGAGCAGTTCCTCTTACAAGTCAAACTGAACAGGTTACTAAGGGTCCATTCACACGTCCGCAAAATGGGTCCGCATCCATTCCGCAATTTTGCGGCGCGGGTGCAGACCCATTCGCGGATCCGCACTTCCGCATCCGTGCTTTCGTTTCCGCCAAAAAATAGAATATGTCCTATTCTTGTCCGCAATTGCGGAATGCACATTGCCAGTGTCCACGTTTTGCGGATCCGCAAAACACTTACGGACGTGTGAATGGACCCTAATACCGGGGAAAAACTGATCAGTTTTATCCTAATGCATTCTGAATGGAGAGCATTCCGTTCAGGAAGCATCAGTTCAGTCCCTCTTACGTTTTTTGGCTGCATTCTGCAGTTTTCTCTCCGGCCAAGAATCCTGAACGCTTGCCGGAATGCCAGATCCGGCATTATTTTACATTGAAATGCATTAATGTGTTCCGGCAAAACGGATTGTGTTCCGGCAAAACGGATCTGTTCTTTCCGTCCGTGCATGCGCAGACCATTAAGGCTACATGTACACAACTGTATGTGTTTTGCGGTCTGCAAATTGCATATCCGCCCAAAAAAAAAAAGGGTGACGTATGCCATCCGTTTTTTTTTGCGGATCCATTGTAACAATGCCTAAAACGGACAAGAATAGGACATGTTTTTGTGGGGCTATGGAACGGACATACTGATGCGGATAGCACACGGTGTGCTGTGTGCATTTTTTGCAGACCCATTGAAATGAATGGGTCTGCGTTCTCTCCGCAAAAAAAAACTGAGCGGACACGGAAACAAACAACGTTCATGTGCATGTAGCCTAAGGCCTACTGCACACGAACATGTGCTACCCGTTGCCGTATTGCGAACCGCATTTGCGGATCCACAATACACAGGCACCGTTCTGTTAGCATTCCGCATCATGGATGCGGACCCATTTATTTGAATGGTTCCGTGGGGTTTCGTCCCGTACTTCCATTCCGCAAAAAGATAGAACATATCCTATCTTTTTGCGGAACAGGCGGATCGCGGACCCATTAAAGTGAATGGGTCCTCGATCCGCTGCAGCTGCCCCACGGTCGGTGTTCGTGCATTGCGGCCTGCAATTTGCGTTCGTGTGCAGGAGGTGCAGTTCGTGTGCAGGAGGCCTAATGGAGTGGTAATTTAGGGAGAAATAAGAATTATTTTAAATATTTTTAGTGCATTTTATTGTTTTGTCTTTAAAATGGTTAGTGTTATTGTTGTTATTATGAGTATTAACCCCTTAAGGACACAGCGAGTTTCCGTTTTTGAGTTTTCGTTTTGTACTCCCAGCCTTCCCGGAGCCCAATTTATTTTTTATTTTTGACTAATAGCACAATTTTAACACATCAATGTGAACGTGCACTAACAGTGATAAAACGCACTAATGTGAATAGACTGTAACTAATCACAGGTAACAAAAGATATGGACACCACCCTGTCTGTCTACACTGCGTGCAGAATTATTAGGCAAATGAGTATTTTGACCACATCATCCTCTTTATGCATGTTGTCTTACTCCAAGCTGTATAGGCTCGAAAGCCTACTACCAATTAAGCATATTAGGTGATGTGCATCTCTGTAATGAGAAGGGGTGTGGTCTAATGACATCAACACCCTATATTAGGTGTGCATAATTATTAGGCAACTTCCTTTCCTTTGGCAAAATGGGTCAAAAGAAGGACTTGACAGGCTCAGAAAAGTCAAAAATAGTGAGATATCTTGCAGAGGGATGCAGCACTCTTAAAATTGCAAAGCTTCTGAAGCGTGATCATCGAACAATCAAGCGTTTCATTCAAAATAGTCAACAGGGTCGCAAGAAGCGTGTGGAAAAACCAAGGCGCAAAATAACTGCCCATGAACTGAGAAAAGTTAAGCGTGCAGCTGCCAAGATGCCACTTGCCACCAGTTTGGCCATATTTCAGAGCTGCAACATCACTGGAGTGCCCAAAAGCACAAGGTGTGCAATACTCAGAGACATGGCCAAGGTAAGAAAGGCTGAAAGACGACCACCACTGAACAAGACACACAAGCTGAAACGTCAAGACTGGGCCAAGAAATATCTCAAGACTGATTTTTCTAAGGTTTTATGGACTGATGAAATGAGAGTGAGTCTTGATGGGCCAGATGGATGGGCCCGTGGCTGGATTGGTAAAGGGCAGAGAGCTCCAGTCCGACTCAAACGCCAGCAAGGTGGAGGTGGAGTACTGGTTTGGGCTGGTATCATCAAAGATGAGCTTGTGGGGCCTTTTCGGGTTGAGGATGGAGTCAAGCTCAACTCCCAGTCCTACTGCCAGTTTCTGGAAGACACCTTCTTCAAGCAGTGGTACAGGAAGAAGTCTGCATCCTTCAAGAAAAACATGATTTTCATGCAGGACAATGCTCCATCACACGCGTCCAAGTACTCCACAGCGTGGCTGGCAAGAAAGGGTATAAAAGAAGAAAATCTAATGACATGGCCTCCTTGTTCACCTGATCTGAACCCCATTGCGAACCTGTGGTCCATCATCAAATGTGAGATTTACAAGGAGGGAAAACAGTACACCTCTCTGAACAGTGTCTGGGAGGCTGTGGTTGCTGCTGCACGCAATGTTGATGGTGAACAGATCAAAACACTGACAGAATCCATGGATGGCAGGCTTTTGAGTGTCCTTGCAAAGAAAGGTGGCTATATTGGTCACTGATTTGTTTTTGTTTTGTTTTTGAATGTCAGAAATGTATATTTGTGAATGTTGAGATGTTATATTGGTTTCACTGGTAAAAATAAATAATTGAAATGGGTATATATTTGTTTTTTGTTAAGTTGCCTAATAATTATGCACAGTAATAGTCACCTGCACACACAGATATCCCCCTAAAATAGCTAAAACTAAAAACAAACTAAAAACTACTTCCAAAAATAATAAGCTTTGATATTAATGAGTTTTTTGGGTTCATTGAGAACATGGTTGTTGTTCAATAATAAAATTAATCCTCAAAAATACAACTTGCCTAATAAGTCTGCACTCCCTGTATATCTATATATGACTGAATTATTTGAAAGCAAATCATCAAACGTTGAGCCACACGCCCAAACACAAGTGAAGTTCTTTGCTGGCGCTTGGATTTGGGAAAAATATGTGGGAAAAGATTCGGAAAATGTAATTTATTAATTTAAATCTCCACTCAATTTGGGTTTAGGAGTGCAGTGGGCGTTTTCATTGGTGATCGGCAGTTACAGTATGGCCTCTTGCACACGGCCATAGTGCTCCTGTGGCCGTATTGCGTCCCGCATACGGCGGTTCCGCAGTACACGGGGCACCGGCCGTGTGCATTCCGCATCACGGATGCGGACCTATTCACTTGAATGGGTCCGCAAATTCGGAGATGCGGTGTGGCACGCAACAGAACCCCACGGAAGCACTACGGAGTGCTTCTGTGGTGTTCCGTTCCGTGCTTCCGTTACGCAAAAAAATAGAACTCGTTCTATCTTTTTGCGGAACATACAGATCGCGGATCCCATTCAAGTGAATGGATCCGTGGTCCGCATGCGGTTGCCCCACGGAGCCCTTACGTTCGTGGGCAAGAGGCCTATCTCTGTATGCACGCTCATGCGGAGGAGGCTGTCAATCACTGACTAGGTCCAATCTGCTCAGCTCCTCTATACCAGACAGGACTGCATCTTGACCACATTTTCAACATGGAAGGTACACTTTAATGGCTGAGCATCATATGTGGGTAATGTAAATCTAAGGGCTTGTTCACACAACCGTGCCATTTTTTGCGGTCCGTGTCGCCCCTGTGCCTTCCGCAATTTGCGGAACGGAACAGCAGGCCCATTATAAAAATGCCTATTCTTGTCTACAAAACGGACAAGAATAGGTCAGGACTCTATAATTTTTGCGGGGCCACGGAACAGAGCAACGGATGCGGACAGCACACAGAGTGCTGCCCGCATCTTTTGCGGACCCATCGAAATGAATGGTTCCGTATACAGACCGTATGCGGAACGAAGAAAACGTCCCGTGTACGGAACGCATAATACGTTCGTGTGAACGAGCCCTAAGCCTGTATTTTCATCTGGTGTTGCCCAGGCCAAGGTAAAGGTATAGGGGTGAATGTAAGAGGGCAGAAGTATCAACAACCTGGATGAACTATGACTGTCTACTTTATCTCTTTTTGTTAGAAAGGGACACCCAGCAGTCAGCTGTAATCGGAGAAAATCTGGCAGCAAGTGTGCAGTTTTCCAGCAGGGCCACCACAGCGGAAATAAAGCATTACACAGTGCTCATTGAAAGCAAAGGGTTCTTCGTGTAATGCTTGGACATGTCAAATCCTGAGAGCAAGACAGAATCCTTTGTAGCTGCTCTCCATGCTATTTAATAGATAGGGGTCCTGAATATGGACTTTGTGAAAGCGCTTTCTACAACCCTTTAACTCCAAAGGTCCTGACCGGTTATTTAAAAATAGAAAATCTGCGAGAGCAAGTGGCATGCTACTTATCCTCGGGATTCCACATGGAAAAGCCTCACCTAGATTAAGCCTACTGAATAGGTCAGCCTTGACCTTAATGCTGTCAGTGTTATCCAATACATTCCAGAACTGTAAGGGTTACATAGAATCAGAAATCAATATAATGCTATGTGACCCCCGGCAGCGCTGGAAGTTCAGGACAGGAGCTGTCTTAGGGTACATCCACACGACCATGTGTAATCCTTTCCGATTTGCAGTCCGCAAATAACGGAACCGTGTGTCCGCATTTTGCGGACAAATGACTTCTGTATGTCTTCTGTTTTTTACGGTCCGCAAAAAACGGAAGGAAAAAAAAAAGAGAGAGAGGAAAAAAAAAGAATTAAGGCCTTCAAAAATACAAAAACGGATCCGCAAAAAACGGATGACATACGGAATCCATTCTGTATGTCATCCGCAATTTGTGGATCCATTGACTTGAATGGTGCTGCGGACCGATCTGGACGGACAATAGTAGGACATGCTTCATATTTTTGCAGAATAGAAATGCGGACACACGGATGCGGACAACATACTGAATGTTGTCCGCACATTTTATTAACCCATAGGAATGAATGGGTCCGCTTCTATTCCGCAAAATGTGGAACGGATGCGGATTGGACGCCTGAAAAAATAATACGGTCGTGTGAATGTACCCTTATACTCACACTCCGAGTCCGGAGTGTACAACTCGCTCGTCTGAAAGGGGCCTTAGAGGGAGTGTGATCTGAGAGAGTAACCCTCTAGCACATGGAAGCTTTAAGAGTCTATTGAAATTTAACGCACCATTGCAATAAACCATGAGAATGTGGCATGTTTTTTTTTTAACTCAATAATTATAGAAAACATTTTTTTTTGAATGTTTGCCTGCTTTTCATTTTGTCAGCACTTTATGCTCATTAAATTGAATACAAAATATTGTACTTCTGTAGCAGCTGGCACAAATGATAAGACCTCCTATAATATCCTATATAGATAATCCATGGTCAGTTTACTGCTGCTGTGAAGAGAAATGTTATCTAAAGGGAAATCCTGATAATAGTGGGTGTAGAATTGGGATAACAGTATGATGGTTCTATTGTTTTCTTAATAGGCCTAGATAAAGATGCCCACAGAAGAGCACTGAACTTATCAGTATAATATGTGATGCTCTAATTCAGATAGGCACCCCCTTTGCTCTCTAGCTGCAGTGATGACCTGTCTGAGAGAGTTAGGCTACTTTCACACTTGCGGCCGGACGGATCCGACATGCTGTTCACCATGTCGGATCCGTCCTTCCGCTTTTTCGCCGCTCCGTCCCCATTGACTATAATGGGGACGGGGGCGGAGCTCCGGCACAGCACAGCGGTGCACGGCAAAAGCCGCCGGACTAGAAAGTCCTGCATGTCTGACTTTTTAGTTCGGCGGCTTTCACCGTGCACCGCCGTGCTGCTCCGGAGCTCCGCCCCCGTCCCCATTATAGTCAATGAGAACGGAGCGGCGGCACGGCAAAATAGCGGAAGGACGGATCCGACATGGTCAACAGCATGTCGGATCCATCCTGCCGCAAGTAGCCTTAAAGGAATATTCGGGTAGGTAAATATTATCCCCTATCCACAGCTCTGCTCGGCTATCTCTGTAACTCCCATAGAAATGAATGGAGCGGCCACGTATATGTGCAACTGGCCACTCTGATCATTTCAGGGGAGCAGCAGGGGGTACGGGGCCCCTGTTCTCGAAATCGGTGGGGGTACCAGAGGTAAGGCCCCCACCGATCTGATAGTTATCCCCTATGCTGTGGATAGGGGATAACTTTTACCTACTAGAATACCCCTTTAAGCTAAACTGCATGCCATGAGAAAAGTCCACGCAAAGAGGAATTTAAAGAGCCAGTAGAATATATGGAGTGATTTCAAATGATATCTAGAAAACCATCCAGCCATCATTTATAGAAGTGTCCCTTACAAGGGTTATCTGGTTATAATTTTTTATCTCCTCTCACCCACAGTGTCAAGTCTTACAAAAATAGCATGGCCATAATTCTTTTTTTCATCCTTACCGGGAGAGCATGTAATTCTGTAGTGGGCACTTCAGGGATCATGTGCCGTACACTGGAAATGGGATCCTAGCCCCATTTCAACCCACAATGCTCCGGCAGTCTCAGGCAGAGTGCCCCTTAAAAGACTGGAGGCTGTGAGGTTGCAGTTCTCCAGTGAGAGGTCTGGTAGGAGTTCTTCACTAGGTACAGTACAGACCAAAAGTTTGGACACACCTTCTCATTCAAAGAGTTTTCTTTATTTTCATGACTTTGAAGGCATCAAAACTATGAATACATGTGGAATCATATACATAACAAACAAGTGTGAAACAACTAAAAATATGTCATATTCTAGGTTCTTCAAAGTAGCCACCTTTTGCTTTGATTACTGCTTTGCACACTCTTGGCATTCTCTTGATGAGCTTCAAGAGGTAGTCCCCTGAAATGGTCTTCCAACAGTCTTGAAGGAGTTCCCAGAGATGCTTAGCACTTGTTGGCCCTTTTGCCTTCACTCTGCGGTCCAGCTCACCCCAAACCATCTCGATTAGGTTCAGGTCCGGTGACTGTGGAGGCCAGGTCATCTGGCGCAGCACCCCATCACTCTCCTTCATGGTCAAATAGCCCTTACTTTCAAAGTTTTCCCAATTTTTCGGCTGACTGACTGACCTTCATTTCTTAAAGTAATGATGGTCACTCGTTTTTCTTTACTTAGCTGCTTTTTTCTTGCCATAATACCAATTCTAACAGTCTATTCAGTAGGACTATCAGCTGTGTATCCATCTGACTTCTCCTCAACGCAACTGATGGTCCCAACCCCATTTATAAGGCAAGAAATCCCACTTATTAAACCTGACAGGGCACACCTGTGAAGTGAAAAACATTTCAGGGGACTACCTCTTGAAGCTCATCAAGAGAATGCCAAGAGTGTGCAAAGCAGTAATCCAAGCAAAAGGTGGCTACTTTGAAGAACCTAGAATATGACATATTTTCAGTTGTTTCACACTTGTTTGTTATGTATATAATCTTCCACATGTGTTAATTCATAGTTTTGATGCCTTCAGTGTGAATCTACAATTTTCATAGTCATGAAAATAAAGAAAACTCTTTGAATGAGAAGGTGTGTCCAAACTTTTGGTCTGTACTGTATATTATACTTGCACATCTTTTGCTTTTTTCAGGGAACAGATACCCTAAATTAAATTCCTCTGCCTTGATGACGTGCCACTTTAGGAAACTACAGGCTGTGAGTGCTAAACATATAAGGATATGAGGGCTTGCCTGTATCGATTATAACATTACTGTACTTGTATATGAAGCTACCAATCAAGTGACTGTCAATCAAGTGAGAGATCATAAGGCTAAATGAAATGTCTTTGCTTTTGTACTACACTAGAATAGTCATCCGGTAAATGGAGCTATTACAGAAGGATGAGAAACCTCTTATGTAGCAAAGCAGCTGCTGACAAAGTACAGCATGTATCACATTACAAAGAGGTGGTTACCATCATGTCCTGCACATGTACCTGTAGTGAACATCAAGGAGCCTTTTATCTCTCCCCCCTCAGATCTCCATGAAAGTTTGGAGCTTCGCCTGTTGTCCTCTGTCTAAATATTTCATATAACATCATACACGATTAAATGTAGTTCTGGATACACGGCCTAATAGTGCCTTAAAGTAGATGTACTGGTACAGTCAGGAACAATTTCATCATAGTGACAGCATTAGAATAATGTTATATAATATACATTACTGTATTCAGTCAAAGGTGTTGTCTGGGCATTTACTATTGATGACCTATCCACCCAGCACCCCCCACGGATCAGATGTAAGAGGAGATGGCACGCACAGTGCACATGTGCCGTCTCCCTGCTCTCTTCCTGTCCGCTGCTGTTGTCTATGATCTCTGCCATAGACAGCAGCAGCGGACAGGAAGAGAGAAGGGAGACGGCACGTGGGCACTGTGCGCGCCATCTCCTCTTACATCTGATCGGCGGGGGTGCTGGGTGTCAGACCACTGCCGATCTGATATTGATGATCTATCCTGAGGATAGGCCATCAATATTAAAACCCAGGAGAACCCCTTTAATACTTTAAAATATATATTGTATCCAAACTGACTTTTGTACCTTGATAATTGTTGTACACTGAGATGAAAATGGACAGCTGTAATTGATGCCAAAGCCACAATCTCATCCCACAAAATGAATGGTAAGTACTAAAGAAAAATAGACAGATATAGATAAAGCAGGTCCTTACATGTTAAAAAGGACCTGCCACTGTGCAGGGACACATGCTCAACTGGTAACATCCATCAGGATTTTCACTGCAAACTTCTTATTCATTCATAATTTCTAGCAGGAATAATAAAGGAAAGGCACATCATAGAATGATAAGAACAGATGCCCCAGAATTGTCATTACATGGGGAATGCAAGTAGTTACTAAAACACACGTCAGGAGAGGTAACAGATCATTTTTAATGTGAGAAACAGCTGTTGGAAGCTGGAAAACTGAAAACTCTTGAAAGTTGAAAAAACTTATATTAAAAAGTCAAACGTCCCCATTGTGCGACTTCCCACACCTCAACATGGGCGAATGATGAAGGCGTTGTGGGGGCATGGCGGGGGCAAGGCCATCAGCCCTCAGCAAATTAATTCAGTTACCAGTTGTCAGGCAGAAATTATAAATCTACTCTAATCAGGGGCTGGAGTAGATTTCAGTCTAAGCCCATGACTGGTGGAGGATGCACCTAATTTATGACAAGGCCTGGGCCTCTTCATAAATAAGGTGCATCCTCCAGCAGAGCAGGGGTTATCAAAGGCTGTCACAAAAAAGAATGCACTATAATAATAGATGCAAGCATAGCATATGGACTAAGCCCTCACTCTATTCATAAAATCTGAGACACTTGGTCAATACATTTTGATCAAAACACATCTAAGCCCACCTACCAAGCGACAAGGTGGTCTCAGTTCAGGCGGGTCCTACGCTAAACCTGCCTATGCCGTTATGCATTTATGTTCAGGAGTGCAGACCCCACACAAATAGTGTGTTGCTCCTAGTTACTTCCCTGTGCAGCAGCAACTGGTGGGAGGAGGAGCACACACAACTATATGTACCACCTTAATCAAGGTCGCCTATTAGATAGGTGGGGCAAAAGTGCACATGAATACTACTCCCAAGATAGAAGCGTATTCACAAATGAAGGTGCCACGCCTTCAAGACAAGTTAAACAAATCACGGAATTTTTTTTATAAAACATCCTGTACAATATGATAATGAATGTTGCGGATGTACATGGCTACCTTTATACAGTCACAGAAAAGAATGCACTATAATAATAGACGCAAGCATAACATATGGACTAAGCTATTGATAAAATCTGAGACACTTGGTCAATACATTTTGATCAAAACACATCTAAGCACATCATCATAAAATGCTGGACTTTGAAAAATGCTTATGTATGGATTTACCCTTATAGAGACAGAAAATAGCATGTATTCACTGACACACAAAAAAAGAACTAGCCCCCAAAAATTGGGGTGCTAAAAACATTTTTAGATACATTGGTTATTAGGAATCTGTCCAATCAAAAAAATCATTCAGCCCACATTCTCTAAAATGCAGGCTTATGGTATAGCAAAAGTTGTCCTGATCTTCTACTCTCTAGAGATGAAGGAACATAGCATCAGCCAAGAGTCAAGACAGGTAAAGACGGACCTTTGGGATTTAAATGTTAAAATTCAGCTGTGTTTTTTAAATAATTGTAAATTATACAAAAAGTATAGGGCCACTTACTGCATGTAAACACACTAAACTATTTCTCGACCATACTATTCCTTAAAATACATATTTTAATAATACACCACGAAAAGAAACAGGTAGAAAATATGGTCATTGGTATTGAGGGTCCACAATTGGTATTGAGGTATGATTAATCATGCTGAGTGATGGAGGAACACCAGACTTACAGTACAGACCAAAAGTTTGGACACACCTTCTCATTCAAAGAGTTTTCTTTATTTTCATGACTATGAAGGCATCAAAACTATGAATTAACACATGTGGAATTATATACATAACAAACAAGTGTGAAACAACTGAAAATATGTCATATTCTAGGTTCTTCAAAGTAGCCACCTTTTGCTTTGATTACTGCTTTGCACACTCTTGGCATTCTCTTGATGAGCTTCAAGAGGTAGTCCCCTGAAATGGTTTTCACTTCACAGGTGTGCCCTGTCAGGTTTAATAAGTGGGATTTCTTGCCTTATAAATGGGGTTGGGACCATCAGTGGCGTTGAGGAGAAGTCAGGTGGATACACAGCTGATAGTCCTACTGAATAGACTGTTAGAATTTGTATTATGGCAAGAAAAAAGTAAAGAAAAACGAGTGGCCATCATTACTTTAAAGGGACACTGACAGGCCAAAACAGCATATATAGTTAGATATATCACATTACAGGTCTTATACAGTCTTTTAAAAGCATATAAGTATCCCCCCTGTCCACCTTATAAAGAGCGAAATATAAAGTTTTATAACCTGCTTCTCCTGTCAGCAATCTGCCCAAGGGGCGGCGTTTCATGTGAAAATGCGCCCAGCCAGCCTTCCCAACTGCCGTTCTTAAGCCCCGCCCAGCTCATCATTATTCACTTCACTGGGCGGCAGCTAGAATTCTCCCCAGTCCCGATCCTGCGCCTGCGCAATTCAATCCTCCGGGCATCGTTCATGCCCAATCTTCTGCGCCCCGCCGTGCCGTTAGATCGCGCCTGCGTACACACACCAGCCTGCGCCTCGAAGACGCAGGCTGGTGTGTGTACGCAGGCGCGATCTAACGGCACGGCGGGGCGCAGGCGCAGAAGATTGGGCATGAACCCAGCGAAGTGAATAATGATGAGCTGGGCGGGGCTTAAGAACGGCAGTTGGGAAGGCTGGCTGGGCGCATTTTCACATGAAACGCCGCCCCTTGGGCAGATTGCTGACAGGAGAAGCAGGTTATAAAACTTTATATTTCGCTCTTTATAAGGTGGACAGGGGGGATACTTATATGCTTTTAAAAGACTGTATAAGACCTGTAATGTGATATATCTAACTATATATGCTGTTTTGGCCTGTCAGTGTCCCTTTAAAGTAATGATGGCCACTCGTTTTTCTTTACTTTTTTCTTGCCATAATACAAATTCTAACAGTCTATTCAGTAGGACTATCAGCTGTGTATCCACCTGACTTCTCCTCAACGCCACTGATGGTCCCAACCCCATTTATAAGGCAAGAAATCCCACTTATTAAACCTGACAGGGCACACCTGTGAAGTGAAAACCATTTCAGGGGACTACCTCTTGAAGCTCATCAAGAGAATGCCAAGAGTGTGCAAAGCAGTAATCAAAGCAAAAGGTGGCTACTTTGAAGAACCTAGAATATGACATATTTTCAGTTGTTTCACACTTGTTTGTTATGTATGTTAATTCATAGTTTTGATGCCTTCAGTGTGAATCTACAATTTTTATAGTCATGAAAATAAAGAAAACTCTTTGAGTGAGAAGGTGTGTCCAAACTTTTGGTCTGTACTGTATATAGTGTATTAAGATAGTGGGACACTGACTCTGTTCCTTATGCTGGCTCTGCAGACCCTATTGTAATATACATCGCACCCGCCCCAAAAAGGGTGACCCTGTGCAGAAACCAGTGTCCTTTATATCCTCCAAAATCCATAGCCTATTGTGCCAATGTGTTTTCCCAGTGAATAATGGTTCATAAAGGGACCACATCAAGATAAACATATACAAGTGAGATACAGAAGGGATTAGCAAAGAGATGGTGATAATATCTATAAAAACAGCAATCCTGGAATAAAGTCGTATTTGTTTTCACATTCCTGGTGCTGGATTGGTGTTTTTATGGATCTTGACATGAACTGGAACGGGATCTGCATATCCGGCTAGCTGGCATGGTCTCTCTTTGTGTATATGGCAATAATAATATATTGAATGTTTTCGTGAGCCATGCCTTTTAGGCCTCATGCACACGACCGTTGTGTGCATCCGTGTCCGTTGTTCCGTTTTCCGTGATTTTCTGCGGACCCATTGACTTTCAATGGGTCCGTTGAAAACTCGGAGAATGCACCGTTGTACATCCGCGTCCGTGATCCGTGTTTCCTGTTCGTCAAAAAAATATGACCTGTCCTATTTTTTTGACGGGCAACGGTTCACGGACCCATTCAATCAATGGGTCCGTGAAAAAACACGGATGCACACAAGATTGTCATCCGCGTCCGTCATCCGTGTCCGTAGGCTACTTTCACACAGACGGATCCGCTGATCCGTCTGCATAAAAGCTTTATAGATCTGAGTTTTCACTCCAACAGTATATTCTAACAGAGAGGCGTTCCCATAGTGATGGGGACGCTTCAAGTTGGAATATACTACGAACTGTGTACATGACAGCCCCCCGGATCACAGCCCCCTGTAAGAGATCGGGTGCTGCCAGGCAGCAGGGGGCAGTTATTACACAGTTCTCAGTATATTCTAACTTGAAGCGTCCCCATCACCATGGGAATGCCTCTGTGTTAGAATATACTGTCGGATCTGAGTTTCACGATCTAACTCAAATCTGATGGTATATTCTAACATAGAGGCGTTCCCATGGTGATGGGGACGCTTCAAGTTAAAATATACCATCGGATTGGAGAAAACTCTGATCCGATGGTATAATAGGGACTCCTGACTTTACATTGAAAGTCAATGGGCGACGGATCGGTTTGCAATTGCACCATATTGTGTCAACGTCAAACGGATCAGTCCCCATTGACTTGCATTGTAAGTCAGGACGGATCCGTTTGGCTCCGCACGGCCAGGCTGACACCAAAATGACTTTTTCCTTCATGTCCGTGGATCCTCCAAAAATCAAGGAAGACCCATGGAAGAAAAAACGGTCACGGAGCACGGAACAACGTGTGCATGAGGCCTTAAGATGAAGTTTGAATAACACTCTATTCTTTCTGCACAGCTGCAATATATGCTATACATCAGGCTACTAAATACAAATATGAAGAGACCTTTCCCTGTCTTATGTTCTATATGCACTGTTTTAAGAGGACCCTCAAAGTTAGGCCCCTTTCACACGAGCGAAATTTCCGCACGGGTGCAATGCGTGATGTGAACGCATAGCACCCGCACTGAATCCTGACCCATTCATTTCATTTCATTCATGTTTTTCACGCATCAGTTCTGCTTTGTGTAAAAATCGCAGCATGTTCTATATTCTGTGTTTTTCACACAGCCCTGGCCCCATAGAAGTGAATGGGGCTGCGTGAAAAACGTATTGCATCTGCAAGCAAGTGCGGATGCAGTGCGTTTTTCACTGATGGTTGCTAAGAGATGTTGTTTGTAAACCTTCAGTTTTTTATCACGCGTGTGAAAAACGCATCAAAACGCATTGCAACCGCGAGGAAAAAACTGAACAACTGAACGCAATCACAGACAAAACTGACTGAACTTACTTGCAAAATAGTGCGAGTTTCACACTGACCTAATCCGTCACGCTCGTGTGAAAGAGGCCTTAGGCTACATTCACACAAATGTATTTTGTTTCCATGTCCGTTCTGTTTTTTTTTTTGCGGATAGGATGCAGACCCATTCATTTCAATGGGTCCGCAAAAAATGTGGACAGCACACCGTGTGCTATCCCGATTCGTATGTCCGTTCCGTAGCTCTGCACAAAAAAAAGAACATATCCTATTCTTGTCCATTTTGAGCACAAGCATAGGCATTGTTACAATGGATCCGCAAAAAAAACAGATGCCATATGGACATCATCCGTTTTTTTTGCGGATCCGCAGTTTGCGGATCGCAAAACACATACGGCCGTGTGAATGTAGCCTAACAAGCATTTTGTATGTCAACACTTGGGTCATTTCTGGGAGTTCAGATGTCTAATGAAAATATAATAATCACAAGGTTTATTTTTTCAACCAAAATGTGCTGATTTAAAGGCCTCTACAAATTATTATTAGGAAGTAATAGAGAATATGCCATGAAACCGAGCACTTTTACAGCACTCCAGCCATTTCCTGCACAATCCTATCCACTGATAACAAGTTGTTCCTTTGTGGAGACCTCAGCAGATAACTGAACTGCAACAACCCTGCAGGCAACTCTGCTGGATTAAGTGAATTAATACGGGATTTGGCAGTTCCATTCACTAATTTAATTTCATTTGCTTGGATGACTGTGTTTAAAGTAGATATCCAATTGGTTTATTATATGACTTCCCTTTTCCTACTATTAGAAAATGTATAAATAGTCATCTGAGATGTATTTTCTGATCACTGTTTATCGTAAAGGGAGTCCGTCAACAGGTTTGACTGACAGTGCAAAGTACGGTCTGGAGAAAGCAGGACAAACATACTTTTTGTGGAGCTTTTGTTTTCAGGAGTAGTATGAAGTAGTATGAAGTAGTAGAATATAACATTTTATTCTGCCAGGTTCTGCTCCTGCAAGTGCCCAGGAGGCGGTGATTAACTGAAGTACTCTCTGCTCTGTTCTGTAAGCTGCTTCACAGTTTACAGCACAGGGAAGGGGTTGTAAGGCAGCTCACTGCACAAAGCATCCTCGCCACTTTAAAGGGAATCTGTCACATAGTTTTACCCTATAGAGTTGTGGACATGCACGGCTAGATCGCCGCTCGCATGTCCGCAATATACCTGTCCCATAGCTCTGTGTGCTTTTATTGAGTGTAAAAAAGGATTTTGTATATATATGTAAATCAGCCTGGTAAGGAGCCCAAGGGGCTGTACTAACCATTCTGGAAACAAAGCCACGCCCCCCTGTCTGTATCCAGGAATCTCCTCCTTGCTCACAAAGTCAAATCGCCATAATCTTGTGATGCGAAAGCTCGCGCATGCGCAGTTCTTTCCCTGAGGCTGATGCTGTTAGGAAAATTTACTCTCTTTTACCTAACTTGTCCCTGTCTTCAGATTTCGGCGATCAGCTTGAATTAAGTCTAACCGGTACCGGGAGAATGAACTAGATTGACCAGATGAACACATGTCTATTTCCAATCCATTCTGGTTTATTCACAGCTGGCAAACAGTTTTAATAGAGGGGGTTGAGCTTCCTTTACATCCAATCATATGTTAGCATTAGTATTTGACCAATAGTATGGTCACACATAAACTCTGCATTAACATAATAGCTGACTCATAGTAACAGCATTTGACCAATCAGGTATATACACATAAGCTAGCAGACACTTGAGCCAGATGACCTTATATGGCTTGGACTGTTCATACTTTCAAACTAAGGCATGTATGGATTTCTTGAAACAGCCCAGGATATGTCACACACATTCCTTAAGGGGGAAGGGAGGTTTTGTAGTGCACTAACCAAATGTAATACACGTGGCTAAATGAGACAAAATGGAGTCACATATATCCCATCAAATCCCCTCTTAGAACCTTATATATATATATATATATATATATATATATATATATATACTATATGGTTCTTTCTCTGCTCTTCCTTGGTTTGCTTATAAGCCTTTAGGTATTCCATGTACCCTTCAGGAGTATAATCCTCAGGCTTTGTTGAGGTTGGGTTTACCTCTTCTACCTCTACCGGAGTATAGAGGAATGTTGAGTGTACCCCTCTTTCGGCCACCTTTTGACATATGGTTAGAAGGGAGGGCACACACTGCAGACAACAGCAGAGACCCACCATTGCAGCGACCACGGCGAGTGCCACTCCTAAAACATATCTTATTTGACCAAAGTCAGGTATTCAGCCAAAAAGCCAGTCCCACCAACCTTGGTCAACATCCTGTTTTATATGTTTTCTCATCTCTTCTAGTTTGCCTATGTTATCTTTTATTCCACGGGAGTGATCTAATAAATTGAAACAACACATCCCTGCGAACGCTGAGCATCCTACACCATGTTGGAACAATAAATAGTCAATAGTTGCCCTATTCTGCAAGATAGCCTTTTCATACGATTGTATATCCAGCAGCATATCTTGCAGAACTGCACTAGTGACATTTATCTGTTTTACCATAAAACAGGCAAGTTTTGATATTGTCCTGTGGTTATATATGGCCAACCCTGGTACCCCTATCAAAGATACCCCTAAACTCATATATTCTGATCTAGAGAGGAGATTCACATTATAATCACAATTTTCTGGTAACTGCAGGGAAGTGTCTCTCGTGTGTCGTGTCTGCATTGCTGGGAATAGTGGTATCATTGCTAACGTCAACCTGGCTATTGTACAGGGTCCCTCTGTAATATTGGCCGGTATGTATGTGTAACTAGTATTCCCACAGGCCAATACCCATCCTGTTGGTAGAGGTACATGTTTGTCTAGGGATGGTACTGTTTTTGTAATATTACATTGCATATTCTTTCCTGATATTATCTTTTTACAACTACCTAAATCTCTATCACAAATATTTGGTTTAGTCTTGTTCTGCATTTTTGCTTGTATGCAGGGAGGCAATAGTGTCTCATCACAGGTGAAGTTATAACATATTTCTGCTGCTGTGACAAGACCTGTAATTACTTCTATCATATTACTTTGCAGAGTCTCATATGTAGGACAGTCATAACAAGCATGATAAGGATTTACATATCCATATTTAACATCATGATGCTCCATATCTGCGTCATTCCATTGGGAACGTAGGAGCCCCGTCCATACATCTACTGGGGTGGGGACTGCTACCAGACATGTCTCCAAAATGTTAGATGCCGATAAAGTGGTTTGGAGACAAAAGTCAGTTAAGTTCAGAGTTTTGGCCAGGTACAGCCATAAGTTCTCCTTTGTCTTGCATAGACTGTCTTCCCCTCTGCATTCTGTTTTCAAGTATATCTGTCTGTTCCACAGCCATGGGACAGTAAGTAGGAGACACAAAATTACAATTATTAAGGCACTACATCTCAGCCATCTCGAGGAATTTCCCGACTGCGTCATCTCGTTGGGGGTCAAGGCTGTCTGCCTCCGTTAGTACCCCTTCTGTATCTTCTTCGAGGTCAAGGCTGTCTGCCTCCGTTAGTACCTCTGGGCCTCGTTGGAGGTCAGGGCTATCTGCCCCCGTTAGTACCTCTCTTTTCTTCACCAACTTAATCCTTGTGGCGTGGATCCACGTGGGCGATTGTTCAGTGAGGACTGCTGTTCTGGTGATCACGACTACCTCGGTGGGTTGTCCGTAGGTGAAACTTCCTGGTTCCTTTCCCTTCTTTAAGATCGTGATCATCACCTGGTCGCCTATCCGGAATGGACGGGTTGATTCCTGTGAAAGAGAAGGAGACTTACAAGCCACTTTTTCTTCAGTTTTACTGAGGACTTTGATCAGATTAGTACTTCTCTCTGATCAGGTCCAAGTCCCCTTCCTGCACCACCAGGGGGCGTCTTGCCCATGGTGTGGAGAAAGGCCTACCCATGAGTATCTCAATGCTGTTTATGTCCTACTCTGTGGAAATGTGCTATTAAGATGGAAGCACTGTGTTGGGGAATACATAACTACCCCTCTTCACAGACTAATCCTATCTCAGGATTTTTCTGCAATACTGGATAACACCAGTCTTGCTGTTCCTGTTCAGTGGCATACCACTGAAGATCAGTAAGCATTTGCAACATCTCAGGGGTTGGAGGTGCCAAACATGGCATCTCCCAATGGTTATACAAACCTGTGAGGTTGCTTTTGGCCACTCATTTCGCCATCTTAACTGCCAGCGCATTGCCCTGTGAGACATGATCCTTACCATCTGCTGCCGTAAATCCTCTCCTCTGCCAGATCATACCATGGTCCCACACTACCCCATGTGTGTACCTACTCTTAGTATAAATGGTGACAGGTCTATCAGCATGTAGAATACATGTCCTAGTGAGTGCAATAAGCTCAGCTGCCTGCTGTGTTGAGTGCGGATGTCCTTGAGTAGGCCTGCAACATCATGAGTGGTGTGCAAAATGGTGTAATGTCACATTGTGAAAGAATTTGTCAACTCTACCATCATAGCACAGGCTGCAAGAGAACACAGACATGCCGGCATCCCTTGAACAGAGGTGGGCATTACCTTTGAGAAAAACACACAAGGACACAACTTGCCTCCGTTTTCTTGTGTCAGTACACCCGCCATGGTTTTACAATTTTGGCGTGCAAACATGTGGAAGGGCATATTATAGTCAGGGAGGCCCAGCCCTGGGCTCGACATGAGTAAACATTTCAGATAATCAAATGCATTGTACATTTCAGAAAACCATTTAATCAAATCTGGATTTCCATCCAGAGTGGCTTGCCTCAAAACATTGTCAATAGTGGGAGCAATCAGTAATCCATTGTCTACCGTTTATCATACCAAGGAAAGATAACATTTCCTTCTTGGTGTGCGGGGCGACCAAACCCGCAATAGACTGGACTCTTTCTGCGCTGATTCTCCGTTCACCTTTTGTGAGGACAAAGCCCAAGTATTCAACCTGCATTTTACACCATTGCATTTTCTTAAGTGTCACTTAGTGACCACATCCTGACAATCATTATAACAGTGATAAACCATCCTGAATGCTGGCCTCCGCTGACATGCTACACAATAATAAATCATCGACATATTGCAGCAGCACAGAACCTTGGGGGGATGTACCATGATTCTAACATCGCTTGGAGGACTATGCTGTACACTACAGGTGAATCAGCATATCCCTGGGGCATTTCTGCACCAGGTCAGTTGGCGTCTGTCAAAGGAAAAAGCAAAAAGTAGTCTGGTTATCTTATCAACTGGGATAGAAAAGAATACATTTTTCAGATCTATCATACTGAAACAAACAGTGTCTGCTGGAATGGCAGATAATAATTAAGTGACATCAGGTACAACAGGGGCTATAGGCACAATGATGTTGTTGATGGCCCTTAAATCCTGTACAAAGCGGGTAGTACCATCTGCCTTTGTCACTGGATTCACGGGCGTGCTGTAGGGTGAAATCACCTCTGCCAGGATTCCCTTTTGTAGGAATTCCTTTATCATTGGCCTAAGCCCATCAAGTTTCTCTTTTTACAGCAGGTATTGTTTCTGGAACACTGAGATGACACCTGGTTTCACAGTAGCTGTGTAATGTGTGCAATCTATGAATCCTGTGTCATATTCATTTGAGGACCATAATGCAGGGTTAATGTTATTCTGGGTGGTCCTGTATGTTTGCAAGAATCAGTGGCACTGGTGTAGAGACTGGAATGAGACCTGAGTGTACTCTTATGTCCTGATTCTTTGCTGATACCTGCAAGTCAAGCTTAATGAACAAATCTCTCCCTAATAGGCTGACTGGGCAATCTAGTATAATGCTAAATACATGACATGATGTATTCCCTGTCCATGGTTTCTACTGGTAAGGAATCTGTTCTGTATGTCCTTGTCAGTACCCCATTTATTCCCATAGAGGGCTCACATTTCCTTCCTCTCATTCTGAGTCACCTAATCCACCCCTTTTGGTGGACGCTTTGGTCTGTCTTCTGTTCTGCCATTAGTATCTTAGCTGTCCATACGAGCAGAGCTCTGATGTTAAGCACAACACTGAACATGTAACATGTAACTGCAAACATTGAAACAAACAGATCTGACAATACAGACATGAACACACACAGGGCCCATAAAAACTTTTCATTGAAATAAAAATGTACAGCTTGATCAATGCTGTTGGTACCAATAAAAAACCAAAAAACTTCCAAGAAAATAAAATAAAATTCTTAATGCGCATATTTAAAAACAAATACCGTATTCCATACGCATTCATATACATTTTCATGTACTCATCTTCACAAACCAGCTCATAACCACGCCCTTACACATAAAATATGAATTGCACACACAGCTCTGCTACGTACATACAACTCAGAGCCACACCCATTCACATTCCACTGAATCATGTATCTTTCACCCAATCACACAATCTCTTTATTACATTCCAAAATTTGCAGCACAGACAAACACAGCTTTCCGGGAAGCAGATATTCATACCACACCCAGAATTGCTGATGGTCTGTCACTGTAAAACAATATACATGTTAATCATACAGTCATTTTGTTAAAATTAACAAATCATCTTATATGCCATGTAGTTTTTTTGTTTAGTGTTATACACATGCCCCTTATTCTATATAACTACGCCTTCTACTTCCTCTTGTCTTGCGTCTCTTATTTCAGGAGTGTTCAAACAGGGGAAGTAAAGCAATACATCAAGACGTTCAGCTGTACCACATGTTCCTCAAACTTTTACTCATATCTGAATAAGGACTTAGAATGGGTGCAACCTTAGATTGATACGAGTGGACACTTCCAATTAGCATCATCACTGCAGGCACATTTTAAACCATTGGAACATACAATTGGGAAAGATCTAATCCAATACTGGAGCCCTGTCTGGAAGATCTTATAGATAACACAGGTTAGCATCTTCACATTCTGCGAATGCATTTACCAATTAGCAGCCCCTCTTCCCCCTCAACCCCCATATGAAATTCCTCAGCAGAGGAGGGGGGTGAGATGGGAGGGAGTTCTCTCTGGAAACACATCTCAGACAGAACAGTAAGAATTTTTTTTTTTTTTTTTTGTGGAACTACAAGTGACATTTTGGAGTTTACAGCAGATGTGGTGGGGGGGGGATGCCTCATGGCAACTTCTTTGTTCTCTATATAGGATTCAAAATCCTCCATCTTGAAATAAGAAATACTGCTCATTTCATTTCTCTAACTTCAATTATCAATACACTTATGCATTAACTATCCATCTTTTAGTGCTGTAATCTCTAATTTTAGGACTATAAATCGTCACTATTTAAACACACACAGATCATTAGGGCAACAAAACTTAACCAGTTCATTTCTGAACGTTTAACACAAGCCCTTTCTAATTGCAAACACTGAGACACTTTTTCCCTTGCCATGAATTAACTTCCTGACTCTGCTGTGTCTTGTCACTCACTATAGCCCCCCTTCACAATCACGGGAGTTCTGATGTAACCAGTCTGTAAGCTTCTAACAGATTTTTACAGATTTTCATCCCTGTTGCCAGCCGGGCATAACATTCTGTTAATTCTCACATCCTGCCCAATTGTCTACTCATGTGTTAACTAGGAAATAATTTGTGGGACTAGACCGTGCAACAAAGTTTACATGTTGGCAGTGATAGAAACAGAATGATTTCAAAGCGGGATGCGACCGTAAACTTACCACCCGGCCAACATCTCACACAGACAGATAATCTTAATACTTCTAAAATACTTATATTATATATACATAAGAGTTAATTCAAGCTTGTATCCTTCTGTTCCCTGAACAGATTATTCTTATATATAGTGCACTTCTAACGATACGGACCCAAATGAGCCTCTTACAATCAACATTTTATACCTAACGATATGGACTCAATGATATGAGCCGCTTAAAATCAACATTTGCGTGTCCCAGACATCGCATCACTGAAATCATAAATAGATGGTTCGACTTACTTGAATGGGATTTTTGGTCATTGCTCCAGGTCCAAGAGGACAAATATTGATGTCCTTCACTGTAGACCTGAAGAGGACCCTCCCAATCCCGGAAACCGAGCCCCCAGAACTGTTAGGAAAATTTACTCTCTTTTACCTAACTTGTCCCTGTCTTCAGATTTCGGCGATCAGCTTGAATTAAGTCTAACCGGTACCGGGAGAATGAACTAGATTGACCAGATGAACACATGTCTATTTCCAATCCATTCTGGTTTATTCACAGCTGGCAAACAGTTTTAATAGAGGGGGTTGAGCTTCCTTTACATCCAATCATATGTTAGCATTGGTATTTGACCAATAGTATGGTCACACATAAGCTCTGCATTAACATAATAGCTGACTCATAGTAACAGCATTTGACCAATCAGGTATATACACATAAGCTAGCAGACACTTGAGCCAGATGACCTTATATGGCTTGGACTGTTCATACTTTCAAACTAAGGCATGTATGGATTTCTTGAAACAGCCCAGGATATGTCACACACATTCCTTAACCACCTCCGGACCGCCTAACGCAGGATCGCGTTCCGGAGGTGGCAGCGCTGCGCACAGTCACGCATATACGCGTCATCTCGCGAGACGCGAGATTTCCTGTGAACGCGCGCACACAGGCGCGCGCGCTCACAGGAACGGAAGGTAAGAGAGTTGATCTCCAGCCTGCCAGCGGCGATCGTTCGCTGGCAGGCTGGAGATGTGTTTTTTTTAACCCCTAACAGGTATATTAGACGCTGTTTTGATAACAGCGTCTAATATACCTGCTACCTGGTCCTCTGGTGGTCCCATTTGTTTGGATCGACCACCAGAGGACACAGGTAGCTCAGTAAAGTAGCACCAAGCACCACTACACTACACTACACCCCCCCCCCCATCACTTATTAACCCCTTATTAGCCCCTGATCACCCCTAATCACCCCTGATCACCCCATATAGACTCCCTGATCACCCCCCTGTCATTGATTACCCCCCTGTCATTGATCAACCCCCTGTAAAGCTCCATTCAGACGTCCGCATGATTTTTACGGATCCACTGATAGATGGATCGGATCCGCAAAACGCATCCGGACGTCTGAATGAAGCCTTACAGGGGCATGATCAATGACTGTGGTGATCACCCCATATAGACTCCCTGATCACCCCCCTGTCATTGATTACCCCCCTGTCATTGATTACCCCCCTGTAAAGCTCCATTCAGATGTCCGCATGATTTTTACGGATGCACTGATACATGGATCGGATCCGCAAAACGCATCCGGTCGTCTGAATGAAGCCTTACAGGGGCATGATCAATGACTGTGGTGATCACCCCCCTGTCATTGATCACCCCCCTGTAAAGCTCCATTCAGATGTCCGCATGATTTTTACGGATGCACTGATAGATGGATCGGATCCGCAAAACGCATCCGGACGTCTGAATGAAGCCTTACAGGGGCATGATCAATGACTGTGGTGATCACCCCATATAGACTCCCTGATCACCCCCCTGTCATTGATTACCCCCCTGTCATTGATTACCCCCCTGTAAAGCTCCATTCAGATGTCCGCATGATTTTTACGGATGCACTGATAGATGGATCGGATCCGCAAAACGCATCCGGACGTCTGAATGAAGCCTTACAGGGGCATGATCAATGACTGTGGTTATCACCCCATATAGACTCCCTGATCACCCCCCTGTAAAGCTCCATTCAGATGTCCGCATGATTTTTACGGATGCACTGATACATGGATCGGATCCGCAAAACGCATCCGGTCGTCTGAATGAAGCCTTACAGGGGCATGATCAATGACTGTGGTGATCACCCCCCTGTCATTGATTACCCCCCTGTAAAGCTCCATTCAGATGTCCGCATGATTTTTACGGATGCACTGATAGATGGATCCGATCCGCAAAACGCATCCGGACGTCTGAATGAAGCCTTACAGGGGCATGATCAATGACTGTGGTGATCACCCCATATAGACTCCCTGATCACCCCCCTGTCATTGATCACCCCCCTGTCATTGATTACCCCCCTGTAAAGCTCCATTCAGATGTCCGCATGATTTTTACGGATGCACTGATAGATGGATCGGATCCGCAAAACGCATCCGGACGTCTGAATGCAGCCTTACAGGGGCATGATCAATGACTGTGGTGATCACCCCATATAGACTCCCTGATCACCCCCCTGTCATTGATCACCCCCCTGTCATTGATTACCCCCCTGTAAAGCTCCATTCAGATGTCCGCATGATTTTTACGGATGCACTGATAGATGGATCGGATCCGCAAAACGCATCCGGACGTCTGAATGAAGCCTTACACGGGCGTGATCAATGACTGTGGTTATCACCCCATATAGACTCCCTGATCACCCCCCTGTCATTGATCACCCCCCTGTCATTGATCACCCCCCCTGTCATTGATCACCCCCCCTGTCATTGATCACCCCTCTGTAAGGCTCCATTCAGATATTTTTTTGGCCCAAGTTAGCAGAATTTTTTTTTTTTTTTTCTTACAAAGTCTCATATTCCACTAACTTGTGTCAAAAAATAAAATCTCACATGAACTCACCATACCCCTCACGGAATCCAAATGCGTAAAATTTTTTAGACATTTATATTCCAGACTTCTTCTCACGCTTTAGGGCCCCTAGAATGCCAGGGCAGTATAAATACCCCACATGTGACCCCATTTCGGAAAGAAGACACCCCCAGGTATTCCGTGAGGGGCATATTGAGTCCATGAAAGATTGAAATTTTTGTCCCAAGTTAGCGGAACGGGAGACTTTGTGAGAAAAAAATTAAAAATATCAATTTCCGCTAACTTGTGCCAAAAAAAAAAAATTTCTATGAACTCGCCATGCCCCTCATTGAATACCTTGGGGTGTCTTCTTTCCAAAATGGGGTCACATGTGGGGTATTTATACTGCCCTGGCATTCTAGGGGCCCCAAAGCGTGAGAAGAAGTCTGGTATCCAAATGTCTAAAAATGCCCTCCTAAAAGGAATTTGGGCACCTTTGCGCATCTAGGCTGCAAAAAAGTGTCACACATCTGGTATCGCCGTACTCAGGAGAAGTTGGGGAATGTGTTTTGGGGTGTCATTTTACATATACCCATGCTGGGTGAGAGAAATATCTTGGTCAAATGCCAACTTTGTATAAAAAAATGGGAAAAGTTGTCTTTTGCCAAGATATTTCTCTCACCCAGCATGGGTATATGTAAAATGACACCCCAAAACACATTCCCCAACTTCTCCTGAATACGGCGATACCACATGTGTGACACTTTTTTGCAGCCTAGGTGGGCAAAGGGGCCCATATTCCAAAGAGCACCTTTAGGATTTCACAGGTCATTTACCTACTTACCACACATTAGGGCCCCTGGAAAATGCCAGGGCAGTATAACTACCCCACAAGTGACCCCATTTTGGAAAGAAGACACCCCAAGGTATTCCGTGAGGGGCATGGCGAGTTCCTAGAATTTTTTATTTTTTGTCACAAGTTAGTGGAAAATGCTTATTTTTTTTTTTTTTTTTTTTTTCATACAAAGTCTCATATTCCACTAACTTGTGACAAAAAATAAAAACTTCCATGAACTCACTTTGCCCATCAGCGAATACCTTGGGGTCTCTTCTTTCCAAAATGGGGTCACTTGTGGGGTAGTTATACTGCCCTGGCATTCTAGGGGCCCAAATGTGTGGTAAGGAGTTTGAAATCAAATTCTGTAAAAAATGACCTGTGAAATCCGAAAGGTGCTCTTTTGAATATGGGCCCCTTTGCCCACCTCGGCTGCAAAAAAGTGTCACACATCTGGTATCTCCGTAATCGGGAGAAGTTGGGGAATGTGTTTTGGGGTGTCATTTTACATATACCCATGCTGGGTAAGAGAAATATCTTGGCAAAAGACAACTTTTCCCATTTTTTTATACAAAGTTGGCATTTGACCAAGATATTTATCTCACCCAGCATGGGTATATGTAAAAAGACACCCCAAAACACATTCCTCAACTTCTCCTGAATACAGAGATACCAGATGTGTGACACTTTTTTGCAGCCTAGGTGGGCAAAGGGGCCCACATTCCAAAGAGCACCTTTCGGATTTCACAGGTCATTTACCTACTTACCACACATTTGGGCCCCTAGAATGCCAGGGCAGTATAACTACCCCACAAGTGACCCCATTTTGGAAAGAAGAGACCCCAAGGTATTCGCTGATGGGCATAGTGAGTTCATGGAAGTTTTTATTTTTTGTCACAAGTTTGTGGAATATGAGACTTTGTATGAAAAAAAAAAAAAAAAAAAAAAATCATCATTTTCCACTAACTTGTGACAAAAAATAAAAAATTCTAGGAACTCGCCATGCCCCTCACGGAATACCTTGGGGTGTCTTCTTTCCAAAATGGGGTCACTTGTGGGGTAGTTATACTGCCCTGGTATTCTAGGGGCCCAAATGTGTGGTAAGGAGTTTGAAATCAAATTCAGGAAAAAATGAGGAGTGAAATCCGAAAGGTGCTCTTTGGAATATGGGCCCCTTTGCCCACCTAGGCTGCAAAAAAGTGTCACACATCTGGTATCCCCGTACTCAGGAGAAGTTGAGGAATGTGTTTTGGGGTGTCTTTTTACATATACCCATGCTGGGTGAGATAAATATCTTGGTCAAATGACAACTTTGTATAAAAAAATGGGAAAAGTTGTCTTTTGCCAAGATATTTCTCTCACCCAGCATGGGTATATATAAAATGACACCCCAAAACACATTCCCCACCTTCTCCTGAGTACGGAGATACCAGATGTGTGACACTTTTTTGCAGCCTAGGTGGGCAAAGGGGCCCATATTCCAAAGAGCACCTTTCGGATTTCACAGGTCATTTTTTACAGAATTTGATTTCAAACTCCTTACCACACATTTGGGCCCCTAGAATGCCAGGGCAGTATAACTACCCCACAAGTGACCCCATTTTGGAAAGAAGAGACCCCAAGGTATTCGCTGATGGGCATAGTGAGTTCATAGAAGTTTTTATTTTTTGTCACAAGTTAGTGGAATATGAGACTTTGTAAGGAAAAAAAAAAAAAAAAAAAAAATCATCATTTTCCGCTAACTTGTGACAAAAAATAAAAAGTTCTATGAACTCACTATGCCCATCAGCGAATACCTTAGGGTGTGTACTTTCAGAAATGGGGTCATTTGTGGGGTGTTTGTACTGTCTGGGCATTGTAGAACCTCAGGAAACATGACAGGTGCTCAGAAAGTCAGAGCTGCTTCAAAAAGCGGAAATTCACATTTTTGTACCATAGTTTGTAAACGCTATAACTTTTACCCAAACCATTTTTTTTTTACCCAAACATTTTTTTTTTATCAAAGACATGTAGAACTATAAATTTAGAGCAAAATTTCTATATGGATGTCGTTTTTTTTGCAAAATTTTACAACTGAAAGTGAAAAATGTCATTTTTTTGCAAAAAAAACGTTAAATTTCGATTAATAACAAAAAAAGTAAAAATGTCAGCAGCAATGAAATACCACCAAATGAAAGCTCTATTAGTGAGAAGAAAAGGAGGTAAAATTCATTTGGGTGGTAAGTTGCATGACCGAGCAATAAACGGTGAAAGTAGTGTAGGTCAGAAGTGTAAAAAGTGGCCTGGTCTTTCAGGGTGTTTAAGCACTGGGGGCTGAGGTGGTTAAGGGGGAAGGGAGGTTTTGTAGTGCACTAACCAAATGTAATACACGTGGCTAAATGAGACAAAATGGAGTCACATATATCCCATCAGATGCCAGCACAGGGAAGGAACACTATGGCGGCACTGTGCATGCGTGAGCTCGCGCATCGCTAGATTACGGCGATCTGACTTTGTGAGCAAGGAGGAGATTCCTGGTTACCGGCGGTGCTGGGCTCCTTCACAGGGGGCGTGGCTGGGCTCCAGAACGGTTAGTACAGTCCCTTGGGCTCCTTACCAGGCTGATTTACATATATACAAAATCATTTTTTACACTCAATAAAACCACACAGAGCTATGGGACAGGTATATTGCGGACATGCTAGCGGCGATCTAGCCGTGCATGTACGCAACTCTATAGGGTAAAAAGAGGTGACAGAATCCCTTTAAAGGGGTTGTCCCATGAAAAATATTCTACAGTTTTCAAACCAGCACCTGGATCTGAATTCTTTTGTAATTACATGTAATTAAAAGTTTAGTTTAGTCACTGAGCTATTCAATAAAATTTATCTGTTTAGCGCCACCTTCTGTTTGTTCTTTTTCTTATTTCTTTGACCTGCTCACTGAGAAGGCTGCACATGCTCAGTTTCATCATTCTGAGCTCTGATAGGGAGAGCATGGACACGCCCCTGAGCTGCAGCAGAAAGGACACTCCTCTAGTGCTGTCAGCTTGATATAAATCTAGCAGAGCAATGAATGGGGAGATCTCTGGATCCATGTGAAGTACAGGGCTGGTTCTAGCTTTGTTAGAAAGAGATTGTCATGTGCTATATGTTTGATTTTCATTTTTTACATTAGTCATGGGATAACCCCTTTAACAGGAGCAATGCCTGGCAGAATAAAAGTTCATATTCTCACTACTCCAGATGATAAAAGCTCCACAAAAGTTATGTTTATCTTGCCGACTCCTACCTAGTGCTGTCAGAAGTTTTGCTTGATAGAAAACTGCTTATAGACTTCGTCTAAACTACTACTTTTTTTAGGACTTAACAAGAACAACAAAGGGCGCCTCTATCTGTTTCATACTTTGTTCACATATAACATTTTTGAAGCAGTATTTGCAAATATTTTTGAACCCAGTCTATGAATGGACCAAAAAAAAGTGGAGAAATACAAAACATAATACTTTACTCTCCGCATAAAAAGGACTTGTCACATCCCCTAATAAGCCTGCTTTAGTAACTACTTGCATTTCCCATGTAAGGCCGAATGCACACGGCCGTGTTCCGCGGCAGAGAGCGGTCCGTGGTATGCTGGGCTAGATTCCTGTTGAGAGCAGGAGCGCACGGTGTCATTGGTTGCTATGACGCCGTGCGCTTCATGCCGCCGCTGCACTATAGTAATACACTCGTATGTCATAGCAACCAATGACACCGTGCGCTCCTGCTCTCAACAGGAATCCAGCCCAGCATACCACGGACCGCTCTCTGCCGCGGAACACGGCCGTGTGCATTCGGCCTAATTGCAATTCTGCAGCCTCTTTTCGTACGGCTCTAGGATGTGCCATCCCTTTTTTATTCCTGCTAGAACTTTATTAATAAGTGCTACATTTAGTTGTGGGTCCTTGCGCAGTCTGACACTAGCAGCACTGACTGGACACTGCCAGACTGTGCAGGGACACAACCCCAACTGGTAACACCTAGTTGAACCTTTATTTCTAAACTTCTAAGAGGAACAGCACAACGTACAAGTCAGAAGAATAAATGTTTCAGAATTGTCATTTCATGTGAAATACAATTATTTACTATAACAAACATGTCATGAACGTTGACAGGCCCTCTTTAATTGCACCAAACTGACAATTTGTGCCTATGGGTACATGCGATTTTAGACACTATATGGTACATTTTATTAATATTTCTGTGCGTTGTTAGTGATACTGAAAAATACATTTACTGCAAAACGACTATTATGAAAGAAAAACTGAAGTGCTCCTCTTATGTATACAGACGTGTCTTCCACCAGTGGTGGCAGGAGACACAGCCAGGAAAATAGCAGTCCAGTTGCCATTTTTTTTGCAGAAGAGACTTTGCAGTAGAGGCATCTGGTGTCATACAGAGTTAGGGTGGGTTCACACTAGCGTTAGGGATTCCGTTATGGCTTTCCGTTATAACATGGTTATAACGGAACATAACGGAATCCAAAAAACGGAAGGGCAGAACCGTTTTGCTGCCCATAGACTTGCATTATGATGGAATGCAAAACGGAAGCCTTTAAAAGGCATTCCGTTTGGTCTCCGTCCTAATAGAAGTCTATGGAAATCAAAACGGATCCGTCTGGGTCCCGTTATGCAAGACGGAAAACAAAGTCCTGTCGACAGGACATTGTTTTCCGTCTTGCATAACGGGACCCAGACGTATCCGTTATGTTTTCCCATAGACTTCTATTAGGACGGAGCAAAACGGAATGTCTCTTAAAGGCTTCCGTTTTGCATTCCATCCTATGGATTCCGTTATGTTCCGTTATAACCCTGTTATAACGGAAAGCCATAACGGAATCCCTAACTCTAGTGTGAACCCACCCTAACTGTTGTAGGAATGGCTTCTGGTCTTTTATACAACCAGACCGTCCAGTGACCCTGCTGGGTGTTCACAACCACAACTGTTTTCCTGACGTATTTAATGTACATGATTAGGTATTAGCTGGAAAGGTCATGTGTCTCATGCTGTGAACCCGATTGCTGCCAATGAAATATGATGTAGTATTTTTTAATACAGTGATTTATGTCTTGGTGAAATAAATTATTGAATGGTATCATCCTTTATTTGCATCTATAGAAGGCACAGGCGGCTCATACCATCTCTAAACACACCGGGAATATGTAGATATGGAACCAAAATGGAGTGCTGCTATGGGTGGAAACGAAACAGCAAAGGCCAATGTGAAGGTAAAGTACAAAAATACTATCGCTACCTATATATAAAATTTCATGTTTCATGCCGGTATCATCTTCTATGATTGTCCTTATGATTGCAATGAAAAGATCACTACATATACTGTATATGAAACAGCGCTATCTATCTATATATATATATATATATATATATATTATATATTAATGTGAGCTATTTACATGCATACACTCTTGTGGCTGTACAGATACAACAGAGGGGAGGAGTATCTGATCGGGGAAGTTCCACCATTGTACCCCCATCGATCAAGAGAAGGGAAGTCCTGTGCCCCAATATGAATGGAGCAGCAGGTTGTGCATGTCCGCTGCCGCTCCATTAATTTTCTAGGGGACAACTGCAAATAACCGAGCACTGAGCTCGCTTTTATCTCCAACAGTCCATTAGAGAATGAACGGAGTGTCAGCACACATGCACAAACTGCCTTTCCATTTACACAGAGGTAGTGTTGAGCGAACAGTTCGAGCATAGTTCGGGTCCGTACCGAATTTTGGGGTGTTCGTGACACGGACCCAAAACCGAACTTTTTCGTAAAAGTTCGGGTTCGGGTTCGTCGTTCGGCATGTATTTTGGCGCATTTTGAAAGGCTGCAAAGCAGCCAATCAACATGCATCATACTACTTGCCCTAAGATGCCATCGCAGCCATGCCTACTATTGGCAAGGCTGTGATTGGCCAAGTGCAGCATGTGACTCAGCCTCTTTATAAGCTTGTGCGCACGTCGGGACGTGCTCACTCCCGATCTGAATAGAACAGGGATAGACGCAGCTGATGCTAGGGCGAGAATAGGCAGGGATAATTGAATAACTGGAAGCAAATTTCTCTCCTCCACCTGTGATTCATCTGAACAACTGCAGCTGAGCTGCTTTTTTGATAGGGATTGGCTATTTTTAGAGTGGCCAGAGTGATTTTTCCATCCACATGTACCTGGGCTGACCGCCGGCCGCCATTTTGCGACTTGTAGTGCTGCAGCAGAAGCTGCCACAGTGTGCATTCCAAAGCTCCAAACAAGTCAGACATCTACACCTGGGATTCAGACCAATAGCGATTTAGCAGCACAGTCCAAGGCTATTTTTTTTAAAGGTTGTGCAGACCATTTTGTGGCACATGTTACTGGGCTGATAGGCGGCGGCCATCTTGGGACTAGTGCTGCAGCACAATCTCTCCCAACGTCCATTAATCACTTGTAATAGTGGTCTGTGCCATAGAAATCCTACATCAGGGACTTGGGTGTGCTTGTGTCACCCCTACTAATACCAGTCCACCTGTAATCCATACAGTGAAAAGCCATAAAGTATTCCAGTGAGGGAATTTTTTTTTTATTTAAAAAAGGCCAAGTTAGTTTATCTGGCGTTCAATATACTAGATACAGTTAGGCCTGCGTTTCATACATCTGGAATTAGCAAACTAATGTGCTGGGGTTGGGAAAACATATATGTACCCATACTAGAATCTGTCAAAGAAAGCGGTACTCACATATAACAGTCATTCCATCTGTAATCCATACAGTCAAAAGACTGAAAGTATTCCAGTGAGGGAATTTTTTTTTTATTTAAAAAAGGCCAAGTTAGTTTATCTGGCGTTCAATATACTAGATACAGTTAGGCCTGCGTTTCATACATCTGGAATTAGCAAACTAATGTGCTGGGGTTGGGAAAACATATATGTACCCATACTAGAATCTGTCAAAGAAAGCGGTACTCACATATAACAGTCATTCCATCTGTAATCCATACAGTCAAAAGACTGAAAGTATTCCAGTGAGGGAATTTTTTTTATTTAAAAAAGGCCAAGTTAGTTTATCTGGCGTTCAATATACTAGATACAGTTAGGCCTGCGTTTCATACATCTGGAATTAGCAAACTAATGTGCTGGGGTTGGGAAAACATATATGTACCCATACTAGAATCTGTCAAAGAAAGCGGTACTCACATATAACAGTCATTCCATCTGTAATCCATACAGTCAAAAGACTGAAAGTATTCCAGTGAGGGAATTTTTTTTTTATTTAAAAAAGGCCAAGTTAGTTTATCTGGCGTTCAATATACTAGATACAGTTAGGCCTGCGTTTCATACATCTGGAATTAGCAAACTAATGTGCTGGGGTTGGGAAAACATATATGTACCCATACTAGAATCTGTCAAAGAAAGCGGTACTCACATATAACAGTCATTCCATCTGTAATCCATACAGTCAAAAGACTGAAAGTATTCCAGTGAGGGAATTTTTTTTATTTAAAAAAGGCCAAGTTAGTTTATCTGGCGTTCAATATACTAGATACAGTTAGGCCTGCGTTTCATACATCTGGAATTAGCAAACTAATGTGCTGGGGTTGGGAAAACATATATGTACCCATACTAGAATCTGTCAAAGAAAGCGGTACTCACATATAACAGTCATTCCATCTGTAATCCATACAGTCAAAAGACTGAAAGTATTCCAGTGAGGGAATTTTTTTTTTATTTAAAAAAGGCCAAGTTAGTTTATCTGGCGTTCAATATACTAGATACAGTTAGGCCTGCGTTTCATACATCTGGAATTAGCAAACTAATGTGCTGGGGTTGGGAAAACATATATGTACCCATACTAGAATCTGTCAAAGAAAGCGGTACTCACATATAACAGTCATTCCATCTGTAATCCATACAGTCAAAAGACTGAAAGTATTCCAGTGAGGGAATTTTTTATTTATTTAAAAAAGGCCAAGTTAGTTTATCTGGCGTTCAATATACTAGATACAGTTAGGCCTGCGTTTCATACATCTGGAATTATCAAACTAATGTGCTGGGGTTGGGAAAACATATATGTACCCATACTAGAATCTGTCAAAGAAAGCGGTACTCACATATAACAGTCATTCCATCTGTAATCCATACAGTCAAAAGACTGAAAGTATTCCAGTGAGGGGATTTCTTTTATTTAAAAAAGGCCAAGTTAGTTTATCTGGCGTTCAATATACTAGATACAGTTAGGCCTGCGTTTCATACATCTGGAATTAGCAAACTAATGTGCTGGGGTTGGGAAAACATATATGTACCCATACTAGAATCTGTCAAAGAAAGCGGTACTCACATATAACAGTCATTCCATCTGTAATCCATACAGTCAAAAGACTGAAAGTATTCCAGTGAGGGGATTTTGCTTATAAAAAATAATATATTTCATTGTGGTGCGAGTTGAATCGCAACAATGAAGAAAAATACTATTAAGGGACGAGGACGCGGTCGTGGTGGTGTCCGTGGAGCCTCTGTTGCTGGTAGAGGACGTGGCCGTTCGGCCCCAGGCGCACACAGTAGGGAACGAACTCCCTCAACTAGCCGGCAGAATGTACCGCAATATCTCGTGGGGCCCAATGCCGCTCTTAGGATGGTAAGGCCTAAGCAGGTACAGGCATTAATCGATTGGGTGGCCGACAGTGCTTCCAGCACGTTCACCACATGGTCTTCCACCCAGTCTTCTGCGGAAAGCGCACAGGTGGCACCTGAAAACCAAGCCCATCAGTCTGTCACATCACCCCCAAGCATATCAGGGAAACGGTCTGAGCCACAAGTTATGCAGCAGTCTCTTCTTCTGTTTGAAGACTCTGCTTCCAGGGTTTCCCAGGGGCGTCCACCTAGCCCTTCCCCAGTGGAGGAAGACATACCATGCACTGACGCACAACCACTTATGTCTCCAGATGAAGAGGACATGGGAATACCACCACAGCAGAGTCACCGACTCTCTGATGATGACGAAACACAGGTGCCCACTGCCGCGTCTTTTTGCAGTGTGCAGACTGAACAGGAGGAGGTCAGGGAGGGAGACTGGGTGGAAGACGATGCAGAGGACGATGAGGTCTTAGACCCCACATGGACTGAAGGTCGTGGCGATGACTTTCACAGTTCAGAGGAAGAGGTAGTGGTGAGACCGAGACAACAGCGAAGCCAAAGAGGGAGCAGGGGGCCAAAGCAGACGAGCCGCCGCCCCCAGAGTTCGCCTGCTACTGGACATCGCCAACAGGGACCCAGCCCCACAAAGGCAGCTTCAAAGAGTTCCCTGGCATGGCACTTCTTTAAACAATGTCCTACCGACAAGACCCGAGTGACTTGCACGCTCTGCCATCAGAGCCTGAGGCGAGGCATTAACGTTCTGAACCTCAGCACAACCTGCATGACCAGGCATCTACATGCAAAGCATGAACTGCAGTGGGGTACACACCTTAAAAACCAGGCACTCGCTGAGGCTCCCCCTGCTCCCTCTACCGCTGCTGCCTCGGCTTCCGCCTCGAGAGGAATGTTGCCACCTGCCGAGCAGCAAACAGAGGATGTGCCACCGACACCACCACCACCGCCAACTAGCGTCTCCACTATATCACACAGCAGCGTTCAGCTCTCAATATCTCAAACCTTAGAGAGGAAGCGCAAATTCCCCCCGAGTCACCCTCGAGCCCTTGGTCTGAACGCCAGCATTTCTAAACTGCTGGCCTTTGAAATGCTGTCATTCCGGCTGGTGGACACAGACAGCTTCAAACAGCTGATGGACATGGCTGTCCCGCAGTATGTGGTTCCCAGCCGCCACTACTTCTCCAAGACAGCCGTGCCTTCCCTGCACATGCAAGTGTCCGATAAAATCAAGTGTGCACTGCGCAACGCCATTTGTGGCAAGGTCCACCTAACCACAGATACGTGGACCAGTAAGCACGGCCAGGGACGCTATATCTCACTAACTGCACACTGGATGAATGTAGTGGCGGCTGGGCCCCCGGCGGACAGTTCCTTGGCGCACGTCCTTCCGCCCCCTAGGATCGCAGGGCATCATTCTCTGCCTCCTGTAGCCTCCTCCTCCTACTCGGCTTCCTCCTCCACTGCTTCCACCAGCTCATCCGGTCAGCCACACACCTTCACCACCAACTTCAGCACAGCCCGGGGTAAACGTCAGCAGGCCATTCTGAAACTCATATGTTTGGGGGACAGGCCCCACAGCGCAAAGGAGTTGTGGCGGGGTATTGAACAACAGACCGACGAGTGGTTTCTGCCGGTGGGCCTCAAGCCAGGCCTGGTGGTATTTGATAATGGGCGAAATCTCGTGGCAGCTCTGGGACTAGCCGGTTTGACGCACATCCCTTGCCTGGCGCATGTGCTGAACTTGGTGGTGCAGAGGTTCATTCACCACTACCCCAACATGTCAGAGCTGCTGCATAAAGTGCGGGCCGTCTGTGCGCGCTTCCGCCGTTCACATCCTGCCGCTGCTCGCCTGTCTGCGCTACAGCGGAACTTCGGCCTTCCCGCTCACCGCCTCATATGCGACGTGCCCACCCGGTGGAACTCCACCTTGCACATGCTGGAGAGACTGTGCGAGCAGCAGCAGGCCATAGTGGAGTTTCAGCTGCAGCACGCTCGCGTCAGTCGTACTGCCGAACAGCACCACTTCACCACCAATGATTGGGCCTCCATGCGAGACCTGTGTGCCCTGCTGCGCTGTTTCGAGTACTCCACCAACATGGCCAGTGGCGATGACACTGTTATCAGCGTTACAATACCACTTCTATGTCTCCTTGAGAAAACACTTAGGGCAATGATGTTAGAGGAGGTGGCCCAGGTGGAGGAGGAGGAGGAGGATGAGGGCTCGTTTCTAACACTTTCGGGCCAGTCTGTTCGAAGTGGCTCAGAGGGAGGTTTGTTTAAGCAGCAGAGGACAGGTTCACAAGTCGCCAGCCAAGGCACTGTACTGGAGGACGAGGAGGATGAGGAGGAGGAGGTGGAGGGGGACGAGGATGATGCAAGTTCACAGCGGGGTGGCAGCCCAGGCCCATCACTGGTGCGTGGCTGGGGGGATACGGTGGACGATGACGATACGCCTCCCACAGAGGACAGCTTGTCCTTACCCATGGGTAGCCTGGCCCACATGAGCGAATATATGCTCCAATGCCTGCGCAACGACAGCAGAGTTGCCCACGTTTTAACGTGTGCAGACTACTGGGTGGCCACCCTGCTGGATCCCCGGTATAAAGACAATGTGCCCACTTTAATTCCTGAACTGGAGCGCGACCGTAAGATGCGCGAGTACAAGCGCACGCTGATAGAGGCGCTCTTGAGAGCATTCCCACATGTCACAGGGGAACAGGTGGAAGGTGAAGGCAGAGGAGTGGCAAGAGGTCGCCAACGCAGCTGTGTCACGGCCAGCTCATCTGAGGGCAGGGTTAGCATGGCAGAAATGTGGAAAAGTTTTGTCTCCACGCCACAGCTATCTGCACCGACACCTGATACGGAACGTGTTAGCAGGAGGCAGCATTTCACTAACATGGTTGAACAGTATGTCTGCACACCCCTCCACATCCTGACGGATGGTTCGGCCCCATTCAACTACTGGGTTTCGAAATTGTCCACGTGGCCAGAGTTAGCATGTTATGCCTTGGAGGTGCTTTTCTGCCCGGCGGCCAGCGTTTTATCTGAACGCGTATTCAGCACGGCAGGGGGCGTCATTGCTGACAAGCGCAGCCGCCTGTCCACAGCCAACGTGGACAAGCTGACCTTCATAAAGATGAACCAGGCATGGATCCCACAGGACCTGTCCCTCCCTTGTGCAGAGTAGTCCTTATTAACTGCCTAAAACATGTCTTGTTGTGCTACGGGCCACTTCTTTATTTGATACAAATTTTATGAAACCCACAGTTGAATGAAACTCTTCTCTGTCTGGGCGCCGGGGCCTAACCAGATGAAAGTGGCCGGTTAAACTAACGGGTGACATGAAGCCATAACCTCTGCCATGCTACCTCTGTCTTCTGTCTGGGTGCTGAGGCCTAAGTCAAATAAAGCGGTCTTCTGCTGTGCTGGGGGATATGAAGCTAATCTCTGACCTCTCTCCTCTGTCTGGGTCCAAAGGCCTAAATCACTGAAAGAGGCCTTCTCCTGTGGTGTGTGATATGATGCCAGAATATGTGCTGTGGGGCCTCTCTCCTCTTCCTGGGTGCAGGGGTCAAATAAACTAAATTGTGGCCTACTCCTGTGGTGGTTGATATGATGCCTGATTCTCTGATGTGGAACCTCTCTCCTCTGTTTGGGTGAAGGGGTCAAAGTAACTAAATGGTGGCTTCTCCTGTGGTGGCTGATATGATGCCAGAATATGTGCTGTGGTGCCTCTCTCCTCTTCCTGGGTGCAGGGGTCAAAGTAACTAAATGGTGGCTTCTCCTGTGGTGGCTGATATGATGCCAGAATATGTGCTGTGGGGCCTCTCTCCTCTTCCTGGGTGCAGGGGTCAAAGTAACTCAATGGTGGCTTCTCCTGTGGTGGCTGATATGATGCCAGAATATGTGCTGTGGTGCCTCTCTCCTCTGTCTGGGTCCAAAGGCCTAAATCACTGAAAGAGGCCTTCTCCTGTGGTGTGTGATATGATGCCTGAATATGTGCTGTGGTGCCTCTCTCCTCTTCCTGGGTGCGGGGGTCAAAGTAACTCAATGGTGGCTTCTCCTGTGGTGGCTGATATGATGCCAGAATATGTGCTGTGGTGCCTCTCTCCTCTTCCTGGGTGCGGGGGTCAAAGTAACTCAATGGTGGCTTCTCCTGTGGTGGCTGATATGATGCCAGAATATGTGCTGTGGGGCCTCTCTCCTCTTCCTGGGTGCAGGGGTCAAAGTAACTCAATGGTGGCTTCTCCTGTGGTGGTTAGTATGATGCCAGAATATGTGCTGTGGGGCCTCTCTCCTCTTCCTGGGTGCAGGGGTCAAAGTAACTCAATGGTGGCTTCTCCTGTGGTGGCTGATATGATGCCAGAATATGTGCTGTGGTGCCTCTCTCCTCTTCCTGGGTGCGGGGGTCAAAGTAACTCAATGGTGGCTTCTCCTGTGGTGGCTGATATGATGCCAGAATATGTGCTGTGGGGCCTCTCTCCTCTTCCTGGGTGCAGGGGTCAAAGTAACTCAATGGTGGCTTCTCCTGTGGTGGCTGATATGATGCCAGAATATGTGCTGTGGGGCCTCTCTCCTCTTCCTGGGTGCAGGGGTCAAAGTAACTCAATGGTGGCTTCTCCTGTGGTGGCTGATATGATGCCAGAATATGTGCTGTGGTGCCTCTCTCCTCTTCCTGGGTGCGGGGGTCAAAGTAACTCAATGGTGGCTTCTCCTGTGGTGGCTGATATGATGCCAGAATATGTGCTGTGGGGCCTCTCTCCTCTTCCTGGGTGCAGGGGTCAAAGTAACTCAATGGTGGCTTCTCCTGTGCTGGTTGATATAAAGCTGATGGTTGTGCCATCTGACATGGTTGCCAGGGTCTGATTCAATGGGGGCCTACTCCTGTGGTGGGTGATCTAAATGCCTGATTCTCTGCTGTGAAACCTCTCTCCTCCGTCTGGGTGTAGGGGTCAAAGTCTTTCAAAGTCGCCTTCTCCTGTGCTGATTGATATGAAGCTGATGGTTGTGCCATCTGACATGGTTGCCGGGGTCCCATTAAATTGTGGCCTACTCCTGTGGTGGTTGATATGATGCCTGATTCTCTGATGTGGAACCTCTCTCCTCTGTTTGGGTGAAGGGGTCAAAGTAACTAAATGGTGGCTTCTCCTGTGGTGGTTGATATGATGCCTGATTCTCTGCTGTGAAACCTCTCTCCTCCATCTGGGTGTAGGGGTCAAAGTCTTTCAAAGTCGCCTTCTCCTGTGCTGATTGATATAAAGCTGATGGTTGTGCCATCTGACATGGTTGCCAGGGTCTGATTCAATGGGGGCCTACTCCTGTGGTGGGTGATCTAAATGCCTGATTCTCTGCTGTGAAACCTCTCTCCTCCGTCTGGGTGTAGGGGTCAAAGTCTTTCAAAGTCGCCTTCTCCTGTGCTGATTGATATGAAGCTGATGGTTGTGCCATCTGACATGGTTGCCGGGGTCCCATTAAATTGGGGCCTACTCCTGTGGTGGGTGATCTAAATGCCTGATTCTCTGCTTTGAAACCTCTCTCCTCCGTCCGGGTGTAGGGGTCAAAGTCTGTCAAAGTCGCCTTCTCCTGTGCTGATTGATATAAAGCTTATGCTTGTGCCATCTGACATGGTTGCCGGGGTCTGATTCAATGGTGGCCTACTCCTGTGGTGGGTGATCTAAATGCCTGATTCTCTGCTGTGTAACCTCTCTCCTCCGTCTGGGTGTAGGGGTCAAAGTAACTAAATGGTGGCCTACTCCTGTGGTGGGTGATATGATGCCTGGTTCTCTGCTGTGGGACCTCTCTCCTTTGTCTGGGTGCTGTGGTCAAAATAATAGTAAGTGACCTTCTCCATTGGTGGGTGACTTGAAGCCTGATTCTGTGCTATGGGACCTCACTCCAATTAATATTGTTTAATTTTTATTTATTTTATGTTAACTCATCATTTCCCTATCTACATTTGTTTGCAGGGGATTTAACTACATTTTGCTGCCTTTTGCAGCCCTCTAGCCCTTTCCGGGTGTGTTTTACAGCCTTTTTAGTGCCCAAAAGTTCGGGTCCCCATTGACTTCTATGGGGTTCGGGTTCGGGATGAAGTTCGGGTCGAGTTCGGATCCCGAACCCGAACATTTTTCGAAAGTTCGGCCGAACTCGTCGAACCCGAACATCCAGGTGTTCGCTCAACTCTACACAGAGGCGCTGGACCACCATTCTTCTGATCGGTGGGAGGCCCAGCACCGATCAGATATTTGTTCGCTATCCTGTGACTAGGGAATAAATTAAAAACTTGTCACAACCCCTTTAAGAAAGGCATTATCATTAAAGTGGTTGTCTGGTTCTGACAACCTCCTTCGGTATGACAGTCCTTCCAAAAAAAAATTAGGCATTACATGGCAGCCATTGAAATCAATAGGCTGTATGTCTAATACACAGATGAGGCCAGACCTCCAGAGGTAGAGTAGTTTTTTTGCAGGCTTTCTGCAGGCCGGGTGGTCCCAAACAGCTATTATACACAATACATACATACATGTAATATTATCTACAGCTTATCAGAAAGCAGTCATTATGGGGAGGCTCTTTTTATTGCACTTCTTGTCAGTAGTATGATTAATCACAGAAGGGGGGATTGCCCTACACTGCCCAAAGAATGTAGATGCCATAAGTTTATTTCCCCTTTAAAGACTTTTTGTACTTTTGAGGACAACATATTACTGTATATTTTAATTACATTTTAAACATGATAAGATCTTGGGTTCCACATGAGTACAGAGGTACTCCATTTGTTTACAGGGAGACACAAAAATCCAATATAAAATAAAAGTTGTATTATTAGCACTATTATTGCTGTTATTATCACTCTTCCCTATATACAGTTGCAAGAAAAAGTATGTGAACCCTTTGCAATGATATGGATTTCTGACCAAATTGGTCATAAAATGTGATCTGATCTTCATCTAAGTCACAATAATAGACAATCACAGTCTGCTTAAACTAATAACACACAAAGAATTAAATGTTACCATGTTTTTATTGAACACACCATGTAAACATTCACAGTGCAGGTGGAAAAAGTATGTGAACCCTTGGATTTAATAACTGGTTGAACCTCCTTTGGCAGCAATAACTTCAACCAAACGTTTCCTGTAGTTGCAGATTAGACGTGCACAACGGTCAGGAGTAATTCTTGACCATTCCTTTTTACAGAACTGTTTCAGTTCAGCAATATTCTTGGGATGTCTGGTGTGAATCGCTTTCTTGAGGTCATGCCACAGCATCTCAATCGGGTTGAGGTTTAAGCCATTCTGTTGTTGATTTACTTCTATGCTTTGGGTCGTTGTCCTGTTGCAACACCCATCTTCTGTTGAGCTTCAGCTGGTGGACAGATGGCCTAAAGTTCTCCTTCAAAATGTCTTGAAAAACTTGGGAATTCATTTTTCCTTCGATGATAGCAATCCGTCCAGGTCCTGACGCAGCAAAGCAGCCCCAAACCATGATGCCCCCACCACCATACTTCACAGTTGGGATGAGGTTTTGATGTTGGTGTACTGTGCCTCTTTTTCTCCACACATAGTGTTGTGTGTTTCTTCCAAACAACGAAACTTTGGTTTCATCTGTCCACAGAATATTTGCCAGTACTGCTGTGGAACATCCAGGTGCTCTTGTGCAAACTGTAAACATGCAGCAATGTTTTTTTGGACACCAGTGGCTTCCTCTGTGGTATCCTCCCATGAAATTCATTCTTGTTTAGTGTTTTATGTATCGTAGAATCGCTAACAGGGATGTTAGCATATGCCAGAGACTTTTGTAAGTCTTTAGCTGACACTCTAGGATTCTTCTTTACCTCATTGAGCAGTCTGCGCTGTGCTCTTGCAGTCATCTTTACAGGACGGCCACTCCTAGGGAGAGTAGCAGCAGTGCTGAACTTTCTCCATTTATAGACAATTTGTCTTACCGTGGACTGATGAACAGCAAGGCTTTTGGAGATACTTTTATAATCTTTTCCAGCTTTATGCAAGTCAACAATTCTTAATCGTAGGTCTTCTGAGAGCTCTTTTGTGCGAGGCATCATTCACATCAGGCAATGCTTCTTGTGAAAAGCAAACCCAGAACTAGTGTGTGTTTTTTATAGGGCAGGGCAGCTGTAACCAACACCTCCAATCTCATCTCATTGATTGGACTCCAGTTGGCTGACACCTCACTCCAATTAGCTATTGGAGATGTCATTAGTCTAGGGTTCACATACTTTTTCCACCTGCACTGTGAATGTTTACATGGTGTGTTCAATAAAAACATGGTAACATTTAATTCTTTGTGTGTTATTAGTTTAAGCAGACTGTGATTGTCTATTGTTGTGACTTAGATGAAGATCAGATCACATTTTATGACCAATTTGTGCAGAAATCCATATTACTCCAAAGGGTTCACATACTTTTTCTTGCAACTGTAATTCTAAAATATATAATAGTGCTTCAAAGGCTAGTCATTTATTTTATGTTAGACTGCATGGATTGAGTTGAATTATTAATAATGTATCTTGTTATTCTCCAGCTACATGTGAACAGGGCTGTAAGCATGGCGAATGTATGGGACTGAACAAATGTAAATGTTTCCCTGGATTCACCGGCACTAGCTGCAGTCAAGGTATGTAAGGCCATGGCTGCGACCCCACAATCACATCATGATTCTGGTGTTTTGCTGCGAGTTGCGACACTGTTCAGTTCTGTACTGCTACATAGCAATCTTTGGTCGAGCACAGCTTATCACAGCTAAAGTCAGCATGTACTTCCAGCCTAGATCATAGAAAAGGCTGCACTATTATAAGGAGAGAAAAAAATCACATCCAGTAAATTCCACTATTTCAGTGCCAAGTCATCTGGAAATTCTGATTATCCAGCATGCATTAAAGTGGTTACAAAATATTAATTTTGTCCAAATTTGCCTGGGAGAATAAGTCAAGCTCAAAATGCAAAACTATTGGATGGCCAAACATTTATACTGCACAGTCCACTCTGGGCTTCTTCATTTTTATACTCATTGACAAAAAAAAGAATGCACCCAGATTGCTGCACAACTTGGCATGCAGTTATGTCTTGGGAGGATATGTAAATGATTACAGGAGTGTCTGATTAGACACTGGTGTTGCTACAAGAGGGCATAAAAGTGCTTCCCCGCTGTCCTATTAAAAGGCTCTCAGAGGCTACTTTTGGGCAGTGTACCTCTTGGTGAGAGATCACTAACTGCTAGACATGTCTCTACAACGCACTTGAAAACATTTTTTCCAGATGACAGACTTTGAGAGGGGGTGCATCATTACACTGAGAGAAGCAGGATGGTCATTTAGGTGAATTGCCTGCCATCTAGGCTGTTCTTATCTAGCTGTCAGGAGGTGTTGGGAGCAGTGGTTAAATGAGGACACGCGCACACAGCGAACAGGCTCCAGACAGCCTAGACAGATCACCAATAGAGAGGTTTGTTTAATTAACTAACACGTATAAGCAGCTCCCACAGCTTCTCTGTCCACCATGCAGACACAGGTAGCTCTTTAATTACACCCTCTTGTCTCTGCCTGGACCATTTCCAGGTGGTTAGCAGAAGGAAATTTAGTGTCATGGTGCCTATATCATCTTTAGCAACCAATCCTGGTTCTGATTCATATCCTACCATGGTCAAGTTCAAGAATACAGGGAGTGCAGAATTATTAGGCAAGTTGTATTTTTGAGGATTAATTTTATTATTGAACAACAACCATGTTCTCAATGAACCCAAAAAACTCATTAATATCAAAGCTGAATATTTTTGGAAGTAGTTTTTAGTTTGTTTTTAGTTTTAGCTATTTTAGGGGGATATCTGTGTGTGCAGGTGACTATTACTGTGCATAATTATTAGGCAACTTAACAAAAAACAAATATATACCCATTTCAATTATTTATTTTTACCAGTGAAACCAATATAACATCTCAACATTCACAAATATACATTTCTGACATTCAAAAACAAAACAAAAACAAATCAGTGACCAATATAGCCACCTTTCTTTGCAAGGACACTCAAAAGCCTGCCATCCATGGATTCTGTCAGTGTTTTGATCTGTTCACCATCAACATTGCGTGCAGCAGCAACCACAGCCTCCCAGACACTGTTCAGAGAGATGTACTGTTTTCCCTCCTTGTAAATCTCACATTTGATGATGGACCACAGGTTCTCAATGGGGTTCAGATCAGGTGAACAAGAAGGCCATGTCATTAGATTTTCTTCTTTTATACCCTTTCTTGCCAGCCACGCTGTGGAGTACTTGGACGCGTGTGATGGAGCATGGTCCTGCATGAAAATCATGTTTTTCTTGAAGGATGCAGACATCTTCCTGTACCACTGCTTGAAGAAGGTGTCTTCCAGAAACTGGCAGTAGGACTGGGAGTTGAGCTTGACTTCATCCTCAACCCGAAAAGGCCCCACAAGCTCATCTTTGATGATACCAGCCCAAACCAGTACTCCACCTCCACCTTGCTGGCGTCTGAGTCGGACTGGAGCTCTCTGCCCTTTACCAATCCAGCCACGGGCCCATCCATCTGGCCCATCAAGACTCACTCTCATTTCATCAGTCCATAAAACCTTAGAAAAATCAGTCTTGAGATATTTCTTGGCCCAGTCTTGACGTTTCAGCTTGTGTGTCTTGTTCAGTGGTGGTCGTCTTTCAGCCTTTCTTACCTTGGCCATGTCTCTGAGTATTGCACACCTTGTGCTTTTGGGCACTCCAGTGATGTTGCAGCTCTGAAATATGGCCAAACTGGTGGCAAGTGGCATCTTGACAGCTGCACGCTTGACTTTTCTCAGTTCATGGGCAGTTATTTTGCGCCTTGGTTTTTCCACACGCTTCTTGCGACCCTGTTGACTATTTTGAATGAAACGCTTGATTGTTCGATGATCACGCTTCAGAAGCTTTGCAATTTTTAGAGTGCTGCATCCCTCTGCAAAATATCTCACTATTTTTGACTTTTCTGAGCCTGTCAAGTCCTTCTTTTGACCCATTTTGCCAAAGGAAAGGAAGTTGCCTAATAATTATGCACACCTGATATAGGGTGTTGATGTCATTAGACCACACCCCTTCTCATTACAGAGATGCACATCACCTAATATGCTTAATTGGTAGTAGGCTTTCGAGCCTATACAGCTTGGAGTAAGACAACATGCATAAAGAGGATGATGTGGTCAAAATACTCATTTGCCTAATAATTCTGCACGCAGTGTAGAGGCCTCATGGGGAGCGTTTCAATCCTGCCTTTGCTGTGGAGTGACACACTGCCCCAACTGCTGGCGTGCTGATCTGGGGAGCCATCACACATGACAGTCGGTCACCCCTAGTAGTGATACAAGGGACATTAACAGCTCAGCGATATGTGCAGGACATCCTGCCACCACATGTGTTGTCTCTCATGGCAGGACATCCAACTGGCATTTCTTTAGCAATATATTGCCTGGCTACACACTGCAAGGGTTTCCCAGGAATGTCTCTGCCAGATTGCCACACTTCCTTTGCCTGCCAGATCGCTAGATTTATCACCAATCCAGCATTTATGGAACCAACTGGGTTGTCAGCTTTGGCAAACTAGGAGTGTGCAGGGTCTACAGGCCCAGCTGAAACATCTGCGGGCAAATGTGCCGCTGGATATTATACGGAACCTGTATGCCTCCATGGCAAACCATATTGCATCTTGCATCCAGGCTAGAGACGGCCCAACAAGGTACTAGAGCTTACTTTCAGTTCTACAGTCTTCCACAAAAAACTTTTCCTTACTCACGTACAGATATCATCATCACATGCACGCATAAAATTTCATTCAATTTCAACAACTCCTTTTTGGTGCATTATTTTTTTGTCAATGACTGTATACAGTGTCTAAGATAATGAAATTCAGCTAAAGGCTTCATGCACATCTGTATTTTTGCATATCCATGTGGCTGTTCCGCAAACTTTAGAACATGCCTTATTCTTGTCCGTATTGCGGATGAGAATAGTCCCTAGTGATGGTACTGAGAAAAATGAGGAATGCACACAGAAGGTATCTGTACTTTGCAGTACTTATTGGAGGTAGCAAAGAGGTTTTCTATAGTTCTAAGTGGAGGTGGGTAAAGGATATACAGTCAGGCCCATAAATATAGGGACATCGACACAATTCTAACATTTTTGGCTCTATACACCACCAAAATGGATTTGAAATTAAATGAACAAGATGTGCTTTAACTGTAGACTGTCTGGCTTCTCAGCTGTTCCATGGCCAGGTGTGTGTTAATCCCTCATTATTCCAATTACAATAAGCAGATAAAAGGTCCAGAGTTCATTTCAAGTGTGCTATTTGCATTTGGAATCTGTTGCTGTCAACTCTCAAGATGAGATCCAAAGAGCTGTCACTATCAGTGAAGTAAGCCATCATTAGGCTGAAAAAACAAACCAAACCCATCAGAGAGATAGCAACATTAGGCGTGGCCAAAACAACAGTTTGGAACATTCTTAAAAAGAAGGGACGCACTGGTCAGCTCAGCAACACCAAAAGACCCGGAAGACCATGGAAAACAACTGTGGTGGATGACCAAAGAATTCTTTCCCTGGTGAAGAAAACACCCTTCACAACACTTGGCCAGATCAAGAACACTCTCCAGGAGGTAGGTGTATGTGTGTCAAAGTCAACAATCAAGAGAAGACTTCACCAGAGAGAATACAGAGGGTTCACCACAAGATGTAAACCATTGGTGAGCTTCAAAAACAGGAAGGCCAGATTAGAGTTTGCCAAACGACATCTAAAAAAGCCTTCACAGTTCTGGAACAACATCCTATGGACAGATGAGACCAGGATCAACTTGTACCAGAGTGATGGGAAGAGAAGAGTATGGAGAAGGAAAGGAACTGCTCATGATCCTAAGCATACCACCTCATCAGTGAAGCATGGCGGTGGTAGTGTCATGGCGTAGGCATGTATGGCTGCCAATGGAACTGGTTCTCTTGTATTTATTGATGATGTGACTGCTGACAAAAGCAGCAGGATGAATTCTGAAGTGTTTTGGGCAATATTATCTGCTCATATTCAGCCAAATGCTTCAGAACTCATTGGATGGCGCTTCACAGTGCAGATGGACAATGACCCAAAGCATACTGCAAAAGCAACCAAAGAGTTTTTTAAGAGAAAGAAGTGGAATGTTATGCAATGGCCAAGTCAATCACCTGACCTGAATCAGATTCAGCATGCATTTCACTTGCTGAAGACAAAACTGAAGTGAAAATGCCCCAAGAACAAGCAGGAACTGAAGACAGTTGCAGTAGAGGCCTGGCAGAGCATCACCAGGGATGAAACCCAGCATCTGGTGATGTCTATGCGTTCCAGACTTCAGGCTGTAATTGACTGCAAAGGATTTGCAACCAAGTATTAAAAAGTGAAAGTTTGATTTATGATTATTATTCTGTCCCGTTACTTTTTGTCCCTTAACAAGTGGGAGGCACATATGCAAACTGTTGTAATTCCTACACTGTTCACCTGATTTGGAAGTAAATACCCTCAAATTAAAGCTGACAATCTGCAGTTAAAGCACATCTTGTTCATTTCATTTCAAATCCATTGTGGTGGTGTATAGAGCCAAACATTTTAGAATTGTCTTGATGTCCCAATATTTATGGACCTGACTGTATACATATGACATGGGACACACACTAGTGAGATGACCTCATGTGGCTGTCCAGACACCTGGTTCCATTGTAATATATCATATAATATTCTCCACCTCCTTCAACCATGCAAATGAAGAGCTTATTCTCTCAGGTTGGCCTTCTACTTCACCGTGCTGTCTGTGAAAACTGTAGAGCTGTATATTATATGTTTCTGGAAGGCTTCATTTTTGAGAAGTAGATTTCCGGATTAAGTATGATTGCTATCTGTGTTTGTTGACAGTGCTGCCAAAAGAAATAAATGTCAAGATTTCATTTGTTTTTGGGTCGGCTCCAAACCCATACATTTGTAACATAAGGGAGACATCCTTGTTTCCTTTGTGTCTTTCTTCTCACAGATGATGATTCTTCATTAAGATTGCTAAGGTCTGAGGTAATAACAACAAAACATAAATTGCACTTTCTATTTAATTCAAATCTTCAGGAAATTATTAAACAGAGTATATTACTGCAGATGTGTTACAGCAATATACTAGTGCATCTGAATACATTAGAATATCATCGAAAAGTTAATTTATTTCAGTGAAACTTGTATATTACATTAGCAGAAAGACTCTGCTTTGCACGGGTATATTTAATTTCATGTTTGTGTGTGTCGTTAAAAGATATCGACAGTATCCCCCAAAACAGTGACCACTACAGCACCCCGCCCCCTTAACAGTTAACTCCACAGCCCCCACCCCTTAACACTGACCCCCCCACTTTAAAATGGGACCTCCACAGCAGCCCATCCTTTTAACAGTGAGTTTCACAGCACCCCACTCCCTTGACATTGACCTCCTCAGCGGCCTGCCCCCTTAACAGTGACCTCCACAGTACCCTGCTGCCTTAACAGTGACCTTACAGTACCTTGCTGCCTTAACAGTGACCTCCACAGCAAATGCCCCTTTAATAGTGGCCCCTGCCCCTTAACAGTGAACTCCACAGTGTCCGCCCCTTTAACAGTGACCTCCACAGCGCCCTGCCCCCTTTAATGCTAGGGCTACACAACGACATGTGTCGCGGGACATTTTATCTCAACAATTTTTATAATGATAGTCTATGGTGTCGCACTGCGACATGTGTCATGCTGCAACATGTGTGATATTGTCTGCTGAGCTGTTTATCTAAGCCTATCCTGAGTGATACTGTCTGTTGAGCTGTGTATCTAATCCTATCATGTGTGATACTGTCTGCTGTGTATCTAAGTCTATTGTGTGATACTGTCTGCTGAGCTGTGTAGCAGTCACATCATGTCACATGTCGCAGTGCAACACCATAGACTATCATTATAAAAATTGTCGTGCGACACATGTGGCAGTGTAGTTGTGCCCTATGTGTTGTGCGACTTATTGTCGTCGTGTAGCCCTAGCCTAAAGCTGATCTACAGCAGTGAAGAAAAATGGCTGGGTTGTTATGGAAACCTGGAGTAAAACTGCGTGTATGTGGAGACTAAGGGCCTGTGAGCTTCTATTGGCTGATAAGGGACATGTGACTGTGTATGGCAGTTTGGATATGAAGAGAAAGACTTGCAGGCTTGTATTGGCTAATGCAGGTCATTTTTTGAGAATATCTCAGGAACGGTACGTCCTAGAGAGCTGTGACCCCACAAGATTTATTTCCCGGTAGCAAGGGATGTGTATACCAAGTTTCGTTGAAATCGATGGTTGCGTTTTTGAGTGATCGTGGAACATACACACATTCTGTACATATATACATCCTTTTTTATATATATAGACTAGCACAGGGATGGCCAACCTGCGGCTCTCCAACTGTTGCAAAACTACAACTCCCAGCATGCCCAGACTGCCTACAGCTATCAACCTACAGCAGGGCATGGTGGGAATTGTAGTTTTACAACAGCTGGAGAGCCGCAGGTTGGCCATCCCTGGACTAGCAGAAGGTCCCGGCTTCGCACTGGTATATTTCATCTATTTCACTTGATGTTTGTGTGTGTCGTTAAAAGATATCAACAGTATCCCCATAACAGTGACCTCTACAGCACCCCGCCCCTTTAACAGTGAACTCCACAGTACCCCGCCCCTTTAACAGTGACCTCCACAGTGCCTTCCCTCTTAACTGTGACCTCCACAGTGCCCGCCCCTTTAACAATGACCTCTACAGTGCTTGCCCCTTTAACAGTGACCTCCACAGAGCCCGTCCCTTTAACAGTGACCTCCACAGAGCCCGCCCCTTTAACAGGGACCTCCACTTTGCCCGCCCCTTTAACAGTGGCCTCCACTTTGCCCGCCCCTTTAACAGTGACCTCCACTGTGCCTGCCCCCTTAACAGCGACCTCCACAGCAACTGCCCCTTTAATAGTGGCCCCTGCCCCCTTCAGTGACCTCCACAGCAACTGCCCCTTTAATTGTGGCGCCTGCCAACTTAACAGTGTCCTCCACAGCGCCCTGCCCCTTTAATAGTGGCCCCTGCCCCCTTAACAGTAACATCCACAGCTCTCTTCCCCTTTAAGGCTAGGGCTACATGACATGTGTCACACGAAATTTTGTTGCGCAACAATTTTTATAATGATAGGCTATGGTTTTGCACTGCGTCATACTGCGACACGACAGTCGCAAAAAATCCATTTAAGATGGATGCATGTAGCAGCGTAGTTGTGTCCTATGTGTTGTGCGACTTATTGTCGTCCTGTAGCCCAAGCCTAAAGCTGACCCACAGCAGCGAAGAAAAATGGCTGGGTTTTTATGGGAATCTGGGGTAAAACTGCGTGTATGTGTAGACTAAGGGCCTGCAAGCTTCTATTGGCTGATAAGGGACATGTGACCATGTGTATGGCAGTTGGGATTTGAAGAGAAAGACTTGCAGGCTTGTATTGGCTAATGTAGGTCATTTTTTGGGGAATATCTTGGGAACGGTACGTCCTAGAGAGCTGAGACCAACACAAGATTTCTTTCTAGGTAGCAAGGGATGTGTATACCAAGTTTCGTTGAAAACGATGGTTGCGTTTTTGAGTGATTGCGGAACATACATACTGTACATACATACATACATACATACACACATACATACATATATACGTCCTTCTTTATATATAGATTGATGATTCATTACATAGAGAGTGATCTATTTCAAGCTATTATTTCTTTTAATGCTGATGATTATGGTTTAGAGCTAATAAACTCAAAAGTCAGTATCTCCGAAAATTTTAATATTGGGAAAAAGTTCAATATTGTAGACTCATAGTGTCACATTCTATTCAGCTAATCAACACAAAACACCTGCAGAGGTTTCCTAAGCCTTTAAGAGGTCCCTCAGTCTGCTTCAGTGGGCTACACAATCATGGGAAAAACTGCTGACTTGACAGTTGTCCAGTATGTTAATGAGAGTTGGGTGTAAAGAAAAAGTTGCACAAGCACCGGGGATAACCGCAGCCTTGGAAAATGCATTCAAGAATTTGGGGGAGATTTACAAGGAGTGGACTACAGTTCAATTCAGTGCTTCAAAAGCCACCACACACACAGATGTATCCAGGACATGGGCTACAACTGTTGCATTTCTTGTGTCAAGCCATTCACAACGTGATACGTCAGAAGCCTCTTACCTGGGCTTAGGAGAAAAAGGACTGGACTGTTGCTCAGTGGTCTACAGTCATGTTTTCAGATGAAAGTAAATTTTGCATTTCACTTGGAAATCAAGGTGCCAGAGTCTGAAGGAAGAGTGGAGAGGCACATAATCCAAGATCCTTGAGGTCCAGTGTGAAGTTCAGTCAGTGATGGTTTGGGGAGCCATGTCATCTGCTGGTGTTCGTCCACTGTTTTATATCAAGTCTAAAGTTAGAGCAGCCATCTACGAGGAAATTTTAGAGCACTTTATGCTTCCCTCTGCTGACAAGATTTATGGAGATGCTGATTTCATTCTCCAACCGAACTAGGCATCTTGGCACTTGGCACCTGCCCACACTGCCATAAATACCAATACCTGGCCTGACCTAAACCCCATAGAGAGTCTTTGGGGTCTTGTCAAGATGAAGATGAGAGACACCAGACACAACAATGCAGGCGAGCTAAAGGCTGCTACAAAAGCAATCTGGGCTTCCATAACACCTCACCAGTGCCACAGGCTGATCGCCTCCATGTCATGCCGCATTGATGTAGTAATTCATGCAAAAGGAGCCCCGACCAAGTATTTAGTGCGAATACTGCGCATACTTTTCAGTAGGCCAACATTTCTCTATTAAATTTTTTTTTTTTAATTGGTCTTATATAATATTGAACATTAAAAGAAATTAACTCTTGAAATAGATCATGGGTAATGAATCTATATGAATCTATATAATATATGAATTGGACTTTTTTAATTGAATTACTGAAATAAATTAACTTCACTTCGCTGGTGTTTTATGAAAGGAATAAAGTGGAAATGACGGTGGGGTGCAATAGTGTCTGAACCCCTTTATCAGTTGTAAGAATGACAATAAGCTATTATTCTCTGATTTAATTCTAATGAAACATACTTTATAAACCACCAGTAACTGCCTATAGCATGCATGTAGCACAAAAGTCACCTCTAGCTGTTAATTCTTCACTGGACATAAGGTCCTCTCCGGTAAACCTCATGTGTGCTGCAGCAACCAATGACTGGCCTCAGCAGTGACGTCTCTCCATAAAGTGCCAATTGGAAAAAGGTCACCACTGAGGCCAATCATTGGGTGCAGCAGCACACATGACACTGCCCATGCAGGAAGTTTACATGCAGGGACCTGAAGCCCAGTGAAGACAGCTGAGGAGCCACAGAGCCCGAACAGAGTTGTGGAGGGCAGATAAGTATACTTCACAGGTGTCGCAATTAAAAAATATTGATCAACCCCTTTAACAACCAATACTATAACAACCATTTTAACAAACAAAACATCCTTGCTTACTTTGACATAAGTTTCATAGTTAGATTTTCCTAGCCATTAGTTTGTGTGAAGTTTTATATAATCTGTTTCAGCCAGTCAAGCATATTACGAGATCTGTGGTCTCATTAATCAATACAGCATATGTATCTACTGACATGTCCCTAGGTATTACACAACAACAGCTGTGTGTGAAGGCAAAAAAGATCATTTACAAAGTGTAACCTCCCATAACCTACTCTAAATTGCAGGGAAATTGAGGCATTCCTGGTATATGAGTACATATATTATGTAGCTTTCTTTCTTGGTGCTTAAAAAGAAACCACATGCTATAGACATTCTGATGACAAAAGATCTAGGATTGTCAGTTCAGCAGAGATAGACATTATTAAAAGTTTTTGGGGAGAGGACAAGTAAACTGGCACATAACTGGAAGTGTAATTACAAAGCAAAAGAATAGGACAAAGTTGTCATAATAGATATTAACAAACAAATGTATAGTACCACTTCAAGTGTTCTGCGCTGTAAGAGACCTATTAGACTTCCTGATGTTTGGAGAGGATGGGCACTAATTGACGATGAGCCCACTGATCGGTGCTTGTTTTCATCGGCCTATTACACAGGTCAATGCAAGGTGAATAGATGAGGAATGGTGGTTACATAGTATATAAGGCCGAAAAAAGACATCTGTCCATCCAGTTCGGCCTGTTATCCTGCAAGTTGATCCAGAGGAAGGCGAAAAACCCTGTGAGGTAGAAGCCAATTTTCCACACTTAAGTGGGGAAAAATTCCTTCCCGACTCCAATCAGATAACTCCCTGGATCAACGACCCCTCTCTAGTAGCTATAGCCTGTAATATTATTACACTCCAGAAATACATCCAGGCCCCTCTTGAATTCCTTTATTGTACTCACCATCACCACCTCCTCAGGCAGAGAGTTCCATAGTCTCACTGCTCTTACTGTAAAGAATCCTTTTCTATGTTTGTGTACAAACCTTCTTTCCTCCAGACGCAGAGGATGTCCCCTCGTCACAGTCACAGTCCTGGGGATAAATAGATGATGGGAGAGATCTCTGTACTGACCCCTGATATATTTATACATAGTTATTAGATCTCCACTTAGTCATCTTTTTTCTAAAGTGAATAACCCTAATTTTGATCATCTTTCAGGGTACTGTAGTTGCCCCATTCCAGTTATTACTTTAGTTGCCCTCCTCTGAACCCTCTCCAGCTCTGCTATGTCTGCCTTGTTCACAGGAGCCCAGAACTGTACACAGTACTCCATGTGTGGTCTGACTAGTGATTTGTAAAGTGGTAGGACTATGTTCTCATCTTATTGGCCTTGGCAGCAGCTGCCTGACACTGGTTTTTACTGCTTTGCTGTTTATTAAAATTCCTAGGCCCTTTTCATATCACTATTACCCAGTGTTTTACCATTTAGTATGTACGGGTGACTTGCATTATTCCTTCCCATGTGCATAACCTTACATTTGTCAGTGTTAAACCTCATCTGCCACTTATCTGCCCAAGCCTCCAATCTATCCAGATCGCTCTGTAGTAGTATACTGTCCTCTTCCGTGTCAATTACTTTACACAGTTTAGTGTCATCTGCAAAAATTAATATTTTACTGTGCAAGCCTTCTACAACATCATTAATAAATATATTGAGGAGAATAGGGTCCAGTACTGACCCCTGAGGTACTCCACTAGTGACAGTGACCCAATCTGAGTGTGTACCATTAATAACCACCCTCTGTTTTCTCTCATTGAGACAGTTACCCACATACAGACATTTTCTCCCAGTCCGACCATTCTCATTTTATATACTAACCTTTTTATGCGGTACAGTGTCAAATGCTTTGGAGAAGTCCATTGATTCGCCGTGTCAAGTCTAGAACTTATCTCCTCATAGATATACAGATATCGTTCTTCACTCATTACTGATTACATGGAGGGGGGGGGGGTGCCGATAATCGTGCATCTTTTATCCTGATGAAAGTTGCAAAAATCAGTCAACAAACTAGCATTTTCTTGTTTATTAGCTGATCAGCTGCACAATTATACCAGCAATTATTGGGAACGAGTGCTCCTCTGATAATTGACATTAAAGTATATCGGTCTAATTGGTCCTTAAGTATAACTCTCGCAATCTATCCTAGATAGTATTTATATTGTGTAAATCAGAACACACTGTCAAAGTTGTTAGTTGTTTTGCATAAGACCATACTATAATGAAAGGGTTTTAAAAATTGTTGGCAGTGGGCTCGGAAGGGCTAAAAAACATAACAAAGCAGATTCTTCCTCTTATTGATCCACAATTAATATGGTGTGGTCCCCGTTGCTCTCCACTTCCTTACTTTCTCAAAATGCCAGGAAAAACCTGGTTAAAAACAAGAAAAGTGGAGCAGTACTGTCAAAGCCAACTTTTGTTGTGAGTGCAAAGCTGTAGAAGGTCAAACTCCAAACCATCCATGAAAGTCACTAAATCCAGATGTTAGAAAGGTACAATAAAGTGTGAATTTATTCACCCAATGTTACAAGGCAACATTTCATCTCCTTAATGGAGATATTGGTTTCTCTGGGCTGTTTCAATGAATGTAACTAGAGATGAGCGAATTTTTAAAAAATTCGATTCGTCTGGCTTGCCAAATTATTATTATTTTTTTTGCTTTGATCCGAATTTATTTGCGGTGAATCGCGTTAAAAATGGCTATTTCCCTTATTCACTACAGAGGGTGTGGAATAGGTTAAAGGAGATACTTAAAGTTCCCGGCCCGTTTGTTTTCACCCCCTTGTGGGGAAACGAGGGGCTAGAGGAATTTTGCAAAATTACTGATTTTGGTTATTGGACACGTAAAGGCATCAGTAGGGTGTCTCACTTATTTTATTTAGGTCAGTTTAAGTCACTTTTAGAATTTGGTTTAACTGATAGTTCACCACTAGACTTATTTATGTATGCACGTTTGAAACATATATTCGAAGCCTCTAGGAATAGGGGCCGTATTTTTCCACAAGAGAATATTTTCTTTGATTATTGTGACGCCCAGAAGGATGTGAAGGTGAAGCTATCTAGCTTATATGCTAAATTCCGTAGAGCACTGGCAACTGTAATGCCTTTTAAAAGCCCAAGTAGATGGGAGCAAGAGCTTAATTGCTCTCCTTTACAGTGGCCAACTATCTATAGGAATGTGAGAAGGGCGACAGTTTCCAGTGCTCATAGATTAATTCAATTTAAGATTCTCCATAGATTGTATTATACGCCTAAAACCCAGGGAAAATTTCCCCAGAATAGGGGTCGAGTCTGTTGTTGCCCTAAATGTGGATATGTGAATGCGAATTATGTCCATTTGCTCTGGAGCTGCAGCAAAGTCAGGAAATTTTGGGATGAGGTTTTTCTTGCTTTACAAAAGGAATCCTCAATGATTTATAACCCGGGGATCTTGATAGTAATCTTTGGTGATTATGGCTCAGAAACAGAAGTTCCCTCGTATGTCAGACGGATCTGGATGAGAGGATTGATGGTAGCAAAGGTTATACTGGTCAGGTAATGGGGCGCGGCCGCCCTCGTCAAGGGAGTGGGCTTTATACTTTCAGCAAGTGAAAATGTATGAAGAGATTGAAAGGAATCGGAGAGATGCACGCAGAGCCACGTAGAAATAAGCTATTTGTGTTTTGCACTTTTTTTGACTGAACTGAGGGGAACGACAGCCAATGGGGGGGGGGGGGGGGGGGGTTATAGGAAAGGGTATGTTTTCTATGCTATGTACATGGTCGTGATATGTGATATATCTATATATACTATACACTATAGTGATTATTAATTGGCTATGTATCAATTCTATGTTTCTTTTTTAAAATTAAAATAAAGACAAATAAAAAAAATAAAAAAAGGGCTATTTCCTGGCTGCAGAGAGCCTTTATAGTGGTGTAGAACACTGTGCCTTGCAGTAACAAGCATAGGGAGTCTGCTTTGTAGTGGAACAATAATGTGAGTCCGTATGACATGCAGATGATAGGTGTCGCTCTTAGAATCACTGCACACTTCACTTATTTGGGCAGTCACTGGGCCAAAACTGACCAAATAACTCAAGTATGAACTCAGCCTTACAGGTCGATGTTAGCGCCAAGAAGAAGCGCACTCCTTTTATACCGTCAGCAGCTGATTCCACATAGATGTCTACAGAATCTGTTCTATTAAACGCTTATACAAGTAGAGTCCCCCCGACAGAGTGGAGAGGGTGTCAGCAGTAAGTTTGTGTTTACGTCACAGATTTTTTTGCCCTTCATCTGATCCGTCAGAACAATAACCCCCAAAAAACAGATCCCTCGGTCACATATATTTTTACATTTTTTTTCCCCTATTTCTACACCTCAAAAAAAGAATTATAACAATCACAATTCAGCGCAGAACGGCTAATAGGACGTACGTATCTATCCTATTAATACACCCTGTCAATGGCTGTAGTACAATGGAACTTCACCGCTGAACGGCAAATATTTTCTTTTTCCCCACTAATACACACCAAAAAGGGCTTTAGAACATATCTGCAGAACGGCAAATATTTATATTTTTTTGCCACTAATACACGCCAAAAAGGGCTTTAGAACATATAACTACACAGCTGAACCGCAAATATATTTTTCTATTGCCACTAATACATGCCAAAAAGGGCTTTAAAACATATACTGGTAACTGCACCACTGAACGGCAAATATATTTTTATTTTGCCACTATTACACGCCAAAAGGGGGTTTGGAACATATAACTGCACTGCTGAACGGCAAATAGGCCCTTATTTTTTTCCACTAATACATGACAAAAAGGGCTTTAGAACATATAACTTCACCGCTGGACGGCAAATATATTTTTATTTTGCCACTATTACACACCAAAAAGGGCTTTAGAACATACAACTACACCGCAGAACGGCAAATAGGCCCTTATTTTTTTCCACTTATACACGCGACAGAAGGCTTTATAACATATAACTGCACCGCTGAACGGCAAATATATTTAACTTTTGCCACTAATACACGACAAAAAGGGCAATAATTTTTGCACTTCACCACACAACGGCTAATAAGCCCTTTTTCCCACTAATACAAGCCAAAAAATGCTTTAGAACATATAACTACACCGCACAAGGGCAAATAAGACATATAAATATTTCCTTGTAATAAACCCTGCTAATGGCTGTATCAAACAGCACTTGTACCCCAATAACAAGAACGGTTTGCAGGAATTGCAGAGCTGTACAATGGCCATTTGGATCCCCAGTCAGTGCAGCAAGGTGTAATAGGATTGTTCCTATTACCCAGGCTGTAACCTCCCCTACTGAACCCTGTTCTACATAAATGCTGTGGAATGATTCCTCCCTATGCTTTCCCTACACCTGAAAAATCTTTCCCTGAACTTGACGTCTCTCCCTGCACTAAGCACACTGGAAAATGGCAGAATCCAAGATGGCTGAGGCTATTTATAGGGCTGTGATATCACAGGGCTGGCTGGCTGCTGATTGGCTGCATGCATGGCATTATGGGTGATCCCGCCTTTTCAGAGTTCCTTGCTCCATGTACTCACACATGCAGCAGCCATTTTAAGAAAAAATGTGATTTGTTACCACGAAGCGTGAAGAAATTTGGATTCAGTGTGAATCCAATTTTTCCTAAAATTCAGATCGAATTCCACTTTGCAACTTCGATTCGCTCATCTCTAAATGTAACCATAAGAGTTAAAAAAATGAGTTACTATTTAATTGCAGCCTCTTGTATGAATTCTGACCTTCAAGCATTTACGGTAACAGTCCATGTTCTCAGCAATGCGCCGGAATGTTGTGATGACTGGTGATCCATTATTAGGGTAGTCCGGATTCCGAACTGAACCTGGACGTTTCCCCTTCTTCACCCAGGCAGCCCCTTTGAGTGGAGAATCAGAGCATTTCATGCTCCAATGCTCTCTCGCACGGGGCAAGCGCTTTTTCAGCAGATCTGGTGACGTACTGGGGCTCTGTTTTGGAATGTAATGCGGAGGCTGCCACCTAGCAGTGTTGCTGGTGATGTCATCGGCACTAATGGGCAGGCTTTAGGGCTGCCCTAGCCTGTAAAAATATAAACAAAACAGCCCTTGTACTGCGCGATGCAGTGCAGGGCAAGGGAGAGCATCAGAGCATGAAATGCTCATCCTTGAGGGTCTGCCTGGGTGAAGAAGGGGATATGCAACCCCTTTAAGAAGATCCTACATGTCTGAATGAATGACTGTAATACTATAGTTTTCATTTGTCATCCGAAGATAAGTTATCGGATGCAATTTTAAATGTTATACCGATCTCTATTACTAGAATTACTGAGCAGTAAGTCCTGTAACACTATATTGTCAAAATAATCTTTTATCCAAACCAGTTTCTAATAAATGTTCTTTTCATTTATTTTTTATATTCATTAATCAGAATGTAAAGTCTTCACTTTAAATTTTTCTACTTTTAAAAGCACTTTCCTGTCCCTCTGAGCCATTTCCAGGAAATTGTATATAATGGAGAATGGGTTTCCCGCCTCTAAATGAGTCTACAGGCTGGAGCATTAGTCCCTTGGCATCAGCACAGTATTTTTAGCTACACCTGCAGCTTAAGGCCTCTTGCACACGACTGTATGGCTTTTTAGTGTTTTGCGGTCCGTTTTAAACGGATCCGTTTTTCAGTTTTTTGTTTCAGTAGTGTTTCTGTTTCCGTTCCGCTTACGTTCCAATTTTTCGTTTGGTTTCCGTTTTTTTGTTTTTTATACAGTATATAGTAATTACATAGAAAAATTGGGCTGGGCATAAAATTTTCAATAGATGGTTCCGCAAAAACCAAACGGATATGGAAGACGTACAGATGCATTCCGTATCCATTCTGGGTTTTTTACAGCCCCATTGACTTGAATAGAGCCACGGAACGTGATTTGCGGGCAATAATAGGACATGTTCTATCTTTGAACAGAAATACAGAAACAGAATGCATACGGAGTACATTCCGTTTTTTTTGGAGACCAATTGAAATGAATGGTTCCATATACGGACCGTATACAGAACGCAAAAAATGGAACAGAAAAGAAAAAAAAAAATGGTGTGCAAGAGGCCTAAGGAAGCTAATGCATAATATTTGCCCTTCCCCAGACTTTGTTTTCCAAGTTATCTATTCCATTAAATCTATGCCCTTAACAACTAATTTAAAGGGGTTCTGCAGTTTGTTTAAACTGATGATCCTTTGGATAGATCATCAGCATTTGACCGGCGGGGGTCCGACACCCGGGACCCCTGCCAATCAGCTGTTTGAGAAGGCAGCGGCGCTCCAGGAGCGCCGCAGCCTTCTCACTGTTTACTGCTGGCCCAGTGATTTCACGACTAGTATTAACTGGCCTGGGCGGGGCTAAGTGGACCCATGCCGGTCAGATGCTGATGATCTATTCAGAGGATAGATCATCAGTTTAAACAAACTGCAGAACCCCTTTAAGAAAGATCGCAATAAATAGAATCTTAGGCTTTGCAGTATAAGCGTATGTCACTGTATAGACATTCAGTGGCATAGGTCATCCATTGTAGAAAAACATACCACCTAGTATACTTTTTGTGGTAACCCTCTGCCTTCTTTGCTTTCCAATACAGCTGCAAAAAAAAGGGTATACCAATGCATACCACCGCAACAGAGGCCAAAAGGATACTTGTTTGGCCTCTATTGGGTAAATGGAGCCCTGTGGATATGTTTGAAGTGTATGCCCGGAGCTTATCCTAGTATATACCAAACAAAGGCTTGAACGCAGCAGTGGACTAAAGTTTCTTGGGCCCATCAGAGGACATGATCCTGAGACTGCGAAGGGCCCCTGTGCAAGAAAAGGATGTGGTATATCCACCCCTGATCTTATTCAAAGGTCATCCACAAATGAAACTGTCTTTAGCCAGACCTTAGAGACTCTGTTTTAGTAGGACTACGTTATTGTATCAGAGCTTGGACCCACCGTTGGATTCTCTGGTACTCTGGTGGGCAAGTCCAACCCTGCTTGAACACAGTGTGCACAAATCCTGAGTTCTTACAGGTCACAAGATCTGTGAAGGTTCCAAGACCTCTACTCTTTCCTCTAGCAATTCTACTAGAATGTTAGCAGAAGTTGATTAAAAAGGTTACTATTATGTTACATAATAGATATTTTATTATTTTACTGATACTTATTAGTACATCATCTTTAAAGCTAGAGTAATATTTTAATGTGCTAGTAAATGTATTTATAGAACATTATAATAAGATCTTAACAAGTTCTGCTTTATGGTGGATTTAGACGTGCAAATAATCGGGCAGAACATTCTTTCTCGACAATCTTCCGTTGTAATAGTGCAGCTGATCACCCGATGAACGAGCAACGCACGTGTTCATTGGGTGATCCTGTCATTCATGCAGGCACCTAAATTATAGTTTCTGGGCAGCAGATCACTGTTTCAGCTGTATGAGGATGAACGATTGCAAAAGCAATCCCTCGTCCTCATACTGTGGAAGTGATCGCTGCATGTAAATGCATCGCTTCACCCCCACTGAACAAGCAGCCGACTGTGGAGAAGGAGCGCTTTCTTTCCAACAATCCTTTGTTCATTGGTACTTGTAAATCCACCTTTAGGCCGCTTTCACACAGTCAGTACTTGATCAGTGATTTCCATCAGTGATTGTGAGCCAAACCCGGGTGCAGGTCAAAAACACAGAACAGGTAGAATTCTTTCCAGTATATCTCTGTGTATCCACCTTTCCTTGTTTTGACTCCCAATAACTGATGAAAATCACTGATCAAACACTGTCTGCGTGAAAGCGGCCTTATATTTTATCAGTGAATTAGGTTTCTATATAAGATATTACAGCTAGAACACAGGATAAAAAGTTTTGTAGTAGGAACAAATAGCACAATCCACCGGCTTGTTTTATTTTTACTTGTTATTTAAGCATAAGGTAAAATATAAGGATTAAAAGCATACCTTTCTGTACTATATTTTATAGGGTCCAACCAATTTATACGCTATGAATTTACGCATCACATGTATATTTTTCATTGCATTTTAACAGCAAGAATAATGTAGTCTCTGGAAAGCAGAATGAACCCTGAAGGACCCATTATAAGTCAATAGATCAGGGTATGTCAGGGTTCCAGAGGATCTGGCTCCCATAAAAATGGAAGAAATAATGTTAAGTGGAACACAGCTTTTGTCATTAAAGGATCCGGGTTTATTTTCTTCACTGCGTCCTAACATGTTTGTCACAATATGTATAGTATAGTATATGTATAGAGATCAGTAATTTTCCCAAAATTCATTTCTAGTCTGATTTGGTTGAATTTTTGTCAGATCCTATTTGGTCCATTTAAATTCGGTCTGAATCAAAAGAGTCACAGTTGTCCTGAAAAGTCGGATTTTGAGGTCTCCTGGGACTGTCCAAACCCTGTCAAGCTCTTTAACACAAAGACAGCATTAGTAATGTCAAAGTGACAGTGATATATATGGCTATGGGTTCATACTCTAGATGGCAGCCGGTTTGGAAATTTGGAATTTAAAACAAAAAATGAAAAAAATAAATCCAAAAATTATCTTTTTGGTGAAAGATGCCTCCTTTTTCTTTCTTTCTACCGACCTGTAAAATGATGACCATCATTTGGAGCAATTTAATTACAAAAGTGTCGGATTTGGCGAAATTAGAATCTTTTGGGAAGTTCATAAGGAATTTGATTTTTGTAGAATCTGTTCGCTCATCTCTTATGTATATATCATAGTAGAACTATTATCTCTTATATGTATGTTATATATTATGTTTATATTATTAATATGGTGTTATCATCCTTTATGGTTTTGTAGTACAGTCTGGTAAAAAAAAACACTACTGATTAACTAAAACACATTCAAACACTACAGTAGCAAGATAATAGTAGACAGAGCCTAGCCTATACAATCTTATAAGCTAAAAGCCTTCATCTGATTCTTGCAGAAGAATCACCCCTACAGTAAGAATAGTTAACCTACAATCAACCACTTATTCCTAGTTTAGGCTTGTATGCTTCTCAATCATCAAAAGTAAAAACATAATTCACAAAGAAACCATCAAAGCAACAATAATCTAGGCCTTAAACTGAGAGGCAAGGAAATTCCACTACACATACAGTAGATCTTCTGGATGGTATGCACATACTGTAGACATCTGTCTTGAACATATTGGCACTTTGTCAGGGCTTGTCAAGAATCCAGTCCTGAACTTGTCATTTTCTTCCTAGATGTCAACATGTACATGTATGAGACATTTTATCCTAATTGAGCAATGTCCTAAATGCAGCTGTCTGTTCTTAAAAAGATCCCCCATCTGGTGAAACGTAAAGGTCAAAGACAGCTGGGATTTGTAGTACAGCAGATGTAAAGGCCCCAAGCTACAGATGATAGGGAATTACACATGGGGCCTGTATTTTCATACATTTGGGCTTTTATGGGTTTTTAATAGACATATAAAATGGCTCCCAAATATCTTTATAATTTACAATATGGCTGTGAGATCATGAATTTAATTCTGTAGATCCCTTGTGCCTCCTTCCCTCCAGCTATATAGAGTTACATTCTTTTATCCCATCTACGCTCAGAAATTTCTCCTTGTGTCTTTGGTTTCTGGCTAATGACCGGCTAATAATTTTTTTGCAGTGGATAAAACACATTGCAGGTAAAGATTACAGAAAACTCTAGTAAGCCACATGAACTACAAATGACCTTAATTCATTTTCCAACTCAAAATCTTTTTCTTGGCAGTGCATCTCCTCTAAAGCTATGTGTCCACATATTTGTGAATGAGATGTCTTTTGCAGACTTGAATGAATGCGGTCTTAAGCCTCGTCCCTGTGAACATCGGTGTATGAACACTCACGGAAGCTACAAGTGCTATTGTCTTAATGGCTACATGCTGATGCCAGATGGCTCCTGCTCAAGTAAGTTATCGATGGATTTTTATTTCTTTGCTTTCAGTACCGGTTGCAGTTGCTACTTTCACACTCGCGTTTTGGGCAGATCCATCATTGATCTGCAAAAAACAGATCCGTTACAATAGTACAACCACATGCATCCGTCATGAACGGATCCGTTTGTATTATCTGTAACATAGCCAAGATGGATCTGTCATGAACTCCTCTGAAAGTCAAAATGTGGAACGGATCCGTTTTCTATTTTGCCAGATTATGTCAGAGAAAACGGATCCGCCCCCATTGACTTACATTGTGTGACAGGACGGATCTGTTTCGCTCAGTTTCGTCAGACGGACACCAAAACGCTACAGGCAGCGTTTTAGTGTCCGCCTCCAGAGCGTAATGGAGACTGATCGGAGGCAAACTGATGCATCCTGAGCGGATCCTTTTCCATTTACAATGCATTAGGGCAAAACTGATCCGTTTTGGACCGCTTGTGAGAGCCCATGGCGGATCTCACAAACGGAAAGCCGAAACGCGAGTGTGAAAGGCCGAACATGTTTATTTCAATTATATCCTCAAGATACCTAATATAGTACTAGGTGTAAACCTAAACTGTTCTTTCAATGTAAATGAATTGCCCATTATCGATTGTATGCACAGTGTTAAACTATATCATAAAATCAGGAATGAAAGGAAATATTAAAGTGCAACGATCACCAAATATGGGGTGATCAAAGAAACCCCCAACAGATCTTGTGTTTCACCTATGACATCCCTTCCCTTACATGCTGCCCCAGGACTTAAAGAGGACCTTTCACCAGAATAAAACATCTAAACTAACTATACAGACATGTAGAGCGGCGCCCAGGGATCCCCCTGCACTTACTGTTATACCTGGGCGCCGCTCCGTTCTCCCGTTATAGCCTCCGATATCTTCATAGTTAGGCTCCACCCAGGGGAACCTGCCGTCATCTCATTCTCCCATGCTGTAGCTCTGGCCAATCACAGCGCTCAGCTCATAGCCTGAGGGTTTTTTTTTTCTCTCAGGCTATGAGCTGAGCGCTGCGATTAGCCAGCGCTACAGCATAGGAGAAAGAGACGCCGTCAGGTTCCCCTGGGTAGAGCCTAGCTATGAAGATACCGGAGGCGGGCGAACGGAGCGGCGCCCAGGTATAACAGTAAGTGCAGGGGGATCCCTGGGCGCCGCTCTACACGTCTGTATAGTTAGTTTAGATGTTTTATTCTGGTGAAAGATCCTCTTTAAATAGATGAGTTATTGGACTATATTCCTTTATAATACTGGAAATTTAAAGCAAGTAGCAGCTAGGCAACTAAAAGCAGGCAGCAGTTCGGCCAATTTCCGGCATAAATGCCGGTTTTTCGACCAGACAAAAAGTCTTGCATGACCGACCCTATCTGGTTATGCTGGATACAGAGAACTTTGGCAGTCTGTCCCTCTGTTAGAACAGGCTGCTGGAGTTCACGACTATGGGGACTAAAGGGACTCAATGTACAGATGCAAAAAAGGATACATGTTATAAAAGTGTAGGGGGATGGGGCTGAGGTGCTATTTCAAGAAAAAAAATCTAATTTCATACAATCCCTTTTTAACTAATCAAAGTGAATAAGAAATTGATTTAATATTAATTTAACTGTCTAAGGAACAGTGTTAGAAGACCGCTTGGCTTAAAGGGGTTATCCCACCATTACAAGTATATATGCCATTTAAACGCTGTTAAAAATTAAAAATCTAGTGAAGGCTTCTGACATTTACTTACATGATATAGTGCCATCTGGTGATCAAAATGTATAGCAAAGTGCAAGTCCATCTGCTGAGCTCAGTGCTACTGGTCGCACATGCTCAGTCACTGTCCATATAGCCAGCTCTCTGCGTAGTGTACAGAAATAGCTTTCTTCCCCATGTTCCCCGCAGAAAAGCTAATAAATATGTTTCTCTTCCCTGCTGAAAGCTATGGAGAGACCTGGCCGTGCCTGACCAGCAGCAGCCAGCTCAGTAGATGGCCTTGCACATTGCTATACACACTGAACACCAGGTGCTGGTATCCAGCTGGATAGCACCGTGTATATGCCAAGTATGCTTCATTTTTTATTATCTATAAAAAGAATATGACATGTTATGGTGGTGTCACGGCGGACAGGATCTCAGATATACAGACAACCAAATAAACAAGTGTCTAGGCGAGATGCTGGGGAATGGTCACCTCCTAGCATATCCCTGACATCTGTCCCTATGCTGCTAAGCCCACATTCAGACCTTGATGGTAGGAATAATGTGTCCTCGTGCCTGGACTGCAAACAACCTAGAATCCCTGAGATGGTGAAAGAGGAGAAGGGGCAGAAGACACACAAACAGCCTAGACCGCAAATAACAAAAACGGAAACCAAACTTATCTGAGCTGGAACAGACAATCCTTCCTTCCTTGAATCCAAGGCCAGACCCGCACGGCCCTCTGGGAGTGAAGGCAATTTAAGCCAATGACCCCACCCAGAGCACCAGAAGGAAGGCGGATCCAGCATGATTCCAAAACAAAACAAATGGTTAGACACGTGCAGCCAATCTGACAGACCTCCGCACACCGTCCGAGCAGGGCATGACAGTACCCCCCCTTCTACGGGTGACCTCCGGGCACCCCGGACCAACCTTATCCGGGTGGGCTCTGTGAAAAGCCCTAACTAGTCGGCTGGCGTTACTGTTTATATGACCTGTATAAACAGTAACGGGGTGAGAAGCCCCCTCCAACCAGTGACGCCATTCCTCAAAGGCCAACTTCATAGCCAGCAACTCTCTATCTCCCACATCATACTTCCTCTCGGCGACCGAGAGCTTCTTAGAAAAAAAAGCACACGGGACCCACTTGCCAGGGGAAGAACCCTGCGAAAGCACCGCCCCCACCCCCACCTCTGATGAATCCACCTCCACCACGAATGGCTGAGACACATCGGGCTGCACCAGAATGGGAGCAGACGCGAAACACTTCTTAATAGTCGAAAAGGCCTGTAATGCCTCCTCCGACCAAACAGAGACGTCAGTGCCCTTCTTTGTCATATCAGTCAGAGGTTTAACAATGGTGGAATAGTTCAGAATAAATTTTCTATAATAGTTAGTAAACCCCAAAAACCGCATCAAAGCTTTCTGATTCTCTGGTCGGTCCCATTCCAGAACCGCCCGGACCTTTTCGGGGTCCATACGGAAACCAGAGTCGGAAAGCAGATATCCCAAAAACGGAAGCTCCTGCACCGAAAACACACATTTTTCCAATTTGGCATATAATTTATTCTCCTGAAGGATCGTCAAAACCTGTCTCACATGATCCTGATGGGTCTTCAGATCAGGAGAGTAAATTAAAATGTCATCTAAGTAAACTACCACAAACCTCCCCACCAAGTGATGAAAAATGTCATTGACGAATCTCTGAAATACCGCTGGCGCGTTCTTCAACCAAAAAGGCATAACCAGATTCTCAAAATGACCCTCGTGCGTATTGGAGGCCTTCTTCCACTCATCCCCTTCCTTGATTCTGATCAGATTGTAGGCCCCTCTCAAATCCAACTTGGAGAACACCCTGGCACCAACAATCTGATCAAAAAGGTCAGAGATCAAAGGAAGGGGATACGGATCCCGGACCGTAATACGGTTCAATTCCCGAAAATCCAAACACGGTCTCAGTGATCCATCCTTTTTCTTAACAAAGAAAAAACCTACTGCCACCGGAGACTTAGATGGCCTAATATGACCTTTTGCCAAACTCTCGGCGATATACAGGGAGTGCAGAATTATTAGGCAAGTTGTATTTTTGAGGATTAATTTTATTATTGAACAACAACCATGTTCTCAATGAACCCAAAAAACTCATTAATATCAAAGCTGAATATTTTTGGAAGTAGTTTTTAGTTTGTTTTTAGTTTTAGCTATTTTAGGGGGATATCTGTGCGTGCAGGTGACTATTACTGTGCATAATTATTAGGCAACTTAACAAAAAACAAATATATACCCATTTCAATTATTTATTTTTACCAGTGAAACCAATATAACATCTCAACATTCACAAATATACATTTCTGACATTCAAAAACAAAACAAAAACAAATCAGTGACCAATATAGCCACCTTTCTTTGCAAGGACAATCAAAAGCCTGCCATCCATGGATTCTGTCAGTGTTTTGATCTGTTCACCATCAACATTGCGTGCAGCAGCAACCACAGCCTCCCAGACACTGTTCAGAGAGGTGTACTGTTTTCCCTCCTTGTAAATCTCACATTTGATGATGGACCACAGGTTCTCAATGGGGTTCAGATCAGGTGAACAAGGAGGCCATGTCATTATATTTTCTTCTTTTATACCCTTTCTTGCCAGCCACGGTGTGGAGTACTTGGACGCGTGTGATGGAGCATTGTCCTGCATGAAAATCATGTTTTTCTTGAAGGATGCAGACTTCTTCCTGTACCACTGCTTGAAGAAGGTGTCTTCCAGAAACTGGCAGTAGGACTGGGAGTTGAGCTTGACTCCATCCTCAACCCGAAAAGGCCCCACAAGCTCATCTTTGATGATACCAGCCCAAACCAGTACTCCACCTCCACCTTGCTGGCGTCTGAGTCGGACTGGAGCTCTCTGCCCTTTACCAATCCAGCCACGGGCCCATCCATCTGGCCCATCAAGACTCACTCTCATTTCATCAGTCCATAAAACCTTAGAAAAATCAGTCTTGAGATATTTCTTGGCCCAGTCTTGACGTTTCACCTTGTGTGTCTTGTTCAGTGGTGGTCGTCTTTCAGCCTTTCTTACATTGGCCATGTCTCTGAGTATTGCACACCTTGTGCTTTTGGGCACTCCAGTGATGTTGCAGCTCTGAAATATGGCCAAACTGGTGGCAAGTGGCATCTTAGCAGCTGCACGCTTGACTTTTCTCAGTTCATGGGCAGTTATTTTGCGCCTTGGTTTTTCCACACGCTTCTTGCGACCCTGTTGACTATTTTGAATGAAACGCTTAATTGTTCGATGATCACGCTTCAGAAGCTTTGCAATTTTAAGAGTGCTGCATCTCTCTGCAAGATATCTCACTATTTTTGACTTTTCTGAGCCTGTCAAGTCCTTCTTTTGACCCATTTTGCCAAAGGAAAGGAAGTTGCCTAATAATTATGCACACCTAATATAGGGTGTTGATGTCATTAGACCACACCCCTTCTCATTACAGAGATGCACATCACCTAATATGCTTAATTGGTAGTAGGCTTTCGAGCCTATACAGCTTGGAGTAAGACAACATGCATAAAGAGGATGATGTGGTCAAAATACTCATTTGCCTAATAATTCTGCACGCAGTGTACTTTCGCATGACCTCTCTTTCAGGTTGGGAAAGATTGTAAAGGCGAGACTTTGGCAACTTAGCTCCTGGGATGAGATTAACAAGACAATCATAGTCACGATGAGGGGGCAATTCCTGAGTCCCCCCCCTCCGAAAAGACATCCGAAAAGTCTGAGAGATATTGAGGTAGAACCGCAGTGGACACCCCAGAGATAGATGTGCCAAGACAATTCTCCGAACAAAACTCTCCCCAACCAATAATTTGTCTTGCCTGCCAATCAATGATTGGATTATGTTTTGTCAACCACGGTAAACCTAGGACTATAGGAGCAGGCAAATTCCTCATGACAAAACAAGTAATAAACTCTACATGTGAATCACCCACCCTCAACTGAATACCATGTGCAATATGAGTGAGACTCCTTTGAGAAAGAGGTGAAGAATCTATTGCAAACACCGGAATCTCCCTTTCTAAAGTGCACGTACTTAGACCCAGATTTTGAAGGAAAAGAAAGTCAATAAGGTTTAGCCCAGCACCACAGTCAATGAATGAGTCTAGCGCCACCATAGCTGGAAGGAGAAAATGAGAATTACAGGGAGCTTGCATATCTGCTTGTTCCACTACTCCATTCACACTACCAAGAGTCAGGACGTTTTTTTTTTTTCTTTCATATCATCATGCGGTTTAACAAAAACAAAATGGTCACTTTTACCACAGTAGTAACATAGTTTATGTAATCTCCTAAAGTTTCTCCTACCAGAACGAAAAGATATCTGACCCAACTGCATGGGTTCCTCCCCTACCCCAGAGCTATAAGTAATATCACCCTGGGCAGCAGGTGAGACGAAACCACACGCAGAAGGGATCCCTTGCATGGAGGGACCCTTACACCTCTCTCTGATACGTCTATCCAACCGTATAGCCAAAGACATAGCATTCTCTAGAGTATCCGGGTACTCATGAAAAGCCAGGGCATCTTTCAACCTCTCAGATAACCCCTGACAAAACTGACTACGTAACGCGGGGTCGTTCCACCCTGACTCAGTAGCCCATCTCCTAAACTCTATGCAGTAAACCTGTGCAGTATGTTCACCCTGTAATAAGTTACGCAATTTAGATTCTGCCATCGAGACCCGATGCACCCCCTGTAAATTTCTCGGGAAGAGCGACTTTAGGCTCCCCACCAATTTGACCTGCACCTGATGCCAGAACACTCTGACACCGTGTGACCGAACTATGCAGATCCGCAACCTCTAGGGATAATCCCTGCATGCGGTCAACCAGTGCATCAATTGACACCATCACAAAACTGCTGAGTAATGGCAGTCACAGTATGGCGGGTTATAATGTCACGATGGACAGGATCTCAGATATACAGACAACCAAATAAACAAGTGTCTAGGCGAGATGCTGGGGAATGGTCACCTCCTAGCATATCCCTGACTTCTGTCCCTATGCTACTAAGCCCACATTCAGACCTTGATGGTAGGAATAATGTGTCCTCGTGCCTGGACTGCAAACAACCTAGAATCCCTGAGATGGTGAAAGGGGAAAGGGGCAGAAGACACACAAACAGCCTAGACCGCAAATAACAAAAACGGAAACCAAACTTATCTGAGCTGGAACAGACAATCCTTCCTTCCTTGAATCCAAGGCCAGACTGAATTGTATAACCCGCACGGCCTTCTGGGAGTGAAGGCAATTTAAGCCAATGACCCCACCCAGAGCACCAGAAGGAAGGCGGATCCAGCATGATTCCAAAACAAAACAAAGGGTTAGACACGTGCAGCCAATCTGACAGACCTCCGCACACTGTCCGAGCAGGGCATGACAGGTGGTCCAACTCCTTTAACAATATTTCTACCATGACATTATATATTAAATAAATAAGAAGACTGGGTAAGGATGAAGTTATGCAAAACAAGAATAAGACTCCGTTCACATTAGGGTTGTGGCCAGGCCCACCATGGTAGATAATTTTCAAACAGATCCTGATTATTCTTGACAGACCGTATTGACTTATTATGGTGTCTGTCAGTTTTCCAGTATTTTAGAGAACAGGAATCGTACTGCTACCTGCACTGTTCTTACCATCAAACCTATCACAAGCCCAGGCAAAAAGCAAACAAAGCCTAACATATTTTAGATGTAACCCAAAATGTCTTTGTATATTCCATACATAGTTGTCTATAATCTTGGCCGGAAATGTATGGCATTAAACGGGTTTTCCAAGGGAAAAAAATTAAAAGGGTCTCAAAGGGTTAAAAATAAACAATAAGCCATACTCATCCTCACCGATCCCCTGCCGCTGCTATTCCAATTGTGGTCCAGTCTTCCTTTTCATTTCCTGGTTCTGGCTTGACACATCAGAAATATCAGGAAGGCAGTGACCTACATCTGCCAGTGGTTGACCGAAGAGGCCAGTTTCTAAAAAAATAAAAATTCATTCAATATACTGTATAATGTAAAGGATATGTGATATAAATAAATTATGGGAATAAGATATGCAAATGAGCTCTTAACAAGCTCTGCCTCCAATGCCACCAAATGTAAGGCAGCTATCCTAAATGTCAGTGTTCGTCCCTTTAAATAGGTCCTGAGACATGACTCGGATATTAAATAAGCTAGCACTGCATCTGCAAACAGCTGTTTCGCGGTGAACAGCTGTCTGCAGATGAGGTGCTGGCTTATTTAATATCCGAGTCATGTCTCAGGACCTATTGAAAGGGTGGACACTGACTTCTAGGATAGCTACCTTACATCTGGTGGCATTAGAGGCAGAGCTTGTTAAGTGTTCATTTGCATACATTTCTTCCCAGAATTCCAGAGGAGCATTGTCTGGCCTATAAGACTCCTCACGCCAATTAAGGTGCTCTCTCCCCAAGTAGAGATAGTGCCCCCCAAATAATTTAAATCCTAAAACCAAGTATGGGTTAAGCTTCAGATCTCATTTTCAAGGTTAAAGGGAATGTGTGCTAAAATCCTACAGTTTTCATACCAGCTACTAAGCCTAATATGTGAAGACTTCCTGTTCTGTACAGATGATTTTTTCAGCAGTCATGCCATTATCACAGGTGGGATTACAATTACCGATAATAATTTGACATTAATAACACAGCATCCTCCTCCCTCCTGCTGAGAGACCAGAATGAGTCCCCTTCTGTCCATTGTGTCTATGGTCATGGTGGCTTCTGTAAAGCATATCTCTAAATGCTCAGGTAATGCTCATGGCAGCCCCTATAATCATGTTGAGGGGAAAAAAAATCTGCAATCAGAAAGAAAAAAGATATTAGAAAAAAAGTAATGTGTCCCTATCTGGTTTTATCTGGCAGAAGGTGACACCTTCCCTTAAAGGTCTTTATTTTCTACAGAACATAGTAGTTTGGTTTGCTGTGCATAAAACTGTACACGATACAAACAACTGAACATGATGATTGTAATGTATGTACTATGTATTCATGTATGCTGGTTATCTTTTCAGATAATATATTATTGCATGTCATGTTAGCTGAAGCACACAAAATGGTTTTTAAAATTGTTAAAGGAAATCTGCCACCAGGAAATACACCAATGATCCAGGCAGTTGTAGGGCTAGCTCAGCCGAGTATAATGATAGCTTTCACTTTGTGATCTGTTGCTTCAGTACTTTGAATCCACATGCAAATGAGCATTTAAGTGCACCTAGAGTGCACCCAAGCCAAGCTCCTCCTGCTTCCTCTGCTAGTTCCTCCCTCTCCTTCTTCCTTGATTGAGAGGGTCAGACAAGATCACGATGCAGGAACCTGGCCCTGTCAATCAGGAAGGAGAAGGGGCTGATAAAAATTAGAACCAAGGATGCACACAGTGACTTGGGCCCACCCTTGGTGCACTTAACGGCTCATTTGCACATGGATTACAAGTAAGTTTTCTCCAACGGATCGTTAAGTGAAAGCATCATTCCATTCAGCAGAGCTAGCCATGCAAGGCATTTTGCCTGGTTGATCATTGAATTTCATGGTAACAGGCTACCTTTAAACAAACAAACCACAATAGTTTATTCCAAAAATACGGATGTAAAAAGTTAGAAGTGCAATCACTGAACTGTAACAAGACATCAGGTTTCACGTTCTGCATGTTGTGGTAATTTTTACCCGTGAAGTAGAGTCATTCATGCAGTTTATATTGGCAGTGCTTACCTGATTTTGCTTTATTCCTGAAGAACATTATTAGAAAAGTCTGCCGGAGCGCTCCAGAGCCAGAAGCGGAGTTTAATGATATACAGTTGTGTCCTCTGAAACCATTCCTCAGTTTTAGTAGAGGCTTTACTAAGATTTAAAGAGCAGACATAATGTCTTCTCCAGATCAGACATATATCATATCATAAGGCCATGTATACACTTCTGCAACTTCTACAATTCTTATCTGACTTTACACAAAGTCCTGTTAACACCCTGTGCTGTTATAATCCAAGTTGCTGCATATATTTCATAATGATGCTAACCTATAAAAAAAACTATATAACCTGCACAATATACAGTATGTCATGTATATATATATATATATATATATATATATATATATATGTGTGTGTGTGTGTAAAGGTTTTTTTCCTACATAAAGATAAAGATAATTTAAACAAGGTGACGTAGATCAACTACACATTAATTAAGGACCCATGCACATGATCTGAGGTACAGAACCATATTAGGACCCCCATTGGGCTTATTGTACCTCAGAATATCTCCAATTTCATACAGGAGCATACAGTGACTATTCTGCCAGATTCCGTAAAAATCTGCTATGGAAAAATATCCCCAATATGGTGCCCTATGGAGAAACATACAGCACTCCCAAGGATCCATAGTACAATTTCAAGTCAGGACTCTGGCTGAGCCACTCTAGAACATTCACAGGGTTGTCCCTATGCCACTCCTGTGTTGTCTTGGCTGTGTGCTTAGGGTCATTGTCTTATTGGAAAGTCCAGAGCATTCTAGATCAGGTTTTCATTAAGAACATCCCTCTGTCTCACCTGCTGACCCCCCGCCCCGGCATGGTGATGCCACCACCACCATGTTTTACTATAGGGATGGTATTGGGCAGGTGATGAGCAGTGTCTGTTTTTCTCAATAAATTATGTTTAGAATTGAAGCTAAAAAGTTCCATTTTGGTTTCATCAGATCAGAGAATCTTGTTTCTCACAGTCTGAGAGTCCTGTAGGTGCTTTTTTGTAAACGTCAAGTAGGCTTTCATGTGTCTTTTACTGAGGAGTGGCTTCTTTCTGGCCACTGTGCCATAAAGCCCAGATTGGTCCAATGCTGCAGTGAAGGCTGACCTTCTGGAAGTTTCTACCATTTGCACACAGGGTCTTTGGAGCTCAGCCAGAGTTACCTTTGGGTTCTTGGTCACATCTGTTAAAAAAAGCCATTCTCCCCATACTTTGTCTGGGGCGGCCAGCTCTAGGGAAAGTCCTGGCTGGTCCAAACATCTTCCATTTAAAGGAGTTTTCTGGGATTTTGATACTGATCACCTATCCTCAGGATAAGCATCTGATCGGTGGGTGTCCGACACACGGACTGTTTGAGAAGGCACCAGCACTTATGTGAGTGCCACGGCCTTCTCTGTGCTTACCAAGCACAGCGCCATACATTGTATAACGGCGGCCACTGTATTATGGAGGCCACAGTGCTGTTGGAAACTTTTAGTGTAGCAGACATTTTTTTTTGTCCCCTCCTCCAGATCTGTGCCTCCACACAATCCTGTCTCTGAGCTCTACAGATAGTTCTTTCCTCTGCATGGCTTGGGTTTTACACCGATTTGTAGTCAGCTGTGAGATCCTATATAGACAGTGGTATGTCTTTCCAAATCATGTCCAATCAACTGAATATACCACAAATGGACTCCATGCAAGGTGTAGAAACATCTCAAAGATGATCAAGAGAATTAGGAGCCCCCACAGAGTTAAATTTCAAGTGCGATAGCAAAGAATCTGAATACTTATGTCAATACAATAGTTTAGTTTTTTTCATTCCAATAAATTAGCAATTAACAATTGCTGACATTCTGTTTTCACTTTGTCATTGTAATGAATCTCCTGGCACCCCGACTGGGTACCTCCGTTGATAGAAGCTCCTAGTGCTTCCCGAGGACTCCAAGCACTCCGCTCGACACCGTAACCACCACAGGAACTAGGAACAGCTCTTACAAGAGCTAGGGGATATAGCCAGGGGAGTATACAGCGTATAGCAATCCCCACACGCATGAGACGAGGCTCTATGTTGAAGGCCAAAACAGGAACTCACTTTATTAACCACACAAGCATTGCCTTTTATACACATTTTCCAACAAGGTTACCACCCCCGTGGACCTGGTTGAGAACTGAGGACATAACATAGCAGCCAATCATTTACAGTTTTACAGTTTAAACACAAAAACTATACATTCAACAAACACAATGGCATTGCCTGTGACGCAATCAATAACAGAATAGGCATTGTCTGTGACGCAATTAACAACACAATGGCATTGCCTGTGACATATTTAACAAACACAATGGACTCTGCCTGTGATATATTTAACAAACACAATGGACGTAATTACTCACAGACATAAAATACATATTTACATATCCCCATAAAAGTCACATCCCCTGAAAGGTTGTTCACCCAGATCGAGGCTATCTAAAAATCACCCAGATTGGTTCAGGGGTTCAGGAATTTTCTGGAAGTCTTATTTTTGCCCCACTGTGCACATGGTCCCATGCCCCAAATAGTTCCAAGGGGCAGAAACAGTGCCTTTGAAATCCAATATGCCCAAATAGTATACCAGGGGCCATAGTCACAGGGCAAGAGGCTGGCAAGCAGGCCTCTCCAACTCCCAGTGACGAAGGTGCTTTCGTCACAGTCATAATGCGGTATTGAGTGCAGATTGATGGGAGGAAACTTTATGTTGCGGCATAAGGCCACAATATAACAAAATGTGAAAAAGGAAAAAAGGTCTGAAGACTTTCCCAATGCATTGTATGTGTAAGCAATGCTTGCAGTGGAGAATATCTCTGTAATGCTGCATGTAATGACACAATTTTTCACTACAGACAACTCCTTTAATATAGGATGACATGGTGGCTGTGCAGATGTAATACATGGATGACTTGAGTCCACCTTAAGTCCGCAGGAGAGATAGATGTTGCTTGGCAGTGGATCTCAGCTCTGGCTCATAGAGGGTGTTACAGAATGAAGGGGATTTTAATTATAGCATGATAAAATTACAGCCAAACTGTTATAAGGAATGCATGTAAATACATTTATATATAATTGTGTAGTAAAGCATTTATACCACATGCTCCCCTAGGAGTGGACTTTTAGAGAGCATCTGTCAGCAGGGTCAATCTTCTGGAACCAGACATCTTGGCTTGTAAGTTTGATCCTGCACTACCCCCCTCCCCATTACTGACACGGCCAGGCAATAGTGGCATCCTCTCGTACAGTTTCCTATTTGCACATGCTGTGCACGCCCGATGGTAGACTGGTGGAATACCGCTGCAATACTGCAAGTGATGTGATGATGTTCTTTAAATAGATTTGGGTTTAAACGACAAACGTTCACTTCTTATATAAAAGCTCCTGCATAGATATGTCAGAAACGTTCTTTTCTTCTATTGAATGTATCACACTTTCTGTATCACTGAGGGAAGTAAGACCAAGACAATGTCAGAGCTTAAGTTTTGTGCTATTAATCTTCTTTCCTAGACTCCAGGACCTGTGCGATGGCAAACTGCCAATACGGCTGCGAGGAAGTCCAGGGAGAAGTGCGGTGCTTATGTCCCTCAAGTGGACTGCAGCTGGGGCCAGATGGAAAGAACTGTATAGGTGTGTGAGTGTACATTTTTCTAAATTCCCTTAATATCAAACAACCAGGACACAGTCAGATGTAGAAATCATATTTCGAACATACAAGGAAATAATTCCTGAATCCTGTATTGTTTGATGGACCTGTTCTCTATAAATTATACAATGGAGGTGCTACACGTGAATAGCTATTACTGACGCTTCAGAAGGAAACACAATATAATTGCATACATCAAAGGTTTATGGAACAGACAATATACCCAGCTGTGTATTTCGCTTGGGTTGCACATCTTTACCAACATAAATCTACCCAGAAAACCACCCTTATGTCTACCCGAGCACAGATTTCTAATCCCCTTGCCACCGATGAGATACTCATCATGTCACTAACCTCGGAGACAGGATTTCCTATTCTATTACCTTCTTTTAAGCCACCCTGTTCCTAGTAGATAGCAGATATGGTGGTATGGGGTATGAGCATGGTGGGGGGGACTAAAGGGATTTAAGAATAAAACTTATTTTGGTTGAGATGCGCCACATAGAAAACCAAGTGTTCTCAATAAGTTACAGTACGTAATAGCCAGATTTCAATTTGCAGGAAGAAAATAAGGCAAAAGTAGTAAATTTTAGGGAAGACACTTCGAACTGGTACCCAAGTCTGTACCCTCTTTGATGTGAATATTTTCTATGTGCAAAAATGAAACCCATTCAAATTCTTACTTTCTAGATATTGATGAATGTGCCACTGGGAAAGCACTCTGCCCTTTTAACCGGAGATGTGTGAATACATTTGGAAGCTATTACTGCAAGTGCCAGCAGGGCTTTGAATTAAAATACGTGAATGGCAGATACGACTGCGTAGGTAAGAGCACTCATTTCTGATAGGATGACTGCATGGTTGTAATTTACTCTCTTAGCCAAGAATAATTAGAATAATGAAGAAGGAGGATACAGGAAGACTATAGTCAGTGCTTTATCTATGCCAACACCACAGATGGTAGGAAAACCAGCCGGTCAGGTTGTAATTTGTCATTTTTCTGGTGTTGATTAGAAAATGAAATAAAATAAGATTCATGGAATTCAGATTCATCACGGCAGCCATGACGCTGTTTCTGGCTCATGGCTTTATGGATCCAAATATTGACTAATAGGTTATACGGAGAATTATAATTATGGTTACAGTGTTACGCCTCTACTTGGGTTCCAGTTACATGACCAGGACAGATTTCCTGGAACTCCTACTGAAAGATTCCAAGCCATGATCTTAATGGGGTTGTGCAGCCATTAAACGTTATTTCATCATTTAATGACTGGGAATGAAAAGGCCCTAATGACTGGACACGTTTTTGTGATTTATAAACTGCTCTACCTTTTTTATTTTTTATTTGTTGGACTGTCAAAATAATTTTTGCAGTGTTTAGTTTTTTACATGATGTAACGAACTCCCAGCAGACGCTCAATGTTCTCAATTTATATGCTCCTTTATTTCCACATGTATACATCAATAGAGAGGATGGGTTTCGGCCCGTCCAGCCTTCATCAACTTATGTTAGTTGATGAAGGCTGGACCGGCCAAAACGTGTCCTCTCTATTGATGTATACCTGTGGAAATAAAGGAGCTGGGAGTTTGTTACATTGTGTTTGCTTGAGATCTCCCCTTCCCGCTGTGGCGCATATGGTCGGGTGCTGACCATATTTCTTCATATTCTTGTTTTTTACAGGAGACAGATATTTTTATTAACATTTTTACAGAATGTTTTTTCTTTTTTTTGGTTTTATTTTGGGAACACTGCAAAAAATTTGACCAAAAAAACTTTTTCTTTGCAAACTATAGCTTTTCATTTTATGAATGCAAACTGACACCAAAAAAATTATTAAAATGGGTTTCCTATTTAGTGTCAGTCATTTTTATAAATAATAGGCAGTTTTGCATGAACAGGGCGACTATGCCAACGGTTTTAGTTAGCGAGTGCATTTAAAAAAAATATATAAATTGTTTGTATTACATTTTTGGCTTATTTTTTCCCTTATTGTTGGCACATAATATGTCCCTCAGTGATCAAATACCTCCGGGGACACTGACTTTTTTTTTTATTTTGCATCCAAAGGAGCCCCCATTCCGAGGGAAAAGAGCCTTCTGTAAGGGCTTTGTACAAGGTAGAGCTGATCAGGGTCCTCACTGCCCCCAAGACACCCTGCAATCACATAATGGCCAGATCTAATAGAGGAATCAGCATAGCCGCCTCATCTATTCACTGCATAGCGCTCATTGAGAGCTATGCACCAAGCAGAGAAGGCAGAACCAGTAATAAACAGCTTCTGTCTTCTGCTCCCTTCTGCCTTCTCCGGCTAGATTGCAGGCGCAGGAGCTTTAATCCAGAGCTGTACATGTACGGCACTCTGGATTAAAGCCCAGTAACAAGCGTTGTACATGCTTGGTCGTTAAGGAGTTAATATAGTTCAGCATGAAAAACTGTGTAGTTTACTTTCAGTTAAAAAAAAATGCTCCAGTTGTGAGATATTCTCTTTATAATTAAGTAAAGGTGCCCCCTGGTGTTTAATCTGTATAGTAATGTGCACGTCCATTTACTGAGATGGGCACGCATAATCAGTTCCAACCTTCAGATGCCATCAGCCACACCTACTGTGTAGAATCTGTGCCAGTTAGGGTTGTTACAATACCAAAATTTGGAATCTGATGTAGAAGTATCACGATTCTCGATACCAAAACTATACTTTGCCGAGATATAAATGAGTTTCGTTTGTTGTGGTTTTCTAATCGTTTGTACACATCCGGCTGCTTGATTTTGATGGAAAACTGCCAGTTAGCCCATAAAACCATGTGCCCATTAAAAATCTGAGTAACAACCCGCTAGGTTTTGTGGGTGAAACAGCTCTTTCCTGGCAAAATCAATCAGCTGGACAACACGATACAATCAATTCAGAAATGACAATAAGCATACCTGGAGCAGTTCTTGGCTTCCCCAATGCCGCTCTATGTGGCGCAGGAGCAGTGTGCGGCTGCTAGGGTTGCCATCTTTCCCAACAAAAAATACAGGGGCTTTACACAGGGTGTTATTTTACAACATTATATTTTACATTTTTCGCATATCTATATACCAGGATATTTTATGGAAAAACAGCAAAGGTATAATGACTATCTATATATATATATATATATATATATATATATATACATATTATATAATGTATCTGTACATCAGTACAGAGTGGGCTGTGTAGTAGTAACTATTTAATAGTAGGCAGAGAATAAAATGGTAATTTTCAGAGGGTATCCCCTAACTGTTTAGCATACCCCCAAGGCTGATTCTACATATGGGGATAGATATCAGACTTCCAGAGCAGAGACTCTTAAAATACTGGCCCTTCAACGGTCAGATTGACGCTTTGTATTGGATACATTGAGCAACCGTAGTGCAAGTTACAAAACGAGAGCTGCAGCAGAAAGGACACACTTCTTGAGAATAGACACGCCACGTGAGCTAGCAGCCTGAAGAGCAATGAATGTGGACATCTCTCTGGATCCATGTGAGATACGGGGCTTGTTCTGGCTTTGTTAGGGTACTTTCATACTAGCGTCGCTGGATTCCGGCAGGCAGTATGCAAACAGATACCATTTGTAGACGGATCCGGATGCGGATCCGTCTTACAAATGTATTGCAATACAGGATTCGTCTCTCCAGGTGTCATCCGGAAAAACGGGTCCAGTATTTATCTTTTTCAAATTTTTAAATATCTGCGCATGCGCAGACCGCAAAACTGGATTCGTTTTTCCGGAACACTTAGGGCCGGATCCGGCATTAATGCATTTCAATATAAAATAATGCCGGCATTCCGGCAAGTGTTCTTGAATTTTTAACTGAGAAAATAACGCAGCATGCTGCAGTATTTTCTCCGTCCAAAAACCGTACAGTGACTGAACTGAAGACATCCTGATGCATACTGAACGGATTGCTCTACCTTCAGAATGCATGGGGATAAAACTGATCAGTTTTTTTTCCAGTATTGAGCCCCCTAGGACGGAACTCAATACCGGAAAAGAAAAACGCTAGTGTGAAAGTACCCTTAGAAAGGTATTATCATGTAATACATTTTTTACATTAATTATGGGATAACCCCTTTAAGTATAACCCTGGCCTCTCATTGGCAGATATAAATGAGTGCCTGGAGAACACTCACAAGTGCAGCCCTCACAGCGATTGCCTTAACACTCCAGGAGCCTATAAATGCAGATGTAAGCAAGGATACAAGGGGAGTGGATATGTCTGTTCAGGTAAGAATAAAAATTATTTAATAAAAGCATGTATTACAGTTTATACTCAAAGCTTATACTTCTGAAATACAGAATATACTGTATTATCCGTTCTTCCATAAAAATAAGTTATATTTGAACCCAAAAAAACAACACTACAATAATATTCCTTTAAATGGATCATCCAGAATTTTAAGTAAGGGCATGCAATGGTAAAGCATAAAAAAAATCCATTATTTACCTGTTAAAACCCATGCTGCTCCAGCGCCACCACTCTGGCGGTCCCTGACAGTCCTGGAGTGATGATCTTACATATATCCCTCTCGCTACCGCTGTGACAAATCACTGACATATGACTATTGAGGCCAGTGACTGGCCACAGCGATCCCATGAATGATGTACAGTAGATGATGTCATCACTGTAGGAATGGTGTGGACTACTGGAGTGATAGCACAAGTGGCATGGGATTTTATGGGGTAACTACAGGTTTTTTACACCTTCTAACGCCCTTAGACAAGCTTCTGAAGTCATGGACAATCCCTTTAATCCAGCATCTCATAAGCTGGCAAATCGAATAATGCAGTTTGATTCTGGTTTATCTGGCAAGACTAGAAGCAAAGTAGATATCAGACTTAGTTCTCTTCAAAGCAGTATTTCCCTGTGTGTTCACTATTATGGCAGTATTTCCCTGTGTGTTCACTATTACGGCAGTATTTCCCTGTGTGTTCACTATTACGGCAGTATTTCCCTGTGTGTTCACTATTACGGCAGTATTTCCCTGTGTGTTCACTATTACGGCAGTATTTCCCTGTGTGTTCACTATTACGGCAGTATTTCCCTGTGTGTTCACTATTACGGCAGTATTTCCCTGTGTGTTCACTATTACGGCAGTATTTCCCTGTGTGTTCACTATTACAGCAGTATTTCCCTGTGTGTTCACTATTACGGCAGTATTTCCCTGTGTTTACTATTACGGCAGTATTTCCCTGTGTGTTCACTATTACAGCAGTATTTCCCTGTGTGTTCACTATTACGGCAGTATTTCCCTGTGTGTTCACTATTACGGCAGTATTTCCCTGTGTGTTCACTATTACGGCAGTATTTCCCTGTGTGTTCACTATTACGGCAGTATTTCCCTGTGTGTTCACTATTACGGCAGTATTTCCCTGTGTGTTCACTATTACAGCAGTCTTTCCCTGTGTGCTCACTATTACAGCAGTATTTCCCTGTGTGTTCACTATTACAGCAGTATTTCCCTGTGTATTCATTATTACAGCAGTATTTCACTCTGTGTTCACTATTACAGGAGTTTTTCCCTCTGTGTTCACTATTACAGCAGTATTTCACTCTGTGTTCACTATTACAGCAGTATTTCCCTGTGTATTCACTATTACAACAGTATTTCCCTCTGTGTTCACTATTACAGCAGTATTTCACTCTGTGTTCACTATTACAGCAGTATTTCCCTGTGTATTCACTATTACAGCAGTATTTCCCTCTGTGTTCACTATTACAGCAGTATTTCACTCTGTGTTCACTATTACAGTAGTATTTCCCTTTGTGTTCACTATTACAGCAGTATTTCACTCTGTGTTCACTATTACAGTAGTATTTCCCTTTGTGTTCACTATTACAGCAGTATTTCCCTGTGTGTTCACTATTACAGCAGTATTTCACTCTGTGTTCACTATTACAGTAGTATTTCCCTTTGTGTTCACTATTACAGCAGTATTTCACTCTGTGTTCACTATTACAGTAGTATTTCCCTTTGTGTTCACTATTACAGCAGTATTTCCCTGTGTGTTCACTATTACAGCAGGTTTTCAAACTACAATTAAAAATGAATCTTTTCTTCATAACAGTTCACATACAGCAGATTCACCGTAGACATTTTTGTGACCAAAAAATTCCTTCCTTACATCTAAATGAGGTTGTTGGATTTCTGCGAGCTTCTGTGGATAGGACAGTCAAAAAGATTTTTGCATCAAATCTGCAATCTGTGTGAATATACCCTTAAAAGGGGGTGTCCAGAATTTTGATATTGAAGAAAGAAAGTAGTCATTGCCAGAGGAGTATGACAGATGTTTATCTCCCAGAGAACAAAAGACTTGGCTTACAACTGCCCCATCTTTATGCCTCTTGACATCATGTGCATGGCCAGTTTATAGGGGTTGTCCAGCATTTTCATACTGATGGCCTATCTTTGGTATAGGCTATTAATTTTTAGATTAGTGGCAGCACTCTGCACCCTGCTGATCAGCTGGTACTAGAAGTTGGCGATAGAAATACACAGCTCCTTCCATTGTTTAGTGGACAAAGCTAGTAACTGCAGGGCTGCTCCGATTCATTTAGGTTGGAGCAATGCTGCTGTTACCAGTTCTAGTTTGTAACATAGTTTATATAAGGCTGAAAAAAAGACATCTGTCCATCCAGTTCAGCCTGTTATCCTGCAAGGTGATCCAGAGGAAGGCGAAAAACCCCTGTAAGGTAGAAACCAATTTTCCCCACTTTAGGGGGGGGGGGGAATTCCTTCCCAACTCCAATCAGGCAATCAGAATAACTCCCTGGATCAACGACCCATCTTAAGTAACTAAAACCTGTAATATTCTTACACTCCAGGCCCCTCTTGAACTCTTTTAGTAAACTCACCATCACCACCTCCTCAGGCAGAGAGTTCCATAGTCTCACTGCTCTTACTGTAAAGAATCCTCTTCTATGTTTGTGTACAAACCTTCTTTACTCCAGACGCAGAGGATGTCCCGTTGTCACAGTCACAGTCCTGGGGATAAATAGATGATGGGATAGATCTCTGTACTGACCCCTGATATATTTATACATAGTTATTAGATCTTCCCTCAGTCGTCTTTTTTCTAATGTGAATAACCCTAATTTTGATAATCTTTCTGGGTACTGTAGTCCACACATTCCAGTTTTTACTTTAGTTGCCCTCCTCTGAACCCTCTCCAGCTTTGCTATGTCTGCCTTGTTCACAGGTAATAAGTAAGTTGTGGCACACAGAATGTTTACTTGTGATTTTGGTAATTTATTTCTGCGATATTATACAAAAATCATGATCCAGTTACATTGGAAGCTCAGTTAGACAACCACTTTGGATAATGATGATGACAGGACGTTTCGGTCCAAGCGGACCTTCTTCAGCGGTCTTATTATCTGGTTTATGTGGTTAAATAGCCATGGGCTGGATCACAGTAGCCTTGTTCACAGGCTAACCCATTATCTTATTGGCCTTGGCAGCGGCTGCCCGACGCTGGTTTCTACAGCTTAGTTTGCTGTTCACTAAAATTCCTAAGTCCTTTTCCATGTCAGTATTACCCAGTGTTTTACCATTTAGTATGTACTGGTGACTTGCATTATTCCTTCCCATGTGCATAACCTTACATTTGTCATCTGTTAAACCTCATCTGCCACGTCTCTGCCCAAGCCTTCAATATATCCAGATCTATCTGTAGCAAGCCTTCTACAAGATCATTAATAAATATATTAGAGAATAGGGCCCAATACTGACCCCTGTGGTACCCCACTAGTGACAGTGACCCAATCTGAGTGTGTACCAATAATAACCACCGTCTGTTTTCTATCACTGAGCCAGTTACTTACCCACATACAGACATTTTTCCCCAGTTCAAGCATTCTCATTTTATATACTAACCTTTTATGTGGGACAGTGTCCAATGCTTTGGAGAAGTCCAGATATATGACATCCATTTAATCACTGCAATCAAGTCTAGAACTTACCTCCTTATAGAAACCGATTAAATTAGTTTGACATGACCTATCCCTAATGAAGCCATGCTGATATGGCGTTATTTGCTTATTTTCTTTGAGGTACTCCAAAATAGCATCTCTTAGAAAACTTTCAAATAGTTTACCCAGAACAGATGTTAAACTTACCGTCCTATAGTTTCTGGGCTCTGTTTTTGGACCCTTTTTGAATATTGGCACCACATTTGCTATGCGCCAATCTTGTGTAACACTCCCTGTCAGTATAGAGTCCTTAAATATCAGAAATAAGGGTCTAGCTATGACATTACTTAATTCTCTTAGGATATGGGGGTGTATGCCATCTGGTTCCGGCGATTTGTCTATTTTAATCTTTTTAAGACGCCGCTGTACTTCTTTCTGGGTCAGACGGGGCACTTTTAATGGGGAATTTACTTTTACATTAGTTTTACTCTCTTTGGCAATTAATCTCTCGGTCTCTAGTTTGGCTGTTTTCATTTATATTTTACATATTCAATTTTTTTCCTTATAGTTTTTCAATGCTTCCTCGCTACCCTCCTGTTTTAGTGATTTAAATGCTTTCTTTTTATCATTTATTGCTTTCTTTACATATCTATTTATCCAAATTGTTTTTTTCTTGTTCCTTAACTTTTTATTCCAATAAGATACAGTATGTACCTCTCACAATTAGATTTTAGAATGCTTTTAAAAATATCCCATTTAGTGGCTGTATTTTTATTTTTGAGGACTTTGTCCCAGTTAGTTAGACCTATGGCCTCTATTAGTTCGCAAAATTTTTCTTTTTTGAAGTTTGGTATTTTTATTCCTCCCTGAACAAACACTCTTTTAAATGACAACTGGAAGGTTATTACTTTATGGTCACTATTTCCCAGGTGTCCCCCAACCTGCACATCTGTTGTTTTGTCAGGTCTATTGGTTAATACTAAGTCCAGTGTGATGCCCTTCTAGTCGGGTCCTGAACCAGTTGTCTTTGGTTATTGCCAAGAACCTGTTTCCTTTATTAGATGTACAGGTTTCAGTTTCCCAGTCTATCCCCCATAATAAATTGCCACCTCGTCTATTTCATTTAGAAGTAGATTATCTGTGGACTCTTTTCTATGGTATATTAGGTGGCTTATAATAAACTTGTTTTGTATAAAATAGTTTTTTCCTCCATGTATTTCTACCCACAGTGACTCCACATGTTCATGTCCCTCACTTATATCTTCCTGGAGTGTGGGCTTTAGACAGGACTTTACATAAAGGCAGACCCCTCTCTGGTTTTGACGATCCTTTCTAAACAGACTGTAACCCTGTATGTTAACTGCCCAGTCATAGCCATCATCCAGCCATGTCTCAGTTATTCCGACTATGTCATAGTCCTCCTCACTAATTCCAGTTCACCAGTTTTATTAGTCAGGCTTCTGGCATTAGTATACATACAATTTAGAGGTTTATGTGTATTTTTTTACCCTATACTTTTCCTTATGAACTGTTCTAGTCCCTCCTTCCATTCCTCCCCCAGTCCCCGGTCTCTATCTGCACTATCTTCCCCTTCTATAGTGTATTTACCCTCCCCCAGTCCCTAGTTTAAACACTCCTCCAACCTTCTAGCCATCTTTCTCCCCAGCACAGCTGCCCTTTCCCCATTGAGGTGCAGCCCATCCCTACGATAGCCTGTAGATGACAGAGAAGTCAGCCCAGTTCTTCAGGAACCCAAATCCCTCCTCCCTACACCAGTTCTTGAGCCACTTGTTAACCTCCTTAATCTCCTGCCGCCTTTCTTGTGTGGCTCATGGTACAGGTGTGTGGCTTGTGGTACATGTTCTGTCCATTACACAATGCTCAGGGCTCTGTAATTCCACCACCAATTTATGGTGCCGGAGCTACAGGGTAACAGCTGATCGTCAGGGTTTCAGGATCCATACCTTTTGTTCTCAGGAGATTTCTTCTTTAGCAGTGGCTTCCTCCCCTTTTTCCTACTGAGAACACATGCTTGCTTAGTCCAGCGGGCATGTGTAAAATGGGGTCAGGGGTGAGAGCTGTTGCCCGAACAAGCAATCAGTCGACAGCGATCATATGTATATCTCTGAGGTTAATCTCCAGGGTCCGATGAGCACAGTAGAAAATCAGAGGATAATACAGTTGGCTTGGGTTCTGACATAGAATAGTAATAGTAATAGGTTGCAAAGGTTTAGCAGAATACAATACCATTTGAAGTCAATTTAACTTAAAGTGGTTATCCAGGACACCCGGGACCCCTGCCAATCAGCTGTTAGAAGAGGCCTTGAGCACTGCAGAGTCTTCCTAAGCCAGTGACATCAGTGTACATGAGTCACACGGCCTAGTTGAAGTTCAGCCCCATTCAAGTCAATGGTGCTGAGCTGCAATACCAAGCACTGCCACTATACGATGTACGGCGCTGTCCTTGGAAAGCTGCCGAGAGCCTGCGTCGCTCTCCAGAGCTCTGGTGAGTGCAGCGGCTCCCAGGAACAGCTGATGGTGGGGATGCTAGGACTTGGACCACTGCTGATGTGATAATAATGACCTATCCTGTCTGGATTTAAGAAAATAATTCTCAAATCCACAGAAAATTCTACATTTGTGTGCATCATAATAACAGAATAGTTTGGGATGCAGTTACCAGTGGACAGGGTCACAGGTGACTGGTTAGCTGTGGATTTGCAATCACAGATTTTAGTGCAGCAAATCTGCAGCATTGTACTTTATCCCTATGCTGCTTAATAAAATGCAGCAGAAAAGATGCAGTATTGCAGAATTGAAATCCACTACATGTCAATTTATACAGTGGATTTCTCTTGCGGATTTCACCCTTTCAATGTAATACATGTGCGTTTTTTTCCTCTAAATTTTCAGTCACTTGTGAACCCAGCCTTAGGGGGACTTGTACATGGTGCGGATTATGTGCATTCTTTCTGCAGGGATTTCATGCGAAAAAAACTACAGTGTAATACAGTACCAGCAAAATGTATGATGTTAGACCAGTCTCATGTACACTTTGCTTTTTTCTTAGGTGTGAAAATTGATCTGCTGTGCGGATTTAGAATTTTTTTGAAATAGTTGTTGCTTTTTTTCTGTCTGAATTTCACCCTTTTCCATAGAAGAGTGAGATCTGCAGCAAAACCACATCAAATCTGTATCAAATACCGCCGAAAAAAGCCCACCAAAACCGCAATAAAATCTGTGCTGTGTGCAGCCACCCTTAGATTGACCCATCTACTCTAGTCCGACACCATTACCTTCCATTAAAAAATATAATTTCATGGTAAAATATAGAACAGTAACCAGATTAATTGTTTTGCACGACAGGTAATGGTAGATGGTTACATTTTATGTACTCTGATATTTTGTAAGTAAACACGTTCATGCATTCCTCTTAGGGAATTGTAACTGGACATTCACTGGCGGTCACCCATATCTCATTTTTTACCTTTTGCTGAAAGACCCTTAGACTACAAAAATAAACAAACATTCTTAAAAGTATGAGGTCAGCATTGTATTATGTACTATATAACGGTACAAGGTCTACAGAGGATACATGAAACAACTAATGGCCCCTATGAGGACTATGTTATAACTCCACTTTAAAGCAGATAATGGTGAAAGCTTCTCAGGAAATGTAACATTTTTCTGCCCTTATCCTGACAATTGAAAGCTTTTAGAGCCCTTATGGCCCCTCTGTACATTGTAGGAATCATTTGTTTTATGTGACACAGGCTTCTACCTCTGGGCACTTATGTAAAAAGTGTTCTGATGAGTGACTGTTCACTAAACAAATAAGGACCAAAGGCATATTAAGAAAGTTACTACATGTATGTGCACTTTTGCCTAGAAGACATGAGTGGCTGTGCACTAGATGTGCATCCTGGGCAGTGACAGTGCAGCGTACTCAAGTTGTGTTTAATAGTGTTTCTGGGTGTAGTAGTGCAATAGACACTAACCTGAGACGGCTGACTCTCTGCATAGGCAGGTGATGGTAGGAAAATGTTCGTGACGCCAGTGCCAATTAAACGGTGGCACGCCGTTTGCTGATAGCAGGAATAAATGAGGAACACCGTGATGTTAAAACAGAACTCCAACTTTAGTAATTTTCATAGAGACATTAACGGAAGCACAGTTCCTTTGCATACAGTTTATTTCTCAATATGGTCGATGCAGGCAATACAGATTAAGCAAGGTGACTTCAGAGTGTGACACACAGGACTTGCAGTACAGGAGCTTGCACTCTATTTCTGACTGATCCTGGGACATAGAAAATCTTCTCCAAGGCCCAATACCTTAACTCTGGCTTATATCCTTGGTTTTAGCTTTATAAAGTACCTCCTCTGTTATCTTGAGTACCTCTTGCTTCTCTGCGCTTTGCATCTGTCTCCCTCTCAGCTTCCTCAGGCTCTAGAAACTTCTGAGCTCTAAACTAGACTGACTTTTGCTTCCCTGTCTGGGCCTTATATAAACTAGGGCTCTCTAGCTCCCTCTAGTGACTAGAAGCTGGAATGACACCCCTAGCAGGCCTGTACATGCAAGTGTCACAGTAACAGGGAAATACATAACATTACATTACATGACAATTTATAAAGATGACATATACCAACTTCCCCATAAATAAGGGGGGACGACAGCACAACAAGTGACCCTTTTGTAGTGACGGGCATTACAGTCCCCGTACACTACAACAGTGCCAGGTGTTTGTGGAACCATTGGTGTCACAGTGATCCTAAGGTGGCCAGCAGGATGGCTCAGTGATTGGAATAGATGTACAATGCTGTAGAATATGTAGGCACTATATAAGTCAAAGGGGTTTTTCGAGATTTTTATACTGATAACCTGTCCTCAGGACAGGTCATCAGTATCTGATCGGTGGGGTTCTGACATCCACGACCCCGCTGATCAGATGTTTGAGAAGGCATCGGCACTCAAAACAGCTGATTGGCGAGGGGACCCCTAACGATCACATAGTGATGACCTATCCAGAGGATAGGTATCAGTATAAAAAAAATCTCTGGTTCCCATTCCTTCCCTTCACTCATATCTCCTCCCATTGATTGTTTAAAGGGAATCTGTCCTCTCCGGTAAGCCGTATAAAATGCCATAATACATGTACAGCATACCTGCTGCAGACTGGCGATCAGTAATTTGTATGTTGAGCTGAACTGTCTGCATAGTTATCCTGTCCGAAAGATGGCCGCTAATGGACGGTCATGTGACCAGACACATCACTCAGCTGCCTCCATTCAGACACGCTGCACCTGAACAAAACTCCTAACAGTGCAAGGACACATGGCAAGTGCAGTGTATTAGAATGGAGGAGACATCTGCATGGAGTTTGTATGTACTCCCATTGTTTGTGTGGGTTTCCTCAGGGTACCCCGATTTCCTCCCGCACTCAAGACATACTGATAGGGACCTTAGATTGTGAGCCCCATTGGGGACAGTTGGATGCTAATATCTGTAAAGCACTGCAGAATATAGTAGCGCTATATAAGTGCATAAAATAAAGTGGAAGTGATTTGCCTGGTTACATGATCCTCCATCAGCAGCCATTTTATGGACAAGACCTCTGTGTGGACAGCACAAAATACTTGATAAACAAGGGGGCATACCTACCTGTCATAGAAAATGACACAACATGTAAAACAAAGGTTATATTAGTACTGGTCATATAATCATCTTAGGCCAGGTTCACATCAGCGTTATAGAATTCCGTTATAGATTCCGTTATAAGAGAGTTATAACAGAATATAACGGAATTCTAGGGCGGAATGCAAAATGGAAGCCTTTAGGAGTCATTCTGTTTTGCACCGTCCTAATACATGTCTATGGGGACACATAACGGTTCCGTTTGTTTCCGTTAGACATGACGGAAAAAATAGTCCTGTCAAACATCACCATAAATCCCTGCCAGACCAGAATTTCTATAAGGCCTAATATATCAATTTTGCCCTGAGTATTTCCTTTAGGCCTCTTTCACACGGGCGTCATGTTTTTGGCCAGAACAGAAGTTCGGGTTTGGGATCGGTGTTGTGTAGATTGTATTATTTTCCCTTTAACATGGTTATAAGGGAAAATAATAGCATTCTTAATACAGAATGCATAGTACAATAGGGCTGGAGGGGTTAAAAATAATTTAACTCACCTTAATCCACTTGCTGCGCGAGCAAGTGGATTAAGGTGAGTTAAATTTTTTTTTTTTTTTAACCCCTTCAGCCCTATTGTACTTAGCATTCTGTATTCAGAATGCTATTATTTTCCCTTATAACCATGTTAAAGGGAAAATAATAATGATCGGGTCTCCATCCCGATCGTCTCCTAGCAACCGTGCGTGAAAATCGCACCGCACTTGCTTGCGATTTTCACGCAGCCCCATTCACTTCTATGGGGCCTGCGTTGCGTGGAAAACGCACAAAGAGGAGCATGCTGCGATTTTCACACAAAGCACAAGTGATGCATGAAAATCACTGCTCATCTGCACAGCCCCATAGAAATGAATGGGTCCGGATTCAATGCGGGTGCAATGCGTTCACCTCACGCATTGCACCCGCGTGGAAATCTCGCCTGTATGAAAGGGGCCTTATAGTTGTGAAAATATATGTTCTTTAATGGGTTGTCCAGCTTTGGGCTTATTTTGTACCTGTTGAAAAACTCACACCTGCTAGTTACCACTCTGTTCTGGCTCCTTTCAGCAGTCTTTTGGTTCACACCCTCTAAACGTCTAGATGGTCATATGCACTGCTGCAGCTAATGACTGGCATTAGTGGTGACATTTCCCCAAGTGGCACGTGACCCAGGAGTGATGTGCTGCATGAGGTCATGCCACCACTGAAGCTAGTCATTGGCTGCAGCAGCACACATGACCATGTGTGAGTTTTACAACATACTGCAGTTTTTTTTTAGTTTTTTTTTTTTAATGAAGACCTGTCACTACAAAATGCAATGCAATCTGAAAGCATCATGTTATAGAGCAAGAGGAGCTGAGCAGATTGATATATAGTTTTGTGGGAAATATTTACATCTACATCTGCAGCCCTGTGAACAGCTATTGGTACAGGAGTAATCAGTTGTATTGCATTTTGTGGTGACACGTCCTCTTTAAATTCCCCAAACCTAGACAACCCCTTCATTTAGGTTAAAGTGACTTTAAACAAGTTTAAAGTAAATCTAAAATGTTATTGAAATTCAGTAGCCTATACCTGAGCTATATAAACTTGAATACAAATAGCCTAAGCACAAATAGTATAAATCTATGTTGTTTTTTTGGCGCTTTCCAGGACAAATTAATGTAAGGTTCCAACATTGAAAGTTCACATACAAGTTTTATTTATATCATTATTAGAAATTATTACTTTCTGTATAATACCCAAATATGCTACATTTTTGGAAGAGGCAAAGCATAAAACATCCAGAATTACAATCTGAAGTGACATACTCCCACGTTAAAAACATGCAGCTTGTGTTCATCTAAGTTTACTGAGAAATTCTTGAACTTTTCATAGTCCCTCATAGTGTATGAATCCTGTTGTCCTGAGGCTGATATGTTATATAGCAGCATTCAGCCATATCTTACAGAATAAAATAGTCTGATCCAAGGTGACAACATACTGATGAGCTTCACGTTTGTGAACTTCAACCACAATGTATTTGACCGCACCAGAAACACATAATAGCCATACATTCTATACCATCGCCTATTCCAGTGATGGCTAGCCTCCCACACTCCAGTTGTGGTGAAACTACGACTCCCAGCATGCTCCATTCATTTCTATGGAGTTCTGAGAACAGCTAAGCAAGTGTGCATCTTGGGAGTTGTAGTTTTACCACAGCTGGAGGTTAGCCATCACAGATATATTCTATATACTTATCGATGCCGCTAGTGAAATTCGGAATTTATGAGACCCATGAGAGGCACATGCAGTTTAGCTATATCTTGTATTATGTTAACAACATGGAATCGTTTTCAAGAGTTGCAACCTGAAAAAGGCTTCATTTGAGAGTACTATATCTACAAGCCTACACCAGGGTTGTGCCTGTGTTTGGACAACCTCAGAAGGTTAACACACTACCATCTATTTTCATTGGGATATCTGCACCATGAAGTGCCTTGTCTTTTTCTTAAAACTGAATAGTAACCTTATCTTTTTAAGGTGCACCTGTCCACCAAAGAAATAAGCCCCCGGTGGGTATCAAAAGGACCAGCTATACAGGTCTTCACCCCTGAACTGGGTTTGAAGGGTTTTGGAAGGACATCAGTCCTCTTGCTCAATAAGATGTTGTGGTAGTGCACCAGAAAGAGACTTCTAACTGTAATCCGTACTGATGCCAACTAAAGAAACATGGCTGACAGACATATCTCTCCTACTTCTGTTGCACAGCCAACCATCCAAGACAAAAGAAGGACTTAAGCAACTCACGATCTCCAACTTAATGCTTTAAGGGCATTGTGTAGATGCCTCTAGTTGAAATATCTGACTGAAATGTTACAGGTGCAGTTTAAGGAACTTCTTGGTTTTCTATATCTCTTGACAAAATTATCACAACATATGGTCAGGAAAACAATGAAAATTCCAGCCACAGTTCCCTCCAAAAGCTGCACCAAATAGTGTCAGTCACATTACAGGACTTTCAGTGCCAGCAACAGTTCCCACTAAGTTGTTTAGTCTCCACTCAGGTTCACACGGGAACACTTATAGTCCTTGACAAAAAATAGTCAACCAACCCAAATGACCCACTGTGCAAGCTATGAGTTTAGTAGACGAGATTGAAAGCATCCATTCCCTGGTGATTCAGTAGACGCTGTCTCCACACTCCATATTTTACAATGAAACAAATCTGGTTAAACCTATTAGTATAATGTATAAGTTTGTTTTCCCATCTTCTGACTGGAATCTCTCTTATTATTATAGAACATAGTTTATTTTCTTTGCACCAGTACAATCTGTGATCTGCCTCTTCATTGGTTCTTCTGTATAGTCTGTTGGTGCACGTCTCATGTGACCTCTCTACTGCAGGTCTTCATATATACAACAGGAAGCAGAGACTGCACTCCAAGGATTCAGTGGTGTACTTCACATCGCCATATTTTAACTGAAAAACGTAGGGCACATTTCTGGTGTGTCAATGCCCTTCTCCAGTCTGTGTAGGAGAGGCAGGTGCAGAATTGAATCCTTGAAGTGTTGTCTCTGCTTCCTATTGTATCATCTATGATGAGCATCAAAATGATATGACTTCTACTAAATGAGTTGAGGCATCCCACAGGGCGGAATTTTCTTTTCTGGGGCCCCAAACAAACTTATATCTATAAAGCCCCACTTAGCAGTGCAGCCCTGGGCACTTTGCTAATGATCTACAACTGGGAAGGGCCCCCTGGACCCCTGCGCTGTTGAACTGGCTGCCCACGTGGTATGTCTGCCCCTTTAGTCGTTTTTTCTCAGCCATCCACTAGTAGCCAGCAGATGGCCCCCTGATCTCTAGGGTCTGAAACATTTGCTTGGTTTGTCTGGGCGTAGATTCTGCACCCGCAAAGGCAGTGGGAAAATGCATCGTACATTTCTGTCCAAGTCAGACATGTAATACAGCTACTCTTAAATTTAGCTCTGACCATATCAGTGTAATAAACATCTGTTACCATACATAGCTGTTAGTTTTTCCTTGGCCTTGCTTCTTTAAGACTATACATATTGGTAATTAGGAGCTGCTTCCACATAAACAGTCAATGCCAATAGTGCTTACTGTAATAGAAGTCAATATTTCACTCCACCCATAACTTGGCCTTCAATCACCAATATTTTTCCAGACAAAAGGTCGTCATTACTCTGCTCTATGGATTTACAGCTCACTTCACACTAGCTCATTATGTTTTTAGCCCCAGGATTTATTTATTTAGCTAGCTAGTATGTACATTACATACTTAATCATGTATAGAATTGTTATAAAGCCAACATTGTGAACACGTCACTTACTACAATCAAAATAAAAGAGAACATATGTTTCAATTAACTATCATGGCCAGTAATTTGGCAAGGCTTAGGCATTCTTGTTCCCCAATGTTAATGTGTGGTATGTTTAATATAAACTGCATATAAACATACAGGAGCCCCATGAAGAATGTGTAGCCTACAACTCCCCTTAACAAAATAAACGAGATCAAAGAGTTTCTTCTTACTGAGACCTTTATGGTGACCTTTCATGTAATGCCCTGATGAACAGAATATGAAATCCAGAATACTTTTAACGCATCTAGAGGGACAAACCGGATCCTGTCTCTATGTACTTTATATCATAAAACTCCATGATCGATATTCAGTAGTGTAGCATTGGAAAAAAAACTGTGGGGGATATTTATCAAACTGGTGTAAAGTAGAACTGCCTTAGCTGTCCATGACAACCAATCAGATTCCACCTTTTATTTTTCACAGCTCCTTTGGAAAATGAATTGTAGAATCTGATTGGTTGCTATGGGTAACTAGGCCAGTTCTACTTTACACTAGTGTGCTTACAGCGTGGTTTCAATTCAATACTGAGCTATTCTCACCTAGAGATATTGGGGAGATTTATAAGGAGTGGCGTTTCATATTTCAGTCTAAACCTATGTGCATTTAGAGTAAACACACACTGCTTAATAAATCTGGAGCTTCTTCAGCTGATCTAGTGACAGAAATTGAAATGTATGCTTTTAGGTACAGATCTGAATTATGCACTATATTTTGCCAATTTGTGTCATAACTAATTGTTATGTTGGACCAATGGTGGCCCCAATACATCCTGGTTAAAGAGGACCTTTCACCACTCCTGACATGTCTGGTTTAATAGCTTCATGCATTCCCCATGTAATACCAAATCTGGAGCATCTATTCTTATGTCTCTGTGTTGTGCCATTCCTTTATTATTTCTACTATAAGTTATGAATAAATTTCTAGCAGTCTGCAATAATGGTACAGAGGGTGGTAACCAGTTGGGGGGGTGTACCTGCACAGTCTGACAATGGCAGCACTGGTTGGATAGAGTGAGTCGGCAGGTACACAATCCTACTTGTCCCTTCTCTGCTTTCAGTTAAGAAGCAATTGCGTTGGGCTAAAGATCTCAGCGAGCAAAAAGAGAATTCCTGCTAGATATTTACTGCCTAAAACCTGCATCATATGTTGTATGTTAGGGGGCCATTCACACGTCCGTTGTTTCTTTCCTGATCTGTTTCGTTTTTGCGGAACAGATCTGGACCAGTTCTGTACCCATTCATTTTCAATGGGTCCTGAAAAAAATCGGACAGCTCAATGTCTGATTTTTTTTCAGGACCCATTGAAAATGAATGGGTACAGAACTGGTCCAGATCTGTTCCGCAAAAAACGGAACAGATCAGGAAAGAAACAACGGACGTGTGAATGGACCCTTATAGCGGGCATACTCTTGGACTTTACAGCCGTTAAATGGAAGGTTTCATTGTTACTGTGTTATCAATGGATTTTTCTTTCTTTGCTTTCAGTACCGATTGCAGTTGCTACTTTCACACTCGCGTTTTGGGCAGATCCGTCATGGATCTGCAAAAATGGATCCATTACAATAATACAATCGCATGCATCCGTCATGAACGGATCCGGTTGTATTATCTGTAACACAGCCAAGACGGATCCGTCATGAACTCCACTGAAAGTCAATGGAGGTTGGATCCGTTTTCTATTGTGCCAGATTATGTCAGAGAAAACGGATCTGTCCCCATTGACTTGCATTGCGTGCCAGGACGGATCCGTTTGGCTCCGCTTCGTCAGGCGGACAGCAATACGCTGCAAGCAGCGTTTTGGTGTCCGCCTCCAGAGTGGAATGGAGACGGAACGGAGGCAAACTGAGGCATTCTGAGCGGATCCTTATCCATTCAGAATGCATTGGGGTAAAACTGATCCGAAGGCCAAAACGCGAGTGTTAACGTAGCCTTAGAGAAAAACTATCCAACACGCAAATGTAAAAAGTAGCCTCAGACTGTTACACAATGAACATACAATACAATGTTACAATAGGAGGTCATTATAATTCATCACAAATGTTCACACAATGCCCCATATGTATCAAGCTCAGTTTGCAGTTTTTTACACATTTTTTGGTGGAAGTAATGGTGTATACTTTCTGCACATGATTTATTATTCGCTCCAAACATACTTTGACCTGTACTAGACCTGCAAATCAGCATTTCAATTGTGCAATCTCCTCCACAGTATGGGAAGGAGTGATCACTAATGCCATCGCTCATTCCCATACAGAATCATTATTTGCCGGGGGCAGAACGTGCTGGCAAACGACGATTTTTTAGCCTGCCTAAAAATTGCAATTGCCTGAGTAGTCGGCAGCACTTTTACACAGGCAGATTATCGCTAACGAGCGTTCCTACAAACGCTTGTTAGCGATGATCTGGCCGACTATCTCCAGGTCTAATAAAGCTCTTACTGTTTGCGCCACATGATTCACTTTGTAATTCAAGTAAGTATGGTGGACATGTTTAATATTTATCATGTAGAGAAAGTTATTACAAGGCACTTACTAATGCATTATTACTTATATTGCTTCCTTTGCTGGCTTGATTAATTTTTCCATCACATTATACACTGCTTGTTTCTATGGTTACAACCACCCTGCAATCCATCAGTGGTGGTCGTGCTTGCACACTATAGGAAAACGTGTCAGCCTCTCTGGTGGCCGGGACCATGGGAGTGCACAAAGCATAGTGCTTTATCCTATATTGTGCAAGCACGGCCACCGCTGATGGATTGTAGGGTGGTCTGTACCATGGAAACAAGCAGTGTATAATGTGATGGAAAAATGAATCCAGCCAGCAAAGGAGGCAATATGGACAATCACAATATATTAGTAAGTGCCTTGTATTAACTTTGTATACACAATAAATGCTATTCGATGAAGTGACACAACCCTTTTAAGGAAAGAGATATTTTCACCTTATGTATGCATTTAAATATGTATGCATTCCATCTGCATGCCACAAGCAGACTGCTATAAAATGTCAACCAAAAGCTAAACCAAAAGCACAGCAAATCTATAAACGATATACTAGAAAATCTAACAAGCAACATACAACAAAAATTACGGCAAAAATAAATAAATAAGAACCCCATATTGATACATGTGGGCCACTGTACTGTATAAACATAAATTAGGGGCTGCACAAAGTAATTAAACATCAGAGACAGGTTTCCAAATGTTGTAAATCAAAAAAATAACACTACACTTTCTACGCAACATCAGTCCGGTCCTCCTGCCGCTGCTTGATTACAGACTGCAGCGGTGACATGAAAGTATGTGACAAAAGTGGTATACTGCTGAGGACAGTGATTGGCTGCAGCGGTCATGTGCTCCATACCTGCACGTCGCCGCTGCGATCTATAAACAAGTAGCGACAGGAGGACCAGACCAGCAGCGCTGAGAACGGTGCCAGAAGAAGAGGTAAGTATAACATTTTTTTTTTTTTCCACCATTAGGAGACTTATCCAAGATTTTTTATGATCTTGGACAACCCCTCTAATAAGTTTCATTATGGTTGTGCAGTACACATCAACTAAAACAAGAAAGTGCATTTAAATTAAACTATGGCCAGAAAGAGGCACAATCTGTATTTTAGCAAAGATATCAGTAATAAAAAGAGAATTGTTTGATGATAAAGAAAAACTAAATCCTAATATCTATCAATTCATTCTATTGTTTGCCTTCAGCTATTCCAGACAAACCTGTGAAAGAAAGCCCCAAAATAGTTGGAAGTGCAAAAGACACAGTCAAGAAACTCTTGGCACATAAGAACAGCCTCAAGAGAAATGAAGAAAAAATGAATTTAATACCTGAACCAGTTATTACTCCATCACCAAAGACACGCTTGCAGCCATTTGACTATGTGGATGGAGTCTACATTGGTGAAACGAAAAATGAAGAAGATGGAAAAGAATTTGAAGAAGATGACCAGAATGAAGAAGAGGAAGAAGAGGATGAGGAGGACTATGACAATGGAATTGGACAAGAAAAGATACTGAGGGGTGACGTGTTTGGTATGTTTTATCTTTTTTATTATATCATATATCAAAAATTTGTGTAGAGCAAGAAGATGAAATACACTTTTATGGCTGCTATGCAAAGGCCAGTGATTGGCTGCAGCAGTCACGTGTGGTATACAGATACATCACTGCTGCAGCCAAAATGCACCAATATTGGTGAAATTATTTGCATAAACCAGGGTGACAAATAGATGTAAGTTAGACACAGCTGTCTAATGATATGCCATATTTATTATGCAGTATGAGCGACTGTGATAATTTTGCCTCATTTTCCCAAATGCCTGGTCTAAGTTTACACTGTCTAAATGTTAGACAGCATTTGTAAATGTGGGCCAAAAATTTGGCACAAATTATACCACAAAAGTGCCGCAGCTTCACTAGTGAATTTGGGCCATTGACTTCACAATCTGGAAAAAGATCTGATGGAATGTGTTATTTTAACTGCTTAAAATCACAAATGCAAGGAGAAGGTTCACACTAAAGTGCACAAGTGGGACCTGGCTAAGGGCCTTTCACATCACCGTTTTATGTTTCCGTTTGTTGCGGAGCTTCAAGATATACCATCAATATCTCCACTTAAATGCCCTTGTAGCTGAAGAAGCAGGTCAATATCCAAGAGACAATTTCCCCAGTAACTGGACGACACACAGTTTGGGAGTCAACTAACTTTACTAGGCATAGCACACATGGTTTCAAACCCCCAACAGCCTCATTTACATACAATACATAGATTACTATGGTACAAGGAAAGGTGGGGTCAAACAATAGCAAGGGCTGATGGGAGGTTGAGGGGGGACACTGCAGCTAGTTTAAACAGGTTTGGCAGTGTCCCTGGGTCCATCTGTTACACACTGCTCCCCCTTAACCACAAGCCAGCATACACAGTCTGATCCTCCAACGGATCTGCTTGGGGATGTCTGGGAAGTACTCACGAATAACTTTTCCCGTTCAGTTTGTCGCGATAACCCGTCAGCATTGCCATTCTGTTTTCCGGGGCGGTAGTGAATTGTAAAATCGTATGGTTGTAACGCCAAGCTCCAGCGCAACAACCGGGCATTGTCCCCTCCCACACGATTTAGCCATACTAACAGGTTGTGATCCGTGAGTAATGTGAACTGCTGTCCATGCAAGTAGGTTTGAAGCTTCTTTAGGGCCCACACCACAGCCAGGCATTCCTTCTCTATGGCGGCGTAGCTCACTTCCCTGGGTAGAAGCTTCCGACTCAAGTAAACTACGGGATGTTCACTGCCATCTTCTCCAACTTGGCTCAGTACCGCTCCCAATCCAAACATTGAAGCATCTGTGTGAACGAGTAATCTTTTAGATGGATTGGGAGCAGCGAGTACAGGACTATTAACAAGGGCCTGCTTGAGCTGTTGGAATCCCTGCTCACACTCTGGGGCCCAGACTACTTGGCGGGGACGGTTCTTTTTGGTGAGGTCAGTGAGGGGTTTGGCCAGGGTACTATAGTTTGGGACAAATTTTCGATAATAGCCCGCGGTCCCTAGGAAGGCTAACACCTGCATTTTGGTATGGGGGGTTGGCCACTGGGCTACTGCCTCTACTTTAGTGGGCTCAGGCTTTTGCTTCCCACAACCCACGCAGTGTCCTAGGTATGGTACCTCTGCCATCCCAATATGGCACTTGCTGGGCTTTATGGTTAGGCCAGCCTCTCTGATGCGGTCTATCACGGCACTTATGTGTCTCAGATGCTCTTCCCAAGTTTCACTATAAATAGCAATGTCATCCAAGTATGCACATGCATAATCTTGGAAGCCATCAAGCAGCAGGTCCACCATACGTTGGAACGTGGCTGGGGCATTTTTCATCCCAAATGGCATGACCTTAAATTGGTAGAGACCAAACGGGGTGACAAAGGCCGACTTGGGAATGACATCTGGCGCAAAGGGAATTTGCCAATAGCCCTTACATAAGTCGATGGTCGTGAGGTATTGACCTCTAGTCATCCTATCTAAGAGCTCGTCTATCCTGGGCATAGGGTATGCGTCAGAGACTGTTTTATCATTGAGTCTCCGGTAATCTACACAAAAGCAGGTTGTGCCATCCCGCTTTGGTACTAGAACTACCGGAGAGGCCCAAGGGCTATCTGATGCTTCTATGACCCCTAAGTGGAGCATTTCCTGAATTTCCTGTTTCATGTGCTCCCTGACAGCCTCAGGATTTCTGTAGGGCGTCTGTCTAAGGGGTTGTTGATCGGCCGTGTCTACCCTATGGGTAGCTAGTGTAGTGTGGCCAGGTGCGTTAGAGAATGTGGTGCCCTTTGTTGTCGCACCTGGATACGCTCTTGGGGACTTAGTCTCTCCCCTAGCTGAACTTTATCTAGGGTCCCTAGTTTATCATGCTCCCCTAGAAGATCCGGTAGGGGAAGATTCTCAAAGTCGTCAGAGGCGGGCACGCATATGGCGGCCACATCCTCTGTTCTCTCATAGTAGGGTTTGAGCATATTCACGTGAAGCATGCGTCTCCCCCCACTACCAGAGCACGGGCCGATCACGTAAGTGGTGTCGCACCTCTGCTCCACCACTTGGTATGGGCCCTGCGCTGAGTCAATTCCTCCAAGCGGTCACGGAGCTCCAGCACATAGGGTATGACAGGGGTACCATCCTCACCTACTGCTCCCTCCCAGTGTTCCTCGGATTAAATCTAGGGGACCTCTAACTCTCCATCCGAACAGTAGTTCGAACGGCGAAAACCCTGTCGATTCCTGCGGCACTTCCCTGTAAGCAAAAAGGAGGTGGGGTAGGAATTTTTCCCAGTCCCAACAGGTGTCAGTAAAGGTGCTAAGCATCTGTTTTAAGGTGCCATTAAATCTTTCACACAAGCCATTCGTCTGGGGGTGGTAAGGTGAACTAACGATGGATTTGATGCCGCACAGTTTTCACAGCTGTTGGGTAACTTCTGCAGTGAACTGAGTGCCCTGATCCGAGACTATCTCTCTGGGAAAACCCATCCGAGAGAAGACTCACATCAATGCCTCCACCACCGTCTCTGCCTGAATATTAGTTAAAATATACCTTTTGCCTGACGGGCTGGGTTTGGCCAACAGTCTTATAATATCTACCGCTACCCGTCCGATTGGTTCTTCGATGATGGGTAGAGGTTGCAACTTAGCTTTGCGGCGATCCCCTCTTTTACCTACTCGTTGGCATGTGTCGCATGTTTGACAGTACTGCCTAACATCTTTAGAGAAAAGTGTGGGTAAGCCTGTATCTGGTGTGGCTGACCCCTAAGTGTCCTGCCAAGGGGATATCATGCGTGATCTGTAATAACTCCGTCCTGTACTTCTGTGGGACTACTAGCTGTCGGGTGGGGATAGTTGGGGACCCTGCTGTGACCCTTTTAGAGTCCCGGTACAATAACCCCTGCTGCCAAAAATATCTCTCTCCTTCTATTCCGGTCTGGGCCTGGTTAACTTTATCCCTATAAACCTGCAACGTAGGGTCACTAAGGGTTTCCTGCCCAAATGCTGCGGGGGTATCCCAGGGGATAGGGTGAACGTTTTGGGGAAGGGTTCTTACCTGGATCTCAGAGTGTGTCGGGTTGTTCAGGGAGTGGGCCTGTGACCTGGTGGTAACAGGATAGGTCTCGTTGGTACCCTGGGAAGGTACAAAAGCGTAAGTCATCGGGCCAAGATCATTTCCCAGCAAAACATCAGCGGGTAGGTCTTTTATCAACCCAACATTAACCATTCCCGCCCCCACACCCCAATGTAGATGTACCCTGGCTGTGAGTAATTTGTGGATGGTCCCTCCCGCCACCTGTACAGCTACAGAACCCCCAATGCGGTTGTTCTCTGGAACCAGATGTCGTCGCACCAGGGTGAGGGTGGCACCAGAATCGCGCAGCCCCTGGGTCTCCTTGCCGTTGAGGATAACCATCTGCCTGTGATGCTGTCGATTATTAGTCTCCGCCTGTATTGGGTCTGCCTCGTGTAGGACACCCCAGTGTTCCTCTGGATCCTCTGCTCTGATGTTAAGCGGGACAGCCTCTGTATGGTAGTAGTGGGCGGCTGCCCGCGCTGGAGGAGGTGGACCTGGACGGATCCATGCAGCCTGGTTTTGGTTATAGGTACAGTCCCTTTGATAATGCCCAAACTTTTTGCAGGCATGGCACTGTATGGTGCTGCGATTAGGGTATCTGTTTGCTGGGATACTAGGCAGGAGCCCTGTGCGTTGTGGTGCTGGTGGCCCAGGGGGTATTGGTCTGGTATTGGTCTGCAGCTAGTTTAAACAGGTTTGGCAGTGTCCCTGGGTCCATCTGTTACACCGTTGTTCTGCTCTGTTAGAGGAGCAGAACAGCAAAATAATGGAAGCTGTATAGGACACATAAATGACCCGTATGGAGATGAACGGACTATATTGACTACAATGGTGTCTGTAGTTTCCGTTCGAAATCCTGTTTTTCTTGCCGTTGAAAAAAGTATTTTTGACCAAACAGACCTAACACAAATGTGAACTCAGCCTTAATGATTATTTTCATTTGTATAGCTGAAATATCCACAGCAGTATTCATATTCTACATACTATATCTGTCTTCCTGGAAGAGACCATATACTACAGGTATATGCCAGCAGTTTTCTACAGGAAGATCAGTCTTATTAACAGCAGAGAAACACTGCAAGCTCCAACCTACATTTTCTTTACATTCATAGCATGGCATTATTTGGCTTGGAATGCAGATTTCTCCAGGCTACATGGAAAAGGAATGTAGATGAATTACATTAAGAAGGAAGTGCACGATATTATCTCATCTCTCTCTTTGCTAGGAAACAGTTCAGATATCACAGTTTTTTTTTTTACACAAGTGTGGTTTATCTTTCATCTAATTCATAATGAAAACCAAAATGGTAGCATAACAGGAAAAAACAGGCAGTAACATATTGAAAGGGTACCTTTCATGTCAGAAAACATATGATAAGTCATTCTGACTGCTGTGTTGGGCTCAGCCTGCCTCTTCAAGGACAGCTCCACAACTCCAAATCCCAGTTTGTGCTACTCATTTCAGCAACTAGTGGGGACCTCAGTTTCCAGACTCGATCAAAAAAAGTTGTAATACAACTTATTAATGGAGTTTTCCAATCTTACACAGTATTACAATGCACTAAAATAAGTCATGACTTTCTTATCAGGAAGGGTCCATCTGCAGGGACGCCCACAATTTAGAGAATGAAGGACTACTACTCTTCACTTTCTTTTATCCATGTTCAGCATGTGTATTAATAGCTTAGCCCCATATAAGTGTATAGGACTGCACGGCAATGTCTAGTAAAAGCCTTAGAGGATTCAGCACTCTGACAAGCACAATGACCCTTTCTTTCTATGATCAGTCAGGTTCCAGAAGTCAATATGCCATCAATCACTATTGCGGAGAATATTGTTTTTCCCTGTGGAGAACGCCAAGTTTGTGTAGGCCTTTTTATTATCAAAAACACTCTGCCTTTGTGTTATATCCCAGGCCATGTTTCAAGGCCTGTTTAATGTCATTGTCCAATCTGGATATTTATGGCATATTATCAGGATATGCCATAAATGTCTGAAAGGTGCAGGTCCCACCTGGGAACTGCACCTATTTCAAGAACAAGGCCCTGCTGTGAATAAAAAGAACATTGTACATGTGCTGCGACCTCTCCATTCATGGCTATGGGACTTCTTAAAATAGCTCGGCTATTGTCCATTCACTGCTATGGGACTTCTGCTCTCCACTTATGGTGGGGACCGTTCTTATGATATGAGCCACATGGGACCTGCACCAATCAGACATTTATGCCATAAACATCCAGACTGGACAAAAGCCAGACACTGACTTAAAGGTGGGGCTAACTAGCCATAGACCCTACTGGGTAACTTCCCAGTGGGTCGATGCCCAGTGATCCACCCAAGCCCTCCTCATGGTCACTGTCCAGGTACATAACATTCTGATGCTCTCAGCATTACCTAATGCTAGGAATATCAGGTACTTATTAACCTGGCCAACAGTTTCTTGAAGATGTCGAGAGATAAGGTGAAGAGGGGAGGAGCGGACTACAATTTAGATGGGATTGGCTGGGCTCTGTTGTGAATAGGTACTGCCCCTTGGGATCTTTTTTGCTTATTTGCATACCAATATAAATATGGTTTTCAGAGGCAATAAAGATCTAAAAAGGAACACAAAAGTATGTCTGGGATAGGGTGTATGTGAGCTATAGTGCACCAGGAAACTTGTATTGGTGGTGACAGATTCCCTTTAAGGGGTAGCCATCCAACAGGTAGGACTAGACTGCCAGATTTGGCCTCCTAGATAAAAACTTATTTATATTAATTATCAACTATTAGCATACTCTTCATTTTGTGTGCCTGGTAGTTTAAGAGAACTAACTTTTTATTTACTGAAATACCTACTTTATAGGGTTTTATGTCTTATTGATGTATGATATCCATGGTCTTGGGACATATGGCAGCTATGGTTTTGCATATGTATGGGGTTTTCTTTATATAATTTTTTTTTATGTAATATGGGGCACGGTAAACATGCCGAGAGGTGGCCGGAATTAAACGGCATTATAGTAAATGGGGCCAGGCTTCCGGCGGCACGCGTGCACTAGTGGCAGCACGGGTCCGGCAGGCTGTTCACCTGCTGCAACAGCCTGCCGGAGAAGGCTGCTGCTAATGTGAAAGTAGCCTAAGACAGCTTCCGAGCTGTCTGACATTTCGACCATTTTCTACGCCTAAAACAGGCGTACAAAATGATGAATGAGACAGGCCTACCGGCCGGTACCCTTTCCCGCCGAGCCAAGCCCACAATTTTAAACCTGGTGTGAGCGGGGCAAAGTCGCAGATAGCGGCAGAACTAATAGATGAGCCGCCATCTGCGCCTGAAATACTGAATACTGCTCCTGATATGTCATATACGATCTCTGGGGGACACTCAAATCTGGTGATCACATGGCCACGAGATCAAATGGTAGCATTGCTGCTGCCTCAGAGAAGACAGATGTGGGTGTGGCTTACGTTTACAGCGCATGCTGCAAAATATTTTTATATATAATGATTATAGTACCTGATGTTCCTTAGCAGCACAGTCACATAATACATAAGTTCACTCTGCATAGAAGTATGAAATGAATGTATGTGTGTAAATGTATTCCTCACAGCTTGAATGAAATACCGGGATGATGAAGACCATCCTGGAAAAACTAATTAAAAAGCAGGGTCACTTTGAGATAAACTGTATATTGTTGGCAAGGTGAAATGAATATAACCGGCCTTGTGCTTATTTTTCTGTATTATTCTTAGGAACTTTTACTGCCGATCACTCTTGACTCGGGAGACAGGGTTTGTCCATGTGTGGGATTTTCATCAGATTTTATAAACAAAGTCAAAATGTTATAAAACTAACACACGGCATGAATAGAAATTAACAAAGTGCTTTCCTTCAACAGCATAAATTCTATCGGTTTCATCTAAGCTGTTGATCTCCCCATTGTGGAACATTTTTAGAATGGATATATACTAAATGACTTTTCCGCATGGGAAACATACTTTATTAATATCTTATGAGCTCATTATAGTCTTAAAGTATAAGAATTCTGGAATACTCGGCAAAATGGTTTCCATTAACTTAATAGGCACCACATGTACAATCCATAAGAAAGCCGATCATATTTTCTTCTGAACTGAGCAATAAGTTATGGTAAGAAATACAATCTCTGGAGCTATGTATACATTAATACCTGTTGTACCTATGTTTTTTAAATGACTAGGGAACAGCAATCTTCTAAATGCATATGGCTTATAAGGATTTATTTAAGAAACTGCCTAATGCAAGAGTCATACTCAGAGTCATATACAACGTATTACAGACCTCTCAGGAGTTGTCCAGGATTACAAAAAAAAATCTGATTTTTTCCCCCCAGAAATAGTGCCACCCTTGTGTGATATTGCAGCTGATCCCCATTCCAGTGAATGAGGCTGGCCTACAATACCAGACGCAACCAACAAACAAGTGTGGCACAGTTTCTTAAAGTTTCTTTGTCACCCAACTTTTTCATCTGTTCTTAAAATTAAGCTTTAGGCTAAAAGTGTTGATAAGTTGTACACACTTATCTTTACTTAAAATGAATAGAAGAGCAGTCCAAAAGTGCATACATTTAATTTTCATATAAAAGGATACCCGCAGTCCAAGATGTACATATGTTTTATGTAATCATTACTGGTTTGTAGCATTCACTTATGATCCCTGAGCCACTCTTTGGGAAACACTGTCCTACAGATCCAATATGGGAATCACCTTTTGATAGAGTTTGATGGAATGCACTCTAAACATAGTAATAGAGCAAGTCATTCAAGAGCATCTGTCACCCTGATCAACCCTATTAAAGCAGGCATACTGCCTGGAAGGGTTGGTCAGGACGACTAAAATGAGCTCTGTCCTTCTGCAATCTGTATTACCAATGCAGAGGAATTCTTATGTCTAGCTATATGCAAATGAGGTGCTTGGAGCACTACTTCAACTCCACATCTTTCCGCCCCCCCTCCTTATAGTGAGAATGACAGGGCCAGGCCTCAATGCTCTTATGCCTGGCCCTATCATCTCAACCATGTTTCGTTGCGATGAAGATCTCAGTGCACTTGTCCCAGCTTTGAAATCTTTATTACACTGCCACTTGCACACGTGCATCTTGGAGACCTTTCCTCACCCATGGCAAAGATTCAGTTTGCTTCCCTTTTCACTGTAACTAAGTAAACTAGCCAAGGCATAGGGGTTTGTCGGTGCCCCCTACAACCCATTAGGGGTACATGCCCCTTCCAGTTACGTCCCTTGGTTAATCATTTATTACAGATTTTATTCAAATGTACCCAAAACCTCTAAGGCCTCTTTCACACGGGCGTTGCGGGAAAATGTGCGGGTGCGTTGCGGGAACACCCGCGATTTTTCCGCGCGAGTGCAAAACATTGTAATGCGTTTTGCACTCGCGTGAGAAAAATCGCGCGTGTTTGGTACCCAAACCCGAACTTCTTCACAGAAGTTCGGGCTTGGGAGTGGTGTTCTGTAAATAGTATTATTTTCCCTTATAACATGGTTATAAGGGAAAATAATAGCATTCTGAATACAGAATGCTAAGTAAAACAGGGCTGGAGGGGTTAAAAAAAAATAAAAAATCATTTAACTCACCTTAATCCACTTGCTCGCGATGCCCGGCATCTCCGTCTGTCTCTTTTACTGTATAGGACCTGTGGTGAGCATTAACTATAGTTTAAGGACCTGGGATGACGTCACTCTGGTCATCACATGGTACGTCACATGATCTTTTACCATGGTGAATCATGTTCCATGTGATGACCGGAGTGACGTCATCCCAGGTCCTTAAACTATAGTTAATGCTCACCACAGGTCCTATACAGTAAAAGAGACAGACGGAGATGCCGGGCATCGCGAGCAAGTGGATTAAGGTGAGTTAAATGATTTATTTATTTTTTTAACCCCTCCAGCCCTGTTTTACTTAGCATTCTGTATTCAGAATGCTATTATTTTCCCTTATAACCATGTTATAAGGGAAAATAATAAGGTTCGGGTCTCCATCCCGATCGTCTCCTAGCAACCGTGCGTGAAAATCGCACCGCATCCGCACTTGCTTGCGAATGCTTGCGATTTTCACGCAACCCCATTCATTTCTATGGGGCCTGCGTTACGTGAAAAACGCACAAAGAGGAGCATGCTGCGATTTTCACGCAACGCAAAAGTGATGCGTGAAAATCACCGCTCGTGTGCACAGCCCCATAGAAATGAATGGGTCGGTATTCAGTGCGGGTGCAATGCGTTCAACTCCCGCATCGCATCCGCGCGGAATACTCGCTCGTGTGAAAGGGGCCTAACTCTGTTCACACACCTTGGCTTTAAATGGCATTGTCCAACTTACATTTAAAGGGGATGACCACTTTTTGCTTACTGCTAACCAATGTGAGATGATTACATGCCACTTACTACTATAGTTTTTGTTAAAATTCTGCACCATTTCCTATATTTCATAAGGTATGAAATGCTCCTTTGTTTACAAAGTCTTTTGTGATGTCTGCACAGAGGTCCTGTCCATAACCACCTCAGCCCCCATAGCTTAAACACCCTTAATGACCAGGCCACTTTTTACACTTCTGACCTACACTACTTTAACCGTTTATTGCTCGGTCATGCAACTTACCACCCAAATGAATTTTACCTCCTTTTCTTCTCACTAATAGAGCTTTCATTTGGTGGTATTTCATTGCTGCTGACATTTTTACTTTTTTTGTTATTAATCAAAATTTAACGATTTTTTTGCAAAAAAATGACATCTATATATAAATTTTTCTCTAAATTTATTGTTCTACATGTCTTTGATAAAAAAAATGGTTTGGGTAAAAGTTATAGCGTTTACAAACTATGGTACAAAAATGTGAATTTCCGCTTTTTGAAGCAGCTCTGACTTTCTGAGCACCTGTCAGGTTCTACAATGGCCAGACAGTACAAACACCCCACAAATGACCCCATTTCGGAAAGTAGACACCCGAAGGTATTCGCTGATGGGCATAGTGAGTTCATAGAACTTTTTATTTTTTGTCACAAGTTAGTGGAAAATGATGATTTTATTTATTTATTTTTTCTTACAAAGTCTCATATTCCACTAACTTGTGACAAAAAATAAAAACTTCTATGAACTCACTATGCCCTTCAGCGAATACCTTGGGGTGTCTTCTTTCCAAAATGGGGTCACTTGTGGGGTAGTTATACTGCCCTGGCATTCTAGGGGCCCAAATGTGTGGTAAGTAGTTTGAAATCAAAATGTGTAAAAAATGGCCGGTGAAATCCGAAAGGTGCTCTTTGGAATGTGGGCCCCTTTGCCCACCTAGGCTGCAAAAAAGTGTCACACATCTGGTATCTCCGTACTCAGGAGAAGTTGGGCAATGTGTTTTGGGGTGTCATTTTACATATACCCATGCTGGGTGAGATAAATATCTTGGTCAAATGCCAACTTTGTATAAAAAAATGGGAAAAGTTGTCTTTTGCCAAGATATTCCTTCACCCAGCATGGGTATATGTAAAAAGACACCCCAAAACACATTGCCCAACTTCTCCTGAGTACGGAGATACCACATGTGTGACACTTTTTTGCAGCCTAGGTGGGCAAAGGGGCCCACATTCCAAAGAGCACCTTTCGGATTTCACCGGCCATTTTTTACAGATTTTGATTTCAAACCACTTCTCACGCATTCGGCCCCTAAAATGCCAGGGCAGTATAACTACCCCACAAGTGACCCCATTTTGGAAAGAAGACACCCCAAGGTATTTCGTGATGGGCATAGTGAGTTCATGGAAGTTTTTATTTTTTGTCACAAGTTAGTGGAATATGAGACTTTGTAAGAAAAAAAAAGAAAAGAAAAATCATAATTTTCCGCTAACTAATTTTCCGTGACAAAAAAAAAAAAAATTCTAGGAACTCACCATGCCCCTCAAGGAATACCTTGGGGTGTCTTCTTTCCAAAATGGGGTCACTTGTGGGGTAGTTATACTGCCCTGGCATTCTAGGGGCCCTAATGTGTGGTAAGTAGGTAAATGACCTGTGAAATCCGAAAGGTGCTCTTTGGAATGTGTCACACATCTGGTATCCCCGTACTCAGGAGAAGTTGGGCAATGTGTTTTGGGGTGTCTTTTTACATATACCCATGCTGGGTGAGAGAAATATCTTGGCAAAAGACAACTTTTCCCATTTTTTATACAAAGTTGGAATTTGACCAAGATATTTATCTCACCCAGCATGGGTATATGTAAAATGACACCCCAAAACACATTGCCCAACTTCTCCTGAGTACGGCGATACCAGATGTGTGACACTTTTTTGCAGCCTAGATGCGCAAAGGGGCCCACATTCCTTTTATGAGGGCATTTTTAGACATTTGGATCCCAGACTTCTTCTCATGCTTTAGTGCCCCTAAAATGCCAGGGCAGTATAAATACCCCACATGTGACCCCATTTTGGAAAGAAGACACCCCAAGGTATTCAATGAGGGGCATGGCGAGTTCATCGAAAAAAAAAAATTTTGGCACAAGTTAGCGGAAATTGATTTATTTATTTTTTTCTCACAAAGTCTCCCTTTCCGCTAACTTGGGACAAAAATTTCAATCTTTCATGGACTCAATATTCCCCTCAGCGAATACCTTGGGGTGTCTTCTTTCCGAAATGGGGTCACATGTGGGGTATTTATACTGCCCTGGCATTCTAGGGGCCCTAAAGCGTGAGAAGAAGTCTGGAATATAAATGTCTAAAAAATTTTACGGATTTGGATTCCGTGAGGGGTATGGTGAGTTCATGTGAGATTTTATTTTTTGACACAAGTTAGTGGAATATGAGACTTTGTAAGAAAAAAAAAAAATCTCCGCTAACTTGGGCCAAAAAAATGTCTGAATGGAGCCTTACAGGGGGGTTATCAATGACAGGGGGGTGATCAATGACAGGGGGTGATCAATGACAGGGGGGTGATCAGGGAGTCTATATGGGGTGATCACCCCCCTGTCATTGATCACCCCCCTGTAAGGCTCCATTCAGACGTCTATGTGTTTTGCGGATCCGATCCATGTATCCGTGGATCCGTAAAAAACATACGGACATCTGAATGCAGCCTTACAGGGGGGTGATCAATGACAGGGGGGGTGATCAATGACAGGGAGGTGATCAGGGAGTCTATATGGGGTGATCACCCCCTGTCATTGATCACCCCCCTGTAAGACTCCATTCAGACGTCCGTATGTGTTTTGCGGATCCGATCCATGTATCCGTGGATCCGTAAAAATCATACAGACGTCTGAATGGAGCCTGACAGGGGGGTGATCAGGGAGTGTATATGAGGTGATCACCCCCCTGTCATTGATCACCCCCCTATAAGGCTCCATTCAGATGTCCGTATGTGTTTTGCGGATCCGATCCATGTATCCGTGGATCCGTAAAAAACATACGGACGTCTGAATGCAGCCTTACAGGGGGGTGATCAATGACAGGGGGGTGAGCAATGACAGGGGGGTGATCAATGACAGGGGGGTGATCAGGGAGTCTATATGGGGTGATCAGGGGTGATCAGTGGTTCATAAGGGGTTAATAAGTGACAGGGGTGGGTGTAGTGTAGTGGTGTTTGGTGCTACTTTACTGAGCTACCTGTATCCTCTGGTGGTCGATCCAAACAAAAGGGACCACCAGAGGACCAGGTAGCAGGTATATTAGACGCTGTTATCAAAACAGCGTCTAATATACCTGTTAGGGGTTAAAAAAATCGCATCTCCAGCCTGCCAGCGAACGATCGCCGCTGGCAGGCTGGAGATCCACTCTCTTACCTTCCGATCCTGTGAACGCCTTCCTGTGTGCGCGCGTTTACAGGAAATCTCGGCTCACGCGAGATGACGCGTATATGAGTCGCTGAGCGCAGGGCTGCCGCTTCCGGACCGAAATCCTGCGTTAGGCGGTCCGGAGGCGGATAAGATGGCTGCTGATGGAGGATCATGTGACCAGGCAAATCACCCCCATGCGATCTCTCCTCAATTTACAGATGGCAGGTGGAGTGTGTTTGAATGGAGGAGGCATCGCATGGAGGTGATTTTCCTGGTCACATGACCCTCCAGCAGCAGCCATTTTATGGACAGGACCTCTGTGTGGACAGCAGAAAATGCTTTGCAAACAAGGGGGCTTACCTGATGAAATCTAGAAAATGGTGCAAAATTTTAACAAGGACTATATCAGTAAGTGGCATGTAATTATCTCATAAACACATTGGTCAACTATAAGCAGAAAGTCGCCAGCCCCTTTAAAGAAGAAAAACTCACTTCACTGATCCCCCACTGCTCCCGATCATCCTTGCTGAACTCTACTTCCTGCTTCCTCACCACACACAGGAAGTGACTGCTGAGCCAATCACTGGCCACAGCCAACGGCAGGACCAGGAAGGAGGAATTAGTAGAGACCTAGGAAGCATCGGAACAGGAATGTCAGGGAATCGGCGAGGTGAGTATCACTTTTTTTTTTTTTACACCATTCTATTTTTATTTAAAAAAAAATGTACTGACAGGACAACCCCATTCCAATGTTCCAATGCGGAACAGAAATAATTTAGATATCCTAGTACAGAAGTGAAATAGCCTTTCTATTAAGTGAAACACTGAATGTGTTTAATGAGAGATCCTATGATACAGAACTTAAGTAGCTCATGGCTTTACACCATCCAGTCTCACATTACACCGCTTCTCCTGGCAATAGTTCCATAAATGTTGAGTTCATTCAGCTGATGGATTGCTCAGATATCCAGACTACTAAACATTTTTGCTCATGTGTTAAAATAAATAGAAGACAGTATTATGTGATTGGTCTTTTGTTATCAGACCATCTAAGGAGAAAGTCTGTGCATGGAAATTTAATACAGATTTGTTGGAAGGAAGAACTTGCTTTATCCCGGATTTTGCTTCAGATGACTGTGCCTGTGTGGTCTAGGTGTAAATGTTTCCAAGCATAAACCTACATGTTTATTTTAATTAACGTAACTGGAGATCTTCTTAGGTAAACTCACTGAAAAATCTCTGTCAAACAAGAAAAGTTTATGAATGAGCATTCGTTACCTACACCACCTCATGGCAACTGGACTATGGAGATTTTAATGTAGGGTTTCTATATTTTATTATTGTGTTCTGTAACTGGACCTAATACTCAAATGAATTCAGTACAGAGCTGCAGCATCATTTTCTTGCAGTAAAAGGCTTATATACCCCCTAGTCTGTTTCACTACTTTGACACTGTGTACTATGCACCAGAGAACATACGCAATAACTAGAGATGATTTCAAAAATTTGATCGGTTCACAGAATTTTTCTGAAAAATTTGCTTAGATCCAAATCTATTTGCGGCGAATCGCATTAAAAAACACCTATTTCCTGGCTACAGAGAGCCTTTATATGGTTGTAGAACATTGTGCCTTGCAGTAACACGCATAGGGAGTCTGCTTTGGTAGTGAAATAATACTGTGAGTTAGTATGACATGCAGATGACAGGTGTCGCTCTTAGAATTACTGCACACTTCACTTATTTGGGCAGTCACGGGGCAAAAACTGACCAAACAACTCGAGATTGAACTCAGCCTTACAGGTAGATGTTAGCGCCAAAAAGAAGCGCACTCCTTTTACATCGTCGTCAGCTGATTCCACATAGATGTCTACAGAACCTGTTCTATTAAATGCTTAAACAAATAGAGCCCCCCGACAGAGTGGAGAGGGTGTCAGCAGTAAGTTTGTGTTTACATCACAGATTATTTTTTTTTGCCCTTCCTCTGACCTGTCAGAACAATAACCCACAAAAACCGGATCCTGTGTGGAGCATACGCCTTCACTCGGTCAGCATTTGTTCAATAATCCATCAGTATTGCTAATGCCAAAAAAAGAAAAACAGGAGTGGATAGATGACACGTGAATGGAATATTTGCATGTCTTCTGTGTTTTGTACCCACTCCTGCTTTTGGATACCAAATCATAAGCCAATTCTGATAAGACCATACAGGACTTAAAGCTGCTACACAGACAGGATCCGTTGTGCGTGTCCTTTTTCCTTCCTTCCTTCTGTCAGATCAGAAGAAAGGTCAAATAAATCATGATGTCAGCCAGGCTGAAAGCTAAAATAGTGGCCCAGTCATGAAGTGGAAAGGGTGGGAACAGCATGAGAAGTCCACAGAGTGGACCTATGACATAGTAGTGAGGTGGAAGCAGCATGAGGAGGCCACAGAGTGGCAAGGTGACATAGTGTGGAGATGGCAGAAGCACGAGGAGACCACAGAGTGGCAAGGTGACATAATGTGGAGATGGCAGCAGCAGGATACCACATAGTGGCAAGGTGACATAGTGTGGAGTTGGCAGCAGCATGAGGACACTACAGAGTGGCAAGGTGACATAATGTGAAGATGGCAGCAGCAGGATACCACATAGTGGCAAGGTGACATAGTGTGGAGTTGGCAGCAGCAGCAGGATACCACAGAGTGGCAAGGTGACAAAGTTTGGAGATGGCAATAGCAGCAGCATCAGGAGGATACCACAGAGTGGCAAGGTAACATAGTGTGGAATTGGCAGCAGCAGCATCAGGAGACCACAGAGTGACAAGGTGACGGTTTGGAGATGGCAAAGTGAACCGGTAAGGTAACAAAGTGGGGCGGTGGGTGGCAATACCAGTACCCGCTGACGAAGGTGGGTGAAATAAGGAGCACTTGGCATCAGATGTATGGCATCAGGCGGGTTGCAGCATCAGAGTAGTAGCTGAGTCAGGTAGCCAGAAGAAACCGGTCTCTTTTCTCAAAGTGTTGGTGTGGCACCATGGATGATCTAGTCTGATGCATCAGGAATTGGTGATTGGAAATCCTAGCTGACCCATGCCTGATTCATCTTGACAAAGGTCAGTCTCTCCACATTTTGGGTGGATAGGCGAGTTCTCCTTGGGGTAACTATGGCTCCGCTACACTAAAAACCTGCTCTGATGCCACACTACTGGCCGGACAGGACAGCTTTTCCAGGGCAAACTCTGCTAGTTGCGGCCACAAATACAGTTTGGCTACCCAGTAGTCCAGCGGATCTTCAATGTTGGGTGGCAGGGTGCTGTCCAAGTATGCCACCTCCTGCTGGTTCAGGTCCTGCTCCAGGTCTACCTGCTGCTGCTGGTGAGTAGTTTCTTCACTATGCGGGTGAAGAAAGCTACTCATCAGCGACTGTAGACTCAGGGTGCTGCTGATGAAGCTAGTACTGCTCCTGCCACCACACTCCTCCACAGCAGCCATGGCAGTGGAACGCGAGTGCAGAGGGCCCCCCTGGTCAGACCTGCGAGAGGATGGACGATGGCGCAGATAGGCAGCGGCCAACTGACTACATAGGATGTCTCTGTAGTAGTTCAGTTTGTCCTCCCTCTCGGTGGGTGTAAAAAAGGCACCCATTCTGGACCGGTAGCGAGGGTCCAACAATATGGAGAGCCAGAAGTCATCCCTCTGCCGAATAGTGACAATTCGGCTGTCACTACGCAAGCAAGTGAGCATGCATCGTGCCATTTGTTCAAGTGACTCGGGGGGACTCCCTGCCTCCATCTCCACTGCATACTTCCACGGTGTGTCCGGGTCCTCTGTCTTGTTTTCCTAATCACCCTGTAGCTCCTCTGGCTGTTCCTGCTCCTCCTCTCCTGTCAGCTGAGTAGAAAAACCACCCATTTGGCTACACATTGCCTGTGCTCCAATGTCCTCCTCCTCCAGTTCAGCCCCCACAGGGCTCATGTGGCCGTGAGATTGAGGCGCCACGTCTCCTGTCCCCTGACCAGCCATTGTTACCAGCATCTGTTCCAGGACATGAAGCAGTGGAATGACGTCGTTCATTCCGTAGTCCTGGCGACTGACAAATAACATGGCCTTCTCAAAAGGCCTGAGCAAACGGCAGGTGTCACGCATGAGCTGCCACTGGCTGACATCGAAGTTACACAGTGGAGTACTCCTATCCGTTTGAATAATCAAGAAATCATTTATGGCCTTTCTCTGTTCGTATAGTCGGTCCAACATATGGAGGGTGGAATTCCAACAGGTGGAAACGTCACATTTCAGCCTATGTTGGGGGATGCCGCTCTGCCGCTGCAGCTCAAGGAGGTTGTGTTTTGCGGTGTACAAGTTTCCTGCCCATTTTTAGGATATCTTGCAGATGGGTGGAAGACTTCAGGAACCGCTTGACAACCAGATTGAGGATGAGGAGGCAGAGGTGGACATTTTCGCAGGAACAAGGGCGTGACCATGTGGAGGCGGAAGTGGCGTGACCTGGCCAAGTTTCTGGTGTGGCTGTGCAGGAACCACATTCACCCATAAAATTGTGATTCGTTACCACGAAGCGTGAGGAAATTTGCATTCATTGCGAATCGAGTTTTTACTGAAATTCAGAATGAATTCCACTTTGTCAGCTTCGATTCGCTTATCTCTAACGATAACCAAGTCACAATTAGTAAAATCAATTCCAGTAAACAGCTGCATAGTTCTAAAGTATGTAATAAAGCACTAGATTAAAGAGATTTGTCCCAAACCACCCAAGACCAACAATATTTGCCTGTTTTTAAGACTCTGATAAGACAATGTAATGTACTCTGTGTAGTATTAAAGAAACACTAAACACAGGAATGCACAAAAAATAATTAAAATATATATCCCAATATTTTCCCCCTTCAAATCTTGTAATTGCATCCCATGGAACTCAGCATGTTCCCCTCTTCCTCACTGTGTTTAGCTGTAAGACAACTGGCTGCATCAGAAACTTCCCCCTTCTGCTCTGTAGGGAAAAAAGATTGTCAAGCCCCACCCTCTTTGCTAAGCCCTAGCCACCAAAGATGAAACAGATCACCAAGAGATAATTCTCTGCGTTCCCTGCATGATTTGTACAAGACTCTTTGTTACAGGATCCTGCAGAAAATGTTTCATCTTGGGGACAAGATTATCTCCTGTTTATCATTTATCTATAGGTTAAATATTCCTTAAATCATTTCATAAGAGGGTTTACAGTTCCAATAAATCAGAAGCTTGTTTGTAGGAATGATACCTTATTAATGTATTGGAGAGAATTTGGTTGAAAACAAGAATCTATCATGTAAATAATCAATACATTATTTTTGACATTTAAAGGGGTTTTCCAAGTGTTGTTATACTGGTGACCTACCTTCAGGATAAGCCATCATTATGTGATTGGTGGGGGTCCGACTCCTAGGACCCCTGTCGATCAGCTGTTTGAAGAAGCCACAGTGCTCCAGTGAGTGCCACAGCCTCCTCGAAGCTTACCATTGGATAGCGGTTGTGCCTTGTATCCCAGCTCAGCCCCATTCATTTGAATGGAATTAAGGTGCGACTAGACCATGTGAATGGACTACGAAAAGAAGGCAGCACTCTGCCCTCTTCAAACAGCTGATCAGCTGAAGGCATCCTGTGTGGGTGAGGTAGTCGGGACTCTCCAAAATCATATGTGATATGAGATATATCACAGAACTCAGCTCTTCTCCTTTTATCATACCCTGCTCCCAGATAGGGCAGCAAAAATCAAGCTCACCTTAAGAAGAACATAGTTATACGCAGGGGCGTCGTTAGGTCAAAACATTCGTCGCTTGAGCCCTGGATGTTTTGTCCAGTGCCCCGAATGTTATGCTGGCCTGGTAGCATTTTTTTTTTTATTTGGCTATTCCAGGGCCCTTTTATATTAATTGGACCTGGGCAACCCACCACAGATCATCCCCCTACCCCTCTTGTACTTGTTCTGCTGATCCGCTAATTGCGGGCTGCGCGGGCATGAGTTCAGTCACTTCGGTGCGCAATCCTGTCCTGCGGCGCATGATCCTGTGAGACCCGCCGTGGGAGGTCACGGGTCTGGCGGGATCACGCGCCGCAGGACGGGATTGCGCACCAAAGTAACTGCAAGTAGCGGATCAGCAGAACAAGTACAAGGGGGGTGGGGGGATGATCTGTGGCATTGCTCAAGGTCCACTCCCATCAATATTAAAGGGCCCAAGCAAAGATTTCTGCAGTGGTGAGGAAATGAAACATAACAGATATTGGAAAGTTACCGAATGTATTATATAATGACTGCAGTCTGCAGTAATGCACTTCATTTGCGTAAACCAGAACACCCCTTTAAGCATGCCTTTAATGTGCAATTTCAACACAGTGGGCTTGTGCCCCGGATGTTTTCAGACCCTAGCAACGCCCCTGGTTATACGTGTACATTACTGACTATAAAATACTTCACTTAAACCTAAAATGTTGCTGTATTTGCTCAAGAATAAAGTTATCATAAATGATAACTTTGTGTGCCACAGTAACGGGGTGGCTCTAGGTGCATGTGTGCTCTTGGGTAACAGAGTTAGGGCTAATGCACATGACCATATGTATTTTGCGGTCCGAAAAAAACAGATCTGCAAAAAATACACATGACGTCATTGTGCATTCCGGATTCAGCTGGCCCCTAATAGAACTGTCCTATCCTTGTCCGTAATGTGGACAATAATAGGACATACGGACATACAGAAATGGAATGCAGACGGAGTAACTTCCGTTTTTATTGCGGACCATTTGAAATTAATGGTTCCGCATACGGTCCGCAAAAAAATCCGAACGGACACAGAAAGAAAATACGTTCATGTGCATGAGCCCTTAGGTTGAGTTCAGATCAGTTATTCGGTCAGTTTTTTCGATCAGTTATGAGCCAAAACCAGGTGCGAGCCAAAACCACAGAATAGGTACAAATCAAATCATTACACCTGATCTCTGTGAAGGCTTCACTACAGGTTTTGGCTCACAATAACTGATGGAAATAACTGACCAAATAACTGAAGTGTGAACTCAGCATTAGGCCTCATGCACACGGCCGTTGTTTTGGTCCGCATCCAAACAGCCGTTTTCACGGCTCGGACCCATTCACTTCAATGGGGCCGCAAAAGATGCGGACAGCTGTCCGCATTCGTTGCTTCGTTCCGCGGCCCTCGCAAAAAAAATATAACATGTCCTATTCTTGCCCGCGCTTTACGGACAAGAATAGGCATTTATATTAAAGGCTGTCCGTGCCGTTCCGCAGATTGCGGAACGTGCACGGACGCCATCCGTGTTTTGCGGATCCAGGGCAATCGTGTGCATGAGGCCTTACTCTAATCGCAGTGACTCCTTCAATCCTGCTCAGGATTGCCCGATGCTAAGTCTTTCCGTTCAGGTGGCTTGGTTTGGGAAAACGATGGTAGGCGTTTTATGGATATGTTTAACATTTTTTTTCTTTTAGCCTTACAGGTTAAAAGAGAGGAGCCTGCTTTTAGATCAAATGTTCTGAATCAGAAGGCCACTTCACTAAAATCAGAAGGTAATGTAACATATTTTCTGTTTGAAAGACAACTCCGTAGCTTATTATAAATTAAATCGGTTTTCCGAGCATTTAATATTGTTGGCCTATCCTCAGAATAGTTCATCAAAAGCTGATCAGCAGCAGTCCAATTCTGAGCAACCCTGACAATCAACTTTCAATAGGGCGTGGGGCCCTGAGAGGCACTGCGCCTTCTTCCTAGGCCAGTAACTTCATGTTCATCAGTCACGTAGCCTGGGCGCAACTTAGTCCCATTCAAGTGAATAGGCCTGGCTGCAATACCAAGCAGTACCACTATACGATGTACGGCGCTGTGATTGGAAAGCTGTGAGGAGGCCGCAGAGCTCACCAGCGCACTATGACCCCTTCAAACAGCTGATCGACGTGGGTGTCAGATGGTGGAACCCCACTGATCAGATATTAGTGATCTATCTTGAGGAGAGGTCATCAATATTAAACTCCCTGAAAACCCAATGTACAACAGTATACAATTAGCATCTATGCCCCCTCTTTAGTGGCTGCTCTGTGTGAGCTATTTGAAGCTCAGAAAAATGGAGCTCTATCCATTAGGCCTCATGCACACGGCCGTGCCGTTTTTTGCGGTCCGCAAACCGCGGATCCACAAAAAAAGGAAGCCGCTCGTGTTGCCTTTCGCAATTTGCGGAACGGAACGGGCGCCGGCAATATAAATGCCTATTCTTGTCCGCAAAGCGAGGACAAGAATAGGACAGGTTATATTTTTTTAGCGGGGCCGCGGAACGGAGCCACGTATGCGGACAGCACACGGAGTGCTGTCCGCATCTTTTGCGGCCCCATTGAAGTGAATGGGTCCGCATCCGAGCCGCGAATCCGGCGGCTCGGATGTGGACCCAAACAACGGTCGTGTGCATGAGGCCTTAGGCTCAATTCTCACATGTAAAAATCTGTGTCTTTGCTGCTAAAACAACCCCATTCAGATGATAGTCCTGTTTGACAGTCGTAAAGATGCTTGCAACAAATCTATAGTAAGTGAATATACCCCAATAAAGATACAGGGGCACATTTACTAAGCTCACCTTTTTGGGGGGTAATAAAAAAAAGGCTTATTGGCAAAGTCTGTCTTGAATTTATGCCTCATTTATCATCCCTTAATAAATCTGGATTTTCTATTTTGGTTTCAGTGGTCATTTCCTTGTAAGACAGATTCAAATTCACTAAACTGGTTTAAATGGTATGCGCGTGAAAATGTGGTGCAAGTGAGCTGAATTTTGGCGCAAGTCTCCATGAAAGTAGGCAAATTGTGGCACAACTCACTGATCAAAACACAGACCGAAAAGTACGCCAGCCCTGGGGTGGTATGGAATGCGTTAGCAGTGTTCCGGTAGCCTGTTCAGCATTCAGTGTTTTGTGTCCGGCAGGTTCTCCGCTTGTCAGGCGGATGGGAACGGAATGTCTGCTGAACCCCATTATACTTTAATGGGTCCAGCAGACATTCGGTTCGCATTTGGTAGCGCCAGATACGGTTCATTCTGGCAGGCTCTTCGCTGACGGAACAGCCTGCCGTAATGAAATACGCAGATGTGAAGCTAGCCTTAGACTGTTTTTACGGCAAAATCTGGAGCAAAATAAGGCGCACCTACATAATTAGGATGAAAATTTGGTGCAAAAGTTAGAAAACTTCTGAATTTGTCTTAAACCTCAAAATAGGCGCAACAGCACAAATGCCTCCAAAACAGGTGCAAAAACTGTTGTTAAATAAGACTTACAAAATAATACAGTCAGAAACAGGCTTTTTTAAACAGAAGGCGACACTTTAGAAAATGTGACCCACAGAATTTAGAACCTATTTAGAGTAACAAAATACAGTATTACAGGGTGGACATTCCCTGCAAAGTGGTAACAAAGGTGGATGATCCCTTTAATTAATCTCACATTGCAAACCTAAGGCTGTGTGCACCTATCTATAAAGTGGTGGTGATTTTAATAGAATAGCAAGTACAGCTGCCACCCGGCAATTAGCGTAATCCGCAGTTGGATCCCTCGGCCAAGCCGTATCGTAAACTGGCATTCTTACTCATGTTGAGCATGAAACCTATGGTCATTTGTATATCATTATGTGCTGTATAGGCTGAATGTATTAAATTGCCTTTTTAGTTATAGCTTTTTTAGAAACTTTACAGAAATGTAACATTTAGTCTCCATAATTGGATACATTATACTAAATATGATTATCCTTTTGATTTTTCCATATGTTTAGAGCTGTCTATAGACTGCAGCTTTGAGCGTGGAGCCTGTGATTGGAAACAGGAGACTGAAGATGACTTTGATTGGAAACATTCAAATCGCAGCCATGGTAAGGAATCTTTACTGGTGAATACCAGTGGTAATTAACGGGCAAGCATGCATGTGGCAGGTAACAACATATAGTGAGCATGTATGTGGCAGGTAACAACATATAGTGAGCATGTATGTGGCAGGTAACAACATATAGTGAGCATGTATGTGGCAGGTAACAACATATAGTGAGCATGCATGTGGCAGGTAACAACATATAGTGAGCATGCATGTGGCAGGTAACAACATATAGTGAGCATGCATGTGGCAGGTAACAACATATAGTGAGCATGCATGTGGCAGGTAACAACATATAGTGAGCATGCATGTGGCAGGTAACAACATATAGTGAGCATGCATGTGGCAAGTAACAACATATAGTGAGCATGCATGTGGCAGGTAACAACACATAGTGAGCATGTATGTGGCAGGTAACAACATATAGTGAGCATGCATGTGACAGGTAACAACATATAGTGAGCATGCATGTGGCGGGTAACAACATATAGTGAGCGTGTATGTGGCAGGTAACAACATATAGTGAGCGTGTATGTGGCAGGTAACAACATATAGTGAGCGTGTATGTGGCAGGTAACAACATATAGTGAGCATGTATGTGGCAGGTAACAACATATAGTGAGCATGCATGTGGCAGGTAACAACATATGGTGAGCATGCATGTGGCAGGTAACAACATATAGTGAGCATGCATGTGGCAGGTAACAACATATAGTGAGCATGCATGAGGCAGGTAACAACATATAGTGAGCATGCATGTGGCAGTTAACAATATATGGTGAGCATGCATGTGGCAGGTGACAACATATAGTGAGCATGCATGTGGCAGGTAACAACATATAGTGAGCATGCATGTGGCAGGTAACAACATATAGTGAGCATGCATGTGGCAGGTAACCACATATAGCGAGCATACATGTGGCAGGTAACAACATATAGTGAGCATGCATGTGGCAGGTAACATATAGTGAGCATGCATGTGGCAGGTAACCACATATAGCGAGCATGCATGTGGCAGGTAACAACATATGGTGAGCATTCATGTGGCAGATAACAACATATAGTAAGTATGCATGTGGCAGGTAACAATATATAGTAAGTATGCATGTGGCAGTAATGAGTATGTATGTGCATAGAGTAAGAACAAATGTGGCAGGTAAATAGCATATAGGTAGCATGCATGTGGCACATAACAGCAAATAGCGAGTATGTCTGTGGCAGGTAACAGCACAGCATGAGCACACATGTGGCAGGTAAATAGCCTATACCAGGGGTGCACAACGTTTCCTGGTTAGGGGCCACATTGCCAGACTGAACCAATGACGAGGGCCGAAACTAAAATTTAAAGGTGTATTAACAACTGAAATATTGTACTTATGGCATATTGAACACACATTATATACCATTAATGTCTAGTTACAATTCCAGGACGCCCATCTAATGGGAGAAATACATTAAAAATACATCTGAGCAGCAACAAGACATAGGCATACATGTCTGTTACTAGATGGTTGGGGGCCGCACAGAATGGTGTCAAGGGCCGCATGTGGCCCCCGGGCCGCAGGTTGTGCACCCCTGGCCTATACAATAGTGAATGGGGACATTTACTAAGCTCGCCCTTTTCTCCGTCATTTTCTGCCCTTTTTTCCCTATCATGCGCACGTAGGGTTTGATTTAGCACAGCTGTTATTTAATGAGCCGTATTTTGTCTGCAGCGCAGGTGTTGTACGCCTGATAGTACTATTGCACTTAAATGTAATAATGTGGCACATACTGCCAAGTGTCTGTGTGGTCCAGGGTGTTTTTGGCGCATCCATTAGCCATATAAAGGCAGCCTCTGTGTCGGACAAATATTTCATCCTGAATTTCCTGTAAGCTTTTTATCTGTAACAAATGCAATATGTCCTGGTTACTCACACAGCGCGCCGGGAGTACAGAAGAACAGCGCCGGCCACGCTGGTCACTGAGAAGGAAGAAAATATATTTCTTTATATATTAATATACAGTACAGACCAAAAGTTTGGACACGCCTTCTCATTCAAAGAGTTTTCTTTATTTTCATGACTATGAAGGCATCAAAACTATGAATTAACACATGTGGAATTATATACATAACAAACAAGTGTGAAACAACTGAAAATATGTCATATTCTAGGTTCTTCAAAGTAGCCACCTTTTGCTTTGATTACTGCTTTGCACACTCTTGGCATTCTCTTGATGAGCTTCAAGAGGTAGTCCCCTGACATGTTCTTCCAACAGTCTTGAAGGAGTTCCCAGAGATGCTTAGCACTTGTTGGCCCTTTTGCCTTCACTCTGCGGTCCAGCTCACCCCAAACCATCTCGATTGGGTTCAGGTCCGGTGACTGTGGAGGCCAGGTCATCTGGCGCAGCACCCCATCACTCTCCTTCATGGTCAAATAGCCCTTACTTTCAAAGTTTTCCCAATTTTTCGGCTGACTGACTGACCTTCATTTCTTAAAGTAATGATGGCCACTCGTTTTTCTTTACTTAGCTCTTTTTTCTTGCCATAATACAAATTCTAACAGTCTATTCAGTAGGACTATCAGCTGTGTATCCACCTGACTTCTCCTCAACGCAACTGATGGTCCCAACCCTATTTATAAGGCAAGAAATCCCACTTATTAAACCTGACAGGGCACACCTGTGAAGTGAAAACCCTTTCAGGGGACTACCTCTTGAAGCTCATCAAGAGAATGCCAAGAGTGTGCAAAGCAGTAATCAAAGCAAAAGGTGGCTACTTTGAAGAACCTAGAATATGACATATTTTCAGTTGTTTCACACTTGTTTGTTATGTATATAATTCCACATGTGTTAATTCATAGTTTTGATGCCTTCAGTGTGAATCTACAATTTTCATAGTCATGAAAATAAAGAAAACTCTTTGAATGAGAAGTTGTGTCCAAACTTTTGGTCTGTACTGTATATTTAATCTATAATAACTGTATTGCCCCACTGTATATGAGGGAGCAGTGAGGGCAGACCCCGCCAGTGTCCAGCCAGTCTCCCTATCTTAGGAAGAAGAATGTCCCTTAGCAGCAGCTCTGAAAAAGATCGCTGCCAAAGGACATTTCAGCCCTAGTTTTCTTCTATAAAGGTTTTCCCTAAATAAAGTATATTAGAGAAATTTTCCCTGTCCCTGTCCCTCCACACTTACCAAAAAAATATATATATGACAGTAAAACTTTAAGTTTATTAGACAAAAAGCTGTTTGGAAAAGGTCAAGGTCATTACATTGTAGAACACATCTGAAAAAGTGCAGCAAAAATCTCAATTGCGCCATAAAAACGTACATGTGTGAACAAAAAATACGCTATACCCCGAGAGTCGTAGTTTTAAGTCACTTTGTACGCTAAAAAAAGGACGAACAAATAGTCGCACATGTTACATGTGTCCTCAAAAAAGGCATACCTACTGTAAATGCACCTAAAGAATTTGTTGTAGAATCAGAAAATGGCGCAGGTCCCATGTTCATATGTGCCCACATTGCTGAGAATATATGTATATGCAATATGAGCCTCTAGGAGCAAGGGGGCGTTGCAAGTGTTCTCTCTGCACTTTGATAGGGCTGGGTGATATAACGTTTTCACTCAAGTGCAGAGGATGTGGCAGTTGCAGAGAAAACAAATCCTCTAGGTGCAATGGCAATGCCTCCGTTGCTCCTAGAAGCTCATTTACATATAGTAAAACATCATTTTTCTCAGCAGCGCAGGCACATATGAACATGCTTTCAGCTGCCAAGTGCACATACAATAGATAAGCCCGCCAAGTGCACATACAATAGATAAGCCAGGTTCATATGTAAAAATCTGCTGACAGATGCCATTTAACTATTGTTTATTACTTTTAGAAATTTTCCATTGGCATGTTTGTAAATGCCATTTCTATAATGACTATGATACAGAGATGAGTGGCTACAAAGGTACTACTATTCTCTTCCTGTAGCAGTACATATGATCACAGATCAGTTTTACAGTAAAGGTGGATTTAGACACCTAGATAATCAGGAACGATTATGCGTTTCCAAAAATCTGCCCGTGTAAAGGTGCAGCCAATCACCCGATGAACAAGAGAAACTCGTTCGTGCAGGCACCTAAATTATCGTTTCTGGGCAGCAGATCGTGCGGTCTAAACATCGATCCGCTGCCCATAAACAATACATCTATGGGGATAAGCAACAGCAGTAGTGATCACTCATCCTAATACTGTGGAGGTGATCGCTGCATGTAAATGCACCACTTAACAGCCGACTGTCGGGAAGGAGAGCTTCCCTCCCTCCCGACAATCTGCTGCTCATCGGCCCATCTAAATGCACCTTAAACGGCTATTCCCATCACAGACAAAGGGGGCATATCGCTGTCTCGGCTATTTCTGTCTGCCCCATAGAAAGGAATGGAACCAGGGGCCGCTTGTGCGTGGTGCGCTCCCATTCACTTCTATGTGAGCAGTGGGGAGCAGCGCTTGGTGGTGGACAGACCCCGGAAAATCCGGGGTCCTCCAGCCACAGCTCTCCCTGCTCCATTCTCGTTGTAGGTGCGGGTCCCAGAGGTGTTTTCTGTTTTTCAAGTTACACAAAGGAGATAAAATCAATTATAACCTGAGAGGGAACAAATGTTCCTACAAATGCTCTTGAGTCAGCTGACAGATGTGAAAACGCTCATTTGTCAAGCGATCACATCTTTCATACGGAACCTAAAAGCTTCATTTATGAGCAGCACATCGCCCTGTGTAAAGCAGGTGTGCTGCCAACAAGCATGAAAACTGTGCTAGGACGAATGATTGTAGTAATGATCATTCATTCCCATATACAGTCCTGATGAAAAGTTTAAGACCACTTGAAAAATGGCAAAAAATCTTATTTTACATTGTTGGATCTTAACAAGGTTCCAAGTAGAGCTTCAACATGCAAGAAGAAATGAGAGTGAGACAAAACATTTTTTGAGCATTCAATTAATTGAAAATAACGATTAAACTGAAACAGGCTGTTTTTCAGCTGATCCAAATTTTAGGACCACATGCCTTTAAAAGGCCAAATCTGTGCAAAGATGTGGATTCATTGTCATTTTCTGTCAGGTAGTCACACGTTGTGATGGCAAAGGCAAAAAAACTCTCCCTTTTTGAACGTGGTCGGGTTGTTGAACTGCATAAGCAGGGTCTCTCACAGCGCGCCATCGCTGCTGTGGCGGGACGCAGTAAGACAGTCATTTGGAATTTCTTAAATGATCCTGAGGGTTATGGAACAAAAAAGTCAAGTGGAAGACCCAAAAAAATTTCATCAGCACTGAGCCAGAGGATCCAATTTGCTGTCCGTCAAGACACTGGACGATCCTCGACCCAAATTAAGGGCCTTACTGGTGCTGACTGCAGCCCCATAACCACCAGACGGCATCTGAGACTGAAGGGCTTCAAAAACAAAAAACGTCTTCAAAGACCTCGTCTCCTTGAACGCCACAGAACTGCTCGTTTGGACTTTGCAAGAGAGCACCAAACATGGGACATTCAAAGGTGGAAGAAAGTTTTATTCTCTGATGATAAAAAATTTACCCTTGATGGTCCTGATGGTTTCCAACGTTACTGGCATGACAAGCAGATCCCACGTGAGATGTTTTCTACGCGCCACAGTGGAGGGGGTGGCGCCATAATGGTCTGTGGTGTTTTTTCCTTCAGTGGAACAATGGAGCTTCAGGAAGTGCAGGGGCGTCAAACGGCCACTGGCTATGTCCAGATGTTGCAGAGAGCATTCCTCATGACTGAGGGCCCTCGTCTGTGTGGTAATGACTGGGTTTTTCAACAGGACAACGCTACAGTACACAATGCCCGCAGGACAAGGGACTTCTTCCAGGAGAATAACATCACTCTTTTGGCCCATCCTGCGTGTTCCCCTGATCTAAATCCAATTGAGAACCTTTGGGGATGTATGGCAAGGAAAGTTTACAAAAATGGACAACAGTTCCAGACAGTAGATGGCCTTCGTGCAGCCGTCTTCACCACTTGGAGAAATGTTCCCACTCACCTCATGGAAACGCTTGCATCAAGCATGCCGAAACGAATTTTGGAAGTGATAAACAATAACGGCGGAGCTACTCATTACTGAGTTCATGTTTGGAAGTTGGATTTCTGTTTTGGGGGGGTTTAGTTTTTTTTGGGAGGTGTGGTCCTAAACTTTTGATCAGCTGAAAAACAGCCTGTTTCAGTTTATTCGTTGTTTTCATTAAATCGAATGCTCAAAAAATGTTTTGTCTCACTCCCATTTCTTCTTGTTGCATGTTGAAGCTCTACTTGGAACCTTGTTAAGATCCAGCCATGCTAAATATGATTTTTTGCCATTTTTCAAGTGGTCTTAAACTTTTGATCAGGACTGTATCACTGATCACATAAATGCATCTAACAAGTGGGCAACGGTGGGGAATGAACTTCTTCCTTATCAGTGCCTCTGTCTCCGCCTGTGAAAAAGGCCCTAACTGGATCGATATGGCAAGGAGGGGAAGGAGACCCAGACAGTAAGGTAAAACTGCTACTCCCTCCCAGGGCTAGTTTTAGACAAGATGTGGCCCTGGGCAAAATTAAAAGTGGCGCCCCAAATTCTGAAGTATTGTATCAATAGTCACATTTATTCACTTCCATACATTAAAACAAATATAGTGATGTAAAACATAGTTTTAATTATTTTAAACAATAACCTGAACTGTGACAAAGAACTTAAAGGGGTTTCACAAGTTTGGGGGAAGGGGATGGTTGCAACCCCCCTCCTGGGCAGACCTGCTAAGGGAAGCATACTCACCTGCTTAATGAGGCTGGCTCCTGGCTCTCACTGCTCTGCTTGGGTCCCTGGATGTCGCAACAAATCACTGAAATTAACAAATTGTATCAAAACGGACAGTTGCAATTTTACACACAAATCACTGGGAGCAACTTCCTAAAACGTAACTTTTACTCAACATATATTTAAAATACACCGTGCAGGTGGTCCAAACAGGACCTTGATACCTGTAGTAAAAAGAACTGTCTACACCAAGGACGGCTAGCACACAAAGGAGGTTGGTGTAGAGTCAGGGACACTAATTACATATATACTCAAACCATCCCTATACTCACCCTAAGCAATCACTGCTCAGCCCGGAGATACCCCTTGATGGTGGGGTACTCCGTCCACTTACCTCGGCTAGCCTGTCCTAAACCAGCCCTAATACTTAATCTGACACACCATATACAATGTCCCAACGCGTTTCCCCTTAAAAGTAGCGAAGGTTCATCAGGGGACCAACCGTATCAGTGTGGTAATAGGTATTAAAGAAACAATTGATAATACATATGCAAGACAAATAATAAATACTGGAGCACCCCAGACCAGCAGGATGTCTGTGATGAGGAAAACCTAATAATAAGGCCTCATGCACACGACCGTTCCGTTTTTTGCGGTCCGCAAACCGCGGATCCGCAAAAAACGGAAGCCACCCGTGTGCCTTCCGCAATTTACGGAACGGGCCGCATTGTAGAAATGCCTATTCTTGTCCGCAAAACGGAAAAGAATAGGACATGCTATATTTTTTTTTTTGCAGGGCCACGGAACGGAGCAACGGATGCGGACAGCACACGGAGTGCTGTCCGCATCTTTTGCGGCCCCATTGAAGTGAATGGGTCCGCACCCAAGCCGCAAAAAATGCGGCTCGGATGCGGACCAGAACAACGGTCATGTGCATGAGGCCTAAGGGAAGGCCTAAAGATTTTTTTGCACTTGTTATCACAAGAAAGACTACTCCAGGTAAATTCAGGCCTGATAAAGTAAACGATATCTTATATAGATATTAAAGCCAAGGAACTTATCTGGTAGAGTTCACGTGGATCTCATCCTCTCACATAACCAAGGTGCGCGGCTGGGGGGCTCCATGGGGCAAGAGAAACAGCTCCCTGGATGTCAACATCTATTTTGACGCGGCCTGCAGCCAGTCGTGTGCCTCAGTGATGACCTGCTCCCCACGCATATCGAGAAAAGTTCACGTGATGCAAGGGGAGAGGTCACCTCTGTGGCCTGCGATTGGCAACACACAACGTCAAAATGGATGATGACATCCAGGGACCCGAGCAGAGGCTGGGAGCCAGTGTCAGGAAGCAGGTAAGTGTGCTTCCCTTAGCAAGTTTGCCAAGGAGACTTGCTCAACCCCTTTAAATAATTAGAAAACACCAGAATAGTGCTCATACTAATACTGTTAACAGTGCTCTGTATATGGAGACAGCAGGGACATGTAGATTTGTTCTCTGCAGCCATGTGCCCAAGGCTCAACCCACCAGTCAGATATATGACATATTACATAGGGCTCATGCCTGTACTGCAGCATGCAAACAATGAGTCCACAATATATGGGCACCGTTACTGTGTGCTCCATATTACGGATGCGGGCCTATTCACTTGAATAGGTCCGCAATCTGCAAGAGGTATGGAGCGGAAGACCCCCTAAAGCACTACGGAGTGCTTCCGTGGGATGTTTTATTTTATTGCAGTGGGGACTAAATATTGCACGGACTCATTCAAGTTAATGGTTCGGCATCCACAAATGACGGCCACAGGATCTGTTTATTTTTTTTTCAGGATTCTGTTTTTTTTGGGACGGATCAGAAAAACAGAAAAGAAACAGCTTTGTGTCTGTTTTGCTGTGAATTGTATTGTTTCCTACTCTTATCTGAGATGCCTAAAGTTTTGCCTGTTCTCCTGCGACGCATGTAGGGACAAAATACATGTATGTTCTTGGCTCTAAGCTCCTGGGTGCTCACCTGTGGGGGGGGGGGGGTTCAGGAACCATACACAGATAATAAAAAAAACATTCTGGAGAGCGATTTATACTTGTGAATATAGCTAGCAGGAGACTCACCACGGTGAAGGTATTTTTCTCTGATCTCCATCGTTCTCCACCTTGACTTGAGTCCACTAGGTAAGTTCACAGGTTTGTCTTTAGTGGGTTTATTATAACACTCTGCAGTGAGTTTTTTACGTTTGTGTATGTTTTCTGATGTTCTTATGTAAGCTATACATATGTTCAGTACATGAGATGCAGAACTAAGCTTGGCTTGACAGAGGATAGCAGGAAGTCATTCACGTGCAGTGTCGAACTGGGTTACACTGGGCTCACCAGAGGAACTAAGTTTAGGGACCCACCTTTAAGCTGTACAAAAACAATGCATGTTCAGTTTTAGGCGTCATGTACATGAACATATTTTTATCCGTATCTAATATGTCATACAAAGAGAGGTCAGCCCTCAAGGTATTGACACAAAACAGGGACATCACTATCAAACCAGCCGACAAGGAAGGAGCTGTGGTTGTCATGGACACGGACAGATACGTAGGGGAGATACATAGGCAGTTGGGTGATGGAGAAGTGTATGAAAAATTGAAACAGAATCCCAAATGGGAGATTGCCAGGGTAGTAACTGACATTGTAGATACAGCACATGCACGTGGCATTATTGATTCAGATCTATGCCAGTTTCTCAAGGTACCTTTTCCCATCATCCCGCTGATCTATGTTCTCCCGAAGATACACAAGCGGTTGGTAGACCCCCCGGGCAGACCCATTGTGTCGGGCAGGGGGTCTATCTTCAGCAACATCGCTATATTTTTAGACAGACTGCTCCGTGTCCACGCAACCTCAGCTCCCTCCTATGTCAGGGACACGGGACACTTTTTAACCAAGTTGAGTGAAATCACTCTACCGGTCCACTTCTATTTGGTGAGTTTTGATGTGGTGTCCTTGTACACGTCTATTATGCATGACTATGGACTAAATGTCGTCGATGTGGCCCTGGCCGGCATGGGACTTACTCTTGATGTGCGCCGTTTTGTCCTCGACCTCCTAGAGTTGGTCCTCAAGAGGAATTATTTTCTCTTTGGCAACACCTTTTACCAACAGTCACGCGGTATGGCCATGGGGTCCAACGTGGCACCAACTTATGCCAATATTTTTATGGCGGAGGTCGAGGACAAATTGGTATACGCATCACAGTTCCAACAGTGGGTGCTGTGCTGGTGGCGCTACATCGACGACATTTTTATGATTTGGAGTGGTTCGATGGACTCCTTGAATGAGTTCCACCAACACCTTAATAGTGGTGTACCCGGGCTTCAATTCACTGTGACGGCCTCTTCTGAGGGGTTGCAGTTTCTTGACGTCAGGGTGTACCGTGAAGGAGGTGTTTTAAAAACTGACTTGTACAAAAAGCCTACAGATAGGAACAATCTCCTAAGATATGACAAAAATCATCCACGCCGCATGTTTGACTCCTTACCCTGGAGCCAGATGCTGCGTGTGAGACGAGTGGTGTCTGATGATGACAAATTTATGGATCGCATTGATGAGATGTGCAACAAGTTCTCTAATAGAAGATATCCAGGCAGGCTGCTAGATAGGACGAGGACCAGGATCTCCTCGGCTGACAGAGTGTCCACCTTTCAAGCTTCTCCTAGGAGAATGAATATGGGACGTATCCCGTTTGTATCCACCTATGGCAATAAAAGTGCTGATATAGCACAGATTTTGCGAAGGGAGTGGCACATTTTGCATAGGGGTCTCCCTACAATAAGTGAATTTGACAAACCGCCATTGATGGCATACAAACGGGGTACTAATCTGCATGACAAACTGATTAAGACTGAGATGTGTGATGTTAATAGAGGGGGCCAGACATATTTGAAGCCCAGAAAGACAGGGAATTTCTCTTGTTTGGGTTGCTTTAATTGTGGGAACATGTTGAAGGGCAATACTTTTGTTCACCCATACAGTGGCAAGAGATTCAATATTGCAGAATATTACACGTGCCGGTCTAGGTTTGTCATCTACATGATCGTTTGCCCCCTTAGTCTGATCTACGTGGGAGAGACGACCATGGAGATTAGGGAGCGTATCATCAAACACAAAAGCACTATAAGGAAAAAAATTATGGATAAGCCGCTGGCTAAACATTTTGTTGATTGTGGACACTTTGTCAGCCAACTGAGATTCCGGGTCATCGATTCTGTCCAGGTCCCTAAGAGCGGAGGTGATAGGGAGAGCGCATGTTGAGGAAAAAAGAGTTAAAATGGATTTTCACATTACAATCCCTACAACCCCAGGGACTTAACATTGAATTCAATGTTAACAGTGTAGATAGGTAGAATATTTTCATTTACTAATGTCCGATTTGATATATAATGTTTTTATATGATATTCTAAGATATATGTTTCACATTGTATTTTTGCACTTTGTGTAGCTGTCCCCTTGTGGTACAATTTTTTAGGTTCACTAGCTCCACAGTATATGCCGACACTCATTGCCTCATTCATTGCCCTCCTTTTTTTCCTAAGCCGAGGTTCAGTGACAATTAGATTGTCATTGATTTACCCATTTACTATTAGGTGGATCTGGGACCTTTTTAACGGTCATGTGACGATCACGTGGGCTGATGATGCGCTCTACATGTGATTTACTGTATGAGCGCTCATTGGTTGTGGGTGCTGTAGTCACAGAGTGAGGTGTGGCCGCATCGCGGATGCTTGTGACGGCGGCCCGCCCATATTGAAACGTGATGACGTCACTGACATGCGCAGTAGGTCTGTTGAGACGCCGACTTTGGGAATCGACATGACTGAGGTATGTGGATGAGTCTCAATGATGTGCAGGTACACGTAACTTTTATTATTTATCATTAGTCTGATTGGAGCTCAGACCATTTTAATTATAACACATGTGGTGATGAGATTGACCTTTTAGCTTATTGGCTACAATATGCCACATGGGTGGCCACTCTGTTGTATATATGACTGTTCACTCTTTTGTATCTGTATACTTGATAAAGGCTATTGCAAAGCCGAAACGTCGTATTCTTTTGTGTGTGCACTCTTGGTTCCAAATAAATAGTCACACTGGACATGCTGCTGTGAACCTTTTTACTTTTTACCAATGCAGGAAAGGGTTCTTCACAATTAGAGCAACTGAGCTATGGAGTGTACTATGTGATGGTAGATACTATCACAGCATTCAAAAAAGGCTATATTCTCATCTAATGACAAATGGCATTAACAGAGAAGAAGAATTCCGCAAAAAATAACTGATCTGGGAGAGGCTGAACTTGAAAAAATATATTTTTTCCAACTAAGTAAGGCAGCATTAAAGGGGTTATCCAGGAATTAATATCCTCTGGATCATTTATTAATATCAGATCGGCAGGGGTCAGACACCAGGGACCCCTACCGATCAGCCTTTAGAAGAGACCAGCACTCAGTGAACACCACGGTCTTTTCCTAGGCCATGTAACGTCACTGTACATCAGTCAAGTGGACTAGTTGCAGCTTAGCCCCATTCAAGTCAATGGGGCTGAGCTGCAATACTAAGCACAGCAGCTATACGAGGAGACCGCTGTACTCACCAGAGCTCCAGTGAGCACTGTAGCTTCCCGAAACAGCTGATTGGCAGGGGTGCCGGGACTTGGCCAACACTGATGTGACAATGGTGACCTATCCTGTGGATAAGCCATCAATATTATTTCCCAGATAACCCCTTTAAACATGCCATAAATGCCTAAGATTGAATACCATATTGTTAATTACAGCACCAAAGGGTTAAACAACATATCACTGCATGCATTAGGGGGTTGTGTGTCAACCAAATCTAATGTTCATTTAACACAATATTCAAACATAAATGACACCCCTAATGGAATTAACACTATTCATCTGTGTGTGTTTTGCATTAGTCCATTACTCAGCCAAAGGCTGTATGGGCATGCTGGGACTTGTGGTTTTGTAGCAGCTGGAGAGCCACAGGTTGGAGACCACTACACTACAGCATATTTAGCACACTCTCTTACTGGCCATTTAAAATAACCTTTTTTCCCCCATCAATTCTATTTGCAAATTATATAGTAAAATCATTTCCTTCTCTCAATCAGGTACTGGATTTTATCTGTCGGTTCCTGCTACTGTTGGTCCCAAGAAGGCTGTGGGCCGCCTGAGACTCCCACTTACAAATCTGCGCACAAGCAGCAAGTTCTGTTTAATTTTTACTTATCGCCTTATTGGAGAAAAGTTTGGGAAACTACGGGTGTATATAAATGAAAACAAAAATCCAATCTGGGAAGAGAACAGAAGTAAAGAAGAAGGATGGAGGATAGCAAGAATAGAAATACCTGAGACACAGGGCAGCTCTTCCAGCACGGTATGGCGGCAAACAGAATAGTTTCTGCAAAGGGATAAATAACAAATTTCCTACTGCTTAACAAGGTTGTCTTATAAAGAAACCCCGCTATCAATATGCCCTTTTATGACATATGACTGTCATGAGATGGGGGCGCTCTGGCAACAACAGCAGGTCCTCTGTCCTTGCGCCAGAGGTGCACCACCAATAAGGCCAGGTGAAGCGATCGCCTCAGGCAGCACCAGGTAGGGGCAACGGGGCAGAGGAAGGGCCATGGGCAATGAGCGCTTTCATTGTGTCAAAAGGGTTAGGTTAAGAGATTGGCATTGGGTGGGGGGGGGGCATTTCAGTTTTTGCCTCAGGCGGCAGAAAGGCTTGGTGCACCCCTGCCTTGCACCGATACTTGGAGATGTCTGCCCCTTTCAATCTAGTGGGAGGAGGAGTCTCTTGAGCAGGAGAGCCAGTACCTCAGAGCTGTTTCCAGGAGGCTGTTTTTGAACAAGTCTGATTTTTTTAGAATCAATTCGCTCATCTCTACTCATCACCCCTTCTATAAGCCACAGCAGCATGCTGGACCATTCATTTACTACATGTTCAGCCATTCACTTAAATTGCAGTGGTGATAAGACCTGGTTGCTAGGGTTTTAAGTAGCGAGAAGATGAAGGTATATTGTAGAATGTATGCCATATACTGTCAACTGCTGAGTAACTGGCTGTATGTCCCACAATTTATTCCCCTTTGCGTATATATCGCTAACAAACTTTGCAGAGCATTACACAGATAAGAATCCATCATATTACTCCCTGTCCCCAAAGGGGCTCACAAACTATTTTCTTTCTCAAATGTGTACACATGGCCAATTCCATTTGAATCTAATTAACCTGTGTGTTTTTAGAGGAAACCAGAATAGACTGAGGAAACTAACACAAGTACAGGGAGAAAATATAAACTCTTGGCAGATGTGGATAATGTCAATGTCATTAGATATTCCGTTTCATCCAAACAGCAGAGAAACCTAATATTTCTTCTTGGAAAATGTATAGACATACAGGCACTGACAAAAAAGATTATTCAACATGGTTATGCAGTACCTTTATCTCAAGGAAAAGACATGTAATAGCAGCCAATTACCGTATTTTCCGCCCTATAAGACGCACCTAGGTTTTAGAGGAGGGAAAAAAAAACAAAAAAGACTGCCAGAACCCCAATGTTAATCAGACCTCAGCTTAGAGCACCAATCAAACCCTTATGGTTAACCATACCTCAGATCAGACCCCAATCAGACCTCAGCTCAGACCCCCAATAAGACCTCAGATCAGACCTCTAATGTTTCTAAAACCATACAGTGATTAAATATTAACTACACACTGCTACTGAACAAAACATATGAGGCCCAAATAATACTGCCACTATTATCACACAGTGACTTAAAGGGGTTATGCGGTAAATAATATTGATGACTTATCCTCAGAATAGGTCATCAATATCAGATTGTCGAGGGTCCGACAACCAGGACTCCCGCCGATAGGCTGTTAGACGTCGGTGTCACGGATGTAGTAGGGGAGAACACCAAAAGACAACAAGAAGGAATAGGAAAGACACTAGGCCCCATCGCTAGGGAAGGAAAAGGGTCACCACCTATGAAACCCTGCTCCTGGCCCTAACTCCTATGGTAGAGATGCCCATACACATGAACCTAGAAAACCCTGGTGACCCTCGGATTCCCTAAAGGTAATGACAGGGCAGAGACAACCGGTTCTTTCCCTGGTAAAGGAACCAGTGTCTCGCTCAGGCCTAGAAAACAACCGTGGGGGGGGGGGGGGGGGGGGGGATACAAAACACAACAAGCAGAACACTAAAACTTCTGAGGATGATGAATGAACAGGACTTCAACGAGAACCACACTCCAGCTCTTCCAAAACCAAATGAAGCTATCCAGAGAAAGGAGTGAAGGGTAAAGTCAGACTAAATAGGGAAAATAGGGAGAGGTAAAGGTCACATGATCCACATCTGAACAGGAGGTGTGAACATACCAGCAACACACAAAGTGAAACCAAAAGAGGCTGTCAGATCACTCATGTGCAGTCAGTCTTTCAGACCTTCTAACACCTGTCACAGGTGTGGCAGTATCCCCCCTCCGACGGGTGATCCCCGGGCACCCAGGACCGACCTTATCATGATGAGCTCTGTGGCTTAGCATTAACATCGGTCACTGGAACACACATCCTCTCCTCTGGTCCGTACCCTCTCCAATGAACGAGATACTAGAGGGATTTCCGGAGAACTCGAGAGTCCACAATCCTGCTGATCTGAAATTCTAAATTGCCGTCCATCATGACAGGAGCGGGAGGTAAGGAGGACGGCTCAACAGGTTCGACACATTTCTTTAACAACGATTTATGAAATACGTTATGGATTTTCAAAGCCTGAGGAAGTTCAAGACGGAAGGCTACAGAGTTAACAATGGCAGTGATCTTATATAGACCAATAAATCTTGGGCCCAACTTCCAAGAAGGTACCTTAAATTTTATGTTTCTTGTTGACAACCACACAGAATCACCCACTCTCAGGTCCGGACCACTCATACGTCTCCTGTCAGCTGCACGCTTATACCTGTTGCCCATCTTTTACAGGTTATTTTGGATTTTCCGCCAAATAGAAGAGGAAAATCATTCCACCTTATGAATGCCGGAATTTTGAGCACCAGAAAATGTACCAAACTGTGGATGGAACCCATATGCCCCAAAAACAGCGACTTATCAGTGAATTCCTATCCACGGTTATTTATAGCAAACTTGGCTAACGACAAAAATGAAGACTACTCTTCCTGATTATCTGAAACAAAACATCTCAAGTAAGTTTCCAGATTCTGATTAGTGCGCTCCGTCTGTCCGTTCGACTGAGAATGAAAAGCCGAAGAGAAGGACAATTGTACTCCCAGACGAGTACAGAACGCTTTTCAGAATCTGGAAACCAACTGAGTCCCCCTATCGGACACCACATCAGAGGGAATGCCATGTAGATTTATGATGTTGTCGACAAACACCTGTGCAGAAGTTTTAGCTTTGGATAGACTAGGTAATGCAATAAAGTGTACAATTTTACTAAAACGATCGACAACCACCAGAATCATGTTTTTTCCCAAAGAATTCGGTAATTCTGTGATAAAATCTATGGACAAATGGGTCCAAGGTCTGGACGGGATGGGCAATGGAAGCAGATATCCGGAAGGCCAAGTATGTGTCACCTTAGCACGTGCACAGATATCACAGGCTGACACATAGCCCTCAACACACTTAGGCAACCCCGGCCACCAGAATCTGCGAGAGATGAGATCGACAGTCGATCTGCTCCCAGGGTGCCCAGCAAGCACCATACAGTGATGTTCCTCGAAAACCTTGTGATGTAATTCGGAGGGAACAAACAATTTCCCTGGAGGACAAGGAGGACCTGTGATAAATTCAGTTGATTGGACATGATTTGGAAAGACACACCCCTGTCTATATAAGGTCCCACAAATGACAATGTATAGCAGAGCAAAAACCAATCCATGAGGAGGAAAGAACTGCCTGTGGGAGCTCAGAGACAGGATTGTGTGGAGACACAGATCTGGAGAAGGATACCAAAAATGTATGTTGCATTGAAAGTTCCCAAGAGCACAGTGGCCTCCATAATTCTTAAATTGAAGACATGTGGAACAACCAGGATTATCCTACAGCTGGCTGCCCCACCAAACTAAGTAATCAGGGGAAAAGGGCCTTGGTAAGAGAGTGACCAATAACCCAATAGCCACTCTGGCTGAGCTTCAAATATCCCTTTGTGCAAGATGACAGAAACATCCAAAAGTTCACTGCAGTACTCCACTTTATGGCAGAATGGGCAGAGAGAAGCCTCTACTCGATGCAATACACATAAAAGTCCATTTGGAGTTTGCTAAAATGCACCTAAATGACTCTCAGACTGTGTGAGACAAGATTTGTCTGATGAAATCAAGATTGAACTTTTTGGCCTCAATTCTAAGCATCATGTCTTGGGGAGAAACAGGCACTGATCATCACCTGCCTAATACCATCCCTACAGCGAAGCAATGGCAGTATCATGTTGTGGAGTTTTTTATTTACATCGGCTGGGACGGGGAGACTGGTTGGGATTGAGGGAAAGCTAAATGGAGCAAAGTAAAGAGATTCTAAATGAAAACCTGATCCAGAGTGCCCTGGACCTCAGACTGAAATAAAAGGTTTGCATGTTAACAAGGCAATGACCCTAAGCACACAGCCAAGACAACACAGGAGTGGCTTAGGGATAACTCTGTGAATGTCCTTGAGTGGCCCAGCCAGAGCCCTGACTTGAACCCAATTGAACATCTCTGGAAAGACCTGAAAATGACTGTCCACCGATGGACCCCATCCAACCCAACAGAGCTTGAGAGGATCTGCAGAGAAGAATTACATAAAATCCTCAAATCCAGGTCTAAATACGCAAGAAGACTGTAATCTGTAGAGGTGCTTCAACTAAGTAAATGAGTAAAGGATCTGAATATCAACTTATATTAAGGCACTACATTCTGAATATTCTGTTTTCACTTTGTTATTATGGGGTTACCGAGTGTAGAGCCATGGGGAAAACATGATTTTTTTAAATTTAGCAACAGAACAAAACATGAAAAAAAAATCATCAATGGTGACTGCAGAGTATGAAAAATCTGTGGCTCCTCACTATTCCAACACTCTCCATACCTTTTCCAACCTTCAAAATATTCCCATCCTGTTGCTGCCCTATTACAGTACCCTCTGTGAGGCAAGATGCCCCCAAATACTGTACTTTGGAGCCATAATTACCTCCCTACACACACTATAGTACCACACAGACAGCACCCCTAAAAATAGTGCTACATGGAGTACTCCTAAAATGGTGCCAGATACTGTGATCCAGACAGTAATAGTGCACCATACATTAAAAATGCCATCTTTTGAACAGAAACAGTAACACAGGCATTTTTTTTAATACCGCAGAGAAATAGTGATCATCTTAGCATCCCACACAGTAACAATGCTGCCTTTGTGTCGCTTTTAAAGTAATAATACGACCTATGTGCCTTTCTAGATAGTTATAATAGCTCCTTTGTGCTCTATAGAAGGTAAAAATGCTCCCATGTGCCCTAGAAAGTAATGCTCTGTTTTGCTAAGTAAGAATGTCCCTTTGTAAGTAATATTGTCCCATGTATTTCCCTTTAAAAGTAATAATGTCTTTTGAGTGCCCTCTTAAAAAATAACTCCCCCCTAAGTGCCCTCTTAAAATGTAATCATGCCCAGTGAGTTCCCTTTAAAAAAAATTAATAATCCCCTGAATGCCCCAAAATAAAAATTGCCACTTTTGAGTCCCAAAAATAAAACTCTCCTTACTCCAATCTCCCAATGAGCTCTTCTGGCCTGCACACTTAGCGGCCTGGTACAGGTGGTAGAATGCAGATGTCCGCTGATGTCCAATGCATTGTCCTAGTGCTCTGTAGGCCACAGACAGAATAGTTGGGCAGGGAGCCTACAGTTCCCTGCTCCACCATAGGTTTCAACTGTATTGGCATACTGCAGACCAGTGAGGGGTTCTAGATTTAATTTGTATTGGAAGCCTTCCTCCTGGAATCCATATATAGTAGCTGCATAGTAGGAGTTTTGGATTTGTTTTTTTCAACTGATATCATATCAGAAAGAAGGGGCGTACTTTGCAGTGACTCTCCGCAGCAGGGGAACCCTCCTTATTTTTTTCTTGCGTTTATACAGGGGTTGTCTACAGTAGTCTGAAAATAATAATGGATAAAAATGTAAAATTCTATGTTATAGATAAAAGCAATTTCTTTTGGGGGAAATTATCATTGAATTAGATCAACTAAGAACAACTAATTACCTTAGGAAATTAGAGTACGTGAACTAAAGCTGATTTACAAAAGGTCGTATTGCATTAGGATTTATTACGTTAGGATTCGTCAAATCACATTAGGATTTACTATTTAATTACCAAACAAAATGATTCTAAGCATCTTTTAGTGCAGACACGCTAAATCCTGGTGCTTTTGTCTCTTTGCAGATTATATTTGAATCTGAACGTGGGAAGGGGAAAAATGGAGAAATGGCATTGGACAATGTCTTCTTTGTCTCTGGACCATGCACTGAAGATTAAGTGAGAAGAAGAATGCCTCAGTTTAAGGAACACTATCATTTTCTAATAACATTAGATTGCATATTTTGAGCAAACTGCATAATGTACTTTAACTTATGTTTACTATGTTAAATTACTTTTTTGTAAATTTTATGTGTTTTCAGTCCCATACACAACTGTATCCATCAATCTCCCACCACCTCAAACCAAAATGTGAACTGATCGCTTGGAGTCCAACCAATCACTTGAATGGGCTTCCCGAGCCCCTTGTTCCTCCTCACTCTACAAGTGCAGTCAGTAGGAATTTAGATGGAGCAGTAGTCGAGCATGTGTGCTGACATTTTACTCAAGGTTTATGGGGCTCACAGAAACAAGCGTGTACAGTGCTCATTTTACATCAATATGTGGGAGTCCCAGTAGTGCGGACCAGCAATCATACCTAATCTATTCTATAGGGAGGTGAAAACTAAAACTCTTCATTTTGGTTCATGCCCTTTAAAAGGGTTTTCCCAATTGGACAACACCTCAAAAAGAAGTAGTTCCCTCAGCCAGTTGATCATCACTGGTCGAGCTACTGAAATCCCCAAATATATCAACAGAGCAGAACAAGAATCTGGAAGGAGAGATCAGCAGCCATAAGTATAAAACAAACATATGACTATTGATTAAAGGGATGCTCTAGGCTACATATTTTGATGTTCTATCATCAAGATAGGTCATCGATATCAAATCGGTAGGGGTCAAAAACCAGGCATCCCCACTGATTAGCTAGTTTGAGCTGCCATGGTGCCAAAAACGATACAGTATACAGAGCTGGAGACAGGCAGCTCCGTACACGGTGTACCCACCAATCAGCTGTTTCAGGCCGAGCAAAAGGCTCTGTACACTGTGTACTTGCCATGCTGTGATACTGTGGCTCAGCTCCCATTCAAGTAAATGGAAGATGAGCTTCAGTATGCCGGCGCCGGGAAGTACACAGTGTACGGAGCCTTTTGCTTCCACTCAGTACACTGTTTCTAGCACCGTCCCGAAACAGTGAGGATGCCAGATGTTGGACTACTAATGACATATCCTAAGGAGAAGCAATCAATATCCAGAGAATCCCTTTAACATTTAACTGTCAAATTTTTTTTTCTAATGTGTACGGACAGCGATAAGGAACATTTTTCTAATATACTATTTCGAGAACCTGTGCATTTATAGTAAAAAAACGTGCCCAGAAATGTCCCTTAGTATCGCTCTCTTAAATGAGTGTTACTAAGGGTGGGTTCACACTACCGTTATGCCATTCCTTTTATAGGTTCCCTTTATAACGGAATATAACGGAATGGCTGGACGGAATGCAAAACGGAAGCCTTTAAGAGGCATTCCGTTTTGCTCCGTCCTAATAGAAGTCTGTGGGCAAGCATAACGGATCCTCCTGGTTTCCGTTATGCAGGATGGAAAAAAATGTCCTGTCGACAGGACTTTGTTTCCGTCCTGCATAATGGAAACCAGACGGATTTTATGTCTTCCTAGTACAGTAGAGCGCAGTACTGACTGTGAAGCCCAGCAGCTCCCAGCCCATCTTCACAGTCAGTACTGCACTGCACTGTACTAGCAAGACAGATATGCCTTAGCAATGCTAATTTAAGAGAGCACTGCTAAGGGACATCTCTGGGCAAGTTTTCTACTATAAATAACGTATATTAGAAAAATGTTCCCTATCACTGTCCCTACACATTAGCAAAATAAATAAATACATAAAACAGTTACACATTAATGGTTCCTTAGAGGTTTGAGGAAGCATTAGTAGGGTGTTACATATAACACACTTTCTATGCTTTGGTGCTAATGTCCCTGTAACTACAGGGTGGGCCATTTATATGGATACACCTTAATAAAATGGGAATGGTTGGTGATATTAACTTCCTGTTTGTGGCACATTAGTATATGTGAGGGGGGAAACTTTTCAAGATGGGTGGTGACCATGGTGGCCATTTTGAAGTCGGCCATTTTGAATCCAACTTTTGTTTTTTCAATAGGAAGAGGGTCATGTGACACATCAAACTTATTTGGAATTTCACAAGAAAAACAATGGTGTGCTTGGTTTTAACGTAACTTTATTCTTTCATGAGTTATTTACAAGTTTCTGACCACTTATAAAATGTGTTCAATGTGCTGCCCATTGTGTTGGATTGTCAATGCAACCCTTTTCTCCCACTCTTCACACACTGATAGCAACACCGCAGGAGAAATGCTAGCACAGGCTTCCAGTATCCGTAGTTTCAGGTGTTGCACATCTCGTATCATCTGAAGGCAGTCGTCTATGCTGTGAAGATACGAGATGTGCAGCACCTGAAACTACGGATACTGGAAGCCTGTGCTAGCATTTCTCCTGCGGTGTTGCTATCAGTGTGTGAAGAGTGGGAGAAGAGGGTTGCATTGACAATCTAACACAATGGGCAGCACATTGAACACATTTTATAAGTGGTCATAAACTTGTAAATAACTCATGAAAGAATAAAGTTACGTTAAAACCAAGCACACCATTGTTTTTCTTGTGAAATTCCCAATAAGTTTGATGTGTCACATGACCCTCTTCCTATTGAAAAAACAAAAGTTGGATTCAAAATGGCTGACTTCAAAATGGCCACCATGGTCACCACCCATCTTGAAAAGTTTCCCTCCTCACATATACTAATGTGCCACAAATAGGAAGTTAATATCACCAACCATTCCCATTTTATTAAGGTGTATCCATATAAATGGCCCACCCTGTATATTGTACAGGGTGGCCTACAAAAAAATGTAGCCCGCCTCCAGCAATAGTATGACAAGATGAACGAGCAAGTGGATTTTTTATTTTTTTTTAAATTACCTACAAGTCACAAAAGATGCTGAAAGTGGTCCCCACATATTTGGGCACGTCGGATTATGTTGGCTGATACTGCTTGCTCGTTCATCTTGTCATACTATCGCTGGAGGCAAGCTACTTTTTCATGGGCCACCCTGTATAAACAGTCACATGAAAGTACATAAATATACACTATACTGTTGTCATGTGTGCTAGTAAAGGGATTATGTACAGTATGAACAACATATCCCGTTCAAAGGGAACATTATCATTTCCAGATTTGGAGAGTTGTATTTTACATGCTACTATAGTCACATACAACTCTCCTATAAGGTGCCTTGTCATTTTTTGTATTTTTATTCTTATTTCTATGCTGTTACATGTTTGACTGTCCCTGTCGTCACTAAACTAGTGGCTGTAACCATACACTACATCGTTCACTTTCTTACTGAAAAGTATTATCTAGCACTTGTATGTGCACTGTGAAAACCATACTTGATATAATGCAGCATGTACTGTAGCTACATTATCCATGCAGTATTAGTAAAATGTTACTTGTCTATTTGTTAAACTACATAAGCCTTACCTTCTAGAAAGGAAGAAGGAACTTCTTACAGGCTTAGTAAGCATTAAATGTGAAATGTATTGCAGAAGCAATAAAGTGCCTTACAATGAGTCCTTTACAGACTGGAAGAAGTTCAGAAGTTGACTGGACTCGCAAAGTGTGAATTTGGTGTAGTTTTGCTGTCTTGGAAAGGTCATAAAGGGAAGGATAGATTGAGGCCAGATCCATGCAGCTCAGATCCAAAAACTGTAGGTTTAGACAACTCGTTCTGAGTCCTTAGACTCCACAGAGGCTACGAAGGCCCATTCATTTCAGTATTCTAACTGCATTTCTACAACAGGTCACCCCTACCAGCAAGACACCACAGTAATCTGGGCCTGCATACTGAACCGGGCTGCCTTTAAGACATGTACAGGTGAAACTCGAAAAATTAGAATATCGTGCAAAGTTAATTTATTTCAGTAATGCAACTTAAAAGGTGAAACTAACATATGAGACAGACTCATTACATGCAAAGCGAGATATTTCAAGCCTTTATTTGTTATAATTTAGATGATTATGGCTTACAGCTTATGAAACCCCAAAATCACAATCTCAGGTCCCCTTTGCTCAGGGGGTATGGATTAATTAGCTGACTAGAGTGTGACACTTTGAGCCTAGAATACTGAACCTTTTCACAATATTCTAGTTTTAAGTTGAATTAATGAAATAAATGAACTTTTGCCCGATATTCTAATTTTTCGAGTTTCACCTGTATATAGAACATTTCTAATATTACCATATTGAGGTCCATAATCTCAATAATAGTATATGTATACAATAAATCTTTTCAAAAGCAGGGACCAAAAATGTTTTAATACGCCATCTTTGCTATTGCCATTCCTTAGCTGAGTTATATGTGGCTAATCTGAGTTCAAATATTCTCTTTTGCAAACCATTATTCAACAACCTTCATGAGTACACATTTCATACAGAATTGTCATAAAAATAGAGAACTTGCCAAAATGAGTGTAGAAATGTTAGAACTGGCAGACCATGCCTAATCAGGCAACATTGTGTACACCAGTCTCTCAGATGAGCTGATCGGGTTTTTATAAAGTGGAGCTATGATGTGGGCAATGTATATGCTTGGCATTTTCTTTTAAATTAAAATAATTTTGTTTAATCAACATGGATTTGATTGCAATAATTACAGGTCACAAAAGTGAAGACTAATCATAACATTGTAGAATGGGTTGTGTGCAGTCTCACATTCTGAAGAACACGGCCAGATGGCGCACACAATCAACAAATAGAGTGTTTTAGGATGTTGATTTAGGCCAGATGTCTAAATTAGGTGGTAAAGGAAATGCCTACTGTGCTCCTGCCAAACTGCAGCCATTCAGTAGCACACTAGCAGCCCAAGGACTTTAACACCAGGCCTAATAAACGAGTTAGGCTAGTGGCTGAGGGCTCCATTCTCCCTTATGATTTTTCCCTCCAACTAAGTGCGCCCTGTGCCTGTGCTGCGGACCACAAATAGCAGTCTGCATTGCACAGGCACCGGACGTGTGCCCGCCGTTTGCGGATGCGTACCCATTCTCTTGAATCGGTCCATGATCTGAAACATTCAGTCCACACCGCAAAAAAAATGAATTATTAAAAAATAGATACATTTTTTTTGCAGTGTGGAGGCATGAACCGAAATCCCAAAGAAGCGCACCATGGTGCTTCTGCACTGTGCCTCTGCTCCATATCTTGCAGATTACAGACACATTGAAGTGAATGGGTCCGCATTCGTGATATGGAGTGCACAGGGCCAGTGACCATATATTGTGGACCCGCTGTTTGCGGGCCGCACCCGTTTGTGTGCATGAGCCCTTACACAGAAAAAGGCCGCCAGAAACATTCCCAAAGGAAGGATTTGGAAATATTTTCCATCTACTTGGATCTGTTCCCATTTCTGGGTAACCAAAAAACCCAGAAGGCAGAAAGCTCCTCTCTCTTTAACTAGAGCCTGAAGGCTCATTCACAAGTATCACTTTTAGATGAAAAGCAGCATGTACAAACCATGTGAAGATGGAGATCCCATTATCATGTATGATACAGCTGTGTTTAGTAATATTGACAGATGATAGAAGACACATATAAACAGCTACGGACCCCATGTTCCAGCCCTAAAATCATCTGGAGATGTGATGGAAGCCAGAAGAGGATGTTTTATATCATGTTTTTAAGTTCATCAGTTGGGTGCAAATATAAAATTGCTGAAACTGTTGCAGTTGGTTCTAAATTATTTTCTAAAGATACACACTGACTGAGTTAAAGGGGTATTCCAGTTACCTAGTGTAATTTAAAAAAACAAAAAACACTATCCGCAGTATGTACTGTACAATCACTATTTTCACCTTGCAGTGATTTCCCTTTGCTTTATTAGGGTGCATTTACACAACCGTATTTTTTGTCCATATCCAATCAACATTATTTGTGTATTGGATGAAGACCCATTTATTTCAATGGGACCGCAAAAAAATGCAGTCCAACAAAAAAAGATAGAACATGTCCTATTCTTGTCCGTTTTACAGACAAAAATGGGCATTGTTACAATGGGTCCGCACAAAAAAGATGGAACACGGATGTCATCTGTATTTTTTGTGGATCCGCATTTTGCGGACCGTAAAATACATAGAGTCATGTGAATGCACCTTTATTCAAAAAGTCAGCTCCTGCTGCTAAGTGGAGAGTGTCATGTTCGCTGGTACCACATGACCTGTATACACCACCCCAAACTACATTTCCCATAATCGCCAGCAGCACTGCTCTGTCCATGGTGCACACTTTCAAGAGTCTTTGCTACCTTAGTGGTTGCTGCCAGAGGCTCAGGACACCCACATCTCAGTCACCTACGGCATGAGCACTTTAACGGCAGCAATAAGTAGAAGGGGAAAAGACTGTGCACCCTCCACCACTCATGTCGAGTCTACTGCTCGTAACCAGTGGAGATGCAGGGTAAAGATTAACCTGGGCGGCCTACAAAGTCATTTTTTAATGAGAAAACCAGGCAAAAAGGATAGTAACATTATTTTAGAGACTTGTCTTTATTATATTGCAAAACAGTTTAAAACAAGTTCACTTTTCCAGAAGCGAATAATTTGAGACGTGGCTTCTTAAGAGAATGACTATAATTGTAGTACTCTATGGAAAGTTCTATGTAAGGTTTACACAAACATCCTGGCAATATAGAGTTAAGTATTATATAGCATATGTTATATAAAAAGAAGCATAAGTAAAATACAGGGCCTTTTACACGGGCCGAGGGTTAGGCCATTGTTGGGAACGAATGTTCATACAATTGTTTGATCCGGGTAACTCCACATGTAAACACTTGTTTGTCAGGTAATAACCTCTTTCATGTGCCACCAAAAAGAGTAGCTTGTCCACATCATATTTCCCTGTGTAAACAGATATGTTCTGCTGACAATGAAACTGCATGGTGGCAACTGATCTTGGTGACAACAGTGACCATTGCTGCACGTAAATGCAGCTCATGAGCCTACAGTGATTGAGAATGAACATTCCCTGACAGCCGGTTCAGACCTGAGCGTTTCACAGTGCGTTCCTACGCGCTGTAAAACTCTTAGCAAAGAGAAACCAATGCCTCCCTATCGGCATGGTTCTCACCTGGGCGTTTTACAGCGCGTACGATCGCGCAGTAAAACGCCCGACGCCCCAAGAAGTTCAGGAGCTTCTTTGGGGCGTAGTGTCGCGCGTTCCCGTACATAGACTTTGGGAACACGACAATGGGCGTTCGCTTCTGTCCGACGCGCGATTGTAAACGCCCGTACAATCGCGCGTACAGAGCGTACGTTCAGTACGCTCAGGTCTGAACCCACTCTAAGGCTCACTTAAAAATAGCACGATAGCTGCTGCTTTCACAGAATCCATGATGGATACCAATAGGCTGATGCCCAGGAGGCCATCCAAGGCCTTCTCATGGCCGCCAGTCAGGTACATAAAGATCTGATGGTCTCAGCATTAATTAATACACTTATGCACCTGGTGAGCAGATTCGGGTGCCCTCCTGAATTGCTCCACAGGTATTAAAGAGCATCTGTCAACATGATCAACTCTATTAAGTAACATAGTAACATAGTTTATAAGGCCGAAAAAAGACATCTCTCCATCCAGTTCGGCCTGATATCCTGCAAGTTGATCCAGAGGAAGGCAAAAAAACCCTGAGAGGTAGAAGCCAATTTTCCTTACTTAAGGGGAAAAAATTCCTTCCCGACTCCAATCAGATAACTCCCTGGATCTACGACCCCTCTCTAGTAGCTATAGCCTGTAATATTATTACACTCCAGAAATACATCCAGGCCCCTCTTGAATTCCTTTATTGTACTCACCATCACCACCTCCTCAGGCAGAGAGTTCCATAATCTCACTGCTCTTACCGTAAAGAATCCTTTTCTATGTTTGTATACAAACCTTCTTTCCTCCAGACGCCGAGGATGTCCCCTCGTCACAGTCCTGGGGATAAATAGCTGATGGGATAGATCTCTGTACTGACCCCTGATATATTTATACATAGTTATTAGATCTCCCCTCAGTCGTCTTTTTTTCTAAAGTGAATAACCCTAATTTTGATAATATTTCAGGGTACTGTAGTTGCCCTCATTCCCGTAATTACTTTAGTTGCCCTCCTCTGAACCCTCTCTAGCTCTGCTATGTCTGCCTTGTTTACAGGAGCCCAGAACTGTACACAGTACTCCATGTGTGGTCTGACTAGTGATTTGTAAAGTGGTAGGATTATGTTCTCAACACGGGTATCTATGCCCCTTCTGATGCAATCCATTATCTTATTGGCCTTGGCAGCAGCTGCCTGACACTGGTTTCTACAGCTTAGTTTGCTGTTAACTAAAATTCCTAGGTCCTTTTTCATCAGTGTTACCGAGTGTTTTACCCAATACTCACCCCTGCGGTACTCCGCTAGTGACAGTGACCCAATCTGAGTGTGTACCGTTAATAACCACCCTCTGTTTTCTATCCCTCAGCCAGTTACTTACCCACTTACAGACGTTTTCTCCCAGTCCGAGCATTCTCATTTTATATACTAACCTTTTATGTGGTACAGTGTCAAATGCTTTGGAGAAGTCCAGATATACGACATCCATTGATTCGCCGCTGTCAAGTCTAGAACTTACCTCCTAATAGAAACTGAGTAAATTAGTTTGACATGACCGATCCCTCATGAAGCCATGCTGATATGGCCTTATTTGCTTATTTTCATTGAGGTGCTCCAAGATAGCATCTCTCAGAAAACCTTCAAACAGTTTACCCATGACAGATATAATGCCTGGTAGGGTTGATCATGCTGAGTAAAATGATACCTGTTCTTTGCTTCTAAAGTAAATAGATGCTGAAATATATAACTTTTCTATATTTATTCAATTTTCCTATTTCAAGCAACAATAGGCTGGCCATAGTGCTAGGAGCATTGTTGGCACAATTGACCTTTGACTGACAGGGCTAGACTACTCTTATAACCCTGTATTTTTGCACCTGCACCAAGTCAACTGAGAGACTCAGGGCTTGCGCAAAGGATCTCATAAGCCATGTAAAATTCACTTCACAACGGCCAAATCCCTGAGCTGACTTGGTGCAGGCATGAGAATACAGGGTTAGAGGAGAGATCTAGCCCAGTCAATCAGAGAGGGAGTGGACAGAGCACAGGGGCGTTGCCCTAGCAGTGCACCTAGCACTATGGCCAGCCCCTTAGTGCTCGAAATAGGCTATTTGCATAAATAAAGATATATATATATTCACCATAGAAACAAACGATAGGTATCATTTTACTCTGCATGATCAACCCTAAGGAAAAATGGCAGTGTGTCTTATAAAGTGAATAGAGCAAGGACCAGGGCTAGGTTTTTAATATCTAATGGTTACTAATGAGCGCTTCCATTATGGAACCACTGATTAGTACAGTAGGACTAGAGAGCGGTGACTATAGTGCCCCTGGTGTTGGATTTACTCAACAATCTTCTCTAGTTTTCTTCTCCAGGTGCCGTGCTGCATCCTGTGTCTGTACAATGTCAGGACATATTGCACGTAGGCACACACAATGACCTGATGCTGCGCGATGTCAGGTCACAGTGAAAGGCTGCAGGATAAGCATGCTGGATCTCCCAAGTTGCATGCCATCCGGAGCAGGTGAGGTGAGGTCTGATGAAGATCGGGGGTCTGATGTAGATTGGGGGTCTGATCTGAGGTCTGATTAAGATTTGTGGTCTGATCGGAAGTCTTCTCTAAAACCTAGGTGCGTCTTATGATCAGATGCGTGTTATAATATTAGGGTGCCGGGTGTTGAAATCCGCTGCAATGACACGGGTACTGCTCTCCCCAGAGATCATCTCAATCCCTGTCCTCTCTTCGCGTGTTAATCTCGCAGCCATATCTGTGTCTGTAACACACAGAAAATTGTTAATAACTTTGACAGGAATAAAGGTACATCAGATTTGTATTCCTCACCAAATCCTCTATTATATATAGATCACATGCATCCCCCATCCCATTTGAAAATTTTCGGCTTGGTTCTAGGATGGCAGCTTTCAAAATGGACACCACTCCTCACAGATTTGCCCCTTTCCCCTTAGCAGCCTGCCACACACAGGATGGCATTTGCATCCACCATTTCCATTTATTTAGGTGCCTCCATACTTTTGGATCACCCTGTATAATGACAGACCAATATCTGTCCTTTGCACTTTCCCTTGTGATGGCTGCTTTACCTTCAGATGCTTCCTCAGAGGCAGGTAGTTAGGCTCTGTCTCCTGTGTGCCCAGCTGGCTGCTTCAATATCTCTCCATACTGCTCTGCTTGCTTTCCTTTCTGTCACAGCTCTGTCTCGCACTTCTACTAAGGCTTCATTCACACAAATGCGAAAAACTACAGTGTGATGGACTTTTTTGCATTAGCCGCTGTAAGGGATCGCTCTCTCGCAGGGGGTCGCAATTACAGACTTCTTCGCAGACAACAGGATTTAATGTCCAAACTGGTGCTTTATTGTGGCACTTCAGCACCCGCACAAATATAAGCATCAAAATAAACACCTGCCCGTCTGGGCTCTAACTAATACAACGTTTGTTTCCCTGACTCACCGTTAAGCACAGCTTATACACAGGGTCTCAAGGTCCAGGCCTTAGCAGATTCGCTCATCAAACACAAGTCCATACTGGGAAGAGATCCGGCTACACACAGCCTTGTGGCCCTTCAGCCCTCCTGGCTGAGACCACCCAGAGCCTCTGTAGGCCTCTGTTTCCAAGTCCTCTCTTCCCAGACTGACACACAGAGGGGTGATTTTATCCCTCCTTGATTACAGCAGGCCTCACCTGCAAAAGACAATACCCATACTGGAAGGGTGTGGACTGACAGATCCCACTACCAAACCTATCCACCAGTCCTAATAAAATCCAGCCCAGAACAAAACTTAGACAAAACTGTCTCAGCAAACAAAGCTTTGCTGAAACCCCGGCAGCTTTCTGGATTTTATTTATCTCACCCAGCTGAGGTATCTGGGTGGGATATACATGTCTTCCAGCACCGTACACATCACCACACCGCCAACAGTTGTTTTTTTTAGAGCCATTGCTGTCTATGAGGCTATTAACATGGCGGTCTTTTAAAGGCCAGTTTAACGGTCCCTTCTGTGACAGATGTCAGGAGATCAAGGAGACTGGAGAAGCATGGAGGAATCTAACAGCCTCTTTGGCTACTCTTTATTCAGTGTTTGTTTGTGACCTCATCCCCTGTTTCAGGTGTAGCTTAGTACTCATTACTCTACCCTATTTAGTGTTGCCCCACCCTTCTGACTGTGCAGTAGATAGCTTCATTTGGGTTTGGCAGAGCTGGTGTGAGGTTGTCTCTGGTGTTCCTGCTCGTCCATCACTACAGAAGTTAAGTGTCGCGTTTGTTTGTGTTTTGGTTTCCCTTCCTTGCTTGTTGTTACTAGGCCTCAAGGAGACCCCTGTTCCTTCATCGCAGGAACAGGTTGCCTCAGCTCTGACAATATTCTTAGGGATCTCCAGGGTCCCAGGTTCCAGGATATGGGCATTTCTACCTTCAAGTGGTGCCCATACGGTTAGGAGTCAGGGCCAGGAGTAGGGTTAATGGCTTTCCCTTTCCCTCCTGGTTGTCAGTTTGGTGTTTCCTCTTATACCTCATCCATGACAGCCAGTGAATAGCAACTGTCAAAAAATAGGCTGTGAAATATACATACTGGGGGCACAATGAGGAGCAAAAATATCTGGGGGCACTAAGGGGGACATTTTTATATGGGGGGGGGCTCTAAGAGGGGCATCATATATACTGGGAGCACTATGGGGGCCATTAGATGTCCAGGGGGCATTATATATACTGCAGGCACTGCAGCAGTTGGGATGGTAAAAAAAAAAGCCAATGAAATTCCTCTGATTAAAGCCTCATTGACACGTCTGTGTTCCACGGACGTTTGTTGTACGTGTTCTCCACGGACAGCACATGTCCATATTAATTTTAATGTGTGTATTCAGACATCAGTGTTTTAGCACGGTCCGTGGGTCCACGTTTTTAGCATGGATTCATGCTCTATTTTGGCCATGTTCACGGATCCATCAAGTCCATTATAGTACATGGGTCTGTGAAAACCACGGATGCCATCCGTGTTGCATCTGTGTTTCACGGATCATTAAGAAAAGATGCTTTGAAAATTATTTTTCAGCTGTTCAGTGTCAGTGAAACACGGATGCAACACAGACAGCAAAAAACAGACACACGGACCCAAAACGGACAGCTTCCCGGATGCACCACTGACCACATGCTCACAGATTTCAGAACAGACACGGACGAGTAAATGAGGCTTAAAACAGCTATTGAACACGGATAGAGGGCAAGAAAATGGATGCACACACTGATGGAAAACTGACAGTATGAATGTAGCCTAAGGCCAGGTTCACATCAACGTTTAGTTTTCTGTTCTTCTGATCTGTAAGAACAGAAAAATAAAAAAATGTTATGCTGATTTATGCACATGTGGCATCCGTTTTAGCCATTTCCGTCTTAGATCCGTTAGTTTAGACAGGAAAAAAAAAACTTTGTGCAGGATTTTTTCGGTCTAAAATAACGGATCTCAGGTGGAAATGGCTAAAATGGATGCCACATGTACATAAATCAGCATAATGGATGCTTAAAATACAGGATCGTTTTTTTCTTTTCTTTATTTTTCTGTCTTTCTGAAAGATCAGAACAGAAAACTAAATGGTTATGTGAACTCGGCTGAGGCGGAGCAGAGGGATGGAGAGGTTGTGTGCGCCAATCCCATCCCCCTAGAGCTCCACTGCACAGCAAACTTAAGCAGCAGGAGAAAGCAGGGATTTTTAACATAGTGGAAACATAGGGGGTCATTTATCAAACTGGTTTAAAGTAGAACTGGCTGTTTCTCATAGCAACCAATCAGATTCCACCTTTCATTTTGGAGAGTTGCATCGGAAAATGAAGAGGAATCTGATTGGTTGCTATGGGTAACTAAGCCAGTTCTACTTTACACCAATATGAAAAAAGGATAATGTTACTTGGGGGGTATATTAGATAAATGTAATTTGGGTATTTTTGGCCAAAGGCTTTTTGTTATAAATTGCTACAAAAGCAGGACATTCATCAAATCCACATACAACCGTGTTCACATTGTGCAACTAGCAGGGTTCATCTATAACAAATGTAGTACAATGGAATGGGAAAGTCGTTGCCCATAGCAACCAGATTGCTCCATTCACTTCAGGGCCCCTGAAAAATAAAAGCTTATTGGTTGCTATGGGCAACTACCCTTTTCCTTTGCACCGGTTTTGAGTAAAACTCCTTGTGGTTGTTTTAGAGTAAGTGTTGTGCCATTTTTTGTCGCAGTGAAACGTGGTATTTCATGTTACAGGTTTTTATGTTCTCAGTTTGAACACTACTTTGAGCATATATTATACTAGCAGGGTTATAACATCTGCCCACAATGACAGTCTGAACGCGACCTCCATATACTAGCTGCGCCACCATTATCTTTCTATCAGTATTCAGTACAGATTCAACCAGTCTGTAAGTAATCCCGCCTCTGATTGGGCAGCGCGCTTGCCAATCACTACAAGGGGGCGGGTTAGCTTTCCATTGGTGGTGGCGTCGGCTCTTATGACGTCATCCAGCGAGCGGCCCGGGAAAGGTCGTAGGTTCCCAGTGAGTGCGCCCCAGCTTGTTTCAGGTAATAAAGCTTTGTGGGCGGAGCTTGTTGTCACAGGAAGTGCGCGCCTTGCGCCTATAATTGCCGCAACCGATCACCGCTTGATGCAGTAATAATATTGGTGTGACGCCCTTTGACAAAGCTGGGTGGCAGTAGAGAGGTTCAGTGTAGGGTTTGCAGCATGGAAAGCATTCACAATATAAATGCACTTTAAAGGGATTCTGTCACCTCTCATAACACAAATTCGGATTTTAAACCAGTCATGCTCCACAGCTCCCAAAACGCCTTCCCTAAGAATCACTAACCGCCCACAGCGTCTCATCCCTCCCTGACGGCCGAGCGAAGTCTCGCGCAGACGCAGTACCCACTGAGGGCTGCGCCAGTGCGATTTGCTGGAGACTGAGGGCAGGAGCTTTATAGTAGTCACTGGGCATGCGCCGAGCCCAGTGACGTCCGATGCTCGCGTGAGACTTCGCTCGGCCGTCAGGGAGGGGGAGGAGAGGGATGAGACGCTGTGGGCGGTTAGTGATTCTGGAGGAAGGCGTTTTGGGCACTGTAAGAGGGGCGTTACTGGGCACACAAAGGGGAACATAACGCCCCTCTGGGCACCTTCAGGGTTAATTTGCATAATTATAAAAGTCATTTTTCTGCAAAACTACTGGACGGATTACAATATAGAACAGCACAGCCGATTCAAGGTAAGCTGTGGAGCATGACTGGTTTAAAATCCGAATTTGGGTTATGAGAGGTGACAGAATCCCTTTAAGGCCTCTTTCACACGGGCGTTGCGGGAAAATGTGCGGGTGTGTTGCGGGAACACCTGCGATTTTTTTCGCGCGAGTGCAAAACATTGTAATGTGTTTTGCACTCGCGTGAGAAAAATCACGCATGTTTGGTACCCAAACCCGAACTTCTTCACAGAAGTTCTGGTGTGGGTTAGGTGTTGTGTAGATGTTATTATTTTCCCTTATAACATGGTTATAAGGGAAAATAATAGCATTCTGAATACAGAATGCTTAGTAGGTGATCAATTGAGGGTTAAAAAAAAATAAAAAAAATTAACTCACCTTCTCCTCTTGTTCGCGTAGTTCCCGGTCTCTTCTTTACTTCTTTAATGATGAGCTGTGGGCTAAAGGACCTTTGGTGACGTCAGATCACATGCTCCAATCACATGGTCTATCACCGTGGTGATGGACCATGTGATTGGAGCATGTGATCTGACATCACCACAGGTCCTAGCCGGTAGTTCATCATTATAGAAGTAAAGAAGAGACCGGGAACTACGCGAACAAGAGGAGAAGGTGAGTTAATTTTTTTATATTTTTTTTAACCCTCAATTGATCACCTACTAAGCATTCTGTATTCAGAATGCTATTATTCTCCCTTATAACCATGTTATAAGGGGAAATAATACAGTGAATAGACTGTCACCTAGCAACCATGCGTGAAAATCGCACCGCATCCGCACTTGCTTGCGGATGCTTGCGATTTTCACGCAACCCCATTCACTTCTATGGGGCCTGCGTTGCGTGAAAAACGCTGAATATAGAGCATGCTGCGATTTTCACGCAACGCACAAGTGATGCGTGAAAATCACTGCTCATGTGAACAGCCCCATAGAAATGAATGGGTCCGGATTCAGCGCGGGTGCAATGCGTTCATCTCACGCTTCGCATCCGCGCGGAATACTCGCCCGTGTGAAAGGGGCCTAAGGCTTCATGCACACTTACCGTTGTGTGCTTTGCTGTCCGCAAACCGCGGATCCGGAAAACACAGACAGCCTTTAATATAACTGCCTATTCTTGTCCTCAAAGCGCGGACAAGAATAGGACAGGTTATATTATTTTTTTTGCAGACCACGGAATGGAGCAAAGGTCCGTGTGCTGTCCGCATCTTTTGCGGCCCCATTGAAGTGAATGGGTCCGCATCCGAGCCGCCAAAACTGTGGATCAAAACATCAGCCGTGTGCATGAGGCCTAAGGGGGAGATTTATCAAAACTGGTGTAAAGGAAAACTGACTTAGTTGCCCATAGCAACCAGTCAGATTCCATCTTTCATTTTCCAGAGCAATTCTGAAAGATGTAAGGTGGAATCTGATTGGTTGCTATGGGCAACTAAACTAGTTTTCCTTTAGAACAGTTGTGATATATCTCCCCTGTATTGAACAAGTGTCTTACAGTTCATGGCATAGAGATTTTGGAAATCTTAAAAGGCTTGCCAGGGGCTTAGAATAGGCGATCAGTGTTTTATTAGCACAATTATGGGATGTGGCAATATACCCTTAGTTATACCGTCACTATTTAGGTACACAGAGTGGGACACATTTACTAAGACTGTCTTTAATGCTGGACTTAGGGGGACATTTATCAAATTGGTGTCAAATAGAACTGGCTTAGTTGCCCATAGCAACCAATCAGATTCCACCTTTTTTTGTTTTTGACGGCTCCTTTGGAAAATGAAAGGAGGAATCTGGTTGCTATGGGCAACTAAGCCAGTTCTATCTTACACCAGTTTGATAAATGACCCCATTCGTTTCCCCTTGCGCTGCTGTTCTAATTTCTGATGAGCCGTGTGCCTCGTCATAAATTAGTTGCATCTATGGCAGTCCTTGCACTTGGTGAAAAAAGGACTCCCGCTCCTGGCTGGTGTTGTTTTTTGGCAAAATTTACACCCGATTCCAGGTTCAGATGTTCGCACATTTGTTCTTCCCCAGTCCCATCCAACTGCCGGACATGGTGTGAAACTGTCCATTCAACTAACTATTGTTGCACGAACAGCAAAGGGACTTGTGACTTGCAAGTCCCTTAATAAATGACCCCCAGTGACGTATTCGTAGGGGCCCCCACTGATCACTAGAACAGAGCCTGTGTTCCCCCATATGAATGGAGAGGTGGACATGCTGCTGCATTCAACTCTGTGTGGCTGCCGGAGATAGACCAGTATGAGGCCTGTTTCACACCAGCGCTTCTAGATCCGGCAGGGAGCAGCCTTCCAGATCTCTACTGCATTCCTGCATTGCCAGAAGCAACCGCGTTGCCGTCCAGCCCCCATTAACTATAATGGGGGCCAATTGGCAAATATGCCAATGCTCGACCGGACAAAAACCTGCAGGTTCGTGGCATATTTGCCAGGTTGTGTCTAGATCTCCACCGTTCCCCATTATAGTTAATTGGGCCGGCAAGTATCAGGTAGCGTCCGGCAATTCGGTATCCAGACACCCCCGGCAGGCTGCTCCATTCAAATGGGGGGACACAGGCCCTACTCTAGCAGTCGGACCCCTGCCAATCAGATACCCCCTTTAGGGGTAAAATGTGTTAAAAATAAAGATGAATAACCACTCACATATTCACCGCTGCCCTGTTCTAGAGCTGAGGGCCCCTGCAATTCCCTATAGAGGCTCAGTGGTTCTGCAAACAACTTATATGAAGGGGGGGGGGGGGGCTCGGGAGTCTCTTGCATGTAGGACCCCCACAGATCTGAGGTTGACTTATCCTAGGGATAGGTCATATTAAAGTCACGGAAAACCTATTTTTTTTAAAAATACCAAAGAGCAGGGAATGTAAGGGTGCTGCCACACTTCGTGGTGGTGATGCTTTTTGGATTCGGTAAAAAAGTATAAAAAAAATAAATAAAAAAAAGCGTTCGGTTTTTGTAAAAACGTATCTGTGCCTATGCTTTTTCCTGAGAGAAATGGGAACAAAAGCAAATTACATACGGCAAAACTGAATTACAATAGGGGTTGTGCAGCGGAGTAAGGCCTCATGCACAAAAACGTCACAGAGCTGGAGCGCCGAAATCTCGCGATGCACGAGCTAGCGCATGTGCAGTGTCGGCATCATGTTTATTCCCTGTGCTGGCATCAGCACAGGGAACGAACTACACATGCGCTAGCTCGCGCATCGCGAGATTTCGGCGCTCCAGCTCTGTGACGTCAGCCAGCAAGGAGGAGATTCGGAAGACGCGGGGTGGTGCTGGGCTCCTTTCCGCTGGACTCATCTCCGGACACAGGACTCATATCAGGTCATTTGCATATTGATCAAAACGGTTTTTTAACAACATAAAAGCGCAGAGAGCTGTGGGGACTGGGTATTGCAGATGTGCTAGCGGCCATCTAGCAGCCCATGTCCTCAGCTCTATGCACAAAATCCTGGTGACAGGTTTTCTTTAATTTTGCATATGATGTAGTCTGAAGCTGGAAAACAATTCCAAATGGGGTGGGATTGGGGGGAAAAAATGCAATTCCGCCACTGTTTTATGGGTTTTCTTTTTACCGTGTTCGCTATGTGGTAAAACTGACCTGTTCCCTTCATTCTCTGGGTCAGTACGATTACAATGATACCCCATTTATATAGTTTTCTTGTATTTTTTTTATACTGCAAAATAATAAAAACTTTGGGAATTTCTTTTTTCTTTTCATTCCCTTATACTGACCCCCATAACTATTTAATATTTAGGTCTGTAGAGCTGTGTGAGGGCTTCTTTTTTGTGGGACGATCTGTAGTTTTTATTGATACCATTAAGATATGTATGACTTTTTGATCACTTTTTATTTCACTCTTTTCACACTTTTTATTCACCTCCCTTGAATAAAAAGTGATCAAAAACGGCGAATAGGCCATTATTGTTTTTTCTTTGCCCGTTAAGCCATTCACTGTTTGGGATACATTTTAAAAAATATTTTAATAATGCAGGCATTGTCGGACGCAGCGATGCATATGATGTTTACTTTTTTGATTATTTTGTGTTAAGGGGATGATTTTGAATGTTTCCACCTGCAAGTGGACCCTAACATGCTATCGTTAGATTGCAATTTGTATAAAGTAATGGAATTTTAACCATTACAGAATACAAAGATCGGTATATGTAGTGTTGCCACCTGCGGGCCTGAATGAAAATAGGCCTAGAAGCCTAGTACAGATTCTTGTCTATTAATTCAATGGAACGCCTTCTACGATCTCAGCCAGTGGAAGGCGTTCCGGCCCAGAAAGCTTGTACTTCCGTTTTTTTTTTCTTTCTTTCAGATGCCGTGTTCAAGTAAAACTTGTCCCGCCAAAAACAAGCCCTCATGTGCATGGAAAAATAAAAACATTATGGGCCAGATTTATCATTACTCTGACAGCTCACTCCACTTTCACATATGGCTAAAGTCAGTTTTAGCCAAGTCAGATTTATGATCGGCCCTTTAAGACTGTAATAAATGTGGTTTGACGGTAGCAGTTTATCCGTCAGTAAGCAGCTTTACAAAAGTCGCACAGCTTTACGAAAAAGTCGCACGTCTTTACAAAAAAGTCGCATGTTCTATTAAAAAGTCTCATAAGATAAGCATGGTCCTCACTGGAGTGAAATTGCGCATTTTTTTGCGACTTTTTAAATAGTCGCAATTGTAAATCTGTCTAGAAATTTATTTACATAAGAAAACACGCCCACTTTCTGAAAACTGGCGAGCATAGTGCAGAGCAGTAAAAAGTCGCAAATTTATGCGCAGTTTAAGCGATTGCGCAAAAATTTGCAACTTTTTCACTCCATTATTCTGACTTGAGCTAATGATAAATCTGGCCCTATGTCTCTGGGAAAGCAAGGAGAGAGAAACAAAAATGGAAAATCAAAGGGTCCTGAAGGGGTTAAGTCTGCTGTGTGTTTTTCTTTGCTGGAAGAAAGCACGGAATTAGGGCTCATGCACACGGCCGATCCATGAATTGGGGACCGCAAGTCGGTCTGCAGACAGATCCATCCGCATCGCAAAAAAAATGAACATGTTTTTGCGGTGCGAAGGCACAGACAGAAACCCCACGGGATCTTTCCAGATTGCGGACCAATTCAAGTGATGTGGGGTGCACACTGCCAGTGTCTGCTGTTTGCGGGCCGCAATACGGGTACGGCCGAACAATGGTCGTGTACATGAGCCCTAAAGAGAGAAAACCATGTGCGTTATTTTAAGCATTTTTGCCGCATCCAAAACGTAGCACCGCTGTGGCGTATGTCAGCACCCTAGTAGAATCATACAAAACTATACTCACTTGCTTTGGCATCAGTATTCCCAATTGTTCTTTGTTGGCTGGACTGTAGCGATGATGTGCCATACCCATGTACTTGACCACTGCAGCCAGTTACTGGGCACAGGGGTGATGCTAGCTTGTACAGCATGTGCACGTGCTTTCTGCTATGGATTCCATTGAAAATACACGTCTGATGTCTATTTAAAGTCCTGTGTACATACCCTTATTGTTTGCTCTTAGATTGCACGTCACATACATGATTCTCCTTATAAACCACAGCGCTGCTTCTTTTGGATTGCTCCAGTGAATCTGACAGTCCACAGCCTTTCTTTATAAAATGCCTCCCTCTGCTGGTGATCGCTTTTTACGTTTATGTTCTGTAGGATTTGTGAATGTGCTGTGCACTAGAACAGTATGTGGAAATAAACAATGGCGGTGCACAGAAAACAGCTGGCATACATGCATTAGGCCGCTTTCACACCAGCGTTTTCACTGGATCGGGCAGGGTTCAGCAAAAACGCTTCCGTTACTGATAATACAACCATCTGCATCCGTTATGAATGGATCCGGTTGTATTATCTTTAACATACCCAAGACGGATTCCTCATCAACTCCAGGGAAAGTCAGTGGGGGACGGATCTGTTTTCTATTGTGTGAGATTGAGTCAGTGAAAACGGATCTGTCCCCATTGACTTGCATTGGGGTCATGACAGATCCATTTTTCTCCGCATCCCCAGGACGGAAAGCAGACTACAACATGTTGCGGTTTGCTCTCTGGTCTGGGAACGCAACTAAACGGAACAGAATGCATTTTGGAGCATTCCGTTCTGTTCAGTTCAGTTTTGTCCCCATTGATGATGAATGGGGACAAAACAGACACTTTTGTTTCCAGTATTAAGCCCCTATGACGGAACTCAATACCGGAAAACTTTAACACTAGTGTGAAAGTAGCCTACACTGTCCGTTTCAGGAAAAGTGTGGCAACAATGCATAAACGCATCAACGCTGTGGTCCAGATTTACTAATATGTCTGCACCAAAAATCTGTCTAAGGCCTCATGCACACGACCGTATTTTTTCACGGTCCGCAAAACGGGGTTCCGTTGGTCCGTGATCCGTTTTTTCGTCCGTGGGTCTTCCTTGATTTTTGGAGGATCCACGGACATGAAAAAACAGTCGTTTTGGTGTCCGCCTGGCTGTGCGGAGCCAAACGGATCCATCCTGAATTACAATGCAAGTCAACGGGGACGGATCCGTTTGACGTTGACACAATATGGTGCAATTTCAAACGGATCCGTCCCCCATTGACTTTCAATGTAAAGTCAGGAGTTAATATACCATAGGATCTGAGTTTTCTCCAATCCGATGGTATATTTTAACTTGAAGCGTCCCCATCACCATGGGAACGACTCTATGTTAGAATATACCATCGGATTTGAGTTAGATCGTGAAACTCAGATCCGACAGTATATTCTAACACAGAGGCGTTCCCATGGTGATGGGGACGCTTCAAGTTAGAATATACTGAGAACCTTGTACATGACTGCCCCCTGCTGCCTGGCAGCACCCGATCTCTTACAGGGGGCTGTGATCCGCACAATTAACCCCTCAGGTGCTGCACCTGAAGGGGTTAATTGTGCGTATCATAGCCCCCTATAAGAGATCAGGGGCTGCCAGGCAGCAGGGGGCAGATCCCCCTCCTTCCCCAGTTTTAATTTCATTGGTGGCCAGTGTGGCCCCCCCCCTCCCTCTATTGTATTATTTTCATTGGTGGCACAGTGTGCGGCCCCCCCTGCCCCCCTCCCTCTATTGTATTATTTTCATTGGTGGCACAGTGTGTGGCCCCCCCGCCCCCCCTCCCTCTATTGTATTATTTTCATTGGTGGCACAGTGTGCGCCCCCCCCCGGCCCCCCCTCTATTGTATTAATATCATTGGTGGCCAGTGTGCGGCCTCCCCTCTCCCCCGCCCCCCCCCCCCCCGATCATTGGTGGCAGCGGAGAGTTAGAAGCATCATACTTACCTGCGAGCTGTGATGTCTGTGACCGGTCGGGAGCTCCTCCTACTGGTAAGTGACAGGTCTGTGCGGCGCATTGCTTAATGATCTGTCACTTACCAGTAGGAGGAGCTCCCGGCCGCACACTGGCCACCAATGATATTAATACAATAGAGGGGGGGCCGGGGGAGGCCGCACACTGTGCCACCAATGAAAATAATACAATAGAGGGAGGGGGGGCGGGGGGGGGGCCGCACACTGTGCCACCAATGAAAATAATACAATAGAGGGAGGGGGGGCGGCACACTGTGCCACCAATGAAAATAATACAATAGAGGGAAGGGGGGCGGGGGGGCCGCACTGGCCACCAATGAAATTAAAACTGGGGAGGGAGGGGGGTCTGCTGCCTGGCAGCCCCTGATCTCTTATAGGGGGCTATGATATGCACAATTAACCCCTTCAGGTGCAGCACCTGCGGGGTTAATTGTGCGGATCACAGTCCCCTGTAAGAGATCGGGTGCTGCCAGGCAGCAGGGGGCAGTCATGTACACAGTTCTTTTAGTATATTCTAACCTGAAGCGTCCCTATCACTATGGGAACGCCTCTGTGTTAGAATATACTGTCGGATTTGAGTTTTCACAAAGTGAAAACTCAGCTCTGAAAAAGCTTTCATACAGACGGATCTTCGGATCCATCTGTATGAAAGTAACCTACGGCCACAGATCAAGGACGCGGATGCCAATCTTGTGTGCATCCGTGTTCTTTCACGGACCCATTGACTTGAATGGGTCCGTGAACCGTTGTCCGTCAAAAAAATAGGACAGGTCCTATTTTTTTGACAGACAGGAAACACGGATCACGGATGCGGCTGCAAAACGGTGCATTTTCCGATTTTTCCACGGACCCATTGAAAGTCAATGGGTCCGCGAAAAAAAACGGAAAACGGCACAACGGCCACGGATGCACACAACGGTCGTGTGCATGAGGCCTTAAGTGTTTTGCGGTCCGCAAATTGCGGATCCGCAAAACACTGATACCGGCCGTGTGCATTCAGCAATGGCCAGCGCTATATAGAGAATGCCTAAGCTTGTCTGCGGTTGCGGACAAGAATAGGACATGCTCTATCTTTTTGCGGGGCCACGGAACGGAACAACGGATGCGGACAACACACGGTGTGCTGTCTGCATCTTTTGCGGGCCCATTGAAATGAATGGGTCCGCACCCGTTCCGCAAATCGGATCCATTTATACGGTTGTGTGAATGCACCCATCTTTTGGGCCTGTGTCATAAACTGCAATAAATAGATGATTCGGGGATATTCACCATAACTCAAAGTACATAAACGAATAGAAACTTGTGTCCGATGGCAGGGAGCGGAGTAAGAATACCAGCATGCCTACAACGCTTTAGGGTCCATTCACACATCCGTGTGTGTTTTGCAGATCCGCAAAACACGGACACCGGCAATGTGCGTTCCGCATTTTGCGAACCGCACATCGCCGGCACTATAATAGAATATGCCTAATCTTGTCTGCAATTGCGGACAAGAATAGAACATGTTCTATTTTTTTCGGGAACGGAAATTAGGGTTTGCATCTCCGGTTCTGGGCTGCACATCGTGCGGCCCGATAGAAATGAATGGGTCCGCAATTCCTTTCCGCAAAATGCGGAACAGAATTGCGGACGTGTGAATGGACCCTTAAGGACATCATAGTTTGGGGAACTATGGTGATTATACCTGATTCATTTACACTCATTGACCAAAAAAAATATAACGCACCCAGATGGAAAAGTCCGATTGCAGCAAAACTCTGCAAACTTATGTCTCAGGCAGATATGTAAATTATTACAGGACTGTCTGATTAGAAACTGGGTTGTGCCACAAGGTGGCATAAAAGTGCTTCCCCCAGTGCCCTGTAAAAAGGCTCTCAGAGGCTACTTTTGGTTAGTGTACCTCTTGGTGACAGATCGTTGGCTGTTAGACATGCCTGAGCAAACAGGCTCCGGGCGGCCCAGACAGACCACCAGTAGAGGTGATGATCCGCTGACTACACGAGCAGCTCCCACAGTTTTGTTGTCTACCATCCAGACACTGGTGGCAGCTTCATTACACATCCCTGTCTCTGCCTGGACCATTTCCAGGGCTTAACAGAAGATAGTTTGTTGTGACTTTGTCACACTACATGTCCTGCCATTGACAGCCAGCCACCATGGCCATTTGCAGTGGTGTCATGAATGAGAAACCTGGACTGCTATGAACTGGAACTGTATTGTGTGTAGCGATGAATCCAGGTTCTGTTAGAGATCCAGTCATGGAGGTCTCATGGCGAGCGCTTCAATCCTGCCTTTGCTGTGGAACGACATGATCTGGGGAGCCAGTCACCTCTAGTAGTGATGCGAGAGGCACTCATAGCTCAGCTCATGTGTAGCCTCTCATGGCAGGGCGTCCAGCTGGCATTTTCAGCACCCACACACAGCAAGGGCTTTCCAGGAATATCTCTGCCAGATTACAACACTTCCTTGGCCTGCCTGGTCATTCGATTTATCATCAATCATGCATTTATGGAACCAACTGGGACACCAGCTCCAGCGATCTACAGGCCCAGCTGTAACATCTGTGGGCAAATGTGCCACAGGATACCCTACAAAGCATGTATGCCCCCATGCCCAACCATATCTCATTTTATATCCAGACTAGAACCTCCTTTCACAATAAAGTTCAAATCTCTTGCAGACCGTGAGCTGACCTGTGCGGAGGTACAAGTGGTTTGATGATGTCGGGATCAGAAGGAGGAGTGAGGGTCAACTCCGTACTGAGGGAGGAGCCGTTCAGATGGAGGCACCTAGGGACCGTTACTGATGGGACCGCCCATTGGACTGGTTTTTAAGTCATTTGCATATAAATGAAAAGACATTTTACAGGGCCTCAGGATATCAAAAATGGATAATAAAGGTATGTTTGGTATACTGTATGTCAACTGCACCAGGAACGGTTAATATGTCAATCTGCGATGACAGGCTCCCTTTAATCACCTACATATATCATTATTACATTCACATAACGTTTCATTTGATTCCAACTCCTCCTTGGTGCATTTTTTATTTCATTGGCGATGAGTGTATTTCTAGCTGTTTATTAACTAGAAGCATTTATACATTGCTTACATGCTTTTACTTGAACTGAGACCTCTGAGCATGGTGTAACATGTAAACGCTTGGTCTATATATTACTATTGTACATGCCATACACCACATTATGGGGTAGTCCAAGTTGTCTTTTCTTAAACAGCAGGGACACTGATAATTAAAAAAAATATTATACTTATAGGAGTGTTTCCATCTGGGATATTGTTCCCACCACTAACCTCTCCAGGACAGGGTTCCCGAAGTATGGGAGAGCACATCACGCATGGATGACTTGCTCTCCATTCACTGCTATGGGACTTCCAAAAATAGTGGAGTGAATGCACAAGCGTGACCACCTCCTCATTCATCACTATGGGATTTCTGGAAATAGATGAGCCTGTGCTCGGCTACCTTTGGAACTCCCATATTGGTGAACGGAGGGTGGCCACACATGTGCAACTGCTCCCCATTCACTTCAGGGGCCCTGCTCTGGAGATAGGTGCGGGTCCCACCTCTGGGACCTGCTCCTATATGACATTGAATATCCTACCAATATGCCATCAGTGTCCCAGATAAGAATACCTCTTTAACATCCTGAGCCCCCTCTGTTCCAGCATTAGCACTCCGTCCTTCCCTGGGCTTTGATGTTCTGATTGCAGTGGGGACATATTACCCATTTACTGCACGTGTCTGTTAAACCCAGTCATTGGTCTAAAAGTCCTTCTGTCATATACTTCTGGAGCCAGTGATTGGCTGCAACAGTCTTGTGTGGCATACAGCATGTCACTGCTGCAACCACATTACTTTATGCCTGTAGCAGCAGAGAGGATAAGATGGCAGCCGAGGAGCAGAGGGGGCTCTGGACAGTAAGGACTCATGCACACGACCATAAGTGTTTTACGGTTTCCAAACCGTGGATCCGCAAAACACAGATACCGACCGTGTGTGTCACACACTTTCCCCTTCCGCACGTCCTGTACTACTGTAAAAAAAAGCCCTTTCTTGTCCACAATACAGACAAGAATTGGACAGGTTCTTTTTGTGGAGCCATGGATTGGACATATGGATGTAAACAGCACACGGTGTGCTGCCCGCATCTTTTGCGGCTCCATGGAAATGAATGGGTCCACATCCGATCCGCCAAAAATGCACATCAGATATATACAAAAATATGGTTGTGTGCATGAGGCTAAGTGTATATATTCTTTTTATTATACCTGTTACAGTTATTACAACACTTTAAGTGTTTTAGACACTTTTTGCTCCTTACTTGCAAGGGGGTGTAGCCTAGAGGGAAAGGGACATGGCCTGAGATGCGCCAGTGTGTGCCAAAGTATTGGTGCAAAGTAAGATGGTGGCAAAGTTTGACAAGTTTGTATAACCATGCACCAAATTTATCATCCAGCATGAGCCACTTTGATAAATTTGGTGCATTTTTAGACTGTCCTGTCGCCCTAAATATTTGAAAGGATTAGTAAATCTGTCCCATATCTTAAAAAAATTAAATAAAAAATAAGGTAAAAAGACTTTTGAACATGCAAAAATAACAAAACAAAGCAGTAGTCACAGGCCAGTGATTGGCAGCAGTGGCATGTCATTGCTACTGTGATTAAGGCTCCATGCACACAATCGTCTGTGTTTTGCAGTCCGCAAACTGCAGGTCTGCAAAACACAGCTACCGGCCATTTGCATGCCGCCATTTGCATGCCGCCATTTTTTCCACCTCCTGTAGAAATGTCCTATTTTTGTCTGCAAATTGGACAAGAATAAGACATGTTCTATTTTAATTTTTTTTGCTGGGCCGCGGAACGGACATATGGATGCGGACAGTACACAGTGTGCTGTCCTTATCTTTTGTGACCCCATTGAAATGAATGAAAATATGGTCACGGGTCCTTAAAGGGGTATTCCCATCTCAGACAATGGGGGAATATGGCTAGGATATGACCCCATTGTCTGATAAGTGTGGGTCCCACTGCTGGGACCCGCACCTACACCGAGAACGGAGGCTCGAAAGTTGTGAAGGGCGCACATACATTTCTATGGGGCTGCCAAAAATAGCTGGGCGCTGGCTCGGCTATTTCTGTTGGCCCCATAGAAATGAATGGGAGCGGTGACCTCGCAATTGCGGTGCGCTCCCATTCAGTATTATGGGGAGAGCGCTTGGTGGTGGCCGGACCCAATGAAACCCAGAGTCCTCCGGCCACCACCTTCTCCACTCTGTTCTTGGTGTAGGTGTTGGACCCGCACTTATCAGACAATGGGGGCATATCCTACCAATATTCCCCCATTGTCTCAGATGTGAATACCCCTTTAAGCAGACAGTATTGGCGTATATCTAATAATAAATGACCCCCTATGTGCAGTTTATGAATACTGGTCCAGTTGGGTATTACCAGTAGGTGGTGTGTCTCTGCACAGTCTGAGGCCTCCTGCACACTACCGTTTTTTCCCCCCGTTTACTGGCCGTTTTTTGTGTTCCGTATACGGTCCGTATACGGAACCATTCATTTCAATGGTTCCGCAAAAAAAACGGAATGTACTCCGTATGCATTACGTTTCCGTATTTCTGTTTTTCTGTTCCATTTAGGGTGCATTCAAACGTCAGTATTTTTACCTTTCCAGATAAACGTTCCTTTTTTTTGCGGATCCGAAAATCTGGATGACATGAGGATGCTTTTAGCATGTCTCCCGCATTTTTGACGGATCTATTGACTAGAATGGGATGACGGAACGCAAAATCGGACAAATAGTAGGACAGGGTATATTTTTTTCCAGGATGCGAATAACGGAACCCACGGAACGGAATCACGGAATCGGAGAGCACCATGAGTGCTGTCCGAATATTTGCGGATTCCATTGAAAATGAATGGATCCGCATAACGTTCCGTTTTTAATCGGAACGGATGCGGAACACCAAAACGGACGTGTGAATGGACCCTAAAAGATAGAACATGTCCTATTATTGCCCGCAAATCACGTTCCGTGGCTCCATCCAAGTCAATGGGTCAGCAAAAAAATGGAACACATACGGAAATGAATCCGTTTGTCTTCCGTTTCCGTTCCGTTTTTTGCGGAACCATCTATTGAAAATGTTATGCCCAGCCCAATTTTATCTATGTAATTACTGTATACTGTATATGCCATACGGAAAAACGGAACAGAAACGGAAACAAAAAACGGAACAACGGATCCGTGAAAAATGGACCGCAAAACACTGAAAAAGCCATACGGTCATGTGCAGGAGGCCTGAGGCCTCTTTTGCACAGTCGGGCCTCGTTCACATTTCAGTTTTTCACTCGTGTGCTATCCACATTTTCCACGGACAGCACACGTACCCATTGATTTTAATGTGTTTGTTCCCATATCAGTATTTTTTTTTTTACTGACCATAGGTCAGTGAAAAAATCGCAGAGTCATGCATTACTTTGTTCCATGAGGCGGACCAAAGACACCCATTATAAACTATGGTTCAATGAAAAAACACGGGCACAACACAGATGGCACCCGTGCTGCATCCATGTTTAGTCCATTTTTCCCTGACCACTATTAGGAGATGGTCTGGAAATTAACTTTCAGCTGAGCAGTGTCTGTGGAATATGGATCACACTTGGAGGGCAAAAAACACACGTTTTCACGGATGAAACATGTACTTATTTTTTCACGGACATGGAAATGTAAACAAGGCCTCATTATTTGGTGAGTGTTTGATCAGTGATTTCTAGCAGTGATTGTGAGCCAAAACCTGGAGTAGAGACTACACAGAGATAGGGTGGCTTTTTTGTTTACATTTTCCACTGCTAGGCGGAGGCTTCCACCCAGCAGTGTTCCCGTTGACGTAACTGACACTAATAAATGGTCTTTAGCGCTGCCCTAGCCGTTTTACAGGCTAGAGCAGCGCTACAGCCCGCCAATCAGTACCGGTGACATCACTGGGCCCACTGCTAGGCGGACGCCAACGCCTAGCAGTGAAAAATGTAAACAAAAAAGCCGTTACCCTACACTATACAGGGCAAGAGAGAGCATCGGAGCATGAAATGCTCATATCGGAGGGCCTGCCTGGGTGAAAACGGGGATATGTCCGGGTTCAGCTCATGAAATGTCTGATGCTCATGTCAGTGGGCCTGCCTGGGTAAAAACGGGGATATGTCCGGGTTCGGCCGAATGCACACGGCCGTGTTCCGCGGCTGAGAGCGGTCCATGGTATGCTGGGCTGGATTCCTGTTCAGAGCAGGAGCGCACGGCTTCATTGGTTGCTATGACGCCGTGCGCTTCATGTCGCCGCTGCTGTACAGTAATACACTCGTATAGTGTATTACTGTAGTGCAGCGGCGGCATTAAGTGCACAGCGTCATAGCAACCAATGAAGCCGTGCGCTCCTGCTCTGAACAGGAATCCAGCCCAGCATACCATGGACCGCTCTCAGCCGCGGAACACGGCCGTGTGCATTCGGCCTTCAGCTCATGAAATGCTCTGATGCTCATGTCAGAGGGGCTGAGTGGGGGAAGATGGAGATATGTTCGGGTTCAGCTCTGAACCCGAACAACCTCTTTAAAACCTGGGTTCACATGACTGCTATTTTTTTTTTCCGCTTTTCTGTATCGTTACAGGAACAGAACAACAGAAAAAACTAAAGTGGCGGATAGGGCACATAACTGACACGAAATGAGCTTTAACACTCCTTTGACTATAACAAAGTTCATATGGAATCTTCCCTGAATGGAGCCTCCAAGGCAGATGTGAATTCACCCCAGACTGGCAGCACTAATTGGGCATTGTCATACTGTGCAGGGATGACCCCAACTGGTAACACCAAGTTGAAACTTTGTTAATAAACTTCTAGCAGGAATAATAGAGGAATGGCACAACATACAGCCATAAGAATAGATGCTCCAGAATTGTCATTTCATGTGAAATACACATTTACTAAAACAGAGCGGTCAGGAGAGGTGACAGGTCTGCTTTAATAATGCAACTCAGATGTAACTTAAAGGGGTTGTGTGGAATCCTAAAAAATGTCATAGTTGCAGGGGGAAGCACAGGGAAAGGGAAAAATGTGTACCTGGATAATCCCTTTAAGTGTAACTGTATGGGAATTAAAGGGAACCCGTTAGCATCAAAATATCCCCTAAACTGTCCGCAGTACATCAGCTATGTCATCTGGTTTCTAATGATGTGTTTGTCTAAGTCGCCCGATGGCCATAATTGCTGTAGAACACGTTTTATTCTGTCTGAGGTTTTCACACTTGAGGCATGAGAAATCAATTCCTGGCACCAGCACAACGTGACATCTTTCACTATTTCTGAATTATCACAAGATGGTTTACTGTGCTGCTATAGGGTGCAGCTGCAAATATTGGTTAGGGACTGCTGTAAATAGCAGTATTGTACCGTATGCGGTTTCTCCATGGATGGCTACAGTTTGCAGTGCATTTTCTGTCCACATGGCTTGTAGCACCGGACTTCACCTTTGTTAAAGGGAACCTGTCAGTGGGATTTTGTGTATAGAGCTGAGGACATGGGTTGCTAGATGGCCGCTAGCACATCCGCAATACCCAGTCCCCATAGCTCTGTGTGCTTTTATTGTGTAAAAAAACGATTTTATACATATGCAAATTAACCTGAGATGAGTCCAGCGTGAAGGAGCCCAGCACCGCCCCGCATCCTCAGAATCTCCTCCTTGCTCCCCGACGTCAGAAAAAGAGAGCGCCGTAATCTTGCGATGCGCGAGCTAGCGCATGCGCAGTGTTGTTATAGTGTTCGTTCCCTGTGCTGGCATTAGCCTCAGGGAACGAACTGCGCATACGGCGATCTAGCAACCCATGTCCTCAGCTCTATACACAAAATCCCGGTGACAAGTTCTCTTTAAATCCTCCCGTATATATTGGAGAATTTTGTTTACAGCAAGGGTATCCATACATGTAGCGTTAGTTGTGGCACACTACCGCTATATGTAATGACACCCTTACTGTAAAAGCATTTCTCCAATACACACGGGAGGATTTAACAAAGGCAACAACTTCTCCGGGCATAACAACATGGAGTGAGTACAACCTGGATAAAGATCTGATGAAGAGAAACCTACATGGTTTGTAGCACTTGAATCGTTGAGTGACGGTATTTTTTATTTATTTTGTTTCTGCCTACCTTAGGAATGTTAGACTCGGCGGGTATTAAGGAGCTGACCTTCAGAGCTTTACAAGTGGAGAGTCTGTTAAGTGACAGAATGTATGAAGACATTGCATACCACTTCTCTTACTTTGAAGAAGCAAAAGTCAACTGGGAAAACCTACAGCAGACTGATGCCGTCAGAGTTGTGTACCGAGTACTTAAAAGCTGTCCACCAGGGGCACTGAAAAAGAAAGCCAAGTGCTTGCTCTCTAAATGGAAACTCTTGTACAAAGACAGCTGTCAGGAGAGCTTTACAGGGGAACAAGAAATGGCTGAGAGTACAACTCAAGACCTGACAGATCTGGAGAGTCCAAGCAGTCATACCTCGACTAAAACCCAAAAAGTAGAACAAAATCAGCGGTCGGGCTTACAAGTGACAAGTGTCAACCAGCTCAGTGCAGGGAAGCAAGATCAACAGCAAATGAGCATTGAGGACCTGAGAATGAAATGCAGAGAACTTCTGTACCAGGCTTTAGCTGATCCTTCACAGTGCCAAGAAAAAGTCCAAGAGTATGGAAATGAGCTTGAAGAAAGCATCCACACTCTCTATAATGGAAATGAAAAGAAGTATAGAAGCTGCATACGTAGTAAAATCTCCAATCTGAAAAATCCTAAAAACGTGCACTTGAAAAAGCTCATTTATTCTGGAACACTCTGCCCCAAGACATTTGCAGGAATGAGCGCTATGGAGATGGCAAGTGAGGAGCTCCGAGACCTCAGAGCTAGCTATACTCAGGCTGGTGTCCAGGAGCATCAGCTTCCGCAGCGCCCTGATGGACTCCAGACTAGTCAAATTAAATGCAGGAAATGTGAAAGGTTTAATTGTACAATAACCATGATTTCCCGAGGGACGCTGTTTCTACCCGGCTGGGTCCGTTCTGGGAACCCTGATGAAGAGATGATGACATTTGCTATCTGTAATGAGTGTGGAGAACAGTGGTATCATAGCGGATGGATATGTCTGTGACATTAGTATGGGTTCCGTCAGTGTGATTACTGCTGGCGGTTTACTTTTTCATGTGTTCTGATATTCTCCTAACATGCTGCTGGTTGCCGTATTGAAATAATAGGCGCACTAAACCCTATTTATCACAATTTGTTGTGTAGGCTAATACAATGTATAGCTCCCTGTACAAGGACTGTGGTGTACTGCAGGGGTTGGAAACCCCACCGCCGTAAGGCCTTTCTCCAAAGGACCCCGAGTAGATCAGGCATTCATTTATAACGTTAAAAGCTGGCTCTATGCCTCCTCATTCACCCTGATAACCTGCAGATCACTATAGGCCAGTGGCCTACAAGAGGGCAGGTCTCCAGCATAGACAGGCACAATGGCGTCAGTATACGTCTGAGCCTGATACCCTGCACAGCTGTGCGTGATATGGGAAAGGGTTAGGTAGGTACTTTTACATTTTTATGGTGCTCTGCTTGGGGGGGGGGGAGTATTATATTTAGTGGCACTTTAGGGATGCATGCAGGCATTTCTAAAGGGAATCTGTCCCTATAAACTGTTTTGCATAGCTGTGGTTCACCTGTTTTTCTTTTGTCGATCTGAGGCTCTGTTCCTGAGTTATGACACTTTTTCTTAATATGCAAATTAGGCCTTTGGTGCAATGAGGATGTCACCCTTGCTCTTGTTGCTCCCAAGCCCTACTCCTTTTTGTGGTCAGCCCAGTGGCGTAGCATGGCTTGCCAGCACTCGGGGTAAGCCATGTATTGCGCCCCCCCAACCTGTGGACACGCCCCTTTTTTATCGATAATGTAGTAGATGTCACCTGCAGTGATAACACATAACACAGTGATAACTCTCTCAGTACAGATAATGTAGTAGATGTCATCTGCAGTCCTATGTAACACTATAGATAACAGTGATAACTCTCTCAGTACAGATAATGTAGTAGATGTCACCTGCAGTCCTATGTAACACTATAGATAACAGTGATAACTCTCTCAGTACAGATAATGTAGTAGATGTCACCTGCAGTCCTATCTAACACCACAGATAATACAGTGATAACTCTCTGAGTACAGATAATGCAATAGATGTCACCTGCAGTTCTATGTAACACTACAGATAACACAGTGATAACTCTCTGAGTACAGATAATGTAGTAAATGTCACCTGCAGTCCTATGTAACACTACAGATAACACAGTGATAACTCTCTGAGTACAGATAATGTAGTAGATATCACCTGCAGTCCTATGTAACACTACAGATAATACAGTGATAACTCTCTGAGTACAGATAATGCAATAGATGTCACCTGCAGTCCTATGTAACACTACAGATAACACAGTCATAACTCTCTGAGTACAGATAATGTAGATATCACCTGCAGTCCTATGTAACACTATAGATAACACAGTGATAACTCTCTCAGTACAGATAATGTAGTAGATGTCATCTGCAGTCCTATGTAACACTACAGATAATACAGTGATAACTCTCTGAGTACAGATAATGCAATAGATGTCACCTGCAGTCCTATGTAACACCACAGATAACACAGTGATAATTCTCTGTGTACAGATAATGTAGTACATGTCATCTGCAGTCCTATGTAACACTACAGATAGCTCAGTGATAACTCTCTGAGTACAGATAATGTAGTAGACGTCACCTGCAGTTCTATGTAACACCACAGATAATACTGTGATAACTCTCTGAGTACAGTAATGTAGTAGACGTCACCTGCAGTCCTATGTAACACTACAGATAACACAGTGATAACTCTCTGAGTACAGATAATGTAGTACATGTCACCCGCAGTCCTATGTAACACCACAGATAATACTGTGATAACTCTCTGAGTACAGTAATGTAGTAGATGTCACCTGCAGTCCTATGTAACACTACAGATAACACAGTAATAACTCTCTGAGTACAGATAATGTAGTAGATGGGTGTGAGGCCCCAGAATTCAGAACACGCACAGTGTGACCTGAAGTCTGGGGCCAGGATGCGACAGGGTGGGCCATATTCTCAATCCACCCCCCAACCCTACCGTGAAACAAATATGTGGATGCACATTATTATATACAGTACAATACAGCACCCCATACCTCATCCATCTAGTGACATCTCCTGTCATGTAGACTTTCCTCAACGTCTTCATTCAGAGATAAGACTGCCATGACACCTTCTTTCAGCCGTGTCTCGTCTCTGCAGAGTTTCACAGAAAACATTTTTAGATTCCTCGCTTTACTATAATCCTCTACTATCATTTTACACAGGGGGCCATTATATATTATAATAATACAGAGGGGGCCATTATATATTATAATAATACAGAGGGGGCCATTATATATTATAATAATACAGAGGGGCCATTACATATACTAATAATACAGATGGGGCCATTACATATACTAATAATACAGATGGGGCCATTACATATACTAATAATACAGATGGGGCCATTACATATACTAATAATACAGATGGGGCCATTACATATACTAATAATACAGATGGGGCCATTATATATACTAATAATACAGATGGGCCATTACATATACTAATAATACAGATGGGGCCATTATATATACTAATAATACAGATGGGCCATTACATATTATAATAATACAGATGGGCCATTATATATACTAATAATACAGATGGGCCATTACATATACTAATAATACAGAGGGGGCCATTATATATTATAATAATACAGAGGGGGCCATTATATATTATAATAATACAGAGGGGGCCATTATATATTATAATAATACAGAGGGGGCCATTATATATTATAATAATACAGAGGGGCCATTACATATACTAATAATACAGATGGGCCATTACATATACTAATAATACAGATGGGGCCATTACATATACTAATAATACAGATGGGGCCATTATATATTATAATAATACAGAGGGGGCCATTATATATTATAATAATACAGAGGGGGCCATTATATATTATAATAATACAGAGGGGGCCATTATATATTATAATAATACAGAGGGGCCATTACATATACTAATAATACAGAGGGGGCCATTATATATTATAATAATACAGATGGGCCATTATATATTATAATAATACAGAGGGGGCCATTATATATTATAATAATACAGATGGGCCATTATATATTATAATAATACAGAGGGGGCCATTATATATTATAATAATACAGATGGGCCATTATATATTATAATAATACAGAGGGGGCCATTATATATTATAATAATACAGATGGGCCATTATATATACTAATAATACAGAGGGGCCATTATATACTATAATAATACAGAGGGGGCTATTATATATACTAATAATACAGAGGCAGCTATTATATATCCTAATATTACACAGGGGCCATTATATATTATAATTATAAAGAGGGGTCATTATTAATGGCCCCTCTGTATAATTATAATATATAATGGCCCTTCTGTAAAATTAATATATATTCTGGCCCCCTCTGTATAATGTGGCCCCTCTGTATAATATATACGGTAACTGCCTTTGTTTTTATTTCTATTTAAACTGATAATGCCCCCCACCTCCATAGTGCCCCCAGTATGGCCTGCCTTAGGGTACAGTATGCTGAACGGTCTGTTGGACCAAAAATCCCTTTAGGGGTCTCTAACTGATAATATGATTATATCTTTATTTTGTTCATTTAAAATATACACTCAATAAGGAAACTCATTATTAAAATTATCAGGGTGCAGTGAGATGTCAAATGTAGCTATTGTCTGCTAATGGTTGCTAATAGCAACTCACGGAGCTTGTCCAATACAGCCCTTATTTCATATATTTGTACCTATCAGGTGCATTACTTTGGGCGTACTAGGAACAGGAGACTTGTGAGTGTATGGTTTGCATCACTCTGGGGGACAATGTTAGTCAACCAATATATTTATTTTTATTTTATATTTTTTGTCTTTTATTTATTTTATATTGTTTATTTATTATTTATTTATTTTGATGAATATTTGTAGGTCAATCTCATCCATAGATTGGTCATGGAGCCCAATTACTAACACACACCTTCCAAGTGTATCAGCTTGTCAGGGCATACATTGTATCTAGATATGCCTCTGCCTGGGAGATGTTCCAACTTTGGCAACAATTTGCAATCAAATGTCTCCTCAGGCTCTCACACTCTATGTAAGCTGATTGGTAACACAGGTGGGTGCGCTAGTCTCCTACTGGCTCCTGCTAACTCTGTCCTCTATGAGGATTGATGTTGGCTCAATATGAGATATGCTGATTGCTTGTCCTCCCTAGTGAGCACTGCCTATATCCTGATCGTTCCGCTCCTAATGCTCCTAAATTCTCTCACTGTCCGCTGTCTAAAACATAAAGCGCTAGACTAATACACCCCTCCCGACATGTTTCGCCCCTTGTGTGGCTTCGTCAGGGGAAGTGGGGTATAGGCGTGCGCGCGCTCTCGGTGACCTCTATTTGTGTACCACTAAGTCCCGCCCATCTCATATCTGTGCCCACTGAGTGCCCTGCTACTCTTTACTCACATGCTTCTGATCCTATCAGATACGAGCGCGTCATCTTACGCATATAGTCTGCGCTCGTTTCTATTTTGGTCCATCGCAGGTTGGTCGGGTGTTGTTGTTACCTCCCATCTAAGTGACGTAGACTGCCATTCACTCAACGCCAGTTAACTAATTCATGCCATCCATTCTGCCGTTCATCTGGCAATGCTGAATCGCTGACAGTAATATATACAATCATTCTCCAAGTACCACAGTACTTTTTATTTTTATATAAATGAGTATATGTCCATCCTCTGCCAAGCCCATGTTGCTATGCAGGGACTATTGTAGATTCTATTGTCATTTAAATCTTACAGCGATCCACCTAATTCTATATCGCTTATTATTGCCATTTGAATCAGCAGATCTGTGGCAAGTACAATATTGGCCCGATCGGCTTTCAAGTTGATTGGCTTTTTTAGAAGGGTGACTAGTGATTACCCAACCACATCTGCCTGTACACTATAAAATCCTGTTTCTCACCCTTCCATAATAACAAAACATCATCAATAAATCTACCCCAAAATAAAATGTGACTAGTGAAATGTGCAAGTGTATCCGAAAAAACTATAGTGTCCTCCCACCACCCCAAAAATAAATTTGCAAAAGTCGGTGCGCAAGGAGTCCCCATAGCGGTACCTTTCATCTGCTCATAAAAGGCACCGTTACATAGGAAGTAATTGTGAGTGAGAATAAATCTCAACAAAAGTATTACAAATTCATTGTGTTCGTGAAAGCAAGTGCTTTTAGTATCCAGAAAGCATATCTGCGAGGGTAGTACCCCCCATCCGGCACATTATTAATTCAATAATAGTGCATATATAATTTCTGTGCAATGTCGAGTGTTTGCAGATCTCACAGACTTCATAATCCATGCCCCATCAAGCACATCGGTCTCTAGAAGTAGCGTACAGGCAGCTGTGGGAGCATTAGGAGCGGAACGATCAGGATATAGGCAGTGCTCACTAGGGAGGACAAGCAATCAGCATATCTCATATTGAGCCAACATCAATCCTCATAGAGGACAGAGTTAGCAGGAGCCAGTAGGAGACTAGCGCACCCACCTGTGTTACCAATCAGCTTAGGCCTCTTTCACACTTGCGTTGTCCGGATCCGTCGTGCACTCCACTTGCCGGAATTACACTCCGGATCCGGAAAAACGCAAGTGTACTGAAAGCATTTAAAGACGGAACCGTCTTCCAAATGCTTTCAGTGTTACTATGGCACCCAGGACGCTATTAAAGTCCTGGTTGCCATAGTAGGAGCGGGGAGCGGGGGAGCGGTGTACTTACAGTCCGTGCGGCTCCCGGGGCGCTCCAGAATGACGTCAGAGCGCCCCATGCGCATGGATGACGTGATCCATGCGATCACGTGATCCATGCGCTTGGGGCGCCCTGACGTCACTCTGGAGCGCCCGGGGAGCCGCACGGACGGTAAGTACACTGCTCCCCCGCTCCCCGCTACACTTACCATGGCTGTCAGGACTTTAGCGTCCCGGCAGCCATGGTAACCACTCTGAAAAAGCTAAATGTCGGCTCCGGCAATGCGCCGAAACGACGTTTAGCTTAAGGCCGGATCCGGATCAATGCCTTCCAATGGGCATTAATTCCGGATCCGGCCTTGCGGCAAGTGTTCCGGATTTTTGGCCGGAGCAAAAAGCGCAGCATGCTGCGGTATTTTCTCCGGCCAACAAACGTTCCGTACCGGAACTGAAGACATCCTGATGCATCCTGAACGGATTACTCTCCATTCAGAATGCATTAGGATAATCCTGATCAGGATTCTTCCGGCATAGAGCCCCGACGACGGAACTCTATGCCGGAAGACAATAACGCAGGTGTGAAAGAGCCCTTACACAGAGTGTGAGAGCCTGAGGAGACATTTGATTGCAAATTGTTGCCAAAGTTGGAACATCTCCCAGGCAGAGGCATATCTAGATACAATGTATGCCCTGACAAGCTGATACACTTGGAAGGTGTGTGTAAGGGTATTTTCACACTTGCGGCAGGACGGATCCGACAGGCTGTTCACCATGTCGGATCCGTCCTGCGGCTGTTTCGCCGTGCCCCCGGGCCGCCGCTCCGTCCCCATTGACTATAATGGGGATGGGGGCGGAGCTCCGGCGCAGCACGGCGGTGCACGGCTTAAGGCCGCCGGACTAAAATTACTGCATGTCAGGTTTTTTAGTCCGGCGGCTTTCTCCGTGCACCGCCGTGCTGCGCCGGAGCTCCGCCCCCATCCCCATTATAGTCAATGGGGACGGAGCGGGGGCACGGCGAACAGCCACAGGACGGATCCGACATGCTAAACAGCATGTCGGATCCGTCCTGCCGCAAGTGTGAAACTAGCCTTAGTGATTGGGCTCCATGTCAAATCTATGGATGAGATTGACCTACAAATATTCGTCAAAATAAATAAATAATAAATAAACAATACAAAATAATAAAATAAATAAAAGACAAAAAATATAAAATAAAAATAAATATATTGGTTGACTAAGGCCTCTTTCACACTTGCGTTGTCCGGATCCGTCGTGTACTCCATTTGCCGGAGGTGCCCGCCGGATCCGTAACACCGCAAGTGAACTGAAAGCATTTGAAGACTGATCCGTCTTCAAAATGCGTTCAGTGTTACTATTGCACCCAGGACGCTATTGCCATAGTAGTAGTGGGGAGCGGGGGAGCAGTATACTTACCGTCCGTGCGGCTCCCGAGGTCAGAGCGCCCCATGCACATGGATGACGTGATCCATGCGATCACGTCATCCATGCGCGTGGGGCGCCCTGACGTCACTCTGAAGCGCCCCGGGAGCCGCACGGACGGTAAGTATACTGCTCCCCCCGCTCCCCACTACACTTTACCATGGCAAACAGGACTTTAGCGTCCTGGCAGCCATGGTAACCATTCAGAAAAAGCTAAACGTCGGATCCGGTAATGCGCCGAAACGATGTTTAGCTTAAGGCCGGATCCGGATTAATGCCTTTCAATGGGCATTAATTCCGGATCCGGCCTTGCGGCAAGTGTTCAGGATTTTTGGCCGGAGCAAAAAGCGCAGCATGCTGCGGTATTTTCTCCGGCCAAAAAACGTTCCGGTCCGGAACTGAAGACATCCTGATGCATCCTGAACGATTCTCTCCATTCAGAATGCATGGGGATAATCCTGATCAGGATTCTTCCGGCATAGAGCCCCGGCGACGGAACTCTATGCCGGAAAAGAACAACGCAAGTGTGAAAGAGCCCTAACATTGTCCCCCAGAGTGATGCAAACCATACACTCACAAGTCTCCTGTTCCTAGTACGCCCAAAGTAATGCACCTGATAGGTACAAATATATGAAATAAGGGCTGTATTGGACAAGCTCCGTGAGTTGCTACTAGCAACCATTAGCAGACAATAGCTACATTTGACATCTCACTGCACCCTGATAATTTTAATAATGAGTTTCCTTATTGAGTGTATATTTTAAATGAACAAAATAAAGATATAATTTTATTATCAGTTAGAGACCCCTAAAGGGATTTTTGGTCCAACAGACCGTTCAGCATACTGTGTTTAAAAGGAAGGAGAAGTCCTGCTCAGGTCAGGTGTGAATACGTGGCTTCTTTATTTCAGCAGTTAAAAATTCCACATAGCAAGGTGCAACAAGTGACGCGTTTCAGACCTCTATAACATCAGGGTCCTTCTTCATGACAAACACAAAATGCTGTGGGAGCACCCCCTGATAAATCCCTGTCCAATCACAGGATGATAATGATCACCTGGGAGAGGGAGGTATCAGGGGGAGGTCCCACAGGTCCTCAGTTAAAAAAATACAAAATACAAAGTGTGGCTTAGTAATTAAAAACCGTGGGAGGAGATAGTGCGTTCATAGATATTATCACATATATCTGAATAGATGTCCCAGTATAGATATAACAAAAATAACAGACAGAAACTGAAAGGGACACAATAATAGATGAGCATACAAAAAAATACAAGTGTTGTATATAGGCAATTATTTAATATTGCAATATAAGGTCATGGCGTTTATTGAGACCTAATGGCTGGCGGGATCCCAATTGAAAGATCCAAAAGGTCTCTCTGTTCAGAAGTTTTCTTCTGTGCCCCCCCCCCCCCCCCTCTAGGTGGTAGAAAACCCCTCTCTATGCCCTGCACTTTCAGACCAGATGTATCACCAGCATGTAATACCGCAAAGTGAAGACTAGCAGCTGAGACGTTGCGGCTCTTGTAGTGCGGTATGTCTGAGATGTGCTTACGTATCCTATTCTTCAAGGGGTTAATTGTGCAGCCTACATATTGCAGTGAACACGTTTCACAGGTGACCAGGTATACCAGATATTTGGTATTGCAGTTAATATGCGATTGTATGTTAAATATTTTACCATCTGCCGTAGACCTGAAAGTCTTGTCAATGACCATGTGTTCACAACAAATGCATTTACGATGCCCACATTTGAAGCTGCCTTTGGAACTAAGCCATGTTGGTTGTCTAGGTTTTCCCTCTGTGAAGAAACTCGGACTGATTAAATTGCCTATAGTAGGAGCTCTTCTAGCAACGCATCTCATGCCATCCGATACCACATTTGCCCACTGGCCGTCATAATTTAAGACATGAAAATATTTCTTCATAATTTTACCAATCTCTGGAAATTCATGACTATATTGAGTTACAAAGTGGGTAGTGTGTTTATCCTTATTGGGAGCGCTGGTACAGGCCCGATTTGTATGGGGCCTCGGAAATACCAATTGTTTTCTATCCATGTCAGACACTAGTTTGTTAGCTCGTTCTATGTTGCCGGGTGTATATGCCCTGCGCAACAACCTAGTTCGTGTTTCAGAGGCTTCCTTGTTATAAATGTTAAGATCTGAACAATTACGGCGTGCCCGTATCAGCTCTCCCTTCGGGATATTCCGGATGGTATGGGGTGGATGGCATGAGCGTGCAGATAACGTGGTGTTACCCGCTAGTTCTTTTCGGTAAGAAGATGTATTAACCCTTCCAGCTACAGGGTTGCCCCTCAAGCACAAATCCAAAAATGGAATTTCTATGGTGTCAAAATGAAAAATGAATTGAATTGGATCCAAGCAGGAATTAAAATAAGTAACCAACTTTGGTATGGACGCCACACCATCAGACCATACCATGAGCAGGTCATCGATGTAACGTCCATACCAGAGCAGGCGATCCACAAAAGGGGAGGTGTTGATGAGGAGAAAGCCATAAATATATTGGCAATGGAGGGAGAGAACTTAGCCCCCATCGTTCAGCATACTGTATATTATATCCCGAGGGTCTCTAAAGGGACTTAGATTTATTTCTGCCTTAGGGTAGTTACACAAAAAAATAAAATAAAATACTAACTCACCTCTTCCTCACTCCATCACCGCTTGTGCCGTCCTGGCGCAGTCGGTCACAAACTCCTCACTGTGCCTTCCCGCGCCGCGTCATCATGTCATCTCCCGAGACCCGACGCAGGAGGTCACGGTGAGGTAATCGCAATCTCCTGCGCCGTTCTAATGCCTCATAGGCTTCAGGCCTGTCCATAGGCTCCCGTGGCCCTCCGTGAAAGGACTGCTGCCTGGCGCCCCCTGAAATTTGGTACCTGGGGCAGCGCCCCCCCAGCTACGCCACTGGGTCAGACCCTCCCTGGCTGCTTTGCCGTGGCCTTGTCAATCAACGCAGCCAGAGAGAGGCTGGCCACAGAAAGGAGTGGAGCTTGGGTCCCACGAGAGCAATGGTGATGCCCTCATTGCACCAAAAACCTAATTTACTTATTAAGAAAAGGGGCTCTGTATATGACACTTATCTTCATACTGGCTGGCATAGTTATGTCACTATGCCTGCATTTGGGCACACTGGGCAGCAGGATGGGGAGTTGGTGTGGAGAAGTTGGGGTATTCTAGGAGCTGTCCTAAGTACACACATGACAGGGACCGAGCCGGTCACATGACCCTCCCCACCCACACCGGCTGCTGACACCACAGTCAACAGCAGTCACGTGTGCGGCGCGCCCTCTCATTGGCTGACCTGTCCGACGCTCCTAGCTGCAGGACCCGCCCACCGCTAGAGACGTGACGGGCTGCTGACTCTCGCCATGTTGTTTGCCCTGGCGGCGGCGGAGAAGAGACGGAGGAGCAGCACCGTAGACTGCCGCGTTCTTCAGCCTGAGGCGGGAAACTTTATGAGCAGCGTTCCCCGAACAGGTTTGTAGTCGGCGGGAGCTGACGTCATGAGGGGCTCTGCACTGTGGTCTTGTCATGTCATTTTAGTTACTGCAGCTCTTGTGTCTACGGACTGGTGAGGGATATCGGCAGTGGTGCAGTGCACAGGTGGTGGTAGGACTGTGGTCTAGTCCCGCCGGGCACTGCAGCACTCTGACTCTGCCATATACTTGTATCCGATCCTGTGGAACCTGCTCTGAAGTGGAGCTTCATGACCCTGCCCAGTGCTGGTGACACCTTCATGTCTCCTGATCTCTGATCAAGGTGCGAAACTCATCAGGCCTGAAGATCCTTAGACTGTCCTCGAGATGATTAGAGTTTCCAGCACAACATATACATTGTATGAAGGAAAGTTCTGGAACTCCTATACCTTGTGTTTCAGTTCCTCATAAATTCAAGATCTGCTTGCTTTAGTGAATGGAAACATTTAGGGGGAGATTTATCAAAACTGGTGTAAAGTGGAACTGCCTTGCTTGCTCATAGAAACCAATCAGAGTCCACTTTTCATTTTCCACAGCTCCTTAGGAAAATAATAAGTAGACTGGTTGCTATGGGCAACTAGGCCAGTCTTCTTTTTCCACCAGTTTTGATAAATTCCCCCCCCCCCCCTTAGTGTTCACATCCTGATGCCTTTAGGGTAGGGCTTCATGGTGACTTTCGAGCTGTAATGTACAGGACTACTGTGCGCTGCTTGGAACTCTGATAACTGCACTTGTTTCCACCTCATGAGTGATGACGTCACTAGGCTAGACGGACCTTCACTCAGGGACCACCACCGATCCTGAGAAAGCAGGGGTTGGAGCGCTGGTTAAGCTCTGTGGCCTCTTCATAAATGGGTCCGCATCCAGGGCTGTGGAGTCGGAGGCAATTTTGGGTACCTGGAGTCGGCAAAAAATGAACCGACTCAGACTCCTACTAGATTTAAATTGGAATACATATAAAAAAAAGCAAGTTTAAATGTCCCAATTTACAAAAAGTTATAATTAATTACCGTATTTTTCGCCCTATAAGACGCACCTGCCCATAAGACGCACCTAGGTTTTTGAGGAGGAAAATAAGAAAAAAAATATTTTGAACCAAAAGGTGTGCTTTTGGTGGGTTTTGAACTAATGGTGGTCTGTGGATGACACTATTATGGGGGCATCTGTGGGTGGCACTGTTATGGGGGATCATTGTGGGGGCATCTGTGGATGACACATATATAGCATCTTATCTTATGTGTCATCCACAGATCCCCCCATAACAGTGTCCCTGTGTAGTGAATGGGGGCCGGCATCTGTTTCTGTAATGGCAGCGGGGCCCGGTGCCTGCTTCATTCATAAAGTGGGCGGAGCTGGCGCTTGACGTAGTGAGCTACGCTACGAGCGCCCACCCGGCCTCCTGACTGCCAAGAAGTTAGTAGTAAGTAGTACAGCGCTAGATTTAAGATGATTGGAATACTTTAACAATACCCACAAGTTAGATATGATTACTGTATACTACAGTGAGCGGGGCCCAGTGTAGTAGTATACAGTGACTGCACCGGGCCCCGCTGCCATTACAGAAACAGATGCCAGCCCCTCCTCCCTCTCAGCCTATTCACCGAACGGTCGCAGCATTCGCCCCTATAAGACGCACTGCTATTTTTCCCCCACTTTTGCGAAAAATACGTAAGAATAAAGACCAATGCATGCAGTGCGTCACGTTACCGCAAAACGAACACGTTAAGTGGCCATGAAGAAGCATGCTTTTCATATGCTTCACTATATGGCACGCAACGCACAGTTAAGGTGCGGCAATACTTATACTTTCCATTGTGTTGTGTTCCGCTGTTACAGGGAACGCGACGCCCATGGTTAACCTAGCCTCTCACTGATAACTGATCAAGTAAATATGTTTTTTGCAGGACTAGAGAAACTTGTATAACTGAAGGTAATGGATGGTCAATAGTTCAAGACTGAAGCTGAAAACCATTTGAAAAACTGCTGTCATTCAGCTAAGGCTATAAAAACTTGTAAACTCAGATTGTTAGCTTAAAGGGTTTCTACCACCTTATTTGGACCCTATTTAGCTGTCAGACACTAGCGATCTGCTAGTGTCTGCTCTACCTAACAATGCTATTCTAAGACCTTTTGTGTGCAGCCGTTACACAAAAAAACATTCTCGCGCCTGCGCCGTGTGCGTCTGCACTCTGACGTAATAGGCGCAGTAGAGATGCCGGCGCAGGGAGCGGTCAGACAGTCACTGCGCCTGCGCCGAATACAGACGCACATGGCGCAGACGCGAGAATACGGCCGATGGATGAGATGGAGGCTGGCAATCTAGAGGAGATGGGCGGGCTTGACGGACGAGCGGGGTGGAATACAGGGTGAGTAGACGGAGCCTCTAGGTGCTGAAAAGACGCCCCCATAGCACCTAGAGGCTCATTAGCATAGCAATAAAACTATGTTTTTTAGGGTAACCGCTGCAGAGAAAGGAATTACAATAGCATGGTTAGGTAGAGCAGACACTAGCAGATCGCTAGTGTCTGACAGCTAATTAGGTCCAAATCAGGTGGTAGAAACCCTTTAAACATGACTATGGGATTCTACTAGGGAAATCATGTTTTACAATAAATGCCCCTTTCCATATCCTCCCACTGCCCTATCATCAGCAGAAGATCAGCAGCTTCCTAGCCAGTAGTTCTGTGGTAATGACATGTATGTTGCCTTTCTTTCCTTCAAGGAATGTATAAAATACATTCGCATATTAAATGCAGAGGAGTCGGAGTCGGAAGTACCAAAAACTGAGGAGTCGGAGTCGGACCATTTATCTACCGACTCCACAGCCCTGTCCGCATCCGAGCCGCACAAAATGTGGACCAAAACTACAGCCATGTGCAAGAGCTTTTACTTGAATGGATCTCTATGGTTCTCCCTGCACAGCAGGTGGCGGTGCTCTGCCATGTAGAGAGAGACTGTGGAGGTGCTGCAGCAGGGGGTCCAGAGGTTGACCTCCAACAGTCATATCCAAGCGACATGCCATCATTTTATGAGATAGGATTTCATCTCTGAAATTGAAAATCTGCACGACAAAAAGTTGCCATGGGGGCCGTAGCCTAAGGCTACTTTCACACTCGTGTTTGGTGCGGATCCGTCATGGTTCTGCACAGATGGATCCATTTAGATAATACAACCGCATGCATCCGTTCAGAATGGATACATTTCTATTATCTTTAACATAGCCATGACGGATCCATCTTGAACACCATTGAAATTCAATGGAGGACAGATCAGTTTTCTATTGTGCCAGATTGTGTCAGAGAAAACTGATCTGTCCCTACTGACTTACATTGTGTGCCAGAACGGATCTGTTTGGCTCCGTTTCATCAGACGGACACCAAAACGCTGAGGGCAGCGTTTTGGTGTCCGCCTCCAGAGTGGAATGGAGACTGAACTGATGAATTCTGAGCGGATCCTTTTCCATTCAGAATGCATTAGGGCAAAACTGATCCGTTTTGGACCGCTTGTGAGAGCTCTGAATGGATCTGACAAACGGAAAGCCAAAACGCCAGTGTGAAAGTAGCCTAAGTAAGGGTCCATTCACACGTCCGCAAAATGGGTCCGCATCCGTTCCGCAATTTTGCGAAACAGGTGCGGACCCATTCATTTTCAATGGGGCCGGAATGTGCTGTCCGGTGCGGATCTGCACTTCCGTTCCACAAAAAAATAGAACATGTCCTATTCTTGTCTGCAATTGTGGACAAGAAAAGGCATTTTCGATGAGAATGTCAGCGATGTGAGGTCTGCAAAATGCGGAACGCACATTGCCGGTGTCCGTGTTTTGCGGATCCACACACATACGGACGTGTGAATGGACCCTAAGGCTGGTTTCACACGGGCATGGCGGGAAAATGTACGGGTACGTTGCGGGAACACGCGCAATTTTTCCGCGCGAGTGCAAAACATTCCGCGTGTAGATTGTATTATTTTCCCTTATAACATGGTTATAAGGGAAAATAATAGCATTCTGCATACAGAATGCATAGTAAAATAGGGCTGGAGGGGTTAAAAAAAAATAATAAAATTATTTAACTCACCCTAATCCACTTGCTCGCGCAGCCCGGCATCTTCTTCTTTGCTGATTATAGGAACAGGACCTGTGGTGACGTCCATCACATGGTCCATCACCATGGTAAAAGATCATGTGATGACCGGAGTGACGTCACCACAGGTCCTGTTCCTACAAACAGCAAAGAAGGAGACAGAAGGAGATGCCGGGCTGCGCTATCAAGTGGATTAAGGTGAGTTAAATAATTATTATTTTTTTTTTAACCCCTCCAGCGATGTTTTACTATGCATTCTGTATTCAGAATGCTATTATTTTCCATTATAACCATGTTATAAGGGGAAATAATAATGATCGGGTCCCCATCCTGATCGTCTCCTAGCAACCGTGCGTGAAAATCGCACCGCATCCGCACTTGCTTGCGGATGCTTGCGATTTTCACACAACCCCATTCACTTCTATGGGGCCTGCGTTGCATGAAATACGCAGAATATAGAGCATGCTGCGATTTTCACGCAACGCACAAGTGATGAGTGAAAATCACCGCTCATGTGAACAGCCCCATAGAAATGAATGGGTCGGGATTCAGTGCGGGTGCAATGCGTTCAACTCACGCATCGCATCCGCGCGGAATACTCGCCCGTGTGAAAGGGGCCTAAGGCCTCTTTCACACTAGCGTGACGGATTAGGTCCGCAAGCAAGTTCAGTCAGTTTTGTCTGCGATTGCGTTTAGTTTTTTCCGCGCGGGTGCAATGCGTTTTTATGCGTTTTTTACGCGCGTGATAAAAATATCTGAAGGTTTACAAACAACATCTCCTAGCAACCATCAGTGAAAAACGCATCGCACCCACACTTGCTTGCGAAAGCAATGCGTTTTTCACGCAGCCCCATTCACTTCTATGGGGCCAGGGCTGCGTGAAAAATGCAGAATATAGAACATGCTGCGATTTTCACGCAACGCAGAACTGATGCGTGAAAAACCACGCTCGTGTACACAGCCCCATTGAAATTAATGGGTCAGGATTCAGTGCGGGTGCTATGCGTTCACGTCATGCATTGCACCCGCGCGGAAAACTCGCTCGTGTGAAAGGGGCCTAAGGGTTCACCTGTTAACTTGTGCAGTATTTTACTGAGCCATTTCTGCAATCAGTGTTAATATAGTTCTCTATTTACATTTTACTTATATAGACAGATATAGGTTTATACAATTGGGGTCTGAATTATCTACTCGGTGGGCTTCCCTGTCTACAGCAGTTTCACGGGGTGGTGTTCCATCTTGCCCTAGTTGTTTCTATCTCAGTAAGCATTTACGGTATACTTTTATATGTGTTGTTGATGTCCTTTATGTGAAGGGTTTATTAGCTTGTGTTTGTAGGTTATATGTGACCTATATAACTTGACTGATTGAAGTGTCAGCAGTTGCATTGGGAAGTGAAAATCTCCCTGTTCCGGTGCTAAAGCCGCCTTCACACTTGACAGACTGCGACTGAAAATCCGTTTCATCTATTTGGATGGTGATTGTAAGCTCTTGCGAGCAGGCCCCCACTCCTAGTGTTTCTATTGTTTATTAGATTGGAACCCTGTGATGTCTATTTTGCTTTGTACATGTACCCTGCGGAATACGACGGCGCTATAAAGATTTTTATTAAATCCCTGTGCTTCCTACCAGAACAACCCCATTCAGACGAACTGAACACATTTTCAGCAAAATCGCCACGTGTGCAGACATCCAGGGGCTACATGCACACGGTGCGTATTGCGTGCAGGTATAGTCACACAATCGGATGTATTTTGCGATCCGCAAAATACGGATGACGCCTGTGGGAAGTCCCTTTTTTTTTTTTGCGGGCCCATTGCCTTCAGTGGTTCCGTGAACCGCATTGTGCAGCCAAGTATAGGACATGTTCTATCCTTTGTGGACAGCACACGGACAGAGGGCTGGAGAGTCCGGCACCATTCTACTCCATAGACCCAAAGGGGGAGATTTATCAAACTGGTGTAAAGTAGAACTGTCTCAGTTGCCCATAGCAACCAATCAGATCCCACCTTTAATTTTCCAAAGGAGCTGTGAAAAACGAAAGGTGGAATCTGATTGGTTGCTATAGGCAAGTAAGCCAGTTGTACTTTACACTAGTTTGATAAATGTCCCCCAATATTCTCTGCGAAGTGTTAGCATGTGACGAAATGCACACGTGGGATGGAGCCGGTAACAGGCCGTGTATTTGTTGTACTCGGGGTTGGCATCTTGCTGAATAACAATGGACCTCTTTACAATGAACACTGGAGCTTTTCTTCTATTAGGGTTCATATACAACAACTTATTTTTGGTCCGCATCTGATCCACATTTTTTGCGGGTCTGATGTGGACCCATTAATTGTGGACCGTGCACCCGTGTGCTGTCCGCATCCATTTGTCCATTCCGTGGCATCCGCAAAAATATAGAACATGTCGTCTTCTTCTTGTCTGCATTAGTGACAAGGATATAGGACTATTATGGACTGGGCGTTCCGGATCGCAAACCAGGCTGTGGCCATGTGCATGAGCCCATTCTGTGTTCACATTTAACTCCTCAACAACTGGTGGTGCAGGTCTGCAGCAAAGTTTAAAATAAAGTTTTACTTGAACTTAATCTTTTTATAAATAATGTAATTAGATTTCCAAAAAAAATAAAAATACAGTTTAGTATGAAATACATTCTATGGTTATGTGAAGGTCTATGGTAAATATGAACCGCTGGACACGTAAGCATTTTTTTTTCCTCCAACTTTTTTTTGTTAATAAGGTGGCTTTTTTTTTTTTGTCTTTCTGGCTTCTTTTTAAAAACGCAACGATAAAATACACTCGGTCAAGTACTAATGTTCTATGGCAGTTTTTGGTTTGGAAAAGTTTTAAGCCTCATGCAGACATCCATGGAACACGGTCCGTGAGATACCGGACTGGCATTGCAGGAGCGCATGGCGTCATTGGTTGCTATGACGCCGTGCGCTCATGCAATGCCAGTCCGGTATCTCACTGATGGTGTTCCACGGATGTCTGCATAAGGCTTTAGTTGAAAGTGCTGTTTTGCAATAGCATTTGTGACTTTTTAGCTAGAGGAGGCTAGCCGTGGACAGGAGTCCCATGACCTGACTCATTTATGCGGGAGATTTATCAAAACTGGTGCGAAGGAAAACTGGCTTAGTTACCCATAGTAACCAGTCAGATTCAATCTTTCATTTTCTAGAGGAACTCTGAAAAATGAACAGAAAATTTGCAGCAAAAATGCAAAAAAGTGCACAAAACTACACCAAATCTGCAATAAATTGTGTGGATTGATTATGATTTTACTGCAGTTTAGGCCTCATGCACACGACCGTTGTGTGCATCCGCGTCCGTCATTTTTCACAGTTTAGCGGAGGTCCCATTCATTTCTATGGAGCTGTGAAAAAAAACTGATAGTCCTCCGTTTTTTATCCGTGATTCCAGTCTGTCAAAAAAATATAACCTGTCCTATTCTTGTCAGTGGAAAACGGAGGACAGACCCATTAAATTCAATGGGTCCGTCAAAAAAAACATGCACAACTGGTATGTCATCCGTGTCCGTTTTTTTTCTACAAGACCTTGGTGCAATAAAATTACACTTTTCATTAACCTTCCTTTTTTTCCCCTGTCGGACAAAAAAAAAAGAAGACACAAGGAAACACAACTGAAGCAAAATCGGACACGGACCACTGAAGCCAAATCACTGACAGTGAAAAAACACTGTCGTGTGCATGAGGCCTTAGTGTGGATTTCATTTGGATTTTCTGCATCACGTGCAGGTAGTCTTACATGATCCAAACCTTCCAAATGTCCAGACACCCTAGTCCTTACCCTAAGGGTCCATTCACATGTCCGCAATTTCGTTCCGCATTTTGCAGAACAGAATTGCGGACCCATTAATTTCTATCGGGCAGCACGATGTGCTGCCCGGACACGGAATTGCGGACCCGAATAGGCATATTCTATTAGTGCCGGCAATGTGCGGTCCGTGGATCCGCAAAACACGTTGCGGACATGTGAATGGACCCTAAGAGACCTGTAGTATTAAAAAAAAATAATAATTTAAATCATCGTTGTGTTTTCCGTATTTGTTACAACATAAGAACAGAAAAATGGGGTAAAAATCTGACCTGTTTTAATCTTGATTTGTTTGGATGAGTTATTTTGAGCGTCGGCTATTTTTGACGGGGAAAAATTCCCGTCTTTTGTACTTTATCGCCCGTCAAAAATGACTAAACTTTAACTGTGGATGCACTAAGCACTCCATGGTGGAAATCTTGGAAGGATGCATCGTCGCTATGGAGACCAAGCCTTGGGATACAGTTGGGGCCCAGGTTTTTTAGGGGGATTTATGTGTGATATGGCTGGTGTTCAAGCTTGTAGATATGAAGTAGGGCTGGCGGTTTACACGGAAGACAAGTTGCTTCTGACTGCAACATGTTAATGAAGTAATGAGCGAGAGCAAAGTTCCTTTTATCTCATTAAAGCGGGGGCGTTCCAGCAGTCTTCTGTCCTCGTTCCAGTCACTACGGGGACAATGCACTGGATTCAGCTGCCCCATCATTTTTCCTTTTCCTCATGTGCTGTAATCTCCTTTTCCTCCCCCTGAGGTGGAGGCACATGACTTTTGATCAGAGTTCATGTGGAGCATGATCACTCTCATTATGTGTTCGCCTCATGACTCATTTCAGACTACAGTCATTTTGAAGGTTTTATCTGACTCTGCATAGGTCATCAGCATCTAATCGGTGAGGGGTCCGACACCTGTTTGAGAAGACCGATTCTTGCTGCTTACCCTAAGCCAGTGACGTCACATGGCCTAGACACAGCTCAGCCCCATTCACTTGGCTACGTGATTGATGGTTGTGACATCACTGGCCTAGGGTAAGCGGCAAGTAGACCACAGCGCTCACATGAGTGATTGATGGGAGTCCTGAGTGTCAGCCGCCCACCGATCATCAGTTACAGATAGTCAAGTAACCCCTTTAAGTAGGAATTGCTGGTGTTATACCAGGAAAAGTATGACTTTTCAATCAATAGGACATGTCAAATGAAGTAATATTGCAATATAAATATTATTCGTTATGTAACGCCCCCTGCAGTTGATATTTTTGGTCCACCTTCTCTTCAGTGGTGGACTGACATGCAAAATGGCTTCCCTCCTCCCTTCCACTCAGTGTTTGGTATAGAGATCTCATCTAGTAGCAGGTGGAGCAGCCCAGAGACCTTTCATTCTTCCCGACTACCAGATTCATAGACATGTAGAGCTATATCTCTCTCTGGACAGTGGATGAGAGGAAATTGTGGGGGCATTACGTATCATATGCATCTCTGGGCCTATATGTGAGAGACTCTTTTCTATGCAGGGGAGGACGGAATTAACGAGCTAATTGCAATTAGGGCTGCAACGATTAATCAAAGTTATCGATAATATTCAATAACTGGATTCGTTGTCGACGAATCCAGTTATCGAATAATCGGCCGATTCGTTGCTATGCGGGCGGTTTACTTTAACTTTAAATCAGCGCATCTTTATTACCTTACAATGAAGCTCCAGTAACAGGCAGAACGGGCGGCGGCGTAACGTCACTTACTCGTGTGACGCGCCTGCTCCGCCTGCTTCATTTATAAAGTGGGCGCAGCAGGCGCGTCACGTGAGTGAGTGACGTTACGCCGCCGCCCGCTCTGCCTGTTATTGGAGCTTCATTGTAAGGTAATAAAGATGCGCTGATTTAAAGTAAGTTAATGCCGGGCCGGGGCTGTTATGGGGAGGGGGATCTGTGGATGGCGCTGTTATGGGGGCATCTGTGGATGACACATATAGCATAAGATGCTATATAGTGTCATCCATAGATTCCTCACCCCCCCCCCCCCATAGCATGGTCATCCACAGATCTCCTCCATAAGTGTCATCCACAGGTCCCCCCCCCATAACAGTGCCATCCGCAGATCCCCTCATAACAACAGTGCCATCCGCAGATCCCCTCATAACAACAGTGCCATCCGCAGATCCCCTCATAACAACAGTGCCATCCGCAGATCCCCCTCATAACAACAGTGCCATCCGCAGATCCCCCTCATAACAACAGTGCCATCCGCAGATCCCCCTCATAACAACAGTGCCATCCGCAGATCCCCTCATAACAACAGTGCCATCCGCAGATCCCCTCATAACAACAGTGCCATCCGCAGATCCCCTCATAACAACAGTGCCATCCGCAGATCCCCTCATAACAACAGTGCCATCCGCAGATCCCCTCATAACAACAGTGCCATCCGCAGATCCCCTCATAACAACAGTGCCATCCGCAGATCCCCTCATAACAGTGCCATCCGCAGATCCCCTCATAACAACAGTGCCATCCGCAGATCCCCTCATAACAACAGTGCCATCCGCAGATCCCCTCATAACAACAGTGCCATCCGCAGATCCCCTCATAACAACAGTGCCATCCGCAGATCCCCTCATAACAACAGTGCCATCCGCAGATCCCCTCATAACAACAGTGCCATCCGCAGATCCCCTCATAACAACAGTGCCATCCGCAGATCCCCTCATAACAACAGTGCCATCCGCAGATCCCCTCATAACAACAGTGCCATCCGCAATATGTTTTAATATGGCCTTTGAACATAATTTTTCAAGTAAAATCATATAAACCCCTTTTTTTTGTCATTTTGGTGTTTTTTCCCGATTAATCGATAAAATTATCGACAACTAATCGATTATTCAAATAATCGTTAGCTGCAGCCCTAATTGCAATGCATCCTGGGAAGATGCAGGTGCTTGACCATCACATGTGGATGGCTACCTCTTCCCTCACCCACAGATAGGATAGAAAGTCCTCCAGGCAAGTGAGTAATGGAGGTTTAAAAAAAAAAAAAAAAAAAAAAAATATATATATAGGATAACCCCTTTAAAGCCACTTCTCGTTTAAAGGGGTTGTCTCACCTCGCCGTTACTAAGGCGAGATGAGACACTGTCTCCACCACCAGCCAGCTGGGAGACAGCAGAGTGCGCCGATGCTCTGCTGTATCAGATTCAGTAGCTCACATTGCCGTGTGTAACGGACCGTTTCAGCAGACAAGGGGTTAAAATCCGTTCAGGCGATGTGCCCCTTTCTGAGAGACAGGCACAGCTACTGCAGGATACACCAAACTCCCGAACTGGATACAAAATAGCACTCCAAACTGGAACCTCACGAATAGCTGCTAGCAGACGAACAGGGATCTTACACTTCTGGCAATCGGTCCTCTAACAGCATACAGTGAATCCCCCCAATAACGAGACAAGGCTTCGTGTTGAGGGTCAAGCAGTGGTCTGAGGTGCTGGCACACCCAGCCTGGTTTTTATTACAGTTGTTGCAAATACAGGTCCGCCCACAGGGGTTTGAAATACAGCCAATCAATATGTTACAACACATACAATGTAAGTACACGCCCCTAGGGGACCAGAAGGAAGACTTGTGACATAGGACAGATATGCATCACTGTAGGATACACAGAGACAATACATCCCCACAATGCATCATGGTTTCCTCCTCTCTGTCCTGGAGACAACCGAGGCGTAATCCAATTATCTCTCAAGACAAAGAGAAGTCACCAATACACATGCGCAGACCTCACCCTTTAAACACACAATGGGACAATGGCACAATAGAAACACACCCAGCATTTTCCTCCCAAGCTAACAAGTTACACTTATTATAAATTGTTACAACTTTGTGGGTTTACATTGGCCATACATATAACTTACATCAATTTAAACAGTATAACTTGGGGACAAACCTATCCAAAATTCACTTGAATAGGTTCAGGGGTTTAAAAGTTAGTATATGGCCCATAATCCTGGGGCAAGAGGCCAGCAGCCAGTCCTCTCCAAAACCCAGTGGCGAGGTTGGTTTCGCCACACATCTCCCCCCCCCCCCAGGGAAGACTAACCAGATACCTGACCTCACGCCGGTCGGTACCTGAGTTAGTCTGGCAGCCCACCCACAACCAAATACTGGACCTGTTGAATTTAGTAGCCTGTCTCTGTCCAGTTAGTCCACCAAGGTTATGTTGGAAGCTGGTACTCCCGGTCTCTGTGTTGCTCCCTGGCTTGGAGTGGAGGTTGCTTTGTGGGCAGGTATCACCGGTACTCTGCCCTGGTGCCAGCGTTACCATGGAAGAAGCCTGGTTGGAGCCTGGTTGTTGGAGGGGGAGACCGACTGTCTCTACCCCCTGTGCTGTAAGTGCAGAGACCACGGTCCCATCTGCACTGTTGTGGGGCTTACTGTCTCCCCCTGGTGCGTTAAGCTGCCGCTGGGGAGAGGGGGTAACGAGCTCCTCTCCCATACATACTTCCAGCCGCTGGGGAGGGCGACCGCCCGTCTCCACTCCCAATACAGTATCCTGTTGCTGGGGAAAGGAGACTGGGCTCTCTATTCCCTGCTGGACACTCTGCCGCTGGGGGACAGGACCGACTGTCTCTGCCCCCTGTAACTCCGCCTGCCGCTGGGGAATGGAGACTGGGTTCCCAATTCCCAAAAAATCATGCTGCTGCTGGGGGGCAGGCACAACTACCTCTGCCCCCTGTAACTCAGCCTGCAGCTGGGGAGGGAGGACGCTGCTCTCCTCTCCCTGCATTTCACACTGCCGCTGGGGAATGGAGACTGGGCTCCCAATTCCCTGCAGGACCGGTGGAGAGACCTCGGTCCCATCTCTACCGGCCACCTGGGGTCCTTCCCAGTAACACTCTACAATATCTGCCCAGCTGAATGGGTCTGGATCTGGGTCTGTCACCTTAATGTCCTGCTGAGCCTTCTCACTGGCGTGGAACAGCTGCTGGTAGCCCTGTTCTAGCTTCATCTCCCGGGTCACCAGGTGGACCAGGTCCTGCTCAATCTCATGAGTGTCGTCCCAGTCATACCTGCTCTCCCTCCATTCCAAGAGATCATGGAACCGGGCTTGTGTAGGGCTCCCAAACTCCAGCTCTGAAAAAGTCTTCCATAACAAGCCAGGACCATCAAACTCCTCTCCCTCCGGCTTGTCATGCTCAGCTGTCCTGGGTAGGTACTGTGCCCCATACCACCAGAGCGCCTGGTAGGCATCTTCCAGCCACAGCCCCTGCCATACTAGGAGTTCCAATTCCTTTACCCATTCCTCCCGGGGCTGCTCTCCCAGGAAGGGCATCCGCAGGGCTACTCGCTTCTGCAACCGCTGGTCTTCCGTGGGGAGTCTCTCGTCCTGCATATACTCCACAATACCCAGTACCTGGTACCAGATGCCTTTGCGGACTGCATCTCGGTCATCCATGACACCCTCATCGTACTCCACTGCTGTTTCCATTCTGGTGCTGTCAGGGTCGCTGTACTGGGACATGCGTTGCCCTAAAATTGTAGAATCCACAGAAATGGTGTCTCCTGTAGCTGTCCTTCTGGCTGTAGGAACGATCCCGCTGCTTGCCACCAATGTAACGGACCATTTCAGCAGACAAGGGGTTAAAATCCGTTCAGGCGATGTGCCCCTTTCTGAGAGACAGGCACAGCTACTGCAGGATACACCAAACTCCCGAACTGGATACAAAATAGCACTCCAAACTGGAACCTCACGAATAGCTGCTAGCAGTCGAACAGGGATCTTACACTTCTGGCAATCGGTCCTCTAACAGCATACAGTGAATCCCCCCAATAACGAGACAAGGCTCCGTGTTGAGGGTCAAGCAGTGGTCTGAGGTGCTGGCACACCCAGCCTGGTTTTTATTACAGTTGTTGCAAATACAGGTACGCCCACAGGGGTTTGAAATACAGCCAATCAATATGTTACAACACATACAATGTAAGTACACGCCCCTAGGGGACCAGAAGAAAGACTTGTGACATAGGACAGATATGCATCACTGTAGGATACACAGAGACAATACATCCCCACAATGCATCATGGTTTCCTCCACTCTGTCCCGGAGACAACCAAGGCGTAATCCAATTATCTCTCAAGACAAAGAAGTCACCAATACACATGCGCAGACAACAGGACAGACATCACCCTTTAAACACACAATGGGACAATGGCACAATAGAAACACACCCAGCATTTTCCTCCCAAGCTGACAAGTTACACTTATTATAAATTGTTACAACTTTGTGGATTTACATTGGCCATACATATAACTTACATCAATTTAAACAGTATAACTTGGGGACAAACCTATCCAAAATTCACTTGAATAGGTTCAGGGGTTTAAAAGTTAGTATATGGCCCATAATCCTGGGGCAAGAGGCCAGCAGCCAGTCCTCTCCAAAACCCAGTGGCGAGGTTTGTTTCGCCACACCGTGTATGAGAGCTAGAGAAACAGCTTAGCACAAAAAGCTATGCTGTTTCCTTAAGGGCGTTTCCAACACTGATACCGGCTGTGTGTTCCGCATTTTGCAGAATGAAACATCCTTGTCCGTAAAACGGATAAGAATAGGACATGTTCTATATTTTAGTTTTTTTTGCGGGGCCACAGAATGGACATGTGGAGAGCACACAGTGTGTTGTCCGCATCTTTTACGGCCCTGTTGAAGTGAATGGGTCTGCATCCGACCCGCAAAAAATGCGTATCGGATGCTGACTAAAAATATATTTGTGTGCATGAGCCCTAACTCAGAAACGGCATAACTTGCTGTGCTCCGCTGTTTCCGTAGCTCTCATTCACGGCAGTGAGAACTATTGAAACAGCAGAGCGCTGTTTACCGGCCGGCTGGTGGGCAGGACTGTGTCACATCTCGCCTTAGTAACAACAAGATGAGACAACCCCTACAAGTCCTTTTTGTATTCACTTCAGCTAGTACGGTCACTGTTGCATTTATTAACCTATGCTAACTCGGCTCGACTGAGACCTCGAATCCCTTCTTGGCAAGTATTTTTCGCTCCATAATCAAAGGGGCTTTGCAGCCGTTGGTCATTATGTTACGCCAGTCAAATTGGGTGGTTTTTCAGCTGTACTGACAGCATTATGTGAGTACAATTCAGTACAGCTGAGGTTGGGCAGGAACACACAGCATTATAAATCATTATAATGCTGTGAGTTTGTGTCAAAGGAGCAGTGTTAAAATGTGAAGATGGAGTCTCTGATCATGTGAACTTGATTGTGTCTGATTAAATTATCTTGACCTATGAGTGCATTGAAGACTTGTGTGAAATGTTTGTTCGAGACTTTGTCCATTTTATCTGATGGAATGAACAAACAGACCTGTCTGTAATATTTGTGTCTGACAATGTTACCTTGGGATTCTGATTTATTGCGGATCTGGGAATTGGCCACTCCAAGGTCTGGAATAATAATCTATACATATATAAAGAAGGACGTATGTATGTTCAGCGATCATTCAAAAACACAACAATTGATTTCAACGAAACTTGGTATACACATCCCTTGCTACCTGGAAAGAAATCTTGTGTTTGTCTCGGCTCTCTAGGACGTACCGTTCCTGAGATATTCCCAAAAAATGACCTACATTAGCCAATACAAGCCTGCAAGTCTTTCTCTTCATATCCTAACTGCCATACACACGGTCACATGTCCCTTATCAGCCAATAGAAGCTCCCAGGCCCTTAGTCTCCACATACACAGTTTTACTCCAGGTTTCCATAACAACCCAGCCTTTTTTCTTCACTGCTGTAGGTCAGCTTTAAGGGGGCAGGGCGCTTTGGATGACACTGTTAAAGGAGTGGAGTGCTGTGGAGATGACAGTTCAGGGGGCAGGTAGGGTGGCTATTCAGGCCACCCTCAAAAGACGGACTTAAAAACCCTGCCCCCAGGTCCTGCTAAGCCATGCCCCCTCCCACTCCGCAGCCGACGGGGATGGAACAAATAAAGGTAAAAATCAACTTCTGTCAGCTGCAGGGGTTGGAGGGAGGGTGACTTTCTCCCTGCAGCTCACGCTCACACAGTGCTGCTGTCTGAGAGTGAGCTGTTCAAAATAACATCCCTGTGTCCGTCCAGGTCCTGCGCCAGACGGAGGACAGGGAGTCTGAAAGCTGGACTGTCCTGCCTAAAACCGGACCTCTGGCCACCCTAGGGGCAGGCTGCTGTGGAGGTCACAGTTAAAGGGGACGGGATGCTGTGGAGGTCACTGATAAGGGGACGGGTTGCTGTGGAGGTCACTGATAAGGGGACGGGTTGCTGTGGAGGTCACTGATAAGGGGACGGGTTGCTGTGGAGGTCACTGATAAGGGGACGGGATGCTGTGGAGGTCACTGATAAGGGGACGGGATGCTGTGGAGGTCACTGATAAGGGGACGGGATGCTGTGGAGGTCACTGATAAGGGGACGGGATGCTGTGGAGGTCACTGATAAGGGGACGGGATGCTGTGGAGGTCACTGATAAGGGGACGGGATGCTGTGGAGGTCACTGATAAGGGGACGGGATGCTGTGGAGGTCACTGATAAGGGGACGGGATGCTGTGGAGGTCACTGATAAGGGGACGGGATGCTGTGGAGGTCACTGATAAGGGGACGGGATGCTGTGGAGGTCACTGATAAGGGGACGGGATGCTGTGGAGGTCACTGTTAACAGAGACCTCCACAACACCCTGCCCCCTTTAACGGTGACCTCCACAACACCCTGCCCCCTTTAACGGTGACCTCCACAACACCCTGCCCCCTTTAACGGTGACCTCCACAACACCCTGCCCCCTTTAACGGTGACCTCCACAACACCCTGCCCCCTTTAACAGTGACCTCCACAACACCCTGCCCCCTTTAACAGTGACATCTACAGCACCCCACCCTTTAACACTGACCTCCATAGCGGACTGCCCCCTTAGCAGAGACCTCCACCAGGTGCGCCCCTTTTAAGGGGACAGGGAACTGTGGAGGTCACAGTTAAGGGGGTGGTCTGCTTTGGAGGTCAGTGTTAAAGGGAGCTGGGTGTTGTGGAGGTCACATTTTAAGGGAACAGAGCTCTGTAGAGATCACTGTTAAGGGGGCGGGTTACTGTGGAAATCACTGTTAACGAGACAGGGTACTGTGGAGGTCACTAATAAAGGGGCGGCCGCTGTGGAGGTCACTAATAAAGGGGCAGGTCGCTGTGGAGGTCACTGTTAAGGGGGATACTGTCGATATCTTTTAATGACGCACACAAACATTAAATGAAATTGATGAAATATACCCGTGCGAAGCCGGGTCCTTCTGCTAGTAACGGATAAACAAGATATACACAGTGAGTAGAGTTGAGCGAACAGAGCTTCGGATGATATATGCGAAATCGCTTTGTTCATAACTTCTGATTAATACTGTATGGAGATCCGTCTCTGTACAGTATTAGAATGTATGGGCTCCGATGAGCCGAAGTTAGTTATTCGTGAAGTTGTGCGTGACTACGTTGAATAACTTCGGTAATTGATTTTTAAAGTGAAAAACCACTTTAAAACTTGAAACCGAACTCTGCTTCGGTTCCAACTGGTACCTCTCTGTACATTATTAATCCGAAGTTATGAACAAAGCGACTTCGGATGTATGATCTGAAGCTTCCTTTGCTCATAACTAACAGTGACCGTTAGGCCTGTATTACACCAACAGATTATCTAACCAATATCTGTCCAATCAGAACAAAAGCTGGTGTGTCTAACAAAAGATCTGTGTGTGTAAACGGTCATCTGATCAAGGATTGTCAGAAAATCTGTGAGATAATCTGTTGGTGTAACACAGGCCTTAGATTGTATATTATGCTGGCTACAGTCCACTAGGGAGTGAAGCGTATAAAGCTGGTTGGCATGGGGGGGGGGGGGACATGACTTTTTGATCACTTTATGTTCAATTTTTTGGAGGGAGCAACATGACCAAAAAACCTGCAAATTGGCTATTTTTTTTCTATTACAGCAGTCACTGCATATAATAAATATTTTTATTCAGGCATTTCCGGAGATTTTATTTTTTTGTGTGTGTAAAATTGGGAAAGGAAGTGATTTGATTAGAATTTTTAATATGTTGTGCTTTTTATATTTAAAAAAAAACTAACACTTTTTTTCTTTAATGCTCTGTACTTTTTTTAAGGTGCATTTACACTGCGCTGACAAGCAGACAATATCGGGAAGGAAGTGTTCCTTCCCGACAATTGCATGCTTGCAAGTGGAGTTGAGAGCTGCCTTTACATGTAGCGATCACCTTCGCTGTATGAGGACGAGTGATGGCTACTGCTATCGCTCGGCCCCATAAAGATTCATACAGCAGGATCTTCTGGCCAGAAACGATGATTGAGGTGTTAACACAAAAGATCATTTCATCTCATGAACGAGCTATGATAAATATTTGCGGTAACATTCATTCCCAATAATCGGCCTGACAATCAGGCAGTGTAAATCGGGCACTGAACACAAACTCGCAACATTATAATGATTTATGATGTTATGAATTCCAGTCTCACCATCGAGCTACTGAGCTGTATTCACCGCCTTATGTGATAGCAGATCAGCAGTGAGACTCGAATTCACAATATCACAAACCACTATAATGTTGCGAGTTTACTTCACTAGAGCAGCATTCAGGCCAGGAAATACCGCTCACACACGGAGTGCGTTTCCCAGAATGAATACGCTTTTCTGAGACTAGCCTTAGGGAACTTGTATATGCGATCTTCTGATTGCTTGTCGCATAGACTGCTGTAGAATATGGTTGCAGTCTATGGGATTTTCACAGGCTGCCTGTCAGGCCGTGCCTTGGGCATAGCTTTTTAGGCACCTCGCTACGACAGCGCTGGTAGCCACCTCTTCCTTAGCCAATGACATCACATGACCTATTTGCATCTCAGTAAAGAGAAAACCGGCACTCCGATGAATTGCTGAATGGTTCTTTTTATTAGTCACTCATAAATTCACTGTATTTGAGTGACCAATAAAAAGAACCATTCAGCAATTCATCGGAGTGCCGGTTTTCTCTTTAGGGTACTTTCACACTAGCGTTTTTCCTTTCCGGCGCTGAGTTCCGTCCTAGTGGCTCAAATCCGGAAAATAACTGATCAGTTTTATCCCTATGCATTCGGAATAGAGAGTAATCCGTTCAGGATGCATCAGGATGTCTTCAGTTCAGTCTTTTTGACTGATCAGGCTTTTCAGAAAACCGTAGCATGTTGTATTTTTTACCTCCGACCAAAAATCCTGAACACTTTGACTGAATGCCGGATCCGGTCTTTTTCCCATTGACTTGCATTAACGCCGGATCCGGCGCCGTGTGTTCAGTCAAACCGGATCCGGCTTTTGCATGTTAAACCCGAAAAATGTGAAAAAAAAGTTAAAGTCCATAAATGGTGGATCCGTTTTTTCCAATGCATTTTTTCATTGTGATCGAAATCCTGATCAGGATTCAAATGTAATCCGTTTTCACACGTTTTTCCAGATCCGGCGGGCAGTTCCGGTGTCAGAATTGAACGCCGGATTTAAACAACGCTATTGTGTGAAAGTAGCCTTACTGGTTTGTCTGGAATGACACCCGCTGACCGAGCACCCACATTGTAACGCAGTGCCGCCCGACATCTTCGCATAACTATTTGCAGCTCAGTCCCATTCAAGTGAATGAGCCTGGGCTGCTATTCCAAGCACTGCCACTATACAGTATACGGTGCTGTGCTTGGTCAGCTTTGAGGAGGCTGCAGTGGTCACCAGAGCACCACAGCTTCTTCAAACAGCTGATCGGTGGGGGTCTCGGGTTGTTGGTACCCCACCCATCAGATATTGAGTTCCTAGAAAACCCCTTTAACTGCTCATTTGCGCATGGATTACAGATAACTTTTCTTCAGAATAAGGGTCCATTCACACGTCCGTAAGTGTTTTGCAGATCCGCAAATTGCGGTTCCGCAAAACACGGACACCTGCAATGTGCAATCCGCAATTTGCGGATCCGCACTTCAGACACTATAATAGAAAATGCCTTTTCTGGTCCGCAATTGCGGACAAGAATAGGACATGTTCTATTTTTTCCAGGAACGAAATTGCGCATCCGCATTTTCGGATCCCGAAAATGCGGATGCGGATCCAGGAAATGTGGATTTGCATATGTTCCAGCCACATTGAAAGTGAATGGGTCCGCAAATTGCGGAATGAATGCGGACCCAAATTACGGACGTGTAAGGCCTCATGCACATGACAGTATTTTTTCACGGTCTGCAAAACGGGGTTCTGTTGTTCCGTGATCTGTTTCCGTGTGTCTTCCTTGATTTTTGGAGGATCACCAGACATGAAAAGTGAAAAAAAAATCTAAGTCAAGTTTGCCTTGAAAATGATAGGAAAAAAACGGACACGGATCACGGACGCAGATGACAATCTTGTGTGTCTCCGTGTTTTTTCACGGAACCATTGACTTGAATGGGTCCGCGATCCGTTGTCAGTGAAAAAAATAGGACAGGTCATATTTTTTGGACGGACTGGAAACGCAGATCACGGACGCGGATGACAAACGGTGTATTTTCGGAGTTTTCAACGGACCCATTGAAAGTCAATGGGTCCGCAGAAAATCACGGAAAACGGAACAACGGACACGGAACACAACAACGGTCGTGTGCATGAGGCCTAAAGCAGACGATCAGTAAGTTAAAGGTATCATTGCATTGATTTCAGCTAGCCCTACAACGCAGTGTGCCTGATTTTTAACAGTGGATTTCCTGGTGACAGACTCCATTTAAAGGGTGTTTTCTGGTGACTGAAATGAATGAGTGCAATGATGACATTCTGTCCACGGCGACATCATTATGGCCAATGATTGGCTACCACAGTCACCTGATTCTCTTATGTTGAGATCTAATCCTTGCTTTGATCCAGAGAGATTTACAAGAATCTCCTAAACCTGATGTCAGAGGTGTCTGATTTACTGTTATATTCCTATTGATTTTGTTTTTAAAAAGGGCAAATCATGACCTCCTTGCTTTCCTATTTAGAAACTGTTGGGGTCATTTATCAAACTGGGGTAAAGTAGAACTGTGAAAAATGAAAGGTGGAATCCGATTGGTTGTTATGGGCAACTAAGCCAGTTCTACTTTACACCAGTTTGATAGATGACCCCAAGTGTATTTGCCAGCTCGTGATACTATAATGTCATGCTCAAAAACATCTTAAAGCATAAGTCCTCATTCACACAGGGGGTTTTCTGGCTGGTAATTTAAGAGTACTTTCACACTAGCGATTTTCTTTTCCGGCACTGAGTTCCATCCTGGGGGCTCTATACCGGAAAAGAACTGATCAGTTTTATCTCCATGCATTCTGAATGGAGAGAAATCCATGCATCAGGATGTCTTCATTTCGGTCATTTTGACTGTTCAGGACGGAGAGAATACCGTAGCATGCTGCGGTTTTATCTCCGGCCAAATAAAAAGGAACACGTGCCTGAATGCCGGATCTGGCATTTTTTTTCATAGGAATGTATTAGTGCCGGATCCAGCATTCAAAATACCGCAATGCTGGATCCGTCCTTCCGGTCTATGCATGCGCAGACCAATAAAAATTTGAAAAATATATAAACTGATCCGTTTCTCCGGATGACAAACAGACAGACGGATCCGTTCTTGCAATGCATTTGTAAGACCAATCCGGATCCATCTACAAATGCTTTCCGTTTGTATGCAGATTGCGGCGACAGAACTGCTTGCCGGATCACTCTGCCGCAAGTGTGAAAGTACCCTTAAAAAAAAAATAATAATAATAAAAAAAAAAAAAAATACACTATATATATATATATATATATATATATATATATATATATATATAGATATATAGTGTATGTTTAGAATGGCGTAAGAAAATGAATGAAGCAATTCTCCACTGATCCCCTGGTGCTCCTGTTCATCTGCTTTCTAAGTCCTCCCTGCTGGTCTCCAGTTTATAGTCCCTCTGGACAAGCAGTGGCATTAGTCACTAATTAGTCAGTGGTTTGCTGAGTGGGCATTTCCTGTGTGTCAAGAGGTATCTGGCTGTAGAGACCAATGCGAGTTCCAAGAATCCTCTGAACGGGAACGGCAGGAGATCGGGGAGTATTGTTTCTTCTGTTTTCTTGTGCCATTTATCGACTGGACAAACCTTATCCAACCCAGCCACGTTCTGTTGTGCGAATAACTAATCAAAAACGTGTTTTTTTTTCAGCCATTAGTTGTCCTTAATGTGCAGTTTATGGTACGATCAGCTGGTATAAAGTGTTTTTGACGTTTTTTGCAGGGTGTCTGATCTTATTGTCGCTTTCTGGCATCATGGCCATGTTAGGTGCTTGCAGTCCTTGCTGTGTATGGCGTTCCTCTTCATCAGAGCAGGAGCGATGTCCGTAATATCCCCCATAATTATGGGCAGTGTTCAGTTGTGAAATCTTTTCCTTGTCTGGCTGATGTGTCATATGACTGGAGCATGAAAACAAGGCTGTCGTGGTTCCAGGTCCCGTACTGGTTGTCAGCTGGTTATTTTCCATGAAGCCTTTAGCGCTTTAACAGTCTTGTTTCATTGTGGATTGTGTTATTTTTCTTCCTCCTTTCACCTTGGGGTGTGATTATGAACTACTTTCTTAATATTTCTATTAACAAAAATATCCCCTGAATATATGAACTTTGACTCCCTACACACATGAATGTGCTCTGGCTTTTTTTATTATTTTCATTTGTTTTTATTTATTTTTTATACACAAAAAAAATTGAAAAAAAAAAAAACACCATAGAAACTGCTCACTTTATTCCATACTGCATGCAGATTTTGTGGTGACTGTGAACCACAATTTTTTTCCTCCCATAGAGGAGCTGTCGTAATTCAAGGGAAAAAAAACGCCAAAATATTCAGCATGCTGCGTTTTCTCAAAAAATACCAGAACCAAAAAACTATCCAATTAACATAAAATGCTGGTAGCAAAAAAGCGTGTGTAGTGTAGTGTGTCATGAATAACTACATGTGAATTCCCCTTGCAGATCTGCAATACACCCGGCCGCCCCCCCCTTCATTCTTGTCCGCAATTGCAGACAAGAATAGGACATGCTCTATTTTCTTGCGGACCAGAAGATCGGGGGCGCGCTCCGGAAATGCGGAGAGCACAAAGTGTGCTTTCCGCATCTTTTCTGGCCCCATAGAGAATGAATGGGTCCGCACCCATTCCGGATAATTGTGGAATGGATGCGGACCCGTTCTACGGACGTGTGAATGGACCCTAAAGCTGGGTTTCTGCTTCCAGGTTTTGTAAGCTGTTTTTAAAGACAAAGCCAAGAACTGGTCATCAGTTCATAAAAAACCCTGAACAGATTGTAAGCCCTCATGGGCAGGGCCCTCTCTCCTTCTGTACCAGTCTGTAACTCGTCTTGTTTATGCTTAGTGCAATTGTCTGTATTATGTATGTGCGCCTCTTATCATATGTACAGCGCTATGGAATGAATGACTCTTTAATTATAATAATAATATGGAAACTCGCATAAAGACAACCTTTGTCCATATGCCCTGTTGGTGGAGACCCAGTGGTAGGACCCCACCGGTCTAATAGTTATCCCTTATCCTTTGGATTGGGGGTAACTTTATATATCCAGATGAAAGCTTCAGGCCTCTTTCACATGACCGTTTATTTATTTTTTTCCTCATACGGACCCATTCATTTCAATGGTTCTACAAAAAAAACGGAATGTACTCTGTATGCATTCTATTTTCGTTCCGTTGAAAGATAGAACATGTCCTATTGTTGCCCACAAATCGCGTTCCGTGGCTCCTTCCAAGTCAATGGGTTCGCAAAAAAAGGAACACATACGGAAATGCATCCATATGTCTTCCGTATTCGTTCTGTTTTTGTGGAACCATCTATTGAAAATGTTATACCCAGCCCCATTTTTTCTATGTGATTACTGTATACCAGGGCTCGACAAATCCCAGGTCGTCATGGCGATCAGGAATTTTGTCCTGGCGCCTGGGTATTTGCCCCTGCTTGAAAATAGGCCCAGCACACCAGCAGCTGGGCGCAGCCACTGGAGGGTCAAGACCGCGAGGCTAACAATGTGACAGGCGGTGCACATGACGGGTTAAGCCGAATGACATCACTCCCTCTCCCCGCTGGCTGTCGGTATCAGCTGGCCGCGGAGTGATACACGACATGTACGTGGCAGCGCTCACTTGCCCGCTAGGCGCTCTCCACCGCACGCCTCATGTCCCGGGAGCGGCGCAGGTGACAACGGCAGGGTTTCCGTTTTCCTGTACAAAGACTCTTCCAGCGTTTCCCGGAGAGGAGCCGCCTCATCACCGTAAAGCCTCATGCACACGTCCGTGGAACACGGTTGCTATGACGCCGTGCGCTTCCTGCTGTCGCCGCAGTACAGTAATACACTGGTATAGATCATATGGTCGTGTGAAAGAGGCCACAGAATGATTTTCCTGGCTGCAGCATTGTAGTAAAGGGGTTTTCCTCAGCCATTTAAAAAATAAAACCCCTTGACTTCATTTGATGCAAGGATGGTTGCATTTACAGTTATGAACTATTCGTATTCTAGGGAGAGCTTGCACTGAAATACACAGTAATGTATTATATTTCTTTTCTGCGACTAAATATTTTACTAGAGGTGCACCGAAATTCCGGCAGCCGAAAATATCGGCCGAAAATGCACCTAATCCACTTCGGCCGATATTGTTACATATCGGCCGAAAATATGGGGTGTGGGATTAGTCACCCACCATCTGCGGGCGGGCGCCGGCCGGGCGGTTTACTTTGTCACTGCATCTTTATTTTACCTTACAATCGTGACGCTCCAGTAACTAACAACTCTGCAGGCAGAGCGGAGGCCGGCGTAACGTCACTTACTCACGTGACGCGCCTGCTCCGCCTCCTTCATTCATAAAGTGGGCGGAGCAGGTGCGTCACGTGAGTAAGTGACGTTACGCCGCCCTCCGCTCTGCCTGCAGAGTTGTTACCGGAGCGTCACGATTGTAAAGGTAAAATAAAGATGCAGTGAGTGATTAGTCTGCTGTGAGCAGCAGGGCCGGGGCTGTTATGGGTAGGGGGATCGGTCTATGGCACTGCTATGGGGAGGGGGGATCTGTGCACTGCTATGGGGAGGGGGGATCTGTGCACTGCTATGGGGAGGGGGGATCTGTGCACTGCTATGGGGAGGGGGGATCTGTGCACTGCTATGGGGAGGGGGGATCTGTGCACTGCTATGGGGAGGGGGGATCTGTGCACTGCTATGGGGAGGGGGGATCTGTGCACTGCTATGGGGAGGGGGGATCTGTGCACTGCTATGGGGAGGGGGGATCTGTGCACTGCTATGGGGAGGGGGGATCTGTGCACTGCTATGGGGAGGGGGGATCTGTGCACTGCTATGGGGAGGGGGGATCTGTGCACTGTTATGCCCATAACAGTGCACATATCCCCTTTCCATAACAGTGCACAGATCCCCCTCTCCATAACAGTGCACAGATCCCCCTCTCCATAACAGCGCCACCCACAGGTCCCCCTCTCCATAACAGCGCCACCCACAGATCCCCCTCTCCATAACAGCGCCACCCACAGATCCCCCTCTCCATAACAGCGCCACCCACAGATCCCCCTCTCCATAACAGCGCCACCCACAGATCCCCCTCTCCATAACAGCGCCACCCACAGATCCCCCTCTCCATAACAGCGCCACCCACAGATCCCCCTCTCCATAACAGCGCCACCCACAGATCCCCCTCTCCATAACAGCGCCACCCACAGATCCCCCTCTCCATAACAGCGCCACCCACAGATCCCCCTCTCCATAACAGCGCCACCCACAGATGAATTTCATTCATGAAAAAGAATCATTAATAAAATCATTAAAAAGTATTTTAAAAGTATTTGGGCAAAAAGGCAGTTTCGGTTTTCGGTCAAGGGCATCCTGAATTTTCGGTTTCGGACCAGAATTTTCATTTCGGTGCACCCCTATATTTTACTGATGTGTTCATTAAAGGGAACCGGTCATCAACTTTACGCTGCCCATACTAACGGTAGAATAAAGTAGAGACAGGTGAGTTGATTTCAGCGGCCTGTCATTTATAAGTTAAATGTACGGTAAGTGGTTGCCGAGAACCAACATCACAATCATTACAGACTGGGCCTGGAAAAGAGTCCCGGCCACCTGAGAAGAGTCCTGGTTATTCATGAATTCCTGCTCTCCTGCCCACCTGCTGATGACTGATCTTCTACCTAGTTTTCTCCCTTTCTCTCTAGGAGACAACTGCCAATCATCAGCAGATGGGTGAGAGAGCAGGAGATTATAATAACCAGGACTCTTCTCAGGTAGATCTGACTCTTCTCAAGGCCTGGGCTGCAATGATTATGATGCTGGTTCTCAGAAACCACTTACTTTTAGCTCATGAATGACACACCGCTGACATCAGCATTTCTGTCACTATCTTATGCTGCTCTCAGCTTGTCTCACTTCAGTAAGTTGCATTTATCATGTAGAGAAAGTTAAAGGGTTTCTGTCACCAGATTTAACCCTATTAAACTGGCTGACATTAGCGATGTGCTAATGTCAGCAGACCCTAAATCTACTATTCTTATGCTTACTGATAGCCCCCTTACTGCACAATTTTAACTTTTATGATATGCAAATTGGCCTCTAGGAGCAGGGGGGTTGCCATCCTTGATTGTGCTGGATAAATCTCACGCCTGCGCAGTGATGTTTACCGGGCCGGCAGGAGGAGACTAGCGCTGCCTGGCCGTGTCAATCAAGGATGGCAGGGCGTGACATGAGCTAGGAGAACCGAGCCTCTAGGTGCAGGAGCAACGCCCCCCCCGCTCCTAGAGGCTAATTTGCATATCGTAAAAGTTAAAATTGTGCAGTAAGGGAGCTATCAGTAAGCATAAGAATAGTAGATTTAGGACCTGCTGACATTAGCACATCGCTTATATCAGCCAGTTTAATAGGGTTAAATCTGGTGACAGAAACCCTTTAATACAAGACACTTACTAATGTACTGTGATTGTCCATATTGCTTCCTTTGCTGGCTGTATTCATTTTTCCATAACATTATACACTGCTCGTTTCCATGGTTACATATGTTAATATGGCATTCGCTTTTTTTTTATGACTTGAAGAGACTGACTGTAATTCTTGTTAACCAATTGCGCTTACATTTTCATTTTTTTTTTCTTCTTTTAGTTCCTGAGTGATGTCAGACAGTGAAGCTGGGAGGTATGAACACAACTTTACTATAGTTTTATTCCTAAACCTTGTATTGATTGCGAACACCTTTTGGGAGATGGGTGGGATTTGGTTTAAGTGCTATGAACACCTTCCTCCATGGTATGTTCACATGGCTAAAATCCACAGCAGAAAAATCACTAGCTGAAAACCCGTTGTTTTTGGTGACAGATTTCTAATTTGGTGGTGGTTTTAGAGAAGTTTTTACAAGAGTTTTAGAAGAGGTTTTCCAGCTTCCCCATTGACCTCGATTAAATCCACAATCAATTTCAACAGTTTCACCTTTGACTTAGGCCTTTTGCACATGACCGTATGGCTTTTTCAGTATTTTGCGGTCCGCAAAATACGGATCCGCAAAAAAAAAGGGGATGACGTCCGCGGGCATTCCGTTTTTTGCGGAAAGGAATAGCTGTCCCCTGATAGAACAGTCCTATCCTTGTCCGTTATGCGGACAATAATAGGACATGTTCTATCTTTGAACGGAAATGGAAGGCATACGGAGTACCTTCCTTTTTTCCTTTTTTTTTTTTGCGAAGCCATTGAAATGAATGGTTCCGTATACGGAAAGCAAAAAACGGAACATAAACGGGAAAATAAACGTCCGTGTGCAAGAGGCCTTAAGGGGACTTGGGGGGTCATTTATGAAGCTGAAATATGCCTATATTAGGCGTATTTCAGGTGCAGATTATGGAGTAACTGTTAGTTGCATCGGAATCTGCGACTTTTCCCCGCTCTCGCCGGGTCTAAAAAAAAAGTGCACGTGGTGGGGAGGGGGACGGGTCGGCAGGCCTGTCTCATTTGCCATTTTTTTTTTTTTATACGCCTGCTTTAGGTGTAAAGAAAAAAAAAAGTCTGAATTGTATAAGATTGTGCAGAAGAGCTCAGAGAGCGACTTGAGAACAAGCCATCAGACAGCTGCTGTTGGAGAAGCCAAACTGCAAATTTTATAGTAATCTATTGAAAAAAAATAGTTTTAGGCCCAAATCTGTGTAAATCAATAAAAAGGTGGCTTAGAATGTGTCCATAGACTTTAAAAACAGGGGATCTCCTAACTGGTCCTTCATTGTGTGCTTTTACTACTGCAAGCTGCTTCCTAGTCAGAAAAACTATGAATGCAGGGCAGCGGCCCTCTGTGGGCACCTGCGCCCTGGAAATAGTCTATGGTGTACCAATATGCCTTAGACTATTCCTGCCACTCATCAGCGCAGACTCTTGAGAGTTTAGATATGCCAGGTGGATTTATTGTGACTCATACACTTTAAACTAAAGTAGGTGCCAGCAACATTTGCAATAATAAGCAAGTAAATGATTCTGCTGGTAAAATTACAAGGTACTGCCCCAGTCGGGCGTTAATTGCTCAGTTTTAATGAAAATAATGTTGCGCTGTGAGTCATATGGAGAGTTGCGATGTTTCAAGGCATTTCGGTCATGTGAGACCTTTATCAATAGATTGCAGGTAGCGTAGTGGAGAGCGGGACGGTTGCACGGCAGAGAAAGCAGGGATCTCCCTGCTTTCTCTGCCGTGCAGCCATCCCGCGCTACGCTACCTGCGATCTCTTGATAAAGGTCTCACATGACCGAAATGTCTTGAAACATCGCAACTCTCCATATGACTCACAGCGCAACATTATTTTCATTAAAACTGAGCAATTAACGCCCGACTGGGGCAGTACCTTGTAATTTTACCAGCAGAATCATTTACTTGCTTATTATTGCAAATGTTGCTGGCACCTACTTCAGTTTAAAGTGTATGAGTCACAATAAATCCACCTGGCATATCTAAACTCTTAAGTGTGCGTGGTTTTCTCTACAAATATACACAGGTTCTGCCGTATACCACAGCACCTCGCCCTCCAACCAGGAGTGCAAGTTGCTCCCCCCTACGCCATTCATCAGCGCAGGGCGTACTATGTACAGCACAGGCAGCGCACTGAATGTAGGCAGGATATTATAGCTAAATGATAAAGTACATGGGAGATATACTATATGGGACTGTAGTACTCAGGGTAAATTGTTGTGTTGGCACTTTGTGATAAATAAGTGGTGTTTGGGCACTCTGTCTCTTAACCACTTAAGGACCACAGGTTTATACCCCCCTAAAGACCAGGCCCTTTTTTACAAATCGGCACTACACTACTTTCACCGTTTATTGCTCGGTCATGCAACTTACCACCCAAATGAATTTTACCTCCTTTTCTTCTCACTAATAGAGCTTTCATTTGGTGGTATTTCATTGCTGCTGACATTTTTACTTTTTTTGTTATTAATCGAAATTTAACGATTTTTTTGCAAAAAAATGACATTTTTCACTTTCAGTTGTAAAATTTTGCAAAAAAAACGAGATCCATATAGAAATTTTGCTCTAAATTTATAGTTCTACATGTCTTTGATAAAAAAAAAATGTTTGGGTAAAAAAAAAATGGTTTGGGTAAAAGTTATAGCGTTTACAAACTATGGTACAAAAATGTGAATTTCCGCTTTTTGAAGCAGCTCTGACTTTCTGAGCACCTGTCATGTTTCCTGAGGTTCTACAATGCCCAGACAGTACAAACACCCCACAAATGACCCCATTTCGGAAAGTACACACCCTAAGGTATTCGCTGATGGGCATAGTGAGTTCATAGAACTTTTTATTTTTTGTCACAAGTTAGCGGAAAATGATGATTTTTTTTTATTTTATTTTTTTTCCTACAAAGTCTCATATTCCACTAACTTGTGACAAAAAATAAAAACTTCCATGAACTCATTATGCCCATCACGAAATACCTTGGGGTCTCTTCTTTCCAAAATGGGGTCACTTGTGGGGTAGTTATACTGCCCTGGCATTCTAGGGGCCCAAATGTGTGGTAAGGAGTTTGAAATCAAATTCTGTAAAAAATGACCAGTGAAATCCGAAAGGTGCTCTTTGGAATATGGGCCCCTTTGCCCACCTAGGCTGCAAAAAAGTGTCACACATCTGGTATCTACGTACTCAGGAGAAGTTGAGGAATGTGTTTTGGGGTGTCATTTTACATATACCCATGCTGGGTGAGATAAATATCTTGGTCAAATGCCAACTTTGTATAAAAAAATGGGAAAAGTTGTCTTTTGCCAAGATATTTCTCTCACCCAGCATGGGTATATGTAAAATGACACCCCAAAACACATTCCCCACCTTCTCCTGAGTACGGAGATACCAGATGTGTGACACTTTTTTGCAGCCTAGGTGGGCAAAGGGGCCCATATTCCAAAGAGCACCTTTCGGATTTCACTCGTCATTTTTTACAGAATTTGATTTCAAACTCCTTACCACACATTTGGGCCCCTAGAATGCCAGGGCAGTATAACTACCCCACAAGTGACCCCATTTTGGAAAGAAGACACCCCAAGGTATTCCGTGAGGGGCATGGCAAGTTCCTAGAATTTTTTATTTTTTGTCACAAGTTAGTGGAAAATGATGATTTTTTTTTTTTTTTTTTTTTTCATACAAAGTCTCATATTCCACTAACTTGTGACAAAAAATAAAAACTTCCATGAACTCACTATGCCCATCAGCGAATACCTTGGGGTCTCTTCTTTCCAAAATGGGGTCACTTGTGGGGTAGTTATACTGCCCTGGCATTCTAGGGGCCCGAATGTGTGGTAAGGAGTTTGAAATCAAATTCTGTAAAAAATGACCTGTGAAATCCGAAAGGTGCTCTTTGGAATATGGGCCCCTTTGCCCACCTAGGCTGCAAAAAAGTGTCACACATCTGGTATCTCTGTATTCAGGAGAAGTTGAGGAATGTGTTTTGGGGTGTCTTTTTACATATACCCATGCTGGGTGAGATAAATATCTTGGTCAAATGCCAACTTTGTATAAAAAAATGGGAAAAGTTGTCTTTTGCCAAGATATTTCTCTCACCCAGCAGGGGTATATGTAAAATGACACCCCAAAACACATTCCCCACCTTCTCCTGAGTACGGGGATACCAGATGTGTGACACTTTTTTGCAGCCTAGGTGGGCAAAGGGGCCCATATTCCAAAGAGCACCTTTCGGATTTCACAGGTCATTTTTTACAGAATTTGATTTCAAACTCCTTACCACACATTTGGGCCCCTAGAATGCCAGGGCAGTATAACTACCCCACAAGTGACCCCATTTTGGAAAGAAGAGACCCCAAGGTATTCGCTGATGGGCATAGTGAGTTCATGGAAGTTTTTATTTTTTGTCACAAGTTAGTGGAATATGAGACTTTGTATGAAAAAAAAAAAAAAAAAAAAATCTGCATTTTCCACTAACTTGTGACAAAAAATAAAAAATTCTAGGAACTTGCCATGCCCCTCACGGAATACCTTGGGGTGTCTTCTTTCCAAAATGGGGTCACTTGTGGGGTAGTTATACTGCCCTGGCATTTTCCAGGGGCCCTAATGTGTGGTAAGTAGGTAAATGACCTGTGAAATCCTAAAGGTGCTCTTTGGAATATGGGCCCCTTTGCCCACCTAGGCTGCAAAAAAGTGTCACACATGTGGTATCGCCGTATTCAGGAGAAGTTGGGGAATGTGTTTTGGGGTGTCATTTTACATATACCCTTGCTGGGTGAGAGAAATATCTTGGCAAAAGACAACTTTTCCCATTTTTTTATACAAAGTTGGCATTTGACCAAGATATTTCTCTCACCCAGCATGGGTATATGTAAAATGACACCCCAAAACACATTCCCCAACTTCTCCTGAGTACGGCGATACCAGATGTGTGACACTTTATTGCAGCCTAGATGCGCAAAGGTGCCCAAATTCCTTTTAGGAGGGCATTTTTAGACATTTGGATACCAGACTTCTTCTCACGCTTTGGGGCCCCTAGAATGCCAGGGCAGTATAAATACCCCACATGTGACCCCATTTTGGAAAGAAGACACCCCAAGGTATTCAATGAGGGGCATGGCGAGTTCATAGAAATTTTTTTTTTTTGGCACAAGTTAGCGGAAATTGATATTTTTAATTTTTTTCTCACAAAGTCTCCCTTTCCGCTAACTTGGGACAAAAATTTCAATCTTTCATGGACTCAATATGCCCCTCACGGAATACCTGGGGGTGTCTTCTTTCCGAAATGGGGTCACATGTGGGGTATTTATACTGCCCTGGCATTCTAGGGGCCCTAAAGCGTGAGAAGAAGTCTGGAATATAAATGTCTAAAAAATTTTACGCATTTGGTTTCCGTGAGGGGTATGGTGAGTTCATGTGAGATTTCATTTTTTGACACAAGTTAGTGGAATATGAGACTTTGTAAGAAAAAAAAAATAATAATTCCGCTAACTTGGGCCAAAAAAATGTCTGAATGGAGCCTTACAGAGGGGTGATCAATGACAGGGGGGTGATCAATGACAGGGGGGGTGATCAATGACAGGGGGGGTAATCAATGACAGGGGGGGGATCAATGACAGGGGGGGTGATCAATGACAGGGGGGGTGATCAATGACAGGGGGGGTGATCAATGACAGGGGGGGTGATCAATGACAGGGGGGGTGATCAATGACAGGGGGGGTGATCAATGACAGGGGGGGTGATCAATGACAGGGGGGGTGATCAATGACAGGGGGGTGATCAATGACAGGGGGGGTGATCAATGACAGGGGGGTGATCAATGACAGGGGGGTGATCAGGGAGTCAATATGGGGTGATAACCACAGTCATTGATCACGCCCGTGTAAGGCTTCATTCAGACGTCCGTATGCGTTTTGCGGATCCGATCCATCTATCAGTGCATCCGTAAAAATCATGCGGACATCTGAATGGAGCTTTACAGGGGGGTAATCAATGACAGGGGGGTGATCAGGGAGTCTATATGGGGTGATCACCACAGTCATTGATCACGCCCCTGTAAGGCTTCATTCAGACGTCCGGATGCGTTTTGCGGATCCGATCCATCTATCAGTGGATCCGTAAAAATCATGCGGACATCTGAATGGAGCTTTACAGGGGGGTAATCAATGACAGGGGGGTAATCAATGACAGGGGGGTGATCAGGGAGTCTATATGGGGTGATCACCACAGTCATTGATCACGCCCCTGTAAGGCTTCATTCAGACGTCCGGATGCGTTTTGCGGATCCGATCCATCTATCAGTGGATCCGTAAAAATCATGCGGACATCTGAATGGAGCTTTACAGGGGGGTAATCAATGACAGGGGGGTGATCAGGGAGTCTATATGGGGTGATCACCACAGTCATTGATCATGCCCCTGTAAGGCTTCATTCAGACGTCCGGATGCGTTTTGCGGATCCGATCCATCTATCAGTGGATCCGTAAAAATCATGCGGACATCTGAATGGAGCTTTACAGGGGGGTGATCAATGACAGGGGTGTAATCAATGACAGGGGGGTGATCAGGGAGTCTATATGGGGTGATAACCACAGTCATTGATCACGCCCCTGTAAGGCTTCATTCAGACGTCCGGATGCGTTTTGCGGATCCGATCCATCTATCAGTGCATCCGTAAAAATCATGCGGACATCTGAATGGAGCTTTACAGGGGGGTAATCAATGACAGGGGGGTGATCACCACAGTCATTGATCATGCCCCTGTAAGGCTTCATTCAGACGTCTGTATGCGTTTTGCGGATCCGATCCATCTATCAGTGCATCCGTAAAAATCATGCGGACATCTGAATGGAGCTTTACAGGGGGGTGATCAATGACAGGGGTGTAATCAATGACAGGGGGGTGATCAGGGAGTCTATATGGGGTGATCACCACAATCATTGATCATGCCCCTGTAAGGCTTCATTCAGACGTCCGGATGCGTTTTGCGGATCCGATCCATCTATCAGTGCATCCGTAAAAATCATGCGGACATCTGAATGGAGCTTTACAGGGGGGTGATCAGGGAGTCTATATGGGGTGATCACCACAGTCATTGATCATGCCCCTGTAAGGCTTCATTCAGACGTCCGGATGCGTTTTGCGGATCCGATCCATCTATCAGTGGATCCGTAAAAATCATGCGGACGTCTGAATGGAGCTTTACAGGGGGGTAATCAATGACAGGGGGGTAATCAATGACAGGGGGGTGATCAGGGAGTCTATATGGGGTGATCACCACAGTCATTGATCACGCCCCTGTAAGGCTTCATTCAGACGTCCGGATGCGTTTTGCGGATCCGATCCATCTATCAGTGGATCCGTAAAAATCATGCGGACGTCTGAATGGAGCTTTACAGGGGGGTGATCAATGACAGGGGGGTAATCAATGACAGGGGGTGATCAGGGAGTCTATATGGGGTGATCAGGGGTGATCAGGGGCTAATAAGGGGTTAATAAGTGACGGGGGGGGGGTGTAGTGTAGTGTAGTGGTGCTTGGTGCTACTTTACTGAGCTACCTGTGTCCTCTGGTGGTCGATCCAAACAAAGGGGACCACCAGAGGACCAGGTAGCAGGTATATTAGACGCTGTTATCAAAACAGCGTCTAATATACCTGTTAGGGGTTAAAAAAAACACATCTCCAGCCTGCCAGCGAACGATCGCCGCTGGCAGGCTGGAGATCAACTCTCTTACCTTCCGTTCCTGTGAGCGCGCGCGCCTGTGTGCGCGCGTTCACAGGAAATCTCGGCTCACGCGAGATGACGCCTATTGGCGTTAGCGTAGCCTGGGGGAGCCGCCGCAATGACGCCTTTCGGCGTTACAGTTGCGGGAAGTGGTTAAAGGTTCACCATCACTGTTAGGCCGAATGCACACGGCCGTGTTCCGCGGCCGAGAGCGGTCCGTGGTATGCTGGGCTGGATTCCTGTTCAGAGCAGGAGCGCAAGGTGTCATTGGTTGCTATGACGCCGTGCGCTTCATGTCGCCGCTGCACTACAGTAATACACTATACTGCTACTGTGTAGCTTTTATCCACCATAGGCATTAGCCGAAGCCTAAAAGAGGACACGGGGGAACTTGAGATACAGGTTGAGAATCTACTGTGCATCTAGAAGCAGATGATTACTGTGGTGCAGTGTGTTGGCTACATATTGTATACTATTTGATACAATCAGTACGGATGTTGCACAAGACCAGGGCGTTGTCCTGATTAGATCACCAACAATTTCTTAACTGGTTCTCCATGAATTTTCATACTAAACGAATCCATTTGTTTTTTTTCTCTCTCCCTAGAACACCATATTGAAGACCTAAAATTAGTATAGCTTTCACAATGGCATCAAAGTCTTCCTTACTGAAAGTAATACTTTTGGGAGATGGAGGTGTGGGAAAGAGTTCTCTGATGAATCGATACGTTACCAACAAGTTTGACACTCAGCTGTTTCACACAATAGGCGTTGAGTTCTTGAACAAGGAGCTTGAAGTGGACAATCACATGGTCACCATGCAGATCTGGGACACTGCAGGTCAGGAACGGTTCAGGAGCTTGAGGACCCCTTTTTACAGGGGATCTGACTGTTGTCTACTAACATTTAGTGTAGATGACTTGCAGAGCTTTCAGAACTTAAACAACTGGAAGAAAGAATTCATCTACTATGCAGATGTCAAAGACCCAGACAGTTTTCCGTTTGTGGTTTTGGGAAACAAAGTTGACATCAGTGAACGTCAAGTGTCCATGGAAGAAGCTCAGGCTTGGTGCAGAGACAATGGGAACCATCCATATTTTGAGACCAGCGCAAAAGATGCCATCAATGTGGCAGCAGCATTTGAAGAAGCTGTCCGAAGGGTTTTGGCTATTGAAGACAGATCGGACCAACTGATGCACAACGATACAGTAAATCTACATAGAAAACCCAAGTCCAGCTCGTCATGCTGTTGACGCACAATAGGTATTGCGCCTGGTGGAGCCATTCATCCTGCAAGGCATGCTCAAAAAGAAGCAAACCAGGATATCACACTGGAGATTCATTAATAAGTCGATTAAAACCACTTTTCTGGAGAAGCCGTAGACCTAATACGAGCTATCACTCATGGTGGGAGGAAATATATCACAGATGCTATGCCGCTTACTCCGAATAATATGTGTATTAATGTAACTAACAAGTCTTATTGTAAATGCGCGAGACACGTCTCCTAAAGGTTACACCTCATGTCCCCATTTATTTATGTGCAGTCATAACCGTAGGTTATATTGGCAGCATACCGTTCACATGACATTTAGAAACTCCTCTGCCGTCTGTTTTCAGCTCTGTATACTTACCTGCTGGACCCTTATGTTTAACTTGCTATTGGCGGAAAAGTCCACCATTTGGTACTGTAACCTCCGTTTTGTATATTGGTGTCATAGAGGTTAATTTACTAACACCTTTTGATATGGTCTACTTATATCAGAAACCTGCACAAGTTACATTATCCGCACCTCTGTGAAGAGATGGTTGTAGCCGTAAACTGCTGGGCAGCCGCGTGGAATCTGCCTCCCATCATCTACCATGGGAGGTCGCTGAGTACGCCAAGAAAGGACAATGGGAGGCAGTTTCTGTGCAATATCTTGCAGGGTCCAGGAGGTTCTGTTCTATGCTGCAGTTTGCCCTTTCGTTTAGCGACTTGTAAAGTTCAGCAGGCAGCAGTATAGATCTGAGCGCCCTGGAATCATGTTAGTATGACTTAAGGCCCCTTTACACTACTCAATTGAGTAGACTATTGTCAGGAATCGCCTGCTCGTCAGTGGAGGAGAAGGCTGCGTTTACATGGAGCCTTCTCCTCCCCAGTATGAGGAGAAGCGATCATTAATGCCATTGCTTGTTCCCATACAAAATCATTGGTGGTGGGCAGCAGAGCGCAGTTTAGACGAAACGATGGCAAACAATGATTTAGGTGTCCGCAGATGAACACACAGAACACTCATTCATTGGCTATTTGGCAGCACATTTACACCAGCATTCTTAGGAACTCTTGTTCACGATAATCTGCCCGAACGTTGGGCATTGTAAAGGGGCCTTCAGTGGTAGGTGGCGGCTGAGAGACCTAACTACATGCAAACCTTGTATCCAAAAAATCTACAACAAAGTTTGGATACATGTGAATGGGGTTTCGAGAACCCGTCAAGTGCTGCAGCAGGAAGCCATGATGAGGATTTGAGAGCCTACTGAAAAGACTGAAGATTTCTGGTGATTGATTCACCTATTCTACAGTGGGAAAGATCTGCTGCACATAACCTAGTACATTTTTGGTAAAACCGTACAGCTGGCCATACTCTAGAGATTTTTGGTTGGCAGAAAAGGCTGATACAGACCATTTTCGCACAACCACTGCACTTTTTCAGGACGAGCATGAGTGACTTGCTAACTGATATCTGTTCTAGTCAGGGCTGTAGTTGAAAAGTCATTCATGCTTAATGACAGATCTGTATCCCATCAGTTGAAGGCCACAGATCCCTGCAGAGATCTGTTGGTTGGTTTTGTCAGAATATTTTGAAACTTCTGGCATTATCATCCAAGACAACAACCTTCACAGACCAACCATTTTAAGAAAACCGATGCTTGAAATCTCCATGTATGGCTAGCTTTAGGCTTTCAGTAGCACCAATGAATACCTCTTTGGTTAGACTTCACCTGGCCGTATAAACAGTCAATCAATGTGAGGGGTGTATAGTTTGTGCCAACAGTGGAATTAAAATTTGTAAAGCCTGGAAGTAGCTGTAGACTTATCTCTTGAGATCTGAGCCCATTGAGGGTATGACCACATGATGCGGTCAAATACCACGCAGCCATATGAGCTTCAGTGTGCGCTAATAACTAATTAGGACTGCACTGTTTAGTTGGTCTGTATTGTTAAAGGGGTTGTAAAGGACTAATACAGACCTCCCAGAGTGGCTGACCCGCGGTGCTGATCAAACTTACCGGGTCCGCTGTTGGACATTCCTGGGCTGGATCTTCCTCTCCCTGCAGTGCTGGAAACAACATCCGTTGACAGGAGGCACGCAGGCAGCAGCGGTGACCTGCTCCCCTTGTGAGGGAGAGGAAGATCTGGCCTAGGAGCGACAGACAACAAACCCATCATCAAATCCGCAATTAGGTGCAATTGGGGAAAACCCAATTTTGCCAGGACACTCGTACATTAGTTGAATACTACATATCCCCACAGCTATCCACCTGTGGGAACTATTCATCACATAACCTGTTAAGGGTTCTTTGAGAATAAAGAAAAACTGTATTGGGAAAAAAAAAAAAAAAAAAAAAGTAGTTACGGTAATTATTTTACTTCTAAGAATTAACACCAAAACCTTGCTGCCTGGCTATTTTCTGCACTCCCATAGAAATGAATGGAGTGTAGCCGTGCATGCGCTGTAAAGACAGTTGTGGGTGCCAGAGGCAGTACCTGCACCTATCAGACATTGGGTGATATGTCCCCAATGTATGAGATGATACAACCCTGTTAAATTGTATTAAACCAATTTTAATTAGCTGGAGAATCATGGGATAATCTGCCCTTTTAAATTTGGTGTAGACGGAGTAAATCTGAGGGCTTGTCCAGGCTAGTGCTTTGGTTGCCTCTATATACTACATGGGGATATAATGTAAGCCTTGAAGTCATTGATTATCTGGGGGCTAATCTAGGCAGGGGTGTCACTCTTTAGAAGTCAAGCTGCTGCGTGGCCATCCAAGCCCTATGTACAAAAAAAACTGATATATGCACTATTTGCTAATAATTTGTCAGAACTACAAAATAAATGTATAAACCAAACTATATTTTTTACAGAATCTACATTCCAGTTTTAGTTCACAGATGCATCATGTGGGGAAATGTGTAATTTATAGAGCTTTATATAGAATGAGTTTACAAGTAAGATAAAGAATTTGTGTTTAGTTCATACCCCATGGTCAGAAGTATGTAGACCTCCTCAAATCCTATCCATATCCGCTTGTTGAGAAGCCAATTCTAGCCCTTCTAAGTGTTTAGGGTACTGCCACACGTGGTGCACATGCTGTGGATTTACATGTGGAAAATCAACATATTTACAGTACTAGCAATGAGATTTCAGAAATAATGCTGTGTAAATGACCTTGCATGTGTGCTGTGGGTTTTACAATGCAGTGTGTAGGTTGAAAGCAGCAGAAGATCCATTACGATTGTGGCAGCCATGGCACCGTGAAAACCAGCCTATTTGAGACCGTTTTTGCAGCAGGTTTCAGCCAGTTACACTACAGATTTTCCACTGCTGCAGCAGACCTGTCGAATTTGTGGATTTGATAGATGCATTTGCATTCAGTCACAAGAGCATTAGCAAGATGAGGCATTAAAGGGAATCTGTCAGCAGTTTTATGCTGCTAGGTCCCAATGGCTCCAACACATCCCGATGAGTCCCCATCTTCATGGGCTTCTGGCTCTCTACGCCTCCTGCCACTGATTGACACATCTTTAAATGAGCAGTAAGGGGTGAAGAAAATCAAGAGCTCATGTTCCATTTAAGATTTTATCAAAACGACTGGGTCAATTTAAAGAAAGTGACCCAGCATTCTGGGAGGGGGATTTAAAACTGGTGACCGATTTACTTTAAAGGGGTTGACCCACATTTCTCACCTACCTTGCGTGATCACTGCTCCATTCAGATGGGATACTGGTCTCGTGATTATCCATTTAGCATCTATTCTATGCCTAGGTGATGTTCATGAGCAAACCCCTTTATTATCAGCTCATAAGTCCTGGCTTAGCAGCGGGATTTCTTTTCCGCACCAAAGTTTCATTGCTGTTGTCAAAACGGCATTATCATGTGAAAACAGTTTGTCAGGCTGTTCATGCAGAATTCAAGGGATTGGCTGAGATCTCGGACACCTCCTACCATGGCATAGGATAACTATCATAAACTCGCACAGTTCTCTGTGGTGCTGGTCCGGTACTCCCACCGCAGCAGCAGTTAGCGGCTGAATCCAGACACGTCACAGTACTGCATGACTAGACTGTAGCACATACTGGCTGGCTCTGTTTCCTGCTATATGTTTTTGCAATGTTGCAGCATGAACTACACCCTTATCAAGCAAGGCGCAGTAGATTATTAGTTTTGGCTAAATTAAGGGTACTTTCACACTTGCGGCAGAGGATTCCGGCTGGCAGTTCCGTTGCCGGAACTGCCTGCCGGATCTGGCAATCTGGACGCGGATCCGTCTGACAAATGCATTGAAATACCGGATCCGTCTCTCCAGTGTGTCATCCGGTATTTTTTATTTTTTTTTGCATTTTTAAAGGTCTGCGCGTACGCAGACAGGGAAGCCAGATCCGGCACTAATACACTTCAATGTAAATTAATGCCGGATCCGGCATTTGAACAGTTGTTTTCCGATATTGAGCTCCTGTGACGGAACTTAATACTGGAAAACAAAAACGCTAGTGTGAAAGTACCCTTATCTAAAAAAAAATTAAAAGAAATTGGCGCACAGATTTGGCTGCAGACACAATAATGAAAGTGGGCCAGTTTTGATTTTCTGCTCGGAGGTTCAGTATTTTGGGTCTGGTGGAGCTTTTATGGCTTAGCAGTTTGCAGATTACTTAATAACAGGGCTAGCTTTTGATAAGATGGCATTCTGTACGACCGTGCCATTTCTGAGCTCTGTATTAAAACCCATTCTACTGCTAAACGGGTGTATAAAATCCAGCACACAGCCATACAATGTATGGACTGAAATGCCTAAACTGACAATTAACCCCTTAAGGACTCAGCCCTATTTCCCCTTAAGGACTCGGGAAATAGGGCGTACCGGTACGCCCTGCGTCCTTAAGGGGTGTCCACATACTTTGACCATGTAGTATATGCATTAATTGCTACATTAAGGCTATGGCCACGTGGCGCGGTTTTATGAGTTCCTTCATATCTTTTAAAATTCACAGTGAAAAAGCAATTTCTAATGAGTTGAGTATCAGCGCAGCTTGCAGGGGCGAGCAGTGTCCATCATAAAGGTGTACCACCACACATTGGTGGGGTTCTGTGTTCTGCACCGGATACACTCACTAATTGTTATATACCACTTATGTTTCATTGCTTCATTCAGGCGACCTCAACGTGGGCACGTTTCCGGGTCAGTATTACAGCCGCAAATCCCTGTCCGACTGCAGCTCTAATAGCCCGTACTTACAGCATTATGGAATCCATTAGGGCTGTGTTCAATACAGATGCTAAAATGTGCCCACATTGCGGCAGTCTGAATGAGTCTTCAGGGTAATTTTACACCACAGAAAAATCCACGTCTTGCATGTGGACTTGAACTTGAAGCAGAGGGTGAAATCCCCAGCTAGTCAGCGGCAACTCTAAATCCCATCCAGACATGTGGATTTGTTCATGGCATGAAGTTACAATACATGTGAATCCACCTTTTAGGCAATGTGCACAGAAGAATTGCACAAATTTACGCACCAAAAAGCTAATAGCGGTTTTGCCGTAGATCTTGCCCTTGCATTGAAATGAATTGACATGCTGCAGATTTCAAAATCGGCACAGAAAGATAAATGTGTACATGAGATTTGTCCAATGTCATACACTTTGCTGGTACTGTATTAGGCCTCGTGTGCTGTCTGCATCTGTTGCTCCGTTCTGTGGCCCTGGAAAAAAATAAAATAAATAGAACATGTCCTATACTTGTCAGTTTTGCAGACAGGAATATGCATTTCTATCATGGGCGCCCGTTCCGTTACGCAAATTGTGGAACACACACAGGCGGCATCCGTGGTTTGCAAACAGCGGTCGTGTGCATGAGGCCTTAAGCTGCTGTTTTTCTGCACTAGAATCTGGAACGTGTGCAGGTAGCCTTAAACAGCCTTCCATTTCTTTATCACGCAGATAAATGGCATGTACCTACCTTGAAGCAATTTTAACATTCCCCAGTCAATGGGAACCACAATACGTTGTGTTTGGTGGAGTTTACTCAGAGGCAGCTTAGCTTCTGATAGGCCACTGTGTTTTCAGCACTCGTATTTAGTCATGTGAACATAGCCTTAGGCTTCATTCACACGTCCGTGGAACACAGTCCATGAGATACCGGACTGGCATCCTGCTTAGTGCCACCGCTGCTGTACAGTAATACACTAGTATAGATCATACATGTGTATTACTGTACTGAGGCGGCAGCACAAAGCGTACGGCGTCATAGCAACCAATGACACCGTGCGCTCCTGCTCCAAGCAGGATGCCAGTCCGGTATCTCAAGGACTGTGTTCCGCGGACGTGTGAATGAAGCCTTACTGCTCGACAGGCATATATCCTGTGCCTAGTTCAGTTAACCTTTTGTCAAATCCCTGAGAGGGTATATTTACAAGTGGCAGTTTTGTTACAGAAATGTCTGCATCTGAATGGGTCTTGTAGAAATGTGATTTCTGCCAAAGCAACTCCAATCAGATGTATAGAACAGATTTTAGTGTGAATGTACCCTAAGGCCCCTTTCAGACGAACGAGTGTCACGCTCCAGACTTGCAGCGCAGTACCTGTCCTGCCCTGCCAGTCACATAGCATTATTTTGATTTATGATGCTATGTAACCCTTACAGTTCTGGAATGTACTGGATAACACTGGCAGCATTATGCCAGTGTTATCCAGTACTGTAAGGGTTACATAGCATTATATTGATTTACGATGCTATGTCAATCCCGTCGGTGCTGGGAGGTCTGGCCGGGTGCTGCTATGCGGACTCGCTGCGGGAGGAACACTTGTCTGCAAGGGGCCTAAGGGTTACATAGCATCATAAATCAATATAATTCTATGCAACCCTGGCAGTGCTGGAAGAGCAGTGCAGCGCGACACTTGCTCATCTGATAGGGGCCTAAGGGTTCATCTACACGGTGACCTGTCACAAAAATGTGTGACTTGTCTGCAGCGTGCTGTCGTGCGACTCGTTTTTGGCTGTGAAAACACAGGCGAGTCACGTGCAACTTCCATTCCTTGTCTGGATTTTTGGCAACTGTCACATCCGAGTGTGTCACGTGTCAAATTGCAGCAACACTATTGACAAACATTACATGAAATGTCACAAGACAAAGATCGGCTACATCTGTCACTCCCAAGGACCTCAGTGTAGTGGTACTGGCATAGAAATGAATATGGTCGCAGTGAGCCTAACCACAGAATCGGAAAAAAAATAATCCAATTTGCAAGTCATGCTGTGACCTCATTAATTTCTATGCTAGCACTGCTACCTTCGTTCTTGGGCCTGACCAAGATCGCCATGTAGCCCAACCCTTCCTGCTACTTTTACCTTATAGATTTGAAAGTTATGACTGGATTAAAGAGAACCCGTCACCACAAAATGCAGTGCAATCTGCAGGCAGCCTGTTCTAGAGCAGGAGGAGCCGAGCAGAGTGATACATACTTTTGTGGGAAAAGATTCAGGAAAACTTGGAACTTATACTTTTATGGGTGCTTTCACACACGGCAGACAATTCTGCAACTGAAAATCAGTTCCATTCATTTAAACGGGGCAGAACACATGGATTTCTGCAAGCCCCATTAAGGTAAATGGAACTGATTTCTCAGTCGGTGTGTTCTGCCACGTGTGAAGGTTCTCTAAAACTATTTCTGATTTCATTGTTCATGGGGGAGGTTCTATCAGTGACTGACAGTCATCTCTATACACACTTATACAGGGAAAGCCGATAATGTCTCCCTGCTGAACAACTTGTCAGAAAGGACATAGATGTAAATGTATAAATGACAAGTTTTACTGACTGTTCCCACAAAACTATACATCAGTCTGCTCAGCTCCTCCTGCAGATTACACTGCATTTTGGGGTGACGGGTCCTCTTGACATTTTTTATTTCCTTCAGATTTATGTAAGAATTTTTCTTTTCTGAGCATCTTCCCTGCTGGTGATTATACAAAATGATATGCTAACAATAAAGCACTAGAAATGGAGACGGAGTAGTATTTTCTTTCACACTAAGTAGTGTCAGAACAGCTTGAGTGCTGGAAGCTGCTGATCCCTGGTATATCATCTAATGCAGGATTTCTGCAATAAAAAAGTGCCATCTATACAAGTTAGAACAGCACCCAAGACCATGTGATGCAATTAAAGTGTTAATCTCAATTAATAGAGTGCGATCACTGGACCCTCACTGTTCGATATACCAGATGACCTTGTTCTCCCTACCCACAAGTCTGCAGCTAGAAGTGTGAATGCAGTGATGGTAGAGCACATTCTCTGCTGTTCCAGTGCAAGTCTATAGTGCTAAAACAAAAGAGCACCGTGGTTGGACACTCGCCAATCTTCCAGTATTACCCATCCAGTAAAATAATCCTTTAACCACATTTATCAAGCAATATGTTCTAAAACTACAATAAACATGGCTAAAATATAAACGTGATTTAAAATACCAAACAGTTTCTTTTATTCCCTTTGTCATTAAAAAGTTGATTCAAAACTTAGTGGGCCATTTACTATGCCCAAATTAAGTTAGTTGCCTAACTAACCTAACGCCAGGTCTAAAATTGTGGCTAGGGAGGCCCATCTCATTCATCATTTTCTGTGCCTGTTGTAGGCATAGAAAATGGTCTGTCAGACCGCTCAGAATCGGTGTTACATTTTTAAGTTATGGAGAGGCCTGCATCCCTTCATAACTTCGGCGGATCCACTGCCAATGCAGGGTCTTCATAAGACCAGCGTCCAAAATGCCAGTCTTAATAAATGAGCCCCATAGGCTTTATTCAGTACTGCAGAAGTGAGAGCCTACTGCTTCTGAGAGAATTGCATCTAGCTGTGCAGCTGAAACAGGGAATATGGCTAAAATAAAAATTAGGGAAGCCCAACCATAACTGTTTCAAGTTATGATTGTACAAAAACAATAAAAAGCACAGCCACTATGCAAGTGTATTTTTATTTTTTTGAAGACTCAGGTATGCTTTGAAGGGATTGTCCACTTTTATATTGATGGGCTGGATTTACAGTTTTTTTGGTCAAGTATTTGAAGCAGATCTGCCTGCAGGCTTTTCAGCCAAAACAAAAATTGAATCCACAAGGAAGGAGAAATATAAATCCTTATATTATATATTTATATTTTCAATTCCTTTCAAATCTTGCAGGCAGATCTGCTTCAAAACCTTGTGCAAAAAACAAACAAACGTGAATCTAGCCATCTGCCCTTAGCATAGGCCATCAGTATCCCCCCTGTTCAGCTGTTTGCCTAAGACGACAACAGAACTACACAGCTCCATTTCATTGTGTCGTTCCACCACTGAAGCTACTACCAAACAGCTGATTGGAAAGGGTCCGGGAATCTGATATTGGTGGCCTATCCTGTGGAAAGGCTATCAATATAAAAGGAGTGGAACCCCTTTAACTGAAAAATTTAAGTGGTAGGTTCTAGACCTGTGATGGCTAACCTCCAGCTGTGGTAAAACTACAACTCCCAAGTTGCACACTTGCTTGGCTGTTCTCAGAACTCCAAGAAAAGAATGGAGCATGCTGGGAGTCGTAGTTTCACCACAGCTCTAGACTGTATGATGCTTACACTGCTGTTTGTGTAACAGCTATACTGTGCTCAAACCTACTTCACATTCCAGGAATTTACGGTCTAGTGTAGAAGAAAGCAGTCATCACTATGATTATGATGCTAACTATCCATTATGTCTGTGTTAGGCCTAGACTTCTGCATCAGTAGAATCTGCTGAAACAACTGACAAGCTGCAGCTTTCAAAACCTGTACAGCAGATCCGCGTAGAAAATATACGCACTCATTTTGCTGCAGTTTTCCTTATGAAAATCCACACGGAAAAACAAGCGACCCTGTGCAGGCAGAAGAAGACTACATTCAGACACACGTGGACAAAACAATGTTTATTCCCACTGACAGTAAGTGAAAACTCTACACAAACAGCAGAACAACTGAATACAAAACATAATTACATAATTCCCATCCGTTCCACGGCAGTTCCTTCAGAGACATCAAATAAACAAAACACCCTGCATTACAATTGTAGGGGCGTCCGTCCAAAAAAAAAAGGAAGAGGAGGGATGGAACGACTGGCCACCCCCCAGGCCCTCTCCACAATTCAGTCATCTGAGATACGCTCTATCTGTGACTTAATATTCCTCTCCCAGAGCTTCTGGCTGTCTGAAAATCCATGCTTGCCTTTGTTGAATGAGTTTGGTCCGGCCGAAGTCGGGGTATCCCTAGAATGCCAAATAAAATATTAGGTAAGGAAGAGCCAACGTGGTGTACGGTGAGGTACTACTGTTTAACCACTGATGTAAGGCTACATTCACACATACAAAATGGCCATAAAAACCTCTGTTTTGAATCAGTTTGCACCCAAAAACTAATGAATTTTATTATTTATTTATTTTTAAATTCTAACCCCTGCAGTGCCCTCAGTATACATAACACCCCCCCACATATATATAAGGCCCCTCTTAGTGTATCACCCTCGTCCACTAGAACACGCAGGGACACCAGCTCTTTACTAGATGCTGCAGGACCTGCACTCCCAGCGTGATGTCACATTATCAAGCTGGGAACTCAGGTCCTGCTGCATCAAGTGAGAAGAGCGTTTCCTGATGCGTTCAAGTGGATGAGTTTTTTTTTTTTTTTATCTTAATCCTTGAAAGGATGTTGTAGACATTTTTAAAGGCCTGTCTATACAGCCGTTAACAACTGTCCCACTGTTTTCAATGAGGTCCACCTGGCCATGACGTGCTATTTTTTGACAGCCGCCATTCACTGGCCATAAAAAAAAACAACTGCCATGTGAATAGCCCCATGAACTTCAATTGGTTCTGAAAACTGCCGTCGCACAGACCTTTTTCATGGACGTTTGCATGAGGCCTTAGTCAAAGGCGACCACCTATAATAACTTTATTAAAATAGTATATAAAGCATTATAGGTTAATATCACAGAAAGTCATGGCAAACTAGGGTCTTTCTGCTGCGCTCACCATCGGCCAGGAGAATGAAGGTGCCACGTCGTTACTTCAAAGGGGTTGTCTCAATTCAGCAAATAGCATTCATCATGTAGAGAAAGTTAATACAAGGCACTTACTAATGTATTGTGATTGTCCGTATTGCTTCCTTTGCTGCCTTGATTTGTTTTTCGATTGCATTATATACTGCTCGTTTCCATGGTTACAGACCACCCTGCAATCCATCAGTGGTGGTTGTGAGTGCACACTATTGAAAAAAGCACCAGCCTATGCGCACTGCCACAGTTCCGGCCACCAGGGAGGCCAATGCTTTTTCCTATAGTGTGCAAGCATGACCACCGCTGCTGAAGCATGTAACCATGGAAACGAGCAGTGTATAATGTGATGGAAAAATTTATTAAGCCATCAAAAGGGACAATCAACTGAAGACAATCACAATACATTAGTGCCTTGTAATAACTTTCTCTACATGATAAATGCCACTTGCTGAAGTGAGACTACCCCTTTAAGGTCTTTCCCTCCCTGCACAGCGGTGCTCATGGGCACCCATTGTACAGGGAAGTGCAGCACTGGTCACTTTCCGTGATGTGTATGCCCACTGTATGCTCGATCTAGAGAAGGCAGTCAGCACAGCAATTCCAGAAGAACAGTGCTCTTTTCCTTTAGGGTATTAGCTCAAACATGCATCATATATATATGGAAATATATGGATTAATAAACTGCATAGATCAAAACAAATCCCAGCCACAAGAACTGGAAAATATCATCTACATTCTGCCAGATGATGTCTGGATACACCCTTATATCAATGGATTCTGGTTTCTTGCATCTGCCGGAAAAACGGCAGCCTATTACCTTCATCAGGCCCACCGACGTACCATTTCTGTGCTTAACTTACATGACATAAAATGATTTACTGAACATAAGGGGACTTTTATACTGGGAACTGTAATGTACGCCCTCTAACAGAGTCTCACCCTTGGTAAGATATCACTAAATAAACCATTTTTCCATGTCCCCTTTTCACTGTTAGCCCTTCAGCAGACACAGGCAGGGAAAGGCCAGGGAATTTCTTCCACAAGCTGTTGCCATGATTAATATGGGAGTACTCTCACGTAGAAAGTAAGCAAGTATGCTGGATCTCAACATGATTGATCCATTGTTGTGCTAGGAGATAAGCATTGCCAGCAGCTTCTCTCTCACTTCTCACTGAAATAAATAGGGATTGGGGAACTGCCCAACTTTAGGCTCAGTTCACACTTTGCAATTCTGGTGCAGACTTTTTTTTTCCTCAGCTATAACCAGAAGTGGATCCTAGTAGTAGAAGAAATATCAATTAAAGCTTTTTACGTCTTTTTTTGGGATCCAGTACCACACTGTCGAACTGAAAAGCTGTATCGAAAATAAAAAGTGTGAACTAGGCTTTAGGTGGTTCACACGTGGCTGCTGCCTACAGTATTATTATTATTATTTTTTTAGCAAAGCTCTAGCCATTTCACAGGATAGGGCAGCGATAAAGCCCACCCATTAGTGCTGGTGACGTCACCGGGCTCACTGCTAGGAGGAAGACTATGCCTAGCTTTCCCACGGAGAGCGTGGTACGTCACCAGATCTCCTAAAAAAGCCTTTTCCCAACCCGATGCAGGGCAAAGGAAAGCATTGGAGCATGAAATGCTCCGACGGTCATATCAGGGGGGCTGCCTGGGTGAAAATGCGCAGCAAACATTGTAGATGGGATTTCTAAAATCTCATTGATATTGTTTGTATGTAAAGGCTGTAGATTTTCTACAAGAGCCCACCGTGTGCGAACCCAGCCTAAAGGCTTTAGAAAACTCTATTTGCTAAATCGAATACAATATATTGAAGTCAATTTACCAATCTACTGGGAAAACGTTTCCATTTTACCTTTCTTAAAGTGTGCGGCGTGTATATAAAGGCAAGCGTCCATTTAATTTAGTATACAGTGCTCTATTTGTCAAAAAACTAATATGAACCACAATCCTTCACTCAACGTGTCCCAGTGACACTACTAATCTGTCACCCCATTTAGTGATCAGCAGAGATCTCAGCTGACAGACCAATTCTGTAGGGAGAGGTCATAGAAATTAATAAAATGGAGATTCAAATTTTTTTTTTAGGACTTATGATAGGTCATCAATAGCAGGGGTCCAACTCTCAGCACCCATGGCAACCAGCTGTGTAGGGATCAGTGGGTGAAGTAAAGCATCTAATAGAGCACAGGCCACACTGCGGCACAATGCCTCCTGATACTGTACGACTATCTGCTAATAGATGTGTTACTTAGTTTACATTGTCACAGTCCATCTCCCTTATATGCAGACAGCCTGTTACAAACAAACCAAAAAGGCTGAGTATGCTCAACCTGTGGCCCTCCAGCTGTTGGAAAACTACAACTCCCAGCATGTCCGAATAGTTGGGAATTGTAGTTTTGCAACAGCTGGAGGGCCGCAGGTTGAGCATCCCTGTGCTAGAGCAACAGAAAAATATAAAATAAATATCCATTTTAATCCTGTTTTGTTTAAATGGGTGTTTTTCAGCATCAGGTATGCTGTTCAGTTAGTGTCCGCCCCATTTTTTTCTCTCCTTCTAAAATAAGATACTTTACTGATTGGAGCTTCCCGTTTTTTTTTTTTATTATACTCAATGGATGACTGATGGAAATGGAAGGTGTTTAACGGATTCCTTTTTTTCCTCTTCCTCTGACAAAATTAAATAGTGAAAAAGTCAACGCAGACGTCAACTTAACCCTAAGGCCTCTTTCACACGGGCGTTGCGGGAAAATGTGCGGGTGCTTTGCGGGAACACCTGCGATTTTTCCGCGCGAGTGCAAAACATTGTAATGCGTTTTGCATTCGCGTGAGAAAAATCACGCATGTTTGGTACCCAAACCCGAACTTCTTCACAGAAGTTCGGGCTTGGGTTAGGTGTTGTGTAGATGTTATTATTTTCCCTTATAACATGGTTATAAGGGAAAATAATAGCATTCTGAATACAGAATGCTTAGTAGGTGATCAATTGAGGGTTAAAAAATAAATAAAAAAATTAACTCACCTTCTCCTCTTGTTCGCGTAGTTCCCGGTCTCTTCTTTACTTCTTTAATGATGAGCTGTGGGCTAAAGGACCTTTGGTGACGTCAGATCACATGCTCCAATCACATGGTCCATCACCGTGGTGATGGACCATGTGATTGGAACATGTGATCTGACGTCACCACAGGTCCTAGCCGGTATTTTCATCTTTTAAGAAGTAAAGAAGAGACCGGGAACTACGCGAACAAGAGGAGAAGGTGAGTTAATTTTTTTTTAACCCTCAATTGATCACCTACTAAGAATTCTGTATTCAGAATGCTATTATTTCCCCTTATAACCATGTTATAAGGGAAAATAATACAGTGAATAGACTGTCACCTAGCAACCATGCGTGAAAATCGCACCGCATCCGCACTTGCTTGCGGATGCTTGCGATTTTCACGCAACCCCATTCACTTCTATGGGGCCTGCGTTGCGTGAAAAACGCAGAATATAGAGCATGCTGCGATTTTCACGCAACACATAAGTGATGCGTGAAAATCACCGCTCATCTGAACAGCCCCATAGAAATGAATGGGTCGGTATTCAGTGCGGGTGCAATGCGTTCACCTCACGCATCGCATCCGCGCGGAATACTCGCCCATGTGAAAGGGGCCTAAGGATGGGATTTTTTGCCAAAACATATTTGCAAATCAGAAAAAAAAAAAAATAGAAAATGAATATAATCAGCGTCAGTGTAATCACATAGAAAGAGACTCCAAACTATTAACATATAATGATATGATCAGTACCTTCCAATATTTTTCATCCTCATCTTTGCCTCTGGAGGCATTTCTTCAGGTTCACTCTGCAAATAAAGTGAATTACATGTATCATCCGCCATAGCCATTTAAGAGGGGTACAGGTATATATTTGGCACTGCAATAAAAGCTCTGGTTCGACTTGGCTCTATTTGTGACTACTACTGTAGTCCTCTGCGCTAGTTCCATGCACTTCCCCATAGAAATTTCATATAGGACCAATGAAAGGTCTTGTCCTATTCATGCTGTCATGTTTTATCGTGAAGTACTTTTAAATAAACCACATAAACTGCCTGCCATCAGCAGACACTGGCTGTTTGCTGCGAGTCTGTACAGACACAACTGAGAAGTATACAAGGAGGGAAAAGTGAAATTCCCTACATGCACATCATTACATTTTACTGAAAATCATTTGTACGGACCAGGAGTCCATTGTTCTCCAGGGCTATTTGCCCTGGAAATCAGTTATGGTTTGATATTAGACTTCATCACCAGAACATAAGAGTAGATTATTTTTGATTAGAGACCATGCTGCGGTTCCTGAGGCCAAGGATTTTTTAGTGCATGTCCATTCTTGGAGCAGAAACCTCAAAAATGGTCATGTGAACATACCCTAAACCTCTTTATTTCTCCTTTGAGCAAATGTGTAACATACCACAGATCACTGCTATAAACTAAAAGTATCTCAACCAAGTTCATTTTTTTTTATATATAACAATGGATGTACTTACATCATCCTCATCATTGAATACTGCTGCTACGGAGCTCTTTTTCCGCACTACAGCAGGCGGTGGATCCTTCGGTTTCTGCAACAAAATAAATAATATGTCATTACATGCACATGACCCGATCAGTTTTGTGGTCCGAAATCTGTGTACTGTCCCCAAAAAATGGTGACCAAAACTACTGTTGTGTGCACAAGGCCTTAACTGTACTATCAGAGAGAAAAACCATTGCATACGAGTTAGCAGGTTGGGACTGGCCCACAGGGGAACAGGTGAATCTCCCAGTGAGCCCCTAGACCCCATACAATGCCCAAGTGGCACATGGCACAATAGACTGACGCCACTACATATACTGTAGATATGCAGCGTACAGCATCCAAAACTGGGTAGATTATGTGACAAATTACCCAGTTTATTATTATAGATTCATCAGGGGGCTGAGATGACTTGCAGGCCACCCAGTATCATCTTTCATCAGGGACTTGCTCTTAGTCACTGCAGGGACCCCCCATAATCATCTTGTAGCGTCTTGCTGCTGTCTGCCACAATGTGAGCTGACAATATTTGCATGTAGTTATACAGTAGGCCCCCCGGTCCAACACTGCGAGTTAGTAAATTATAAAATAAAAAATTCTACCTAAGAGTACTTTCACACTAGCGTTTTTCTTTTCCGGTGTTGAGTTCCATCACAGGAGCTCAATGCCAGAAAAAAAACTGATAAGTTTTATCCTAATGCATTCTGAATGGAGAGCATTCCGTTCAGTATGCATCAGGATGCATCAGTTCAGTCCCTATTACGTTTTTTTGCCCGGAGAAAATACCGCAGCATGCTGCAGTTTTCTCTCCGGCCAAAAATCCTGATCACTTGCCGGAATGACGGATCCGGCATTAAGTTCCATTGAAATGTATTAGTGCCGGATCCAGCATTACGTGTTTCGGCAAAACGGCATGCGCAGAACTTTAAAAAAATGCAAAAAAAATACGGGATCTATTTTTCCGGATGACACCGGAGAGACGGATCCGGTATTTCAATGCATTTGTCTGACAAATGCCATCTGTTTGCGTCAGGATTGCCGGATCCGCCAGGCCGTTCCGGCGACGGAGCTGCCTGCCGGAATCCTCTGCCGCAAGTGTGAAAGTAGCCTTAAACTGACGGTCCAAGGCGAGGATTCCCTGGTCAGGTTCTCTTACAGTGTGTCAGAACAGACAACCACATAACTGTATTTTACGTGGTTTCACAACATTCCTAGACCATATTCCATTTCATAATACTCTATAATAGCCACTTCTAAGACCCCCCTTTAAAGGGGTTGTCTGGGTTCAGAGCTGAACCCGGACATACCCATATTTTCACCCAGGCAGCCCCACTAAGATAATGAGCATCACCTAACACACTGCTGGGCTCAAGCCTCCACCTAGCAGTGTGTTATTGTAAATTAGAAAGCCCTTGCCCTGCGCTGGAAATGCTCCGATGCCAACATCAGGGGGGCTGCCTGGGTGAAATTCTGGGTATGTCCGGGTTCAGCCCTGAACCAGGACAACCCCTTTAATGGCCACTTCTACATTTCACAGTGCTCTTAGGACACCACAACCTGAACAAAGCGTCAACTGGTTACGTACAGCAGAGCCAAGCTTTATGGATATGGAAGGCGCCTTCTTCCCAGTCTGACCTCCTATTCCAAAGCCCAACTTGGAGACTTTGGATGGGAAGGGATGGGCCTCTTCGGGGGATGCTGACCTCTTCTCTGCCCCTCCTCGGCTTGAGCTCTCCCCTCCATTGCTGGAAGAAACAGGCTTAGTGTTCACTGGGTTTTCTGCGTCTTCTTCTGGTCCTGGTGAAGTTGAAACAACTTACCAAGATGAGCATTTTTGTTACTGAGCTGAATGACGGGAACAGCAACCACAAGAAATACCAAAATTCACCTTATTACTAGTGTCGGCAGAAACCCACACCAAACAGTATTGACTAACATGTACAACGCAGCGCTTTACAAGCATACGCTTCTCTCGGCTCGGGGCCAGAACGCATACTACGGGCTCCACAAACACGGCTATACCCGAACATTACATGCATGCTGCATATTCACACACAACCGAATGATGCGGTACAGGGCGGCTATCATAATCACACTCTCTCCATATCACCTCCTTGTTGCTCTTTCTTATCCGCCATCTTTCTCGACGCTAACTAGACAGCCAAGAAGACGTCACGGCCTGCAAAGGCCGAGCCTCCATCCAGCCGTCTAACCATAGAGCTGGTGCAGTAGGCTAGACAGTCGTTGGAGAACGTTCAGGAGGACTACCCTCTATTGTTATGTTTTGACGTGTTTTTTTTCTTTTTCGTCAAAAAGCTTTATTGTAAACAGACAGCAGCAAACAGCGAATGTATTACGCTTGGTCTACAGCAGGAAAGTGCGTTATAACAATGTACACTTCTTGACACATGGAGAGTCATGATATCAAGGGGCACTTTACTGGGTATATTACAGTGAGGAGGGCACAGCTGGGTATATTACAGTGAGGGGGGGCACAGCTGGGCATATTACAGTGAGGAGGACACGCACAACTCGGCATATCAAAGTGAGGGGCACTTTACTGGGCATGTTACAGTGAGGAGGGCACAGCTGGGAATATTACAGTGAGGAGGGCACAGCTGGGCATATTACAGTGAGGAGGGCACAGCTGGGCATATTACAGTGAGGAGGGCACGCACAACTCGGCATATTACAGTGAGGGGCACTTTACTTGGCATAATACTGTGAAGGCGGCACATATCTGGGCATAATACTCTAAGAGGGCCATATCTGGGCATCACTACTGTGAAGGGGCACATATCTGGGCATAATACTCTAAGAGGGCCATATCTGGGCATCACTACTGTGAAGGGGCACATATCTGGGCATTACTATGAGGAGGCACATATCTGGACATAATCTGTGAAGGGGGCACAATGCTGGCATACCTACTGTGTGGTGGCATAAAGGAGGAATAATTACTATGTGGGGGCATTTAGTGGACTGGGTGGGATTAGGTGTTTAGTTATGTTTTGAGCGGAGTGGTCTAATGCTGAAAAAATGTGCACATAGTGTCCCTCTTCCTTCTTTTCTAAGACTGGGTTCACACTTGAGCGTATTTGATGTGCGCGTTTTTGTGCGCGTTTTTGTCCATAGTCAACGCGCGTATTACGCGCGTTTGTGTAATTGACAGCAGTGTCCTATGGCCGCAAACGCGCGACAAAACGCCCCAAAGGAGCTCAAGAACTTTTTTGAGCGTAGGGCGTTTTTTCAGCGCGTTCAAACGCGCTGTAAAACGCTCAAGTGAGAACCAGGGCCATAGGGAAGCATTAGTTTTCATGTGTTGAGCGTTTTACAGCGCGTTTGAACGCGCTGTAAAACGCTCAAGTGTGAACCCAGCCTAAAGCTGGGAGGTATGTAATGGCTGTCTTTCCCTGGAGTTCTGCCACTAAACCATCAGACACCACTACATGGTGGGAGGTATGTAATGGCTGTCTTTCCCTCGAGTTCTGCCACTAAACCATCAGACACCACTACATGGTGGGAGGTATGTAATGGCTGTCTTTCCCTCGAGTTCTGCCACTAAACCATCAGACACCACTACATGGTGGGAGGTATGTAATGGCTGTCTTTCCCTGGAGTTCTGCCACTAAACCATCAGACACCACTACATGGTGGGAGGTATGTAATGGCTGTCTTTCCCTGGAGTTCTGCCACTAAACCATCAGACATCACTACATGGTGGGAGGTATGTAATGGCTGTCTTTCCCTGGAGTTCTGCCACTACACCATCAGACACCACTACATGGTGGGAGGTATGTAATGGCTGTCTTTCCCTGGAGTTCTGCCACTAAACCATCAGACACCACTACATGGTGGGAGGTATGTAATGGCTGTCTTTCCCTGGAGTTCTGCCACTAAACCATCAGACATCACTACATGGTGGGAGGTATGTAATGGCTGTCTTTCCCTGGAGTTCTGCCACTACACCATCAGACACCACTACATGGTGGGAGGTATGTAATGGCTGTCTTTCCCTGGAGTTCTGCCACTAAACCATCAGACATCACTACATGGTGGGAGGTATGTAATGGCTGTCTTTCCCTGGAGTTCTGCCACTACACCATCAGACACCACTACATGGTGGGAGGTATGTAATGGCTGTCTTTCCCTGGAGTTCTGCCACTACACCATCAGACACCACTACATGGTGGGAGGTATGTAATGGCTGTCTTTCCCTGGAGTTCTGCCACTAAACCATCAGACACCACTACATGGTGGGAGGTATGTAATGGCTGTCTTTCCCTGGAGTTCTGCCACTAAACCATCAGACACCACTACATGGTGGGAGGTATGTAATGGCTGTCTTTCCCTGGAGTTCTGCCACTAAACCATCAGACATCACTACATGGTGGGAGGTATGCAATGGCTGTCTTTCCCTGGAGTTCTGCCACTAAACCATCAGACATCACTACATGGAGAACTTCTTCAAGCATTGCATGTGCAGTGTGGCTATGACATTGTGTTGTAAAAGAGTAGAGTTCTCAATAAGAATTCTCAACATGGTCACTAGAAGAGGCCATGCACGTTAGAGGATCTCAGAGACTACAGCTGACCATACACCTTACCTGTCAGTCTACCATATGCATGGAATCTGAGCTGCATGTGTCCCAATGGGGAGAGGGGAACAACAGTATCAGTCATGTTGAAATCCAGCTGCCTTAGGGCTCCTGCACACGACCACCCTGCCCGTATTTATTTATTTGATGCACTTATATAGTGCTAACATATTTCACAGACATTATCATCACTCGCTGTCCCCAAAGGTGCTCACAAACTAAGGTCCCTATCAGTATGTCTTTGGAGTGTGGAAGGAAAATCGGAGTACCCGGAGGAAACCGACGCAAACACGGGGAGAACATACAAACTCCATGCAGATGTCGTCCTTGGTTGGATTCGAACCTAGGACCTCAGTATTTGCGGACCGCGTTGACTTGAATGGGTCTGCAATCCGCAAGATACGACTGAAGATAGGACTTCACCTGTCTTTTGCGGTGCGGAGGCAGGGATCGGAAGTAGTGTTGAGCGAACTTCTGTTTTAAGTTCGGCGTCTAAAGTTCGGCTTCCGGTTAGCGGAGAATCCCGATATGGATTCCGAATTCCGTTGTGGTCCGTGGTAGCGGAATCAATAATGGCCGATTATTGATTCCGCTACCACGGACCACAACGGAATTCGGAATCCATATCGGGATTCTCCGCTAACCGGAAGCCGAACTTTAGACGCCGAACTTAAAACAGAAGTTCGCTCAACACTAATCGGAAGCCCACAGAATCGCTACGAATCGCTTCCGTGGGCTTTCAGGTACATGCCTCCGCGCGGCAAAAAAATAGAACATGTTCTATCTTTGGCTGTATGTTACGGATCACGGACCCATTCAAGTCAATGCGATCCGCACACAGAGTGCACACGGCTGGTGCCCGTGCATTACAGACCACAGAAAGGGCACTGAGCCATTACGCTTATGCGCATGAGCCCTTACCCTTCTTTTCCTCAGCCTCTGCTGACACATACATTATGTCTGTCTTAAAGGGGTTGTCCTATCTTGCAGTTTCCACACCCAGATGGGACTAAGCGCCGGCCTCAGGAAGCCAGTTTTATGGAGACAGCTGAGCAAACCTGCCCTCCACTGTTTCTTTAACCACCATTGTAGTAAATTGTAGCTACGCAATCAGCACTGCAGAATAAGCTATACAGCTTCAGCAAGTCCAGGAGCGTAGCCTGTTCTGCTATGCTGTTGCGTAGCTTCCATTCACAATAGGAGTTATGCGAACAGTAGAAAGCTGACCCACCGTTTAGTCCCATCTCACCGCGGAATCAGTGGGAATGGACAACCCTCTTTAAAGCAGTATTCCCATCACAATGATCACTGTTGAATCTGTTAATGATTTGACAGTGATCATTTTTGTAAATACATTTTATTACCCCATTCCCACCCTTTTTGAGAAAATAAGTCCCCTCTTACCTGATTGTTGTCTTTCGTCTCCCCTGGTTACGGCCACCTCTCGCCTGTTGAATCCTGTGGTCGCGCTTGCGCAGAAGACTAAATTTTTTCTCCCTGGCGGGCCGCGCAATGTCCTGGACGCGCACACTGCCGCGCATGCGCCATGATGACTTCTTCCTGGCCAGTATAGTACAGAGCCGCGGACGCGCACTCCGGCTCTGTACTATACAGGCCAGGAACAAGTCACCGTGGCGCATGTGCTGCGGCGTGCGCGTTCAGGACATTACGCTGCCCGGCCGGGAGAAAATCTTCAGTCTTCTGTGCAAGCGCGGCCTGGCCGGGAGAAGACGTCAATCAAGCCCAGCCAAATCCAGGAAGTGGACGTCGCACTCGCCGCAGGTAAGTATGAAAACCGCTGATGGGAATACCCTTTAAGGCTATATTTTTTTCAATTGGCATGCCTGCGTATATTGCCCTAATAGTAGATGGCAGCATTGAATGGATAGTTTTATGGATGGTTTTATATTGATGACCTATCTTCAGGATAAGTCATCAATATCTGATCTGCAGGGTCTGGCAGCTGTTTGAAGAGGAGGCGGCGCTCCATGCAAGCGCCGCTTCCTGTTTGTTACACTGCTCATCGTCTTGGTCGCGAGTATAACTACAAGTACTCGCTCTATTCACACTATGAGGGAGAAGACGTGTAGCGTGATGAAGAGGAAGCAATCGCTTGCATGGAGTGCCGCCTCCTCTTCAAACAGCTGATCAGCAGGGCTGCTGGGTTTCTGACACCGGCAGATCAGATATTGATGACCTATCCTGAAGATAGGTCATCAATATAAAACCCCTGCACAACCCCTTTAACCTCTTCAGGACCTTGCCATTTTTCACCTTAAAGAGGACCTTTCACTAGAATAGAAAATGTAAACTAAGTATACAGACATGTAGAGCGGCGCTCAGGGACCCCCCTGCACTTACTGTTATCCCTGGGCGCCGCTCCGTTCTCCCGGTATAGCCTCCGGTATCTTCATATGTTCGGCTCCACCCAGTTGAGCCTGCCGGCGTCTCTTTCTCCCAGGCTGTAGCGCTGGCCAATCGCAGCACTCAGCTCATAGCTTTGTACCAAGATATTACATTAGCCAGTTGCTACAGGATAGTGGAAAAGCAACTTATTGGTGGGTCGACTGACTGCTGTGACCCCCACTGATCATGAGGACATCCTCCCATGTTAATGGAGCAGCAGGATGGGCATGTGTGCTGGCACGCCATTCGTACTATAGGGAGCTGCCTAAATACCAGAGTCCAATAAGTAATAATGGAGGCAGCATGTCTGGTGAAAAAAATCCCTTTATTGGGAACTGCTTACATGAACAGACGTGTAAAAAAAGGTTGTTACGTTTCGGCTAACACATAGCCTTTATCAAACACCAAGTGTTATCCAAAAGATGCTGTTTAAAAAGTATAAGCCACACCCACACGTACGGATGTGGCCAATTACACACTAGCTTAATTACTCACCGTGTCTCAAATGTGTGCATATAAATACGCATTATCTGTACAATGGTGTTCACCCGTATAGAGCATAAGATCCCGTCGAGCACATACCTCTAAGGTGCACGCTTCCAGCGCGTCCCTCGGCAGCCAAAGCGCATGTCCGGGGAGGAGGGGCCATTCACTCACGTGTCCGTCGCTAGTCACATGATCGCAGGCTGACATGCCCAAGTGATCACCAGTGACGCCGGATCTCCTCCCAATCCCCGCCCAGTCAGCGCATCGTTGCCAGGGACGCGCAGAGAGCCGCCCGCCCTCGTCTCTGCCGCCTGTGAAGGTGTCCTTATTCAAAAGCGCCAGCGATCATAACAGAGGGGGGGCCAGTTCCTCAGTCAGGTGGATCAAGAGGCAGTGTTCACTAAATGAAACACAGTGAACATAAGTGCATATAAAATTAGTGAAAAAAACTTGTCAGTTAAAAAACACTATACAGGTTACAGAGACGAGGGCGGGCGGCTCTCTGCGCGTCCCTGGCAACGATGCGCTGACTGGGCGGGGATTGGGAGGAGATCCGGCGTCACTGTTGATCACTTGGGCATGTCAGCCTGCGATCATGTGACTAGCGACGGACACGTGAGTGAATGGCCCCTCCTCCCCGGACATGCGCTTTGGCTGCCGAGGGACGCGCTGGAAGCGTGCACCATAGAGGTATGTGCTCGACGGGATCTTATGCTCTATATGGGTGAACACCATTGTACAGATAATGCGTATTTATATGCACACATTTGAGACACGGTGAGTAATTAAGCTAGTGTGTAATTGGCCACATCCGTACGTGTGGGTGTGGCTTATACTTTTTAAACAGGATCTTTTGGATAACACTTGGTGTTTGATAAAGGCTATGTGTTAGCCGAAACGTAACAACCTTTTTTTACACGTCTGTTCATGTAAGCAGTTCCCAATAAAGGGATTTTTTTCACCGGACATGCTGCCTCCATTATTACTTATTGAACTATATACACAGGAGCCTTTATGGATCTAGGGCTCCAGGCAGGCTGCTGCATTCCGGATGACCGCAAGATCTGGTGAGTGCGACTCTACATCACTACTTTTATAAATACCAGAGTACAGCACTCGGATATCTCTGGCAGTACTACAGAGAATGGATTGCAGTGTGCATGCTCAACTGCAGCTCCATTTATTAGGGGCTCAATAAGGTCTCATCATTGTGGGGGTTTCAGTGGTCAGGGGAAAACTTTATATCTTGGCGCACACCCTTTAACCCTTAGGCCTCTTTCAGACGGGCGTCATGTTTTTTGCCCGGATAAGATGCGGGTGCGTTGCGGGAAAATGCACGATTTTTTTCGCGCGAGTGCAAAACATTGTAATGCGTTTTGCACACGCATGAGAAAAATCGGTATGCTTCTCTTCTGTCTTCTTTCTTCAGGACCTGGGTAAAGGACCTGTGGTGACGTCACTGCGCTCATCACATGGTCCATCACATGATCTTTTACCATGGTGATGAATCATGTGACGGACCATGAGATGAGCCCAGTGACGTCATCACAGGTCCTTTACCCAGATCCTGAAGAAAGAAGACAGAAGAGAAGCCGGGCTGCGCGATCAAGTGTATTAACCCCTTAAGGACTCAGCCCTATTTCACCTTAAGGACTTGGCCATTTTTTGCAAATCTGACCAGTGTCACTTTAAGTGCTCATAACTTTAAAACGCATTGACTTATCCAGGCCGTTCTGAGATTGTTTTTTCGTCACATATTGTACTTCATGACACTGCTAAAATTGGGTCAAAAAAGTTAATTTTTTTGCATACAAAAATACCATATTTACCAAAAATTTTGAAAAATTAGCAAATTTTAAAGTTTCAGTTTCTCTACTTCTGTAATACATAGTAATACCCCCAAAAATTGTGATGACTTTACATTCCCCATATGTCTACTTCATGTTTGTAGCATTTTGGGAATGATATTTTATTTTTTGGGGATGTTACAAGGCTTAGAAGTTTAGAAGCAAATCTTGAAATTTTTCAGAAATTTACAAAAACCCAATTTATAGGGACCACTACAGGTCTCAAGTCACTTTGCGAGGCTTACATAATAGAAACCGCCCAAAAATGACCCCATTCTATAAACTACACCCCTCAAGGTATTCAAAACTGATTTTACAAACTTCGTTAACCCTTTAGGTGCTGCACAAGAGTTATTGGCAAATGGGGATGAAATTTGAGAATTTCTTTTTTTTGCCTAATTTTCCATTTTAACCCATTTTTTCCACTAACAAAGCAAGGGTTAACAGCCAAACAAGACTGTATCTTTATTGCCCTGACTCTGCCGTTTACAGAAACACCCCATATGTGGCCGTAAACTACTGTACGGGCACACAGTAGGGCGTAGAGGGAAAGGTGTGCTGAATGGTTTTTGGAAGCCAGATTTTGCTGGACTGGTTTTTTGACACCATGTCCCATTTGAAGCCCCCCTGATGCACCCATAGAGTAGAAACTCCATAAAAGTGACCCCATCTAAGAAACTACACCCCTCAAGGTATTCAAAACTGATTTTACAAACTTTGTTAACCCTTTAGGTGTTGCACAAGATTTAATGGAAAATAGAGATACAATTTCAAAATTTCACTTTTTTGGCAGATTTTCCATTTTTATATTTTTTTCCAGTTACAAAGCAAGGGTTAACAGCCAAACAAAACTCATTATTTATGGCCCTGATTCTGTAGTTTTTCAGAAACACCCCATATGTGGCTGTAAACTACTGTGCAGGCACACGGCAGGGCGCAGAAGGAAAGGAATGCCATACGGTTTTTGGAAGGCAGGTTTTGCTGGACTGGTCTTTTGACACCATGTCCCATTTGAAGCCCCCCTGATGCACCCCTAGAGTAGAAACTCCAAAAAAGTGACCCCATTTTAGAAACTACGGGATAAGGTGGCAGTATTGTTGGTACTAGTTTAGGGTACATATGATTTTTGGTTGCTCTATATTACACTTTTTTGGGCGGCAAGGTAACAAGAAATAGATTTTTTGGCACTTTTTTTTTTTGTTATTTACAACATTCATCTGACAGGTTAGATCATGTGGTAATTTTATAGAGCAGGTTGTCATGGATGCGGCGATACCTAATATGTATACAATTTTTTTTATTTATGTAAGTTTTACACAATAATTTCATTTTTAAAACAACAAAAAATGTTTTAGTGTCTCCATAGTCTGAGAGCCATAGTTTTTTCAGTTTTTGGGCGATTATCTTAAGTAGGGTCTCATTTTTTGCGGGATAAGATGACGGTTTGAGTGGCACTATTTTGGGGTGCATATGACTTTTTGATCACTTGCTATTACACTTTTTGTGACGTAAGATGACAAAAAATTGCTTTTTTTACACCTTTTTTTTTTTTTTTTTTTTTACAGTGGTCACCTGAGGGGTTAGGTCATGTGATATTTTTATAGAGCCGGTCGATACGGATGCGGCAATACCTAATATGTATACTTTTTTAAATTTATTTAAGTTTTACACAATGATTTCATTTTTGAAACAAAAAAAATCATGTTTTAGTGTTTCCATAGTCTAAGAGCCATAGTTTTTTCAGTTTTTGGGCGATTATCTTGGGTAAGGTAGGATTTTTGCGGGATGAGATGACGGTTTGATTGGTACTATTTTGGTGTACATGCGACTTTTTTGATCACTTTTATTACCTTTTTTGGGAAGTAAGGTGGGCAAAATTTAAATTTCCTAATAGTTTTTATTTTTTTATTTTTATGGCGTTCACCGTGCGGGGAAAGTAACATGACCGTTTTATAGATCAGGTCGTTACGGACGCGGCGATACCAAACATGTGTAGGGAATTTTATTTTTTTCATTTTTATTCAGTGATAAATGTGTTTTTTGGTTTTTACTTTTTTTTCCACTTTTTTTTCACTTTTTTTTTGACCCAGACCCACTTGGTTCTTGAAGATCCAGTGGGTCTGATGTCTGTGTAATACAGTACAGAACAATATATATTGTACTGTACTGTATTTTACTTACACTGAACAGATCTATGCTTTTAGCACAGATCTGTTCAGCACCATGGACAGCAGGATGCCTGAGAGGCGTCCTGTTGCCATGGGAACCTTCCCCGTCTGCTCAGTACTGCTCAGAACTTCGCAGATGGGGAAGGGTAAGGAGGGGATCTGTCGGGGGGCTGTCTGGGAGATCTCTCCATCGGGGGGCTGCAAAGGCACAGCAGCCCCCCGATGGGAGAGGGAGGGAGCTCCCTCTTACTGTTAACTTTTTCCATACAGCGGTCCGTACGGACCGCTGTATGGAAAGGGTTAAACGGCTGACATCGCATTATCGATGTCAGCCATTTATACCAGGGTGCCAGCAATGTGCTGGCACCCTGGTATACCCACTGAACACCAACGATTATTCAAGGGGAGGCGGGCGGGGGATCGCGATCCCGCCTGCCGCACCGCCCGCCTCTCGCACCGCCCCCACCACCCGCCGGCAAAAAAATCATGCAGGGGTGCAGGGGGGGTGTAAAATATATATTTTAGGGACACTGAAGCTTCTGATCCCCGCGGTCAGGGCCCGCGGGGATCAGAAACTGCAGAAAGCGCAGCAAACCGCAGGTCTGAATTGACCTGCGATCGCCGATGCGGGGGGGTCAAATGACCCCCCCTTGCATGGTTACGGGATGCCGGCTGAATGATTTCAGCCGAAATCCCGTTCCGATTAACCCCTGGGGCGCCGGAATACCGATTTCAAGTTATGACGTACCGGTACGTCATGGGTCCTTAAGGACTCGGGACCCATGCCGTACCGATACGTCCTAAGTCCTTCAGGGGTTAAGGTGAGTTAAAAAATGTATTTAATTTTTTTTTAACCCCTCCAGCCCTATTGTACTATGCATTCTGTATTAAGAATGCTATTATTTTCCCTTATAACCATGTTATAAGGGAAAATAATAATGATTGGGTTTCCATCCCGATCGTCTCCTAGCAACAGTGCGTGAAAATCGCACCGCATCCGCACCTGCTTGCGATTTTCACGCAGTCCCATTCACATCTATGGGGCCTGCGTTGTGTGAAAAACGCACAAAATAGAGCATGCTGCGATTTTCACGCAACGCACAAGTGATGCGTGAAAATCACTGCTCATGTGCACAGCCCCATAGAAATTAATGGGTCCGGATTCAGTGCGAATGCAATGCGTTCACCTCACGCATTGCACCCGCGCGGGAAAACTCGCCCTTGTGAAAGGGGCCTTGTTTTCCATTTTCCACTCCCCGCCTTCCCAAAGCCATAACTTTTTTTTCTTCTTTCCCTTTACATAGCCTTATGAGAGCTTATTTTTTTGCGGGACAAGTTGTACTTTCTAATGGCACTATTTAATATTGCAGATGATGTAGTGAGGAGATGAAAAAAAAATCCAAATGAAGTTTTACTTTTTTTTTTTTACGGCATTTCCCATGTGGAAAAATTAACCTGTTACCTTTATTCTCCATGTCAGTACGATTAGAACGATACCACACTTGTATAGTTATTCTTGCGTTTTAGTACTGAAAAAAAATAAAAACATTAACTTTTTTTTTTTCTTTTTATCACCATTTTCTGACCTCTAACTTTTTTGTAGTTGTGTGTACGGAGCTGTGCGAGGGTTTATTTTTTGTGGGGGTGATCTGTACTTTTCCGAGATACCATTTTGAAGTGTATGTGACTTTTTAATCACTTTTATTAAAGGGTTTCGGTCACCCCAATTTTCGCTATTAAACAGGCTGACATTATAGATGTGAGAATGTCACCTGAATTTAACTTGCATTTCTTTTATTTAAGTATGCCCCCGTTTTCGTGTAATTTTAACTTGTATTATATGCAAACGAGCCTCTAGGAGCAGGGGGGGGGGGGCGTTGCACCGAAAATTGAGGTGACAGAAACCCTTTAGGTTTTTTGGGGTAGGTACAGTGACAAAAATGTCAAATTGGCCATTTTGAATTATTTTTGCAGTTTGGGATAAATATTTTAATAGTACATGCATTTTCGCACGCCGCAATGCCCATGATATATATATTTATTGTTAATGCATTTTGAGTTTGGGGAAAGGGGGTGATTTGAACTTTTATATTTTTTTTATATTTATAAAAACATATTTAATTTTTTTTTAAAGTAACCCTAGTGACTAAAATTGGCAATCATTAGATTGCATATTGTGTTTTGTGATGGCTATATAGCCTTCATAGAACACGCACTTTACTATAGAACAATACAGTGCTGCCACCTGCTGGCCTGTATTGGTATATTCCACTATTGGCTATCGGAGCCTTCTTGAGGCTCCAAGCTAATACTGGCTTACAACAGGTTCTCTGATATCAGCCGGGGAACGCTGTTATGGGTGCAGGAGTGAGCTGTTCCCGCACCTCTCAGATGCTGTGGCATCTGAAGGGTTAAACGCCTACATCTGCCTTGAGTCTCTGCTGTTTGAAACAGCAGAAACCTGACGGGTATGGCGCCTGCGCGAATGGGCGCCATCTATAAAGGAGTTGTACGATCTCAGACATTGTAGGCATATTGCTAGGATAGGTGAGTCCCGCACCTAAATCTTGAACAGAGCCGGCAAAGTCCCGGAGGGCGCCCGTGCATGCGTGACTGCCCTCCATTGATTCCTATTGGAGCACTGGCTCGGCTATTTACCTTAACCCCAATAGAAGTGAATGGAGCAGTCGCCACGCTTGCGTGGTGAGCCTCCCATTCATTTTAACGGGTGGGATCCGCACCTAGCAGACATTGGGGGCATATCCTAGCGTTATGCCCCCAATGTCTGAGATGGGACAACCCCTTTAACCATTTCGCTACCAGCACTATACATGTACGGCGCTGGAGCGAAGTGCAAACATAGAGTCCGTGTGCAGCGGGCGCCATGAAAACAGCAGGGAACCGCGGCTAATGACTGCGACCGGCAATAATCGGGGTCAATAAAGCCTTTAGATGCCGTGATCACGGCATCTAATGGGTGAAAAACCCGTCTTACCGGCATCCTCTGCGGCCAATGAGGATGTCGGTAATTGAATTCAATATGCTGGGTCTCTCTGAAGAGACCCAGGGTATTGAAGCTGCAATTCTTATTTTGGCCAGCAGGTGGCAGGTCAACATAAGAAATGAGCAATTCTTCTTTCATCATGGGTCTAAAAGATATTTAAAAATATTTTCCAATACGGCGAATTACGTAACGGAAAAAAAGGGTCAAAATGGCCAATTTGCCATTTTTTGATCGCTTCTCTTACCAAATATTTTTTTTATAAAATGTGATAAAAAATTCACACACTCCAAAATGGTATCAATAAAAACTAATGATTGTCCAGCTCAGATATCATTAAAAAAAAGTTATGGGGGTCAAAATATGGCGATATAAAAAAAAAATCCCTCTTCCCACTACGTATGCCATATTAAGTAGTGGCATTAGAAAGTACAACTTGTCCCGCAAAAAATAAGCCCTCATACAGCTATGTGAATGGAAAAATATAAAAAAAATTAGCTACTTTCAAACTTGCGTTTTGTGCGGATCCGTTCAGATAATACAACTGTCTGCATTCGTTCAGAACAGATCAGTTTGTATTATCTTTAACATAGCCAAGACGGATCCATCTTGAACACCATTGAAAGTCAATGGAGGACGGATCAGTTTTCTATTGTGCCAGATTGTGTCAGTGAAAACGGATCCGTCACCATTGGCTTACATTGTGTGTCAGAACGGATCCGTTTGGCTCAGTTTCGTCAGACGGACACTAAAACGCTGCAAGCAGCGGAATGGAGACTGAATTGAGGCAAACTGATGAATTCTGAGCGGATCCTTTTCCATTCAGAATGCATTAGAATGCAAACTGATCCGTTTTGGACCGCTTGTGAGCTCCCCGAACGGATCTCACAAGCGGAAAGCCAAAACGCCAGTGTGAAAGTAGACTTACGGCTCAAGGAAGATCAGAAAGAATAATAAAAAAGTATCTCCGGTATCTTAAGGGTTAAAATGGCAACTTCCGCTGTACATGTCATACGGATAAGGGTATTGTACTGCTGTGGAGGCTATCCTTATGTGTTTTATTTCAGTATTCATTATGCCTATATTCATGCAATAAAGTAAATTACACAAGTATAAAACTTCTAAAAATAAGATTTACTATGCTTTACATTAGTCCTTCTCTTGCCACCAGTCTTTAGGCCCCTGCTGCGCAAAATCCGTCTGAGACTCCTTTTTCTGGTCTGTGGCCTTCTTTTTCATTAGCTCATATAGTTTAGTATTTGACAAGACTGCTTCGGAAGAGTCACATCTTTCCCTAAATCCATGGTGCTTTCTTGTCGGTACAGATGACAGTCCTTTCGCCCAGTCCCCAGTGTCCCTTAGAGTCATCAGGATTTCAATCACATTGTTCAGGGTGAGATTTTTCCCTCCACAGTTCCACTTCAGAAAGCTGTCCAATGGTAGTCGCGCGGTGGCTAACTGCAGCCGCTTGGCATTTCCTAAAGACACTCCAGTCTTCTGACTTTTGTCAACGAAAGCACCAATGATGTAAATTTTATCATGGTCGTAGGTCTTTAGCACATTTGGAGAGTCAGCGGTCAGGTAAACCAGCCGATCTTTGGGGAAGATGTCCACATGAGACTTTTCAGTGGCAGTTATTAAGAGATTATCCCAGGCACCTTGGTAACGTTTCACCAATTCTTCATGGTATGGACCATTGGGCTTTAAATTACAGAAGTGGATATGAAAGGGCTCCATCGACTTTCTGTTGAAACCTTCAGACATCTGAAGCTGGCTCACTGTATTTTCCATTTCCCTCTGTGACATGTAACGGTCGTAAACCATATCAAATACTAGAGGCTGGCCAAATATCATTGCTTGGGCACCTCGCCATGCATCAAAGCAATCTTCTGACCTACTCCAGAACTTCAAGAAGTAGGAACTTGGTTTTTCAGTGTTCATCTCCATCTCAATATCACTCTTTGTCTGCTCTTTTTCCAATTTCTTTTTTTGCTTGTTTTTCTTTTTATGTTCTTTAAGTTGGAGTTGTTTCAAGTATTTTCTTCTGGAAGACTTTGTGGCAAGCTTCAGAAGGACCTGTAGTTCCTCTGTGCTAATAGAATCAGGTACAGCCTTTCCTGCCAGTCTCCACATGTCAACAAGTTTCTCCATACTTTCTATGGTGGACTCCTCTTGCGTTTCTTCTTCACATTCTTCACTTTCAGGCTTTGGTGCGGCACTCCTTAAAATAGTTTTCCACGTGTCTAGATCCAACTTTTCGGAAGGGCTCGCCTTCTCTTGGTTCTTCAAGCAGTGAGTTAGCATCAACATCCTACACTGCAAGAGTGGCTGAGAAATTCTCATGGGGAACTGTCTATTTACACCTCCCTTATTCACAATATGGAAGGCAGAACCCCGAACAGCACATAGGAACGCGTTTAGGAAACCCATTTTTTGTGGAAATGAGACTGCAAGGAAAAAAGAAAAATTATTTTACATGTAGCAAACCTTATTCCAATTATTCTTACACAAGGGTAGTCTAACTATAATTTCTAGCATATCCAAATATCGTAGTAGAGCAGGCTTATATATGTTTGTATGGAGGCCCATATACTGATGACCAACTCAGAAGACCCCTGACCAGAGCCTGACACTCTGCAACTGACTCTGTGCCAGACCAATGGATTTTTATTGGATTTAGTTGCCTTCTTTAGGCATCTACAAGTATGGATATTAATTAGGTTGGGCGTCACTCAAATATCAGGCAGACATATGTCCAAGTTGGGTTATATCAGACTAAATTTTATATCACATTTATAATACAAACAACATGTTGCATAAAAACAATATACTTTAAAAACAGCAATATATAAAAAACACAATTAAAATAGATGAATACCACTGAGTGAATTGTGCCAAATAAGTTCCAAGGTCTGTGGCCCAAGGAATAGAGTCTCATATGATATATGTCACTATGGGGCTGTATCACCGTGACCTTTATAATTCATCCCAAAGTTTATAGCACAAAAAGATGGAGTCTCATGCGAATGTATGTCACAATGGGCTGACCATAAAAGTCATATATTCATAATATACGTAAAAGTGCTTATAGCAATGTTCAAGCGATATATATATATCAGGGTACTTTACCACTCTACGTCTTCTATAATCGTGGGATCGCTTGTACACCTGTCGCTTTAATCCAGTGCCCTGTTGTGAGCTGTAAAGACCTGCACGTAGGAGCGGTATAACTTTGCTTCCACCGCTAGACCTGCCAGGACCTGTGTGGCGTCCCACGTGGTACACTAGGCGGTCATGTGATTTGTGCTTCCATGCGGGGATTTCAAATTTCCTTAGGTGCAGGTGATCAGCTCCGTTGTTGCTTAAAGTCCGATTAGGGACATGCAGTTACAGGCGCTTCTATCTTGGTGGTCCCTCACTGTCAATACCATACGCGTTTCGGGGTAAAAGGACCCCTTCTTCAGTGGTGTAAACAGTGAGGGCCAAATGTCCTTTTTTATATTATCTTTAATTGGAGCATTGCATGTTGGGACAGTGAGGGACTTGGAAGACATGGATGTGGTTTTTTAATATGGGGATATACAATTAGGATAGCTGTCCCCATTAATTATTCCTTTCCATGCTATAAACTTTGGGATGAATTATAAAGGTCACGGTGATACAGCCCCATAGTGACATATATCATATGAGACTCTATTCCTTGGGCCACAGACCTTGGAACTTATTTGGCACAATTCACTCAGTGGTATTCATCTATTTTAATTGTGTTTTTTATATATTGCTGTTTTTAAAGTATATTGTTTTTATGCAACATGTTGTTTGTATTATAAATGTGATATAAAATTTAGTCTGATATAACCCAACTTGGACATATGTCTGCCTGATATTTGAGTGACGCCCAACCTAATTACTTTCCTCTTTACTCTATCAGCAATAGGGAGTGCTGTAGGGCAGTGCACCTTCCCAAAAGTGGAACAGTGAGTGAGCCACCATCTCTTCTCCACAAGTATGGATATTGCTGGGGACCAAATCCTTTACAATGTGGCTAAATTCAGACATCTCTAAGGGACTGCCAAAGAGAAGCCAAGTACAGCACTATCTCTGTTAGGCTACAAGCACACGACCGTATGTGTTTTGTGGTCCGCAAAGAACAAAATAAAACGGATGACATCCGTATGCCATCCGTTTTTTGGCACGGACAGCCATTGATATAACTGCCTATTCTTGTCCGCAAAACGGACAAGAATAGGACAGGTTATATTTTTTTTTTGCGGAGCACGGAACGGAGCAACTCCATTTGCTGTCCGCATGTTTTGCGGCCCCATTGAAGTGAATGGGTCCGCATCCAAGCCGCAAAAACTGCGGACCAAAACAACGGTCGTGTGCATGAGCCCTTAATCCCATAGAGCTGAATGAATGGGCAGCAGAGATGCTCAACTATGGCTCTATTTACATGGCAGGGGGCACAGCAGTGGTACTAGCCGATCAGCTACTTATCACTTATCCTGTGGGACTATGGTCTAGCTATGAGGCAAGGGAACTGGAGCTGAATGTTGTGCTACACAGCGGATAATCTGCCACAAGTGGCCGGGATCAGAGATGACAATCATCCAGGCCGTTTCCCCCCCCCCACTGTCAAAAACTTAAAGGGGATGCCTGAGATTTTTATACTGATAGCCTCAGGATAGGTCATTGTAACGGATCCGCTTCCGTTAATGGACGCTTCCTAGCTTGCGCCGAGGACCACAAGCACCGCACTGGACACCACAAGCACCGCAGACTCCACAACCGCCGTAGCTTAACTGGAGCCGCGCCGTCTTCCTTCCACCCTGAATGAACCTCCAGCATTCAGGACCGTGTGGGAAAGATCTCTCCTCCAGGGATCTTGGTCTCCTCCTCTCTGCCTGGAGACACCCGAAGTGCAATTCAATTATCTCCTAGGACAAAGGGAGATCACCAATACACATGCGGGAACAATAGGAGAGGAATCCCCACCCGAATACACAAAATCCTCCCTTCTGTCTGGGATATAATTATGGATTAACATAACTATCACAGACAGTAAAAATACAGTTTTTAAACATACACTGTAACTTTAAAACCATACATCCCATCTCCATAAAAATTATATATTTAAACTCAGCATACATCAAACATAAACACTTCCAAAAATCACACAAATCCCTCCAGCGGATCAAAAGTTTAGTGGAAGTCCTTTATGACCTACCGCAAGCACAATTTCCTGCCCAAAACAGTTCCATAGATTTGGGCTGTGCGGTCGGTCAATTTCATGCAGAAAAACGACTAAGTCCCATCTTCGAACGGGACTTAGTCTCTGGAGCTGAAAGTTCAGTATGGCAGAAGGTAAGGGTCAGCGGCGTTCGTGTATCCGCGCATCCGATTCCAGCTCCACAGAATCCCCAGCATACACCGCTGACCGCGTTCGGTCCCACCAACAGTCCAGACATGCGGCACAGTTCTGTCACTGTTCCTGAAGGGCAACATGTCCCGGGGCCATAGTCGTAGGGCAGGAGGCTAGCCATAAGTCCTCTACAATGCCCAGTGGCAAATGGCAGTTTGTCACAGTCATGAATATTTGATTGGAGGGGGTCGCCAACCAGCTGTTTGAAGAGGCCTTGACACTCTGGTGAGTGCTGGACCCCACTGATCTGATATTGATGACCTATCCTGAGGATAGGTCATCAATATTAAAATCCCAGACGATCCCTTTAAGTGTCTTTTCACACTGCCATAGTAGCATGCGGTTTGTGCTAGTAAAACTCCCAGGACATACCTTAGATGGAGCTATGCCACCCCCATTCACCCAATGAGGGCCCTTTTGAGCTGGTATCTTTTGGCGATGCCAAGTGGGGCAGCCAATAGCAGGGGTTCCCTAGCATCGCTGGTGACACTACGGAGGCTTGCTTGAGAGATCGGGAGCTGGGTAAGTATAACCAGTATGAGGTGCCCGGGATTTTTGGGGGGCATTATAAGGGTTGGATAACCCCTTTAATTATTAGATGTAATTTGGATTGTAGAAATTTCTATATTTATGCGCTATTGTGTAAAAGAAAACTATTGAAGTGTATAAATATGCAGGGAAACAGATCTTTCATACAGTGACCCAAAATTTTCCCTCTTTAACCTTTCAAAAAGTTGGGAGGTATGCACAATCCTCCTGCTGCAACAATGTAACAGTGACATCTTCCCCCTGTATTAGCTCTTATGCACAATCCTCCTGCTGCAACAATGTAACAGTGACGTCTTCTCCCTGTATTAGCTCTTATGCACAATCCTCCTGCTGCAACAATGTAACAGTGACAGTGATGTCTTCTCCCTGTATTAGCTCTTATGCACAATCCTCCTGCTGCAACAATGTAACAGTGACATCTTCTCCCTGTATTAGCTCTTATGCACAATCCTCCTGCTGCAACAATGTAACAGTGACAGTGATGTCTTCTCCCTGTATTAGCTCTTATGCACAATCCTCCTGCTGCAACAATGTAACAGTGACATCTTCTCCCTGTATTAGCTCTTATGCACAATCCTCCTGCTGCAACAATGTAACAGTGACAGTGATGTCTTCTCCCTGTATTAGCTCTTATGTACAATCCTCCTGCTGCAACAATGTAACAGTGACATCTTCTCCCTGTATTAGCTCTTATGTACAATCCTCCTGCTGCAACAATGTAACAGTGACAGTGATGTCTTCTCCCTGTATTAGCTCTTATGTACAATCCTCCTGCTGCAACAATGTAACAGTGACATCTTCTCCCTGTATTAGCTCTTATGCACAATCCTGCTGCTGCAACAATGTAACAGTGACTGATGTCTTCTCCCTGTATTAGCTCTTATGCACAATCCTCCTGCTGCAACAATGTAACAGTGACAGTGATGTCTTCTCCCTGTATTAGCTCTTATGCACAATCCTCCTGCTGCAACAATGTAACAGTGACAGTGATGTCTTCTCCCTGTATTAGCTCTTACAGGAAGCTAATACCACTTTAACCCTTAAGATACCAGAGGTTTTTGTTGCATCAGGGAGGATTGTGCATGTAACAGTGATGTCTTTTCCCTGTATTAGCTCTTATGCACAATCCGCCGTGCTGCAGCAATGCAGTGGTGTCTTCTCCCTGTCACCATAGAGGTCACTTATGTGAGAGCCCAGGACGGCCGCAGCTGTCAGACCTCCATGCACACACGTACCTCCTGCTCCTCCACACATGCAGCCGCGGGACTACACTACAGACGCGCCCACTTCCTCTTCCGGTGTAACGCTCTATTCCTTCCCCACAGCTGTGTGCTGGTGCTATGCGCAGGTAACGTGTCGCCGCACATCTATTCTGCCCTGATGCTGAGTATTAGGACGAAGAACCCGGTTATATGACATGGCGTGCACATTGTCCGCAGTCTGACTTGCAGCATACAGTCTTTAACAGTGTAGCCTGTTTACTAGCATTGTACTGTAGGTTGTCTCACTTCAGATTACATTCTTGTAGAGAAAGTTAAAGAGGTTTTCCAGGCTTTTAATATTGATGAGCTCTTCTCAGGTTAGGTCATCAATATCCTTTAACACAAGGCACTTTCTAATGGACTGTTTATCACATTATACACTGCTCCTTTCCATGGTTACAGACCACCCTGCAATCCATCAGTGATGGTCATACTTTCACACTATAGGAAAAAGCACCAGCCTCTCTGGTGGACAGGACTGTGGGGGCATGTATAGGCACACATGCACAGCGGCCCCCTTCCTGGCCACCTTGTATCTGCGCGATGGCTGTAACCCCTGGAAACGAGCAGTGTATAATGTGACGGAAAAATGAATCCAGCCAGCAGAGGAGGCAATATGGACAATCACAATACATTAGTAAGTGCCTTGTATTAACCTTGTCTACATGATAAATGTCCTTTAAGAGAAAATCTGTATGGTAAAAGGAGACCAGATTAGTGATGGGAAGTTCGAATCTTTTAAATGAACCGATTCATGAATCAAATCTTCAATTCACTTGCTGAGTTGGCTGACAAGCAAGTGAACTGAAGCTCTGGAGTTAAAAAAAAAAAAAAAGAAGAAAAAAAAAGCTTGCAGAGGGTGGGGAAAACTTAGGACTGGAGGGGAAGGGTAATTAATATAATTAAAATGGTTGGGAGGGCCCAGCCTTCACTCTAGGATCATGTTACACAAGACCTGCTAGAGTCTCTGCTACCTCACAGGGATCAGCTCAGGATACTTTCACACTTGCGTTTGGGGTTCCGCTTGTGAGATCCGTTTGAGGGCTCTCACAAGCGGCCCCGAACGGATCCTTTCATTCCCAATGCATTCTGAGTGGATGCGGATCCGTTCAGAATGCATCAGTTTGGCTCCGTTCCGCCTCCATTCCGCTCTGTAAGCGGACACCAAAACGCAGCTTGCAGCGTTTTGGTGTCCACCTGGCCGTGCGGAGCCAAACTGATCCGTCCAGACGTACAATGTAAGTCAATGGGGACGGATCCGTTTGACGTTGACACAAAATGGTGCAATTGCAAACGGATCCGTCCCCCATTGACTTTCAACGTAAAGTCAGGACGGATCCGTCTGACTAACAATTAGACTTAGACTTTTTTTTTTACATAGAATGCAGACGGATCCGTTCTGAACGGATACCATCGTTTGCATTATCGGTGCGGATCCGTCTGTGCAGATACCAGACGGATCTGCACCTAACGCAGGTGTGATAGTAGCCTCAGTCAGGTGAATCAACTCCTCCAGTTCAGTGAAAGGAATCAATTCAAAAGAACGATTTGTTGAAGAACTGGACATCTCTAGACCAGATCAGTTATCTAGTAAATATTCTTCTCTTTCTTTCAGAAATTATTTTCAGCTGAACCTCAAAGATCATGAGTTTTCTTCTGCCAAAATTGAGTAGTAAACGTGATGTAGATCATGTGATAAAGACGATCGCTGAGGTGGTCTTGGTTCTCCGCTTTGGAAGAGATGATGACTCTGTTTGTCTGCAGCTTGATGATATTGTAAGTGCGTTATTTCTTAAAACCTAAGGCAATGGAAGAATTTAGGACTGGTGTTTCACATGCCAGGCTTAAATGGCATCTGTCAGCAGTTTTGTGGTGTCTTCACTAAGGGCAGCATAACCTGGTGACAAATCCACTTAACAAAACACTGAGTCACTTGAATTGACTGAACTCCTCCAGTTCCAGTACAAGCTGAACGGGAAGTCCATATAATTCATGAGCTCTCGCTTCTCATCACTGCTGCTTAGAGGATCTGTCAGCAGTTTATGTTGTCCTCATATAGGGCATCATAAAACTGGTGATAGATATTCCCTTCACTCAGAAGTGTGCCAGAGTAAGGCCCCTTGCAGACGAGCGTTCCTCCCGCAGCGAGTCCGCATCGCAGCACCCGGCCTGACCTCCCAGCACTGACGGGATTCACATAGCATTATATTGATTTATGATGCTAAGTAACCCTTACAGTTCTGGCAGCATTATCCAATACATTTCAGAACTGTAAGGGTTACATAGTATCATAAATCAATACAATGCTATGTGACCCCCGGCAGTGCTGGGAGGTCAGGCCAGGAGCTGCATTGCGGACTCACTGCGGGAGGAACGCTCATCTGCAAGGGGCCTAAAAAGTGCCAGATTTATTAAGAGGCAGTTGCACCCATACATTTTCAGCCTTTTCATTATGGGATCCTATATGAGCTCAAGTTTGACTACCAGCCCAGAGCTTGCTCTAATGTTTAATCGGCGGTGGTCAGTCTCCCAGCAGTCTATCTGCAAGATGACATCATCATCAATCTGATCCCTCTTGACAGCTCTTAAGCCCCTCCCTTCCTTATTCCTCTGTATATCACCGTACGCATAGAATTCTGCTGAAGAGATATGTCTCTCCTCTCTCATAGACCAAAAGTACAGATATATAGTAGGTAAGTGTATACAGTAATTGGCTGCAGTTATATAAACCTCCTGACTCCCACTGCTTGACTGTACTATCTGTGTGTGCTGACTCTCCATGTGCTGCACACCGCTCTCCCTGCCTTCGGCATGTAAGGGCTGACATGGGCAGGGATGCAGACATGCTGTAGCTGCATCACATAGTAATATGTGGATACTCTGCAGTGTGAGGACACAGCAGTTCAGTCACTGATCCGTTATGATCGATAGGACTCAGTAGCAGTGCAGTGTGGTGAGGCTGCATCCCTCTGTCCCTGAAAAGCTGGGCATTATGGGCTGCAGTGGCCATGTGACCAGTGGTGGGGATCAGGTAAGTATGATTCCCACTGCAAGTCTGGCCATGCAGAAAAGGTCCGCAGGGGTAAAAAGCCCCATTAAACCGCTAAGGCCTAGGGAGGCCACGCCCTTTCTCACTGCTCATTTTTGTGGCTTGTGCATTATATTTGCAAAGTTTTTCAGGCATATCTTCAACACTTTGTTCCTGTCCTTTCAGCTCGCAAAGACATCACATGACCTAAGTAAAATGGCTGCCATCTATCTTGTTGATGTGGATAAAGTGCCAGTCTACCGCCAATACTTTGATATCAGCTATATCCCATCTACTGTCTTTTTCTTCAATGGGCAACATATGAAAGTGGATTATGGGTAATTTTAAATATTTTTTTTTGTTTTTATCTAAACGGCAGATACTTCGCCAGCAAAACCACCATCGCTTTCATTTTACTGCTGTGTTTAGTGTCTCTTTAGGCCTTTCATAGAAGACTGGATCTGTTCATAGGATACTGTATAAAGGTATATGGTATTGTATTGAAACATGGCAGCTTTCCAGGTGATGAAACACTACAATTCCCAGCATGCCCTGATAGCTATAGGCTCAGGTTTAGTTTCGCAAGGTTGGAAATCATTCCGTTAGGAATGGTACCTTTATGATATCCAATAGCTTGGTCATTGCTTTCATAAGGGTGCTTTTACACATGCTGAAACACAGGTGGAAAGTAGAACTGGCTTAGTTGCCCATAGCGACCAATCAGATGCCACCTTTCATTTTCCAAAAGAGCTGTCAAAAATGAAAGGTGGAATCTGATTGGTTGCTATGGGCAACTGAGCCAGTTCTACTTTACACCAGTTTGATAAATGACACCAACCATGCGCACAAATACCACTCAGGAAAACTGCATGGGCCAGATTTATCATGACTCTGACAGCTCACTCCACTTTCACATATGGCTAAAGTCAGATTTATGATCGGCCCTTTAAGACTGTAATAAATGTGGTTTGACGGTAGCAGTTTATTTGTCAGTAAGCAGCTTTACAAAAGTCGCACGTTTTTATGAAAAAGTCGCATGTTCTATTAAAAAGTCTCATAAGATAAGCATGGTCCTCACTGGAGTGAAATTGGGACTTTTTTGCGACTTTTTTAAATAGTCCCAATAGTAAATCTGTCTAGAGATTCATTTACATAAGAAAACACGCCCACTTTCAGAAAACTGGCGAGCATAGTGCAGAGCAGAAAAAAGTCGCAAATTTGTGCGCAGTTTTAGCGTTTGGGACTTTTTTGGGACTTTTTCACTCCATTATTCTGACCTGAGCTAATGATAAATCTGGCCCCATGTGTTTTGAAGGGAATTGCCATACATTTTCAGTATAGTTTTTGGATGCACAGCTTTTACAGTTGAAACGAGTTGAAAGCACTTGTAGAAGCACAAATGTGGTCACAAATCACATTTTTAACCTGGCAGTTTGCAGTAAAACACGTGCAGATTTGCCAGGCAGTAATTGGCTGCACAGCAAAAGAACCCTCAGGCCCCTTTCACACGAGGGAGTTTTCCCATGTGGGTGCAATGCGTGACGTGAACACATAGCCCCGCACTGAATCCTGACCCATTCATTTCAATGGGTTTGTGTAAGCATTGCGTGAGAATCGCAGCATGTTCTATATTCTGCGTTTTTCACGCAGCCCTGGCTCCATAGGAGTGAATGGGGCTTCAGTGAAAAACGTATTGCACCCGGATGTAATCCAGACGCAGTCCGGGTGCAATCCGTTTTCCACTGATGGTTGCTGCTAGGAGATGTTTGTAAATCTTTTTCCACTGAATGCATCCTGACACAATCCGTATCATTTGTGTTAAAGAGGCCTAAGGCTACCTGCACACTGTGCGGATTCTTTTGCAGAAAAACCTTGTGCAGCCACTGCTTCCATTCATTTCTATGGGGCCAACGGAAATAGCCGAGCCAGCACTCTGCTATTTTCGGTGGCCCCATAGAAATGAATGGAGGGCGGCTACACACCCGCAGTGCGCCCTCCGTTTTCGGGGCTCCGTCCGTTCTCGATATAGGTCCGTTCACCATCAGACAATGGGGGCATATCCTAGCGATATGCCCCCATTGTCTGTGCTGGGCCAACCCCTTTAATCTTTATCATAAGCTGGTTTTGCATGGCAATAAGGACTCTTTCTCACACAGTTTTGTCCCCAAAAAAAGCCTTAAAAAACACCTGACTTGATTGTGTTTTTTTTTTTTTTTTTTTTAGGAATATAGTGCACATATAGTGTGTTTTACCACCTGGCGTGCCTAGCATTTTTTAGAGAAATGTATGTACCCTCTGTAGAGCTGTATGAGAAATGAGCATTTTTTCAGGGAAAAAAAAACCCTGTCACACCTCACCATCCATATCATGAGCCCCCATACCGCTACTGAAGCAAATTTCAGGTCCTATTTCGATGTAAATTTGGTTCAGTAGAGCTGCGGTGCGACTGTAATACAGATGATCTTATGGCCATGTGAAACCAGACTAGCGGTAACTAGAAAAGGTGATTACAATGGATTATGGTCATTGGTTAGAAGCTACATACTAATGGGACAACTTCTTTTTTCCTAGGTCACCAGATCACACCAAGTTTGTGGGAAGCTTCAAGACAAAACAGGATTTTATCGACCTCATTGAAGTCATTTACAGGGGAGCAATGCGAGGAAAACTGATTGTCCGAAGTCCAATAGACCCAAAGAACATTCCAAAATATGACCTGTTGTATCAGGGGGTTTAGGGTGGCCAAGGACATTGTAGCCACCATCACACAATGAAGGGAAAAAGGGGTCTATTTCACAACTGTGATGCGGACAAATACACACCTGAGAAGAATTTTATCTTTTTTTTTTTTTTTTTTGTATATTGTTTTTTTTGTTTGGCTTGTTTATGGAGATAAACAAAAGTGTAAAATGTATTATATTTCATGAATTACTTTGATAATAAATGTGTGTTATTATCGCTGCTGCGGAGATCCGGACGTGTCACTCACAACATGGGTACTTGCTAACAACTCTGGCATAAAGTGTGCACATTGCATTAAACTGACCCCAGATATGATACTATGCTACAGAGGGATTTGAGGAAACCAAAAAGCTGAGCAGAAAAGCGATAATCAAACCTAAAGTAAAATTGCCTTTAGGGCTTATTCAGATGGCCGTAGTGTTTTGCGGTACGCAAAATGCAGAAACGCAAAACACGGATACCAGCCCATGTGCGTTCTGCATTTTGCAGACCGCACATGGCCGGTACTATGATAGAAATGCCTATTCTTGTCTGCGATTGCAGACAAGAATAGGACATTGGCTGTCTTTTTTGCGGGGCAGTGGAACGGAATTACGGATCCTTTGCGGCTCCATTGAAATGGATCCGCACCCGTTCTGTAAAATTGCAGAACAAATGCGGACTCATTCATACGGTCGTCTGAATGAGCCCTTAAAGTGTTCCTCCAGGGACACAGTCCTGCCCCATCTGCCTCAAAGCAGGAAGAGAGTTATCTGGAGGGGGGATGGTTGAGGTCCCAAGGCAACCGTAACACCTGGGGAGGTTTTTGCTGGGTTCTTTATAACTAGAATATGGGTACGGCTACACTGCTGGATTTCTTGCCACGTGCGCGGCGATCCCATTCATGCGACCAGTGTCGCCATGTAGCTGTACCCTAAGATTTGGGCACAATCTATGCCAGACTTATCGATACCACTCCGTTTTAAGGCTCCTTTCACACTAGCGTTTTCAATTCCGCTATTGAGATCCGTCATAGGATCTCAAGAGCGGATGAGAATGCTTCAGTTTTGTCCCCATTCATTATCAATGAGGACAAAACTAAACTGAATGCGTTCCGTTTGGTTGCGCTCCCATCGCGGACAGAATAACGCTTTTCTGTCCGTGATGTGGTGCGGAGCAAGACGGATTAATTTAATCTGACACAATAGAAAACAGATCCGTCCCCCATCCGTTCATATTATTGTAACGGAAACGTTTTTGGAGATCCATGACGGATCCGCAAAAAACGCTAATGTGAAAGTAGCCTAAGCTGTGTTTCTCCATGCCCAGTTTCAGATCGGGCAGGAAGAGCATCCACGTAGGTGCACTTTAAGGCCTCTTTTACACAAGAGAAGTATCCGTCTGGATGCGACGTGTGTAGTGAACGAATAGCATCCGGACTGAATCCTGACCCATTCATTTCGATTGGTCTGTGCACATGATTATCATATTTGCGTTCAGGAGAAATTACAGCATGTTCTATATTCTGCGTTTTTCACACAGCTCTAGCTCCATAGGAGTGAATGGGGCTTGTGTGAAAAAGTCATTTGGCTGTCCATAAGATGGCTGCTGATGGAGGGTCATGTGACCAGGCAGATCACCTCCATGTGAAACTAGAAAATGGCCAACCCCTTTAAATCAATCGCAGACAAAACTGATTGAACTTGGGTCCAAAACCATCAGTTTTTGGGCTCATGCACACGACCGTATGTATTTTGTGGTCCGCAAAAAATACGGATGACGTCCGTGTGCATTCCATATTTATGTAACAGAACACCGGGCCCCTAATAGAACAGTACTATCCTTGTCCGTAATGCGGAGCAATAAAAGAATAGGTTCTATTTTTTTTTGTGGAATGGACATACGGAAACGGAATGCACACAGAGTAACTTCCGTGCGGACCCATTGAAATGGATGGTTCCACATACGGTCCGCAAAAAAAACGGAATGGACACGGAAATTAAATATATTCTTCACAGAAGTTCAGGCTTGGGATCGGTGTTCTGTAGATTGTATTATTTTCCCTTATAACATGGTTATAAGGGAAAATAATAGCATTCTGAATACAGAATGCATAGTAAAACAGCGCTGGAGGGGTTAAAAAATAAATAAATAATAATTTACCTCACCTTAGTCTACTTGATCGCGCAGCCCGGCTTCTCTTCTGTCTCCTTTGCTGAACAGGACCTGTGGTGATGTCACTCCGGTCATCACATGATCCATCACCATGGTAAAAGATCATGTGATGACCGGAGTGACGTCACCACAGGTCCTGTTCAGCAAAGAAGGAGACAGACGAGATGCCGGCAGCGCGAGCAAGTGGATTAAGGTGAATAAATTTTTATTTTTTTTAACCCCTCCAGGCCTATTGTACTAAGCATTCTGTATTCAGAATGCTATTATTTTCCCTTATAACCATGTTATAAGGGAAAATAATAATGATCGGGTCCCCATCCCGATCGTCTCCTAGCAACCGTGTGTGAAAATCGCACCGCATCCGCACTTGCTTGCGATTTTCACGCAGCCCCATTCACTTCTATGGGGCCTGCATTGCGTGAAAAACGCACAAAATAGAGCATGCTGCGATTTTCACGCAACGCACAAGTGATGCGTGAAAATCACTGCTCGTGTGCACAGCCCATGCTCTATTTTGTGCGTTTTTCACGCAACGCAGGCCCCATAGAAGTGAATGGTGCTGCGTGAAAATTGCAAGCATCCGCAAGCAAGTGCGGATGCGATGCGATTTTCACGCACGGTTGCTAGGAGATGATCGGGACGGGGACCCGATCATTATTATTTTCCCTTATAACATGGTTATTAGGGAAAATAATAGTATTCTTAAAACAGAATGCTTAGTACAATAGGGCTGGAGGGGTAAAAAGTAAAAAAAAAAAAAAATGTAATTCACCTTAATCCACTTGTTCGCGCAGCCCGGCTTCTCTTCTGTCTTCATCTTTGCTGTGCAGTAGGAAAAGGACCCGTGGTGACGTCACTGCGCTCATCACATGATCCATCATTATGTCACCACAGGTCCTTTACCCAGGTCCTGAAGAAAGAAGACAGAAGAGAAGCCGGGCTGAGCGAACAAGTGGATTAAGGGCTCTTTCACACTTGCGTTCTTGTCTTCCGGCATAGAGTTCCGTCGTCGGGGCTTTATGCCGGAAGAATCCTGATCAGGATTATCCTAATGCATTCTGAATGGAGAGAAATCCGTTCAGGATGCATCAGGATGTCTTCAGTTCCGTAACGGAACGTTTTTTGGCCGGAGAAAATACCGCAGCATGCTGCGCTTTTTGCTCCGGCCAAAAATCCGGAACACTTGCCGCAAGGCCGGATCCGGAATTAATGCCCATTGAAAGGCATTGATCCGGATCCGGCCTTAAGCTAAACGTCGTTTCGGCGCATTGCCGGATCCGACGTTTAGCTTTTTCAGAGTGGTTACCATGGCTGCCGGGACGCTAAAGTCCTGGCAGCCATGGTAAAGTGTAGTGGGGAGCGGGGAGCAGTGTACTTACCGTCCGTGCGGCTCCCCGGGCGCTCCAGAGTGACGTCAGGGCGCCCCAAGCTCATGGATCATGTGATCACATGGATCACGTCATCCATGCGCATGGGGCGCTCTGACGTCATTCTGGAGCGCCCGGGGAGCCGCACGGACTGTAAGTATACCGCTCCCCACTACTACTATGGCAACCAGGACTTTAATAGCGTCCTGGGTGCCATAGTAACACTGAACGCATTTGGAAGACGGTTCCGTCTTCAAATGCTTTCAGTACACTTGCGTTTTTCCGGATCCGGAGTGTAATTCCGGCAAGTGGAGTACACGCCGGATCCGGACAACGCAAGTGTGAAAGAGGCCTTAGGTGAGTTAAATTATTTATTTATTTTTTAACCCCTCCAGCCCTATTGTACTATGCATTCTGTAATAAGAATGCTATTATTTTCCCTTATAACCATGTTATAAGGGAAAATAATACAATCTACACAACCCCGATCCCAAACCCGAACTTCTGTGAAGAAGTTTGGGTACTAAACATGCTGATTTTTGGGTACTAAACATGCCGATTTTTGGGTACCAAACATGGCGATTTTTCTCACGCGCGTACAAAATGCATTACAATATTTTGCACTCGCGCGGAAAAATTGTGCATTTTACTGCACCGCACCCGCATCTTACCCGGGCCAAAAACATGATGCCCGTGTGAAAGAGGCCTTAGTGTGCTGCTGATTACTGAGTAGAGGGGGCGTGACTGGACTGTATATCAGGCAACTAATCATCAACACTCACAGCAGAAAAGCTAGGGATTGTGGGGATTGTAGTCTTTGAAGTTCTGTGAGGGAAGATCAGGCGCCATGATACTCTCAGTGTGTTGCAGGCTCACATAGGAGCTAGACAAATGGATTGCAAGGTAAATTGAAATTCTGCTTATATGTATAGGTATGGGTTCTGGTTGGGTCACAGCTTGCATCCTTTATCTAGTTTTTCCAAAATTAAGTTACTTTACCGGAATACCCATTTAAGTCTGACATCTAGTGGTTGTTTTCTTGTAAGATAGATTAAAAGTCACAAAGACAGGTGTAATTAGTATGCGCATGAAAATGTGTCGCAAGTGATCTAAAATTAGGTGCAAAAAAAGTCGGAAAATAGGAGCAAAAGTTTGAAAACTTCTGAATTAGTCTTAAAACTTAAAATAGGCGCAACAGGTGCAAATGCCTCCAAAACAGGCACCAAATCAGTTGGTAAATGAGACTTAAAAAATAAGACAGCCGGAAACAGGCTTTTTACTGAGGAAAACAGGTGCAGACATTATAGTAATTGAGCCCAATACCCCCTTTCTGTTATAGGCATACACCCTAATTGAAAATACGATTTTTAGCCAAAAATTTGTTAAATGCAATAATAAACAAAATGGACTCCAAAGGTGTACATAGTCTTTAACATGTTCTTTTCTAAATAATTTTTCCATCCGGACAATCACTTTGAATATTAACTTGAAACCGCAGGATCACCAATCTCACCATTCGTCGTAAACTCAACTTGATAATACATTAGGATTTCCTCCAAGGGCCCTTTATACTGGCCGACAATTGAACAGATTATCGCTAACTCGTTACTAGTAACACTCGCTAGCGATGACCTAGCGGTGTAAAATTACCAGATGGATGATCAAAGTGCTCATCCGCCGGGTAATTGGATCTTTTGTGCAGCACAAAAGATCATCATTTCCCGGTGGAAGATTGTGCTGCGTAAACACGATCTGCTGCTGGGAAACAATGAGACAGTATGGGAAAGAGCGATGGCATTAGCGATCACTTCTCCCCATACTCTGGAGGAGATCTGTGCATGTAAATACAGCGGTCTCCTCCGCTAGCGATCAGCAGATTCTTGGGAATGAACGTTTCCCGACAATCTGCTAGATCGTCGTCCCATGTAAAGGAACCTTTAGGCTGGGGTACACGGCCATCTTGGGCGTGACAGGTGTTGCACAGCCAAGGACCACAGTATGGAACTGCAGCCATAGAAATTAATGGGGCCGCAGCACGACTCATGTGCTTGCCACAACCATGACCCCAGAATCGCAAAAAAAAACAACCCTGATGGATTTTCTGCAAATCTGCGGTCGTGGCAAACATGAAAGTTGGGCTGCGACCCCATTCATTTCTATGGCTACAGTGCTACAACTGCGATCCTTGGCTGTGCAACACCTATCACGCCCAAGATCGCCATGTAGCCCTAGCCTTAATACGAATCCATCATAGAGAAGACAAAATTGTAAACTGAATACGTAAATGACAATGCCTTTTTTGGAGTACTGTAGTTCACAACATGCTGTGTTTTAGGCACACACTGAAATGTATTTTTTATGCTTTTTGTACATTTTTTTCTAGATGTGCTTTTCACACAGACTTCCTTGTAGAACTTCTAGTTAGCATTGTGCGTATAGGTGGAACTGAATTTCGACGACTCTTTGAAGATCTACTAAGAAATCGTAAAATAGATTGAAGAGCAAAAGAAGGTGCGAGTTCATGTTTTTCCGTTCCAGCTGATACCTTGCTGCAGTCCTGTTTTCTTAAGGGGCCACTAGGTCTGTCTAAAGGTTTGCTACTTAATACCCAGCTTCTGCAATGCAAGTGTATCCAAGTCTGTATTTCTGGGTCAGTTCTTGCCTGATGAAGAGCATGATGCCTTGAATCTATGAATGCCACCGCACTTACTTTACTCATGACCTCTTGGCTTTTCTTACAAAGCAAATCCATAAACACTAAGCCACCGTACCCGTGTGCAATAAAGGACACATTCCTAGCTGCACTCTTCGAAATAAAGTGCTCCCAGACATAGCTGGTGTGTTCTTCTGGGGAGCTGCTACATCTTTTGGGAAGAATGAGTTCCTCATCAGTTCTAAATAAGCCAGATGCATGCCTGGTTTCAAGTGAGCTGGCCTCATCTTCTTTCTTCAACAGAGCTTGGGGCTCTTCTTTCATCTCCACACAATTGTCATTGGGGTTTAGGACAATTACAGAGCTATTGTCCCTTAAGACAGAGGTAATGTATGGGATCTGGGTTCCTCTGTCCAGAGAGTGATGGACTATCACTTTTTGGCTCCATTGTCCAGCTCGGATTACCCCACTATCTTGAAGCAGAATGACCAGGTTTGTCTGCTTACTTAGCGGTTGCTTACTCATGAAAAAGAAGGACTTTGGTTCTTCGTCGCTGGCATCAATAGGAATGGTAATTTGTTCAAGATTGCATTCTTTCTCAAGTAGCTCATATACATGAAGTGTAATCATATCGCCAAGAATTTTGTAGCGTTTGTGATTTCTATCGTGTTCATTTTTGTAGTAATTGTAGACAAACGGTTCCTTGGTAACCAAATGCCTCAGCTCTCCACGCTGATTGAAAGAGTACTGTAAGTCCTCGAGACAATTAGGAATTTCAAGACCTGGTATGAATCTCATCAGTCCTTCCATCGTTTCTAAGTAATAAAAAAAAATAATAATAAAGCAAACCTATCATTACAAGGTGACGTGTGTACATAGGGGAATAACACCCTCGGACCATTATCCAGTCAGGCAATGTCCCAGATATAATACCCTGCATTTAGCACCAGTTTCCCCTTCTTCGGGCTCGAATTCTAATTGATTTAATAAATTAGGTGCACTGCTGGCAGTCCCTGCGCCTAGGGTGAAAACTACTCCAGGCCCTGACTAGAGTAGTCTTCACTCCGCTTTTACGCCTGTTTCCAGGTGTCAAAAGACAGTAAATGAGTCGGGGCCTAAGTCCTGGCCACTGCTGTGCCCTGTCACTCCCGACCAAGGAGCAAAAACGCTGTGCGGCAAAATAGCATTTAAAAAGTCGTAAAGCGGGGCTTTCTGAATGACCCCCAGAATGTCTCCGTTCATTTCTGTGGGGGATGCAATCCACACAGAAATCTGCAACAAAATCCACATCTGCGTAATTTCCTGTGGATTTTTCTGCCATGTGTAAAAGCACCCTTAATGGGTCTGAAAAGAAAAAAGAGAGACGGCACATAGACAGTATGGGGGTCATTTATTAGGCTGAAATATGCCTATATTAGGCGTATTTCAGGGGTAGATTTCGGCACAATGGTTATTTGCACAGCAATCTGCGACTTTCCCCCCCGCTCACGCCAGGTCGAAAAAAGTGGGTGTGACGTGGGGCGGGGAAGGGGACGGGCTGTCATCCAGGTACCTTATTCTACGACAGACCAAAGCAGCTGGAAGAGGAAACACTGCTCAGGCGTCTTTCATACTGCATTTTACACTGTCCGTCAGATGTATACCTCCAATGGATGCGAGTGTATAGACATTACTGGGTGGAATAGCCCAGCAGACTGTTCCATGCAGCAACAGATATATCCACGTATATCAGCCCAACAGAGGGCAGCCACTCTTTTGTCATCCGTCCAAAGAGGGACTTTCTTGGCGCACACAGCATGCTCCAGGAGACTCACGTGGTCCCCCATTTATTCGGTATGACTAGATGTAATCACACATTTATCCTGCATTCATTGCAGGCTGATCACAGTTTCCATGGTGCGCTTCTCATTCATTTCTATGGGACTTCCGAAAATAGCTGAGCATGCCGATCGACTATTTTCAGCACTCCCATAGAAATGAATGCAGAGCGGCCGCGCATGCGTGATCCACTCTCCGTCACTTTGTGCACTTAGTTTTAGAGATAGGTGCGGGTCCCAGAGGTGGGACGTGCACATATCAGACATTGGCCTCATGCCCACGAGCGTTGTGTGTTTTGCGGTCCTCAAATCGCGGATCCCCAAAACACGGATGGCGTCCGTGTGCGTTCCGCAATTTGCGTAACGGCACGGACAGCCATTATTATAACTGCCTATTCTTGTCCGCAAAACGCGGACAAGAATAGGACAGGTTATATTTTTTTTTGTCGACCACGGAACGGAGCAACGGATGCGGACAGCACACGGAGTGCTGTCCGGATCTTTTGCGGCCTCATTGAAGTGAATGCGACCAAAACAACGGCCGTGTGCATGAGGCCATTAGTGGCATATCCTAGTGATATGCCCCCAATGTAGGAGATGGGCCAACCCCTTTAAAGAGGAGTTCTTTAGATGGACAACCCTGCGTGAATTGCAATTCCCTAATACATCGCCATTAGGGTAGTGTCACCAAAAACCAGAGGTGGATCCAGCAGGACAGAGAAGTATAAGTCCTTCCTTTGTATTTCTCATTCCCTTCCAAGTCACTTCTGGCTTTTGCTCAAAAACAGCAAAAAAAAAAATAAACTGGCAAAAAAAGCTGGGTGTGAAACTACCCTTAGGGCTCATTCACATGAAAGTATGAATGGGTCCGCATCCGTAGCTCCGTTCCGTGGCGCTGCAAAAAAGATAGATGTGTGGAGGAATGCTTATTATTAATATTGTTAAGCAAGCAAAGCAGGAAGGGGACGTGGATGTTCTTGTCCATCTAGGGACAAATGACCTGGCTTGCAATGAAGTGTCAGAGGTGAAAAAATCTTTTATCACACTTGGTAATGACGTACAGGATTTTGCATCCACCATTTCATTTTCTGAAGTTCTGCCTGTGCATAATGTTCAGAATGATAGGCAGAGGCGCATAAAGGAGTTCAACATATGGCTTGGTAAATGGTGTCAAGAGCAAGGATTTGGCTTTGTTTCTCATGATAGCTCTACTTGGAATAGAAAGGAACTGTACAAAAAAGATGGCTTGCATCTTTCTCTCAAAGGAACAAATGTACTTAGTGAACAACTCCAAGAATTTGCGAAAGAGTATTTAAACTAGGAAGGGGGGGCAAAAGAGTGAAAATAAAAGAGTCCAATTGCCCCCCGAAACAATGCCAGAACAGGTCAGAAGCACAGAGGTTAAGAAATGATAAGCTCAGAGTCCTGTCTACAAATGCTCGCAGTTTAGGTAAAAAAATCTATGAACTTGGGTCAATAATGGCATCTGAGAATGTAGATTTAGTGGCTGTTACGGAGACATGGTTTAATGAAAGAAATGACTGGGACATAACCATACCAGGGTACTCTTTATACAGAAGAGACAGAGAAGGCAAGAAAGGAGGAGGAGTGGCCCTGTATGTGAAAGATAGCATTAAATCTAACCTAATACAAGTTGGTGAGGCCAACATAGAGTCAGTTTGGGTTACATTGCAGTTTGCTAACCATGCAGTAACTCGTGTAGGTGTGATATATAGACCACCTGGTCAAGTTAAAGAACTAGATGATCTACTAGTTGAAGAAATAGCTAAAATGACAATAAAAGGAGAAGTTATCATTATGGGAGATTTCAATCTTCCAGATATAAACTGGAAAACCAAAATAGCAAGTTCTACCAGGAGTACAGATATTCTAAATTCCCTACTGGGGTTATCTCTACAACAAGTGGTTGAGGAGCCAACCCGGAGGGAGGCCATTTTGGATTTGGTATTCACAAACGGGGATTCGGTATATGATGTCATTGTAGGCGAAACCTTGGGATCTAGTGATCACCAGTCAGTGTGGTTTAATATAAGAACTGTGAAAGAGTCCCACCACACAAAAACAAAAGTTTTAGATTTTAGAAAAACAGACTTTTCAAAAATGAAATTAGTCATAAATGAGTCCTTATCAGACTGGAACGGATTACATGGAGTCCAGGAGAAATGGGACTACTTAAAAGGTGCATTATTGAAGGCAACAGAAAATTGCATTAGACTTGTCAGTAAAAGCAAAAAAAGGAGGAGACCACTGTGGTACTCAGCAGAAGTGGCCCAAATCATTAAAAATAAAAAGCTAGCATTTTGTAATTATAAAAAAACCCAGAGCAATGAAGATAAGGAAATCTACAAGATTAGGCAGAGAGAGGCCAAGCAAGTTATAAGAACTTCTAAAGCGCAGGCAGAAGAAAAACTAGCTCAGTCTATGAAAAAAGGGGATAAGACATTCTTCAGATATATAAATGAAAAAAGGAAATTAAAACAAGGAATAACTAAATTAAAAACAAAGGACGGAAGGTATGTAGAAGAGAATAAAGGGCTAGCCGACTGCCTTAATGAATACTTCTGTTCAGTTTTTACAAAAGAAAAAGGAGAGGGACCTCCACTAGAAAGAATGACTAATAAATCGTTTGATGCATGTATCTTTACAGAGGAAGATGTTCTAAGTTTGCTGTCTAAGGTGAAGACAAATAAGTCACAGGGGCCTGATGAGATACACCCAAAATTATTAAAAGAGCTTAGTGGTGAGCTGGCAAAACCGTTAACAGATTTATTTAACCAATCATTAGTAACAGGAGTCGTCCCGGAAGATTGGAAATTGGCAAATGTCGTGCCCATTCACAAGAAAGGTAGTAGGGAGGAATCGAGCAACTATAGACCAGTGAGTCTGACATCAATAGTAGGCAAATTAATGGAAACCCTATTAAAGGATAGGATTGTGGAACATCTAAAATCCCATGGATTGCAAGATGAAAAACAACATGGGTTTACTTCAGGGAGATCATGTCAAACAAATCTTATAAATTTTTTTGACTGGGTGAATAAAATAATAGACGGTGGAGGTGCAGTAGACATCGCATATCTAGATTTTAGTAAGGCTTTTGACACTGTCCCACATAGAAGACTTATCAATAAACTGCAGTCATTGAGCATGGACTCCCATATTGTTGAGTGGATTAGGCAATGGCTGAGTGACAGACAACAGAGGGTTGTAGTCAATGGAGAACATTCAAAACAAGGTCATGTTACCAGTGGGGTTCCACAGGGATCTGTACTGGGACCGATTTTGTTTAATATCTTCATAAGTGATATTGCAAAAGGCCTCGCTGGTAAGGTTTGTCTTTTTGCTGATGACACAAAGATATGTAACAGGGTTGATGTTCCTGGAGGGAAATGCCAAATGGAAAAGGATTTAGGAAAACTAGAAGAATGGTCAGAACTCTGGAAACTGAAATTTAATGTAGATAAGTGCAAGATAATGCACCTGGGGCGTAAAAACCCAAGGGCAGAATATAGAATATTTGACACAGTCCTGACCTCAGTATCTGAGGAAAGGGATTTAGGAGTAATTATTTCAGAAGACTTAAAGGTGGGAAGACAATGTAATAGAGCAGCACGAAATGCCAGCAGAATGCTTGGATGTATAGGGAGAGGTATAAGCAGTAGAAAGAGTGAAGTGCTTATGCCGCTGTACAGAACACTGGTGAGACCTCACTTGGAGTATTGTGCGCAGTACTGGAGGCCATATCTCCAGAAGGATATAGATACTCTAGAGAGAGTTCAGAGAAGAGCTACTAAACTAGTACATGGATTGCAGGATAAAACTTACCAGGAAAGGTTAAAGGACCTTAATATGTATAGCTTGGAAGAAAGAAGAGACAGAGGGGATATGATAGAAACTTTTAAATACATAAAGGGAATCAACTCGGTAAAGGAGGAGAGCATATTTAAAAGAAGAAAAACTACCACAAGAGGACACAGTTTTAAATTAGAGGGGCAAAGGTTTAAAAGTAATATCAGGAAGTATTACTTTACTGAGAGAGTAGTGGATGCATGGAATAGCCTTCCTGCAGAAGTGGTAGCTGCAAATACAGTGAAGGGGTTTAAGCATGCATGGGATAGGCATAAGGCCATCCTTCATATAAGATAGGGCCGGGGGCTATCCATAGTATTCAGTATATTGGGCAGACTAGATGGGCCAAATGGTTCTTATCTGCCGACACATTCTATGTTTCTATGTCCTATTCTTGTCCATTTTGTGGACAAGAATTGGCATTTCTATAAGGGGCCGTCAGTTCCGTAAATGGTGAAAGGCACACGGGCGTCCTCAATGTTTTGTGATGAATGAGCCCTTACGGTATGCTCAAACTGGTTTTCCCAGAGACTAAACGCGCTGTGGTTTTTCACTTTCAATGCCACGTACGTGATCGCAGTTTAGCCTCACTGAATGGAGCTAAACCGCAAACGGGTACCCGTCGCAGCATGTAGCAGTGTCAATTCAGACACTGCACCAAGAAAGGACATTTCCTTTCTTGGTGCAGTCGTGACTTCAAAAACGCTGGATGCCATGCAGAAGCCACCGGGATTTTGGTGCTGAATCCGCAGTGTGAACACCTGGGATCTCCAACAATAATGTCTGATGTCGTCTTACTACAAACAGATGAGACAATACAGGTGGGTTTTACCTTCTAGGGTTCCGCAGCTGATGTCCTCGGACAGAAGGAATAACTCCTTTCCTTGTGAGGCTGCGCCCAAGTGTGGAGGAATGCTGCAGATTTCCTGTTTGGATTTTAGGAAAGGAAAATCCGCAGCGTATTACATTATGAGCAAAGCGGGTGAGATTTTAACAAGAAAAACCATGTAAAATGACCTGTGGTGCGGCTAGCGGGTGAATTCTTCCTGAGGGAGTTTCACCTCAAATGTCACCCTTTTAAATAGCGTGGGCTGAAATCCAATGCAAATCTGCAAAAACATAAAACACGCAGATTGGGCCATGAATTTTGCAACTCATTTTTTTCACCCCCGCACCCTTAGGCTAGGGCTACACGGCAACATGTGTCGCAGAAAAGCCGCATGACGTTTTTTATAATGATAGTCAATGGTGTCACACCGCGAGATGCTGCGACTGCCATCTGAGTGGGATTTCTGTGCGACTGTCGTGACGCAGTATGTCGCAGTGCGACACCATTGACTAGTATTACAAAAGATGTGCGACACATGACACAGTGTAGTTGTACCCTTTTTGTCGCCGTGTAACCCATTAACTAACTTTTCAAAAAACTTTTGATATGTGATGGAGACATATGAAAAGCTTAGATCGGTGGAGGTCTGAGTGCTGAGACCCCCACCGATCCCTAGAACGAGGGGAAGGAAGTGTGTGCATATGGCCCTCTCTCCCATCGCTACACGAGATGGGCTCATCTCGATGGCGTCCTCTGCAGACAGAGTGCGACGTGTGCGCTTCTCTTCCCTCGTTCTAGAGATTGGGATGGTCTCGGCGCTCAGATCTAAACTTTTGATGTCTCTGTGACACATCAAAGGTTTTATGGAAAAGTTACGTATCTTAAAGGGGTTGTCTAGGATTTGGCATAGAGGCCATCAATATTAGATCGATGGGGGAGGGGGTGTTTCTGACCCTCTGCACCCCAGCGTTGGAACTACACAGCTGTGTTACCTGGCCAGTAGACAGAGCTTGTCAATGCAGATCCCCCATTGTACAGTTGACAGCGCGGTGTAGTTCTCGAGCTACACATGAACAGCTAATAACTGGGGTGCAGGGTGTGGCACCCCCACCAGCTAGTTACCACCTAACCTGAGGACAGGCCATCACTTAATAAAAGCTGGACAAGCCCTTTAAATATGCCATCAATGCCTACTGCTGAGACCCCTGCTTGGCATAGAGGGTGGTAAAGTGCAGTGGGCAACTCTAGCTCTTTTGAAGAATGCAAGCCATTAAAACCGACAGGTCTGGCGTCAATGCCTATGGTGCAAATCTATACAGCGGGTAGTACGCCATTACGGACCATACAGTACACACTGCCTACCTACAGCCACTAGATGGTACTGCTCACTTCTCGGGCAGCCAGCACTGCAGTCACGTGACAGGTCACATGATACGTTTCATTACGTAGCCTTCCTACGTCACTTCCGCGAGTACAGCTGTCGGGAAGGGGTAGAGGCTGGGTGTTGGGGGAGGGGATTGACCACGGCTGACTGTGTGTTGTGGCCAGTGACGGTTTATGGTCAGTGTACGCCGAGAACATGTAGTCGCTGGGCCCCTGGAAATGGCGCATGGCTCGTGACGTCACTATTTTTGTTTTCGACCTCAGTTGAAGTAATTTGAACAGTCCTGAGCTGCAAATAAACCTTTAATGGACGCTGTGTATGTATTGTGCGGCTTCTGTGCTGTGCGGTGGCTCTGGGAATGTGTGCCATAGGAATATGACAGGTCAGAGGGGGCAGCGGGGGTCCCTGAATAGGAGAAATAAGTAGTCATCCTTACGGTTTCCTTCGCTGCTGCTTTTTGTATGTAAATATCTCATCCACTTGTGGCAGAAGCCGAAAATGACCATGAGTTGCTGTATGCTGAAGGGGTTTCTGTCCCTGACTTCCCTGAGGGGATGGAGGATATGGAGGATTTTAGCTTGGACACACTGTACTGAATGTCTGCCAGTAGAACCATATGGTTTTAGGATTTTATTTATTTTACTCACTGACATGTTCCGCAGCACTTTACAGATATTAGTATTACTTAGGCCTCTTTCACATTGGCGCTCCAGATGTGTTGTGTGTATGCATTGTGGGAAAACTGCGCGAGTAGGTACCCAATTGCAGTCAGTTTTGACTGCGATTGCGTTCCGATGTTCAGTTTTTTCCGCGCAAGTGCAATGCGCTTTGCACGCGCGTGAGAAAAAACTGAATGTGGTACCCAGACCCGAACCCGGACTTCTTCACTGAAGTTCCAGTTTGGGTTAGGTGTTGTGTATATTTTATTATTTTCCCTTCTAACATGGTTATAAGGGCAAATAATAGCATTCTGAATACAGAATGCTTACTAAAATGTGGCTTGAGGGGTTACATTTTTTTTTAAACTCACCTCATCCTGTTGTTCGCGCAGCCGGCATCGTCTTCTTTCTTCTTCTTTCAGGATCTGCAAAAGGACCTTTGATGATGTAATCCCAGCGCAGTTCCTGCTGAATAAAGATAGAAGATCCTTCTATCTTTATTCAGCAGGACCTGCGCTAACGTCATGAAAGGTCCTTTTGCAGGTCCTGAAAGAAGAAGAAAGAAGACGATGCCGGCTGCGCGAACAACAGGATGAGGTGAGTTAATTATATATATTTTTTAACCCCTCCAGCGCTATTGTACTATGCATTCTGTATTAACAATGCTATTATTTTCCTTTATAACCATGTTATAAGGGAAAATAATACAGTAAATTGACTTTAATCAATTTACTAACATCATCTCCTAGCAACCATGCATGAAAATCGCATTGATGCGTGGCAAGCAAGTGGTGATGCTATGCGATTTTCACGCATTTCACTTCTATGGGGCCTGCGTTGCGTGAAAAACGCAGTATATAGAACATGCTGTGATTTTTCATGCATCGCACAAGTGATGCGTGAAAATCACCGCTCATGTGCACAGCCCCATTGAAGTGAATGGGTCTGGATTCAGTGCGGGTGCAATGCGTTCACCTCATGCATTGCACCCGCGTGGAATTGTCGCCCGTGTGAAAGGGGCCTTATATAGCACTGACATGTCCCGCAGCGCTTTACAGACATTAGCATTACACTGTCTCCAATGGGGCTCACAGTCTAAGTTCCCTATCAGTATGTCTTTGTTTTTTTTGTGCCAGCATGATCTAACATTTTATAATGGTTATATTTCAGTGAGTGAGTAACCATGATGGATAAACAGAAAAGGGAGTCCCCGCCATTCACATCGCCAAGTGGCAGAAGTAATGGGGTAGGTATTGTACAGACGTTCGTATTATAGTATATGCAGTTAGAACACATGGCAGATCTCATGTGCTGACATTATTCAGATTGATATTACAGATGGCTGTACTGACAGCAGCTATCGTTTAAAGGGAACCTGTCACCGGGATTTTGGGTATAGAGCTGAGGACATGGGTTGCTGGATGGCCGCTAGCACATCCGCAATACCCAGTCCCCATAGCTCTGTGTGCTTTTATTGTGTAAAAAAAAGTTTTGATACATATGCAAATTAACCTGAGATGAGTCCTGTCCCTGAATCATCTCATGTACAGGACTCATCTCAGGATAATTTGCATATGTATCAAATCGTTTTTTTACACAATAAAAGCACACAGAGCTATGGGGACTGGGTATTGTGGATCTGCTAGCAGCCATCTAGCAACCCATGTCCTCAGCTCTATACCCATAATCCCAGTGACAGGTTCTTTTAGGGTATCTGTCATCATACTATGCTGCCCATGCTGTAAGGGCAGTATAGTATATAGACAGGTCCACTGGATTATTAGACCAAATAGAACAATAAATATTGTGCCTTTTGGCTAATGGAAGCAATCAAAAATTTCAGGGGAGCCCTTACCTTGTCCCAATCTGCTCACCAGTGACTTAGGGTACTTTCACACTTGCGCTATTCTTTTCCGACATAGAGTTCCGTCAAAAGGGCTCTATGCCGGAAAAAAACTGATCAGGCATATCCCAATGCATTCTGAATGGATTGAAATCCGTTCAGTTTGCATCAGTATGCCTTCCGTTCACTCACTGTCAGGCGTTTTGGCCGGACATAATACCGCAGCATGCTGCGGTATTATGTCCGTCCAAAATGCCTAATCAGTCGCCGGAATGCGGCATTTATTCCCATTGACTTGCATTAGTGCCGGCATTACAAAACAACTGAAGGACAGATCTGCATGCGCAGACCGGGAAAACGGTGAAAAAGACCGCAAGACGGATCTGTCCATCCGCATGACAAGCGGAGAGACGGATCTGTTCTTGCAATGCATTTGTAGATGGATCCACACCTGGTTCCGTCTACAAATGCTGTCAGTTGTCACACTGATCGGTGGATCCGGCAGGCAGCTCCGACGATGGAACTGCCTGCCGGATCACACTAACGCTAGTGTGAAAGTACCCTTAGAAGACCTGTCACCTCTCCTGACATGTCTCTAGTAACTAATGCATTCCCCATGTAATGGCAATTCTGGAGCATCTTTTCATCTAACCCGGTTCCATTATTCTGGATGCTTATAAATGAATTGTTAACAGTCAGCAATAGGGTCCACCAGAATTTTAGTTATGTGAAAAGATTTGTTATTACATTGGTAAATTAAGGAGTTACTAAAACAGGGGAGGTCAGTGTAACTCACCAAGCCCCGGCACTCACATCTTCATTGCAGTGACTTCTTATTTGTTCAGAGCATGTACCATAAATAGTACTGTAATTTTGCAGAATGTCTAAAAGACATGAGTGCCGAGACTTTGTGAGTTTTATAAAATTTCTGGCCCTCCACGAGCACCATGCTACTAGTGAAGTTCTGAACACTACTAAGTTTCCAAAATGTCAGTAGAGGTGACAGTTCCTGTTTAAGGGGGTATTTCAGGAATTTAGTATTGCTGGCCTATTCTCAGGGTAGGCCATCAATTTCTAATTGTCGGGGGTCTGCGCATCCCCACAGTACAGCTATTCTGCAGTAACTTCAGTGCTGGAATTTCACAGCGCCATCCATTGTGCAGTGGTTGGAGCTGGTTATGGCAACACATTCACATTGATGGGAACCAGCTTTGTTCTAAGGACTGGCCATCATTATTAAAATCCTGCAATATTTCTTTAAAGGCTATGTACACCTTCGGAGGCAATTTTATTATGATTTCGTGTTACTCATTTTTTGCTAAAAATTATTTTCTCAATTGGCCTTTATTAAAAAATATTGAGCAGTTCTGTCACAAAGGATTAACTGTTTTTCTAGCTGTGTGACTGATACTTTCACTTTCTACTTGTGTCGGGCATCTAATAAACCTCATCTCTAAACTACTGAGAAGTCATAAACACTTATTTAAGCCACATTCTTATCAGTAAGATAGGACCTGAGCCATAATGAGTGTTTAGTAGGTCAGAGAGCAGAGATAACTAGATTTTTGTACTTACCGTAAAATCTGTTTCTCTTCCGTTCATTGGGGGACACAGTCTTGACCTTGGGTATAGCTACTGCCACTAGGAGGCGACACTAAGCAAAAAAAAGTGTTAGCTGCTCCTCTCAGCTATATCCCTCCTGCAGACACTGAGCTAATCAGTTTGTACAAAAGCAGTAGCAGCAGTCAGAAGAAGCCAACAGCAAATAATAAAAAAAAGGAAGAAAACCGGAGATGGGTCATCCTGAAGAACCAGAAGGACCCATCTAGGAGAACCAGTAATGTACATACAGGGTGGGAGCTGTGTCCCCGAATGAACGAAACAGAAACAGATTATACGTTAAGTACAAAAATCTAGTTTTCTCATCCGTATCATTGAGGGACACAGTCTTGACCTTGGGACGTTCCAGAGCAGTCCCCAGGGTGACTCCTAAACAAAGAAGCCATCCTACCTATCCGAGGACCGCTTTCTGAAAAACTCTGCGCCCCAGAGAAGTGTCAGAAGATGCAAAGGTGTGCACTCTTTAAAACTTGGAAAAGTGTGCCCAGATGACCAGGCAGCCGCCCTGCACCCCTGAAAGGCCGAAGCCCCATGATGTACTGCCCTACCATTCCCCGAGCAAAATGAGCAGTAACCCGGAAGGGTGGATCCCGGCCACTGAAGCGGTACGCTTTCCCTGTGGACACTAAGCTTAAAGAGGACCTTTCACCAGAATAAAACATCTAAACTAACTATACAGACATGTAGAGCAGCGCCCAGGGATCTCCCTGCACTTACTGTTATACCTGGGCGCCGCTCCGTTCTCCCGGTATAGCCTCCGGTATCTTCATAGTTAGGCTCCACCCAGGGGAACCTGACGGCGTCTCTTTCTCCTATGCTGTAGCGCTGGCCAATCGCAGCGCTCAGCTCATAGCCTGAGAGGGTTTTTTTTTTCTCTCAGGCTATGAGCTGAGCGCTGCGATTGGCCAGCGCTACAGCATGGGAGAATGAGATGCCGGCAGGTTCCCCTGGGTGGAGCCTAACATGTGACGATACCGGAGGCTATAACGGGAGAACGGAGCGGCGCCCAGGTATAACAGTAAGTGCAGGGGGATCCCTGGGCGCCGCTCTCTATGTCTGTATAGTCAGTTTAGATGTTTTATTCTAGTGAAAGGTCCTCTTTAAAACTGATTAGCTCAGTGTCTGCAGGAGGGATATAGTTGAGAGGAGAAGCTAACACTTTTTTTTGCTTATTTTCTCCTCCTAGTGGCAATAGCTATACTCAAGGTCAAGACTGTGTCCCCCAATGATACGGATGAGAAAAGGAGTCCGTCTGCTTCCCCGATGACGGAAAAGACAGAAAATCCAAAGGGGGCTACTAGAGCATATATTATTTTTAATAAAGACCAATTAAAAAAATTATTTTTAGCTCAAAAGGAGTACAATGCAAAAAATATATAAAAATCCCCCAAAGGTGTACATAGCCTTTAAGGCCACTGTGTGTTTGCATTTATGCATGGCTCACGTGTGCAAAAATCCTCTGTATTCTTTTGTAGTTCTAATTGGCCAAACAACACAATAGTTTTCAGTGCTGATTGGACTTGCCTAGTAGTGGCAGTGCAGGGTATTGTAGATACGTCCTATTGATTTAATTTGAATGAAGCTGCAATATCCTGTACCACCGCTAATAAAGAGACAGGCAGATGGACTGATGTAAACTGTGAAGAGGCCATGGTGATCACACAAGTGCAACAGCCCCTTCAAACAGCTGATCAGTGGGGGTGCAATAGTCAGACCCCCTCTGGTCTGATCCTTAGCTCAAGGACCAGAAATGCAGGCAGCATGCATGATTTTGCCTCACCAGGCCTTCACTACAATGTGACTGCACTGGTAGAGAGTGAAGATCCACGAACCGCTGTTACCGATTGCACTGCACGCTGTTAAGGGCACGGGCAGCATAACAATACTGCTAGTGCCTGAAACATCCAATAACAAAGCTCTAACATTTCCAAACCCCTGGCCTGGAGTGGCTAGGGTTAATTTGTCCCTGGGAGGGGTCTTCAGTAAATGCAGGCAATTATAGCCAAGTGATAAAGTACAGTACAGTAAAGTGTATGTTGGAGGGGATGATGTTATTTACATGGGACTGTATATTGGAGGAGATGATGTTATTTACATGGAGCTGTATGTTGGAGGGGATGATGTTATTTACATGGGGCTGTATGTTGCAGGGGATGATGTTATTTACATGGGGCTGTATGTTGCAGGGGATGATGTTATTTACATGGGGCTGTATGTTGCAGGGGATGATGTTATTTACATGGGGCTGTATGTTGCAGGGGATGATGTTATTTACATGGGGCTGTATGTTGCAGGGGATGATGTTATTTACATGGGGCTGTATGTTGCAGGGGATGATGTTATTTACATGGGGCTGTATGTTGCAGGGGATGATGTTATTTACATGGGGCTGTATGTTGCAGGGGATGATGTTATTTACATGGGGCTGTATGTTGCAGGGGATGATGTTATTTACATGGGGCTGTATGTTGCAGGGGATGATGTTATTTACATGGGGCTGTATGTTGCAGGGGATGATGTTATTTACATGGGGCTGTATGTTGCAGGGGATGATGTTATTTAGAAACATTGCCGCTTTATCCATTATAAAGGATTTTAAGGAGTCTTACACTCCAGAATAATTAGAATTTAAAGGGGTTGTCTGGGATTTTCATATTGATGACTTGTCCTCAGGATAGGTCATCAATATCAGATCGGCTGGGGTCCGACACCCCGCCGATCAGCTCTATGTGGAGACGGCACGTGCAGTGTGTCGTCTCCCTTCTCTCTTCCTGTCCTCTGCTTCTGTCTATGATCTTTTCCATAGACAACATCAGCGAGCAGGAAGAGAGAAGGGAGACGACACGTGTGTGCCTTCTCTTCATACAGCTCCCACACCCAGCACCTCCTCCGATCTGATATTGATGACCTATCCTGAGGGTAAGTCAGCAATGAAAAGCCCGAACAACCTCTTTAAGACTGTTTTTAACATGTTGTATTTTTATTTTCTTAGTTTAAAATTCCAAAAAAGAAGCCTGATGATTGGTGTGAAGACTTTGAAACAAGTTCACCTTTAACTAGGCTCGCCAATCGTGATTTTGGAAATGTCACTATTCGGAAGGTAAAGTTTAATTGTATGCAACTGTAATAGTGAGAGGTGAAGAAGATTAACTGCCTGTCAACTGCCCATTTTCTATATACTTCCGGTGGATGGCATTTACCTCTGCATGGACATTACTAAGTGTACTTGCAGAGATCGCAGCTGCAGGAGCGTCTCTGTCAGCAGAGAAGGAAGGGATGGTTTCTTGTCGTCCCTGCCTTCCCCATTGCTCTATACACAACACTCAATGAGATCATGAATATAGAATAGAGATCAGGAAGCATCTATGTCACTTTTTCCTCCGGTCCCAATAGTTATATGATTGCTAGGGCCGGATGTCTGGGTGAACCACTGGGTCTTAGCAGACCCAGACAGTTTAGTGTGAGGTTGTACAGCCCTGGACCTCCTCTTTGGGGGGCTACATTCCTGATGTAACTGGGGCTAATATGTCAGCCCTAGTTACAGGAGAAATCAGCCATTAAAAAAAAAATAATGATTAATACCCCCTGAGGGTGTTGTATGATCTTATGAGGGGCACAAAGTGTAAAAATAAAAATACAAAATAAAAGAAAAAAACGATTTAATAAAAAGCCACCACAGTTCCTAGCCCTGCCCCCCTCAACCATAAGACAGAGATATAGGGAAAAAAGAAGAGGGGATTAGTCACAGACTCCCTGGCGTCTAGAGAGTCTGGGATATCCAGGCAGGGCGCCAAGAGGAACGGACCGTTAGGTGGTGATATGATGTATCTAGGGTCCAAAATATATTTCGGATAAATACTTTTTGATATTTGTTATTGTTGTTGTACTTTTTTGTATATATTTATTAATATATTTGTTTGTGTGTAGGATGTTAAAGGCTGCCACAGGTGTAATGTCCAGATAGAATTAATCTAAAGTGGACATGGTGCATGAAGGAAAAAACAAAAGAAAAGAAAAAAGGAACCTGTATACGGCGCCAAATCCCTCAGAGGTAGTCAGCTGCTTATTTTAGAATGGTAGAACAGGGGGTAATGGAGTGCCAAAACCAGCCGTTGTCTCATTCACTATTGAAAAATCCCAGATGCTTGTGCAACCCAGCAGGGTTACTTTTAGGATTAAATAGTGATGGTGAATTGAAGATGGTATATTAGAAATACTATATTAAAAGTAGTATATTAAAAATAGTATAATAAAAAAGCCCCAGTGGGAACAGAATATATTTTTCAATCAAGGTATTCCCTCTAGAAAATAATTTTCCAAAATGCAATATTAGAAATGGAAATTTTCAAGTAAAAAAACTTTAAAGTAAGAAAACTCACTTCACCCAGGAGGGGCAGGGTGGGATAAAGCACATAACACCCACTCTGCTTCCTCCTGCGCCTGGGTCGCCTAAAAGATCGTCTGGAAATAAACGGCAGTCACAGCTGGAACGTCTGGTAAATTTCCTCTTTATATCCCCTTCATCAGGAGCATGAGCATGCTCCTGATGAAGGGGATCCTTGGTGACCCCGAAACGCGTTGAGCCCACTTTTACCTTTACCCCACCCTGTGCTAATAAAGAGGAAATTTACCAGACGTTCCAGCTGTGACTGCCGTTTATTTCCAGACGATCTTTTAGGCGACCCAGGCGCAGGAGGAAGCAGAGTGGGTGTTATGTGCTTTATCCCACCCTGCCCCTCCTGGGTGAAGTGAGTTTTCTTACTTTAAAGTTTTTTTACTTGAAAATTTCCATTTCTAATATTGCATTTTGGAAAATTATTTTCTAGAGGGAATACCTTGATTGAAAAATATATTCTGTTCCCACTGGGGCTTTTTTATTATACTATTTTTAATATACTACTTTTAATATAGTATTTCTAATATACCATCTTCAATTCACCATCACTATTTAATCCTAAAAGTAACCCTGCTGGGTTGCACAAGCATCTGGGATTTTTCAATAGTGAATGAGACAACGGCTGGTTTTGGCACTCCATTACCCCCTGTTCTACCATTCTAAAATAAGCAGCTGACTACCTCTGAGGGATTTGGCGCCGTATACAGGTTCCTTTTTTCTTTTCTTTTGTTTTTTCCCCTCAACCATAACCAGTGCATCCAATATATCAAAACAACAGTTATGGAAAGGAGATGTAATTAACATAAATACTGTAGTTCCACTCTGTGCTATTAACAAAGAGAAAATGTGAAAAATAGTCCTCCCCCTTTTTTTTTTTTTTTTTTGGGATTTAAAAAATAAAAACAAAAATACTAAAATAAAAATGACATAAAATAAAACCCCAGAAATGAACGAAAAAAGGCACATAAATTATTTACATAACCGAATGGGGAAAAAAAGTTAAAGAAGCAGTTAAAAATTAGTTTTCTCATCTGTATCATTGGGGGACACAGGCTTGACCATGGGTATAGCTGTTGCCACTAGGAGGCCTGCACTCCCACCCAGGAACGGGAGACCAGGGGGTCCCCCAAGCACCTTGCTCCTTCCCGTTCTCCAGAAGCAAAGGAGGACCAGAGGTTCTGGTAAAAACCTCTGTATCCCGCCAGTGTTCGGATCGCCACGGCCGTCCAACGCAAGTCCACTCTGTCCCGGTGTAGCGTACCTTCCCAAGGGGCCGCACACCGAAGGTTGTGATCTGGCTGGAGCCAGGGGGACAGAAGACGCTGGACAGGTATAAAAAAATAAATAAAAAAAAAAGAGAGAAAGGAAATTGCCCCAAAGTGCTCGGGGCTGCTGGGACCCTCCAGGAGGTCGCTGCTGGAGGGGGGGGGGGGTATGCAGGGTGACGGACCAGTCGCCCTGTAATATGGGGTTGGTACTTGCTCCTGGGGGCATCAGTTTTCCAGTGCCAGCAAGGGGCACACCACAGCTCATCTCAGCTGCGTCCAGGGCACCGTTCAGTGATGATGCACCTGTGATTGTGGAGGGGGTGGAGTTATCCTCCTATGGGTTTGGAAGCATGTGCTTCCTGATCGGCGCATGGGCTCGGTTCCGGGGACATTGCTGTGCGGCCTACCGCGGCCCTGTGGTTTATTTTCCTCCGCTGGCGTCTTGGTTCAGCCGGGGATACTGGTGGCAAGTGGGCAGGGGGGCGGGCAGCAGAGCAGAGGGAGAGTAGGCTCCGCTCACTTATGCAATTTAAAGCACCTGATGGGACGCTGACGCTGGTCTTGCTGCTTGGAGGGACACAGGCTGGGTAAGTGTTGTTTGTCCCTTCTTACATGGCCTAACCTTCCCCTCTTCCTCGCTTAGGCGCCAGGGTTGTCACTATGTCTAAGCCCAGGTCCCAAAGCAGGCGGTTCCTTTGGTGCGTCATTTTGCCTGTGTGTCGTGTCGCGCAAAATTTCCATCTCCTCAGTCAGACTCCTTCTGCTCTGCTTGTGCGGCTCCGCCATCAAGTGGCTCGGCCCCGATGGTTCCTGCTGCCCAGCCTATGGTAGAACCGGAATGGGCGCGTTCCCTGTCTAGGGTGGTATAGGATGTCTCCAATACCAACAAGGTCATTGTGGAAATATTGCGGCTTTGTGGGCAAGGCAGTCCTCTGACCGGTCCGACTCTGGGGATCATAAGGCGCATGCCCATCACGGCCGTCTCGCAAAATGGGCCAGAACATCCTCCCCCAAAAGGTTGTCTGTCTCCCGTTTCCTCGGCCTCTCCTCCTCCTGCTAGAGAGTCTCACTCCGATGTGTCCTCAGTGGAAGAGGCATATTCTGAGGGGGGGTCAGATGAGGATGTTGTCTCGCCGGAGGGTCAGTCGTCCAAACTGTCCTCCATGGTGGACAATCTTATTACGGCAGTTATCGAGACGTTGCATGTTGAGGATCCCGCACCGTTGTCTGCCAGCTTGGGTTTTTCCTTTAGAAGGTCCCGTCGCTCGCACAAGTGTTTCCCCAACCACCAGGATTTGATTCCTCTCTTTCCGAGGATGACCTTTATCCTTTTTCGGAGGATTTGACAAAAAATGGTCGTCGCCTATATTGGACCCGCCGATTTCCCGCTTGGCTAAACATACTACCTTGCCAATGGCGGATGGGGCTTCTTTCTCTGATGTCAGAGATAAGAAGCTGGAAGCGTTTGCAAAATCTGCCTTTGAGGCAGTGGGCACAGCGCTGCAGCCGGTATTTGCCTCTACATGGGTGAGCAAGGCTATAGCGGAGTGGTCAAGTAATTTACGTCAGGATCTCGACTCGGGAGTCCCCACGGGGGAACTTGCAGATATGGCCCTGCATCTCTCTCATGCCAGTGCGTATATTAGTGAAGCATCTTTACACGCAGCCAGGCTTATGGCTCGTTTGTCAGCCCTGTTGGCTCTCCTGCTGGGCGGCAGATAATGCTTCAAAGCGAACCTGACGGCCCTCCCCTTTACCGGCAGCAGACTTTTTGGTAAACGCCTGGACGAGATCATTTCAGACACTACAGGTGGTAAGAGCATGCATTTACCACAGAACAGGGGGCGGTCTAGTAGGTCAAAAAACTGAAGCCTTTTTCCCATATCATCACCATGACGGCCACAAGGAGATTGACCCATGACCTCTGTGGGGGCAGGAAACAGAGAAGAGGTTAAATTGCCCCCTCCCACCACCACACCTCAGTGTTCCTGTCCCCACTGTGGCCAGGGTCAGAGAAGAGTCTCCCTGCGGACGGGCAGGGAGATGAAGATGGGGAAATTGGTTTCCTACACCCTTTCTTATTTTTCTCTTCTCCAGGAAGGTCCGAGGACGGTCTCCTGGTTTACCTGAAGCTCATCGGAGCTCCCCCAGTCCGCCGGCGGCCGCGTGCTGATGCTGGGCTGGGGGGTATCGGGAGGGCTCACTCTGGCTGGTCTGGAGCCTGCTCCCGGGCCGCAAACTTCCTCCTCCTCCCCAGTGGGTCGGGCTGTGTAGTGGCCGGCGTGTGCGCACGCCGACGTCTGTGACGTCACTTCCTGGTTCGGTCATGTGACGCAACCCGGAAGTAAAGCGCAGAAGGCAGAGCGGTTTGGCACGCTGATCTGAGGTCTGTGAGTACTGTGTATGCGGTTTTACTTCCAGAATATGTCAGGTCCCGAATTACAAACTGTTATGGAGCCTGATGCTCCCTCTCTGCCTCCTATAAGTATCCCTCTGGGGGTCCGCTTGTTGATAGTATTGAATTTTCTGCTAGGCATATTTTCTGATGCCTCTATTCCATATTTATTTATTTTCAGGCTAAGGAGGCTCAAAAAAAGGTTAAAAAAGATCTGTGCTTCAGGAAGAACTTAGGGCCGCTAAAGCTGCTTCATCTGATTCCCAGGGCGAGCCCTCTCGCAAACGTCCGCGTTCTAAGATCATTACCTCGGGATCTGATGACGCTGATGACAAAGCTTCTACTTCCATGCAATGGGAGGATGATCTCTCTCTCTCTGAAGGAGAAATCTGTGAAAGTAATAGAAAATTTTATTTTTCCTCAGAAGAAATGGGTGACTTATTAAAAGCGGTCAGAGCGACAATGGGGATTGAAGAGGCCCCTAGGTCTCTATCCATTCAGGATGAAATGTTCGGGGGACTTAGAGTGAAGAAATCCAAGGTCTTCCCCATAAACGAACATATAAGAGAGATGATTTTGGAGGAGTGGTCAGAACCAGAAAAACGACTTGGAGTATCCAAGGAATTTAAAAATCGATTATTGTTCGACCCTTCTCAGTCTAAATCTTGAAGGGCCTAACATTCAAAAGATTCTGGAATTTCTACAAAGGGGTCTGGATATAGGCCTCTCTCCATCTACCTTAAAGGTTCAAATTTCTGCATTAAGCGCCTTCTTTGATGCTGACCTGGCAGACCATAGATGGATTAAACGATTTATAAGAGCTGCCCGTAGACTTAGACCCACCTTAAGATCCCGCACCCCGACCTGAGACTTAAATCTAGTACTCAATAACCTTATGTGTTCCCCGTTTGAGCCGTTGGAGAACTGTTCAATTAAATAGCTTCATTCAAGACCGCTTTCCTTATAGCAATTACTTCTGCTAAGAGATTAGGAGAGATTCAGGCTCTCTCTATTCGTGAACCATACCTTGCCATCACTGATGATAAGATTGTGCTTAAATTAGACCCAGGTTTCCTGCCAAAGGTAGCCTCAGACCGCAACAGAGGCCAAGAGATCTTCCTTCCATCTTTCTTCAACAATCCTAAGGATCAGGAGGAGGAGAAATTTCATTCCCTTGATGTTAGGCGTACAGTCCTTAGATACTTAGAAGCCACTAAGGACTTCAGGAAGTCTGACTCCCTGCTTGTCCAATTTGCTGGAAAAAATAAGGGATCCAGGGTCTCAAAATCCTCCATTGCAAGATGGATAAAGGACACCATTACCCTATGCTATAAGAATCTAAATCTGGATCCTCCTTGCAATATTAGGGCACATTCTACCAGAGCTGTCTCCACTACTTTTGCTGAAAGAGCAGGGGCCTCCCTGGATGATATATGCAGGGCTGCCTCCTGGTCTAGTATTCACACATTTGTGAAACATTACCGCTTAGATTTATCTGGAACCTCTGGCCTCTCCTTTGGTCAGAAAGTTCTTCAAGCAGTTGCCCCCCCCCCCCCCCCCCCCCCCCCCATAAGAAGTAATTTTATAACTCTCCTTGTGGCCGTCATGGTGATGATATGGGAAAACCGGTATTAGACTTACTGGTAATTCAGTTTCCATGAAATCACCATGACTGCCCATATATTCCCTCCCTTTCTTTTGTTTGAAGTTTTTTCACCGGTATTTTTCTGGTATGATGTAATACTGGGAAATACTAATACACTTCTGGCACTTGATATCTTTGGAACACTGAGGTGTGGTGGTGGGAGGGGGCAATTTAACCTCTTCTCTGTTTCCTGCCCCCACAGAGGTCATGGGTCAATCTCCTTGTGGCCGTCATGGTGATTTCATGGAAACTGAATTACCGGTAAGTCTAATTCCGTTTTTTTTGCCCCTCTCTCTGAGTTTTTCACGCAAACCTTCCCTCAGGCCTTGGCCTTCCCGTCAACAGGGCTCCAAGTCCTTTAATCCTAAGAACTCCGCTACGGGCAGCTCCCGGTGCCCTCCTCTCGGGTTGGCGGCCGTCTTCATTTGTTTTGGCATGTCTGGCTGGCTCACATCTCGGACGCGTGGGTGAGGGAGGTCATTGCAGAGGGCTACAATCTGGAATTCAAGTCATCCCCTCCTTCTCGTTTATTTGGTCGTCTCCTCTGACCTCTCCTTCAGCCGCAGATTCTGTGTGTTGGAAAATCTCTCTGTTCAAGGAGTATGGTCACGCGAGGAACGCTCCCTTCCAATCAATATTCTGGAGTTGAGAGCGTTTTGGCTCTCTCTGCGACAGGGGTTGTCCGGTTCGGGTTCAGTCCGACAACTCCACGACGGTGGCGTACCTCAATCACCAGGGCGGCACCCAGAGCCCGGCAGCCATGGCGGAGACGGAGCTAAATCTCAGCTAGGCGGAGAAACATGTTCCGGCACTATCGGCAGTTCACATCCCCGCCGTCGACAATTGGATCGCAGACTTCTTCAGCCAGGAGCATCTCGATCTGGCAAATGGACTCTTCACCCGCAGGTCTTTCGAGCCATTTGCGAGCGGTGGGGGCGACCGGATGTGGATCTCATGGCCTCCCGCTTCAACAACAAGGTTGAGGACTTTGTCGCGCGGTCCTGGGACCCCATGGCCCTGCCGTGCGATGCACTGGTGATTCCGTGGAGTCGGTTTATGGGTGTGGCACGCGTCTCAAGTCGCCCTTCTCGCCGACGAACCCTGGCGTCTTCCTCTTCAGGAGGACCTTCTGTCGCAGGGGTCGTTACATTTAACGGCATGGCTGTTAAAGCCGCCGTACTGAAGGTTCAGGGTCTTTCAGGTGCGGTGGTCCAGACCAGGATTCGGGCCAGGAAGCCGCTGTCTTCCAGAATCTACCACCGGACCTGGAGGACCTACTTTAGTTGGTGCGAGCGGCATCAGCTGCCTCCTGTTCGGTTCTCTTTACCGCGACTCTTGGCTTTCCTGCAGTCGGGCATAGACTTGGGGCTGGCTCTCAGCTCCCTCAAAGGGCAGGTGTCGGCTCTCTCCGTTCTTTTTCAGCAGAATTTTTCTTCACTTGCGGCGGTTTGGACTTTTCTGCAGGGGGTGGCGCATGCTGCTCCCCCTTTCCGTCCTCCGTTGGATCCTTGGGATCTTAATCTAGTATTCGACACTCTCCAGTCTTCTCCATTTGAACCTTTGCAGTAGGTGTCACTTCACTTCTGGTCTTACAAGGTGGCGTTTTTGGTGGCGATCACGTCCATCCGTAGGGTGTCTGAACTCGCAGTGCTTTCAAGTCGGTCGCCTTTCCTGATCCTCCATCAGGACAAGGTGGTCCTTCGCTCTGTGCAGTCCTTCCTGCCGAAGGTGGTGTCGGTATTCCATCTAAATAAGATTATTCTCCCTTCATTTTGTCTGGGCCCGTCCCATCCTCGGGAGCAGTCGCTCCATACCCTGGATTTGGTAAGAGTCGTTCAAGTCTATCTGTCCAAGACGTCATGTTTCCGGCGGACGGATTCCCTGTTCGTGATTCCAGAGGGGCCGAGACGAGGGCTGGCAGCGTCGAAGACTTCCATTTCCCGATGGATTTGTTTGGCCATTGTGGAAGCGTACTGCGTTAATGGCCGGGCCCCACCCTTCCGGGTGACTGCTCATTCAGCTCGGGCAGTGGGGGCTTCGTGGGCTGTGCATCATGGGGCTTCTGCCCTTCAGGTGTGCAAGGCGGCTACCTGATCATCTTTGCATACTTTTTCCAATTTTTCTAGGGTGCACACCTTTGCGTCTGCTGACGCTTCTCTGGGGCGTAGAGTTTTGCAGACGGCGGTTTTCTGATGGGAGTGTTGCTTGTTATGCCCACCCTTTGGGACTGCTCTGTAACGTCACATGGTCAAGCTTGTGTCCCTCAATGATACGGATGAGAAAACTAGATTTTTGTACTTGCTGTAAAATCTGTTTCTCTTCCGTTCATTGGGGGGGGGGGAGACAGCTCCCACCCATTCTTTTGTTTAGGGGCCTTTTCGGGCCTGTGTGTTCTGGGTTTGTACATAGTGTGATTTTTTTTTTTTTTTTTGTGTTGCTTCTCCTACTGCTTTTGCACTAACTGATTTAGCTTAGTCCCTGTATAAAGGGTATAGCTGAAGGCGAAGAGCTTACACTTTGTGTGCTTAGTGTCCGCCTCCTAGCGGCAACAGCTATACCCAAGGTCAAGCCTGTCCCCCCCCCCCCCCCATGAACGGCAGAGAAACAGATTTTACGGTAAGTACAAAAATTTAGTTATTCTCTGCACTGTTAGAAAGGTACATGATGTAAACTGTAGTGAAGGTAATCTTCTTACCAGTGACATATTTGTGAGAGTCAACCTCCCTTCTGATCCTCAGATATGTCATGTGACAGCACGCTGACTCTCCAAATAACACAACATCTTGTGTGTGGACAGTAAGCCAGATTCATTATGTATTCCTACAGGAGCCTCAATGTCAGTCTCATAGGAATAAATAGAGAATTAAGGCTACTTTCACACTCGCGTTTTGTGCGGATCCGTCTTGTAGATGCACAGACGGATCCACACGAATAATGCAAACGCTTGTATCCGTCAATAACTGATCCGTTTACATTATTCATTAAAAAAAAGTCTAAGTCAAAACGGATCCGTCTTGACTTACATTGAAAGTTAATGGGGGACGGATCCGTTTTCAACTGCACCATATTGTGTCAGTTAAAAACGGATTCGTCCCTATTGTAAGTCTAGACGGATCCGTTAGGCTCCGCATAGTCAGACGGTCACCAAAACGCTGCAAGCTGCGTTATAGTGACCGTCTAAAAAACGCAACGGAGACCAAATGCAGCCAAATTGATTCATTTTGAACGGATCCTTATCCATTCAGAATGCATTGGGGCTGAACTGATCCGTTTTGGGCCGCTTGTGAGAGCCCTGAAACGGAACTCACAAGCGGACCCAGAAACGCCAGTGTGAAAGTAGCCTTACTTACTTTGTCAGTAGGAGATCAGTGTTAGTTACATATAGCTGAGGCTCAGAAGGGAGGGGATAACTCACAAATACAGTCACCGGTACGAAGATTACCTTCACTACAGTTTACATCATGTACCTTTTTAATGAGAATAAAGGCGTTCCGCCTTGCATACTGAAAAAAAGCTAGGTACATCACCGGCAGTAAACAAACAGTCCTTGCTCTCTGCATCAGAGATATAAATGCTCTGGTTCTCCACTGATACAGGTTAGGCTTCTTTTACACTCGCGTTTTGTGCGGATCCGTCATGGACGGATCCGTTTAGATAATACGACCGTCTGCATCCGTTCAGAACGGATCTGTTTGTATTATCTATAACATAGCCAAGACGGATCCGTCTTGAACAACATTGAAAGTCAATGGAGGACGGATCCGTTTTCTATTGTGCCAGATTGTGTCAGTGAAAACGGATCCGTCCCCATTGACTTACATTGTGTGCCAGGATGGATTCGTTTGGCTCAGTTTCATCAGACGGACACCAAAACGCTGCAAGCAGCGTTTTGGTGTCTGTCTCCAAAGCGGAATGGAGACTGAACTGATGCATTCTGAGCGGATCCTTTTCCATTCAGAATGCATTAGAATGCAAACTGATCTGTCTTGGACCGCTTGTAAGAGCCCTGAACGGATCTTAAAAATGGAAAGCCAAAATGCGAGTGTGAAGGGGAGCTTATGTCCGGATTCAGCTTTGAACCCAGACAACCCCTTTAAGGCTTTCAAAGACGCATGTACTAAAAAATGGAAAATGTGTGTGGTCAGGAAGGGGGGTAAAGGGCCTGGTCTTGAGCTGGTTAATCTAGCATTGTACTGGCAGCATATAAATGTTTGGTATAGATAACTAGTGGTATGAGGGATTTTAATAATTTATTCACAAATCATTGTGGCTTGCTCAAAGTCACACCTTTACAGGAATTAGTCAAGAGCCGGATATGTGGAAAAAAATCTATACTCCCCTTTTCAGTCCTGCAGCGGTGGTCCCTTCAGGTCTCTGCTTACTCTCCTGCTTTGATCACGGTCGGTACATTATTTATGTGACTGCAGTGACAACTGGGTGTTCCCATTGGTGTGTTTTACTGAATAATGAGTATGTAGGTTACTGATAGCACCTAGTTGTCCGTCACTTGGAAGAAGAAGCTACCCATAGGAAATGCTGTAAACGTCAGGGAACTCGTGACAGTGGGCCATACACAATTATACCTGGACAAGATGGGAATTTTTTTTTTGTATTTGGTTTTCTCCTCTGTGTATTGACTCATATGTACAAAGACATGTTTTTACCTTTCAGAGACCATATGCTTCGTCTTATGAATCCTATAATGTGCCACGGAATAAAGAGGCCCATACGTACTATTCATCATCAGGGTCTTACAAGTTTACGAGGTAATTTTGCTTCTATGTTTTTTTTATTTTTAAAAATTATATAGAAAAAAATTAACCGGATGGTTGTTGTATTTTGTGCTTTGGCGATTTTAATCAGCTTCACACATACTCACAGCACATATATATGTGCATTAGTACACTGGTGAAAATGTAATATTTTTACTACCGGTGTACCATGTCTGGTTTTCCTTGCACCTAATTCCCATTTGTGTGGCATCTATGTGAAACACACTGGTCAGTCCACATATGCAGATTCTACTGTCTAGCTGCTACTGTGGCAAAGTGATCCGGCAAGCAGTTCCGTCGCCGAAACTGCCTGCCGGATCCGGCAAAACGTATGCCAACTGATGGCATTAGTAAGATTGATCAGGATCCTGATCAGTCTTAAAAATGCCTGATCAGTCAAAAAAAAATGCATTTAAAATGCCGGACCCGTCTTTCCAGTGTCATCCGGCATTTTTTTTTCCACCTATTTTGAATGCCGAATCCGGCACTAATACAATCCTATGGAAAAAAATGCTGGATCCGGCATTCAGTCAAGTCTTCAGTTTTTTTCGTGGGAGATAAAACCGTAGCATGCTACGGTTTTCTCTTTTGCCTGATCAGTCAAAATGACTGAACGGAAGACATCCTGATGCATCCTGAACGGATTAGGGTACTTTCACACTTGCGGCAGGACGGATCCGACATGCTGTTCACCATGTCGGATCCGTCCTGCGGCTATTTTGCCGTGCCGCTGGACCGCCGCTCCGTCCCTATTGACTATAATGGGGACGGGGGCGGAGCTCCGGCGCAGCACGGCGGTGCACGGCGAAAGGCCGCCGGACTAAAAATACAGCAATGGGGACGGAGCGGCGGTCCGGCGGCACGGTGAAATAGCCGCAGGACGGATGAGACATATCTCAAAGCAGGAATCACCCCACAAGGGTTGACTCTGTTTAAATCTCCTGCTTCAGATTTATGTGGGGAAAAATTTGACTCCCAATGGGAATGTTTTTTCAAAATCCAATCTACTGCACTAGTACAACTAGTAATACAAAGAAGAGAGGAATTGATAATTGAGTTAGAGCAATTAATAAATGAAAAAAGGGCAATTATGGACACATTTAGGAAAGATGATGAATATTTAAGACTCCAAAATGAGTTATTTATAAAACTGGATAAAATTTAGCAAGTAATTATTGAGAAAAAAATAAAAAAATTCGCAATAACATCGAGAAAACAGAGCAATGCTCACAAAACTGCCAATATAAAAACTGGTACTCAAATATTAGGAGAAAAAGATGCTCCAATTCCTGGTATAAACAGCTCTAAAAATCATTCTAATTTCCCAAAAAATAAAAATAAACCAGATATAGGTGGAATACAAAATGGAGCCTATAATACATCGCCTTTTTTAGTAAAAAGTCCGAGATCAAAAAAACAAGAATATCAGAAATACAAACCCAAACAAAATTACCAACATCTAAGACAACAACAGAAGGGGGCTTATTCACAATCACAACATCACAAGAACATGATAGAGAAACAGACACCTCAGTCAAAAATTCCTTGGTCATTTTCCCTATCCAAGGAACTGTACCCACCATTAGAACCACTCAGAGAACCAATAATAGAAACACACAAAATAGATTCACCATTGAACATGAGGCCAAAAATATTTACAGCACAAGCACAAATACACAATCCTTTCACACAATTGAACACAACCACACGCAAAAGAGAATACGCAGAAGTAGAAATAAACGAAGGCCCACAACAAAAGATAGTGAAGTCACAGGAGACAATATAATTAATTTGAGTATAAAAGTACTTACCCCCTCCCAAAAATCATTATTGTCAAAAGGGTTAAAATTTGCCCCTAGTGCCAATCTCAATAAATTCGATTCATATATTGGAATTGAAAAATATATTAAAAAATTATGCTGTAAAAAATATTTTATGAAAAACAATTTTTACCAATCTGAAATAGTGTCCACCAAATATCAACATGTTGATGTAAGGTTAAAATCTAGAATGTATCCCAAACAAGAACTAAGTAAGGAACTGGTTACATTTAGAGGAGCTGTTGAGGCAGACATAAGAAAATTGAATCCAAAACAAAAAGGAAATAGAAACCTTTCCCAACAAGAAATTCAGGCAATAAAGCAATTACAGGAAGATCTAGAGATCACAATACGCCCAGCAGACAAGGGAGGGGCGATTGTGATCTTGGACACTGAAAAATACAATAAAGAGTGTTCAAGGCAGTTGTCTGATATTACAACTTATATTCAATTGCAAGAGGACCCCTTAATGACATATTGCAAACAATTAACACTGTTGTGCAACCAAGCCAAAGAAACAGGAATTTTAAATGAAACTGAATGTAATTTTATTTTGGGTACACAGAAAAGATTACCCATCTTTTATTGTATCCCCAGGATACATAAGGATTCGGTCAACCCTCCTGGAAGGCCAATTGTCTCTGGCATAGGATCTCTAACATCAAACCTGTCTCAATATCTGGACAGGTTTTTGCAACCCTATGTCAGAGACACTCCTTCGTATCTTGGGGATACCTCTACAGTAGTGACACTGTTGGAGAATATGTACTGTCACCCAGACTGGATGCTTGCTACATTGGACGTAAGTTCTCTGTATACAAGCATCAATCACAATCAGGGTATACAGGCAGTGTCCAAAATCCTGTCTCAAAAGGGGAACCTTGCAATTGAACAACTCCAATTTATACTAGATGGCATCAATTTTGTGCTTAATCATAATTATTTCCAATTTGGGTCCAATTATTATCTACAGACTACGGGCACCGCCATGGGTACCAGGTTCGCTCCGAGCTATGCCAATTTATTTATGGCAGCTTGGGAACAAGACACCATTACCCCAAAGCTTGGAGCGGACCTGGTCCTATGGCGGCGCTATATAGATGACATCCTGTTAATTTGGAAGGGATCCCATATATCATTGTTGGAGTTCATAGACCACATCAACACCAACAAGTTTAATTTGAAATTCACAGCCAATATTGACCCATGTTCAGTGGATTTTTTGGATCTACACATTGAAAAGAAAAAGGAAACTTTTGCCTGTAGCACATATCAAAAAGATGTAGCTAAAAACAGTTTCATTTTGAATACAAGTTGCCATCTTCCGAGGTGGCTCTTAAATGTCCCTTTTAGCCAATTTAGGCGCTTACGAAGAAATTGTACGGCAGATGAACAATTTGAGGCAGAGGCACTAAATATGAAAGCTCAATTCTTAGCAAAAGAGTACCCCAATAAACTTTTGGAGAATTCAATCCAAAGGGTAAGACAATTAGATAGAGCCTCATTTTTTAAGCCCAAAGAAGTACCGACTACTTTACAAGAACAAGACACTACAGCTAAAATAATTCTACCATATAATAAAGATCATAAGATGGTGAGCAGTATTGTCCATAACCATTGGCACCTATTGAAAAACGATAAGGTTCTGGGCCCTATACTTCCAGCACATCCGCCAATAGTGTATACTCGGGCCTCTAATTTGGGACTTCAAGTAGCTCCTACTATAAGAAAACACCAGACAAAATCATTGATAACCCCATGGGCTAATTTAAAAGGTTTCTACAGATGTGGTTGCTGTCTCAATTGTAGACAGACACATTTTAATAGAAACACACAACAGATAATGTCAACGTCCAATAATTTTAAATGGGAAATCAAAGAAATATTGTCATGCAATAGTAAGGCAGTAATTTATATTATTCAGTGCCCATGCCCAAAACAGTACATTGGCCGTACAAAAAGGACATTTAAGACTAGAATATCTGAACATATAAATAACATCAAAAAACAATCTGAAACGCATCCTTTATCCAAACATTTTAAACTTTACCATGCAGGTGAGATACACAGCTATCCAATCGGTTAAAGAAGATTGGAGAGGAGGAGATTTTGTGGCCAAAATGTCTAGACAAGAGTCCAAGAAAATATTTGAGTTTGGGTCCCTGATGCCCCAGGGCCTCAACTCGGAAATTGAGATTTTTGGGTTTCTCTAGGGGAGACGGGTTGGTTTACATGGGGAGTCGGTGCCAGGTTGTTAATCACCGCACTGACTCCTCCTGCATCCCTTCCCTTCTCTCCCAAAGCCACAAAAATATCTCAATCTAGACATCTTTAGCATGGGTTACCTATTTCAAGAGAAAAAAAGAAAAAAAAATAATAATTTGGAAGGACATTTTTGGAAACATTTTTTTGAAAAAAAATTTTAAAATTTTTTTTTGTTTTTTTTCTTTTATTTATTTTATTGTTATAAATGTTCATACTTTGAATATTTATAAACATATGCTGTAAAGTATTGATTACAGATCATTTATATATGGTGGAAATAGGGGCTGTGATATGAATTGAGTTTGCAGTTCGATCCGCATCTGTTATTAAATCTTTTCAATACTACAACTTAGTCTATTCAGCATATGTTATAATTTATTCTTGGTTATGTTTATATATTTTTAGTATATACTGTGCGCATATATATTCATAGTGTGATAGGAAGTTATAGGTTGCAATGAAACTGTGAGCAATCACTGCTTATGTTGTATAGGTGTGGATTGAGGCTGTGTAATTAGCCCAGTCCACAATCCGACCCACATTTTGTATTAACCTGAAAAAGGGTATTTAAAGTCATGACTTGTATCTACATTCAGCATTCTATGATTATCTACTGAGGAAGGAACTTGTTTCCGAAACGCGTCTAGTGTGTATAGAGACCAAGGCTGTTGGTGCGGTTTTTTGCAAGAGGAGGACTTTGCTTCAATTTCCAGTTCTTTGAGGATTTTTAAAGTATCCGAAGACGTCCCATACCGCTTTAAAGGTTTGCATTCACTAACTACTCAAAAAGTGGACTACACCTGTGTCACTATTGCCGCAACTCAAGGTAAAACCTTGTTACATCTACTGCTGCCGGCCTGACAGGCTAAGGCAATCACCAGCTCAGCTCAGCTCAACCAGCTTCCGTTGGTCTGACGGCTTCAGACGCCTGCGTCACTAACCCAGCGATTCATTACCTGGCTGAACACGTGAGACGCTGAGTGAGCTTGTCTGAAATCTTGCTCCGCAAGCGAAAAAGTAAGTGGAGCACTGCCTAACAGTTGCAGCTAAGATCTGTTACAGGTTATGTGAATGCAGAACCTCTCTTGATGAGAATACAGCAAGGACATTTTGTAATCTTTGTTTGAACTTTTGTTTCAATCACCTGGCAATTTGCCATCCATGTCCTGGACATACAAGCGGTTCATTTGAATATCTCTTGCAGCCTCACTCTAGCCATTTGGTCCTATTAGGAGTACTCCAGCTATATAGGATTGTGCGTGAGCTCCGCACTTATATACCTATATTTACACATGTATGCATGTATGTATGTTGTATGATGGTACAAGTCATTTAATTTAGTGTATTAATAAAAATTTTAATGCAAAAATACTGTGAGCCAGCCTATATTTCTATTGATTTGATCTCTTTTTTTTCAGCTGGTAACTGAAAGGCTGAGCTCCAGTAGTTTGCTGGTGGAGCCTTTTCTTATTTGATAATAGCATGTCGGATCCGTCCTGCCGCAAGTGTGAAAGTAGCCTAACTCTTTATTCAGAATGCATGGGGATGTGCCTGATTTTGCAAGTTATTTTCCGGCATTGAGCCCTTTTTACGAAACTCAGTCCTGGAAAAGAAAAAACACTAGTGTGAAAGTACCCTTAGAACCTAGGTAGTCAGTGCCTAGAAATTCCTGTCAGGGTATTCACCGTATTGGTGTTTTCTGTTAATGCCTTGAGAAGTAAGTACTGCTTGGCCACGAAAACTTTCAGAGCGCCCCCCAAAGGCTGCAAAAATATAATTCTTTTTTTCGTTTCCATCTTTCCACATGAGATCGTGGTGGGATGCAAATTCTTACTGAACGTTTTTCTATACTTATTTTTTATTTTTTTTTAAATGTCTTATTAAGCATTTTAACATATCACGTAGCAAATTCTCATTTCTTTTACACCTTGCCCCCCCCAAAAAAATTCCTGGTCTACCCTCATCTTGCTCCCAATTACCAGCTTTCCACAGGTGGCAACTCCATATGCTCCCCGGTTTTTTTATCTTTTAACAGTCATTGTTATTTCGGTTGCCCGCTCTCCGCTGTACCACGTCACCAGTTATTACTTGTGATATTGTTTGCAAATTTTGTACAGCAATTAAAAAAACTCCAGGCTTTCAGGAAAGTTGTCTTAGCTTATAGGTTTTGGGACTGTAGTTTTTTTATGCTTGAATAGTGAAGAAAACTACCATGATTATGCCTACGTTGTTTGCACACGCTCCTGCAGCTTATTCTGGCCCGACCCATACATGGGGATTGTGCATATGGGATTATTCAGAAGCTGATAGACCACTGCCACCTTCAATTCTAGCATCCACCCTTCATCCATAGACTGTGAGACATAGTCCGCTAGTATGCTTCTTTTTTATTGTACCTGCTTCTTATGCACTACAGGGCAAGAAAGTGGGGTGAAAACTCCACATTATATTGCACTTATGTGCTGGAAGCTAGTGGGGGATTGTCAGACGTTCTTTATCATTGGATGCCTTTTCAGGTGTCCTATTCTTTGATATCCGTTATCTGGCTTTTGTGCTTGGCTGACTTTCCACAGCTCTTCAGCGCAGTTTTCTTTCTTTCCTGTTTTTGTTCCATGCACATCAGGCTTTCTGATGTATTGGAAGATATATCCAGTGTTGCACTGGATAGGGGTGTACCTATAACATGGAAACCTGCTCCCCAATACCTAGCCTTGCTGTTTTAGTACTTTTCTTCACAACCTTTTACCAAGATTCTCTTAGTAGGGATTTGGCCACCAATATTTTAGAGCAGGCAAGCAAAGTATAGTAATGACATAAAGTGCATCATTTTATAGTGTTACCTGTCAATTTACCTGTCCGCTTCATTGGATCTGAGTGTCTGTGTGTGGTATCTACACCTTACTTTGCAATGATATTTGTGTTGCTTGTGTGTATTTTTATCTTACGTTTAGAGATGCTTCCTTACAAGCATTGCTATGTGTTAGGGTACTTTCACGCTGGTGTTTTTCTTTTCCGGCACTGAGTTCTGTCCTTGGGGCTCTATACCGGAAAAGAACTGATCAGTTTTATACACATGCATTCTGAATGGAAAGCATTCCGTTCAGGATGTCTTCAGCTCAGTCATTTTGACTGTTCAGGACGGAGATAATGCTGCAGCATGCTGCGGTTTTATCTCCAGCCCAAAAAACGGAACACTTGCCTGAATGCCGGATTCAGCATTTTTTCCATAGGAATGTATTAGTGCCGTATCCGGCATTAAATATACCGCAATGCCGGATCCGTCCTTCCAGTCTGCGCATGCATGCACATAAAAATGTGAGAAAAAAAATAGAAACTGATCCGTTTGTCCGCATGACAAACGGACAGACGGATCTGTTCTTGCAATGCATTTGTGAGACGGATCCGCATCCAGATCAGTCTACAAATGCTGTCCGTTTGCATGCAGATTGCCGGATCACTCTGCCGCAAGTGTGAAAGTAGCCTTAGTTACTACTGATAAGCCTCTAATATTAACAGTGCTTATATGTGTATGCTCTCAGCATTGTTGGGCTCATTTTCTCTTATTTGCTTACATCTCTCTTTTTTGGTGTTTATTTTATTTGTATTTTGCATTAATGGGCCCACTGATAGAAAATACCAGACTAATCCTTTTATTCATTGTACAGTCTTTTTTTTTAAATAGAAATAATGAGGAAAGGTTTCATGACCGATGCACAGCATCTTACCTATCATATTTCTTGAAATCATCAGAATATTCCTAGTGATTCTTACCTGATAACTCAGAACGCCCTAATAGGTATTTCAGAATGTGTTTTCTCAGCCAGACGGCCCCTTTATCTATTCTCTGACCATCATTACACATCTGAAAAGGTATTCAGTACATGTAAAGTTTTTACATATGGTTTTCTGTCCAGATTTAAATATGGACAAAGAGTAGTACAGAATCTGCTTTATGTTTCAGCAATATATAAAACCTTTCTGATCGTCTTGTGTAGTGGTACTCAGCAGCCCCCTAGCCCACAAACTGAGGTTTTCTGTACCATTTCCAGCACTTGGATTTCCACAGCCATTTTTCTAAAGTTTCAGGTGACTCTGGAATAAAATGCATGTTGATACTTAAACGTGCTCTGCCTCCTCTCCATTCATTTTAGTGGAAAAACTTGCCACTCTGGTCTCCCGACTGGTGAGCGTCCCAGAAATGATGATCTTCCCCCATGCTGGCTGATTCAATATAGACATCTTTTTAAATAAAGCTTTTTTTGTGGCACTTTGGCTTGTTCTGTGTCCTTTGTCATTATGGCTGTAATAACCTGGTAGTTGTTGCCAGCTTTGCAGGCTCTGCAGATTGGTATGCCAAGTGTGACATCAGAAAGCACGTGTGTGACGCTGGCACTTAATGGAATACATTTTAAGAGAAACTGTCTTTTTATATGTATCTGTTATATCTAAACAACAGGGAACCCAAAGTTATGTTGACGGATGTACTAAGGTCTGCTTCAGGACGCCCGTCTGCACAAAATAATATAACTGGTTCCAAATAGGGCTGCAGTAAACGTTTATTTTAGTAATCGAATATTCTACCGATTATTTTTGAGATTAATCAAGTAATCTAATAAGAAAAAATGAATTGATAGACTGTTTTCCTTTATAAAAACTCATCAGACCCCCTGCCATCAGTCCCCAACACCCTTCGATTTCCCCCTGTGCGATCAGCCCAAGTGCATCAGTTTCCCCCGCCCCCCAGTGCCATCAGCTCCGTTCCCCCAGTGCCTTCAGCTCTCCCCCCACCCCAGTGCTATCACCATGAAATAGAGATCTGGTGGTGCGTGGCTCTATCCAGATATGGTGAATTCCTCTGCTCGAACAGGCTGCTGGAGTTGATAAGGAAAATGTGAAAATAGTCTAAAATTTAATGTAGTCTGTCATGTAGCTATTGTGCATCTTCCACAACTGTACATTGGATACACAGGTTGAAAGAAGGCACAGGTCCATCAAATTAAGCATATGACAGCAGCTTGAAGCTGTGGTACCTATAATGCATGATAAACGGTGTCACACTCCACCATGTAGCGGTGTCAGTTGGCAGGTGTACAGTCAAGTGACATCTAAGCTCCTGCCAGGGTAAGAAAATATGGCAGTTGGAGACTCCTGGACATAGTTAAAGGCTTATTCCCATCTTAGACCTTTATGGTATATCCACAGAATATGTGATACATGTCCAGTAGATGCATTGGGACCTACACCTATGTCTACTGTGCGGGGTAGTGATATGTCGGACGTTTTTATTGGTGGGTCAGGGTGCTGAGACCCTCACTGATTGCTATAAACTAAGAGGCTGTGTGCTGTGTTCTTTGATCCTGTTCGGCTGTCCTCAGAGAATAGAGTGGTATTGAGATTTTGTGGTCTTTCTATGTTTCTATATACCCCTCGCTTGGAGAAGAAAAGCACAAAGTAAGCGGCAGAGTGCTCAGCAGTCGGTGGCAGTATTGGTACCCGCACTTATTAACAATTTTGACTTGCCAAAAGTTAGTTAAAATGACAGGTACCCTAGGTCCACAGAGTGAGTACAGTCCCTTTCCTATTGAGAAAGATTTATCAATGCAGGTACGCCAGCTTTCTGACGTATAGACAGTGAGTAAGTGTTATGCTTTTCTGTCTCTCTGTGAAAATGTTAGCTTTTGTCCTCCCATTGTCACAGACTAGGACTAATTTACTGATCTCCACCACGTTTCTCCAGAGAAGCATGGCAGTGAACACCTCGGGGTATGATATCACATTGTTCCATATTGGGTGTTATATTCCACAGTAGTGGAACACAATGATAGGCCAGGGGCTCAGGAGTACACTAATCTTCATAAATCAATCCCAATAGGTATAACGTATGGAAATCTTGTAAGGTGCTGTTCATTTGCACCCAGTGTTCAAAATTAGGAACCTCTTAAGCTATCCATACATATTATATGTTCCACCCATACATATGCATGCTTGGCTTGACGGAGCGTGCATGCTTAGTGAATGGTGAGAGGGGTTATCTTCTGAGAACAGGCAAGAAAATCAAACTTACACAATTCTTATCTCCCCTGAAGTCGGCAGTTTCAGACGATAAACATCCAATGTGTATGACCGGCTTTACATATTCATACAGGTGGCAAAATCTGCATCAAATCCAATGACAATCTGCCTTCTATGAAAATATAACAGTTTCCCGCAACCTTGTTCACATACATTGGAAATTGATGGCAGGTGGTTAATACCCATATTGGATTTCTGCTACAGATTATAATCCGATGTGTGAACATACCCTAAAAGAATGTCTACTGTCATTTACTTTACCTGACTTAATTTCTAAGGTAAGCAATGCATTTTCTTTCAGGACAGAACACATTTTAAGTCTACACAAGGAGGTAGAAAAGGAACCTGAAGCTAAATCTTCTGAAAAAAGAGTGTCATTGGAGCCCAAAGGTTTGTCACTAGTTTGGTTTATTTTTTTTAATAGATATTGACATGGACGATTAAAAATAACATCATCAAAAATTCTTTAAAAATGTGATATAAACATTAGGTTATTTTCTGATGACACGTTCCTTTTAACCTCCTAACAGTACTGTTAAAATTGAGGGGGAAAAACCTCCCAAAAATGTCACTTTTTTTATTGTAGATTTTTAATGTGTGTCTGCAGTAAATCTTGTTGGCGTACAACTCAGGGGACACAATTACATTTTTAACCCCTTAGTGACATAATTAATTTTAGCCTTAAGGACCAATAATATTTTCCCCTTTTGTGTTCCAGCAGTCATAACTTTTTAATGTTTTCTTCAAATTTTTATTTTATTTTTTGGGATTAGGCTACTTTCACACTAGCGTTCGGGGTTCCGCTTGTAAGTTCCGTTTGAAGGCTCTCACAAGCGGCCCCGAACGGATCCGTACAGCCCCAATGCATTCTGAGTGGATGCGGATCCGCTCAGAATGCATCAGTATGGCACCGTTTGACCTCCGTTCCGCTCAGCAGGCGGACACCCGAACGCAGCTTGCAGCGTTCGGGTGTCCGCCTGGCTGTGCGGAGCCAAACGGATCCGTCCAGACTTACAATGTAAGTCAATGGGGACGGATTCGTTTGAAGTTGACACAATATGGTGCAATTTCAAATGGATCCCCCATTGACTTTCAATGCAAAGTCTGGACGGATCCGTCTGACTAACTTTCAGAATTTTTTCTGAAAGATAATGCAGACTGATCCGTTCTGAACGGATCCCATCGTTTGCATTATAGGAGTGGATCCGTCTGTGCAGACACCAGACGGATCCGCTCCGAACGCAAGTGTGAAAGTAGACTTAGTTGTAGATTTTTTAAGGAACCATTTTGGGGTATATATAGTGTACTAAATGACTTTTATCATTTTATTTTTAGGGGGAAAGATTAAAAAACAGCAATTTTTACATTATTTTGTGGAATTTATATATGGTGTCCATTGTTTGGTTAAAAAAAAAAAAAAAAAGTAATTTTATTATGTGGGTCTGTACACTGAATATAATACCACAATTCTATATATTTTTACTGTTTTTCCTCTCCTCCTGTCAGCTCTGCATCTGCTCCCTCATTCTTTTCCAGACTGACAGGAGGGGGGGGGGGGCTACTTTAGCTGCTCATATCTCTGGTTTGGTAACAGCTAGAGATATTGTCCAGAATACTAGAATGCCAGTAACATCTTCAGTTCAGGGGAAGATATCACTGATAGAAATCGGGATGCAGTGAATGCAGCTTAAAGTGAAAGTAAAAGCAGGTTTTCTCGCTGGTATCATTGGGGGACACTGGACCGTGGGTATAGCTTGCTGCTGCCACTAGGAGGCGACACTAGGCTGAAAAAACTTAGCTCCTCCCCTGCAGGCTATACACCCTCCAGTCTGGAGAGAGCATGCCAGTTTTTAGCTTTGTGTCGTAGGAGGCAGACCTCCCTGCCTTTTGCAGGGCGGCTTCCTTAATTGATTCTTTATTTTTTATTTTTCCTTTTAAGTTTGGGAAACAGAGTCGCCCAGCCTCTCTGTTGTCCCGGCTAGCAAGACCGGTGAGGGAATCCACCGCTAACCTCCCCACAGAAGCAAAAGGAGGACCAGGGTAGGCCAGCTCTCCTGCTTCCCGCCAGCCAAGGGGTTACCTAGGTCCACCAAAGAAGAAGACCCTTTGGGCGGTACTGGCGTAAATTCTTCCCGCCTAGCTTCCCCCTCCAGTCACCTCTTGGGGCTGACACAGGATTATCTGTCATTTATGTATGCAGTGCAGGTGCTCTAATCTGAAGAATTTAACACCTTCCTGCCTCCTGTCCACTTAAGGCTGGGAATCCCAGTTTCCTAAAAAACAAACAAAAAAAAAACTGTCCTATCCCTTATAGAGGAGGATCTCTCATAGTTCCCAATCACCCTCCAGGGTCGTTTGGTAGATATTTCTCCACCTGCGCAATCCAGTGGAGCATCTCCGGACCTTCCCAATCACCCTCCGTGGTCGCTTGGTTGATAAGCACCTGCCTGCGCAATCTAATGGTGGACCTCCGGACCTTCCCCCTCCGGGGTCGTTTGGTTGATGGACACCGCCTGCTCACTCCAGTGGAGCATCTCCGGACCTTCCCAATCACCCTCCGGGGTCGTTTGGTTGATAGGCACCTGCCTGCGTACTCCAGTAGAGCATCTCCAGACCTTCCCAATCCACCCTTCGGGGTCGTTTGGTTGATAAAGCATCGCCTGCGCAATCCGGTGAGTGATCCTCTAGAATTTCCATTCCACCCCCGGGTAGTTTGGTTGATAGTGCCTGCCGGCGCAGCCTGCATCGGCACAAGCGGCCCAGAGCAGGATATTTTCCTCCTCGGTCACCTCCGCACCCCTACCCTTCCTACCCGCCTCCCCAGGGTCACGCTCAGACGCACCCTTCCTCCCTGGAGAGTTTCGGTCTGAGGGGGGGGATCACTGATTCGGACTCTGCCATGAACCCCGCGCAATCTTCCAAGATTGCGTTCACGATAGACAGCAGTGCTTGTCGTATGCAGTACCCCCTTCCTTAGGCGGAGTATTTGCGCTCCTACCGGACATGGTACTTGCCTGAGGCATTACCTCCTTCCTTAGGTGGACTAACTGCACTAGCGCTGGCGTTCCCCCTTCTGTAGGTGGTGGAATTGCATTTCTGCGGGGTACAATACTTACTGTATGCATTAGCCTCTTCCATAGGTGGCATTATCACTTGTTTCAGTGTTTACCGTATGCATTACGCCTCTCTTAGGTGGAGTAATTGCACTCTCACCGGGTACAGGTCTCGCCATATGCATTATCCCTGTCCATAAGCAGTGTAATTTCTCTGCCATTGGACTCAGTTCCTGCCATATGCATCACCCCTTTCCTTAGGTGGTGTGCTTGCACTTCCTCGGGATGCAGTTCTTGCCGTATGCGTTTTTCCCCCTTTGTGGCAGAGTGGTTGCACTACCACTGAGGCACTGCTCGACATAGGCATTGCCAAACTCCATTGGTGGGGTACTTCCAGTACCGTTGGCTACGGTTCTGACTGTCGCGCTACTCCCTTCCTTAAGCGGAGTATTGCACTACCACTGGAGGTTATTTCTTCAGTCACATTGACATCTCCATGCTTACCTGTCACATTACCCTTTCCTTATTGATCGCTAACGGAGGGATAACTAAGCTTCTTGGGATACTGCAATTCAACTACGCCTTGGCTCTAGATGCCTTAGCTTCTTTGGTGCCCTGTACTCTTCACCTAGTGGTATATGGGTGTCGCCAGTGGATATCGTGGCTATTTCCCCGTTGTATCCTCTTCTCTTGCCGGTGCTTGTTTGAGTCATAAATATGTCACCCTTTGTCTTCTCAGCGGGTTACCCGGCAACACTTAAGTGTCCTAGAGACCCACATCTCCATGGGCCTCCACCGTTCCAGTCGGTCATGGTATTTGTCCTCAACAATATGGAATGCGTTTGCCATTGCACATAATATTGTGATTCCGCTCCAGCGAGTCAAGGGTTGCACTGACTCTGTATTCTCTAGCTCCACTCCCCCTTATCTGGGAAAGTGGTTATGCTGGCACTCTGGTTTAGCTACTACAGTGTGTTCTCCTCCGCAGGTGCAGCTTTTACGCTGGTGCTAGGGGTCATAGTTGTTGCAGTGGGGCGTAGGGTAGGGGTTCTTCCCTGACGCTAGTTTTGGCGATTGCTCTTGTTCGGCGCCCTTGCCTGGTGGAGTGTTTTCGGTTAGCTTTACTTAACTGGGGCAGTATGGTTCCATGACTTCTACTGCAAGTCCTCAGGCCTCCCCCCTCAGTTTTGCGCTGACGGGGCATGCTGTGGCTACTACGGTACGAGGGATCTTTGCATTGTCACGACATACTATGGTTCCTCCTCCACAGCTCTTTCGTCGGTGGCGGATTCTTCTAGTGCCGCATTTGGTAGCCTCTGCCGTGTGGCCCCCTCCTGAGCTGGAATATGGTGCTAGCCATAGACTTGTGGCTTCCCTTGCATGGTTTCCTACTTAGGCGGAGTTTGGCAGCGCCACGATCATCCTGTGTCTTCTGTATAGTGCCAGTCTCAGATGGGGAATGGGCTTTAGCCCTGGCCTTTTTTCTCCTTCCATCCTTTTCCTTCTCTGGCTCATGGTTCAAGGCCACCCCACAAGCCTTGGTGGCTCCTACATTACTATTTTCCCCTCATCTGCATTGGCACGGGGTACTGGTTCTGGTCCCGGCTGGTGGGCTGCGACGCCTACCACATCCCTCTTTCTACAGGTGAATCCTTCCCATTGGTCCTGGGTGTGCTACCTGTATCTACAATTACCTCTTACAACATGAGTAATGACTGTCATGTCTGTCCGATGGTGGTCATACTTTTTCACTGCCCATTCTGTGGGTAGACTATGAGACTCACCACGCCAGGCAGAGCGGGGGTGTTGTCACGCCTGACCACCGCTCATAGACATTTCATTCCTGGAATGGAACACCCTTTCTATTTCTTCTTACTCCTCGAGCTGAATGTTGCTTGTCTCTCCCTTCTGTCTACCTGGCCAGTAGCCATGCCTGCCACTGCTCTGGAATCCCATCACAATTTTTTTTCTATGTGACCAGTGTTTTCTCAGGTACGGGTGGTGCGTTAGACATAGTCATCGCACTCCATCTGGCAGGAGTCTTTCTCTTATCTTGGTCTGGTCGAAATTTCCGTCGAGCAGTGTTGCCACACTGTCAATATATCCTCACCGCCGGTGATTCTCACATCGGCTTTACCGGTGGGTCGTTTGGTGCCGTTTCAGTGAGGAACATGACCCCCCTTCTGCAACGTCTTCTTCCCCCCTTTTCTTTCTGGGAAGGTGGCATTCGTGGTGGCGGGCTTTTCCACCCAGCAAATTTGGGAGTTGGGAGCGCCTTTCTTGTACATACGTTTTTCTTGTCAGGTACCCACATAAGGCAGTGCTCCGCCCAATACCTTCTTTTTTGCTGAAGGTAGTCGCCGCCTTCCACGTCTACACGGACATTGTTTTCCCTTCTTTTTCCTTCTCCCTCGTACTCTAGAGAGTGAGCTCTCCATCAGAATGGATTCGGGCTCGGAGGTTTGCTTGTCCTTGACTAGTTCTTTCCGCCGTGCGGCTTCTTACCTAGTCATTTCTGGAGGTCCTTGGAAAGGCTCGATGGCCTCCAAGGGGCGTTTCCAGGTGGATCCGTTGGCAGTTGCTTAGGCATTCCGCTCCCGGAGTTTCGGTACACCTGACCTGACCAGCGGTCAGCTCTTCTTGGGTTCACTTTCACCATGCATCAGCTTTGCAGTTGTATAAGGCAGCGTCTTGGTCTTCCTGGCGCACGTTCACCAAGTTTTACCAGGGCTTCCTAGGCATCGCCAGTGCTGCTCCAGGCTGCATGGTCTCGCAGGCAGCAGTGTATTAAGAATTCTCGAGGGTGCTATTTCCATGGGCGTGGATTTTTTTCCCTCCCCGTGGACTGCTTTCGGACTTCCCACATTCCTGTGTCCCCCAATGATACCAGCGAGAAAACGAGATTTTTTGTGAACTCACCTGTAAAATCTCTTTATCGCGTGGTTCATTGGGGGACACAGCACCCACCGAGTATTTATTATTGTTGATGGTGATGTTTGGTTGCCGGTCGGGTGTTTAGCGGGTTCTCTTCCGCCGGCGTTTGTTGCGTTTTCTTTTACTTTGCACATGTTTCTACTGCTCCTACAGCTTGAGCACAAACTGACATGCTCTCTCCAGGCTGGAGGGGGTATAGCCTGCAGGGGAGGAGTTAAGTCTTTTTTTCATCCTAGTATCACCTCTTAGTGGCAGCAGCAAGCTATACCCACGGGCCTGTGTCCCCCAATGGACCACGCGAGAAAGAGATTTTACAGGTGAGTTCACAAAAATCTCGTTTTACCTGCGATTTATTCCTGACTCTATTTCTAACAGTGATGTCTCCTCTGTTGCTGTCATTGTGGTCTGAAAGCCTGGAAGGTCAGCTTTCAAACAAGACCAGTTACATGTTTCTAGCTTCTACCATTCAGGAGATAGCAACATTTAAAGCAGCCCTCCACTTTCTGACCAAGCTCAACTCGGGCAGAACAGATGAGTACTTTTTCCACTGCTCGAGCTGGACTCCGGCAAAACAGGTGGTTAAACTGTTGCCAATCTGATTACTGGGATATAACAATGACCACAATAGAAGGTACCAAGTTTTTATATACCTTTAGCATGTTTTATGGGGTGTTTATTTCCTCTTCTTACATGAAAGCAACAGAACAGGCCCAGAAACGCTTGATGAGTAGTGTCTGCCAGGATGTCAGCAATACATCTGTTTCCACACAAAAAGATCTCAACTTCGGAGTGAAGAAAAGCAGCACTGAAGATAGAGGCGACAATGTGAGTAACCTTCTGTCAATTACTTATGAAGTAGAATGAAACTTTGTGTGTGTGTGTATATGTATATATGTATATATGTATATATGTATATATATATATATATATATATATGTATATATATATATATATATATATATATATATATATATATATATATATACACTGCTCAAAAAAATAAAGGGAACACAAAAATAACACATCCTAGATCTGAATTAATTAAATATTCTTCTAAAATACTTTGTTCTTTACATAGTTGAATGTGCTGACAACAAAATCACATAAAAATAAAAGAATGGAAATCACATTTTTCAACCCATGGAGGTCTGGATTTGGAGTCACACTCAAAATTAAAGTGGAAAAACACACTACAGGCTGATCCAACTTTGATGTAATGTCCTTAAAACAAGTCAAAATGAGGCTCAGTAGTGTGTGTGGCCTCCACGTGCCTGTATGACCTCCCTACAACGCCTGTGCATGCTCCTGATGAGGTGGCGGACGGTCTCCTGAGGGATCTCCTCCCAGTCCTGGACTAAAGCATCTGCCAACTCCTGGACAGTCTGTGGTGCAACGTGACGTTGGTGGATAGAGCGAGACATGATGTCCCAGATGTGCTCAATTGGATTCAGGTCTGGGGAACGGGCGGGCCAGTCCATAGCATCAATGCCTTCGTCTTGCAGGAACTGCTGACACACTCCAGCCACATGAGGTCTAGCATTGTCTTGCATTAGGAGGAACCCAGGGCCAACCGCACCAGCATATGGTCTCACAAGGGGTCTTAGGATCTCATCTCGGTACCTAATGGCAGTCAGGCTACCTCTAGCGAGCACATGGAGGGCTGTGCGGCCCTCCAAAGAAATGCCACCCCACACCATTACTGACCCAATGCCAAACCGGTCATGCTGGAGGATGTTGCAGGCAGCAGAACGTTCTCCACGGCGTCTCAAGACTCTGTCACGTCTGTCACGTGCTCAGTGTGAACCTGCTTTCATCTGTGAAGAGCATAAGGCGCCAGTGGCGAATTTGCCAATCTTGGTGTTCTCTGGCAAATGCCAAACGTCCTGCACGGTGTTGGGCTGTAAGCACAACCCCCACCTGTGGACGTCGGGCCCTCATGGAGTCTGTTTCTGACCGTTTGAGCAGACACATGCACATTTGTGGCCTGCTAGAGGTCATTTTGCAGGGCTCTGGCAGTGCTCCTCCTGTTCCTCCTTGCACAAATGCGGAGGTAGCAGTCCTGCTGCTGGGTTGTTGCCCTCCTACGGCCTCCTCCACGTCTCCTGATGTACTGGCCTGTCTCCTGGTAGCGCCTCCATGCTCTGGACACTACGCTGACAGACACAGCAAACCTTCTTGCCACAGCTCACATTGATGTGCCATCCTGGATAAGCTGCACTACCTGAGCCACTTGTGTGGGTGGTAGACTCCGTCTCATGCTACCACTAGAGTGAAAGCACCGCCAGCATTCAAAAGTGACCAAAACATCAGCCAGGAAGCATAGGAACTGAGAAGAGGTCTGTGGTCACCACCTGCAGAACCACTCCTTTATTGGGGGTGTCTTGCTAATTGCCTATAATTTCCACCTGTTGTCTATCCCATTTGCACAACAGCATGTGAAATTGATTGTCACTCAGTGTTGCTTCCTAAGTGGACAGTTTGATTTCACAGAAGTGTGATTGACTTGGAGCTACATTGTGTTGTTTAAGTGTTCCCTTTATTTTTTTGAGCAGTATGTATATATATATATATATATATATGTTCAGTGCTGCCATTATTGGCACCCCTCATGAAATTGGGATTCATCTTGATATTGGTGTAAACAATAGATGTCATAAATCAAATGTTCTTCCAAGGTATTAGGAGAAATTGCTGCCCATTTCTATAACAGATGTTATTCCTACCATAGTGTGTTATTCCTTATAGACTATGGGGGAGATTTATCATGAGGGGAAAATTTTAAGTCTGTTTTGCTTGAGTCTGCGTTAAAGTACTTTATGCCACATTTATCAAATGTCTCATGTTACTTGATAAATTTGTCTCATCCTTAAACCTAACATGTCTGTCTACAGAAAATACTCCAGTTTTCCTACTCCACCCTCCTCCTGGTGCGAGATTGCGACTTTAAAAAAAAAAAAGAGTTTTAATGATAAGTCTAGAGTGAAACGTATTGACATAGGTAACCACACCCGATTTCCCACCAACATTACAAAACTAGAGTGAGTGGGGTAAAAATGCAAAAAGCCGGATAATGTTGTGCGAGTGCAACAAAAAGTTGCAAAATTTTGCACAAACGCTTACATTTTGTGCAAGTGAGTACAAAAAGTTGCAAAAGTCCTATTTTTGCGACTTTTTGATGCCAGAATTCTGTAGTGAAGATGTAGTGATAAATCAGGGGCTATATGTTCCTAAGGGTGGGGTCCTCTCTCCTTCTGTCTCACTGTTTTGGATCAGGTCACTTTGTAGGGATTGGACTTTCTCTACTTTCCAACAGAGCTTAATGTTAGCTATAAATTCAGAGAAAGCTCTAAGTCCAGCATCATATATTAAAATCCCAGTACTGAAAACCGGATACAGAACTGCCGGCATAGCTACTACACAGTGGACGGAGCCTTCTGCTTCATCTCTATCTACGGGTTAGTTTGTGGCACCGAAGCAGCTGGTAGGGGTACCAACTGTCGGACCTCCATCTCCATCATATTGGAGCACTTGTTCAATATCAGTGTATGGCAGAACAGTGTCCAATAAAGGATTTCTATATGTTTCTACTTGTACAGAAAAATTCCCTGAAGAATAATATTGGCTCCCCAAATATACGGGAGAAAACCTACTGCTACAAAAGAGCAGAGCACCAGAACAAGAAGAGCCCACCGACAAATGTATCTGTGCCTTCTGCTAGAGATAAACCTTCACCCTCTTCATCAGAATCTGCTACAGACCGTCTTCTGAAATCATCAGAAAGTAATATGGGAGACCGTGTCAGCCGGACTTCTAGGGAAAGTAAAAAGTCTTCACTTGATAGCTCTTCACCGAGTCCACCAGTGATCACTTCCTCCTCGAATAAAAACCGGTTGAGCAGAAAAAAGATGCATCGGCAAAATGCCAGTAAAGGAAATCTGCCACTTGAGCCAAGTAAGTTTATATGTGGCCCATTGTGAGGAACGTCTGTCTGCTTTGTATGACCAGTGCTGACTGTAGCTGCTGCTTCTGTAAAAACTGGACACTGCCCTAATTCATCTGCACTGTACCTAGCTAGATACTGACTAGGAATGAGCGAATCGACTTCGGAGGAAACTTCGCAAAGCAATAACTTTGGCTCATCGGAGCCAATACATTCTAATACTGTACAGAGCTCCTGCTCCGTACAGTGTTGGAACAAAGTTTTATGCAAATCGACTTCGGATATTTCATCCGAAGTCGATTCGCTCATTCCTGATACTGACTTACTATATGACATTTGAAAAATATAAAACTTTTTAAGTCATGTGTTTAAAAAAAATCACAGGCTTACAGGAGGAGATTTATCAAACTGGTGTAAAGTAGAACTGGCTCTGTTACCCGTAGCAACCAATCAGATTCCACCTTTCATTTTCCAAAGGAGCTGTGAAAAATGACAGGTGGAATCTGATTGGTTGCTATGGGCAACTGAGCCAGTTCTACTTTACACCAGTTTGAAAAATCTCCCCCACAGTGTGTTTATAATGTATATGAAGCCTGCCACGTCTCTAGAAATCATTTTATACTGGAATTTTTTTCTATTATTTCATGTACCGTATTTAAAAGTATATCTTAGGGGTATTTTCTCAAAGGCTATGATCAGTCATGTTTTTGATGTGGCCTTTAGATCCAATTCAACCATTAATCAGTCTAGTGAAATAAAATGTTATATGATAGAAGCAAAGAGCAGCACATATGGCCACTACAGTTCTCCCCTAATTAAAGGGTTTCTGTCACCAGAATTAACCCTATTAGGCCTCTTTCACACGAGCGTGACGGATTAGGTCCGGATGCGTTCAGGGTGCGTTCAGTGAAACTCGCAATATTTTGCAAGCAAGTTCAGTCAGTTTTGTCTGCGATTGCATTCAGTTGTTCCGTTTTTTCCGCGCGGGTGCAATGCGTTTTGATGCGTTTTTCACGCGCGTGATAAAAAGCTGAAGGTTTACAAACATCTCTTAGCAACCATCAGTGAAAAACGCATCGCACCTGCACTTGCTTGCGGATGCAGTGCGTTTTTCACGCAGCCCCATTCACTACTATGGGGCCAGGGCTGCGTGAAAAACGCAGAATATAGAACATGCTGCGATTTTCACGCAACGCAGAACTGATGCATGTAAAACAACGCTCATGTACACAGACCCATTGAAATGAATGGGTCAGGATTCAGTGCGGGTGCTATGCGTTCACGTCACGCATTGCACCCGCGTGGAAAACTCGCTCGTGTGAAAGGGGCCTTAAACTAGCTGACATTAGAGATGTGCTAATGTCAGCTGAACCTACTTAGCCTATTCCTACTTTTATCTATGCCCCTATTGCAGAAATATATTTTTTATAATATGCAAATTAGCCTCTAGGTGCAAGGCGGGGGGGGCGTTGCCCCTGCTCCTAGAGGCTCCGTTCTCCCACCTTTGGCCATGCCCTGCTACACTAGATTGACAGGACCAGGCAACGTTGGTCTCCTACTGCCGGCCCTGTCTGCCGTGTAAATCTGAAGGGTGCTCGCCGGCTGCAGGCTTCCTCATTGCGCCTGCGCCGAATGCTGAACGGCGCATGATTTTCCCAGCACACAGGGCTAGCAGTTGGAGGTGAAGGCTGCCTGGCCCTGTCATTCTAGTGTAGCAGGGCGTGGCCAGAGGTGGGAGAACGTAGCCTCTTAGAGGCTAATTTGCATATTATAAAAGTTCTATTTCTGCAATAACAGGGGCTTAGATAAAAAGTAGGAATAGGCTAGTTAGGTTCAGCTGACATTAGCACATCGCTAATGTCAGCTAGTTTAATAGGGTTAATTCTGGTAACAGAAACCCTTTAATGCTGCCATACAGTGCTCAAATAATAAAGCTTAGTACTGTTTAAGGGTGTCTACAAAAGTCTCAAAGGGATTTTCCAAGATTGTAAAAAATTTGGCCAGAAAGAGGAAATGGGCTAAAAAAACAAAACTAATGTGCAACTGTTAAAGGAGTTCTCCAGGAATTCTAAAATGGCTGCAAGCAGCCTGTCCTAGATTGTGAGCAGGCTTGCTTGACTTTACTTGCAGATCTGTCTAGGGAGGTGAGGGGGCAGGGCCTCTCTACACAATGCACTGCTCTACTACAGGTGGTAATGATGTGACCCTGCCTAAGATATGCTATAATGGCTGAGCAGCCCGACAGGAACGCTTACCAATGTGTAGTATATATAGTACCAGTGAGGCCCCGTCCCGTCACCTCCCATAGACAGCTCTGCAAGTGGAGGCAACCAGTTCTGCTCACATTCTAGGACAGTATGCTGGCAGCCATTTTAACCCCTCAACACTCACATTAAAGTTGAAAAAACCCTCCTGAAGATGTCACTTTTTTTATTGTAGATTTTGAATTTATATCTGAAGTAAATATTGTTGACGCACAACTCAGGGGACACAAGTGCATTTTTTTTAACCCCTTAGTGACATGACTAATTTTAGCCTTCTCACTTTAGCCCTCTGTGTTCTGGTGGTCATAACTTTTTTTTATTTTTTCTTAAATTTAGTTGAATGATACCTTGAATTTTGAGGAACAAGTTGTTTTTTAATAACCATTTTGTTTTTTTTTATGGACCATTTTGTATTCAAGGGGTTTTCCGAGACTTTAATACCGATGACCTATCCTCTGGATAGTTCATCAGTATCTGATCGTGGGGGGTCCAACATCCGGGACCCCCGCTGATCAGCTGTTTGAAAAGGCAGCAAGCCTTAGGCTACTTTCACACTAGCGTTTCTCTTTCTCGGTATTGGGATCCGTCATAGGGTTTCAATACCAGAGAAAAACGCTTCCGTTTTGTCCCTATTCATTGTCAATAGGGACAAAACATAACTGAACAGAACGGAATGCTCCAAAATGCATTCCGTTCTGTTTAGTTGTGTTCCCATACCGGAGAGCAAACAGCAGCAAGCTGCGGTTTTCTTTCCGTCATGGGATGCGGAGCAAAACGGATCCGTCACGAGCCACAATGTAAGTCAATGCGGACGGATCCGTTTTCTCTGTCACAATAGAAAACGGATCCATCCTCCGTTGACTTTCAGTGGTGGTCATGACGTATCCGAACAAGTGGGAGGCACATGTGCAAACTTGTAATTCCTACACCGTTCCCCTGATTTGGATGTAAATACCCTCAAATTAAAGCTGACAGTCTGCAGTTAAATCACATCTTGTTTGTTTCATTTCAAATCCATTGTTGTGGTGTATAGAGCCAAAAATTGTAGAATTGTGTCCATGTCCCAATATTTATGGACCTGACTGTAAATAATAGGTTACCTTTATTCTGTGGGTCAGTATGATTATTATGATGCCAAATATATTTTAAATATTTTTTTTCTCTTCTACCTGCACCTGTCGGCTCCCCCACTGCCCCCTATCTTTCTCCAGGCAGGCTGGGATCACAGCCAGCTGAAGGAGGAGGGCTGCCTTAACTTTCCACATCTCAGGTTTGCTAACTGCTAAAGATATGGAACCCGTTTGCCTTGTTTGAAAGGTGATAGTCTAGGCCTTTAAATCGCTAGATATGCTGTTAGAAAGCTGAAACCTTCTTTCACTTTCAGCTGCAATTCTGGTCTTATTTTAAAGCCTAGACCAGGCATCCTCAAACTGCGGCCCTCCAGCTGTTGTAAAACTACAACTCCCACAATGACCTGCTGAAGGCTGATACCTGTAGGCTGTTCAGGCATGCTGGGAGTTGTAGTTTTGCAACAGCTGGAGGGCCGCAGTTTGAGGATGCCTGGCCTAGGCTGTCTGTTTTCAAAGAAAACCAGTCTCCTATGTAGCCATTCCCAAGCCTGAGATATGAGGGGTTAAAGTAGGCCTCCCCGTGTTGCCCGAGTTGTTCTTGGGCTGAACTGTTAGTGCCTCTTCTGAAAGCTCGAGCAGAGCTTAGGCAAAACTGTTAGGGGTTAAATAATTTCTGGAGAACCCCTTTAAATCCCTTGTGGCACTGTTGGTTCCCGCTGGTCTTTGGCTGCAGCAGTCATTTGGCAAAGTAAAGAATCACAGTTTTCTGCTGTCTTTTGCTGTACACTATTGAGTCCAGTGATTGGCTGCAGCAGTCATGTTGGTAGAAAGGCATGTCATAGCTGCAGCAAAGCAAACAAAGATTGACAAGATCCACCGTAGGGGTAGCACTAAGGCAACAGGGGATTTGACAGATAATTATTGGTTCTTTTGTTATTTTATGCCATTTGGCCTAGTATTTGAAAGTGCAGATGTTCAGATACCTGTATGTTGACGCATACACCCTTATACATATGCCCACTAATAACTACCATACTATGCAGGTACACACATGTATAAATACATGCCCATGTAGAGCCACATACATGGATTCCTTTAGTTTTCAACTCGAGTAATGTAATTGCCTTTTTAAATATGATTTTTAGTAATGATATTCTTACAAAAGACCAGTGAGACCTCATAAATGTTTTTTGCACTATTATTGGTGTCTCCTAGTACTTCTACCTGTTGTAGAGTTTAGGTACCAACAGTATCCTAGATGTTTGTGATGTCTGCGACTGATGTGGCTCTGGTTTACCTCTACATTGATAGTCTTCTGTATGACAGACCTCTGAGCTGCAATTGTCCGTCACTTAGTTCACCCAGAATATTTCTCATTTGTAAAAGCCTAGTTATAGGCAGTGATTTGCCCTCACTGCTTGCCTACTTGCCCATCTTCAGCTGGCATTATTGTTCCTGCACATATCATTCTTTGATTTAACATTTTCTGATCATTTTTCCAGTGCATTATCATTGCAAATGCACATAGAGTTGCAGTGTCACTTATATGATTGTAATAATTAGAATAAACTCCTGGATAATAATTTTTATTGACCGCTATTTGGTTCTTCCTGCGTCAATTAAAGGGTTTGTCTGATTTTGCCATTTCCACTGCAAGATAGGACTGAGCGTCAGCTCTAGGTGGACAGGCTTAAAGGGAACCTGTCACCGGGATTTTGTGTATAGAGCTGAGGACATGGGTTGCTAGATAGCCGCTAGCACATCCGCAATACCCAGTCCCCATAGCTCTGTGTGCTTTTATTGTGTAAAAAAAAAACGATTTGATACATATGCAAATTAACCTGAGATGAGTCCTGTACGTGAGATGAGTCAGGGACAGGACTTATCTCAGGGTAATTTGCATATGTATCAAATCAGGTTTTTTCTTACACAATAAAAGCACACAGAGCTATGGGGACTGGGTATTGTGGATGTGCTAGCGGCCATCTAGCAACCGATGTCCTCAGCTCTATACACAAAATCCCAGTGACAGGTTCCCTTTAAGGAAATAGCCAAACTTTGTTTCATCATACAATAATATACTATATTGTTTCTTCATGTTGACACACAGTTGTGGTGTCAAGTGATGAGGAGGAGCGAGAACATGAAGAACATGTAATATTGAAGCAAACCCTGGCAGAAACATCCGTTGAAATGAAGGAAGACAATGTGTGTGACAATCAGTGTCCGTCTCCCTGTGATGATGTGGAGCCTATGGTATGTTGATAGCTTTTTTCCGTATATATGTGACAATTGAAAATTCTTTCTGTTGTATTTAGGTAATAACAGATTTTATAGATAAATGAAGGTTGGTCATATCTCACATACAGGGGTTTTAAAGTTTAGATAACACCTGGTTATGAAATTCTGATTTAAAGGGAGTCTGTCACCTCCATATGGCCATATACAGTGCTTACATGGCTCTGTAGCACACCTATACAGGATTGTAACGGTACCTTTGTTCTTTTCTTTAGACTTGCACAAGTAGGAAAAACTAAGTTTAATTCATATGCAAATGAGCACTCGCAAGTGCCCAGGGGCGGCGTTCAGTGTGTAGGTGCCCAGGCTGCTCTGCCTTCTTTTCACTTTACACCTCCCCAGTCTCTGCCTTTGCCCGCCCTCCAAGTCTCTTGCCTCATCGATAGGTCCGGACACAGGACACGCACACAGGAGCGCGTGTTCACAGGATCGGAAGGTAAACGAGCTGATCTACAACCTGCCAGCGGCGATCATTCACGGCAAGGCTGTAGAACCGATTTCCGCACATTGTCAGAACTATATAGAAAATGCCTTTTCTTGTCTGCAATTGTGGACAAGAATAGGACATGTTCTATATTTTTGCAGAACGGAAGTGCGGACCCGGAAGTGCAGATCCGCAATTCCGGATCCGAGCGGGACAAAGTCTGTCCCCATAGAAATGAATGGGTCCGCAATTCCGTTCCGCAAAATGCGGAACAGAATTGCGGACGTGTGAATGGGGCCTAAGGGTCCCTTATCACCGCCAGTTAGTTAGCCACCTGGTAGTTAGCGCCCACCGCACTGATTAGTCACTGATTAGCGTCATCGCTGTCACTAATCAGCACTAGTACTATATAGTATCTGTAAGTGATCAAGACTGATCGCAATCAGATCTATATCAGTACATTAGGGTCACCTTAGGCTCTACAAAAAACGCAGTGTTCGCCCGATCAGGCCTGATCTTGTGCGCACACTTGCGTTCAGTCCGCCCCACCGCAGTGACAGAAATGTTTTTTTTTTCTGATCACTGCAAAAACACCGTAAAATCGCTGCGGCGCTATAAAGATCACTTTTGAGCTTTTTGGATCTTTATTAGCGATCGCAGCTTTTTTTTTTTTTGCACATTTTTTGGCAGAGATTTTTTCATCCACATTGATCGATGCGAATGAAGAAATCTGTGCCTTTTAATTTTTTCTTTCAGCCCAGAGGCTGAACGGGAAAAAAAAAATCTCATTACCTGTATGCTCAATATAAGGCCTCATGCACATGACTGTGCCGTTTTTTGCGGTCCGCAAACCGCGGATGCGCAAAAAACGGAAGGCGTGTTGACTTCCGCAATTTATGGAACGGGCGCTGGCAATCTAAATGCCTATTCTTGTCCGCAAAGCGCGGACAAGAATAGGACATGTTATATTTTTTTAGCGGGGCAGCGGAACGGAGCCACGGATGCGGACAGCACACGGAGTGCTGTCCACATCTTTTGCGGCCCCATTGAAATGAATGGGTCCGCATCAGAGCCGCCAAAACGGCGGCTCGGATGCGGACCCAAACAACGGTCGTGTGCTTGAGGCCTAAGGAGAATAGCAGAAACTCCTAATGCTGGCCATACATGTAATGATTGCGGAGACCCTCAAATGCCAGGGCAGTACAAACACCCCACAAATGACCCCATTTTGGAAAGAAGACACCACAATGTATTCGCTGAGGGGCATATTGAGTCCATGAAAGATTTTACTTTTTGTCACAAGTTAGCGGAAAGGGAGACTTTGTGAGAAAAAACAAAAAAAAATCAATTTCTGATAACTTGTGCCAAAAAAAAAAACTTCTATGAACTCGCCATGCCCCTCACGGAATACCTTGGGGTGTCTTCTTTCCAAAATGGGGTCACATGTGGGGTATTTATACTGCCCTGGCATTTTAGGGGCCCTAAAGCATGAGAAGAAGTCTGGAATCCAAATGCCTAAAAATGCCCTCCTAAAAGGTACTCGTTGGACTTTCGGCCCCTTTGCGCATCTTGGCTGCAAAAAAGTGTCACACGTGGTATTGCCGTACTCAGGAGAAGTAGGGCAATGTGTTTTTTTACATATACCCATGCTGGGTGAGAGAAATATCTCTGTAAAATGACAAATTTGTATAAAAAAATGGGAAAAGTTGTCTTTTACAGAGATATTCATCTCACCCAGCATAGGTATATGTAAAAATACACCCCAAAACACATTACCCTACTTCTCCTGAGTACGGCGATACCACATGTGTGACACTTTTTTGCATCCTAGGTGTGCAAAGGGGCCCAAATTCCAATGAGTACCTTTACGATTTCACAGGGCATTTTTTACGCATTTGGATTCCAAACTACTTCTCACGCTTTAGGTCCCCTAAAATGCCAGGGCAGTATAAATACCCCACAAGGGACCCCATTTTGGAAAGAAGACACCCCAAGGTATTTCGTGAGGGGCATGGCAAGTTCATGTAAAATTTTATTTTTTGGCACAAGTTAATGGAATATGAGACTTTGTAAGAATAAAAAAATAAAAATCTTTTTCCGCTAACTTGTGACAAAAAATAAAAACTTCCATGAACTCACTATGCCCTTCAGCGAATACCTTAGGGTGTCTACTTTACGAAATGGGGTCATTTGTGGGGTGTTTCTACTGTCTGGGCATTGTAGAACCTCAGGAAACATGACAGGTGCTCAGAAAGTCAAAGTGCGTAAATTAATTTTTTTGCACCATAGTTTGTAAACGCTATAACTTTTACCCAAACCAATAAATATAAACTTATTGCATTTTTTTTTTTTATCAAAGACATGTAGAACAATAAATTTAGAGAAAAATTTATATCGAAATGTAGTTTTATTTGAAAAACTTTACAACAGAAAGTGAAAAATGACATTTTTTTGCAAAAATTTCGGTCAATTTTGATTAATATAAAAAAAAAAAAGTAAAAATGTCAGCAGCAATGAAATACCACCCAAATGAAAGCTCTACTAGTGAGAAGAAAAGGAGGTAAAATTCATTTGGGTGGTAAGTTGTATGACCGAGCAATAAACCGTGAAAGTAGTGTAGTGCAGAATTGTAAAAAGTGGTCTGGTCATTAAGGGTGTTTTTTTGCTAGGGGAGCTGAGGTGGTTAAAAAGGGTTTTCTGAAATGTAAATACTGATGACCTATTATCAGGATAGGTGGATAGGTCATCAGTATCTGATTGGTGGGGATCAGACACCCACCCATCAGCTGTTTGGAAGGCATCGACACTCTTGTGTGCACCGCTGCCTTCTCACAGCTTACCAAGCACAGCGCTGTACATTGTATAGTGGTGATGCTTGCTATCACAGCTCAGCCCCATTCACTTCTATGCGGCTGAGCTGTGCCTAGTCCATGTGACTGATGAATGTGTTGTCACTGGCCTAGGGACAGCTGAGAAAAGGCAGGGGCTCTCCTGGGTGTCGGACACCCTCCGATCAGATACTGATGACCTATGCTAATGATGGGTCATCAGTATTAAATTCTCAGAAAACCCTTTTAATTGATAGCGGTCCCCTGGGATTTTATCACTTGCCTGTATGATGTAGAGAAGGGGATCTGGAGAATTAAATCTTTTTAACAGAAAAAGTATTTCATAAGATATGTTATGAAAAAAATGGCTATTAATTTTTTTTTGTGGGAGGGGGCATGAATTTTTAGGTCATTACATCTGTTTCAGCTTTCTGAATCATAGTGGGTCAGGGGCTGTCCCCATAGAGTATGGTAGGTTTGTCTCCTATGTAGGTAAGTATGCAGGGAGATTTTTAGTGTCGTCTTCTAGTCTATCCTTTCTACACTGCTCAAAAAAATAAAGGGAACACAAAAATAACACATCCTAGATCTGAGTTAATTAATATTCTTCTGAAATACTTTGTTCTTTACATAGTTGAATGTGCTGACAACAAAATCACACAAAAATTAAAAAATGGAAATCAAATTTTTAAACTCATGGAGGTCTGGATTTGGAGTCACACTCAAAATAAAAGTGGAAAAACACACTACAGGCTGATCCAACTTTGATGTAATGTCCTTAAAACAAGTCAAAATGAGGCTCAGTAGTGTGTGTGGCCTCCACGTGCCTGTATGACCTCCCTACAACGCCTGTTCATGCTCCTGATGAGGTGGCGGACGGTCTCCTGAGGGATTTCCTCCCAGACCTGGACTAAAGCATCTGCCAACTCCTGGACAGTCTGTGGTGCAACGTGACGTTAGTGGATAGAGCGAGACATGATGTCCCAGATGTGCTCAATTGGATTCAGATCTGGGAAACAGGCGGGCCAGTCCATAGCATCAATGCCTTCGTCTTGCAGGAACTGCTGACACACTCCAGCCACATGAGGTCTAGCATTGTCTTGCATTAGGAGGAACCCAGGGCCAACCGCACCAGCATATGGTCTCACAAGGGGTCTGAGGATCTCATCTCGGTACCTAATGGCAGTCAGGCTACCTCTGGCGAGCACATGGAGGGCTGTGCGGCCCTCCAAAGAAATGCCACCCCACACCATTACTGACCCAATGCCAAACCGGTCATGCTGGAGGATGTTGCAGGCAGCAGAACGTTCTCCACGGTGTCTCCAGGCTCTGACACGTCTGTCACATGTGCTCAGTGTGAACCTGCTTTCATCTGTGAAGAGCACAGGGCGCCAGTGGCGAATTTGCCAATCTTGGTGTTCTCTGGCAAATGCCAAACGTCCTGCACGGGGTTGGGCTGTAAGCACAACCCCCACCTGTGGACGTCGGGCCCTCATATCACCCTCATGGAGTCTGTTTCTGACCGTTTGAGCAGACACGTGCACATTTGTGGCCTGCTGGAGGTAATTTTGCAGGGCTCTGGCAGTGCTCCTCCTGTTCCTCCTTGCACAAAGGCGGAGGTAGCGGTCCTGCTGCTGGGTTGTTGCCCTCCTACGGCCTCCTCCACGTCTCCTGATGTACTGGCCTGTCTCCTGGTAGCGCCTCCATGCTCCGGACACTACGCTGACAGACACAGCAAACCTTCTTGCCACAGCTCGCATTGATGTGCCATCCTGGATAAGCTGCACTACCTGAGCCACTTGTGTGGGTTGTAGACTCCGTCTCATGCTACCACTAGAGTGAAAGCACCGCCAGCATTCAAAAGTGACCAAAACATCAGCCCGGAAGCATAGGAACTGAGAAGTGTTCTGTGGTCACCACCTGCAGAACCACTCCTTTATTGGGGGTGTCTTGCTAATTGCCTATAATTTCCACCTGTTGTCTATCCCATTTGCACAACAGCAAGTGAAATTGATTGTCACTCAGTGTTGCTTCCTAAGTGGACAGTTTGATTTCACAGAAGTGTGATTGACTTGGAGTTACATTGTGTTGTTTAAGTGTTCCCTTTATTTTTTTGAGCAGTGTATATGGAGCTACGACAAAATGTCAGCTTACACTTGGAAGAGGTTGTAGTCCTTATTTTTCTACTTTTGTTTTTGTAATACAGGATTGTTCTGCCGCTTTAGTAGATCGTCCAACATCAGAGAAATCAGTGCTGCTGTTAAAGTGTCTTAACGTATATTATGGTATAAAGAAAGGAAAAGCAACTGGTTGCGCTAAGGTAATGTACTGACAGGTTAATCACAGTTATCTCTAGTCGTTTCACAGACTAACATTAATTTACTCTTTTGGATAATGCAGAACAGAACATTTTTTTCGATTTGGAATGATCCATTTAACCTCCTTCCTGATCAGGCTCATTTTCCTTTTTTTTTTTTCAGTACATGGGTCTTTGGCGCATTTTTTTTAGGATTTCATTTTACCTATTTTGGGCTCAAAATCATTTTTTCATTTGGTCCTTATTAACCCCTTAACACATCCCATACATGTATAATACAGCAGGCCCCTGGCTGCAATGACTCGGTTCGGTGATGATGCTGAATCTGGTCTTCTAACCCCTCAGATGCCATGTTCAACAGAGATCATGGCATCTGTGAGGTTAGGCAGAGACATATAGCTCACTCTGCCTTCTGATCGGAGCCCCATAGTAGAACTATGGGGCTCAGATTGGTTACCATGACAGCCGGGGGCCTACTGAAGCTTCCCAAGCCTGCCATGGTAAGCTGCCTACTAAGTTGTGCACGAGGTACAGCTCAGCAGGCAGCACATCAGAATCGCATTCACCATAGGTCTCTATTATGGTGATTGAGACAAGGGATCAAAAGATCACAGGTTCTAACTCTCGGGGCTAAAAGGTTAAACACGGTTAAAAAAAACTAAGAAAATATATTAAAAGTTCAAATCACTCCCCTTTCCCATTTTTACATACAAAATATATAAATAATAAAAAAAATATATATCAGGTAGGACTGAAGCAGGGAGTGGCATTACTGATTCCTGATCTGTGTATGCAATGCAGATTGCAAAGGCAGTGCCAGTTAAAAAAAATAAATGGTCCTGTCTTCTCTTTGAGGACCGTAGCTGTTACTGCACACTCCCCAGACTTCCAGGCACATTGTCAACCTTTCAGATATTTATAGTCATCAGACCCTCCCCCATTTTTATCAGACCTGAGATCAGATATAAAATAAATAAAACAACTTACCTCTCCTGCTCTGGACGGCATGCTCTTCCTGCACTCACTGCCACTAGGTCTTCTGCCAGCGCTCTGCTGCACTGTGATCTGACGTCACACAGCATCCATCCTGACGCTTTACAAAGTCAGGACACAACACAGCGGGCACCCAGAAGAAGACCAGGGAGCAGTGAGTTCAGTCAGCGCCAGCAGTGCTACACTGCCAGCGTTTCCTGCATACAGATCAGAGCTTCCAAAATGAAATCACTCATTTGTATTTGCTTTATAAGACACATGGCCACCCCCCCCCCCCCCACTTTTTCATGGGGGGGGGGCATCTTGAAAGTGAAAATACAGTATTTAATTTTGGGACAACCCTTTTAGTGTGATTATATAGCTTAAACAAAGGATAATGCTATTTATTGCATTTTGCTATGCTATTTGTTGCCTGAATGTTTCTTTTAAGAATCTTATCTATATTTATTTTTTCTTTAAAATATAGCTTACCCCATCATCTATTGAAATCCCCCTGAAAGGCAAGTATCAGTTTCCTGCTGCTTATTCCAGGTTGTTCTTGGTTTGCATCTTTCTTATAGCTGTATCAGCAGCAAAGTCTGTGATGTCAGAGTCATGTTTTATGGCCTGTACAATCTGTGGATGTTTTTCACACAGGTGATTTCTATCTGCTATTTCTATTTTGCTCTTTCATCATAGTCATTGTAAGGCTAGGTTCACAGCTGCATTATGGTATTCCAGTGGTCCTTCCTATTGAAGAACAGACAACCAGAATTACCGTATCTGGCATAGCCAGAGCCTGCCGGATCTACCATTCACTGTCTTCTTTTAGAGACCTAACAAAAAGGTTATGCCGGATGCGATAATTCTGGTAGTCTGCTCCTCTGCTCATGAGTATCGTAATACAGACATGGACGTAACCTGAGAATGCTAAGAATCTGCGTGGAAGTGGAAAAGCTTGTGTCAGAATCAGAGTCTTCCACGGCCTGTGATGGGAAGGGATTTGGGATTAAGTGCTTGTTTACCTGGCATCATGCTGGTGTTATATAACCATTGTACCCATCAGGGAGAAGTCTATTTATTGCAGTAGCTATGGTACGCATGAACATCTTATGTATTGGGTTTCTTGGGGCAGGTTGCAATATGCTCAGGGCACAGCGCAAGTTTTCCAAGGCATTTTTGAGTATCAAAGTAACTACCTGATTCATTGGTTTTGTTGGCATTTGCTAGTTTTTCTTTGTGTTAGTTTTAGAGATTTTACCCAGTTTTTTTCCCCCAGAAGAAACTTACGACCTGCATATGCCATGTATCAGTCACGTCTATAGTTACATAGTAAATGTTTTCATTGGAAAGCGGTTTCATTTCCTTAACTGACATTCTAGGAAATCTTAATGTGAGGTTACTTAATGTTGCAAAGGTTCCACAGCAGCATTCACACGTACGCAATGTTGCGGACCCATTCATTTCTATGGGGCCGCACGATGTGCGGCCCGGATCCGGAAATGCAGATCCGCACTTCCAGGTCCGCAATTCCGATCCCGAAAAAAATAGAACATGTCCTATTCTTGTCCGCAATTGCATTTTCTATTAAGTGCCGGCGATGTGCGGTCCTCAAAATGCAGAACGCACATTGCCGGTGTCCGTGTTTTGCAGATCCGTGGATCCTCAAAACACACACGGACGTCTGAATGGAGCCTTAAAGATAAGATTGTAATACCTTCTCCTTTCATGTTTTAATCTTAAAGTGACACTTAAATCAATTTTATTATCATATAAAGATATTTAATCTTTATCTGAACGTTCCATGTAATATTTTTTATATGAAAAGTATGGGTGAATGGCTTTTTAGAGAAGAAAGCAAAAACGAGATTTTGTGAAACTCACCTGTAAAATCTCTTTCTCGCGGGGTTCATTGGGGGACACAGGACCGTGGGTATAGCTTGCTGCTGCCACTAAGAGGCGACACTAGGCTGAAAAAAGACTTAGCTCCTCCCCTGCAGGCTATACCCCCTCCAGCCTGGAGAGAGCATGTCAGTTTGTGCACAAGCAGTAGAAAACATGTGCCAAGTAAAGGAGAATGCAACAATAATAAATACTGGGTGGGTGCTGTATCCCCCAATGAACCCTGCGAGAAAGAGATTTTACAGGTGAGTTTCACAAAATCTCGTTTTCTCGCTGGTATCATTGGGGGACACAGGACCGTGGGACGTCCTAAAGCAGTCCACGGGGAGGGAAAAAGATCCACGCCCATGGAATAGCATCCACGCGGATGCTAAATGCACTGCTGCCTGCTAGACCCGGAAGCCCGAAGCCGCACTGGCGATGCCTAGGAAGCAATGTGGGGGATTGAGTCAGCACAACCTGTATGTAGGTGCACATCACTATGGCGAAATACATATACAAACGGAAAATACAAATGTCTATTTTCCGATGCCTAGGAAGCACCTGGCAGAAAAAACTTGGTGAACGTGCGCCAGGAAGACCAAGGCACTGCCGTATACAACCGCGAAGCTGATGCAGGGTGAAACATGTATCCCCCGAAGAGCTGACCGCTGGTCAGATGTCCCGAACTCCGCTGGGAGGTGTCTTGCTCCGGGGGCGGAATGCCTAAGCAGCTGCCAACGGATCCACCTGGAGCACCTCCAAGGACCCCCAGGAATGACCAGGTAAAAATCCGCACAGCGGAAGAGCTAGTCATGGACAAGCAAAACTCAGAGCTCGAATACATTCTGATGGTGAGCTCACTCTCTCTAGTGCGAGGGAGAAGGAAAAAGAAGGGAAAACAATGTCCTGTTGACGTGGAAGGCGGCGACTACCGTAGGTAATGGGCGGAGCACTGCCTTATGCGCGTACCTGATAAGAAAAACGTACTTACAAGAAAGGTACTCCCAAATTCGTTGGGTGGAAAAGCCCGCCCCCAGGAATGCCACCTTCCCAGAATAAAAATAGGGGAAGAAGACTCACAGAGAGGGGACATGTTCCTCACTGAAACGCCACCAAACGACCCATCGGTCGTCTGGACGAAACCAGATACCTGGCCCTAACCCTGGATGTAGATGACTTGGAAAAAAGTACGTACAGGAAGGCGCTATCAACTCGGAAAGCCACCGGGTGGAAGATCCCGCCACCCGGAATGCCGCCTTCCCAGAAATAAAAAAGGAGAAGAAGAAGTCCCAGAGAAGAAGAAGTCCCAGAGGTGGCTGGGACGAAGCCGGCTGCTGGCCACAACTGTGGAAGCAGAAGCAAAATTTAGGTCCGCAGGGTCCTCCTCTGGTTAAAAGGACACCCCTGAGAAAGCGGTAACTTGGTAGACGAATGTCCCTAGAGCCTTCGGGCTTGTGGTGAGACTTCTAGTGAGAGAAGCTGCTTGAGAAACTACAGAGAAAAAAATTCCTGAGCCAGGCGTGCCCAACTGCAGGCCAAGAACCAATACCTCGGATAAAGGTAGAAGCAAAAAAACTAGGTGAGCATCACCGGTGATGGAAAGCCCCATAAGTGATATATATTGACCATGCGGGACACTGCCTGGACGGGCAGATGACCAAGAAACGAGAATACTCCTTGTGGAAAAAATAGATTCCGGATTCCCGAGCCGTACAACCCAGTGCTACCGGTCAAGTAGATCGAAGGGGAAGATGGCCAGCCATATCCAGCTAGAGGAAGGACAGGAAAGAAAAAGGGTGTCCCGTTCCAGGAACTAAACCCCCACCAGTGGTGGCAAGGCGTGAAGACACCCGCTCTGCCCGGCGTGGGGGGACCCGCAGTCCACTCCCGGAATGAGCAGTGAAAGGAAAGACCACCAACGGCTTGAGGAAACACAGACTGTAATCATATCTGAAGAAAGGTATCACTGTAGTGGTAGACGAGTGACGCAGGGACTCGGCTACCCAATAGAGCGCACCCAAGTAAGGTGCTGATAGCTATGGCATGTACGTCAATGCAAAGCCCAAGTTTACGACACCAGAACAACAGTTGTCAGAGCAACGTTCAATTAACAGTAGTATAGACCATTAAGAGGCCAGGGCAAAGCCCATTGCCATAAGAGACTGGCACTCTACAGAATCTCTTGGTAATGCAATACACCGCCTGAGGAGGAGCCCGATTAAGGGAAGCCACAAGGGTAATGCTAACGCCATACTCCAGCTGAGGAGGAGGCCGCACCGTAGAGGACCTTAATCACGGCCTTAGTCTTGGTTGCATGTTGCCTGTATGGGAAGCGCATCCCATACAGGCAACATGCAACCAAGACTAAGGCCGTGATCAAGGTCCCATACTAGGACCGAAACGTTGGCCAGTCTGTGCAAATTATGTATATTCCTGGATGCTGATAAATGATGAAATGAAATGATGAAATGAATATTATGAAATGAAAATCTAATTTTTCAAAATTACTGCAAACGAGTGCCGTGGTTTTCCTTCACTATATTACCTCAAATTACTATTGAGCACCGTACCAAAATGACACTAGAGGAGTGCCGTCCAACCCAAGCCGCACCGTAGAGGATACTGATTCCAGAGTCAGTAGAAACCGTTATCTGACGAAGGAACTGTGCAGTAGGAACCCTAGTATGTAGTGGGGGTGCAAATACCCCTTGTACAGTAAGAGCTACAGCATGCTCTGCCAGCGAACAACCGAGAGAGAGACCTAAGGATACCCAGAAGTAGCATGGTACCATGCTGTCTCAGTTTAAGTAGAGCCATCCTGAGGTACTCCGTGAATAAAGGGGGGTGAACCGGAGCGACCGCCGAAGCAGTGCCAGGGTAGAGCCCTTACCCGAGGGGGCTGTCCCACTGCAGCGACTACGATCTCCGGCCCTAGTGTGAAAGCTTCCCCTGCTTAGAAGAACGCTCTGTAGTCGCCCTTGCAGATTGCCAGCAAAACACCCTCACCTAGATAAGGAAGGGTGATGGCACAAGGACGACACATCTGCGCCCCCCAACAAGCACCGGAAGAAACGGAAGGATACAGTATGGGAGTAGCCACAGTATCCAGTGGCAGTATCCATATGTCACTAGATGAAGAGTATAAGGCACCAACAGTGAAGACTGTTGCCACGGCTCACCTGAAAGAAGGCAAGGCATCTAGTGCCGTGGCTTTAGTTGAAATACAGCATGCAAGATGCTTAGTGAATTCCTGTTAGTTGTAGAAGGGGTAATGCCACGACTGTTGAATAGTATTCCGTAGAAGCACAACCTCCGGTCAAGGAAAGGGGGTAGCATGATAATCAAAAACGTATCCAACGGTCGTGTAATCGCCCCTCCATGGAGCGGGAGGGGGGGGGGGGGTACCTACGGTAAGCACTGAACTCAGTGGAAGTGTAATTACTCCTCCTATATAGGGGAGAAAAATATACAGGAAGTACTGTATCCTGAGTCAGCACAAGAACCTTGTCTATGGCAGGGAGCAATGCACCCAGCAGGAACTGAACAATGGTAGAGAATTACGCCCCTAAGGAAGGGGAAGAATGCATATGATCAGTCCTGTACCCGGTGGGACGAGAATTCCTCCACCTATGTAAGGGGGGAATGCTTACGATGAACACTGCCACCAGAGATATTGCCATAACGTCCCCTATGAGAGAGGCTAATGTATACTGCCAGTACTGTACACAGTGGAACGGATATTCCATCAAGTACGGAAGGAGGGACGCAAATGGCTGGCACTGAGACAAGTGCTAGTGCAGTCCGTTCACCTATCCAGTAGTGGTGCAATGCCGCCTAAGGAAGGGGGTAATGCATACCATGAGTACAGCTGGTTAGTATGGATGCAATCATAGAAGATTGAACTGGATTCATATCAGAGTCCGCAGACCAGATCCCCCCCCCCCCCTTTCCTCAGAACCAACCCCTGCCGGAATGGAGGGTGCTGAATATAACCTTATTGAGGAAGGGAGGACGTGCGGAGTAGTCCGAGGAGGAAACCTGTCCTGCTCTGGCCCGCTCGTGCGCAGTTCTACCTCTCTGCATCAGCCATGCGGATGCAGGCTGAGTCGGTGATGAAATAACAATCAAACCACCTAGGAGGTGGAATCAGACCCTCCACAGGACCGCTCACTGGATTGAGTGGGCGGTACTTAATCAACCCACGACCCTGGAGGGTGGATTGGGAACTTCCAGAGGTCCCCCTTGGAATGCACAGGTGGAGGATTATCAACCAAATGACCCAGGAGGGTGGATTGGGAATCCTTCAGATGTGCTCCCCTGTAATTGCACAGGTGGAGCATTATCAACCAAACGGCCCCGTAGGGCGGATTGGGAATCCTGCCGATGTGCTCCCCTGGATCTGTGCAGGTGGAGTTTTATCAACCAAACGGCCTCAGAGGGCGGATTTGTGTAGGTGGAGTATCATCAACCAAACGGCCCCGTAGGGCGGATTGGGAATTACAGAGGTCCTCGACTGGATAGCACAGGTGGTGGAATATCTACCAGACGACCCAGAAGGGTGGTTTGGGAATTCTTCAGTCCTTTATCAACCAAACGACCCTGAAGGGCGGATTAGGAACTGTGAGCAATCCTCCACTGTCCGGATAGGACATGGGCCAGTCTGGTATCACACCATCAGGATGGTCCGGTGGTGATGTGGGCTGAGGGGGGCAGGACTATTGGTAATGTCCCCGCAAAATGAATCAGAGGCAGGAAGAGGTAAAATTTCTTAAACTTAAATCATTTGGTCTGCAGAAAGGGGACACTGGCATGTCCAGTGCCTGCTGCAAAAATGCAGCTTACCATGAAGGGTTAACCCAGCTTAGCGGACCGGAGGCGGAGCTAAGCTGGCATCTGGGGAGGGGGACCGCTAGCCGGGGAGAATTCGCGCCAAAGGGACGAACCCGCCCCCTCCATCATCGGAACATAAAGCCGGGACATAAAGTCGGCATGACCAACCGGTACAAGGAGGGAGTTGGCAGTTCTACCTCCCAATCGGTGGTCGGATGTGTCCGCTGCGTCCACCTGCCACGGCCGCAACAGCACGGGCTGAGTACCGGAGGCCCGAAGAGAAGTCGGGGCCTAAATTTTTCGGCGCCCGGGCCGGGAAGTGTTATGTCCGGAGCGGCGCTCTCAAGCACCCTGATGCATACCAGCCGCGGGTGCTCACCCCCACAGGCTGGATAAGGTGAGGCCGCAGTATGAGATCCCCCCTCAGAAATGCGCCCTTAGATGATCCCCGGGGAATGGTCCACTTTAAAGACAAGAAGGTATTTACTGACGAGGTGACCGGGGGGGGTGTCGGGGGAGCTGAGGATACTTACCCACTCCAGAGTACTCACCTGCCTTCATCTGTGTTCTTCACCCTTATGACATGGACCAGCAGAGCCACCTCTTCAGTCCCTGGCACAAGTGACAGGGACCGGGTTGAAGGGCAGGAACGGGTGGCCCTATGGCTGGGGGGAGCAGGAGGGTCAAGCCCTCCTGGTCCACTTTGTCTTCTTGTGGGAGGCAGAGCGGTGGAATAAGCGTCACCGGTCAGCCTCCCCGGGGATGCAGTGCTCTTAGTAACCTTGGACCCCCAACCTAAAAGGAAATAAAAATAACAGCCACCCTGCAGAGCAGGGGGTCTGCCTCCTACGACACTAAGCTAAAAACTGGCATGCTCTCTCCAGGCTCGAGGGGGTATAGCCTGCAGGGGAGGAGCTAAGTCTTTTTTCAGCCTAGTGTCGCCTCCTAGTGGCAGCAGCAAGCTATACCCACGGTCCAGTGTCCCCCAATGATACCAGCGAGAAAAATCCAAGGCACCATACATATAAAAAAGATAGCAAAGCTGCAAGCCTTAGACCCTGACTCGGTGTCCTCTTTAATCCACCGAAAAACAGAAGATGGCAGCACTCAGAAATAGTTTCATATACAGTGGTCCCTCAAGTTACAATATTAATTGGTTCCAGGAAGACCATTGTAAGGCTACTTTCACACTCGCGTTTGGTGCGGATCCATCATGGATCTGCACAGACGGATCCGTTCAGATAATACAACCGTCTGCATCCGTTCATAACGGATCTGTTTGTATTATCTTTAACATAGCCAAGACGGATCCCTCTTGAACACCATTGAAAGTTAATGGAGGACGGATCAGTTTTCTATTGTGCCAGATTGTGTCAATGAAAACGGATCCGTCCCCATTGACTTACATTGTGTGTCAGAACGGATCCGTTTGGCTCAGTTTCGTCAGACGGAAACCAAAACGCTACAAGCAGAGTTTTGGTGTCCGCCTCCAGGGCAGAATGGTGACGGAACGGAGGAAAACCGATGCATTCTGACCGGATCCTTTTCCATTCAGAATGCATTAGAATGCAAACTGATCCATTTTGGACCGCTTGTGAGAGCCCTGAACGGATCTCACAAACGGAAAGCCAAAACGCGAGTGTGAAAGTAGCCTAACTTGAGTAATCTGTTCCAAAGCCCCAAAATTTCATCCAAGATAAGAGAAAATGAAGATTTATAAAAAATAAGCAGATAACTAAGACAGATAAAACAAGTCCTTACTGATAACAGTACAGCCATTTTACTAGAGAAGGGGCCTTGATTGGTTGGATCTGAGTCTGAGACATTGTACAGTATGTTGAGTCTAGTTTCAACTTACGATGGGTCAGAAAAGCAGAAAACACCATTGTCTGTTGAAAATATTGTATCCTGAGGCCATTGTATCTTAAGGGATCACTGTATAAGTGAATAAAGTGCCAGCATCACTGAAACCATTCTATGTGCATGGTTTTCTGGGTGACGTTTGCTAGTATATCCAGAGTTCTATCTGTCTGGACTTGTATCATGACCAGGGAGGAGTGAGGGGTGGTGACTCGGCCAGAGTACCCCCCCCTTTACTATCTCAGTAGTGTACCGGTCAGGGTCCTCCTCTGTGGGCATATTATGTATGTCTATGAAGAGAACAAAGACCAGCAAGTAAGACTGAGTGTCACCAACTGTTTAGAAAGAAACAGGAAAATACATCTTTATTGAGACAAGTTATAATGAGTTCATGGAAGTACACCGATCCTTAGTCACATGGTATGTATAAAACTTCTTAAAAACAGAGTTTTTGCAGTGTTCACAGAAAAAACGTCCAAGTACGTTAAGTTGTAATTCATGGTGCTGACAATTTCATAAGCATGTAAATCTTTGTTTGCAGTGCCTTTAGAGCAAAGTACATGTATTTCTTTGGATACAATGAAGTTACAGAAGTATGGTCTGTGGCTGACGAGCGGTGAAGGTCCTGTAAGATGCAGTGCCGTTATTATCTTATGGATAACCACCGATTACGTACCTCACATTGTGAAACAGATGGGAGCTGTGCCCAGAAACCCAGCCAGTGAGTATAAGCTTTTTCTTCTATGACATACCTAACATTGTGTGGAATGCAACATCATAGTATTTTCTGCACCTGGTCATAAGAATACAGATACCGTATTTTTCGCCCTACAAGACAAGACGCACCTTCCCCCCCCACAAAAGTGGGAGGAAAATGGCAGTGCGTCTTATGGGGCGAAGGCTGCCATTTTTACACTGATACACCGCCGACTGCAAGCTGCACAGTGTGGCCGGCGTGTGTATCAGCAAGGAGGGGCTGGGGGGCGGCTTTTAGTTTTGTAATGGCAGCGGGGCCCGGTGCAGTCACTGTATTCTATTGCACCGGGCACCGCTCACTGTACTAATGGTATCTACTGTAACTGCAGGCAGGCAATGTTTAACTATAGATATGTTCGATCCAGCAGCCTGTACTTACGATCATAGCAGGCTGGAGGCAGGAGGCTGGGCACTGGCAGCGTAATTCCTACGTCACGTGCCTGCTCCGCCCACTTTATGAATGAAGCAGGCGGCGCAGGCACGTGACGTAGGAAGTTACGCTGCCAGTGCCTGCCCGCCCAGCCTCCAGCCTGCTATGATCGTAAGTACAGGCTGCTTTATCGAACATATCTATAGTTAAACATTGCCTGCCTGCAGTTACAGTAGATACCATTAGTACAGTGAGCGGGGCTCGGTGCAATAGAATACAATGACTGCACTGGGCCCCTGCTGCCATTTAAAAACTAGTGTAGATGCCAGCCCCCACCCCCTGTATTGGGGGTCATTCACAGTGGCTGACACTGTTATGGGGGAGATCTGTGGATGTCAAATAGCATAAGATGCTATTTATCTGTCATCCACAGTTCCCCCTCCCCCCCCATAACAGTGCCATCCACAGACGCCCCCATAACAGTGCCATTCACACGTCCGTGGTGTGTTGCGGACCCGCAAATTGCGGATCCACAACACACCCGCTATAGGAATGCCTATTCTTGTCCGCAAGCTGCGTACAAGAATAGGACATGTTCTATCTTTTGCGGAGCTGCAGACCTAAAGATCGGGGCCGCGCTCCGCAAATGCGGATGCTGACAGCACACTGTGTGCTGTCCGCATCCATTCCGTCCCCATAGAAAATGAATGGGTCCGCACCCGTTACGCAAAATTGCAGAACGAATGCGGACCCATTTGCAGACGTGTGAATGGAGCCTTACAGTGCCATCCACAGGCTACCATAACAGTGCCATCCACAGGCTACCATAACAGTGCCATCCACAGGCTACCATAACAGTGCCATCCACAGGCTACCATAACAGTGCCATCCACAGGCTACCATAACAGTGCCATCCACAGGCTACCATAACAGTGCCATCCACAGGCTACCATGACAGTGCCATCCACAGGCTACCATGACAGTGCCATCCACAGGCTACCATGACAGTGCCATCCACAGGCTACCATGACAGTGCCATCCACAGGCTACCATGACAGTGCCATCCACAGGCTACCATGACAGTGCCATCCACAGGCTACCATGACAGTGCCATCCACAGGCTACCATGACAGTGCCATCCACATATTTTTTTTCTTATTTTCCTCCTCAAAAACCTAGGTGCGTCTTATGGGCCGGTGCGTCTTATAGGGCGAAAAATACGGTATTCATGTGTGGTAATTTACCCCTACTTCCCAGATTTGGACTTTCAGCACCTTTTTTTCATGCTCTTACATACTACGCCTCCAACTATAACACTTTTTGTTGAAGGCCAAGTAGGAAGACATACTGGATACTTCCTCCTTCATTGGTATTTCTATTGAACTACACATGGTCAATTTGACACATTCCTGATGGACAGTATCTACAGAATGGAAAAGTAGGCTACTAATAACTAATATAGCTGACAGTGGTAGCTGTCTGAGATCTACTTTCTATTCCAAAAAAATGAAACCAGGAAAAATCTTGAATGCAAGCATCTAAGCGTACAAGGGGCTGCACATACTCCCTGTATTCTGTCATAAATGTCAGATTGATATATGTCCCTCCTATGCCACCAGCACCTATCTGTGGAACAAAGATCCCCTGACCCACATCCCTCCAGGGTGACTTTGCATGCTCAGCTCATAGCATTCACTTCTATGGGAGTTCTTTAAAACAGCCAAACTAGTCCTCTTTCTAGATTTGCAATAAATGCCTAAGAACTGGAAATCCTCCCCCTTTTAAGGGTCCATTCACACGTCCGTTGTTTCTTTCCTGATCTGTTCCGTTTTTTGCGGAACAGACCTGGACCAGATCTGGACCCATTCATTTTCAATGGGTCCTGAAAAAAATCGGACAGCTCAATGATTTTTTTTTTTCAGGACCCATTGAAAATGAATGGGTCCAGATCTGTTCCGCAAAAAACGGAACAGATCAGGAAAGAAACAACGGACGTGTGAATGGACCCTAAAAGTGTTTTCCAGCTTTAGAAAACAATGTGTCAGTTGCTTATGGTTTTTTTCCAGATTATTGGCATGCCTAATGCAAGACCAATCCCCACACCACATTGTGCTTGTAGCTTGCTTCTAGGCATACGTACAGTAGGTGTGTATGTGGTGAATAAAATGCTGTCATTGTAGTCTTGTAATTGCACTATATTTACTTTTTTTCCGTCAGCTAAATCAAATGAACTCATCTTTCTGGAGTTGGTTGTACCTCTCACAGGCTCAGAGCAGTCTCTCATGTGTAAGATTATGCAGGAAGCCAGTGAGAACGGGTTACCTACCCTTGCTGATATTCTAACCTGGAGCGAGATACATTCCATGCTGGCGGATTTGTCTAATGAAGACTGCTCTTTCAGAGCAATTTGTGGCATTGCCTTTAAAATCCAACAGCAGCAAGAATCGAGCAATACCCTTTCTTCAGCAGACCCACCAGAGGTAGGCTTTTTGAAGGACAACCCCTAGCTTTAAGGTTCTACTGCTGCCTTTTACCAAACTATACTATAATGTATAAATATACAGTATGCATCAAAATAATATGGAATTACTAGATTTGACTCAGAAATACACAGGTGATTTCACAGGCACACAGTAGCACATTCAGTCCCTGAATACTGTTCCTGCTGCTAGGTGATGGTCCAAACACATATACCATGCATGGAAAGACATTTTGGAACGTTCAGCAGGTCTGCTGGGGGATTTTGAAATCCTTGCAGCTTCCCTGGTAAAGGTTGTTTTGCTATACACTTCATTCTGCACTCGCCTCACATATTAGAAATCGTCATGAATATCTTTAATGCGGCACATTTCTTAATTTGCAAATTTAAAGGTTTTCTAAACTTTTTTTTTTTTTTAAAGCCAGTTTATGTCTAAAATATTAAAATTAAGGACATTTTAGTACAGCCTTGTTTTTGGTTTTCACCATTACCAGTGTTGAGAAGCGCAACCTGGGTGATCAACCAATTACACACAGAGAGCAACCAAGTGATCATGTGTAGGCGGCACTAGAGATTGAGATGTCTACAGGCAGTCCTCATCTCCATCCTGTCAATTTGAAAAAACAGCCAGGCTTTGTTAGAGATCTCTTATTAAGTTATATATCACACCTCACATATATCTACCTCACAGGGTTTTTTGCCTTCCTCTGGATCAACTTGCAGGATAACAGGCCGAACTGGATGGACAAATGTCTTTTTTCGGCCTTATGTACTATGTTACTATGTTACTATTAGTCCAGGGATCAGCAACCTCCAGCACTCCAGGTGTTCTGGAACTACAATTCCCAGAATTCTTCATTCACTTTTATAGCAGTTATAAGAACTGCTGAGCATGTTTGCATGCTGAGAGTTGTAGCTTCACAACAACTGGAGTGCCGAATGCTGCTGATCCCTGTATTAGTCCAAGGCATTAGGTCCTCTTAAAGCACACCATCTTTAGAGCATGTGTTAAAGTTTTTATGCACGCTGTAAAATGTTTCAGGTGGACCCACTGCCGACTTAGTTTGATATTGTACGTTATGTTGCTAGAATATGGCACTTAAATGTTCTGGCTTGGAGTATAGGTCATGAAAGAATGATAAAACTGTACCAGCACTTTGTGACATCCAGATATTATTGATTAGCTTGGATCTACCTAGCAGCACTCCCTACCTAATGTACTACTTAGGAGGAGGGGATTGAAATGTAACAACCCATTCACAATGGAAGTCTGGTTGTGGCAGTCATTATTTGACTTGTAGCACTTTTACTGTAGGTATTTATATTTTCCAGGAGTCAAAAGTAACATCTTCCTACACCTTGCTACAGAGATACAGAGAAGGCCGTCATTCAGTATCTATGGTCCCAAGACAAGATGACACCTTGAAGGAGGTAGACAAAGGAGCAACACTTATTAGGTAAATCTGAGATTTATCTATGTTATCAATTAAAGGTACCTATGCACCATTAATACCTGTCTGCCAAAAACTCATCTATTTCTCCCGACTCCACCATACACATGTATGCTGAGTTCGGCCTAGTGTGCTTTCGTTTTCAATGGCAAGAGAAAAAGTCTCTGATGGACACCTCTCCTGCCAGAAAAGAAAGGAGGGTGTGTTGAATTTTATCTAGCCTGATTGTTCTTTCCCCCACATCGTCCGTTGATAGTCTGGAGGCCCCCCACACACACATAGGGAAAGTGACGGGGAAAGTTTTTCCAATATACTTTATTTAGGGAAATCGTTTATTTATAGTAGAAAACTTGGGCTGAAATGTCCCTTAGCAGCCAACTTTTCAGAGATAATTGGTAAGAGCTCATGCACACAAATGTATTTTTTTACCTTGTCCGTTCCAGGGGTTTTGCGGCTCGTATGCAGAACCATTCGCTTCAACGAGGCCACAAAAACGGCAATGACTCAGTGTGCATTCGGTGTCCACCGGGCTGTTCTGTAAAAAAATTGAATATGTCCTATTATAGGACTGTTCTATTAAAGGTTGGCCTTTCCGCACCGCTAAATGCGGAATGCACCCTGCCGGTATCCATGTTTTGCAGATCTGCATTTTTTGGACCGTAAAACATCCAACAGTCGTGTACATGAGCTCTAAGGGACATCCGTCTTCCTAACAGCACAGTGCTGCTCTCGGTAGGATGACCGGCTGCGACAGGAGTTGCTGGGCCTCTGCCCTCACTGCTTCCTTAAAGTCTGGGGACAGTAGACTAATATGTTTAAATTAAGTAAATATTTACACACTTAGGAAAGGAGCTGTGAAAAATTAAAGGTGGAATCTGATTGGTTGCTATGGGCAACTAAGCCAGTTCTACTTTACACCAGTTTGGTAAATCTCCCCCTTTGTTCTTGCTCATTGATCAGCGTGGCCAGCGCTGTCAGTGAGCTCTTGTCCTGTTCTCCTGGCACACTGTGTAACTAACCAGCCACCGGGAGAGAAGCCTGAGTGAGCGGTAATTGCTCGCTACTGGCAATGCAGGGAGGCAGGGGGAAGCTATTTTACAGTATATAGGGAGAGTTCTAGTATATAACTATCCTTATACACAGTAGAGTGTGTACTAGTGATCACCTTGACAGGCTGTCACAGTGATCACATGCTTTTATTGGTCTCCGGGGTCTTCACTGTGACCGCAGCTGTCTAGTTAGAGCTCAGTTACATTGATCTGCAGTGCCAGTTGGCACTAACAGGTCATAATGTAACCTGCCATTTTTGTGCATTTAACAGCCTACCGCCACAATGTGACAAATTTAGACATATTTTTAAATACTTTCTTATATTACATGGGCAGATAATCTTTCAGATCATCGCTAACAAGCGTTCGTATGAACGCTCGTTGTCGATGATCTGTCAGTGTAATACTGGTGCCGATTACCCTCCCCATACTGAGGAGGAGATCGCTGTTTGTAATAGCAGCGGACTCCTCAGCTGACAAGCAGGCGATTTGCCAGGAAGGAACGCTTCCCTCCTGACAATCACCTACATGATCTACTCGTGTAATATTAGCCTTCGTATGAAAGATGACACTTCTTTATTAAGATTACACATTATGTACTCCATTCTTGTACAGTGACTTCTGCACAGGTCACAGAACATGCCCAGAAAACTTTCTCATAGAAGTCAATAGGGTCAGCTCCTTTGTGTTTGTGACTCCTGTAAAGCATATCTCTAAATGCTGGCAGAAAAATTATGGGTGACATATTCCCTTTAACAGGTACTCTGTAAACCAGTGCAGTTAATGGACTTAACCTTGAATGGTAATTCCTTGTACAGAAAATTACACGTGCACTTTGTACACTGCTGTTACAGTCGTCTGTGTCTTTAATTGATCTCTATTAGTTGCATGATCTTTTAGAACATCTAAGGATTAAACAAATTATTCCTCAGATCCTTAGTAGACCTTTTTTCTTGTACTGTATGTTTCTTACATCTTCAGAAATGATCAAGGGAACAGTTATTTAGTTTTGTTTTTTGCTTGTTTTTTGCTTGTTTTTTGCTTGTTTATATTTTGTTGGTTGGGGGAAAAACGTACTGAGGCTCATACAGTTTAGCTGCCATACAGCATGGCTAAGGCTACTTTCACACTAGCGTTCGGGTGTCCGCTTGTGAGCTCCGTTTGAAGGGAGCCCTAATGCATTCTGAGTGGACGCGGATCCGCTCAGAAGGCATCAGTCTGGCAGCGTTCAGCCTCCGCTCAGCAAGCGGACACCTGAACGCTGCTTGCAGCGTTCGGGTGTCCGCCTGGCCGTGCGGAGGCAAGCGGATCCTTCCAGACTTACAATGTAAGTCAATGGGGATGGATCCGTTTGAAGTTGACACAGTATGGCTCAATTTTCAAACGGATCCGTCCCCCATTGACTTTCAATGTAAAGTCTGGACGGATCCGTCTGAAGCTACTTTCACACTTAGAATTTTTTCTACAATATAATGCAGACGGATCCGTTCTGAACGGATCCCAAGTCTGCATTATATGAGCGGATCCGTCTGGGCAGACATCAGACGGACCCGCTCTGAACGGTAGTGTGAAAGTAGCCTAAACTGTCCAGATTCCTTGTCTAGATGTTGACTTTTAGCATGAATTCCCTACAAAGTATTAAACAATCACTGCCCCCTAGCCAAATGCTTCCTGACCCTAATCCAATATGAGACTATAAGTCTCAGGTGTACAATACAGTGACACTGCTGGTACACACAGGATCTTCCCCCTACCTGTTCTTGTGCAATGCTCTGCAGACACTTCCTCACAGCCAGCAGAAGAGTACAGAGGAGAGGACTCTGCCGTTCTTTGTCAGCTCTGTGTTTGCATGGAGGGAAGGAAGATCCTGTGTACAGCAATTGTCTCTTCAGTGTCTGGAGAAGAGGAAACCCTGCAGCTGCTCAGTACCTGAGGCAGAGCCTCCAGCCCTGAGTCTGTGCTGCTGATGGTAGAAGGGGTTAAACTTTGTGGGCAGTGCAGCGGGTATGGCTTATCACTCCATCCAGCACAGCCCACAGTGACATTCTGTGCACAGAGGCAGACCTGCTCCCTTAGGCTTGTGCTCGGAAAGTCATCAGAGCAGGCAAAGAAGCTGACACTCAGCTAACTAGGAGAACAGGGCCACTGTAGATGAAGTAAGTGAAATAAAAAGCACTTACGTTTTCTTAGACACATGCAAAGAACAAAAAAATTACTTGGACAACTCCTTTTAAGTCTATGTTCTTTCTGATTCAGTTGTACCTAGGGAGGTGTTATCAGGTTAGCTGAGAGTCACTGATAGCTGTACATGGTCTTAAGTATAAAAAAAAGCAGAGTCTTAAATGTTTAAATCTTTTCCTGAAAAACTATATATGAATCGGCCCAGCTCCTCTTGCTGTACTGACCTCACTCAGAGCAGCATAAAGTAGTGACAGAAATGCTGATTTCAGCGGTGTGTCACTCATGAGCTAAAAGTAAGTGGTTGCCGAGAACCAACATCATAATCATTGCAGACTGGGCCTGGAAAAGAGTCCCGGCCACCTGAGAAGAGTCCTGGTTATTCATGAATTCCTGCTCTCCCTGCCCACCTGCTGATGACTGACAGTCTTCTACCTAGTTTTCTCCCTTTCTCTCTAGGAGAGAACTGCGAATCATCAGCAGATGGACGGGGAGAGCAGGGAATTATGGATAACCAGGACTCTTCTCATGTAGATCTGACTCTTTTCAAGGCCTGGGCTGCAATGATTATGATGCTGGTTCTCAGAAACCACTTACTTTTAGCTCATGAGTGACACACCACTGAAATCAGCATTTCTTTCACTACTTTATCCTGTCCTCGGTGAGTTTAGCATAAAATGGATTCCCTTTAAGTGATGGCCTATTCTCAGGATAGGCCATCGCCAGCTGATTGGCAGAGATCCTTTGTTTTCTGGCAGGAGATAAACCTCCTTTAGAGGTGTCTAACAACGTCTTTGTCCTATCGAACAAGTATTTAACACACTGGGAGTCACGCTGCAGTGACAAGCTCAATCTACTACAAAGTAGGTGGAGCTGTGAGTTTTTGGCACCGGAGCGATTTCCAAACAAGTGATTGGTGGGGGTCCTGGATGTTGGACCCATGCCGATCAGCTACTGATGGCCTATTCTGAGGACAGGGCATCACTTAAGAAAAAATGGACAACCCCTTTGAGTAAACAATTATAAACTCTGCTTCTAAGGCCTCATGCACACGACCGTTGTGTATTTTGCGGTCCGCAAATCGCGGATCCGCAAAACACGGATGGCGTCTGTGTGCGTTCTGCAATTTGCGTAATGGCACGGACAGCCATTAATATAACTGCCTGTTCTTGTCCGCAAAACGCGGACAAGAATAGGACAGGTTATATTTTTTTGCGGACCACGGAACGGAGCATTGGATGCGGACAGCTGCCCGCATCTTTTGCGGCCCTATTGAAGTGAATGGGTCCGCATCCGAGCCGCCAAAACTGCGGCTCGGATGCGGACCAAAACAACGGCCGTGTGCATGAGGCCTAAATCGTGATAATTTATTTGACTATTGGTTTATGAAAGTGGTTAACGTCAGATAATTATAGTTTTTAGGACATAAATCAAGTAAACATTGCACATCCCAGATCACAAAAATATGCATGTTACTTGGTTTATTTTCTCTTGCCTTTTTACTATTATTTTTTTTACTTACTTTTCAGATTACTGGTTTATCCTCCTCCCCCAACTAAAGGAGGCCTTGCTGTAACTAATGAAGATTTGGAGTGTTTGGAACATGGAGAATTTCTTAATGATGTTATTATTGATTTTTATCTAAAGTGAGTATTTTTATAATAGGATTATATGGATTGGTTCTTATAGATTAACAGCCTTGGTTAGAAAATACCATCTGTTCAGGTATTTAATGTACTTTCTAACCCCTTAGCAACTGTGTGCTGTAGAATTGATGGACCATATCTGATGCATGGAACTCCATGCCCGCACCCCTGACAATCAGCTTTTGGAAAGGGGCTGGGGTGCTCAGGTGAGCACTGCAGCCTCTTCCCCAGCTTGTGATGTCACATCCATCGGTCAGTATGGCACTGTGCTTGATGAACTTTGAAGGCCTTGTCACTTGTCTGAACAGTGTGGCACCTTCAGATATGACATGGGTGGGGGTGCTGGGAGTCAGACCCTCTCTTCAGATATTGATGACCTATCCTGAGGCTAGGTCATCAATAATGTAACCCCATGTAAAACCCTTTAAAGCATATTTGCAGTTATTTATCCAAAACAGCTTCTATCATCTTTTCATTGTATTGGTCGGTGGGAGTACATTTTCTCACAGATATGTCAGAAGATTATGTAATTATTACATTAACCCTTTTTACTATCAGGTTTTTCGTTGTTTGTTTTTTTTGCACCTTTGGTAACCAGTACAATTTTTTCACTTTTGACAGGTATAAATAAAATGTGTATTAAGAAAAAAAAAAAAATCACACCAAGCCCCCGTACTTATATAATTTCTGAGAGTACACACAACATTGTCAGAATGCCACTTAGCACTTTATGTACTCAGGCAGCTTTATTCAATTTTGCATAACTTTCCATAAAAATTGCATAAGTTGATATTGGTGGTTAGAAATATGGCAGAAGCAGAAAGTTATATGCACTACAACTCCTAAAGATAAGAGCTCAACATTTTCAGCGTTCATACATACCGCTTGGGCCTAAATTTGCATGATGCCCTATGCTCCAGATAGGTCATTATCAGATTGGTGCAGGGCTGGCACCCACCCCAGGCACTGGAAACTGCCGTCACTTGAATGGGAGCTGAGATGCAGTACTCGACGTGTCCACCCCACAGTGGATGGAGCCTTCTGCTTCATCGACTGTTGACTGTTAAAGACAGCTAATCGGTGAGGATGCCGGATCATCCATCTGATATTTATGAGCTGTTGGAGGAGGGCATATGAGATATGTCCTTGGCAGGAAAACAGTTAAAGGGGGAGATTTATCAAAACTGACTTTCACTCAGATTCCACCTTTCACTCTTCAGAGCTCCTTTGGAAAATGTAAGGTGGAATAATCTGAATGGTTGCTATGGACAAGTAAACCAGTTTTCATTACACCATTTTTTTTTATAAATCTCCCCCCAAAGTGTTTTTTTGATAGCCTCTGCTGTGAATAGGACTGACATCATCTGCGACAAAAACCAAAGCCTTTGGCGTGGTTTCAGCTTCATGTGGCTACCGCTACATGGAAGCCTGGCCTTAAAGTTTCAAATTATTGGTCACTTTTCTTAAGCAAAATGCAGTTTGTTTGTAACATTTATAGCAACATTCTTACATGGTTTCATAAAATTAAAAGGGTTTTCCAAGATTTTTTATGATCTATCACCTGGATAGGTCATTAGTATCTGATTGGTGGGTGTCTAACACCCGGGACCCCTGCCGATCTGCTGTTTTGAGAAGGCAGTGGCGCCACTGCCTTCTCGCGGCTCACCAAGCACAGCGCCGTACATTGTATAGCGGCTGTGCTTGGTATCGCAGCTCAACCCCATTCACTTAGATGGAGCTGACCTGCGCCTAGCCTGGGATGGCAACCTCCGGCACTCCAGCTCTGATAAAACTACAACTCCCAAAATGCACACTTGCTTGCTTGGCTGTTCTCAGAACTCCATAGAAATGAATAGAGCATGCTGGGAGTTATAGTTTCACCACAGCTGGAGTGCCGGAGGTTAGCCATCACTGGTAGGCCATGTGACCGATGAACTTGTCGTCACTGGCCTAGGTAAAGCAGAGAGAGGGCCGCAGCGCTCATAGGAGCACCGCTGCCTTCCCAAACAGCTGATCAGCAAGGGTCCCAGGTGTCGCACCCCCACCGATCAGATAATGATGACCTGTCCTGAGGATAGGTCATCAGTAAAAAAAAAAATATATTGATATGATCTTGGCCTGCCTTCTATAGCATCACTGTTTCCCGCCTGAAAATATGAATGCCGCTTAATACAAGGTTCTCACCTTTTGCAGCACTGTGTGAATGATCTCGTGCCATCTCTCTGACATTTGGAGCCAGACGCTAATCATAACTGACATGCCAGCTGCTCCTTATTCAGCAGAAATGCTTGAGAAAGCTAATTCTTTTGGGATTATACCCTGAGCTGAACAGTTTGCTGGAAATTGTATAAGCAGATATTAGGCTATGTTCACATCATTTGGCATGTAGCAGGAAAGCTCCTGATGTGCTCACTAAATGGGGCTCCGTTTTGGCCTATTATCTAGCTGTGATATGTCAGTATACTGCAAAAAAGAAGGATATTGAATAGCGTAGTAGACAACCGTGTGGTATGCGTTTTTCTTACAGTGGGACACCACATGTGACAGATGGCAGCATATAGCATCCATTTAACCTTTCCATTCATTTAGAGGGCATTCACACATGGCAGTTACATGTCATACAGGTCAACACCCAAGGTGGCGGGGGGCTAGATAGTATTCTGTGCTCTCGCATCACTAATGAGATTCATTCTCACTCATGCGCTGTTGTGATGGAGCACAGGGGGCAGGCCATGAACGCATCATCAGTGATGATTGACACGTTCATTGTAGGCTGTAACCAGGCTAGGATCATGTGCACAAATTTACACATAAAACTTGAATTATAAAAAAAAAATAATAATAATACTATTGTGTCTCTCCATGCCCATATAATTGAGAAAATGGACGCCTGGGACAAAGTTAGAAATTCCACCAAGTAATTAGCATTTTAAAAGAGACACCATGCAAATTTGCATCAAAGGATAACTTTTTGAAAGGAAAAAAGGATAAAGAGGATCTGTCGTCTCTCCAGACATGTCTGTTGTAGTAACTACTTGCATTCCCCATGTAATAATGATTCTGGAGCATTTATTCTTATGACTTTGTTGTGTCATTCCTTTATTATTTCTACTAGAAGTTATGAATGAATTGTCAGCAGCTTGCAGTAAAGGTACAGATGGGTGTTAACTAGTTGGGGGGTTGTACCTGTGCAGTCTTACACCAGCAACACTGATTGGACAGTCAGACACACTCGCTACTGGTAACACCCAGCAATACCTTTGCTGCAGACTGCTAGCAATTTATTTCTAGCAGGAATAATAAAGGAATGGCACATCATGGAGTCGTAAGCATAGGTGCTCATACTCCTAAAGGGAAGGATATCAATCACTGATGAGATGACCCACATGTCTGCTGAGCTCAGAATGAGCAGTGATATAAATGAATAAAATACAAGTTATCCTAAATCTTTTCCCACAAAACAATATACCAATCTGCTCAGCTCCTCCTGTTTTATCACCTGTCTCCAGCAGATTGCTCTGCACTGTCATAGTGACATGCTCCCTTTCAAGGCTATGTCAAATTTCACTTCCAAATTTTCTTGATTGTACCCGATGTGTCTAAAATGAAATACAAAAGCACACTGTAATAGGTATTGATTAGAAATGTCTTATTATTTTGTTTCTATAGTTCCTGTGCAGATCTCCATGGTAACAGACTACAAACAAACCCCATGTTGTCTGATTCTTCAGTCTTACTTCCTTTCATCTGTCTCACACTTTTTGATTACATACATTCGGATAGTTAGCAAGATGTGTAGGGGACAGATGGAAGAGCTGTAGCATCACTGGACATGGTTTATTTGTATTTGGGAAGGTGTACATAGCCTTTAACTTACAGACTGGATAGGCCATCAACTCAGTGATTTACTTATATGTTACTATTATTTCATGATATCTTCCACAGGTACCTTCTACTGGAAAAGTATCCAAAGAATTTGGCAGAGAAATGCCATGTATTTAGCAGCTTTTTCTTCAGATGTTTAACAAGAAAGGATAATGTTACAAATGACAGTAACCCAGAAATACCGTAAGTCTGGATTTTTTCCATTAAATAAGCCCTCATGCAGTTTACTAGGAACAAATATTTTCTGTTAAAGTGATCCCCACCTACATTTATTCTTACACACACCTGACTAGTGTGGCAGAAGATGTATAGAAGTGTTTGGTTTAAAGGGGTTTTACTACCGGAAATAAATTGGCAACATCAGGCTCAGAATGGGTTAAAAAAAAAAGTAACAACCAATATGCAACCAATCACTCCACTCCTTCTCTGATGCTGCCCCGGTTCCCTCTGGTCTCTACTTCCTGGTGCAGTCATTTGCTGAGCAGGTATTTCCTATGTGTTGCGTTAGGACCATGTAGAGACCAGTGGTGGAGCAGGAGCAATGGAGGATTGTTAAGTAGTCAGGTTTTTTTTTTAACCCATTTTTCCACCAATTTGTTCTCTTTGGAAACCTCTTTAAAGGGAACCTGTCACCAGGATTTTGTGTATAGAGCTGAGGACATGGGTTGCTAGATCGCCGCTAGCACGTCCGCAATACCCAGTCCCCATAGCTCTGTGTGCTTTTATTGTGTAAAAAACCCGATTTGATACATATGCAAATTAACCTGAGATGAGTCTGCTCTATACACAAAATCCCGGTAACAGGTTCCCTTTAAGTTCTCCCAGGGGACCCAGGCCTTCTTGCCCGTTCTGTGCCCTCAGTTCAGTGGCAATACTGAAATCACCTGATTAGTGTGTGACAGAGTCACCGCCTGACAACCCTATTGAAAATCTTTCCCTAAGGCCCCATGCACACGACCGTATTTATTTTGCGGTCCGCAAAAAATACAGATGACGTCCGTGTGCATTCTGTATTTTGCGGAACGGAACTGCTGGCCCTTCATAGAACTGTCCTATCCTTGTCCGTAATGCAGACAATAATAGGACATGTTCTATTTTTTGGCGGAACGGACATACGGAAACGGAATGCACACAAAGTACCTTCGGTTTTTTGTGCGGACCCATTGAAATGAATGGATCCGCATATGGTCCGCAAAAAAAACGGAACGGACAGGGAAAGAAAATACGTTTTGTGTGCAGGAGCCCTAAGTTATGCCTTTTTGTCTTTATTAGGCTGTCATGTTATTCATATTTTAGACTAAACTGTTTTAAGCTGAAAGCTTTATACACTGTGATGTGAGATTAATTTTAATTGTAAAATTAATCTATTTTTGTAAAGTGCGGCACAGAGAAGACACTATAGAGTTAAAAACTGGACCCGGCATGTTGATATCTTTGCAAAGGATTTTATCTTTGTTCCCGTTAATGAAAAGTAAGTGTTTCACAAGGATTCTCATTAGTACAAAAAAACTAAATGGAAAATGTTGTAACTCTTATGATTCAGAGGTTGCAAGTTCTGCAATATACATACATTTTTATATTTTCACTTGTTCCCATCACTAATCCCAGTTGATACACGTCGTTCTTTATGGATGAAAGCGGCATTGTAACTTATCATCACATGAGCACGGTGACCAGTTAATGCTGTCCATGATTGATTTGCTACAGTCCTGTAACGTGAAGTGACCTCTGATGTCGGGTTATGATGCCCCTTTCATAAAAGCAGCAAAGTTTGGGAAAAATTTGTCTTGCGCTTCATGCTATAATAATTTGGATTTTATATTTTGGCTGATGCATATAAGTCGTTAGGATCTGTTAGTGATGCTATAGTTCTTTGTCATTTTATGTTTTTTTTATAGCACTATGTAACTACCCATGTTGTTTTTGTTCTTCAGTTCCCACTGGTATCTCATAGTGATATGTTTTCCTTGGCTGGAGAAAGCAGTTTATGAAGACCAAAAAGAACCAAGTACCATTCAAGATTTTGAAAATAAAATTGGTTCTAATAGTGGATCTGTTATTGTATTCAATGACCATTTGTCAAAGAAAGAGGAAACTCTAGGAGAAGGAAGCAACAGCGAATCTGAAGGTGTTTTCTCCTGCTTTTATTTTCTTGTTTTCTGTTTCCTGTCTTTGCCACATTTTGACCTTTTAAAGGGCTTATGCCATGATTAATGTAAAAAAATGAAAATTCGACATCATATAGTACATGGCAATGCCTTCTAACAAAGCTAGCACCAGCCCTGTACCTCACATGGGTCCAGAAATTTCCATGTTCACTGCTCTGCTAGATTATCTTCAGCCTGGCAGATCAGGGGGAGTGACCTTCCTGCTGCAGCTCTGTCCCTGTAACTGGCACAGCTTCTAACAGGACATATGGCTGGTGGCAGTTGAGGATTTAAACTGAGCATATTCGACCAGCTCAGTAAGACATACAAAAAATAAGGAAAAGTAGAAACAGCAGGTGGCACTATACAGATACATTTAATTATGTAAAAATTTAGGCTATAGGGGTAATTTGTTTTACTGAAATACGCCTATATTAGGTTGCAATGGTTAGTTGGGCCCCATCTGCGACTCTTCCACCGCTGACGCCAGGTCTAAAATTGCATTAGACGTAGACGTAAACTGTATTAGACGTAGAAAATGGTCTAAATGTAAGACGCCTAGGAAGCTCTCTTACATTTAGAAGCAGCTCTGTATGCGCCGAAGTTAAACGGATCCGTCCCCATTGACTTACATTGTAAGTCAGGATGGATGTTCGGCTCCGCATCGCCAGGCGGACACCAAAACGCTGCAAGCAGCATTTTGGTGTCCGCCTCCAGAGCGGAATGGAGGCGGAACGGAGCCAAACTGATGCATTCTGAATGGATCCGCATTCATTCAGAATGCATTGGGGCTAAACTGATCCGTTTTGGGCCGCTTGTGAGAGCCTTGAAACGGGTCTCACAGGCGGACCCAGAAACGGCAGTGTGAAAGTAGCCTAAGATGAGTGCATTAGTCTCAATTGTTATAAATGTTTAATATTGTGTCTTAGTCAATATAAAGGGACTCCCTCTATAACAGAAACAATATGAGGCCACTGCAAAGAATCTGATTATAGACTTACAGGTTGACAGCAGTGTGTATGCTAATACAGCTGGAAATTCTATTTGCAATACAATGAAGAGTTTTTGTGGGCGTGGGACAGCCCATTTAATTTCTTCTAATGTTTATATGTTGCAGGTTCTACAGGCTCAGAAACAAGGTGCAATCCCAAACATTCTGTAAGTTGTTTTTCTTGCATACTATTACATACTGATCAGACCCCCAAGATCCACCAGACCTCAGATATAAAAATATATGAACTTACCTCTCCTGCTCCAGATGGTGCTGCCACTCTGTAGATCCGGCAGTCTCCCTTGCACTCACCAATCCCTATTCTTATCCCGGCCCGCACTACACTGTCACCTGATCTCGCACAGCATCAGGTCATACTGTGCACCTACGTGCACTGCGTCCTGACGCTGTAGGTAGTCAGGACTAGGGTTGCATCGGGTATCGAATTATCGATATCCAATCGATACTTCTGTACCCGGATCGATTCGATACTGGGATTTGCCATTTACCGATAGCGCAGCCTAGTATCGGAGAGCATGGCGCGCTGTGTTCTCCTCAGCACAGTAGAGGAGGAGGGACTGTGGCCACTGCACCACCAATAAAGATAACTAACTTTTTAATACAAATATAGGCAGCGGGTGCCTGCGGCAGAATTACATACCCAGCGTGCGACCTCTATGACAAGGGGCTGCGATCCGTGGCAATTAACCCCTCAGATGATTCGCCATTTTTTAGTCACCTTGTCCCCCCAAAAAATAGGATAGGACTGTTCTGTTATGGACCAGATGTTCCATAAAATGTAACATGCCAGCGGCTTTTTTGGTGTTTTATTTTTTTCGCATGGTATTGAGTATCACAATACTTTTTTATGGTATAGAAATCGAATCAAAATTTTGGTATGTGACAACCCTAGTCAGGACACGTGCAATACGGCACCCATCAAATAAAAAGTAACAAAAACCACTGATAGGCGAGTAGCTATACAAGTTTTGTTGAATGCCACTGGTAGATAACATTTACATTTTTACCCAATAATGCTTTTTTTTTATTTTTAGAAACAGAAAGACGAGCACCATGGTAAACTCTGTAAAAGGTAATCAGAATTTCATTAACTTTACTGTTTGTACACTTTGGTCTTAAAGGGGTTCTACGGAGTCTTTTTTTAAAAATCCTTTAAGTCCTTTCTTCTGTCCTGTGAAAGAAAGACCGTTTAGTTAGCACTTACTCATCCGTTGTGCTGCTATCTCTGCTGCACTCAAACAGGCTACAGGCTCTTGAGTTCGGGTCCCGACCCGGTGTGTGCCCTTCTCTTGCTGTTCAGCTGCCTTTAATATTCTGCAACTGGACAGGAAGATACGGGCACACTTCCTGTACGTACCCAACCAGACAGCCTGCAGCCTGTGTGAATGCAGTGGAGATGGAGGGTTAGGTACTAACTAAACTGTCTTTCTTCCAAAGGATAGAAAAAAGGTCTGAATTCCTAAAAAGCGCAGAGAATCCTCAATAATAATTTTAAGGATTATGATTTCAATGATAAATTGCATTTGTTTAGCACTTTAGAATATTGCAATTTAGTGACCATGCTGTTAGACTGTAATGCTATTTGCTATAATGCACACAGACTTGGGTAAAATTAACAAATAGAAGAAGATTCCTGAACTAGCTAATCCTCTTTCACCATATGGTGATGAAAATTTCAGCTCCTTATGCTCAGAAGTGTATGCAGTCATTTATTAATCTCCTTAATTAATTGCATTTCCAAATGTTGGTCTTTTTTATTTAAGACATCACTGCCATCCTCACCAAATAATATGTCCTTTATGTTACACTTTTAAATTCTTTCTTTAACCCATTAAGGTTCTAGCAAATCCCAGAAATGTTTTTCTGTTTGCCCCTATATAGTCTCTCAGCTATAGGTTTTCTATTTTTATGTGTACAGTGATATTTGAGGCATTTCATTTTTAAACTATATAGCAATTTCATAATACTATATAACACTATATTGCTGCCTGTGTATAGGTATCTGTTAGGATAGTGTTCCTCAGTTTGAGTCCTCACGGCCCACCTGCCAGTCATGTTTTCAGGGCTTACCACAGGTATTCATTCTGTAGGATATTCTCAAATCATAGCTGGCAGGTGGACCCCGAGGACTAGAGTTGAGGAACCTTGTTAGAGCATATCTTAGGTACTCCCCAACATTTTTTTCTGGCCAGCCTTGGAGGCCTTTGCTAGGCCCCAGACTGTCCATATAAAACCATCAAACCCAGAAAACCCAGTGCTGGGGCTAGCAAGCTACAGATGACCCCTCTCCATTTCTCTTGAATGCATTGGGGGACACAGCACCATGGGGGACACAGCACCATGGTTATATGCCCAGCTGCCACTAGGAGGCTGACACTAGAAGTAAAAAGTGTTGGCTCCTCCTATCTGGGCTATACCCACTGCAGATGCAGGAGCAAACCAGTTTTTTTCTAGTGTCTGTAGGAGGCAGACACGACCTGCTTTTTTCCTGCAGGTCTTGCTGCTATCTGTTCTTTTCCAGAAACCCCTGGCTTCTCGCCGCCAAGTGAGAACCTTTCTGCAGGGGGTCGCTCACCGCGTCTCGCCTTTTCGTCCTCCTGTGGAACCGTGGGACTTGAACATTTGTTCTGGACGCTCTTCAGGCCTCTCCCTTTGAGCCTTTACAGGATATTTCTCTTTCCTTTGTCTCGTTTCTTGTGGCGATTACTTCTATTCGCAGAGTTTCTGAATTTGCTGCGCTCTCTTGTAGATCCCCTTTCTTGGTGTTTCATCAGGATAAGGTGGTTCTGTGTCCGGTCCCTTCCTTCCTCCCTAAGGTGGTGTCCTCATTCCACATTAATGAGGAGATTGTTCTTCCGTCCCTCTGTCCTAACCCCTCTCATCCTAGGGAGCGTTCTCTTCACCGTTTGGATGTTGTTAGGGCTCTTCACCTCTATCTTCAGTTGACTGAGTCCTTCCGCCGGTCGGACTCCCTCTTTGTGGTCCCTGAGGGTCCTCGCAAGGGCCTGCAAGCTTCCAAGGCCACCATATCCCGTTGGATTAGGTCGGCAGTTATGGAGGCCTATGTTGCGAAGGGTCGTGTTCCTCCCTTTTGGTTGACCGCTCATTCCACTAGGGCGGTCGGGGCTTCTTGGGCAGTTAGACATCAGGCCTCAGCTTCCCAGGTCTGCAAGGCCGCCACCTGGGCCTCTGTCCACACGTTTTCCAAATTTTATCACATCCACTCCTTGGCTTCTGCTGATGCCAGTTTGGGTTGCAGGGTTCGGCAAGCAGCCATGAGTTAGTTGCATTGCATGGCTGTTTCTCGCCCAATTCCTTGGGGGACACAGCAAACCTTGGGTATAGCTCAACTCCCTAGGAGGCGTGACACTAAGTGAAAACTGTTAAGCCCCTCCTCCAGCAGCTATACCCTCAGCCTGGAGAGAAAGACTACCAGTTTTTTGCTTAGTGTCCAAGGAGGCAAGACACTCCCTGCTCTGCAGGGCTGTTTTTTCTCCTTCATTTTAAATTTTATTTTTATTTTTTTCCATTTTTCACAGGGACAGCAGAGATGCCTGGACCTCTCTGTTTTTCCTGGAGTCGAGCTGCACCAGTGCCGGCCATCCACACTGCTGCCTCCCCCACAGAAGACAGGGAGGACCAGGGCAGCCCAGCTCCCCTGCATCCCGCCAGCGTAAGGGTTGCCCGCACGCCAAGCTCCTCTCCAGCTTCCTGCCACTGCGGTGCCAGTAGCTGAAGGGGCGACCCTGCTGGAATGGACAGAGAGTGAAGACATCGGGATGGTGAAAGTGGCTGTTCCAGCCCTGCTCCCCCCTCCCTTTCCTGCACCCAAGGCCTCCTTTCACTGACGCTGGATGCAGAAGTTCTGGGGCTACAGAGAGCCCCCACTCCCTGGAGAGGGGCGATATACAGCTGATGCAGGCTCTACTTCTCTCAGGGGCGAGAGACAGTGGGGCAGGGGGAAAAGTGTCCGTACTGGAAGAGCCCTCAGATTGCCGCAGATACATACAGCAGCGGCACCCAGAAAGCGCCGGCAGGCTATGCCTGCCTCTGCATCGGGCAGCCGGCATCGCGACGGCCGCACAGCAGATCGCGGCATCGCTCTTCCTGCCGGTACGGCCGATACCTCTCTGCGGCGGCATACCTCGTTTCTGCGCCACAGACCACCGGCCTTATATGTATTTAAATCGCGCGCGCGAACGAAGCAGGTGGGGGGCGGGGCTTCGCTTCTTATCCCTGCCTTCCGATCATCCCAGGAGACCAGCATATCACTGCTGCCGCTTCTTCCCTGAGGAGAGATCGTGTTGCTGCTCCTGCTCTTGTCTCTGCTCCTGCTGTTTGCTTCCGCTGACTGCCCTGAGATCTTCGTTCTGGTAGGACTGCTAACCCCTTCCTAGTGCCAGCAACCCCTAGCCTGGACGGCCATGCCATTTTAGCCAACATGTCCGATCCCTCAGGGGCCTCTGGGCCCTGGTATCACGCCTGCACCGCCTGTGAAGCACCCTTTCCACGGGGGCAATCAGACCCGCATTGCTCTGCATGCCAGGTCCCAATACAGGATCCGCCACTTGCTGTGCCGCCCCCTGTCCTCTTGGATCCTCCTGAATGGGCAAGATCCCTGTCCCAGGCCGTGGAAAGCCTCACTAATGTCGTGGGCTGCCTTGCGAATGCACAGCCTGCCACGCAGCCTGCTACACCCCCTGCCGTACCCTCCGGGTCCGCTACTTCGGCCGACCCGTCTGGGTCCCTCGCTCCCAGCGACGCCTCCAGGGCCCGGCACCCCCAGAAGCGGTCCAGGGCAGAGTGCGTGTCATCCTCGGATGCATCCCTGTCACCTCCAAGGGTACGGTCTCAGTCGGGCCTCTCCTCCTCACAGGACATGCCCTCAGATGGAGAATTCACGATGACCCTCCCAGCTCTGACAAGGCCGGTGTGTCCTTTTTCCGCCCCAAGCAGGCGTCCACAGTATTCCCTCTCCATGCCGACTTCTCGTCGGTAGTCTCTAAGGCTTGGTCTCGCCCTCATGCCCGTTTTATTCCCCCCCCCCTTCCTAAGAAGTTGGATATCTGTTATGCCTTCCCAGCGGATTGCATCTCCACTTGGGCGTCTCCGCCTAAGGTTGACCCTCCCGTGGCCCGCTTGTCTAAAAGCACGGCCATTCCTGTGGCGGACGGCTCCTCTCTTCAGTCCGCTGAGGACCGGCGCATGGAATCCCTTACAAAGGCCATATTTACCAACTCCGGTTCAGCCCTCAGGCCGGTCTTTGCTTCCGCCTGGGCCGGAAGAGCGGTCTCGGAATGGGCTTCCCAGCTGGATCAGGAACTTGATTCGGACGTCTCCATTCAGGACCTCCGTGCTTTAGCCCATCTCATTGTTCAGGCAGGGAAATTCATTTGTGAGGCCTCACTTGATGCAGGTGCCCTCATGGCCCGTTCCTCTGCTCTGGCCATTTCAGCTAGGAGAGAACTTTGGCTAAAGGTTTGGACGGCGGATGCCGCTTCCAAACGGTCGCTTGCTGGCCTTCCCTTCGCGGGCTCCCGCTTATTCGGGACCCGACCTGGACGAGATCATTTCTGAAGCCACGGGGGGGAAAAGGGCACCCATCTTCCCCAGCCTAGGACCAAGAGCACCACTCGAGGCCGTCCTGGTTTCTCTCGTTTTAGGTCCTCCCGCAGGGCCTCCGGCCCTCGATCCGCGTCCGGTCGTCATCTAATTCTTCCCAGGATAGGCGTAAAAAGCCTTTTTTTCGGACTCAACCCTCCTGGCGTAAGTCCCAGCCTGCTCGCCCTCCCTCGGCCAAGCAGACCCCCGCCTGAAGATGCGCCCCCACCCACCCGGGTGGGGGGACGACGACTCCTGTTCAGGGACATCTGGCAGGCGCACGTCTCAGACGCCTGGGCTCTCGAAGTTGTATCTTCCGGATACAAAATCGAATTCGCGTCCCTCCCTCCGGTTCGCTTCTTTCGCTCCCGTGTCCCGAGGGACCCCCAGTGTGCGGCCGCCTTCTCCGAAGCTATTCGCACCCTTCTGGACAAAGGAGTGATCACTCCCGTTCCTCTAAAGGACCGATTCAAGGGGTTCTACTCGAACCTTTTTGTGGTCCCCAAAAAAGAAGGTTCGGTAAGACCGATATTGGACCTCAAGCGGTTAAACCGTTTTCTCCGTCTTCGTCGGTTCAGGATGGAGTCCCTCAGATCCGTGGTGGCCTCTCTGGAAAAAGGGGAGTTTCTGTCGTCTATCGACATCCAGGATGCTTACCTCCACGTCCCGATCGCTCGGTGTCACCAGCGTTTCCTTCGCTTTGCAGTGGGGAACGACCACTATCAATTTGTCGCCCTCCCCTTCGGCCTGGCGATGGCTCCTCGGGTGTTCCCCAAGATCCTTGCCCCTGTCCTGGCCTTGCTCCACTCCAGGGGCGTTTTTCTACTTCCATACTTGGACGATCTGCTCATCAAGGCGCCCTCCTTTTCCCAGACGTCCACCAGCGTGAACCTCACGCTGCAAACCCTGGAGCGGTTCGGTTGGATAATCAACCTTCCCAAGTCTTTGCTTACCCCATCCAGACAACTCGTCTTTCTGGGGATGCTACTGGATACAGAAGCGGCGGCGGTTCGGCTCTCACCGTTCCTTTCGCGCAATATAACTCCCGCATCTTCCAGACGGCAATTCTGTCTGCCTGGGACAAGTCTACGGAGAGTCTAGACCGGCCCTTCCCCCTTCCTCACCATGCTCTGACCTCCCTCCTCTGGTGGTTACGGACCCCCCTCCAGGGAAAATCCTTTCTGCCGATGACCTGGTTGGTGGTTACCACCGATGCCAGTCTGCAGGGTTGGGGGGGGGGGGGGGGGGGGGGTTCCTCCCCGGTCCGTCCAGGGCACTTGGTCTCCATCGGAGTCCAAACTGCCGATAAACATTCTGGAACTGAGGGCGATTCTCCTATCGCTCCGGCATTGGACTCCACTGCTTCGGGGCCATCCCGTCCGTGTCCAGTCGGACAACGCCACGGCTGTGGCGTATATAAATGATCAAGGGGGCACTCGCAGTGCAGCGGCTATGCGGGAAGTGTCTCACATCCTCCACTGGGCGGAAACTCATGTTCCGGCCCTGTCGGCAATTTACATTCCGGGGGTGGACAACTGGGCGGCGGACTTCCTCAGCCGGACGACGATCGACCCGGGCGAGTGGTCTCTGCATCCCGATGTGTTCGAGTCCATTTGCCTCTGTTAGGGTTGTCCGGATGTGGATCTCATGGCCTCCAGGTTCAACCACAAGCTCCCCACCTTCCTGTCCAGGTCCAAGGACCCCGGGGGCGTACGGCGCCGACGCTCTCGTTCTTCCGTGGACGGAATTTTCCCTCCTGTACGTGTTTCCGCCCCTCCCTCTTCTGCCACGGGTTCTCCGGAAAATCGCGTCAGAGGGCATGCCTACGATTCTGATAGCTCCGTATTGGCCTCGCCGGCCTTGGTATGCCGACCTAATGCTGCTCCTGGGAGCCACGCCTTGCCTGCTGCCTCTAAGAGAGGACCTCCTCTCTCAAGGGCCGATCTTCCACCAGCATTTAGGGTCGCTACGTTTAACGGCATGGCTATTGAGACCGCAGTTTTAACGCGACAGGGTTTTTCGGCGGATGTGGTTCATACCATGATCCGCGCACGGAAGCCGGCCTCGTTCAGGATTTACTACCGGACTTGGCGGTCTTACCTGGGTTTTTGCGAAAATCTGGATGTTCATCCTCTTCATTTTTCCCTTCCCACGGTCTTGTCCTTCTTGCAGTCTGGTCTGGACCTGGGTCTGGGTCTCAGCTCGTTAAAGGGTCAGGTCTCGGCGCTTTCCATTCTCTTCCAGCGGCCTTTGGCCCCTCTCGGACCTGTCAAAACCTTTTATCCAGGGAGTCGCTCACTCTGTTCCCCCGTATCGCTCCCCCATTCTGCCCTGGGACCTTAATCTTGTGCTCTCGGCGCTCCAGTCTACCCCCTTCAAGCCCTTGCGGAGGGTTTCTCTTCGCCTTTTGTTCTGTAAGGTCTTTTTCCTTGTGGCCATTACGTACCTTCGACGAGTGTCTGAATTGGCAGCACTTTCTTGCACGGAGCCCCTTTTGGTCTTCCACCAGGATAAGGCGGTTCTCCGTCCGGTTCCTTCCTTCCTTCCGAAGGTGGTCTCCGCCTTTCACCTCAATGAGGACATCGTCCTCCCTTCCCTTTTGTCCGTCTCCTTCGCATCCTCGAGAACGGGAGCTTCACCGCCTGGATGTTGTTAGGGCCCTGAAGATTTACCTGGAAGTCACCTGACCCTTTCGGCGCACAGACTCTCTCTTTGTGGTTCCGGAAGGGTCGCTCAAGGGGTTGGCGGCGTCCGGGGTGTCTATTGCCCGCTTCATCAAGATGGCTATTGCCGAGGCTTACCGCGCCAAGGGCAAGGAGACGCCTTTTGGTGTTACCGCTCATTCTACCAGAGCGGTCGGTGCCTCTTGGGCTCAGAGGCATCGGGTTTCGGCTGAACAACTGTGTAAGGCGGCCACATGGTCTTCCTTGCACACCTTCACCAAGTTCTACAGGGTGAACACCTATGCATCGGCGGATGCTGCTTTGGGCCGCCTGGTCTTGCAGGCAGCGGTTTCTTGGTACCTCCGGTGGTTTCGCCTTGGGCTGTAGTCCCTCCCCTCTTGGACAGCTCTCGAACGTCCCATGGTTTCCTGTGTCCCCCAAGGAATTGGGCGAGAAAACTTTACCAGTAAAATCTCTTTCTCGCTCTTCCTTGGGGGACACAGCACCCACCCATTGTTCTGGTTTACCGTTACGGTTTACTTGCCCCTGTCGGGTAGTTGACTTGTTTGGTTTTACTTGGTTGGTCATTGCCTTTCTTTCACTACTTGGCCACGCAACTGGTAGTCTCTCTCTCCAGGCTGAGGGTATAGCTGCTGGAGGAGGGGCTTAACAGTTTTCACTTAGTGTCACGCCTCCTAGGGAGTTGAGCTATACCCATGGTTTCCTGTGGTCCCCCAAGGAAGAGCGAGAAAGAGATTTTACTGGTAAGTTATACAAAAATCTCGTTTTTTCTGCCCTCCCTTGTGGACTGCTTTAGGATGTCCCATTGTGCTGTGTCCCCCAATGCATTTAAGAGAGAACTGGATTTTTGTACTCACTGTAAAATCCTTTTCTCGTAGGATGCATTGGGGGACACAGATCCCACCCTCTGTGGCTAGTTTTTTCTGTTGGTCCTCTCTGGTTTAGGACTTGTTGGCTTATAGTTTTGTATTGTGCTCCTACTGCTTTTCTACCTACTGGTTTGCTCCTGCATCTGCAGTGGGTATAGCCCAGATAAGAGGAGCCAACACTTTTTACTTCTAGTGTTAGCCTCCTAGTGTCAGCTGGGCATATAACCATGGTGCTGTGTCCCCCAATGCATCCTACGAGAAAAGGGGAGTACAAAAATCCAGTTTTGTCAGTGCTATGGTCAGCATTGAAGGAGTTAATCATGGTGACCACAGGCAAGTCAGAAAAGGGGGCACAGAATGCTGTGAGAGGAGGAACAGAAGACCGTTATCCATGTCCTTGTGGAAAGTGGCTCAGTTTATTAGGATGTGAATGGTCAGTTCTGTAACAGGAAGCGGTTAAACATCTAAATTTGTGTTTCTCATCCTTATTTGAAAATATGTGCACTAACAAGTGCTTCGGGTGATCAAAAATCCTTATCCCTTAAAAATATTGTCGAATAGCCATCTGTGGTCAGCCCATATATCCCATTACCAGAGCACGTATAGCTCACTTCAGATGGTAATGCAGCCGTCAGCCAAACAAACTATCTGATCTTTCTATGATTTCTTTCCCTAAGGGCCTATGCATACGACCGTTTGCCCTCCGAGACATACGGTCCGTGAGTGGCATTGATCGTGTGCACAGTAGCACACAGCATCATAGGTTACTATGACATTGTGCGGATCTGTCCGCCCATGAGACTACTGGCCCGCACTCATATGTTTTATGAGTGCGGGCCAGTAGTCCCACGGGCGGCCCGACACGCACAGCGCCATAGTAACCTATGATGCTGGGCTCTCCCGTGCACACCATCAGTGCTCACAGACCGTATGTCTCGAAGGGCATACAGTCTTGTGCATGGGCCCTAACAGCGAGAAACTGTCAGGATTTTATCTTAAAAATGTAAAAATAGTCTTTAGCAGATTGAATGTCAGCAAATATATACCATGAAATTGCAGTTGTGAAACATATTTCTTTCTTCCATGCAGGCCATGTCTACTCATCTTTGATTCTCTAAAAATCGGATCTGCACACACAACTGTACAGGTTTTACGGGAGTAAGTGACGTGAATGTTTGTTTAGTTTTCTTTCTTTCCTTTATGTACATTACATTCAAGCCAGGCAATAGCTTTAGAGATGAGCGAATTTCATATTTTGAAATTCATTCACGCTTCGTTTAGTGATAAAAGGTGAATTGCGTTATGGATTCTGTTACCACGGACCATAACGCAATTCTATGACGTAATGTATAACGGAATGCCTTTAGAGGCATTCCGTTATTCATTCCGTCATAATAAAAGTCTATGGGCTGCAAAACGGATCCGTCCCATTTCTGTTATGCAGGGGAGTCCTCTCCTGCATAACGGAAACGGGACGGATCTCTTTTGCAGGTCATAGACTTTTATTATAGCGGAATGAATAACTGCATTCCGTCGTAGAATTGCGTTCTGGTCGGTGGTAACGGAATCCATAGCGCAATTCCCCTTTTACCAGTAAAAGAAGCGTGAATGAATTTCATAACCTGAAATTCGCTCATCTCTAAGGGTCCATTCACACGTCCGCAAAATGGGTCTGCATCCGTTCCACAATTTTGCGGAACAGGTGCAGACCCATTCATTTTCAATGGGGCCGTTCCGCAAAAAATAGAACATGTCCTATTCTTGTCCGCAATTGCATTTTCTATGAGAGTGCCGGCAATGTGCGGTCCGCAAAATGCGGAATGCACATTGCCGATGTCCGTGTTTTGCGCATCCGCAAAACACATACGGATGTGTGAATGGACCCTAAATAGCAAGTTTGACCTAATTCAGTAGTCATACTCGCCTGATGCCCGCACCTTCAGTTCTGCGTCCTGGCTGTATTCAGCAAACTTCCCATCCCTGGCTTGTTTACTTCTGGCCGGGCTACAGACTTGGTCACATGCATCTCTGCAGTCTCAGCTGTGCCGTGTCCCTAGGTATTACCCTACTAGACCATGTGCCACTTGTAAACACGTCACTGCTGAGGCCAGTCATTGGACTGCAGATGACCTCTTTCGTAGCCTGGTGAAATGTTTCACTCACGTCATTGGGGATATGCATTAGGGTATCGCCACAAGGAGTGGAATTTCCACTGTGGATTTTGCTGTGATTTCTCAGCAGAATTTTTGATGCTGCAGATTTCAACCTATGCATTGAGATTTCCACTATGCAAGCAATGTAAAATGCTGAAGATTTTGCACACACTGTTCCTCTGTGGAGAATCTGATGCATTTATGCCCTGTGTGACCGTACCCTTAGAGTATCATTGGAGTAGAATGTGCAAAATTAGATTTTTTTTACATCAATCATGGCATAATCCTTTTAAGAAGTCAGTGGGGTAGTTGGATTAAGCTTAGTGCCAAGGAAAACTGGCTTAGTTGCCCATAGCAACCAATCAGATTCCACCTTTAATTTTTGAGAACTAATTTCTATGGGCAGCTAAGCCAGTTTTCCTTTGCACCCATTTTGATAATTCAGACCCAGCTTTCCACACCGACGGCGTCACCATGCATTTTCCAGGCGGGTAGCCCTATACCTGAGGAGCTACGAACCTTGTTATTATTTTCCTGGAGCACTGAATAGCTAGGTAGGTCCGGGGTGATCACTCTCTATGCCCCTGCATGAACCCTTGCACAAAGTATACCTACATGATCCTTTTGCCATCGCCTATCTCAGAGTTGCAGGCTGCATCTAGGCGGTCGAACTTACTATCCATGCCGCTGTTTGAAAGTATGTTATCTGCCAATTGGCAACTCCTTACTTATTCTGGGTCTGCTGTAGCGTTATAAGTGTTTATATACACATGTATCTACGCGCATATCATGTGACTGCGCCCGTTATCTTTACTGTCACGGGCGTTCGGTCCATACTTTACCTAACCCATATCACCCCCTGATGATCCCACTGCTGTGGGTGAAACGCGTCGGGGTTGTAGGTCATCTATTTACATTGTTAGATTTATGTTTGTGTGCGTGATTTTGTCTGTATAGTTTTATCCTCTCGGTGGACCCTGTACCTCCTGGCAAACTGTCACGAGGGCAGCATACAGGGGACATCTTCTCTATTTTCTAATTGTGTGCTGGGAATCTGTACGGGTACCACTCTTCACCCATCTCCCCCCACTGTTCACCTTACCAGGGACAGCTAGGAGGTTGAGATTAGGTACGTGGACAGGGCGTCCCCACCATCAGGAGACGTCCCTGGGCTGAGGACCAGTTTAGGGCATTAGTGCTAGGGACCTATTCCCCACCACTTACCCACTGCATCTGGTTTACACTGGCCTCTTACCCCGGATCCAGTTGTGAGACTTTCTTTGATTGTGTATTTTCTTACATTTCTTAATAAATTTAGTTATCTGATGTTATTACAGGGTACCCTTGCTGGACTTTTCATTTTGATAATTCTCCTTCAGTGTGTCTTATTGTAATTTAATTGTTCATGTTTTCTTGAAGACAAATTAGCATGGATTTTTGTTGCATCTGCTGCATACATATTGATAAATCTATATGAATTTGAAAGGATGTTTTTTCAAGTAACAGTTTCCATTATTCTCTGATGCAGGTATCTAAAAGCTGAGTGGGATGTTAAACGCAAAACTCCAAGGGAATTTAGCAGGTCAAGCATGAGAGACTTATATCCTAAGGTCCCAAAACAGAATAACAGCACAGACTGCGGCTTGTACGTCTTGCAATACGTGGAAAGCTTTGCTCAGGTGTGTACATTATGTAGAGGTGATAGTAGTAAGTTAATTACAAGATATAAAACAGTTTGCATGATGTTTCAACATTAAGAATCGTATTATGTATAATTGGGAGTGGGAAGAGCCTCCTGACATCAACTATGCATGCACCGAGTGAAGTGTCGACGGCACAAGAATTCGGGCCAGGCACTCCAACACTTATGATGCCTGGCCCTGTCAATCAGGCCATGAGAAGGAGGTGAAGCGCTGCTCCAAGGGGTTAAGCCAGGCCCTCAGTGCTCTGATCAACTTATTTGCATTAAATAAAAGTAATAATTAGGATGCAAAGCAACATCCGTGTACAGCAATAGAGGGCTCATTTTATTCACCATGATCAGCCCTACCAGGTGTTATGTCTGGTGTAATAGGGTTGATCATTGTGACAGATGCACCTTAAAAGGGTTTTTCAGGACCAACATATTGATGACCTATTCATAAAATAGGTTATCAATATGATATCAGTATCAGCTGTTAGCAGCAGTCGACGGTTCTGGAATTAAATAGTGTACAGAACCAGAACACCACAGCTCTGTACATATAAAAACAAAAAAACTTTTTTCTTATAGGTCTTCTTTAATATTATTCAAAAATGTTCATTTCTAGAAAACATTTTAGTTTTATTTTTTTTTTCCTTCTCCTATAGAAACCCATTGAAAGCTTTGTTCCTCCAATGCATTTGGAGAACTGGTTTCCTGCGAGTGCAGTTAAGCATAAAAGGGATAAGATTAGAGACTTGATTCTACGGCTACATATGCAGCAATCGAAGAAGAGCTAAGAAGACTGCCTCTGCCTTATTCACGCACCTTGTGCTGCAGCAATAGGATACTTGTTTTCTGTACATACATGTAAAGACTTAGAGGACCTGTCACCACTCCTGACATGTCTGGTTTAATAGCTTCACGCATTCCCCATGTGATAATAATTCTGGAACGTCTATTCTTATGTCTGTATATTGTGCCATTCCTTTATTATTTGCACTAGAAGTTATGAATTAATTGCTATTAGCCTTCAGTAAGGTTACAGAGGGGTGGTAACCAGTTGGGGGGAGTACCTGTACAGACTGACTTTATCCAATTAGTGCTGCCATTTTCAGACTGTTCAGGTACACCCTCCAACTGGTTACCACCCCTCTGTACCCTTACTGAAGGCTAGTAGAAATAATAAAGGAATGGCACATCATAGAGCCATAAGAATAGATGCTCCAGATTTGGTATTACATGGGGAATGCATGTAGCTATTAAACCAGGCATGTCAGGAGTGGTGACAGGTCCTCTTTAAAGGAAAATAGTAGATGTCTTCGTAATTATTTATATTTGGAAATGTCTTATTATGAATAAAAAGAAAATGTATATGTAAACCTTTAGCAAGCATTTGTTACACGTTCTTTGCATTTAAATGTGGCTAGAATTATTTTTTGTTACACTATGTACATGGATTTGCTTAAAGGGAATGTCCTCTTTTACACCTCATTTTTCTTATTCCAGTGCTTCTAAACTAAAAAAATGAAGCAATTTTGAAAAACTTAATTAAAATCCTCCTATAATTTGGTGTCAGCTCCTATGCAGCAATGTTTCCATGGTAACAGACAACAAACTCTCCGTAGTCTGATCCTGTAGTCATATTAGCTTGCATCTGTCCACCACTTGTAAACCAAGCAAATTTAAATAAGAATTAGGGATAGGTAGAAGGGAGTATAACTGCAGTGCCCGACTACACAGAGTTTGAAGCGTGTTAGCATGGAAACATATATAGGTTTGTATATAAGGTGTACACATAAAAAGTAATAGATATTTAATTAACACTTTTTTCACAGTTGCTTCATTTTTTATTTTATAAAAAAGGTTGCAATGGTGGACCTTCCCTTTAAATTCAATGTTATTGTGGCTATTTAGTTTTTACCTCCACATTATCAGGGTTTCCCTCTTTACGGACTGTGTCTTCCTTACATTAGTAAGTTTACATTACTTGATTTCTTTTGATATGTATGACCATGGACCGCAGCACAAATCACTGCTTCATGTAGATATTGATGACAGCAGTGTAGTTTGTGCAATTTTACCAGAGCGTTTTCATTCTTCATGTTGTGATGCTCATGAATTGTTGGGCCACATTCATATTTTCTGGAATGGGATACGTTATTGTGAACATTATAGTAATCTGCTGGATAGTGGTCTTTCTTGTCAAAAATTATTTCAAATGCTTTGACTGTGGCTTACCTTGTGATATATTTCCAGTCTTGAAATGAAGAGTGAAGACATTATGGAGCTAAAAAAAATACAGCTTTACAACGAGTGCAATAACTTACTGGCTCGAAGAAGATTTGATTTTGTGATCTTTTTTATTCAAACACTGGAGAAAATGTTGGTTGAAACATTCTTTTTTGCTAGTTTGCAGTTTTACAGCACTCCAAAGACTTAAAGGGGTTATCCAGGAATTTGATATTGATGGCCTATCGTCAGGATAGGTCTTCATTATCAGATCAGCAGAAGTCCAACTCCCAGGACCCCCGTCGATCAGCTGTTTGAAGAGGTCACTGCGGTCTCTTCACAGCTTACCAAGCACAGCACCATACATTGGATAGGCGCTTGTCTTGGTTATTGCAGCTCAGCCCCAATCAGGAAGAGGCCTAAGCGCTCACAGAGTGATGTGGCCCCTTCAAAAAGCTGATCGGCGGGGGGGTCCCAGGAGTCGGATCAATGCCCATCTGATATTAATGATCAATATCATTTTCCCAGATAATCTCTTTAGAGATAAAAAAATATATATAGTTCTTTAGGAAATCTCATTAATTTCTTAAGTCTTAAATTCAGTTCCATGCATAGAGAAGAGCTTTAGGCCTCGTGCGTGGCTCTGCAACCGCATGGACCACTTTATAGTGCACCGTATTACAGATTTTTTTCGCTCCTAAAAGAAGTTCTTTACCCAGGTACATATATAGTTAACATAACTCGTGAAAACCCATTTATTATAACTAAATAGTAGAAAGTTAATGCACTATATTTTCAGGGTAATTGAGTAGATCAGGAGAAAGTTGCATAGAGATTTAAATAATTGAGTGTCTGCTCCAGGTTTCTTAATAATGTATTACTCTAATAAATATTCTTATTTATTTCTGCTTGTATTATATGTTTTATAGTATCCTACATACATGTTAGCACCTAAAGGGTCATGTAAAGGGGGTGTCCTGGATAACAAAAAGATCTTGCTTTCTTCAATGGAGCCGAGCTGCAAAACCAGACACAACCCATGGACAAGTGTGATGCTGTAAAGGGTTTCTCCAATGTAAGGCTAGTTTCAAAACTCTGGTGTGAAACTCCGGCATGATTGTTTCCTCAAACAAGCGGAAAATCGGACGGACACAAACCACAGCATGCAGCAGTTTGTGTCCAGCCGATTCTCCTCTTGTCTACCGGAATGCGTATGAATCTCCTCCGGACCCCACAATACTTAATGGAGCCAGCAGACATTCTGTTCGCATCCAGCAGTGCCAGATCCCGTGAGTTCCGGGAGGCTGTTCCCTACCTGAATTCATACCGGAGATGTGAAAATAGCCTGAGAAAGAATGACAGTTTTAGGGTACTTTCATACTTGCGTTGTTGGATTCCGGCAGGCAGTTTAGTCGCCGGAACTGCCTGCCGGATCCAGCAATCTGTATGCAAACTGATACCATTTGTAGACGGATCCGGATGCGGAACCGTTTTTTACAAATGCATTGCAATACCGGATCCGTCTTTCCGGTTGTCATCTGGAAAAACAGATCCGGTATTTATCTTTTTCACATTTTTAAAGCTCTGCGCATGCGCAGACCGCAAAACCGGATCCGTTTTTCCGGAATTTGACATTAATGCATTTCAATAGAAAATAATGCCGTAATTTCGGCAAGTGTTCCGGAATTTTGGACTGAGAAAATACTGCAGCATGCATCTCTCAGGTTTTGCTGCTGAGCCCCCACTGAAGTGAAGGGAGCTGAGATCCAATATGCATTGTGTGGACAGCTATGGTGCTTTGAAAATATGTGGTATTTCTCAAACCCTACAATAATCAGCCCTAAACATCGTCTAATGCATTACCTCTGCGTGATTTATTCAAGCACACCTTCATCAAAGATGTAAAAAAAAAAATGCTTTTACAGTGTATCTAAGCCACAAACATTTAGAATTATTTGTTTCCATCACACCTATAGAGATTGATGGTGGGCCAGTTTGACGTTTGCTCCAATCAAACTTCTTGCCGCTATGTAGGGGAGCTATTATGGGGGTCGAGATGGTTGACACCACCTATCCAGTGCATAAGTGATAAATGTCAGTGGCTGGAAAAATCCTTTTATCCTGCTTCTTTACGGGTATAATGAACTGTGCTCCTAGCAGTGTTACTTATGCAATTTCACTCATTTCAATTCTGCTAGGCCAGTCATCTTTGCTCAGCTGCACCCTTCTACACAATAAAACAGCCATGTGGATTGTGTTAGAATCAGGAATGCAGGAAAAAACTGATGGTTTTGCATGGTGGTTTAATCATATTTTTTTCTGAGACTGTGTTCAGTGCATTTTTTCCATCTGGATTGCATGCGTTTTTCACGTGTGAGAAGAAAAACTGACGAATAACAATCTACATCTCCTAGCAGCCATTGGTGAAAAACGCATTGCATCCTGATGCCTTCCGTTTTTCAAGCAAGCCCCAGTCAATTCTAAGGAGCCAGGGCTGTGTGAAAAACACAATATACAGTGGGGAATATAAGTATTTGATAAACTGACGATTTTGCAAGTTTTCGCACATACAAAGAATGGAGAGGTCTGCAATTTTTATCGTTGGTACTGTGAGAGACTGAATCTAAAAAAAAAATCCTGAAAGTCACATTGTATGATTTTTAAATAATTATTTCCATTTTATTGCATGAAATAAGTATTTGATCACCTACCAACCAGCAAGAATTCTGGCTCTCACAGACCTGTTAGTTTTTCTTTAAGAAGCCCTCCAACTCTGCACTCATCACCTATATTAATTGCACCTGTTTGAACTTACCTGTATAACTCAATCAATCACACTCCAACTTCTCCACCATGGCCAAGACCAAAGAGCTGTCTAAGGACACCAGGAACAAAATTGTAGACCTGCACAAGGCTGGGATGGGCTACAGGACAATGGCAAGCAGCTTGGTGAGAAGGCAACAATTGGCGCAATTTTAAAAAAATGGAAGAAACACAAGATGGCTGTCAATATTCCTCGGCCTGGGGCTCCATGCAAGATCTCTCCTTGTGGGGGTAAAGATGATTGTGAGAAAGGTCAGGAATCAGCCCAGAACCACACGGGTGGACTTGGTCAATGACCTAATGTCACAATGTAGGGGGAGGGGAGGAACACCAGAATGACAACAGAAGGAAAATGACCAGTAACTAGGCCTCAAGGCTAGGGAAATGGAAATGGTGACCACCTAAGGCCTCTTGCACACATTTACTTTCCGTTTTTTGCGTTCCGTATACGGACCGTATACAGAACCATTCATTTCAATGGATCTGCAAAAAAAAAACGGAAGGTACTCCATATGCCTTCCTTTTCCGTTTAAAGATAGAACATGTCCTATTATTGTCCGCATAACGGACAAGGATAATACTGTTCTATCAGGGGCCAGCTGTTCCGTTCCGCAAAAAACGGAATGCACATGGACTTCATCCGTATTTTTTGCAGATCCGTTTTTTGAGGACCGCAAAATTCTGAAAAAGCCATATGGTCGTGTGCAAGAGGCCTAAACCTAGCCCTGACTCCTGTCAGTATGAATAGACCCTGAAGGTGGGAATATTTTAAACACCAGAAACCTGGGCTCTAGTAACCCTGAAAATCCCTAGTGACAGGGTCTGAGACTACTGGTTCCTTCCCAGATGAACGAACCAGCGTATCCCTGAGGCCTAGTAAACAACGAGCAAATGGGACCAACAAAATACCAAGATAAGTACACTTATCTTCAATAGAAAATGAAATTAAGAAAAGGACCACACACCAGCTTTTTCAACTCCAGGCAGAGAATATCAACCGCATAGTATGAAGTGTGAGTCCAGACTAAATAGAGGAGTAGTGATGACCACAAGCTACACCTGAGACCAGAGGTGTGGTCATTACCAACAACAACTCTGCAACAAGTGAAAACAGGTTATCTGACAGCCTAACGTGCAGCCAGTCTCTCAGATCTTCTAACCTCAAATATTACCGTTAGTAACACACTACTCCGTCATGGATTAAGATTAGAGATGAGGGAATTGAAGCTAACTAAGTGGAATTCATAATGAATTTCAGGAAATATTCGATTCGCACCGAATGCGAATTTCCTCGCGCTTCGTAGAAACAAATAGCATTTTTCCTAAAATGGCTGCTGCACGTGTGCGAACATGGAGAAAGGAAGTCTGGGAAGGCGGGATCATCCATACTGACATGCATGCAGCCAGCCAGCCCTGTGATGTTACAGCTGTATAAATATGGCAGCCATCTTAGATTCTGCCATTCACCAGCGTACTTAGTGCAGGGAGAGACGTGTCTGCAGGCGCTAGGGACAGTGATAGAAAAATCGTCATTGTGTTAAAAAAAAAGAATGATTTACAAGTGCAGGGAAAGATTATTCAAGGTGTAGGGAAAGGATAGGGAGGAATCATTCCACAGCATTTCTGTTGAACAGGGTTCAGTCAGGGAGGTGACAGCCTGGGTAATAGGAACAATCCTATTACACCTTGCAGCACTGACTGGCGATACAAATTGCCATTATACAGCTCTGTAATTCCAGCAAACCGTTCTTGTTATTGGGGTGCAAGTGCTGTTTAATACAGGCATTAACAGGGTTTATTACAATGAAATATTTTATTTGCCCTAGTACGGTGCAGTTGTATGTTCTAAAGCATTTTTTGGCTTTTATTAGTAGGAAAAAAGGGCTTATTAGCCATTGTGTGGTGAAGTGCAAAAATTACAGCCTTTTTGTCGTGTATTAGTGGCAAAAGTAAAATATATTTGCCGTTCAGCGGTGCACTTATCTGTTTTAAAGCCCTTTTTTTGCGTGTATTAGTGGAAAAAGAAAAAATATATTTGCCGCTCAGCATTGCAGTTATCTGTTTTAAAGCCCCTTTTTTGCTTGTATTAGTAGAAAAAGGAAAAGTATCTTTGCCGCTCAGTGGTGCAGCGAGATATTTTACAGCCCAGTTTGCCGTGTATTACTGGCGAAATACAAATATATACGCCTTTCTTCATTGTTGCACTTATCTGTTCAAAAGCCTTTTGTGTAAAAATAGAAAAAAATTAGGGCCTATTTGCCGTTTAGCAGTGCAGTGATATATTCTAAAGCCCTGTTTGCTGTGTATTAGTGGCGAAATAAAAAATAGTATATCAGGCAGAGAAGTGCCAAGCCCTGCACAGGGGAGTGGCAGAGGCCTAAATGTTTCTGGTGCAGGCAGAGGTCGCAGCAGAGTAAGGGGACGTGGCAGCAGGGGTCACTTCGAGAGGCCTGAGTTCCCAGTGTCAGCTAGCGGTCGTGTCGTGACCAGCAACCCAGCGATTCTTGAATGATTGACTCGATCTTTGGCTTCGTCACAACATACATCAGACACCCCCAGCCAAGAGTCAGTGGGTTCATCAGACACAACTCTTAGTTGGCATAGCCCGGGAGCAGGTCCTGTGCCCTCACCTGTCCTCCTGTGCCCTCACCTGTCCTCAACCTGCCTCTGTCCTTTCATCCACTAGGTGGGCAAGTAGTGATGAGCAGAGTGGCGTGGGAGCTGGTGTTGCGAGCGGTCAGGCTTCTGACCCAGAGACGGTTGAGGAGTACATTAGTGATCTGCAGACAGTACTCGATGATGATGACGTAGCTGATCACACTTGGTAGCTGGGTGACGAAAGAGGTTAATTTTTTTTCTTTATATAATAATGTAATATAAAATCTGGTGTCTCCATGATAAATCTGCAGCGTGGGGGCCCTGTGTGGCTTCTACACACTTTCAAAATAATCCTTCAGCCGGTCGAATAGATGCCGGATGATCAGGACGCTGCATGACTTTCCCAGGAGCTTCTGTCGGGAGCAGCGGTTCATTTCTGAGATGTCCGTATAGTGCGGGGGGAATCCGAAGACCATCTCCATCTCCGTGCACCACAGTATGTCCTCTTTCCCATCCATGATGACTGGGAACTCGTGATGTTTTCCCTGATGAAGAGACCAGGGGCTGGTAGTTATGGTTTGAATCTGGATAAACTTTGCGACTCTTCCGGGCTCCAAGCAATCTTGAAGCTTTGTCTTCTCATTGTCTGTAGCTACTAGAGTCCTGTTCATGCCAGGCATGTTCCCCCAGAAATATCTGGTTCAATGAGCAGCCGATACCGCACTTGCCTCGATCTTGACAGGATTCCAGGTGGAGAGAAATTGTTTTTTGGAATGCTTTCTCCATCGCAACCACGTCGTCGACTAACCAGAAGATAGGCCGATTCTCTCCTGTCTTAGGCAACACTTAATTTTTTTAATTAAATTTATTAAATATTTTATATTAAATTGAACCAAAATTTGATTACAATTATAAGTAACTAAACTTAAATTCGCCAATATATTATCCCAATCTTCAATGGAAATTCCAGGACAATCAATTTGCCAAGCCTTTTGTGCCGGAGAACGTGTATTATTAAATCATGCCTAGCTGAGGTGGCATCCTCATGCTGCTGCCACCTCCAGACTTTGTCTTCGTGCCACTCTGTGGCCTCCTCATGCTGCTGACACCTCCACAATCTCTCATTGTCATGCTACTCTGTGGCCTCCTCATGCTGCTACCAATTGGGATCTGCTGGTGGCAATGTCTCAAGGCAGACAATCCACTGCACACTGCTGGGTTCCACGGATGCAGCCCAAGGAGGACGACACTTCTCCAGATAAGGCACACAAAAGCTCGCTTGACCTTTGCAAAAGCTCATCTGGACAAAGAAGAAGATTTCTGGTCTTCTGTGTTATGGTCAGATGAAACAAAAACTGAATTGTTTGGTCACAATGATGTTTCCTTCATTTGGCGTAAAAAAGGAGAAGCTTTCAACCCAAAGAACACCATCCCCACTGTCAAACATGGTGGTGGGAACCTAATGCTTTGGGGGGTGTTTTTCAGCCAATGGACCAGGGAACCTAATCACAGTAAACGGCACCATGCAAAAAGAGCAATACATGAGGATTCTCAACGAAAACATCAGGCAGTCTGCAGAGAAACTTGGCCTTGGGCACCAGTGGACATTTCAGCATGACAATGACCCAAAACACACAGCAAACGTGGTGAAGAAATGGTTAGCAGACAACATTAACGTTTTGGAGTGGCCCAGCCAGAGTCCAGACTTGAATCCAATTGAGAATCTGTGGAAGGAGCATAAGATCAGGGTGATGGCAAGAAGACCCTCCAACCTGAAAGATTTGGAGCTCATTGCTAAAGATGAATGGGCAAAAATACCTGTGGAGACATGCAAAAAGCTGGTCTGCAATTATAGGAAGCGTTTGATTGCTGTAATAGCCAATAAAGGCTTTTCTATTGATTATTGAGAAGGGTATGAATAATTTTGGACTGGACACTTTTTGCTGAAATGTAAATAAAAGCTGAGAAATGTTTTTTTTTCCACAATAATGCCTCTTGTACATCGTCTTATTATCTTTTGGGAGACACCTATGTCATTTCCCGTCAAGAAATTACTTGCTGGTTAAATAAAAGTAATTTTAAGTCAAAATTTGCCAGGGGTATGAATAATTATGGGCAGCACTGTATGCTGTCACTGTATATAATGTCATCAAAGACTGTTGAGGGGGCCCTGACAGTAAAATCTTTTAGTCCTCCTCCTGGGTGGGCCCCTTCTGAGTTCTGGCCCCATAGCAGCTGCTTCCCCTGCTTCCACTATTGCTACGCCCCTTCCTCTGTGTTATTGGCTGCAGGTCTTCATAGAGGTTTCATCTGCTGAAAACTCAGCTGGTAACATGTGGTTTTTCCAGTGACACTCTGTGTAAATCCAGCTCAAATGCTCAGCCAGTTCCTTAAAGGGGTTGTCCCACGAAGAATATTCTACATTTTTCTAACTAGCACCTGCATCTGAATACTTTTGTAATTGCATGTAATAATACATTTAGTAAAGCCATAGAGTTATTCACTGAAATCTATCTGTATAGCGACACCTCCTGTTTGCTTTTTCTAATTTCTCTGCCCTGCTGACTGAGATGGAAGCATATGCTCAGTTCCATCTTTCAACTACCACTAGCTGCCAGCTTGAATTAAATCTAGCATAGCAACTGGAGTAATCAATTGGGAGATCGCTGGGACCATGTGAGGTACAGGGCTGGTTCTATGTTTGTTAAAAAGAAACTGCCATGTACTATTTTCATTTTTTACATTAATCGCCCCTTTAATTTGGACGGCCTGAATTATGTATGTAAAAAATGATATAACTTAAACGACCACTCCAACTTTTCTTTAATCAGCATCTCCACATGTTGGCAGCCATTCTAATGAAATGTGATCAAGAGGAAGATGATGGTCACAAGCCATCAAACAAAGCTGAGCTGCTGGAATTTCTGCACCAGAATTTGCATAAAGTTACCCAACAGCAATGTGAAAGACGTATGAAAGCTGTGATTAAAAATATTGATTTGTAGACTATACCTAAGTTGAAATATTAGTAGTGTATTGTTTAAAGAGAACCTATCACCAAAAAAAATGCAATGCAATCTGCAGGTACCATGTTATAGAGCAGGAAGATCTGAGCAGATTGATATACAGTTGTGTTCAAAATAATAGCAGTGTGTTTAAAAAATTGAATATAGCTCAAAATCCTTCTAATAGCTTTTATTTCCATACACACAAATGCATTGGGAACACTACACATTCTATTCCAAATCAAAAAATGAAGAAAAATATATCAAATATGTGTTGCTCCTCTAAAAAAAAATGAAGAAAAGTGAATCTCAAAAAAATAGCAGAGTTTGTATTCTTCTTTACAAACTCAAACATTCACTATATAAACTGAAAAATGTTTAAAGATTTTGTGTCACGAGGGTGTCAAGAGCCACGCCTGACTCCGTTATACCCGGGGTCAGGAAGTCGCAGCGGGTGGCTGCGCGCTCTATGTGTAAAGACAGTGCTGTTTATTAATGGTAGCTTTCTGGGTTTGCCTTGCAATCCTTTTTGGCTCACTCAGGGATCCGTAGCTTCTCCTCCTCAGCTGTTTCTTGTCCAGCAATCCCAACCTCCTTATATTCCCCTCTCACACTTCTCTGGTTGCCAGATATAGAGCTTCCTGCCTGGACTTCTATACTGAGCCACTGGAGCTGAGTAGCTGAGATCCCTGGTTGTTGTTCCAGAACGTTACCCTCCGGATCCCTGTTGGGCCTTGGTGGTCTGCTGTTGTCGCCCACCTGGGATTATATGTTTGTCTGTATTGTCTGTCCTCTCCTTGGTGTTTTCCTCTTAGTGTCAGTGGTGCGGACTAGTGATCCCACCGCCCCGTTCACTACACAGGGCTCATCTTAGGGAAAGCCAGGGTTTAGGCACGTGATCGGCGTACGGGTGAGGAACCCGTCTAGGGACGTCAGGGCAGTCAGGTGCCAGCCGCAAGGTGAGTCAGGGGTCACCATCTTTCCCTCTCCCTTGGACAGGGCCTTCCCATTTCCCTCCCTTTGCGTGACGCCGGTCATTACATTTTGCTTTCCTTTGAATCACTTAACTAATATTTAGTTGTATAACCACTGTTTCGGAGCACTGCTGTACATCTGTGTTGCATGGAGTCAACCAACTTCTGGCACCTGTGAACAGGTATTATAGCCCAGGATGATTGGACTGCATTCCACAGTTCTTCTCTATTTCTTGGTTTTGCCTCAGAAACTGCATTTTTTATGTCACCTCACAAGTTTTCTATTGGATTAAGATCCGGGGATTGGGCTGACCATTCCATAGCGTCAATCTTGCTGGTCTGGAACCAAGATGCTGCACATTTACTGGTGTGTTTGGGGTTGTTGTCTTGTTGGAACACCCATTTCAAGGGCATTTCCTCTTCAGCATAAGGCAGCATGACCTCTTCAAGTAATCTGATGTATTGAAACTGATCCATGATCCCTGGTATACGATAAATATGCCCAACACCGTAGTATGAGAAACATCCTCAAACCATGATGCTTGCGCCACCATGCTTCCCTGTCTTCACAGTGTACTGTGGCTTGAATTCAGTGTTTGGGGGTCATCTGACAAACTGTCTCCGGCCACTAGACCCATAAATAACAATATTACTTTCATCAGTCCACAAAATGTCTCTTTAGGCCAGTCAATGTGCTCTTTGGCAAATTGTAACCTCTTCAGCACGTCTTTTTTTCAACAGTGGGACTTTGCAGGGGCTTCATGCAGATAGCTTGGCTTCACATAGGCATCTTCTAATTGTTACAGTACTCACAGGTAACTTTAGACCTTCTTTGATATTCCTGGAGCTGATTGTTGGCTGAGTCCTTGCCATTTTGGCTATTCTTCTATCCATTCGAATGGTAGTTTTTCGCTTTCTTCCACGTCTTTCAGGTTTTGGTTGTCACTTTAAAGCATTTGGGATCATTTTAGCTGATCAGCCTATAATTTTCTGCACTTCATTATGTTTTTCCCTCTCCAATCAACTTTTTAATCAAGGTACACTGTTCTTCTGAACAATGTCTGGAACAACCCATTTTCCTCAGAATTTCTGAGAGAAATGCACTGTAACCAGCATGTACAACATTTGCTGCCTTCCTTAAATAAGGGCAATAATTGTCACCTGTTTTTCCAAGAATGAATGGCCTCACTCATTGTACTCCACACTGCTATTATTTTAAACATGCCCCTTTCAATTAGTGATTCAATTACACAAAATCAGCAGCATGCATGTCATGACTGTTGGGTCTGTTGGATTTCTATTACTCTACTACACCTGCTATTAAATTATTTGCCATGTAGAAATATAATTTCTACCAAAAACAGTGATTGATCAGGTTAGTGATGTCTGACTGCTATTATTAGTAAAACCTGTATTTATACATTTACATCTGCAGCCCTGTGAAGAGCCATCAGTACAGGAGTGAGGTGTTCTCAGTGACTGACAGCCATCTCTGTATGCACAGTTATATACACAATGCTATCGATCACTGATAACACCTCTCTCCTTAACAATGCTGTTCACAGGAGGTAGAAAAAACAAAGATAAATGTATAAATGACAAGTTTTACTGAATCTTTTCCCTTAAAACTATATATATCAATCTACTCAGCTCCTCCTGGTCTATAACATGGTGATGTCAGATTGCACTGCATTTTTTGGTGACAGGTCCTCTTTAAAATGAATATGTTTCCTAAGCATTATTTGAGGTCTGATATTTCTGTAACTGTTTTGTTGTTTTGACCGGTTTGTAGCTGGCCAGCTAAAACCTGTCCTAGGTTGCTAATATAGCTTGTGTGATTATACAGCTAGACCTGCCAATAACTTTAATACAGTTCCTATGTTTATAAGTTAAAGACAATATATATTGTGTTCACAGAAGCAGAAAAGATAATATGCCTTTAAGATTTATTATATAATGTAAGATAAGCTCAATGACACAGCAGAAACAACAGAAAGTTAAACTGTTGCTGCTGGGCAGGAGTCTTGACCAATCACAGCCAGCCTCACACACAGCAGGAGTTTTGACCAATCACAGCCAGCCTCACACACAGCCTGTGTGGAAAATTCCCCTAGCAGGAGCTGCTGGAATCATTATTCACCAGAGAGAGGAGCTGAACAGACACACACTCCACTAAGAGCTGTGTTTTATGGAAGCAGAGAGGCCAAAATAGGTATTTAAAACCGTTTTATAATGTTATTATTGTTAATATAGTGATTAGAACTTTATACTGAACCAGTTATATGTGTGTTTACTTACAGTTCCACCAAATTCAATTGCAAACTACAAAGTTCACAATCCAAATTCAAATTTCATATTGCAATCCAAATTGCATACAACCATACCAGATTAAACTCAACCAATCTGCAAATAGTTAATGCTAACTGCATATTGCAAATTGCAACCAAATTCAGCAAGTGAACTATTAGTTAGACCTCAGATATACCTCTCAGAGAGATCATAAAGTGCTTAAATAACTTAAAGTGAGAGTACAGATACTCAAGAGAGAAATATATCCACCATTTTATGTTGAATGACAAGATTGAACAGTTGAACCACCATCTTATGCATGCCGCCATTTTGTGATATCTTTTCAACACGTTTTATGTACATGGACTATCTGCTGCGGAGGCGGCAGTGTTATATATGAAGAAAAGTTGAAGTTAATAAAGAAGTTATTTCAAGCATTTGATGTGCTCTTGAAACCTACTGTTTCCATAGAACGGCACTAGCGGAATTACACAGTAACAGACAGTCTGGTTAGACTAAAAGTCTGAGATATCAAAATTCTCCTAATGCCACAGCGCAAAAGGCACTTCATAGTGCTGCGCCTGCCACACAGTTATCATTTAAAAATAAAGATGCTCTAGAGCAGGGATCAGCAACCCTCGGCACTCCAGCTGTTGTGAAACTACAATTCCCAGCATGCTCCATTCATTTCTATGTGAGTTTTTAGAAGAGCAGAGCAAGTATGCATGATGGGAGTTGTAGTTTCACAACAGCTGGAGTGCCGGAGGTTGCCTACCCCTGCTCTAGAGTACAATATTTGTATCTGAAATTTTTGTAGAAATGTCAGTAGTTTATAGAATAAAACTGCTCATTTTAGTCAAACACATATCCATAAATCATATACCCATAAAACTAGAGAAATTACTGTATATTCCTGCGTATAAGACTACTTTTTAACACATGAAAATCTTCTCAAAAGTCGGGGGTCGTCTTATACGCCGGGTATGGTGGGCGCTGCAGTGCCGGGACGCCCGAATTATCAACAGAGAGAGCCCGGGCTATTGCCTTGTATCCCCAGCAGCTGAGAGCTGCGATGTAACCCACGGCATATGCCCCCCCGCGCTGTACCTTGTATACCGCCCCCTGCTCTGTACCTTGTAGGCCTCCCCCTGCTCTGTACCTTGTATGCTCCTTGTACCGCCATCCTACGCATGTGCGAGATTTCATGCGGCGAGCGTGGATACACGGGATCCTCACGGCCGCTCGCATCTCGCTCCTGCGCATGTGCGAGATCTCCGTGCGGCGTATCTAAGTGCGGCGCAGATGTGCATATGTGAATGTGAATATGAAGAATAACATAACAAAAACATGTTCAGGGTATAGGTGGCACATGTTTAGGGTCTGGGAGGCAGGGAGGGAGGACAAGGAAGGTGGTGGGGTGCAGGGATGGTGGTGATACCATGGGATGGCGGTGGTACCTAGGGATGGTGGTGGGATGCAGGGATGGCAGTGGTATCTAGGGATGGTGGTGGGGTTCAGGGATGGCAGAGGTACCCAGGGATGGTGGTGGGATGCAGTAATGTACTGCTGTGTGTTGAAAAAGGGGTAGTCTTATACGGCGAGTATATCCCAAACTCTATATTTTCAGTGTAAAAGTTGGGGGTCGTCTTATACGCCCAGTCGTCTTATACGCCGGCATATACGGGTAATAATTTTAAAGTGGTCTCTGAATTATTTCAAGAGTTGTATATTTAACCACCTTTTTCTTGCATGGACTCGTCCAGATTTCGATTCAAGTCATCTTATTTCAAGTTTGTTTCTGGTTCCAATTTTTCCTCAGTATTTGTGGTACTACTGGCTATCCAAGACAACACTTCTGCCATATCCTTTGGTTACTACTATACATTTGATTCCTGTTGTTAACTTGTTCTAGACCATATCCTGTGTCTACGCTCCAGCATCTGATATCTGTTTTCCTGATTACAGTTTCTGTCTGTGCCCTTAGGTTCTACATCTGGACCCTGCTACTTTCACAGTCATGAACTGAACTCTGCTATTCCTCTTTTAAGAACTTGTCTCTGCAGAGCCTTCCCCGTTTGTTCCGATACTACCTGATTACCTCATTGACTGTTTCTGTATTTCAGTTTAGCTGTTGCTGCTGCACCCACCAATGGATCCACATTCTATGTTAGATTATGTAAATACAATTGCTAAAATAGACATCAGTAGAGCTGACAGATCCTGTTTACTGATGTAAACGCCCCTCCAGTAATAGATTTACTGCCTGAAATTAAAGGGGCAACAACTTTTTCCCTATATACAGGATAGGGGATAAGTTTATGGTTAGTGGGAGTCCAACCGCTGGAGCACCCATCAATTACTAGAATGTGTCTTACCCTCTTTGAATAGAGTGGCAGACAAGCATGTGTGCCCTTGTTCTAGTGTTTTGTGGGGCCCCATTCGTCAGACCCTGCTAATAAGACACTAGCCCCCTATCCTGTAGGGGTACCTTGTTGTCATGGGACAACTCCTTTTACAGGAATATTACATTATAATTATATTATAATTATATCTTACATCCTTGATCAAATGTAAGTCATTAAAAAATTATTTTTAACTGCAGGCTTCACTTTGAATTATCCTTGTCCCTAAATATATGTATTCCTTCATTGATCATGTTCAGACAATGAAAATTGTAGAGGAATAAATAATTATAGGAAACAATTGTGCTGCCTAAGAAATCCAGTAAGTGATGTGTGTAGTTAGGTGTGAAATGCTCAGCCTATCAATGAGCTGTCTGTCTCTTAACAACTTGACAAGCTCTGCTAAAGAGCTTAGCCATGCAGATTAAACCTTGAAAAAATTGTCTCCCATCTGTTAACCGGTGGAGCTGTCATTCGCATTCAGTGTGGTGTCCAAACGAAGTTGGAAGTTTGAGTAAGTAATTATAAATTGCATACGATCCAAAGTGTGTCTTGCCTAGCTGTATCTGCACTTCTGCAGTACATGTTTCTGCTAAATTTACCCGTACTTTGTCTTCCTAGCCAAGGCAAGAAGAATGATTCATTGTTCCTGGGTAGTCATCTTGGGCTTCTTCTTCATGACGGCACTTGAAGGACAATTACCACCTCCTACAGGTAACAAACTTCACAAAGTCATCTTAATGTAAAATACTACATGTGTTATCTATGTGTTATCATAGGACTGGAGGTTATCTTGTATTAAGACCCAGTCAATGACAATTTCAGCCCTGCTAAGTCTGTATGTGATGAACTCCTCAATGATCAGCCCTGCCTGAAGATGTTTAGTGTACAATACATCAATAACATGTTAGATTTTTCTTTGAATCACAACGGGGCATGGCATATTGTAAATTTTGTGCTAAAATTGTGACAACTCTGGCATAAACTTCTGTTCAAATTAAACCAAACATTAGTGGGAATAAAGTTAGAGAAGAATGTCTATTCTTGCACCAAATGTATCATCCAACCTGAGCCCCTGTGATAAATCTGGTGCAGGTCTAGAGAGCCTAGGAGTACGCAGTCTACAGGATTAGTAAATCTGCCAAATGCTTTTACTAAGTAGTGAAATCTAAATAGTGTAATTTGTGCTTTCTTATATAAATGTGTTAATATTAGGCTAGTTTCACACTAGCGGCAGGGGACTCCGGCAGGCTGTTCCGGCGGGTGAACAGCATGTCGGATCCGTCCTGCATGCAGTACTTTTAGTCCGGCCGCCTCTTGGCGTGCGCTGCCGTGCTGCCGCCGTAACTCCGCCCCCATTATAGTCAATGGGGACGGAGCGGCATTTCGGGGGCACACGTGAATTAGCGGCAGGACGGATCCAACAGGCTGTTCACCTGCCGGAACAGCCTGCCCGAGTCCCCTGCTGCTAATGTGAAAGTACCCTTAGTTGTATGTGTGTGGTGTATATGCATATCCATCTATGAATGTATGCATATTAGGCCAGATTTACCTCCCCATTTAGTTTTCCGTTCTTCTGATCCGTCAGAACAGAAAAATAAACAAAAAAACTGTTTCTGTACTTTATACCGTTATGCACATTTTGTATCAGTTTTAGCCATTTCCATCTGAGATCCGTTATTTTAGACAGGGGAAGAATGCTTAATATACAGGATCCATTTTTTGTTTTCAGAAGAATGAAAAAACTAAACGGTGATGAGACCTCGGCCTTAGTTGTATTAATGTATGCATATTAGCAATATGTATATATGATTGTTTATAACCTTTTATCTATGTATGTATATTCATGTAGATACAAGTATGTATGAAAACATTTTACTTTGAATATGAATATACAGATGTTTGCAGCTGTAGAGATATATATATATATATATATATATATTTTTTTTTTTTTCAGAATTATGTATAGACATATATGTGTGCATATTCTCAGTAGCCTTTTGTAGCAATTTCACATATACTGTTTCTGTTACCATGTTTCTGTAGATGGATTAGTTGTTGTTCTTATTTGCTGACTAGAGCAAATTCTGTTAATAGCCATTCCAGTCTAGCACAATATATGGAAGATTTTTGCTATCAATTAAAACTTGGCACACCATGTGAATGTAGAGCAGCACAGTTGAAAATGCTGAATTTTTACCCTTTTGTCATACAGATTATGAGCAGATGAGCAAGGTTTTGAAATCTAAAATTCCTGACTCATTGACAATGACTCAAACAATATATTCTCAAATATTACAAAATAAAAGGTAGAAATAATGTCCAGATCTGGTTGTTAGCCTAACTATTAAAAATTTAATATGTTCAATAGTTAGGCTAAGGGATTGGATAATATTCATGGGTGTGATGTTCTATGCATAAGTTGGCGAATGCTGGTGCTGCCCCCTCCATCTCACTAGGTGGCGCTGCTTGAGGCAAGAGTCTCAGTTTGCCTCATGGCAGATACACCCCTATACACAACCATACTAAAAAACTTGTAATTACTTCTTGGTAAACTGTTTTTATAATTATTGTTACCCAGTTTTGGCAGTAACATAACTGTGCTTTAATTGCCTATGGCACACGACTGTATTATTGCATCCATGTTCGTGATGAGCGAATTTGGCTTGTCCTGCTGTGGATGAACCCAATTCGGTTACCTGCATCAATAAAATTTGTAATTATCCCTATCTCCATATATACAAAAAAATGTATTGCCCCTGATGAGGCTGCGTAAAGATGGCTGCCTTTAACTCAATACTTCATTAGTCTGTAAGTAGAGGCGCATGCATAAATATATTTCATAAACAATCCAAACGAAGATTCGTGGCGCGCGCCACAATCATTAATGAATCTGGGTTTGGGTTTGTCATGAAATATATTTATGCATGCACCGCTACTCACAGTAACGGCGAATGCGTAAGACTAATAAAGTCTCTCATTAAGGCGGCCATCTTTACACAGCCTCATCAGAGACAATACAAATTAATGCACATATGGAGATAGTGATAATAACTAGGGATGAGCGAATCGCATCAAACCTTGTTCCAATACTGTACGAAGCAGGAGCTCCGTCCAGTGTTGAAGTGTATTGGCTCGGATGAGCCGAAGTTATTGCTTCGTGAAGTCTCGCGAGACTTCGGGTAATAACTTCATAGAATAATTTGGACTGTAAAAAAACATTTCCCGAACTCGGGTTTGGTTCCAAGGTACCACATTGGAACAAAGTTTTATGTGAATCGACTTCGGATGTTTCATCCGAAGTCGATTCGCTCATCCCTAATAATAACGAATTTCAGTGATGCAGATGAACGAATCGGGTTAGTTCGGGGCAGGACAACCAAATTCTCTCATCAATAATCCATGCGCTATCCACATTTTTTGTGGATAGCACATTGACCTATTTATTTCTATGGTGCCATGTACACATCTGTATTTCTTGCAGATCCAAAAAAGATACAATTACCCGATGAATGAGTATTTTGCTCGTTCATCGGGTAATCGGCGGTGCATTTACACTGCCAGATCATCACCAACGATTGTTACTGGTTACGCTGGTTAGCGATGATCGTTTCAATTGTCAGCCTGTGTAAAGGGCCCATAAGGCATAAGACTGAGCTGCAATACCAGACACAGTCCATGGACAAGAGTGGTGCTGCTTCTGAAACTAAAGACCCTTTTTTCTAATCTTAGATAGATATAATTTAAATATTTGATGGTTTGGTGACTACTGAAGTGAAATTGTATATTCAAGCCATTGATTTGATGCGATTTCTTCCTCTCTAAATTCTATTTTTGTCTCATTGTTCTTTTTTTTTGTCCCATTTAGTTATAGAAACCAGAGCAGCATTTGACACTATTGAATATAAAGAACCTATCAATGTACCATATGACATGGAAGATGGCAGTGGGACTGTACCAGAAACCAGTCTACCTCTGGCTGATTCGCACAGACACTATAGGAGTTTTCTCAAAAGGAAAAAGAGAGCAATTTTATTCCCAAGTGGAGTGAAAGTGTGCCCAGAAGAAACATTTGAACAAGCTCTTCTGAATCATATCACCTTTTTTAAACTCAGGGGTGAGTAAGAGACCAAAATTCTTGAGATCGTATCTTGCAGATATGTGCTTGAAGACCATATTACAGATATTGCATTCATTTAGTCCTGTTGTAAAGAGTAAGAGATGGCATGATTCAGCACAAAAAGGATCTTGGGAAGATTAATGTGGTGATCCATTACATACTTAGCATGTGCTTGGCATGGTGACTTCATGGAACCCATAGGAGATGTGTATTAGTACTGTTTTGATATATTTGTGAACATTTTCTGTTCTGTATATGTTGACTCAAGATAACATACAAAAGGTGAAGTAACTTTCCAACCACCAACATAACCGTTTCCTGCATAATTTGAGACCAGTGGAACTTCTGAATACATTTGCTGTAAATCAATTGGAATTTTATTTGTGGAGAATGCATCTATAGATGTTTTACTGGTTTTGAATAGGATGTTGGGTGTCTCTCTTGTTGGGTGATGATTTTGTTATCTTGGTCTCTATGGGCTACAAGCGGGTGCTTCAATGGTTGCTTTTATACTTTGACTAAATATCATAGAAATACTACTTTTGAGGAAATACTGAAAAAAGTCATACATGAAATTCGAATTTCTAACATGCCTAGAACATATGGATTAACCATTGATAAATACTTTTTCTGCAAGTAAATTAAAAACTCTGCTATACTTTTCCACATGCATACTAACCTTTTGTGGTACTCCAACCCCCAATACGACTGTGGCCTCCTGGGTCTGAAGTGGGACTTGCAGTTTCAGCATACACTGAAGAACTACATATCCCAGCCTGCTTTACGATATTCATATCTTTCAACTATGTGACTGCAAGAGGCTGGCACTAATACTCTACTCTGTAACTAAGCCAGCTCTTTCCCTACTGTTTTGGCAGCATTACCTTGTTTAATCCCTTTGTGGCCCTGTGATTAGTGATGCCAACACAAACAGGAAAGGGAGGCAGAAGTCACATGGAGCTATGTCAGTATGTCACAGCACAAAAAGCAACTACACAACTTGATGTATCATGTGACTGAGCAATGGAAAGGCAAATCCACTTATCTTTCACAATTTAAACCAAATGAGAAAGTGTTAATTTTATGTACTCAAATCAATGCAGATTTTTTTTATTTCTTTTTTTGCCATTGGATGACCCAACATTCTTTACTGGCTAAGTATGGGCACCAAGTTACTCTTGTGATTTGCATCCTGGGTTGTGTAATAGGCATTTACAGCCACGTGACAGCATTATAAAGGCTCAGCTAATCTCTTAGGGATGTGTATGTTGACAAGATCAACTGTCAGTGCAGATCTGGACTCTAATACAGACTGAAAATACAGATTACTGAAATTGCAAAATGGCGTCCGAAGATGAACATACACTTTCATGTTTTTGAAATTTATTTCACAGATCCTTTAGCAATATGCTTTTGGTTGACCTATTAAAACGTTATATTTTTATGTATAAAACGGCAAATCCTTATTATAACTTTTGATAGGTCTTTACCCCATATCCACTATTCCAATTAGGCACAGAAAGATGGTGTCTCTCAGTGATACCCTACAATGTTTATTCTCAGGGAATAAAATCTGTATTGGTCATGGATACACCAGTGCTTGGCTTGGGTCTTCTATTGTAATATCTTTTCTTGTGACTTTTTATTTATTGTGCTGTACTAATTTAAATTAAATTTAAAAAAAAATATAAAAAAAATAATAGAGGTTTTTAATACAGAACAGCAAATTTCATGATTTTTTTTTCGGTCCGATTCAAATGAATCAGTCAGCAGGTTCAATTTGGGTGCTAATAAATTCGACTTGAATCAAAAATGCTCAGATTACCCTGAAAAGCTTAGGATGACACTCTGAGGTCTCTTAGGACTGTATCCAACCCCTTTCAAGCTTGTTAACATCAAGACAGCATTAGAAATGTCAAAGTGACATATATTGCTTTGGGTAAACGGATAGTAGCTGGTGGAAATAAATTGCCTGTTTAACCTTGTTTAAAAACACACAGCACTGTTGTTTTTTTTATGTGTTAAATTTTTTTTAAATGATCTATTTTGGAGAAAGATGTTTGGCCATGTTTATACACGGTGGTATCAGGTGGTTTCTTTTGGACAAGCGGTTCAAAAATTATCCCTGGTAAGAGGTTTAGTGTTATGTCAAAGAAAACATATATAATATATATTCTATCTTCAAATATTCCAAAGCCACATATACATATGCCAGTGACTATGTGCCTAAGTTCTGGGAAAGTGAAGAAGCAATGTATTTTCTTTTTTTCAAAAGACATGAAAAATGTCTCCCTATTTTGGGAGTAGCAGTAAAGTATGGAACTTGATGGACAAGGCAGGAGATGTGTGGCTGTATAGCGGTAGTAGTCATTAGCAAGTCCCCACTGTCAGCAGAGGCAGATCTATTCATTGGCATCAGCCGGAATTGAGTGAAAATCCTCATGGATCCATGCCATTCGTTTTCACAAATGTAATATTTCCATACTAGTGGAGGACAATTTTGTCCGCTTCGATGTGACAACACCACATGCCACAGTGAATGCTCTCTCTGACAGTACACTGGAGGCTGGAGTAAACCAATGGCAAACTGGGCCAATTTCTACCATGGTCCAGTCTGCTCTATGGGTTCAGGGCTCAAGGTATGTGCCAAAAAAAAGGGCACTGTCCAGGTATGACTTAACCTGGTTGTTCAGGCAGTGCTTCTGCATTTGCAGTTGAAAAAGCTGTTCCAACATGTGACTGCAAATAATATTATAAGTGATAACCAACATGGGTTTACCAAGGACAGAAGTTGTCAGACTAACCTGATTTGTTTTTATGAGGAGTGAGTAGTAGCCTGGACAGAAGGGCAGCTGTGGATGTAGTGTTTGTGGATTTTGCAAATGCTTTTAATACTGTCCCTCATAGATGTTTAATAGGTAAAGTAAGGTCTATAGGCTTGGAAAGTATAGTTTGTAATTGGATTGAAAACTGGCTGAAGGACTGTGTCCAGAGAGTTGTAGTAATTGATTCCTATTCAGAATGGTCCCGGGTTATAAGTGGTGTACCCCAAGGTTCAGTGCTGGGCCCTTTATTATTTAATTTATTTATTAAACATATCGAGGACGAGATTAATAGCACCATTTCTATTTTTGCAGATGATACTAAGCTATGTAGAACTGTACAGTCTATGGAAGATGTCCATAAACTACAAGCTGACTTGAACACTTTGAGTGATTGGGCATCAACTTGGCAAATGAGGTTCAATGTGGACAAATGTAAAGTTATGCATCTTGGTAGTAATAATCTCTGTGCTTCATATGTCCTAGGTGATGTAACACTGGGAGAGTCACTTATAGAGAAGGATTTGGGTGTTTTTGTGGATGGTAGATTAAATTACAGCATACAATGTCAATAAGCTGCTTCTAAGGCCACCAGGATACGGTCATGCAATTAAACGAGGCATGGACTTGCGGGGCAGGGATGTGATATTACCACTTTACAAAGCGTTGGTGCGGCCTCATATGGAATATGCAGTTCAGTTCTGGGCACCAGTCCATAGAAAGGATGCACTGCAGCTGGATAAAGTACAGAGGAGAGCCACTAAAATGATAAGGGACATGGAGGGTCTTAGTTATGAAGAAAGATTAAAAGAATTACATTTATTTAGTCTTGAGAAGAGATGTCTAAGAGGGGACATGATTAACCTATACAAATATATCAATAGGCCATACAAAAAATACGGTGAAAAACCATTCCATGTAAAATGCGCTCAAAAGACAAGGGATAACTGCCTCCGATTGGAGAGGAAAAAGTTCAGTCTCCGGAAGCGTCAAAGCTTCTTACTGTAAGAACTGTGAAGCTATGGAATAGACTTCCTCAGGACGTTGTCAGAGCAGGAACAGTCGACAGTTTTAAAAAGGGTTTAGATGAATTCTTAAAAGTAAACAACATTAATGCTTATAAAAACGTGTAGAAATCTGAGTCCCACTTCCTTCTGGGATTCACGTCCCCACCTATCCCTGGAATTATGTCTTTTTTCAACCATATTAACTATTTAACATGTTCAGCAATCTGTATTTGCTACTGCTGATGCTGCTGCTTCTGCCACTTGTGATAGAGGTAACGCTGTCAGAGATGGCAGAGTAGTAATTCAGCAGGGGGCAGAAATGGGCCTCATGGTCAGACACGCGGATGACAGGCGTCTACTCAGCAAAAGCGGTGCCAAGCTGTCTGCAGAGCGTTTCATGGTAGTACAATTTTGACCGCCCTTCCATTTTCCGCCATGTGAGAGTACAAGGCTGGAATGGCCTTTTTGAGAAATAATGGCAGCTACTGTAGGTATCCTCCATTGATTAGTTGCTAAAAGTCAGTGATTAGTTGCTAAAAGTCAGTGGAATCCACTAAGTGGTACACAGCAACTGCACTACCAGCAGCTTAGCCAGTTGGGAGTTCAGTTGGCACACAAGAGGATTACTGGGTGCGTATTGTTTTCTCCTGCCCATACATTCTGTAATGGATGATTGACGATGAAGCAGAGGATGAGGATGAGGAGGAGTAGACAGGGCTGATGATAATGACAACAATGACACTGTTCTGCTTGTGGATGTGGTCCGGTTTCGTACACCTATTTATTAAGGAAACTTTTCTTAAAGAAAAAATACACATTTGGACAGTCTACAACAATACATGGTGACTGTGACATGGTAAAATATGTCCAGTAAGGTTTGGTACACATTAAAAGGTACAAACCGGATTCCAAAAAAGTTGAGACACTATACAAATCGTGAATAAAAACTGAATGCAATCATGTGGAGGTGCCAACTTCTAATATTTTATTCAGAATAGAACATAAATCACGGAACAAAAGTTTAAACTGAGAAAATGTACAATTTTAAGGGAAAAATATGTTGAATCAGAATTTCATGGTGTCAACAAATCCCCAAAAAGTTGGGACAAGGCCATTTTCACCACTGTGTGGCATCTCCCCTTCTTCTTACAACACTCAACAGACGTCTGGGGACCGAGGAGAACAGTTTCTCAAGTTTAGAAATAGGAATGCTCTCCCATTCTTGTCTAATACAGGCCTCTAACTGTTCAATCGTCTTGGGCCTTCTTTGTTGCACCTTCCTCTTTATGATGCGCCAAATGTTCTCTATAGGTGAAAGATCTGGACTGCAGACTGGCCATTTCAGTACCCGGATCCTTCTCCTACGCAGCCATGATGTTGTGATTGATGCAGAATGTGGTCTGGCATTATCTTGTTGAAAAATGCAGGGTCTTCCCTGAAAGAGATGACGTCTGGATGGGAGCATATGTTGTTCTAGAACCTGAATATATTTTTCTGCATTGATGGTGCCTTTCCAGACATGTAAGCTGCCCATGCCACACGCACTCATGCAACCCCATACCATCAGAGATGCAGGCTTCTGAACTGAGCGTTGATAACAACTTGGATTGTCCTTGTCCTCTTTGGTCTGGATGACATGGTGTCCCAGATTTCCAAAAAGAACTTCGAATCGTGACTCGTCTGACCACAGAACAGTCTTCCATTTTGCCACACTCCATTTTTAAATGATCCCTGGCCCAGTGAAAACGCCTGAGCTTGTGGATCTTGCTTAGAAATGGCTTCTTCTTTGCACTGTAGAGTTTCAGCTGGCAACGGCGGATGGCACGGTGGATTGTGTTCACTGACAATGGTTTCTGGAAGTATTCCTGAGCCCATTCTGTGATTTCCTTTACAGTAGCATTCCTGTTGTGATGCAGTGTCGTTTAAGGGCCCGGAGATCACGGGCATCCAGTATGGTTTTACGGCCTTGACCCTTACGCACAGAGATTGTTCCAGATTCTCTGAATCTTCGGATGATGTTATGCACAGTTGATGATGATAGATGCAAAGTCTTTGCAATTTTTCGCTGGGTAACACCTTTCTGATATTGCTCCACTATCTTTCTGCGCAACATTGTGGGAATTGGTAATCCTCTACCCATCTTGGCTTCTGAGAGACACTGCCAATCATGTTGCCAATTGACCTAATTAGTGTTAATTGGTCTTCCAGCTCTTCGTTATGCTCAATTTTACTTTTTCCAGCCTCTTATTGCTACTTGTCCCAACTTTTGCCATCTCCCGGTGGGCGGTGATCGGAACACGGTGCCTGCTCAAATCATTGAGCAGGCACCACAGCTAAATGCGCGGGGGGGTCCCGTGACCCCCCCGTGTCGGCGATTGCCGCAAACCGCAGGTCAATTCAGACCTGCGGTTTGCGGCTTTTTATTGTGCGGGCGGCGGTAGTCGGCGGTGACATTGAGTCCCCATGGGGCTGTGGGGACCCGATGACATGGAAGGCAGCGCGATGCTTAAGGAAGGCATCGCGCTGCCTTCCGGTGAAGAGCCTGTGAGATCCAGCCCCCTGGATCTCACAGGCTGGAAGCTGTATGAGTAATACACACAGTATTACTCATACAGCCAATGCATTCCAATACAGAAGTATTGGAATGCATTGTAAAGGATTAGACCCCCAAAAGTTCAAGTCCCAAAGTGGGACAAAAAATAAAGCGAAAAAAAAAAGTTTAAAAAATAACGTTTTCCCCCCCCAAAAATTTTAAGTTTCAAGTAAAAATAAACAAAAACGTCATTTTCCCCAAATAAAGTAAAAAAAAAATTGGTAAAAAATAGGGGGGGGGGGGGAGTATGCATATTAGGTATCTCCGCGTCCGTATCAACTGGCTCTATAAAGATATCACATGACCTAACCCCTCAGAAGAACACCGTAAAAAATAAAAAATTAAAACTTTGCTAAATAAACCATTTTTTGTCACCTTACATCACAAAAAGTACAACAGCAAGCGATCAAAAAGGCGTTTGCCCACCAAAATAGTACCAATCTAACCGTCACCTCATCCCTAAAAAAATTAGCCCCTACCTGAGACAATCGCCCAAAAAAAATATATATATATATGGCTCAGAATATGCAGACACTAAAACATAATTTTTTTTGTTTTAAAAAAGCTGTTATTGTGTAAAACTTACATAAATAAATAAAAAGTATACATATTTGGTATCGCCACGTTCGTATCGACCGGCGCTATAAAAATATCACATGACCTAACCCCTCAGATGAACACCTCACATAAACCATTTTTTGGTCACCTTACATCACAAAAAGTGTAATAGCAAGCGATCAAAAAGTCATATGCACCCCAAAATAGAGCCAATCAAACCGTCATCTCATCCTGCAAAAAATTAGACCCTACCTAAGATAATCTTCCTAAAAACTGAAAAAACTATGTCTCTTAGAATATGGAGACACTAAAACATGATTTTTTTTGCTTAAAAAATGAAATCATTGTGTAAAATTTACATAAATAAAAAAAGTATACATATTAGTTATCGCCGCGTCCATATCGACCGGCTCTATAAAAATATCACATGACCTAACACCTCAGATGAACACCGTAAGAAATTTTAAATAAAAACTGTGCTAAATAAACAATTTTTTTGTCACCTTACATCACAAAAAGTGTAATAGCAAGCAATCAAAAAGTCACACGCACCCCAAAATAGTGCCAATAAAACCATCATCTCATCCCGCAAAAATCATACCCTACCCAAGGTAATCGCCCAAAAACTGAAAAAAATATGGCTCTCAGACTATGGAAACACTAAAACATGATTTTTTTGCTTCAAAAAAGAAATCATTGTGTAAAACTTACATAAATTAAAAAAAAGTATACATATTAGGTATCGCCGCATCCGTGACAACCTGGTCTATAAAAATATCACATGATCTAACCTGTCAGATGAATGTTGTAAATAACAAAAAATAAAAACGGTGCCAAAACAGCTATTTCTTGTTATTTTGCTTCACAAAAAGTGTAATATAGAGCAACTAAAAATCATATGTACCCTAAACTAGTACCAACAATACTGCCACCCTATCCCGTAGTTTCTAAAATGGGGCCATTTTTTTGCAGTTTCTACTCTAGGGGTGCATCAGGGGTGCTTCAAATGGGACATGGTGTCAAAAAAACCAGTCCAGCAAAATCTGCCTTCCAAAAACCGTATGGCATTCCTTTCCTTCTGCGCCCTGCCGTGTGCCCGTACAGTAGTTTATGACCACATATGGGGTGTTTCTGTAAACTACAGAATCAGGGCCATAAATATTGAGTTTGGTTTGGCTGTTAACCCTTGCTTTGTAACTGGAAAAAAATTATTAAAATGGAAAATCTGCCAAAAAAGTGAAATTTTGAAATTGTATCTCTATTTTCCATTAATTCTTGTGGAACACCTAAAGGGTTAACAAAGTTTGTAAAATCAGTTTTGAATACCTTGAGGGGTGTAGTTTATAGAATGGGGTCATTTTTGGGTGGTTTCTATTATGTAAGCCTTGCAAAGTGACTTCAGACCTGAACTGGTCCCTAAAAATTGGGTTTTTGAAAATTTATGAAAAATCTCAAGATTTGCTTCTAAACTTCTAAGCCTTGTAACATCCCCAAAAAATAAAAGATCATTCCCAAAATGATCCAAACATGAAGTAGACATATGGGGAATGTAAAGTAATAACTATTTTTGGAGGTATTACTATGTATTATAGAAGTAGAGAAATTGAAACTTGGAAATTTGCAAATTTTTAAAAATTTTTGGTCAATTTGTTTTTTTTATGCAAAAAAATTTACTTTTTTGACCCAATTTTTTTTTTTCTTATTCAAGGTTTTTATTGAGTTTTTCAAATAAGTAGATGAAATACATAAAAAGACAACATATTACAATGTCATACAATGCCATGTACAGCATAGAGCAGTCTCCAAAGGTAGGAGGCAGTAAGGTGTAATTTCCCATACGGAAGGGCATTAAGAACATGTGCCAATATATGAGTAAGAGGAGTATATTGTTCAAGTGGGACATAGAAGGCTATAGGGGTCTAACCCTAGTAAGACAAATACACAACAGGAGAGGGGAACACTTAACGATAGACCAAGGACAGGAAAGCAAGGAACAGGGGAAGCGGGGAGTGGGGAAGTACAGGATTAAGGACGGGCACTACGATTTTGACCCAATTTTAGCAATGTCATAAAGTACAATATGTGACGAAAAAACAATCTCAGAACGGCCTGGGTAAGTAAAAGCGTTTTAAAGTTATTAGCACTTAAAGTGACACTGGTCAGATTTGCAAAAGATGGCCAAGTCCTTAAGGTGAAATAGGGCTGAGTCCTTAAGGGGTTAAAGTTCAGCTATGATTTGGTCATAAATCAGCTTAGAAGATCGTTTCAAGGGTTCAAGCAGGGTGTGCTGTTGGCTGGCACTTCGACCTATAGACTTCCTTCTACACCGACTTTGGCCACAACAAGCCCCTTAAGACCAGAATTGCTTAGTAGCAGTGCAGCCTCAAAACATAATAGAACTTAATTGGGTAGCAGTAGCGTTGGATCTTTTGTGATTCTGGGGTTATGGTTATGGCTACTTGCAAGCTGTACTGTGACCCCACTCAGGCCCATTGCATCTTGAGGTTGCACTGCTACACAACAATCTTTCATCACCCAACACTTTTTGTGCCTAGAGTTGCTGTGTAGCCCTGCCTAATGCTAGCAATGCCAAGAGCTCCCTGCTCCATTGTAGCTGCTTCCTCCTGAACATGGACCATGAATTGTGGAAGAGTATCTGAGAGCGATATTATTCACATCTGCGTTTTTGCTGGATCCATCATGGATCAGCAAAAACGCTTCCGTCGTGATAATACAACTGCATGCACCCGTTATGAACGGATCCGGTTGTATTATCTTTAACATAGCCATGACGGGTCCGTCTGTAAAACCATTTTAAGTCAATGGGGGACGAACTATTTTTTATTTTATGTCAGAGAAAACAGATCCATCTCCATTGACTTACATTGTGAGTCATGATGGATCCGTCTTGCTCCGAACCCCAGGACGCACTCAAAAACGCTGCTTGCAGCTCTTTTGTGTGCGTCAAGGCAACGCAGTGAAATGGAACACAATGCATTCTGGTGCACTCTGTTCCCTTAAGTTCAGTTTTGTCCCCATTGACATTGAATGAGGACAAAACTGAAGCGTTTTCCACGCTATTGAGATCCTATGACGGATCTCAATAGTGGAAAGGGAAAGTGTAGATGTGAAAGTAGCCTAACACAGTAGTTATTGATAATCATAAAAACCTAACTGGTATTTTTTTATTGTGCTGCATTTACTAAAAGGTCTAGGTTTGTTCCAAATATTGCACCATTTTCACCTATGCTAGTTTATAAATTATGTCTCCTTTGAAGACCACTCACATTTTACTCGTGTGTAAATGTAACCAATAAAATATTGCACGTTATTTGTGATAATTTATTAACGTAAACTGCCTAATAACTAGGGGCACTGTGTTGTCAAGGAAATACCAGTGCCAATCTGTATTATTTGGACTATAAAAGGGAGTTATTGTTATATAAATTGGATGTAAAGTAAGTTGTGTATTATCATTATTCATGTGTATTAGCTAATCATTTAACACAATGAGATCATCCATGTAGAAAACAAAACTAAGTGGCTGGTATTTTTAAGACCATTGCATCCCTAAACTTAAGCTGGATAAAGAGTTGACTTGGTTTTGTACATGGGTGTCCAATTTATTATATAATACCTCTTGATTTATATTTGAAGTGTATAAAATGGATTACAGTGGTCATGTCACCTTCTGTTGTGTGTGGGGTGGGGAAACAAATATTCTTTAACTTTAATATTGTATGGTAAGGAATTTAAAGTCAACACGTGAAAGAGATTGAAAAAGCCCTTATACTGAGCAGGACTGCATGGGTATAATTATAGAGGGTGTAGAGGTAGCATTTGCACCCCAGCCATGGTGCCTGAGGGGTGCTGAATTCCCCTCTGACACACAAGAAGACACCAGTATAATAAATAGCACATTGTAGGTGGGTGTTCTGTGACAGATTTTGTATTATGGCGAAGGAACTTTAAGTTATGTCTTAACAAAATGTATGTTTATCACATCATAGCCTTAGATGTGCCTTTTCGTTGTCATTATTCTACAGTGGGCATGAGTCTCACGTCTTGGCAGGAAAATACTTTTCTAGCTATGGTCGTTACTATCTCCTTCCGGCTAGAAAACCCCATAATGAGATTTGTAAGTGATTTCTTTGTTGTGACACTACAAACAGGGAATTAGTGAGCCAGATGGGCAATAGCTCATCTAACCTTCCCCTACCCAAATGCTTCGGGACCAAGATGTAAGCACTCGCACAATGCTAAACAAATTTTAATAAAGGTTTCTTATATAATGCTTGTAGTTTATGCACAGTTTTTACTAGAAGTCTATAAATCCCTGTGGCAATTATCCATCAAAGGGATTCTGTCACCAGATTTAACCCTATTAAGCTAGCTGACATTAGCGATGTGCTAATGTCAGCTAAACCAAACTAGCCTATTCCTACTTTTATCTATGCCCCAGTTACACCAGAAATCTAACTTTTATAATATGCTAATTAGCCTCTAGGAGCAGGGGGGTGTTGTTCCTGCTCCTAGAGGCTCCGTTCTCCCACCTTTGTCGCCTCCCTCCAAGTCCTGATTGACAGGACCAGGCAGAGGTTGTATCTGTCTGCCAGCCCTGTGCTCTGGTGAAATCTCGCGCCGTTCATCATTCGGCGCAGGTGCGGTATGGGAAAGACGCTCGCAGGCTGCCAGCTTCCTCACCGTGCCGGCACAAGATTTCACCAGAGCACAGGGCTGGCAAACGGATGCGAGCGCTGCCTGGCCCTCTCAATCAGGACTTGGAGGGAGGCGACAAAGGTGGGAGAACTGATCCTCTAGGAGCAGGAACAACACCCCCCTGCTCCTAGAGACTAATTAGCATATTCTAAAAGTTAGATTTCTGGCGTAACGGGGGCATAGATAAAAGTATGAATAGGCTAGTTAGGTTTAGCTGACATTAGCACATCGCTAATGTCAGCTAACTTAATAGGGTTAATAGGTGTTAAAGGGTTAGACAGAAACCCTTTAACACCTGTTACACATTCTGGACCCATATTGCATAGTATGTCCTATGAATCCGTATTGTAGTCCTATAGATACTGCATGTGCTACCATGTGGTGACATACAACCCCATCCAGAATTAACAAGAGTATTTAGTTGGCGCCACTCAGTATATCACTAATGCAAAGCCAAAGTGCTGTCTACTGTATCAAAAGGACAAGACAGAGGTAGTCTTTTATGCTTGTCAACTTAAGTCTACAGTCGTGGCCAAAAGTAATTTGCATATACTCCAGAATGTTGTGAAGAGTGATCAGATGAATTGCATAGTCCTTCTTTGCCATGAAAATTAACTTAATCCCCGAAAAAACTTTCCACTGCATTTCATTGCTGTCATTAAAGGACCTGCTGAGATCATTTCAGTAATCGTCTTGTTAACTCAGGTGAGAATGTTGACGAGCACAAGGCTGGAGATCATTATGTCAGGCTGATTGGGTTAAAATGGCAGACTTGACATGTTAAAAGGAGGGTGATGCTTGAAATCATTGTTCTTCCATTATTAACCATGGTGACCTGCAAAGAAACGCGTGCAGCCATCATTGCGTTGCATAAAAATGGCTTCACAGGCAAGGATATTGTGGCTACTAAGATTGCACCTCAATCAACAATTTATAGGATCATCAAGAACTTCAAGGAAAGAGGTTCAATTCTTGTTAAGAAGGCTTCAGAGCGTCCAAGAAAGTCCAGCAAGCGCCAGGATCGTCTCCTAAAGAGGATTCAGCTGCGGGATTGGAGTGCCACCAGTGCAGAGCTTGCTCAGGAATGGAAGCTGGCAGGTGTGAGCGCCATCAGGGCAGATTGATATTCTGCAGAAAGTATGGTGAATGGACTGCTAAGGACTGGGGCAAAGTCATATTCTCAGATGAAGCCTCTTTCCGATTGTTTGGGGCATCTGGAAAAAGGCTTGTCTGGAGAAGAAAAGGTGAGCGCTACAATCAGTCCTGTGTCATGCCAACAGTAAAGCATCCTGAGACCATTCATGTGTGGGGTTGCTTCTCATCCAAAGGGAGTGGGCTCACTCACAATTTTGCCCAAAAACACAGCCATGAATAAAGAATGGTACCAAAACACCCTCCAACAGCAACTTCTTCCAACAATCCAACAACAGTTTGGTGAAGAACAATGCATTTTCCAGCACGATGGAGCACCGTGCCATAAGGCAAAAGTGATAACTAAGTGGCTCGGGGACCAAAACGTTGACACATTTGGGTCCATGGCCTGGAAACTCCCCAGATCTTAATCCCATTGAGAACTTGTGGTCAATCCTCAAGAGGCGGGTGGACAAACAAAAACCCACTAATTCTGACAAACTCCAAGAAGTGATTATGAAAGAATGGGTTGCTATCAGTCAGGAATTGGCCCAGAAGTTGATTGAGAGCATATGCCCAGTCGAATTGCAGAGGTCCTGAAAAAGAAGGGCCAACACTGCAAATATTGACTCTTTGCATAAATGTCATGTAATTGTCGATAAAAGTCTTTGAAACGTATGAAGTGCGTGTAATTATATTTCACTACATCACAGAAACAACTGAAACAAAGATCTAAAAGTAGTTTAGCAGCAAACTTTATGAAAACTAATATTTGTGTCATTCTCAAAACTTTTTGGCCACGACTGTACAGTCACATGACGTATGTATTTTATGGTCAGAAATACACGGATCCACAAAAAAACTGAAGACATCCGTATTGCATCCGTTTTTTTTTGCGGATCCATTGTAGCAATGCCTGTCCTTGTGCGCAAAACGGACAAGAATTGGACATGTTCTATTTTTTTGCGGAACGGACATGCGGACATACACAAATGGAGTGCACACAGAGTCACTTCTGTTTTCTTTGCGGACCCATTGAAATGAATGGTTCTGCATATAGTCCGCAAAAAACGGAATGGACACGGAAAGAAAATATGGTTGTGTGCATGAGCCCTTATCCATAGCCTCAGCACTGAGATAAAAAAAGACAATGCAAACCTAGAGAGATAGATTAGATATATACTGTAGGTATTTATATATCAAAGTTGCTGGATGGAATTTTTATTTTCTCTGGACAACCTATCTAAAAATCACAGACAAGCCAATTTTTTTTTTTTTTTACATTTTCTTTAAAAACCGTAATTAATGATAAAGGTTATAAATAATAAAAATCTATAACTCAGTATACTGATAACTTATTACCAATATTAAATGGGAACTGTAAAATAATAGTAAATACCAACAAAATAACTTGCTCAACTATTATCAGCCTAAAAAAAATCACATCAAATCTTTCTTTTTTCATGAACGCAGAAAAAAAAAATCCTTTATTTTTTTGGGGACTGTCCAGGAATTTCTGGATGATTAGCAACCCTGATATAGATTAGATAGATAGATAGATAGATAGATAGTAGAGATGAGCAAATTGGTATATGACACTCTGAGGTCTGCTAGGATTCTTATTTTTTATTTTTGATCTGTCTCTTCCTGTTTCTTTTAAGCTCTTTAATGCAATGACAGAAATAATTTCAGAGGGACACTGACATTTATACTGTATACCTTATGGCTAAATGCAAGGTTGACGATGTTAAAAAACAGCTTTTAAAAACACACTGCCACATCTCATTTGTTATGCTTTTTAAAGTTAAAAAATATTCCAAAAATTGTCCCTTATTGGGGACATATGTGTTAAAACATACACTGTGTTATCTGAAAAAAACTGTCTTGGCCTCAACAAGCATTCCAAAAATTATGCTTTATCGGGAAAAGATGTTTTTCTGTGTTTATACTGCAGCAATACCACTCCCGGATGCTGGTAGGAGAAAGGATCTGTGATTACATCATTGCCATCTGATTAATAACATCCCTATTATAATTTATTCATTTATTTTTCTCACTTATATATTGCTGACATATTCCGCAGTGCTTTACAGACATTATCATTACTCATTGTCCCCTTTGGAGATCACAAACTAAGCTCCCTATCAGTATGTCTTTGGAGTGTGTACCTGGAGGAAATCCATGCAAACAAGGGGAGAACATACAAACTCCATGCAGATGGTAACCATGGTCAGATTCAAACCTAGGACTCCAGCGCTACAAGACATTAGTGCTAACCACTGAGACATCATGCTCCGCTATTGGCTGAAATGGCAGCAGTAGCTCAGCAACAGCAGCTATACAGTGCTGAACATAATTTTAGGTAGGCCGACAGCGGCTGTGGCATGATTAGGACGGCGATAAATAGCCACTGTCAGCAATGACATCTATTCATTGGCCTCAGTCTGAATCTTCAAGGATCCATGCCTCATTTATTTTTTACAAAAGGGATGTTTTGTACATTTGTGAAAGACAATTTTGTCAGTTTGGGTGTCATGACGACCCCACCTGCCATACTGAAAACCCTCTCTGACAGTACACTGGAAGCTTGACAAGACAGTCCAGCAATAGCAAACTGCCCAGTTCCAGCAACTATTCCAGTCTGCACTTCCAGAAGCCTAAGGGGTCAGAGAACAGGGTGTATACCACAGAAAGACCACAGTTGTTTAGGAAATTAGACAATCTTAACAAACATGGCCAAAAGTACTACCACCTGATGGATAAAATTTGAATGAAGGCATGGAACTGGGTCACATTTGGACCACATTTGGAGAATGACGAGACACATTTTACGGTCAGACATCTGGCCAAAGATAGCAATGCCTGCTGAAGTAAATTGTAGTGAAGGTGTGGAAGTCCGTGGCATTTGGATAGCAAATTAGAAATAATGCCTCCTGAATTAAATTTTGGTCAAGGTCCAGAAGGGTGCTAAATTTACAGAAAGACGAGACATATTTTATGGACAGCCACCAGAATTAATAATGCCTGATGAATTAAATCTTGGTGAAGTTGTGAAGAGCGCCACAGAACGATGAGACACATTGTATGACAGCAGGCCAGAAGTAGCAATGCCTGCTGAATTAAATTTGGGTATATGGGATTTGATTTCAAAGATTTTTCTTCTATTAGCATCCTTCCTATCATCAGCGTTATTTGCAAAGTTGTATTATTCTTAGATTTCAGCTATAGAGGTTTTCATGGTCTTGGTTTTCCTTTATTAGCTTTTTTGTTTTCATATATATCGCTTTTCCTTTCCACAATCCCGTGGTTGATCTTAGTATTAGTGTTGAACCGATCCTTAAGTCGCAGTAAACTGTATTTGTTCCAAGGTAGAACCAGGGCACTTTGTAACAGTGCTGGTAAAAATACACTTAAATCCAGAGCTTGACTCACTGAGGCAAAATAACCTACGGACATATAATGTCTCTTCTCTATCTCCTATGTAAATTCCTTGCAATTTTGTAATACATCTGTATAGCGATCACAGCTCTATTTTTCTGATACAGAGCTCCAAATCCCATATATAGTTCAGGAAATAGAGCAGCACTCCTCCAAAACAGCAATCTGGGTGCCAGCATTCCACCATTGATTCCGGGTACATAAATACGAATGAAAATCCATGGCACGCCTCTGTAAACGGTGAAAAAAAATGTGTCTTTATTCACACATGTCACAGCAGCGACGTTTCGGTCCTCTCACGGAACCTTTCTCAAGCCAAGTGAATTACAAAAGTGTCAGTGCATATACTTATATCACTCTCAAGTAATCAATCAGTGTCTAATAAATACTTGATAATATGTGCAGCATTTCATCACAATACAATTTCCACATGATTAAATATACATTTAGTGGCATTAAACATGATTCAGTTAAAATTTAGTGAATATAATGATTTCACTTGCAGTAGATACAGTCAGGTCCATAAATATTGAGACATCTACACAATTCTAAAATTTTTGGCTCTATACACCACCACAATGGATTTGAAATGAAACAAACAAGATGTGCTTTAACTCCAGACTGTCAGCTTTAATTTGAGGGTATTCACATCCAAATCAGGTGAATGGTGTAGGAATTACAACAGTTTGCATATGTGCCTCCCACTTGTTAAGGGACCAAAAGTAATGGGACAATTGGCTTCTCAGCTGTTCCATGGCCAGGAGTGTGTTATTCCCTCATTATCCCAATTACAATGAGCAGATAAAAGGCCAAGAGTTCATTTCAAGTGTGCTATTTGCATTTGGAATCTGTTGCTGTCAACTCTCAAGATGAGATCCAAAGAGCTGTCACTATCAGTGAAGCAAGCCATCATTAGGCTGAAAAAACAAAACAAACCCATCAGAGAGAGAGCAAAAACATTAGGAGTGGCCAAAACAACTGTTTGGAACATTCTTAACAAGAAGGAACGCATCGGTGAGCTCAGCAACACCAAAAGACCCAGAAGACCACGTAAAACAACTGTGGTGGATGACCGAAGAATTCTTTCCCTGGTGAAGAAAACACCCATCACAACAGTTGGCCAGATCAAGAACACTCCCCAGGAGGTAGGTGTATGTGTGTCAAAGTCAATATTCAAGAGAAGACTTCACCAGAGTGAATACAGAGGGTTCACCACAAGATGTAAACCATTGGTGAGCCTCAAAAACAGAAAGGCCAGATTAGAGTTTGCCAAACGACATCTAAAAAAGCCTTCACAGTTCTGGAACAACATCCTATGGACAGATGAGACCAAGATCAACTTGTACCAGAGTGATAGGAAGAGAAGAGTATGGAGAAGGAAAGGAACTGCTCCTGATCCTAAGCATACCACCTCATCAGTGAAGCATGGTGGTGGTAGTGTCATGGCGTGGGCATGTATGGCTGCCAATGGAACTGGTTCTCTTTGATTTATTGATGATCTGACTGCTGACAAAAGCAGCAGGATGAATTCTGAAGTGTTTCGGGCAATATTATCTGCTCATATTCAGCCAAATGCTTCAGAACTCATTGGACGGCGCTTCACAGTGCAGATGGACAATGACCCAAACCATACTGCAAAAGCAACCAAAGAGTTTTTTAAGGGAAAGAAGTGGAATATTATGCAATAGCCAAGTCAATCACCTGACCTGAATCCGATTGAGCATGCATTTCACTTGCTGAAGACAAAACCGAAGGGAAAATGCCCCAAGAACAAGCAGGAACTGAAGACAGTTGCAGTAGAGGCCTGGCAGAGCATCACCAGGGATGAAAACCAACGTCTGGTGATGTCTATGCATTCCAAACATCAGGCTGCAATTGACTGCAAAGGATTTGCAACCAAGTATTAAAAAGTGAAAGTTTGATTTATGATTATTATTCTGTCCCATTACTTTTGGTCCCTTAACAAGTGGGAGGCACATATGCAAACTGTTGTAATTCCTACACCGTTCACCTGATTTGGATGCAAATACCCTCAAATTAAAGCTGACAGTCTGCAGTTAAAGCACATCTTGTTTGTTTCATTTCAAATCCATTGTGGTGGTGTATAGATCCAAAAATGTTAGAATTGTGTCAATGTCCCAATATTTATGGACCTGACTGTATGTATCAGATACAGTGTCAACATGATCCGTATAAATATATATCTCTAAATTTGGAGATATATATTTATACGGATCACGTTGACACTGTATCTGATACATATATACTGCAAGTGAAATCATGATTACAGGGAGTGCAGAATTATTAGGCAAGTTGTATTTTTGAGGATTAATTTTATTATTGAACAACAACCATGTTCTCAATGAACCCAAAAAACTCATTAATATCAAAGCTGAATATTTTTGGAAGTAGTTTTTAGTTTGTTTTTAGTTTTAGCTATTTTAGGGGGATATCTGTGTGTGCAGGTGACTATTACTGTGCATAATTATTAGGCAACTTAACAAAAAACAAATATATACCCATTTCAATTATTTATTTTTACCAGTGAAACCAATATAACATCTCAACATTCACAAATATACATTTCTGACATTCAAAAACAAAACAAAAACAAATCAGTGACCAATATAGCCACCACAGGTTCTCAATGGGGTTCAGATCAGGTGAACAAGGAGGCCATGTCATTAGATTTTCTTCTTTTATACCCTTTCTTGCCAGCCACGCTGTGGAGTACTTGGACGCGTGTGATGGAGCATTGTCCTGCATGAAAATCATGTTTTTCTTGAAGGATGCAGACTTCTTCCTGTACCACTGCTTGAAGAAGGTGTCTTCCAGAAACTGTCAGTAGGACTGGGAGTTGAGCTTGACTCCATCCTCAACCGGAAAAGGCCCCACAAGCTCATCTTTGATGATACCAGCCCAAACCAGTACTCCACCTCCACCTTGCTGGCGTCTGAGTCGGACTGGAGCTCTCTGCCCTTTACCAATCCAGCCACGGGCCCATCCATCTGGCCCATCAAGACTCACTCTCATTTCATCAGTCCATAAAACCTTAGAAAAATCAGTCTTGAGATATTTCTTGGCCCAGTCTTGACGTTTCAGCTTGTGTGTCTTGTTCAGTGGTGGTCGTCTTTCAGCCTTTCTTACCTTGGCCATGTCTCTGAGTATTGCACACCTTGTGCTTTTGGGCACTCCAGTGATGTTGCAGCTCTGAAATATGGCCAAACTGGTGGCAAGTGGCATCTTGGCAGCTGCACGCTTGACTTTTCTCAGTTCATGGGCAGTTATTTTGCGCCTTGGTTTTTCCACACGCTTCTTGCGACCCTGTTGACTATTTTGAATGAAACGCTTGATTGTTCGATGATCACGCTTCAGAAGCTTTGCAATTTTAAGAGTGCTGCATCCCTCTGCAAGATATCTCACTATTTTTGACTTTTCTGAGCCTGTCAAGTCCTTCTTTTGACCCATTTTGCCAAAGGAAAGGAAGTTGCCTAATAATTATGCACACCTAATATAGGGTGTTGATGTCATTAGACCACACCCCTTCTCATTACAGAGATGCACATCACCTAATATGCTTAATTGGTAGTAGGCTTTCGAGCCTATACAGCTTGGAGTAAGACAACATGCATAAAGAGGATGATGTGGTCAAAATACTCATTTGCCTAATAATTCTGCACGCAGTGTATATGCACTACTTTTTAACTGAATCAAGTTTATGAGCACTAAATGTACTCTCTATGGAGCCTTTGTCAAGCCATGTGAAGTCACTATATATATATATATATATATATATATATATAGAGACGGAAGAAGTCGGACTGCACTCCAAAATGATGGTGAAATAAAGTGTTTTAATCACCCATAATATGGCAAACTTGCGACGTTTCGGCTCACAAGAGCCTTCCTCAAGCATAGAGACAGTGAAAGTGAGGGCATATAAAGGCATATCATAAGTGTACAACCAATCACATGGAAGTTACAATCAGAGTACAATTACATACATCTGTTACAAAAACAAAGTGCATGTGCATGAAGTGACATGTGCCATACGATCTACATTCTCGGGAGCAACTCCCTTTATGTAGAAAAACATATGAATTATAATGTGGAAATAATATCAGTAAAGATCATATTTAAGAACAGTGATAAAATAGTAAATACGGATCGTAGAAAATAGACCTTAGGAAGCTATGGCGCCCACATAGACCATCGCGTTCGTTGAGCGTCTCTATCTCTTCACTGCGCATGTCCAGATAGACGTCATCATATGAGTCATGATACAGAGGATGTGGCGCATGCGTTCTATCGTATCAAACACACATCGCCATCTTGTTAAAGGGCAGATTGCCCTATAATTCTATGTGTGTATGCAATACACTGATGTGAGCTGTGCAGAATGTCACCTGAATAGTATAAACGGCCGCAGTGGGGATCTCCCACATATATCAGCAGATGGATCGGGATCCCACCCTGCCGAGAGGGACACCGAACCAAAGGGCCACAGGTGTCTGAGGGGGACACTTCCATGAACCATATCGACACCAATAGCCCAACCGCTCGCAATAATGCAGCCACAGAGGAATCATTCCTCAATATGATAAAACAGCATTACACCAAAAAGAATAATTACGGATCTAAATCTGCAAATAAAAAGAAATTACAAATCTGGATTTGCGCATAGAGGAGAGAACAATGATATCAACTCTGGTCTGTGATGCTTCCAAAAGGGCATAGTTCACGGATCCGTATCCAATATTGTGTGTATTAAAATGTTCTAAAAGGCAAAGAGAAAATGCATATATTAATGTTAATATATATTATGTTACAATTACATGTTGTTCTTTCACAATTCTCTTGCACTATTATACATTTATGAGAAAGGTGTACCGCACAGGGGGAAAGGGGGAGCGAACCACAGATCTAAGGGCTCTCACCTAAACTCAACATTAAGGCCTCTAGGGTACAAGCTATCCAGGTCATAGATCCATCGCAGTTCTCTTTTCTTAAGGATTGCTGACCGATCACCACCTCTTCTGGGAAGTGAAATCTGATCAACAATCCAGCATCTTAGATCCCGTTCAGTGTGTTGTAGGGATCCAAAGTGTCTGGCAACTGGTAAATCAGTGCGTTTTTTCCTTATGGAGTTTCTATGATTGTTTAACCTCAACTTTAATTCTGTTGATGTTTCTCCAACATAAATTAAGTTGCAAGGGCAAGCCAACACATAGATTACGTATGATGAGGAACAGGTCAGATGAAATTTGATGGGATATTCTTTATTTGTGGATGGATGAATAAAGGATCTGGATTTACAGATATAGCGGCAATTGACGCAGTTGAGGCACGGAAAACATCCAAGCCCCAACGGCGCCAATGTCCGCTGTATGCTGGCCTTCTTTGGGCCGACATCTGCCCTCACTAGATAATCTTTGATGTTTTTATTTTTGCGATAAGATAGAAGTGGAGGAAGTCTAAATTCAGGTACATCCTTAATGGATCTACTTAGAATGCTCCAATTGTCCCTCAAAACACACCCTATCGCCACACTATGGTCGGAATATGTGGACATGAAAGGTATCCTACGTGTCTTTTGAGAGGCAATTGGAGCAATATCTGTGTTAGTATGCAGAATTTTATTCTTTTGTTCATCCAACAATTGACGGGGATAGCCCCGTTCCTTAAATTTGCCTGCCATCATCTCTAATGTAGTTGTTAACTCAGTCTGATCTGATACAATGCGCTTTGTGCGCAAAAATTGTGAATAAGGTAGATGTTTGACTAGGCTGCGGGGATGATTGCTTTCAAACCGCAAGAGCGTGTTTCTGTCAGTTGACTTGACAAACAGGCCCGTGTGAATGGAACCATCAATCAATCTAACATTGGTGTCTAGAAATGACAATTGTGTCTTTGAAGAAGATACTGTGTATTGAAGATCAGAATCAATACCGTTTAGATAAGCATGGAACTCAATCAATTGTGGTTCCATACCTGTACCTGCAGATTTAGATCCGTAATTATTCTTTCACTTCCCAGAAGAGGTGGTGATCGGTCAGCAATCCTTAAGAAAAGAGAACTGCAATGGATCTATGACCTGGATAGCTTGTACCCTAGAGGCCTTAATGTTGAGTTTAGGTGAGAGCCCTTAGATCTGTGGTTCGCTCCCCCTTTCCCCCTGTGCGGTACACCTTTCTCATAAATGTATAATAGTGCAAGAGAATTGTGAAAGAACAACATGTAATTGTAACATAATATATATTAACATTAATATATGCATTTTCTCTTTGCCTTTTAGAACATTTTAATACACACAATATTGGATACGGATCCGTGAACTATGCCCTTTTGGAAGCATCACAGACCAGAGTTGATATCATTGTTCTCTCCTCTATGCGCAAATCCAGATTTGTAATTTCTTTTTATTTGCAGATTTAGATCCGTAATTATTCTTTTTGGTGTAATGCTGTTTTATCATATTGAGGAATGATTCCTCTGTGGCTGCATTATTGCGAGCGGTTGGGCTATTGGTGTCGATATGGTTCATGGAAGTGTCCCCCTCAGACACCTGTGGCCCTTTGGTTCGGTGTCCCTCTCGGCAGGGTGGGATCCCGATCCATCTGCTGATATATGTGGGAGATCCCCACTGCGGCCGTTTATCCTATTCAGGTGACATTCTGCACAGCTCACATCAGTGTATTGCATACACACATAGAATTATAGGGCAATCTGCCCTTTAACAAGATGGCGATGTGTGTTTGATACGATAGAACGCATGCGCCACATCCTCTGTATCATGACTCATATGATGACGTCTATCTGGACATGCGCAGTGAAGAGATAGAGACGCTCAACGAACGCGATGGTCTATGTGGGCGCCATAGCTTCCTAAGGTCTATTTTCTACGATCCGTATTTACTATCTTATCACTGTTCTTAAATATGATCTTTACTGATATTATTTCCACATTATAATTCATATGTTTTTCTACATAAAGGGAGTTGCTCCCGAGAATGTAGATCGTATGGCACATGTCACTTCATGCACATGCACTTTGTTTTTGTAACAGATGTATGTAATTGTACTCTGATTGTAACTTCCATGTGATTGGTTGTACACTTATGATATGCCTTTATATGCCCTCACTTTCACTGTCTCCATGCTTGAGGAAGGCTCTTGTGAGCCGAAACGTCGCAAGTTTGCCATATTATGGGTGATTAAAACACTTTATTTCACCATCATTTTGGAGTGCAGTACGACTTCTTCCGTCTCTACAAATATCGGGTATAGCCGTTACCCTGTGCTGGATTTTGCACCCACACCTTGGTTGGTGCTCCCGCTGGATTCTCTCCTTTGTCTATATATATATATATATATATATATATATATTTAATACATAATAGTACATTGACTAAAGTTATCTTGCAGTTTTTCAATGTACAAACTTTACAAATCTTTAAAGGGGTTGGCCACTTTCCAATATTTTTAGGCTGCTCACTGCCAAGTAAAGCAAGCATGCATACTGTGCGCTTTACTTGAATGATGCACACATCAGACAGCACACTGGAGGCAGAGAATTGTTTTTACTGCGCAGACACTGAACACTTTATGTGGAGTCTGCACAGTAGAAGACAGGACGAAAGCGCCCAGTGCCAGCTGGATGGGGGAGAGAAGGCAGCCATTACCAGTGATGTCATATAGAGGATTTAGCATCCAAAACATGCAACAGCAACTGTTTGCTAGCGGGCAGAAAGACCAAAAATGAAGAAGCAAAATATGGATGCGAAATAATTAACAAAACCGGAGCACGGACTGAAATACATGCCAAACCCTTTAAGAAAAAAAAAAGTGACCTTTTTAGGATTTTCCGACACTCTCTTTTCCAATAAAGTGGACAGGGCTTTCTCGGAGGGGACAGGGCTTCCAGTGCCTCACACATTTAACATACTTTAGGCAAGATATTTAACAGACTCTTTACGTAGACATGTGTAGAAAACTTCAGTCTTACTAAATGTGCCTAGTTTTCTAGCAGCCTGTAGCTGCCACAAGAATGAGCTTCGGAACTTAGGCCAACATTTATCTTGTACAGTGCATTCGAAAAGTCTTCACACCCTTTTACTTTTTTCACATTTTGTTATGTTGTGACCTTGTGCTAAAATTAAAAAAGGTAAAATTTGCCGCCATCATTGTTCACTCCCCCAATATCCCATAATGACAAAGTGAAAACAGAATGTTCGAATTCTTGCTAATTTATTGAATAGAAAAAACTAAAATCTTGCATTGACATAAGCATTCAGACCCTTTATTTCGTACTTATTTGAAGCACTTTTGCCAGCATTTACAGCCTCCAGTTTTCTTGAGTATGATGCCACAAGGTTTGCACACCTGGATTTAGGGATTTTCTGCCATTCTTCTCAGCAGATCCTCTCAAACTCTGTCAGGTTGATTGATTGTTGGTGGACTGTCATTTTCAGGTCTCTCCTAAGATCTTTGATTGGGTTACATTAGAGCTCTGGCTGGGCCACTCAAGGACATTTATTGAGTTGTCCCTATGCCACTCATGTGTTGTCTTTGCTGTGTGCTTAGGGTCATTGTCTTGTTGGAAGGTAAGTCTTTGGCCTAGTCTGAAGTCTAGAGCACACTGGATCAGGTTTCCATTAAGAATATCTCTGTACTTTCTCCATTCAGCTTCCCCTCAATTGTGACTTATCCCTTTCACAGCCACTGAAAACACCCCCACATCATGCTGCCAGCATTATGTTTCATTGTAGGGATGGTATTTGAGGCCAAAAAGTTCAATCTTGGTTTCATCAGACTAGAGAATTTTGTTTCTCATGGTCTGAGAAACCTTTAGGTGCTTTTTTTTTGTTGCAAACTTTCACGTCTTTTACTGAAGAGTAGTTTCTTTCTAGCCACTGCCATAAAGCCCAGATTGGAATAATGCTGCAGTGATGGTTGACCTTAGTAACATAGTACATAAGGCCGAAAAAAGACATTTGTCCATCCAGTTCGGCCTGTTATCCTGCAGGTTGATCCAGAGGAAGGCAAAAAAAAAAAAACTGTGAGGTAGAAGCCAATTTTCCCCACATTAGTCGAATAAAAAATCCTTCCCGACTCCAATCAGGCAATCAGAATAACTCCCTGGATCAACGACCCCTCTCTAGTAGCTATAGCCTGTAATATTATTACGCTCCAGAAATACATCCAGGCCCCTCTTGAATTCCTTTATTGTACTCACCTTCTGGAAGTTTCTCCCATTGGCACACGGGATCTTTGGAAATCAGCCAAATGACCATTGGGATCTGGGCTCTTCAAGAAGTTCTTTTCTCCTTATGGCTTCGTTTTTGCTCTAATGTGGTTAACCAGTTGTGAGACCTTATATAGACAGGGATTTTTTTTAAATCACGTCCCATCAACTGAATTTACCACAGTTGGACTCCAATCAAGGTGTAGAAACATCTCAAAGATGATCAAGAGAAATGGAAGGCCTCCAGTGTCATAGCAACGAGTCTGAATAGTTATGTCCATGCAAAATTTTAGTTTTTCCTTTTTAACAAATTTGCTAACATTTCTAAAATCCTGCTTTCACTTTCTAATTAAGGCGGATTGAGTGCAGATTGATGAGGGAAAGCTGGATATTTTTTTCTTTAGCAAAAGTGAAAAGATATGAAGACTTTCTGAATGCATTCCATGGCAGATAGCTGGCATAAAAAAGTTGCAAATGTTGTCACAGTCCTCAGTTGCGCAAAAATGTGTGACTTTTTGTGGGCTTTGCACACTGCTCACCACTTTTTCAAGCTGTCCCAGTGCCAAAAAAACTCACAGTCCAAAAATTATCTCTTTTTGGTGGCAGATGTGTTCTTCTGTGTTCTGAACTATAAAATGCGGCCAACATGCTCAGTTATTTGTGTGGGATGAATCTCAAAGGTTTTATATTCACAGAAATCTAAATCATTTGGTAAATTCATAACAAATAAGATTTGTGTCAAATCGCTTTGCTTATTTCTACACATCACCCATGAACCCATAAGTTGCTCAATTTCTTGCATAGGCTGTTGACATGACTATATTGAATATGCAGTGCCTGGACTATTTTTTAATTTGTATGTGTTACAAGTGGCCTGAATACCATTTTTATTTATTTATTAGACAACTGGTATAATGAAGAATAAGTGTAGACATCACACATTTTCTACTAGGTGTTTACATCCTACTTTAGGCTAAATTAATAGTTGCTTCGCTTCATCTGGCAGTAAACGTTCTCAGATCCCCTGGTCATAACCTCCACAGCTTAGCTGCCTTATTTAGCACGGCTTTAGTTATTTATAAGCAGTGAGAAAGCCGTGTATGTGGTAATAATGCATTGAAAGCAGAGAATGGCCACATGATGCTAAAAAGGCTGAGCTGAAAAATACCTGTCTTGTATCTTGAACAGTGCTTCTTTCCAAGAAACAGAGTGGGAATAAAATTAGAAATATTTGGAAGTATCATTAATAGCAGAACATAACACCACAGCTTTTAAACCAGTACACTACCATGCCCAGGGCCATCTTTAATATTGATTGGACCCTGGGCAAAAATTTACTTGGGCCCCCTGGATCCCGCCTTCCCACACCTTAGCAGGCAATCACGCCCTCCACCACAACACACACACAAAAAATCCACACATCTGGTAGAGTACAGTGAATGACTGTAAATACTTCCAGTTCTGAAGACTCCAGCGGCTCAGGATCAGTGCTCTGGGCAGCTGGGCTCAGGCTGGAAGTGGGCACCGCTCTGCAGGAAGGAGACTGGGGCTCGGCTCACCCTAGCATTACAGTGCACCCCAGCATGCCCACTGTATGCAGTATAGCACCCTATAGTATACAGCATCCCACAGTATGCAAGCAGTATAGAACCCTATAGTATACAGCACCACACAGTATGTAGTATAGCACCCCACACTATACAGTACCCCACAGTATATAGTAGAGCAGTTTAGCAGTCCACAGTATACAGCACCCCACAGTATACAACACCTCACAGTATACAGTAGAGCAGTATAGCACCTCACCGTATACAGCACCCCAAACTAGACACGATACAGCACCCCACACTATACAGCCCCCCACACTATACAGTACAGCAGTATAGCACTCCACACTAAACAGCAACCACAGTATACAGCCCCCCACAGTATACTGTACAGCAGTATAGCACTCCACAATATACAGCACCCACAGTATACACCCCCCACACTATACAGCCCCCCACACTATACAGGCCCCCCCACAGTATACAGCCCCCCACACAGTATACAGCCGCCCCCCACACAGTATACAGCCCCCCACACAGTATACAGCCCCCCCCCACAGTATACAGCCCCCCCCCACAGTATACAGCCCCCCACAGTATACATGCCCCCCACAGTATACAGGCCCCCCACACTATACAGGCCCCCCACACTATACAGGCCCCCACACAGTATACAGGCCCCCACACAGTATACAGCCCCCCACACAGTATACAGCCCCCCACACAGTATACATCCATCCCCCACACAGTATACAGCCCCTCCACATAGTATACAGCCCCCCCCAAAGTATACAGCCCCACACAGTAGTTTACAGTATATTAGCATAACAGTTCCTGTCACCTTTTTCTGATGTAATCTTCACAAAAAAAGCTCCACAGTTAAGGCAAACTTCTCCTGCAACACTCCTGATAGGAACTTGATGACTTCATAGCCATGTGACCAGTAATATTGCTAGGTTACTGGTCACATGGTGATGATGTCATCTAAGGTCCTAGATCACAGCTGACAGCCTGACACCCGGGGCAGTGGCTAGCAGGACTCAAGAGGCAGCTGCCTTGGGCCCCCCACGAGCAACTGGGCCCGGGGCAGCTGCCCCTTTTGCCCCTTGGTAAATAAGGCCCTGACCATGCCACTGATAACAAGGCAGAGCCATGCAAATACAGCCTGCAGGGCAACCTCCTGGTGCTGCCTCATTATGCTTCATATGGTGCCATATGCGGGATATATTCTTCACTGGTGCATGCCATTGTATGGAATCAAACAGAAAAAACTTCTGTATGCCACTATATGAAGTCAGATGCAGACAGAGGTACAGTTAAGACAGCATTCATCAGAGTAGGGATCCTCTTATGGCTTCATACAAAACTAAGCAAACTGAATGGCAATACAGCCGTATGCAAGAAACTTTTAAATGTCATCCGAACTGTGCCTTTAGTGGCCAAATGTTAAACTATGTTACTAAGTTGTCCAGCAGGAACTGTTTGTTTAAAGGGCTTAAAATTGAGTTAAAAATAAGAAAGTGATGACCACTAGTCTCTACTTCCTGGTCCTGTCTCAACACACAGATAATGCCTGCTCAGCCAATCACTGGCTGAGGTTGGTCACTGCTGTGTCAAATGATTGACTGAGTGGTCATTTCCTGGATGTAGAGAACAGCATATGTCTAGTAAACATTGGAACTGGAGGAGCTGAGGATGACTTCATTATTTTTTTTATCCACATTGAGCCCTTTATTAATGGACATGTTGCTGTTCATATTGTCTGAACATACTAAACTATATGTTTTGTCTGTTCAGTTATTATATTATTATATTATTTATTAGTTGTGTAAGGGTATCTAATAGTGTTGGGCGAGCATGCTTGGCTGAACACCAGTTTGGCTCGAGCATCGATAAGCTCGGCACATCGCGGTGTTCGGCCGAATACTGCGTGTGCTCGAGCGCGATGCTCAAGTCTCCTCCCCGCATGTTTTTTGGCTGCTACGCAGCCAATAAACGTGCAGGTAAGTACTGCCATTCACTGTAATGCCGTAGCCATGTTGGCTACTGGCATTACAGTGATTGGCTGGCCGGAATACATCATTGGGAGCTATAAAGCACCTGATGATACATGTTTGGCTCAGTCTTAGTCAGGGAGAGCTGTGCTGAAAAAGGGACAGATAGTGTAGGGAGTGAAATACTAATATTTTATTGAAAAAACTTGTTAGAGACCCAAAAGTCCTTTTATGGACTATTGTTGTATCTGGCAGCAATATAATTATTAGCGCAACCTGCGCTAAATTGCATGGAATTGTTAGACATCCAAAAGTCCTTTTAAGGATTATTTTTGTATCTGGCAGCAACCTGCGCTAAATAGCTTGCAATTGTTTGGCCGCTGCAGCCAGAGACATTTTCTGCGCTTCATCTCCTGTCTAACATGTGCGCAGCCTAAAAATATTTGTGACATCCAGTGTACTTTTTCCGTAGACGGTGTGCGCTGCGGACAGTTACATTACCTGCACTACATCTCCTGTATAAAGTTTCCGTATCCGAAATATCAGTGACATTCAGTCTAATTTTTTTGCTGCTGGTGGCAGCGACATTACCTGCGCTACATCTCCAGTATAACATTAGCGCATCCGAAATATCAGTGACATTCAGTGTAATTTTTTTTGCCGCTGGTGACAGCAACATTACCTGCGCTACATCTGCTGTGTAACGTGTGCGCAGCCTAAAATTATTTGTGACATCCAGTGTACTTTTTCTGTAGACGGTGTCTGCTGCGGACAGTTACTTTACCTGCGCTACATCTCCTATATAACGTTTGCGTATATGAAATTTCAGTGACATTCAGTCAAATTTTTTTGCTGCTGGTGGCAGCGACATTACCTGCTCTACATCTCCTGTATAATTTTTGCCAATCCTAAATATCAGTGACATTAACTCAATGTAATTTTTTATTAGCCGCTGGTGACAGCGACATTACTTGCGCTATACCCCCCGTATAACTTTTATGCATCCTAAATATCAGTGACATTAATTCAATGTAATTTTTTATTAGCCGCTGGTGACAGCGACATTACTTGCGCTATACCTCCTGTATAACGTTTGCGTGTCCTAAATATCAGTGACATTAATTCAGTGTAATTTTTTATTAGGTGGTGGTGACAGCGACATTACTTGCGCTATATCTCCTGTTTAACGTTCGTGCAACCTAAATATCAGTGACATTCATTCAGTGTAATTTTTTATTAGCCGCTGGAGACAGCGACATTACTTGTGCTATACCTCCTGTATAACGTTTGTGCATCCTAAATATCAGTGACATTCATTCAGTGTAATTTTAAGGACTATTGTTGTATCTGGCAGCAATATTTATTTTTAGCGCAACTTGCGCTAAATAGCTTGCAATTGTTTGGCCATTGCAGACAGCGACATTATCTGCGCTACATCTCCTGTCTAACGTGTGCACAGCCTAAAAATATCTGTGACATCCAGTGTGCTTTTTCTGTAGACAGTGTCTGCTGCGGACATTTACATTACCTGCGCTACATCTCCTGTATAACGTTTGCGTATTCAAAATATCAGGGACATTCAGTCAATTTTTTTTGCTGCTGTTAGCAGCGAGATTACCTGCGCTACATCTCCTGTATAATGTTTGCCCATCCTAAATATCAGTGGCATTAACTCAGTGTAACTTTTTATTAGCCGCTGGTGACAGCGACATTACTGGCGCTATACCTCCTGTATAACTTTTATGCATCCTAAATATCAGTGACATTAATTCAGTGTAATTTTTTATTAGCCGCTGGTGACAGTGACATTACTTGCGCTATACCTCCTGTATAACGTTTGCGCGTCCTAAATATCAGTGACATTAATTCAGTGTAATTTTTTATTAGGCGGTGGTGACAGTGACATTATTTGTGCTATACCTCCTGTATAACGTTTGTGCAACCTAAATATCAGTCACATTCATTCAGTTAAATTTTTTATTAGGCGGTGGTGACAGCGACATTACTTGCGCTATACCTCCTGTATAACGTTTGTGCAACCTAAATTTGAGTGACATTCATTCAGTGTAATTTTTTATTAGCCGGTGGAGACAGTTACATTAATTTCTCTATACCTCCTGTATAACGTTTGTGCATCCTAAATATCAGTGACATTCATTCAGTGTCATTTTTTATTAGGCGGTGGTGACAGCAATATTACTTGCGCTATACCTCCTGTACAACGTTTGCTCATCCTAAAATTTTCTGTGACATTCAGTGTACTTTTTTCATAGACGCTGCGGACAGTGACAGTATCTGTGCTACATCTCCTGTTTAACGTGGGCGCATCCTAAAAATATCTGTGACATTCTGTGTACTTTATTTGCACATACACTTCCAAAACCCTCGCTACTATACGTGTGACATACTTGCAAGCATATATACCATTTAATATGCGCAAGGTGAGCAGTAAGGGACGGGGGGGGGGGGGTTGCCATGCTGCTGATGGTGCACGCAGAGGCCATGGCCCTGGGCGCAGTGAAACTGTGCCTGCTGCCAGAGATCAAGAAACACACTTATCCACAATACCTAGCTTCATTCCCCAGTTTGCAGGGCGGCGCAGGACACCACTCTCGAAATCAGACCAGTGCAACCAGGTGGTCAGTTGGATTGCAGCAGATAATGCTTCCAGTCGGTTAAGGACCACCCTGTCTTCCACAAAGTCCAGTCTCAGTAGCCAAGAGTCTGGTCAACAGAATCCTCACCCTGATCCTCCTTCCTCCCACCATGGAGAGTCTTGGCAAACAAGTGATTCCACACTTGGATATTCCAATGAGCTCTTTTCAGCACCATTCCTTGATTTGGCCCTCTCGCCTAGGCCGCTTGAAGAGGGACATGAGATCTTGTGCCCTGATTGCCAACCTCTTGAGTATCCACAGTCACAAGAAGATGACGGTGGGGAACGGCAATTAGTGTTTCAAGAGGTTGATGATGAGGATGAGACACAGTTGTCAATAACTGAGATTGTTGTTAGGTCAACAAGTCAGGAGGATAACCAGAGTGAGGAAGTGGAAGAGGAGGAGGTGGACGATGAAGTCACTGACCCAACCTGGGAAGGTGGCAAGCCGAGCGAGGACAGCAGTACAGAGAGGGAGGGATCCACAGCACCGCAACAGGCTGGAAGAGGCAGTGGGGTGGCAAAAGGGAGAAGGCGGGCCACACCAAACAGGCCAGCAACTGTTCCACCCCCTTGCGGCAATCTCCCTTGCCAAGGGGTAGGTGTTCCGCAGTCTGGCGCTTTTGCAACCTGTGCCGTACCAAAATGAGCAGGGGCCTAAACACTAGCAACCTCACCACCACCAGCATGATCCGCCACATGGCATCAAAGCACCCTAATAGGTGGGCCAAACGCCTGGGTCCACAATCAGTGTCTGCGGGTCACACCACTGCCTCCTCTTCCCCTGTGTTATGTGCTGGCCAATCCCCCGTCCAAGACGTAGGCCCGGATGCCTCCTGCCATGCACTTGGACCTTGGCAAGCACAATCAGCTAGCACATCCACTTCTGTTTCCCAGCACAGCGTACAGATGTCTATACCCCAGGCCTTTGAACGAAAATATTCAGCCACCCACCCACAGGCCATAGCACTAAATGCGCACCTTTCCAAATTGCTGGCCCTGGAAATGTTGCCATTTAGGCTTGTGGACACTGAGGCTTTCCGCAGTCTGATGGCAGTGGCTTTCCTGCGTTACTCTGTCCCCAGCTGCCAATATTTTTCACAGTGTGCATTCCTGCCTTACACCAGCATGTGTCCCGTAACATCACCCTTGCCCTGACCAACGTAGTTATTGGGAAGGTCCACTTAACGACTGACACATGGACAAGGCTTTTGGCCAGGGAGGCTACATTTCCCTGATGGAAAACTGGGTGAACGTTGTGGAGGCCGGGAGCGAGTCGGACCCTGGGATAGCACAGGTGCTGCCGACGCCAAGGATTGCAGGCCCTACTTCCATCAGGGTTTCTGCCACCACCTACGTTTGTGGCTGCAACCTCCCTTCTCCTCCTCCTCCTCCACTTCCACCTCTGAATTATCATCTTGGAAGCAGTGTAGCACTGTAGTGGGGAAGCGGCAACAAGCCGTGCTTAAACTGATCTGCTTAGGTGACAAACACACCCGCAGTACTCACACACATATCACACACATATCACACACATATCATGCCTAGCTCACATGTTCAATCTAGTGTTTCAGCGTTTTCTCAAAACCTACCCCAATTTGCCTGAGCTTTTGGTGAAGGTGCGCCGCGTGTGTGCCCATTTCTGCAAGTCATCGACAGCTTCTGCCAGTCTGGCAACGCTGCAGCAGCGCTTGAAATTGCCAGCTTACCGACTGTTGAGCAACGTGAGCACGTACTTGAACTCCACGTTCCACATTTTGGCCAGGCTTTGTGAGTAGCAGAGGGTAGTAGCGGAAAACCAGCTGCAACATGGTCGTCGCCTTTCCAGTCAGCTTCCGCTCTTCACAAGCGACAAGTGGGCATTGATGTCTGACCTCTGTGAGGTTTTACGCAACCTTGAGGAATCAACACAGATGGCGATAACGCTATTATCAGCGTAACCATACCACTTCTGTGTCTACTCAAACGCTACTCAAAGGCTTTGCATGTGGAAGAGGTGTAAATGGGGGAAGACAGTACACAGGGTGATAGCCTGACCACCCTCAGTTCGTCTTCTCAGCGTGAATTGGAAGATGATGAGGAGGAGCAGGAGACGGTTGCCTCCGCTATAGAGGGTAGCACCCATGGAAGTTTTATTTCATCTGTTCAGCGTGGATGAGTAGAAGAAGAGGAAGAGGATGAGGAGATTGAGAGTCATTCTCCTGATGAGCACAGCGAAGTCTTGCCTGTTGGGACTCTGGCACACATGGCTGACTTTATATTAGGCTGCCTTTCCCGTGACCCTCACGTTGTACGCATTTTGGCCAACACCAATTCCTGGTTGTTCATCCTTCTCAACCCCTACTACAAAGAGAACTTCTCATCTCTCATTCCAGTGGTGGAGAGGCCGGGCAAAATGGGGCAATACCAGAAGGTCCTTGTGGAAAAATTGCTCCATAAATTTCTAACTGACTACGCTGGCTGCAGAGTACTTAGTTCCTTGGCCAACCGAGGAGGGGATGCAAGGGGAACACAGAGCAGTTCCAACAGAGGCAGGGCAACACTCTCCAAGGCCTGGGACAGTTTTATGACACCTCGCCAGGACCCTCAACCTGATGCGAAGCCTAGTGTCACAAGGAGGGAAAAATTTTGGAAGATTGTGAAGGAGTACGTAGCAGACTGTGTCAGCATCCTCAGTGATCCCTCTGTGCCTTACAACTATTTGGTGTCCAAGCTGGACACGTGGCACGAACTGGCGCTCTACGCCGTGGAAGTGCTGGCCTGCCCTGCCGCCAGCGTTGTGTCAGAGCTGCTGGGGGCATAATAACTGATAAGCGCATCCGACTGTCAACTGAAAATGCTGACTGGTTGACTCTTATAAAAATGAACAAGGCCTGGATTGCCCCTGACTTCTCTACTCCACCAGAGGAAAGCGGCTGAACATAAAGGCACTCTAAATTTGGCTTTTATGGTGTATTGAATACTCTGTATTCCCATGCACCCCTTCCACGACTAAAAAGGGTATATGGTTCAATCTCCCTTTTCCCGTCCTCCTCCTCCATCATATCAACATGCTTATTAGGCTGCCCTCATTCCTAATGTTTTAGATGGTCACATCAGCAGCAGGCCCTCGCCCCTAATGTTTTAGATGGTCAGATCAGCAGCAGGCACTTGCCCCTAATGTTTTAAAGGGTCAGCTTAGCAGCAGACCCTTACCCCTAATGTTTTAGATGGTCAGATCAGCCACAGGCCCTCGCCCCTAATGCTTTAGATGGTCACATCAGCAGCAGGCCCTCGCCCCTAATGTTTTAGATGGTCAGATCAGCAGCAGGCACTTGCCCCTAATGTTTTAGAGGGTCAGCTTAGCAGCAGACACTTACCCCTAATGTTTTAGATGGTCAGATCAGCCACAGACCCTCGCCCCTAATGTTTTAGAGGGTCAGCTCAGCAGCAGGCCCTCACCCCTAATGTTTTAGATGGTCAGATCAGCAGCAGGCACTCGCCCCTAATGTTTTAGAGGTTCAGCTCAGCAGCAGGCCCTCGCCCCTAATGTTTTAGAAGGTCAGATCAGCAGCAGGCACTCGCCCCTAATGTTTTAGATGGTCAGATCAGCAGCAGGCAATCGCCCCTAATGTTTTAGAGGGTCAGTTCAGCAGCAGACCCTCATCCTTAATGTTTTAGATGGTCAGATCAGCAGCAGGCACTCGCCCCTAATGTTTTAGAAGGTCAGATAAGCAGCAGGCACTCACCCCTAATGTTTTAGAGGGTCAGTTCAGCAGCAGACCCTCATCCTTAATGTTTTAGATGGTCAGCTCAGCAGCAGACCCTCACCCCTAATGTTTTAGATGGTCAGATCAGCAGCAGGCACTCGCCCCTAATGTTTTAGAAGGTCAGATAAGCAGCAGGCACTCACCCCTACTGTTTTAGAGGGTCAGCTCAGCAGTAGACCCTCCCCTAATGTTTTAGATGGTCACATCAGCAGCAGGCACTCGCCCCTAATGTTTTAGAGGGTCAGCTCAGCAGCAGGCCCTCGCTCCTAATGTTTTAGAAGGTCAGCTCAGCAGCAGGCCCTCGCCCCTAATGTTTTAGAAGGTCAGATAAGCAGCAGGCACTTGCCCCTAATGTTTTAGATGGTCACATCAACAGCAGGCACTTCCCCTAATGTTTTAGAGGGTCACATCAGCAGCAGGCCCTCACCCCTAATGTTTTTGATGGTCACATCAGTAGCAGGCACTCGCCTCTAATGTTTTAGAGGGTCATCTCAGCAGCAGGCCCTTGCCCCTAATGTTTTAGATGGTCAGATCAGCAGCAGGCACTCGCCCCTAATGTTTTAGAGGGTCAGCTCAGCAGCAGGCATTCGCCCCTAATGTTTTAGATGGTCAGATCAGTAGCAGGCACTCGCCCCTAATGTTTTAGATGGTCAGCTCAGCAGCAGGACCTCATCCCTAATGTTTTAGATGGTCAGATCAGCAGCAGGCCCTCGCCCCTAATGTTTTAGAGGGTCAGCTCAGCATCAGGGCCTCGCCCCTAATGTTTTAGATGGTCAGATCAGCAGGCCCTTGCTCCAAGAGTTTTTGAGGGTCACCAGCAGGCCATCAATCATAATTTTTCAAGGTTGTGTATGATGCCCTCCTTTATGTGTAATAAAGGGTGTATTGGAGTGCCGGTTACTTGTAATTTTTGGCACCCCTATGCTGTTCCTGAACCATTTCAGTGGTGTTTCCATCAATTTCTGACCTTTTCCTATGAACCAGGCTCCCTCCCCTCTTCAGAGCAGTGGGTACCTGGTTTAATGCTCGGGTTCTCCCATTGACTTCCATTGTGCTCGGGTGCTCGGTAGAGCACCCGAGCATACCGAGGTTTTCTACTCGAGCACCAGAGCACCCGAGCACTTTGGTGCTCGACCAGCACTAGTATCTAAGTGTACTTTATCAAGTCATGGACTCTTCTGACATGTCGATTTCAGTATATAGGGGAATAATATAAATTAACTGTTCTGGAGCATCTCTTCTTGGAACCCTGTGTTCCTCTGGAAATTCCTGCAGTAACACATCTACTGATATATTGCACTTCCAATAATTTATTTAGTAATAATTTTATGCAATTATTAATGATACTTTTATGTTCTCTTGTATTTTGTTCTATGTCATAGTACTTGGAAAACAAATAATATGTATCAAGGAGAACAGTAAAGGGATTCCCCGAGACCAGGAATGCCTTTTCATATTTGCAGGCAGGGTGCAGGGGTTAAAAAAAAACTGGTGCTCTGGTTCCAGCACCAAGCTCCCTACTCCTCTGCTTCCAGTCTATACTGGCACGAAAGTGTGATTGATATTCCATCTAACGCACACCACTGCTGCTGGCTAATTAATGGCTTCAGTGGTGGCAGCATTCACACCATTGATTTACCAACAGCAGTGATGTGCATGTAAACGGCACATCACACTTCTGGTCATATCCCTAACTTTAAAAGAGAGAGCTGCAATGTTTAGCCCTATTCCCTCTTTCTTCTCTCACTTCGATGTGAAATATCTGCCATGATATAAAGAGATATAGATGGCAATTTTGCCATGGTCTGAAGATCTGAGACATACTGGTTGTTAGGGATGTCCTGCTTAAATGGTTTATAGAAATAATTGTGGTTGCCACATGAGAATGCATGACTCAGCTTTAAGATAGTTACATAGGTTGAAAAATGACCTTTAAGTCCAGCATTTCTCAGATAAATTATACAACTTTGTTGTATTAATTATAACTCATTTGCTATTAGATAAGGATCTAGCCCTTTTTTAAATGCTGACATAGTATCTGCCATTACTACCTCTTGGGATAGGCCATTCCATATTTTAACTAACTGTAAAGAATCCTTTCCTGTATAAATGTCTAAATTGCCTTTCTCTCCACACATGGTCCTTTGTAAGGTCTTTGTAACCAGTAGTTATACTGGTCTACATCAATTTTGCTGACCGCATGACAACGTCTGATATTTGTAAATTCTTATATGCTGAATTCAAATATCACATTCTTTTATTCTAGTCGGGTCCAGTTTTCCCACTAATCGTTTCTATTGTTTTCGATAACTGGTCAGTTTATCATGCATGACTTTAACATGTAATGTAAATTTGGTGTGCCCTCAAAATAACACACAGCCATCAATGTCTAAACTGCAGGCAACAAAAGTGAGTACACCCCTAAGTGCAAATAGCCAAATAGTGCCCAAAGTGTCAATATTTTTTGTGGCCAACATTATTTTTCAGCACTGCCTTAACTCAATTTGGCATGGAGTTAACTAGAGGTTCACAGGTTGCCACTAGAATCCTCTTCCGCACCTCCATGACGACATCACGGAGCTGGTGGATATTAGAGACTTTGCGCTCCTCCACCCACAGATGTTCAATAGGGTTTAGGTCTGGAGACATGCTTGGCTAGTCCAGCACCTTTACCCTCAGTTTCTTTAGCAAGGCAGTAGTCGTCTTGGAGGTGTGTTTGGTGTTGTTATAATGATGGAATACTGCCCTGTGGCCCAGTTTCTAAAGAGAGGGGATCCTGCTCTGCTTCACTATGTTACAGTACATGTTGGCATTCATGGTTCCCTCAATGAACTGTAGCTCCCCACAGCCAGCAGCACTCATGCAGCCCCAAACTATGACACTATCACTAGGCAAGACACACTTGTTTTTGCACTCCTCACCTGGTTGCCGCCACAAATGCTTCACACCATCTGAATCAAATATGTTTATCTTGGTCTCATCAGCAGGGGCTTCGTTAGGGCAAAACAATCAGGGCTTGAGCCCCGGATGTTTTGTCCAGTGCCCCAAATGTTATGCTGGCCTGGTAGCATTTTTTTTTTATTTGGCTATTCCAGGGCCCTTTAATATTGATTGGACCTGGGCAACCCACCACAGATCATCCCCCCACCCCCCTTGTACTTGTTCCACTGATCCGCTGCTTGCGGGCTGCGGGGGCATGTGTTCAGTCACTTCGGTGCGCAATCCCATCCTGCGGCGTGTGATCCCGCGAGACCCGTGGTTCGGGTTTGGGTTAGGTGTTCTGTAGATTTTATTATTTTCCCTTATAACATGGTTATAAGGGAAAATAATAGCATTCTTATACGGAATGCTAAGTAAATTAGGGATGGAAGGATTAAAAAATTAAAAAAATTAACTCACCTCATCCAATTGATCACGCAGCTGGCATCGTCTTCTTGCTTCTTCTTTCAGGACCTGACGTCAGCGCAGGTCCTGCTGAATGAAGATAGAAATTACATCATCAAAGGTCCTTTTGCAGGTCCTAAAAGAAGAAGAAAGAAGACGATGCCGGCTGCGCGATCAATTGGATGAGGTGAGTTAATTTTTTTTATTTTTTAACCCCTCAAGTCACATTTTAGTAAGCATTCTGTATTAATAATGCTATTATTTTCCCTTATAACCATGTTATAAGGGAAAATAATACAGTAAGTTGACTTTTATCAATTTACTAACATCATCTCCTAGCAACCATGCGTGAAAATCGCATTTCATCCGCACTTGCTTGCGGATGCTATGCAATTTTCACGCATCCCCATTCATTTCTAGGGGGCCTGCGTTGCGTGAAAAACAGAATATAGAACATGCTGCGATTTTCACGCAACGCACAAGTAATGCGTGAAAATCACCGCTCATCTGAACAGCCCCATTGAAGTGAATGGGTCAGGATTCAGTGCGCGTGTAATGCATTCACCTCACGCATTGCACCCGTGCGGAATTCTCGCCCGTGTGAAAGGGGCCTTACACAGGTGAAATATTGGTGACAAATTCCCTTCAATCTACATTGCTGTAGCTTAACAGCATTAGCCGAAAAAACTAATCTTGCACAAAGACAGAGAATTATTAACCACTGATTATGAATCCAAGCAGTTTTTTTTTTACCCTAATGTTCTAACTAACACATGAATGAAGTACCATTAACCCCCGTCTCATAAGCCTCATTTGTGCTCAGCTATGACAAGCATTTCTTTGTTATTGTGTATTTGTGCAGTTTGCCAAGAAACTGTTTGGGAAGTTTTCAAGATATTTTGGGACCGACTCCCGGACCAATCAGAATATCAGCACTGGATGCATTTGTGTGAAGAGGGCTCAATTCCAATATTTGAGATAGGCCATAAGTTCAGTCAATCAGATGATCATCACAAGTTAGTCAAAGAGGTAAATGAATAAAATATTATTTACATGTGTAACTCTTAAGCGTTTTTGAAATTGGGGTTAAGGCCCCATGTACACATTCCAGTCCTCAAGCAATGGATCCGCAAAATACAGATACCTTCCGTGGGCATTCTACATTTTTATCTCTCCCATTAGGGATGAGCGAATCGACTTTGGATGAAACATCCGAAGTCGATTCGCATAAAACTTTGTTCTAATACTGTATGGAGCAGGAGACTTCGCGTAATAACTTCATAAATTAATTTGTACTGTAAAAAACATTTCAGGAACTCAGGTTCAGTTCCAAGTGTTACCTTGGGAAATGTTTTTTTTACAGTACAAATTAATTCATGAAGTTATTACGCGAAGTCTCGCGAGACTTCACGAAGCAATAATTTCGGCTCATCGAAGCCAATACATTCTAATACTGTACGGAGCTCCTGCTCCGTACAGTATTAGAACAAAGTTTTATGCAAATCGACTTCAGATGTTTCATCTGAAGTCGATTCGCTCATCCCTAACTCCCATCAATGGAAATGTCTGTTCTCGTGCACAATATGGACAAGAATAGGACATGTTCTATAATTTGCAGAATGGCCACATGACAATTTCTGCATGAGCCTATAGAAATGGGTCAGTATGCTATCCACAAAAAGTGCGAACAGCACACAGATAAAAAAAAAAGATACACTTGTGTGCATGAGGCCTTAAAGTCTATGGACACTTTTGGGGCATATTTTTATGATTGCATTTTACTAATCTTGGGCTAAAATCATTTTTTCAATTGGTCCTTTTTAAAATTTTTGTTCATTTTTGAGATACAGGGGTTATGCTTGCTAAGTATCACTTCTCTGTCCTGTCAGCTGACGGCACATGTGAAACCTTATCTCAGATCTCCTGACCTCATAAACGTTCATTTAAGCCATATTCTTAATGGTTTGATAAGATTTAAGCTATAATGAGTGTCTATGAAGTCATAATATATCTGAGAAAAGGCTTCACATGAGCCATCAGCTGACAGGACAGTGAACTGACTGATTTTTAACCCCTGTATCTCAAAAAAGACTGAAACTTTTTAATAAAGACTAAAGGATTGAGCTATAATAAGTGTTTAGGAGGTCAGGAGATGAAAGATAAGAACTACATATGAGCTTGCAAACAGACCGATTTCTAAACCTTTTATCTCAGAAATGGCTGACTATTTTTAATAAAGAGCAATTGAAAAAATCATCATGAGCCCAAAAGGATTAAAACGCAATCCTAAAAATTTGTCCAGAAAGCATAGCCTTTAATTAGTAAAAGATTCACTAAATACTACAGCTTATAATGAAATACACCTTATCGACACTGGGAAGAAGCTTCATACATGGCTACTTTCACACTCGCGCTTTGGGTGGATCCGTCATGGATCTGCAAAAACCGATCTGTTACAATAGTACAACCGCATGCATCCATCATGAACGGATCCGTTTGTATTATCTGTAACATAGCCATGACGGATCCGTCTTGAACACCATTGAAAGCCAGATTGTGTCATAGAAAACGGATCCGTCCCCATTGACTTACATTGTGTGCCAGGAAAGATCGTTTGGCTCAGTTTCGTCAAGCGGGCAGCAATACGCTACAAGCAGAGTTTTGGTGTCCGCCTCCAGAGCAGAATGGTGACTAAACGGAGACAAACTGATGCATTCTAAACGGATCCTTTCCCTTTCAGAATGCATTAGGGCAAAACTGATCCGTTTCGGACCGCTTGTGAGAGCCCATGACGGATCTCACAAACGGAAAGCCAAAACGCGAGTGTAGTCTCAGATTACTATATGGTGACAATTTTTCACTTAAGAGATGAACAACTTCTACAAAAATCTTGGGGTGGGGTCAAGGAGGACTAACAGTAGCTTATTTCCATCTCACCTTTAAAATAAACATGCCATTCATGTTTACAGGGGATGACGATTAAGACACTATATACAGTACTGTGTAAGGCCAGCATTACTCTTCTGGTGGTTATACATATTAGAATAGACAAAACTGCGCCCAACCCACCATTCTCTACCCGATTTTTTGCTCTTATGGAGATCACATAGAACAATGTTTATAACTGTTTGGCAAAAGCTGTTTTACATCACACTGCCTACGTTCACAGCTATAATTACTCTCTTACAGAAACTTGCTATGACTAAACATGAAGCAAGCAGGTAGGTCACTATATACTATTATACTATATTTGACTCAAATGTCACTCTCAATCCTTTCATATTCATCCCTGCAGCTATTATGGAGGCAATGTCTATTGCAATGAGTATAAAACATTTTACAGTTTCAATATCCATTACAAGCCAACATTTAATTGTAAATCTATGACTGCATTATTACTAATGTGACTATTCCCATTGTTATGACATGTTAGCAGCTTCTGTACCCATGGAGCTTTTTCCTTGGATCCCACTCTGTAAGGTCCGCCTCTACCCTACTGAAGACTTCAATATGTTTTTTTCGCTTTAACCTTTATAACATAGCTTAATTACATGATGTCATTATTCCTAATTAATTTTACTGTTTTTAATTCCTGCTGTAAGTTCTTGCAGTGATTGGACATGTGGGTAAGTTACTATGCTTTCATACTTTAACTAATGCTTATTTAGGATGTTGTTGATGAGAAGATTACTGGTGTCCACCAAAAACAAGTACCAAATTCAATTCATTGATTTGTGGCTGGGTGAAAACTACCAAGTATTCTAAATACCCATGCTAGTGACCCAAGGCCTCCCATCATAAAAGTATCCATTGCAACTGATAAGGAGTCTATAAAAAGATAGACCTAACCCAAGCTAGAGGTTGAAGGTCCCCCCACCCCAGGATTTCATATTGATAGCCATAGAATAGGACATTCATGTATGATTAGTGGGGAGTCCCACCCCTGAGACCCCTAACTGTTCTGATATGGGGGGGAGTGTGATTGACAAGTAATAGCAACAGACAGGAGGGTCCTTTTGATCTGTGTTATCGGATGGGGTCCCTTCTGCTCGATGAACACCACAGCAGCAAACAACCTATGAGATTGAAATAATAGATGGTTGTGTACAAAGTTATTATTTTTGTATCAAGGGCTCTTATTTTATCTGGAAGAATGAAAGGTCATTGGTCAGCGACTCATGAAGACTGATGGGCTCAGATGATATAGGGTTTCAAATTTAAAGAGGACCTGTCACCACTGCAGATCAGTGCCATCTTAAGAGCATTATAGGCCCCCGGGCAATACAGTGCACTGGGGCCCTGTCTACACAATCACGCACTAGAATAAAAATGCAAATTATCAATAAGGCGATATTTATTGGTACTTTCAACAAAATCAGTGTTTAATATAGGAATAATATATAGGGGGGGCACAAAGATACCACAGTCAAAAATGGGGGGGCAAAAACAAAATAAGTATATATAAATAAGATTACAAAATATGAGAGAATTGCGGTATGCAGGGATACATTTATAATAAAACTATTTACTTACAAAAGAAGCTGTTCAATCGTCTGCTGTGCCGTCCTCTGCTTGCTTCCGCGGATTCTTTCCCCTTCTTTCTGTCTCTCGTCAGTGCGCAGGCGCACTGTTATGGTGGATCTGTGGAAGACACACTGTTATGGGGGCATCTGTGGATGACAGTGTTATTATGCCTCTCATTAGCCCCCATATGCTGCCTCTCATCATTAGCCCCCATATGCTGCCTCTCATCATTAGCCCCCATATGCTGCCTCTCATCATTAGCCCCCATATGCCTCTCCATTAGCCCCCATATGCCTCTCCATTAGCCCCCATATGCCTCTCCATTAGCCCCCATATGCCTCATTAGCCCCCATATGCCTCTCCATTAGCCCCCATATGCCTCTCCATTAGCCCCCATATGCCTCTCCATTAGCCCCCATATGCCTCTCCATTAGCCCCCATATGCCTCTCCATTAGCCCCCATATGCCTCTCCATTAGCCCCCATATGCCTCATTAGCCCCCATATGCCTCTCCATTAGCCCCCATATGCCTCTCCATTAGCCCCCATATGCCTCTCCATTAGCCCCCATATGCCTCTCCATTAGCCCCCATATGCCTCTCCATTAGCCCCCATATGCCTCATTAGCCCCCATATGCCTCTCCATTAGCCCCCATATGCCTCTCCATTAGCCCCCATATGCCTCTCCATTAGCCCCATATGCCTCTCCATTAGCCCCCATATGCCTCTCCATTAGCCCCCATATGCCTCTCCATTAGCCCCCATATGCCTCATTAGCCCCCATATGCCTCTCCATTAGCCCCCATATGCCTCTCCATTAGCCCCCATATGCCTCTCCATTAGCCCCCATATGCCTCTCCATTAGCCCCCATATGCCTCTCCATTAGCCCCCATATGCCTCATTAGCCCCCATATGCCTCTCCATTAGCCCCCATATGCCTCTCCATTAGCCCCCATATGCCTCTCCATTAGCCCCCATATGCCTCATTAGCCCCCATATGCCTCTCCATTAGCCCCCATATGCCTCTCCATTAGCCCCCATATGCCTCATTAGCCCCCATATGCCTCTCCATTAGCCCCCATATGCCTCTCCATTAGCCCCCATATGCCTCATTAGCCCCCATATGCCTCTCCATTAGCCCCCATATGCCTCTCCATTAGCCCCCCATATGCCTCTCTCCATTAGCCCCCCATATGCCTCTCTCCATTAGCCCCCCATATGCCTCTCCATTAGCCCCCCATATGCCTCTCCATTAGCCCCCATATGCCTCTCCATTAGCCCCCTTATGCCCCCAGCAGCCACATTTTCTTATAAAATAAAAAATCACTTACCTCTCCTGCTCCTGGACGCCGCCTGCCTCTCCTCAGTCGACTCTGTGCTCTGAACTGGCGCGCACAGCGTGAGGTCAGAGAGCGCCCTCACGCTGTGCGCAGCCCTGCACAGCCGACAGCCGAGGACCAGGAAGTGGTGAGTACAGAGCGTTCACCACTTCCTGGTCTCTCGGTTCTAATGAGCGCTTCCATAATGGAAGCGCTCATTAGTATTCAACTGGGGGGTGGGCTGGTGGGTTCACTGGGCAGGCGGGCCCCCAGGCAAGTGGGGCCCCCGGGCAACTGCCCAGCGTGCCCATTCGAAAAGACGGCCCTGCTGCAGATCGTTCTCTTTTAGTAAATAATTATATTCCACATGAATTGACAATTCTGGAGCATCTATTTTTATGACTCTATGTTGTGCCATTCTTCTCCTTTTCTTGATAGAAGTTTAGGGATAAAGGTACAGGTGGGAGTTACCAGTTTGGAGTGTGTTCCTGCAGGGAACCATCTGTGCCTTTATTCATAAACGTCTAGCAGGAATAAGAGAAGAACGGTACAACATAGAGTCATAAGAACAGATGTTATAGAACTGTTTTAACTTGAAAGAAGGGATGCAAATGAGCTCTTAACAAGCTCTGCCTCTGATGCCACCAGACTTAAAGAGGACCTTTCACCAGAGGAAAGCCTCTAAACTAACTATACAGAGGTGTAGAGCGGCGCCCAGGGATCCCCCTGCACTTACTGTTATCCCCGGGCGCCGCTCCGTTCGCCCGGTACAGCCTCCGGTATGTAAGGAGTTAGGCTCCACCCATTTGATCCTGCCGGCGTCTTCTTCTCCTATGCTGTAGCCAGGCTATGAGCTGAGCGCTGCCATTGGCCAGCGCTACAGCATAGGAGAAGAAGATGCCGGCAGGATCAAATGGGTGGAGCCTAACTACTTACATACCGGAGGCTGTACCGGGCGAACGGAGCGGCGCCCGGGGATAACAGTAAGTGCAGGGGGATCCCTGGGCGCCGCTCTACACCTCTGTATAGTTAGTTTAGAGGCTTTCCTCTGGTGAAAGGTCCTCTTTAAGGCAGCTATCCTATAAGTCAATGTTCGACCCTGTAAATAGGCCTTGGGACATGACTCGGATATTAAATAAGCCAGCACCTCATCTGCAGACAGCTGTTTCAGGGTGACTGCTCCTCATCAGTGCAGAGCAGAGAGCACTGACTTAACTGGGTGAGAGGCCAGGATTTGGGGGGTATTATCACTCCTTATGTAGAACGCCTTAATCGTTCTAAGTCATGTCTCAAGGCCTATTTAAAGATTCGAACACTGACTTAGAATGGCTGCCTTACATCTGGTTTACTCTTTCTCACAAGGACTGCTGTCCATGCCCCCTCTTTCTCACATAGACCATTCCAAATTTTCCCCTCTTTTCAAGTCTGTTCTCCCATGCCATCTTTCTCTTTCTCACACACACTGTTCCCAATGCCCCTTAACTCACACAGGCTGTACCCCATGATGAACCCTTATTCACAAAGATTGCTTCGCATGGTCTTCCCTCTCACACAGAGTGCTCCTTATGACTCCCTTTGGCCTCATGCACACGACAGTTGTTTTTTGCGTCCGCAAATTGTGCGTCCGCTGAAAGAAACGGATGCGGCATCCGTTTTTTTTGGGAGGATCCGTTTTTTTCCACAGATCCCTTGTAATAAATGCCTATCCTTGTCCGCAAATGTGAAAAAAGTAAGACATGCACTATTTTTTTTGCTGAAGGGAAACACGGACAATGGACGCGGAACACAAACGGATGAACTATCAGCATTTTTTTGCTGACCCATTGAAATGAATGGGTCCCCATCCTATCCACAAAAAAAACGGAACGGAGGCCGAGAAAAACAACTGTCGTGTGCATGAGGCCTTTCTCTCATGGACCCCCTCTAACACAGTCCTTGCTGTCCTTGTCCCCTTTCTCATACAGACTTCTCTCCATGCCTCTTCTCTTTCACAGACTGCTTTCCATGCTCCCTATGCCACCTCCCACAGACTGCTTTATTATCTCCCCCATCAGACATTTTGCTGCCAATTGTGTCCCCCTTTCTCACATACTGCTCCCCGTGGTTCCCCCTCACTTTCTTACATACTGCTCCCCGTGGTTGCCCCTCACTTTCTCATATACGGCTTCCCTCCAATTTTTTTATATGCTGCTCCCCGTAGTTCCCCCTCACTTTGTCAAATATTGGTCTTCATGGTTTCCTGCATCTTCATCACATACTACTCCCCATGGTGACACCCTCTCCTATACAGACTCGGACCTCTTGCCTGAAGATCTCCTCCAGCTTCTTCAAGTCTGTATCTTCCTTCTCTGTGGTCTTCTTTTGCTAATTGTCCTTCTCATCTGAGATGCTCATGCAGGATCTTTACTATTTGGCTAATATGTCATAAGGTCCTTCTCCCACTTGATGAACTTTACATACCAATAAGGCTACATGCACACGACCGTGCCGTTTTTTTCGGTCCGCAAACTGCGGATCTGCAAAAAATGGAAGCCACCCGTGTGCCTTCCGCAATTTAGAAAACAAAGAACTGAAAGCTCTTAAACGTCCAATGGAGAATTTTTTTTATGCTTTATTGAAGACTCAGTCAGTGAATAATAAAATGCCATAAAAACAAGGGGAGTAGGGAGCACAGACGCCATCCCAGCTCTACAGTGTCGACATAGAAAATCACAAATCCATTAAACATTGATGTAATTACATATGAGTCCAGATGTAAGGTATGGCTGATTTACTAAAATGATGTGGGTAATGACCAGAGGGTAATCCACACATACGCACAACCCATGCAACAGGCGGTAGTGTGACCTGACTGGACCTATATCCCACCTATGTAACAATGAGATGGAGTGTAAATAGATGAAGGGACTCACCAAGAATAAATGCGACTTGGATGTCTGTGATGGCGTTACCCCGACGCGCGTTTCGGCGTACCTTCGTCAGGGGGTTCGTCAATTTGTGGAACGGAACGGGCGGCCCATTGTAGACATGCCTATTCTTGTCCGCAAATCGGACAAGAATAGGACATGCCATATTTTTTTTGCGGGGCCACGGAACGGTGCAACAGATGCGGACAGCACACGGATTGCTGTCCGCATCTTTTGCGGCCCCATTGAAGTGAATGGGTCCGCATCCGAGCCGCCGTTTTTGCCAAACAACGGCCGTGTGCAAGAGGCCTAAGTTAGAAATAAAGTGATTCCATGTGATCCATGGTAAATCACAGCATAACCAATACAACTGTGTTTCTAACCTAGTTCTATGAATATTGGAGCTTCAATTTTGTGCAAGTTATGGCAAAAATGCTTTTTTTAGAACCCCTCAAGGATAGGTCGTCAATATCAAACTCCTAGAAAACCCCTTTACGTTGTTTTAAGGATGGTTAAGACATAGATATTTGATTACAATTTCTTAGCAAAGGATACCAAACCTGTTGCTGCCTCTTCAAGTTTAGACTTTTTTTTATCTTACTTTGAATACCACTCAGAAAAGACGTTGCTCTATGGCTTCATCTGTGCAGGTAAGAAGCAGCTATAATGCTTAGTAAATTTATGTAATATTTCAATTAAATCCTAGTTTGCTAGTTAGACAAATAGGAAACAATACTTTTGTAACATGTATGCTGAGATTGCAGTAACATTATGGAACTGGAGACAGGTGCAAACTCATATATTTATTGGACAATAAAGAGCATAAAAGTAATATAAAAACATAAAATTGAGTCTTTTATTGAATGCAAGGCTATGCCTACATGCCAATGTTTTAATGAGCATTTCCTGGTCATAAAAAGTCACATGTGAGGCCTCGTTCACATTTCTGTGTCAGTGTCACGTCCATAAAAAAAGCGTATGTGTTTCATCCATGAAGATGTCCGTGAAGGATCCGTGGTTTGTCCGTGTGTCTGTTTTTATCATGCGTGTGTCATCTGTAATTCACTGACGTTGCTCAGCTAAAAATTTATTTCCAAAGAATCTTCTATTAGTCATCAGTGAAAAACAGACACAACACGGATGTGTGTCAGTCATTTTCACGTACCCATAGACTTCAATGGGCATGCTTGGTCCACATCACGGATCAAAGTAGTGCATGTCCCCAGGATTTTTTTTACTGACCCACGGTCAGTAAAGAAATACTGAAATGTGAACAGACACATTTAAATCAATGGGTGCTTGTGCTGTCTGCAGAAATGCGGACAGCACACGTCAGTGAAAAATGGAAATGTGAACAAGGCCTAAAAGATGTAACTTTGTTGTGGAATTTTCTTAAATAATTTTTTTTTTGCCTCAAAATTTAGTTCTGTGCTGGAGGTGTTGAATCGCATATGTCTCCCATCGCAATGTATCAGGCCTCATGCATATGACTGTATCTGTTTTACGGTCCATGAATCATGGATCCGCAAAATACAGATACCGTCATTGTTGCATCTGCATTTTTTACAGACCTGTTGACTTCAGTGGGTCAATGGTCCACATTCTGTCTTTCTGCAGAATGGATATATGGATTCCGCAGAATGGATATATGGATTCCGCATCCGTATATCTATTCCAAAGAAATAGAACATGTCCTATACTTGACCACAAAATGCGGATCACGGACCCATTCAAGTCAACGGGTCCACAAAAATGCAGATGAAACAAAAGCGGTATCTGTGTTTTGCCGATCCGCAATTTGCAGATTGTATAATACATACGGTGATGTGCATGAGGTCTTAATTTGACAAAGGCTGCATTTATTTACAACTTTATTGTAATCAGATGTCACCAATATAAATAGTGCAACACGATGCATGTCAATGGATTATTGTGTTGCTTTGCCCTAGACTTAAGGTTTCCAATGCTGCAAAGTATTACTCCATGTAGAATGATCTTATACTGTAAAAAGAACAGATGCCACAAAACACATCACTTATGGCAGAGAGAATAAACTGTGCCTTAAAAAATGTCTAATTTTGCCACAGTAGTAATTTACATGTGTTCAACGATACATGTGAGTGAGTACTGTTATTTGCAAAGGAGATAAAGGGTTGCTACAGTGGCGCTCAGTGGATGCTGTATGTAGAAGCAGCGGTATCGCGGCAGAACCACAAAAATCTGCCGCACAAGGGGAGACAATGTAATATGTTATAATACTGCGCTTAAGGACATATTATGATAAGTATTGGTGTACAGGTATTGCAGATATATAATATCTGGCACACGAAGGTATATCAATATACAGGTACTTAGCTTAAGAGATACCTGGTACGGGTGGTCATTGATGACCGCTGTACGTGACGTCACCCACAAGCTCCAAGTGAGCGCTAACCACTCCTCTGCATACACCTGCATCTGCGGCAGCAGCGCGCCACCGGCCGGGGCACGAGGCAGCACGCCAAACCATACTACATCTGGATTGTTCCTGTCTCCCAGCATCAAGAAAGACCGAGGACAGAAATAAAAGCAAAGAAGAAAACACTTCTATATCGAGTACGGGGACGCGAACAGAAGCACACTAATAGAAGCCTTCATTTCAGGTACACTGTTTAAAACCAGCTAAGTACCTGTATATTGATATACCTTCGTGTGCCAGATATTATATATCTGCAAAACCTGTACACCAATACTTATCATAATATGTCCTTAAGCGCAGTATTATAACATATTACAGAGTACTGTTATTTGGTGTGATAAACCTGGCAAATTATCCCCAAACCAAGCAGTGATCTGATATTTTTTACTATAAGGCCCCTTTCACATGAGCGAGTTTTCCACGCGGGTGCATTGCGTGATGTGAACACATAGCACCTGCACTGAATCCTGACCCATTAATTTCAATGTGTCTGTGTACTCATCAGTTCTGAGTTGCGTGAAAAAGGCAGCATGCTATATTCTGTGTTTTTCACGCAGCCCTGGCCCCATAGAAGTGGGGCTTCAGTGAAAAACGCATTGCATCCGGAAGCAAGTGCGGGTGCAATACGTTTTTACTGATGTTTGCTAGGAGACCTTCAGTTTTTTATCACGCGCATGAAAAATGCATCAAAACACATTGCACTTGCGCGGAAAAAAACTGAACAACTGAACGCAATTGCAGACAAAACTGACTGAACTTGCTTGCAAAATGGTGCGAGTTTCACTGAACGCACCCTGAACGCATCCAGACCTAATCGGTCACGCTCGTGTGAAAGAGGCCAAAGGGGCAATGCAAGATATCTGTTATTCACAAGGAAAACCCATCTCCCTTATTACTATAGTTTGTCTATATTTTTTCGCATCATGTGATGCTGTAGATAATTATTGACCTAGCTTTGGCTAGTGATTGGCTGAGCGATCCCATGTCTGTGTCGAGAGGATGTGTCGAGGGGAACTAGGAAGTAGATACCAATGAGGGACCTTGGAAGCCTCAAAATTGGAGGGGAGGGGCTTTCATTGAGGTGCACTTTACTCTTAAAACATTTTTATAAAACATAGCTTTTTTTTAAATGAAATAATTGCTGGCTGGACAACCCATTTAATAAATATGCATTTGGGATTTGGATGACTTTTTAAGTCACTTTTCAGCCTTTCTATGACTGCTTGTGCATTTGTGTCTGGTCCACCACAGCAAAAGCTGCTTTTACAGCGAATTCTCTGTTTGAGCTTATAGAGGGGGTCAGGGTAGAGGCCCACCTCTAATGTATATATGCACTAATAGGGCATATAGACAGGGGTATTGTGTATGAAATAGCCCCTTTAATGGAAGTGACATAAACAATCGTCAAGGCAAATGTGCTTTAAAGGGGTTCTCTGGGAGTGAGTTAAATTGTCCGCCACGCAACGTGTCCTAGAATTTGAGCAGGAGTGGTTGCCATAGCTTGCAGGCTTCAGGGGGTTGCAAATGTTTCCTAAGGGTATAGTGACATTGGATGGTCGCTGGGCATTGGACACATACAGTGGCGTGCAAACATTTGGGCATCTCTGGTCAAAATTACTGCTACTGTGAACAGTTAAGCAAGTTGAAGATGAAATGATCTCCAAAGGGCATGAAGTTAAAGTTGACACATTCCCCTTGTATTTTAAGCAAAAACAAATTTTTATTTTCATCTTTTACATTTTCAAAATAACAAAAAAGGAAAAGGTCCTGAAGCAAAACTTTGGACGCCCTCCATGGTTAATACCTAGTACTACCCCCTTTGGAAAGTATCACAGTTTGTAAATGCTTTTTTATTGCCAGCCAAGAGTCTTTCAATTTTTGTTTTAAGGGATTTTCATCCATTCTTCCTTGCCAAAGTCTTTCAGTTCTGTGAGATTCCTGGACTGTCTTGCATGCACTGCTCTTTTGAGGTCTTTTCACAGATTTTCAATGATGTTCAGATAGGGGACTGTGAGGGCCATGGTAAAACCTTGTTTTGTTTGTTCAGGATTATTATCCATTTATAGAAGCCATCCTCTTTTCAACCTCAGCTTTTTTACACTTGGTGTTATGTTTGCTTCCAGAATTTGCTGGAATTTCATTGAATTCATTCTTCTTTCTACCCATGAAATGTTCCCTGTGCCATTGGCTGAAACACAACCCCAAAGCATAATTGATCCCCCCCCATGCTTAATGGTTGGAGAGGTGTTCTTTTCATGAAATTCTGTGCTCTTTTTTCTTAAACATACCTTTGCTCATTGTGGCCAAAGAGTTATATTTTAACCTCATTGGTCCACAGGACTTGTTTCCAAAATGCATCAGGCTTGTTTAGAATTTCTTTGGCAAACGTCTGGTGTTGAATTTTGTGGTGAGTTTGCAGGAGAGGATTTCTTCTGATGACTTCCATGAACGCCATATTTGTGCAGATGTCGCTGAACAGCAGAACAATGTACCGCAACTTAAGAGTCTGCTAAATCTTCCTGAAGGTATTTTGCAGTCAAGCGGGGGTTACGATTTTCCTTTCTAGAAATCTTACGAGTAGCTGTCTCTGAGATTCTTTCTGGTCTTCCAGACCTTTTCTTGACCTCCACTATTCCTATTAACTGCCATTTCTTAATTACATTCTGAACTGAAGAAATGGCACCCTAAAATGCTTTGCTATTGTCTTATAGCCTTCTCCTGCTTTGAAGGCCTCATTTTTCGAGTGTTAGGTAGCTGCTTAGAAGCGATTCCTAATTATTTTTTTTGTTTATTTCCAAAACCTACTTTTTTAAGGACCAGTTCAGTTATGAAGTCACTTTGTAGGGCTTACATGGTAGAAACCACCCATAAATGACCCCATTTTAGAAACTACACCCTTCAAGTTATTCAAAACTGATTTTACTAATTTTGTTAACCCTTTAGGTGTTCCACAAGAATGAAAGGAAAATGGAGGTGAAATTTCAAAATTTCACTTTTTTTGCTAATTTTCCATTTTAATCTACTTTTCCCTGCAACACAGCAAGCGTTAACAGCAAAAGAAAACTCAATATTGATTACCCTGATTATCCAGTTTAAAGAAGCACCCCACATGTGTTGGTAAACTGCTGTATGGCCGCAGAGGGAAAGGAGCACCATAAGGATTTTGGAGGACAGATGTCGCTGGGATAATTTTAAGTTGTCATGTCACATTTGAAGACCCTATGCACCCCTAGAGTAGAAACTCCCAAAAAGTGACCCCATTTTGTAAACTACAGGATGAGGTTACAGTTTTATTGGTACTATTTTGGGGTACATTTTTGAATTTTGATTGCTCGATATAACGCTTTTTGCGAGGCAAGGTAACAAAAAATGGCTGTTGTGGAACAGTTTTTATTTTTTGTTTTTCACAGAGTTCTCCTGACAGGATAGATTATGTGTTGCTTTTATAGAGCAGGTTGATACAGACGCCAAATACCAAATATGTGTATTTTTTGTTGTTTCAGTTTTACGTAGTAAAGCATTTCTGAAAACCAAAATAATATTTTTGTGTGTCTTCATTTTATGAAAGCTACATTCCTTTTATTTTTCTGCCGATCGTCTTGTGCAGGATCTCTTTATTTGCAGGAGGAGCTGACATTTTTATTGGTATCATTTTAGGTACATATGATGTCATTTTCTGAAAGCTACCGTATATTTTTTTTTATTTTTCTGCCGATCATCTTGTGTAGGGGCTCATTTTTGCGGAAAGAGTTGACGTTTTTATAGGTAGCATTTTTTGGTACATATGATTTTTTTGATCACTCAATATTACACTTTATGTGGCAAAGTGATAAAAAAATTGGTTGTTTTGGAAGAGTTTTTTTTTAAATGGAATTCACCTTAGGGGGTAGATCATGTGATATTTCTATAGCGCAGGTTGTTATGGATGCGGCAATACCTAATATATCAACTTTTTTAATGTATTTTAGTTTTACACAATAAAAGCATTTAAAAAAAAAAAAATATGTTTTAGCATCTCCATTTTCTGAAAGCCATATATATATATATTTTTTTGGGCGATTGTCTTATGTAGGGGCTCATTTTTTGCAGGAATAGATGATGGTTTGATTTGTACTATTTTGGGTTGCATAAGACTTTTTGATCGCTTGGTATTACACTTTTTGTGATGAAAGGTGATAAAATTTGCATTTTTTTAACAGTTTTTATTTTTTTTATGGTTTTCACCTTAGGGGGTAAGTCATATAATATTTTTATAGAGCAGGTCATTATGGACGTGAAAATACCTAATATGTCTACTTTTTTAAAAATTTATTTCAGTTTTACATTATAAAAGTATTTTTGAAGAAAGAAAAAATCATGTTTTAGTGTCTCCTTTTTCTGAAAGCCATATTTTTATTATCTTTTGGGCTATTGTCTTATGTATGGGGCTCATTTTTTGTGGATAGAGATGATGGTTTGATTTTTACTATTTTGGGGTACATGTGTCTTTTTAATCGCCTGGAATTACACTTTTTGTGATGTAAGGTGACCAAAAAATTGCATTTTTTGCTCAGTTTTTATTTTAGTTTTTTACGGCGTTCACCTGAGGTGGTAGATTATGGGATATTTTTATAGAGCAGGTCTTGCCTACAGTCGAGCATGGTGGTTTGAGTGTCATGGTTTGGAACTGGATGAATGCTGCAGCTGTAGGGAGCTACAGTTCATTGAAGGAACCATGAATGCCAATATGTACTGTGACATACTAAAGCAGAGCATGATCCCCTCCCCTCGGGCGGCAGGGCAGTATTCCAACATGATAACAACACTGTTAAGGGGGAATATTAATTACCAATATTTATGTCAATACCAATAATTAATATTCCTAAATAGACGTGAGTCATCTACTGTGACTCCGCTTATTTATTCCCATGATTTAATATAACATATGCACCCTCGCCTTGCCTGCACGCTGCGCTCAAAGCCAACTGCCTGCGCCTTACTGTACTATAATAATGGACCAGACACTGTGCCCTTAAATAATAAAATATTTATTACACAATAGTCTACAAATACGCTATATCTATATATATCTATAGATCAATGGTTATAGATATATATACATATAGACGCACACATCACAGTACAGTAAGATTATTACAACAAACACCTACAACACAGATAATACTACACTACACTACACACAATCCTAATTCCACCCCACACACTATCTATACAATTACACTCACATACAAAAACTGCCCGACCTCCTGGCTCTAAACTCTGTCCCTATGGGGGGAAACAAGGGGTAAATGGTGGCACTGCAAGAGTTAATGCAGGCCACGGATACAGGGGTACCGCAGGAGTAAAAGGGGTAATGTGGGACAGGGTCTGCAGGGATAGGGATTGCAATGGGATGTGTTGGTGGCAGGGAAGGGGTTGCTATTGTTGGGGATATAGGGGGTATGTGAGGGGTATGTAGGGGCTAGACAGGTAGGGGTTAATCAGGGCAGCAGTGAAGGGGTTACTGCTGCAGGGGCATACTTAGCCCTTCCAGGGTTACTAGGCCTTCGACAGGGGCACGTCATGAAGTTGCTCTCTCCCATGTGTCTCTGTTTGTAGTCCAGTTCCAAGAGACCTTCCCTTTGTCTTGGACTGATATATAAGTCACTCTCACTCCCCCCCTCCTCCATCCAAGGTGCAGGGATATGACATCATCGTGTGATTGTGACGGAATGCATGCACTCAGACTGCAGCAGATACCTGACTGGCCCCCTGAGGCTCAGAATCTGTACAGACAAAGACACCATGGCACCACACACACACCCATGTCATAAACAGTCCCTAAACAGAAAGTGGGGGAGCCCTGCTGGGGATGTTTCAAAAGGATCTATTGATCTTCTGAAGTGACCAGAAGCTGGACAATCCAGCCATCTGGTGCCATCACCCGCAGGTATGCAGGAGGAGGCGGCGCCGTGACTGGGGGACATAACTGGCCACATGTATGAGTACATATACATACACATAGACAATTGGGGCATATATATATATATATATATTATATATTATATATACACAACTCTGATATAAGTATATATGGACGTGTGTAGATACAGGGGCATACAGACATATCCACATATACACACATAACACTATGACCTTCCCCCCTCTGGCCATACAGGGCAAATATATATATACATACACTGGACATATATACATATACATATATATTCAAATCTAACCCTTCCTTCTACAAACACCAAAAACACCTCCAAGATGACCACTGCCTTGCTAAAGAAACTGAGGGAAAAGGTGGTGGACTGGCCGAGCATATCTCCAGACCTAAACCCCATTGAGCATCTGTGCGGCATCCTCAAATGGAAGGTGGCGGAGCTCAAGGTCTCAAACATCCACCTGTCACGGCGGACGTGCACAGTTAAACAGACAACACACCAACCAGGCTCTGGACGAGAGACAGGGGAAGGGTCACCTCCTAATTTATCCCTGACCTCTTTCCCTGCAATGCTCAGCCCACAGACAAACCTTGATGGTAGATTTGCTGTGTCCACCAGCCTAAACTAACAGAACCCTGAACTCCCTGAGATGGTGAAGTGGGGAGAAAGGAGCAGCCAGCTCGCACAGAACCTGGATGGGTAAGTTGACATAAACAACCAAACAAGAAAAGACACTTATCTGCTGAGAGCAGGAACAAACAGCCAACCTTCCTTCCAAACTTCCCAGACACAAATGAACAGTATAATCCGCTCAGAGCACTTTAGCTGGAGACCATTTAAACTAATGACTCCACCCAGTGCACCTGATGCGAGGCGGATCCAGCACAGCATCAAAACAAAAACTAGACTCGTGCTGCAATCCTGGCTGACCTCCGCACATCATCAGAGTGGGGCATGACACCACCAGCTCTGTGATGTCATCATGGAGGAGTGTAAGAGGATTCCAGTGGCAACCTGTGAAGCTCTAGTGAACTCAATGCCCAAGAGAGTTAAGGCAGTGCTGAAAAATAATGGTGTCCACACAAAATATTGACACTTTGGGCACAATTTGGCCATTTTCACTTAGGGGTGCACTCCCTTTTGTTGCCAGCGGTTTAGAAATTGATGATTGTGTGTTGAGTTATTTTGAGGGCACACCAAATTTACATTGTTATACAAGCTGTACACTGACTACTTTACATTGTATCAAAGTGTCATATCATTAGTGTTGTCCCATGAAAAGATATAATAAAATAATTACAAAAATGTGAGGGGTGTACTCACTTATGTGAGATACTGTATACAGATGATTTAATAGAAAATGTACACATAAATTCTTGTATGAAGTGTATAAAAACTCCTTAAAGGTTTGTTCCCTTTTTGACATTTATGGCGTAGGATGTACGTAGGATAGGTTTGGGTCCGACCTCCGGGACCTGCTCCTGTCTAATGTTATGCTATGAATTCAGAGGTGGTCATGCATGTGCATCTCTCTATCCTCTTGTATGGGAGTTTCAAAAGTATCCGAGTAAGCATGTCATTGATTTTAATGGGCTAAAAAAAAGCTTCATAAAATGTATTGATACGCATCTTCTGATTGACTCTCAGATTGCATTTGTATGAAAAATACAAAAATAAAAACATTTCTGCTCATCTATAAAACTGTAATACCTGATCATGTTACTATACCATCATATATGTTAACAGGATTCTTTTACTGACACTGTGATGTTTTTTCATACTTTATAGATCAGATGTAACATCAGCTCCTGAAACTGTGGACTCTACAACGGCTCGAGGTACTTAGTGATCTAAACAAGATATTTTCATAGATTTTGAAATGACAGCAAAACCCAATTCACTTGAACGCATATATGGTAGAACACATTGTAAGCTTCTGAGAGACAGAGTATCTTGCCTTAGAAAATCTTATCACGTCTCTTTTGTTTTTTTAGATGCAGCCGCTAATGTACCTGCACCACAGGAAATATCTGTTGAGAACTTTTCATCTACCACCCTTCTGGCTGAAAAGCAAAGTGAAGAAGATGTAAGTGATCATATGTACAGTCATGGCCAAAAGTTTTGAGAATTACATAAATATTGGAAATTGGAAAAGTTGCATTTCATTGCTGTCATTAAAGGACCTGCTGAGATCATTTCAGTAATCGTCTTGTTAACTCAGGTGAGAATGTTGACGAGCACAAGGCTGGAGATCATTATGTCAGGCTGATTGGGTTAAAAAGGCAGACTTGACATGTTAAAAGGAGGGTGATGCTTGAAATCATTGTTCTTTCATTGTTAACCATGGTGACCTGCAAAGAAACGCATGCAGCCATCATTGCGTTGCATAAAAATGGCTTCACAGGGAAGGATATTGTGGCTACTAAGATTGCACCTCAATCAACAATTTATAGGATCATCAAGAACTTCAAGGAAAGAGGTTCAATTCTTGTTAAGAAGGCTTCAGAGCGTCCAAGAAAGTCCAGCAAGCGCCAGGATCGTCTCCTAAAGAGGATTCAGCTGCGGGATTGGAGTGCCACCAGTGCAGAGCTTGCTCAGGAATGGCAGCAGGCAGGTGTGAGCGCATCTGCACGCACAGTGAGGTGAAGACTTTTGGAAGATGGACTGGTGTCAAGAAGAGCAGCAAAGAAGCCACTTCTCTCCAAAAAAAACATCAGGGACAGATTGATCTTCTTTAGAAAGTATGGTGAATGGACTGCTGAGGACTGGGGCAAAGTCATATTCTCCGATAAAGCCTCTTTCCGATTGTTTGGGGCATCTGGAAAAAGGCTTGTCCGGAGAAGAAAAGGTGAGCACTACCATCAGTCCTGTGTCATGCCAACAGTAAAGCATCCTGAGACCATTCATGTGTGGGGTTGCTTCTCATCCAAAGGGAGTGGGCTCACTCACAATTTTGCCCAAAAACACAGCCATGAATAAAGAATGGTACCAAAACACCCTCCAACAGCAACTTCTTCCAACAATCCAACAACAGTTTGGTGAAGCACGATGGAGCACCGTGCCATAAGGCAAAAGTGATAACTAGGTGGCTCGGGGACCAAAACGTTGACATTTTGGGTCCATGGCTTGGAAACTCCCCAGATCTTAATCCCATTGAGAACTTGTGGTCAATCCTCAAGAGGCGGGTGAACAAACAAAAACCCACTAATTCTGACAAACTCCAAGAAGTGATTATGAAAGAATGGGTTGCTATCAGTCAGGAATTGGCCCAGAAGTTGATTGAGAGCATGCCCAGTCGAATTGCAGAGGTCCTGAAAAAGAAGGGCCAACACTGCAAATACTGACTTTTTGCATAAATGTCATGTAATTGTCGATAAAAGTCTTTGAAACGTATGAAGTGTGTGTAATTATATTTCACTACATCACAGAAACAACTGAAACAAAGATCTAAAAGCAGTTTAGCAGCAAACTTTGTGAAAACTAATATTTGTGTCATTCTCAAAACTTTTGGCCACGACTGTACAGAATAGTACAATTAAATTCTATTATTCTGGATGACATGCCAAATAAGATTAGAAAAATAAAATATTCTACTGTCATCAGTCCATCAGGTTACATATCTGTATATAATCATCACTTTAAAAAATTTTGGAGATTCATGGGTTTTTGGAGATTCACAAGATGATTGGAGTCCACCTCTGGTAAATTTGATTGAGTCGACATGACTTGGAAAGACACCACCCTGTCTATATAAGGTCTTACAGCTGACAATGCATATCAGAGCAAAAAACAAGCTATGAGAAGGAAAGAACTGCCTGTAGAGCTCAGATATAGGATTGTGAGGCAGCACAGATCTAGAGAATTTCTACATACAGCCTGGTAGGGTTGATGATGCTGATAAAAACTATACCCTTATTATGACTATCCATGGCCCTGTTGCTGAGAAAAATATATTTTCGCTCATATGTAAATGACCTAACTTGAGCACCAAAGGGCCAGCCTGAGCCCTCTGGGCACCAGTTTGCTACACCCCTTCAGCTTCAGTTCCTCCCCCCTTTCTCTGGATTGACAGGGCTAGAAATCTCATCTCACCGTCTTCTTGTGCCTGCTGCTCTCCAGGCGCAGAGACCAGTTGTGCCTGCGCTGTATCTTCCTGTCTCGTTGCTTGCTCTGTGTATCTTCTGCTGCGCTCCAAACAGCTCAGGTTCCAACTGAGCAAGCGCCCAGATGTGTGACCTCATGTCTGCACTGTGTGAGATGATGAGCGTATACACTAGCATTTTAGTTGAGGAAAGAATACGAGAGATATTCTTGAGTTGAAAGTGCAAGTAGGTGGTGGTAAGGTTTGGATCTGTGGCTGGAAGGACAGGATGGAATCAAATGATATCCGAATGCAGTGGTGCAAGTAACTGTTATTAGTAGGTCTAGTGGGGGACTGAAAGGGGGGAAAGATGTTGAATTCTGTTTTCTTCATCTTGAGTTTTAAAGAGCAGAGGAGAAGAATGATGATATAGCTTATAGACATGCTGGGATTCTGGATGGCATGGAAGTGACATCTGGACCAGAGAGGTAAATTTGAGGGTCATGGTGGTATATAAAGCCATGGGACTCTATGAGTTGTTGCAGGCCAAAGATATAAATAGAGAACACCAACACCAACGGAGAGAGGATAGGGTGAGGAGATGGTGTGTACATGGGAGAAACTGAATGTTTGGTTGTAGAGGTACAAGGAGATCTTGGAGAGGGCCTGGTCTCTAATGCCGAGGGATCAGAGAGTTTCAACAGGACAGAGTGGTCAACTGTGTCAAAGGCAGAGGTCATGTCAAGAAGGAAGAGTACTGAGTAACTACATTTAGTTTTGGCAGCTATCTGATCTTTGGTGACTTTGGTTTGGGTGGATTCAGTGGAGTGATGGGGTCAGAAGCCGGACCGTAGCTGATCAAAAAGTAAGTGGGATAAGATGTTGGTGGACAGTTTGAGATGAACATATTGTTTTAGGAGTTTTCATAGGAATGGGAGTATCGTAATAGAGTGATCAACGTCATGTATATCAGGGCACACTGATTATCCCCATCATCTGTTGCTAGGAATGACAAGTACTGGGTAAGTACTGGGTTTCTTAAATGTGTAATCCTATTTTTCCATCGCGATCTAAATGTTGCAAGAGGCAATAAACCTGCATGCTGAGATGTCCTTCCGACAGCTATCTAAGGTGTAGGGACGAAGCAGAATTTCTGAAATATCAGACGTGATTAAAAATAATTATACTACATATTAAGTAATTCAAATTAATGGATGTATGACTAGAGTATATTTGTTCGGGACCCCCTTCTCTGTGCCAGAACAAAGAGCAGCTCTGTAATAACAGCTCCAACTCCCGTGGACCTGGAACGTTCATGCATTACATGGACAGCCATTCATTTTAATGACCGATATGTAATGCTGCATTTTCCGTGCAGCTGCAGCAATATGTGGCTGCCTGTGGCTTATGTTAATCATAATGGTTGATCGCCAAGTGTGAACGAACCCAGACCCTTGATAATCAGCTGATCTTTCACCTGCTTCATTTTGAAAAGTGTCTTCATGATACAACTGTTTTAACTTTTATATTTATATTTTTCACTTGTCTCACCTGTCACCACAAAATGCAGTGCCATTTGCAGGCAGCATGGTATAGAGCAGACTGATATATAGTTTTGCAGGAAAGGATTCAGGAAAACTTGTTATGTATGCATTTAAACCTGTTGTTTTTATGCATATGAGTCATGTGGGCGGTCCTACTCATTGATTGACAGCTAAATCTGCATGACTAAGCATACAGGAAAGGCTGCCAATCACTGAGTAGGACTGCCCATATGACTCCTATGCATAAAAACAGCAGAGGTTTAAATGTAAAAATTACTGAATCTTTTCTAATAAACTGTATATCAATCTTCCTGCTCTATAACCGTTGCCCATAGATTACTGTAACTGCATGCTGTGGGGACAGGTTCTCTTTAAGCATACTACTTCATTGTATATAACCAGTCATGCAACTTGGTTAGGAATGTGTCAGTACTGTTAATTCCTATACTAATTCAGTATACAAAAAAAAAACCAATAAAAACAATAATAGTGTGATAAATAATGCAGCTTTCTGTCTGTCATTTTTCCATTACTTGAACTATCTATATCTATCCTCCAGATTGACAACGAAATATTCAAGGTGACCGAGAATCCAAAAAAAACTGTGGATAAAATGGTTGAATTTAGTATCCTTATTCTAAATGAGCCATACGACAAGGAGCTAATGGACAAGGCTAGTGATACATATAAAACATTTTCTGGAAAGTTCTTAGCCGAGGTAAGATCTGTCTGTTGAGAATAATCTATAAGCTACATACTCAATGCCCACAACTACCTTTACGCTGTTTGTAATTAACCGAAAAGCAGATATAGTTACTTTGGGGGTCGTTTATTAAGATCAGCGTTTTAGAACCATTTAGCTGGCGGCGGATGCGCCAAATTTATGTAGAGCGTATCCACCGCCTGTCTAAATCTACGCCTGCTCCCTTGCTGGCGTAGATTTAAACCATTTTTTATGCATAAAATGGGCGTAGAGAATGATTAATGAGACAGGCCTGGTGGCCCTTCCCCGCCCACACCATGCCCCCTTTTTTAAGACCTGGCGTGAGCGTGGAAAAGATGCAGATTGTGGAGCAAATAACACTTGTGCCACAATCTGCTACAGATATGCGACAAAAAGTGGAGTATTCCTGTTTGTAAATGACCCCCTTTGTCTTTTAGCAAGTGGTCCTTTCACAGTGAGCTTCACAATTGTTTTAGTTTGTGCTTATGATACAGGAACTATCTACATGTATAACAGTGTAATTTCATACTTCATATAGTAGGTAACATATTGGTTTTCTTTCAGATGGAACCTGTATTTCACTCTTTACCTGGATATAAAAAAATCATAGTACAAAAAGTCAGGTATTGCTATTTTTACTTGTAATATAACATGGCACATTTTTTAATTGGTTAGGTTAAATATCAATTAATTTACCATTTACCTTTTTCTTTGTTTTCAGTCCTTCCATACTGGATAACAGGTACCGTGAACATGAAGCATCAAATTTTGGATTTTAAGGCTTCCATTGTATTTTCTAACATTCTTTGGGGTTCGAGTTTTATAACAAACACACATTAATTCACTGAAAAAAAAGTTCTATTACTATATACAGTGAAACCCCCAATGATGATTTTTTTTATTTATTCCTTACATTCTATGTATGTATGTATGTTGGGCCTCTTTTTTGGTGGTCTTCTTAAAGTGGTTTGCTAATTTATGCTGTAGAGCAGCGACAGAATTTCATTGATTGATGTAGTCTTCTCTAATCTTAATGTGCACTTACCTACAATGTAGGAGTAGTAGGTCTAAAGGACTAAATTTAAGAGCTTGAAATGCTGAAATAACTTACTGAAGTGGAATGGTTTTCCGTAGCAAATTACCTTTCATCCGGCTTCAGATAATCTAGCTATTCCAATAGTATGGCACTTGTCATCTTTGTCATAGAATTCCCTTAAATTTGAAACCTTACATGACCACAGAGTGAAGAAGTAGAATCTAAAATGAAAATACTTAAAAATTACTTTATTATAAATACACTGCCTGTCCCAAAAAAAAGTTGCCTCCTGGATTTAACTAAGCAAATAGTTATGAGCCTCCAATTGGATAATTACTGCATGGGCGATTATCTTTCAGCTGGCAACAAGTTATTTAACCCCAACTGGTGCAATGAGTTGCTTCTCATTTTTTAAACAACCATGTCGAAAGACACATCTCGTGGTCATGGAAAAGATGTTAGTCTGTTTGAGAAGGGTCAAATCATTGGCATGCATCAAGCAGAGAAAACATCTAAGGAAATTGCAGAAACTACTAAAATTGGGTTAAGAACTGTTCAACGCATTATTAAAAACTGGGAAGGATAGTGGGGACCCATTGTATTCGAGGAAGAAATGTGGTGGAAAAAAATCCTGAATGATCGCGATCGGCGATCACTTAAACGTTTGGTTAAATCAAATCAAAGAAAAACAACAGTAGAACTCAGGGCTATGTTTAATAGTGAAAGTAAGAGCATTTCCACATGCACAATGCAAAGGGAACTCAAGGGATTGGGACTGAAGAGCTGTGTAGCTGTAAGAAAACCACTAATCAGTGAGGCAAACCAGAAAAAAAGGTTAAAATTTGCTAGGGAGCATAAAGATTGGACTCTGGAGCAATGGAAGAAGGTCATGTGGTCTGATGAGTCCAGATTTACCCTGTTCTATAGTGATGGGCGCATCAGGGTAAGAAGAGAGGCAGATGAAGTGATGCACCCATCATGCCTAGTGCCTACTGTACAAGCCTGTGGGGGCAGTGCCATGATCTGGGGTTGCTGCATTTGGTCAGGTCTAGGTTAAGCAACAGTATGTGCTTCAAGAATGAGGTCAGCTGACTATCTGAACATACTGAATGACCAGGTTATTCCATCAATGGATTTATTCTTCCGTGATGGCACAGGCATATTCCAAGATGACAATGCCAGGATTCATCGGGCTCAAATTGTGAAAGAGTGGTTCAGGGAGCATGAGACATCATTTTTACACATGGATTTGCCACCACAGTGTCCAGAACTTGACCGCATTGAGAATCTTTGGGATGTGCTGGAGAAGGCTTTGCGCAGCAGTCAGACTCTACCATTATCAATGCAAGATCTTGGTGAAAAATGTATGCAACACTGGATGGAAATAAATCTTGTGACATTGCAGAAGCTTATCGAAACAATGCCACAGTGAATGCGTGCCGTAATCAAAGCTAAATGCTGTTCCAATAAAATATTTTTGGTGGCGACTTTTTTTTTGGACGGGCAGTGTATATTCTCAAATACCTTGAATTAGTTATAATGGCTTGTTTTGTCTAGGGAGCAATCATTAGGTGAAATAAAATGGCAGCTGTCCTAATAGTACACACAAAACCTGTCCCAATCACACAGCAGGACAAGTTACTTCTCAACACTGATCTAAAGAGCTGCCTCATCCTCCTTCTCCTACTTGTCAAGGATTTTAATCCTAAATACAGTTTAATATGATCTTTAGCTGAATCTCAATGGGAATGGAGTTCATGAGGAGACATGAAGTACAGAGAGGACGGACAGGACAGACTGTGGTAATGGAGACAGCATACAAGTGCTGCTGCTCATTACTACTCCTCATGAACTTTATTCCTACAGAGATTCAGCTGAAGATCATATTAAACTGTACTCAGGATCATAATCCCTGACAATTAGAGCAGAGAGGAGGATGAGGCAGTTCTTTACCTCAGTATTGTGAAGTAACTTGTCCTTCTGTGTGATTAGGACAGGTTTTGTGTGTACTAATAGGACTGTAACCATTTTATTTCCCCTGATGATTGATCCCTAGACAAAAGGAGCCATTATAAATAATGAAAGGTAATTGGGAATATATTTATAATAAAGTAATATATGCGTATTTTAATTTTCTTAATTCCTGGAGAACCCCATTAATGGATATATATTATTTATGTCTCTTAGTAAATCTATCCCAATTTATAATACATTTTCATTTTTAGACATTATAAAAGTAGACTAGACAGTGTAAAATGCACCAGATTTATCAAAGTGGCTGAAGCTGGATGGTAAATCTAGAACAACTGTCAACTGTCTACTCTAAGTTTATACTAGGGTTGCTTCGGGTATCGAATTTTCGATACCCAATTGATACTTTTGCCTGATATTGACCTCGATACCAGGATTTGCCTTTTTTTGATACTAGGCTTCGCTATTGCGCAGTCTAATATCAGAGAACAAGGCGTGCGCTGCTCTCAGCGTGCTCAGTGTTCTCCTCAGCAGCACAGGGGAGCAGGAAGCAGTCTCTCCCTCCCCCCTGTGCCGCTGCTGCCACCAATGAGGAGAGAGGGGTGGATGCACTGCGCCACCAATGAAAGTAAATGTTTAATACAAATCCTGGAGGCCGGTGCTGGCGGGGAGCTGTGATTAGTGGCAGTTAACCCCTCAGGTACCTCACCCGCCTCCTGTATTAAATGTTAATTATATTATCAATGGTGGTGCAGTGCGCCCTCCCCCCACCTCCCCAGTATTAAAATCATTGGTGGCACAGTGTGCCCCCTCCCATCAACCCCCCCAATATTAAAATCATTGGTGGCGCAGTGCGCCCCCTCCCCTAAACTCCCCCCCCAGTATTAAAATCATTGGTGGCAGTGGCAGTTCCGATCGGAGCCCCAGCAGTGTAATCCTGGGGCTCCGATCGGTTACCATGGCAGCCAGGACGCTACTGAAGCCCTGGCTGCCATAGTCAGCTCCCTGCTGCTGTGTGTACTATGCATCGGGGACGCAGGGAGAGTGTAAAGTCCTGATCACCCTCATAGAGCTCTATCAGGGTGAATAGGACAAGGGATTAAAAGATCCCAGGTTCTGGCCCCTAAGGGGGAAAATAGTTATTAAATAAAAAGTAAAAAAAAAAAAACCCTTTCCCAATTTTACATATAAAATAAATAAAAAATAAATAAATAAATAAACATATCACATATCGCCACGTCTGAAAAGTCCAAACTATTAAAATATAAAAAAAAGTCCTGCGGTGAGCGCCGTAACAGAAAAGAAATAAATAAAAACTGCGCGATTCGCCATTTTTTATAGTCACCTTGTTCCCCCAAAAATAGGATCGGACTGTTCTATTATGGGCCGGACGTTCCATAAAATGCGGAATGCACGCAGCTTTTTTTAGTGTTTTTTTTTTTTTTTTGCGTGGTATCGAATGGTATCGAGTATCGCAATACTTTTTTATGGTATCGAAACCAAATCAAAATTTTGGTATCGAAACAACCCTAGTTTATACTACCTATTAATTGCCTCTCTGTACACCACAATTTTGTGCCAAAATTTGAAGTATTTTTAGTGCATGTTGGCACACCCCTTTTTTCAATATACTGCACATGTTAAAAGAAATAAAAAAACATGTCTTAATAAATGTCTTAATAAATGTGGTACAGGGAATCTAGTTCGTTTTATTGGAAGAATTCTGGTGCATTTTGGTCAGTAAATCCCCTTAGTGTAATATTTGTATTATAATATTTTTTAATCTTCCTTTTGCTGCAGAGTTGTTCTACAAGTACACTATGCTGTTATTTTTGATGGGAATGCAGATGCCATTAACAGTGCAACCTTGGACCTCATGAACCTCCATTCCAATGAAATTGAAGACACCTCCCTGAATTCTATTGAAGATAATCCCACAGTTGTTTATACAGTCAGCAGCTTCAGAAATTACATAGTAGATTCTCTACACAAGCAGATATTGCTAGGAGATAAGGAATTGGATATAGATGCAGACTCAATGCAACTTGTTAATGGTAAGTACTGAAACATCATTAGGATTTTCATAGAGAGTAAAGTAAAGACTGATGTATGAAAGCTGGAGAAATATTATTGTTGACGGTAAAAACTAATCAGAATATATATTTCTTTTTTTTTTAAAAACAGCCTGAAAATGAAAGCTTATTGATCCTGATATATCAAGACTAGTGTGTTCTACACTGGTCTTAATGAGTGCTGCGCTGCCGGATGAGGCATTTAATTTATAATTCTGAGCATGCTAGCTCAGTGGTTAGCACTGGTGTCTTACAAGGACAATATCTGCATGGAGTTTGTATGTTCTCCCTGTGTTTGCATGGGTTTCCTCCGGGTACTCTGGTTTCCTCCCAAACCTCTCAAACTCCAAAGACATACTAATAGGGACCTTAGTTTGAAAACGCCCCATTGGGGACAAGGAATGATGATAATGTCTGCAAAGCGCTGCGGAATATAAATCAGCGCTATATAAATCAGTAAAATAAATAAATAAAATGCCTCCTCCGACAGTTTCTAGCATGATTGATAATGACCCTGTCCACACACAATATTTACTTATTATTATGAATAGAAATGATTTCATACATTTTAAAATAGATATTTACCATACATTTCACTTACACTGATCATTTTTTTATTTTTTAGTGAAGACGGTTCCATTATATCTTTACAATGAATGGACTTCTATAACCGCGAAACCAGCATTTCCTATACCTTCCACAGAGGATGTTGTAAGGACCAGATTATATGTATATTTTTTTCCAGATTTTAAAATGTAGAATTAAGTATATTAATTGTCCTTTTTGCTGCTCTAAGATGTCCAAATGAAAGCTGGAATCTGATTGGTTGTTCCGGTTTTCCCTTCCCCAAAACTTAAAATACTTACTAAAAATATCTTAAAGCGATTGTTTGGTTTCATGATATTGATGGCCTATCCTCAGAATAGATCATCAATATCAGACCAGTGTTGGTTCGTCTCCTGGCAGCTGGGCAATGTGTTCTCTTCACTGTTGATCTGCTCGCTGTCTACATTGTAATTGTGATGCAGGGTGATTACAGCTTTTCATTCTGTTCACTTGAATGAGAGAAGAAGCTGTAATTACCATGTACCACTGCAACAATGTACACAGCATGCAGGTAAAAACTGAAAGGGAGTCAGGGACACAGCACTCTCAAACTCTTCATCAGGGTGTGGAGGGAGTCGGACATCCAGCGAACTGATATTGATGACCTATCCTGAGGATAGGTCATAAATATCAGGAAACTGGACAAACCCTTTAAGGAAATTATTGAAAATAAAATAAATGATGAGCATTCTTATATACTGTATATACCCTGCCTGTCCAAAAAAAAAAGTTGCCACCTCGATTTAACTAAGAAAATAGTTATGAGCATCCTATTGGATAATTACTGCATGGGCGATTATCTTTCAGCTGGCAACAAGTTATTTAACCCCAACTGGTGCAATGAGTTGCTTCTCATTTATTAACCCCTTAAGGACTTAGGACGTACTGGTACGCCATGTTTGCCGAGTCCTTAAGGACCCATGACGTACCAGTACGTCCTAACTTTAAAACTACATTGCGGCTTGGCGGGGGTTAATTCGAACAGGATGTCCGCTGAAATCATTCAGCGGGCATCCTGTCACAACGCCGGGGGGGTCATGTGACCCCCCCGCATCAGCGATCGCAGCAAACCGCAGGTCAATTCAGACCTGCGGTTTTCTGCGTTTCCGGTCCATTCGATGAACCGGAAAAGGACGGTGATTACACACCACCAGTGCTTGAAGTGGGCCGGAACGCGGCGGTACTCAGTACCGCCACTTCCAAAAATTGCCCTGGAGAGTACCAGCACCTCTCCGTGCGCCCAGTACGTGGGTTTCCGGTACCGGAGCGCAGCGGAGAGCTGGCAGTATCTCCTCCCTAATGTCGTTGGCTGGGCAGCTAGTGGAGGGGGGCGGGTCGTTGCAGAGTACGGCTCAGGCTGGCGCAGGCAGGGAGTTGACCTCACGTTAGGTGACGTCAACTCCTTCCCGCGCGCCTGTGACTGAGGAGCGATCAGTGCGGCGACCAGTGACTGGTCCTCCTTGGAGTCAGGAGTCGGACGGTGCAGCAAAGAACATCGACTTTGCTTTGGAATCCAACTTCTGAAGAGTACTGGTGAGTGACAGGCACCCCCCCTCCCCCCACACACATTAGTTCCTCTCTGTACCAGTACCCCCCCCCCCCCCTGGCAGGGGGGTACTGGTACAGAGAGGAATTAATGTGTGTGATGAGGGGGGGGGGGGGGTCTGATGTGCAGGGGGGTACTGGTACAGAGAGGAACGAATGTGCGGGGGTGGGGGGGGGGGGGGTACTGGTACATAGAGGAACTAATATATATGTGTCTGATGGGTGGGTCTGATGTGTAGGGGGCCCCTGCACATCAGACCCCCCCATCACACACATATATATTAGTTCCTCTATGTACCAGGACCCCCCCCCACCACCGCACATTCGTTCCTCTCTGTACCAGTACCCCCCTGCACATCAGACCCCCCCCCCTCATCACACACATTAGTTCCTCTCTTTACCAGTACCCCCCCCCCCCCACCACCACCACACATTAGTGCCTCTCTGTACCAGTACCCCTCTGCACATCAGACCCCCCATCACACACATATATATTAGTTCCTCTATGTACCAGTACCCCCCCCCCCCCACCACCGCACATTCGTTCCTCTCTGAACCAGTACCCCCCTGCACATCAGACCCCCCCCTCATCACACACACACACACACATTAATTCCTCTCTGTACCAGTACCCCCCTGGCAGGGGGGTACTGGTACAGAGAGGAATTAATGTGTGTGTGTGTGATGAGTGGGGGGGGGGGGTCTGATGTGCAGGGGGGGTACTGGTACAGAGAGGAACGAATGTGCGGTGGTGGGGGGGGTACTGTACTGGTACATAGAGGAACTAATATATATGTGTCTGATGGGGGGGTCTGATGTGCAGGGGGGGGGAGCACCGGCGCCTAATAGAGTACCGGCACCTCTTTTGGCCCACTTAAAGCACTGCACACCACCAATCACAGTCCGAGCATTTGGGGGCGGCGGTGCTGTCCTTGGTGCTGGCGGTGCTGTCCTTGGTGCTGGGAGAGAGGCGGGAGATTCAAACTCCCGGCGCTCCTCTCTCCTCTCCTCTTCCTGCTGCTGCACCTGCACCATCCTGCACCGTTCTGCACCAGCTCCTGCAATCCCCCCGTCGGCACCCATCACCCTCCTGCACCCATCACCCTCCAGGTAGGTTAGGGTCAGTGAGGGAGAGGCACGATTAGGCAGGGATAGAAGGGAGAGTTAGTTAGGGAAAAAAAAAAAACAATCTGATTTATTGTCTCTGGTGGTTGGGGTCCACAGCACTTAGCTGTGAGACCCTAGACCCACCCAGGAGTTCTGCCACTTGCCCCCCCCCAGATAATGCAGCATGTCCCCCCTGAGGTGATCCTGCCTATGACCGTCTGTATAAGATACGGCCGGTCATCGATCACTTTGGGGCCAAATTTGTGCAGGCCTACGTACCTGGAAGGGAGGGCGCGGTTGATAAGTCTCTCGTTGCGTTCAAGGGGAGACTCAGTTTCCGCCAATACATTCCCACTAAGCGGGCGAGGTATGACGTGAAAATGTACAAAATTTGTGAGAGTACCTCAGGGTACACTTACAAATTTCGGGTGTACGAGGGGCGAGATTCCCGTATTGAACCCCCAGAATGACCCCCACTCTGGGTGTTAGCGGGAAACTCGTGTGGGAACTTATGCACCCACTGCTAGATAAGGGTTACCACTTGTACGTGGATAACTTTTATACTAGCATTCCCTTGTTCAGGTCCCTTGCCGCCAGATCCACGTCCGCTTGTGGGACCGTGTGGAAAAATCAACGCAGCCTCCCTACCTACCCCCTCCAGGTACCTATCCCCAGGGGAGAGACCCATGCCTTTACCAGTGGAAACCTGTTGCTGGTCAGGTATAAGGACAAGAGGGATGTCCTTATACTGTCCAAAATCCACGGTAACAGCATCACCCCTGTCCCTGTGCGATGTACCGCGGCAACGGTCCTCAAGCCTGATTGTATCGTCGACTACAATCGGTATATGGGAGGAGTTGATCTCTCTGATCAAGTCCTCAAGCCATATAATGCCATGCGCAAAACCCGGGCATGGTACAAAAAAGCTGCGGTCTACTTGGTACAGGTTGCCTTGTACAACGCTTTTGTACTATCTTGAAGCGCTGGCAGCACAGGAACATTCCTCCAATTCTATGAGGCAGTCCTCAAGGACCTTATTTTTTCAGAACGGTAAAGAGCAGGCCAGAGTACCTCGGGAATTGGAGGCGCCTAGATCGTCCCTGGCCAACATTTTCCAGGCGTGGTCCCCCATACTGGAAAGAAGGGACGGACCCAAAAAAAGTGTGTCACAGGAAGGGGATACGGAAGGACACCACCACTCAATGTGACACTTGCCCCGATCATCCGGGCCTCTGCGTTATCGATTGCTTCAGGGAGTATCACACTTCCATGGAGTACAAAATTTTTATAATCCCCACCAGTCCCCTAGAGAAGATAAAAAACTATGGCTCTCAGACTTTGGAGACACGGAAAAAAAAATTTCCACAAAAATATTAGTTTTAGTGCAGGCATCCTCAAACTGCGGCCCTCCAGATGTTGTAAAACTATAACTCCCAGCATGCCCAGACGACCTACAGCTATCAGCAGGGCATGGTGGGAATTGTAGTTTTACAACATCTGGAGGGCCGCAGTTTGAGGATGCCTGCTTAGTATCTCCAAAGTCGGAGAGCCATACATATTGGGCATCGCCGCGTCCTTAAAAATCTTCTCTATAAAAATAACATTTAACCCAACCCCCCGGATGAACAGCGTTAAAAAAATAAAATAAAATAAACGTGTAAAAAAAAAGCCATTTTTTGGCACCTAACATCAAAAAAGGTGTAATAGCGAGCGCTCAAAATGTCATATGCACCCCCAATTAGTGCCAATAAAACCGCCAACTGTAGCTCCCAGGCTATGGAGATACAAAAAATTTTTTTTGTTCCTAAAATGATAATATAGTGTAAAATCTAAATAAATTTTAAAATGTAGACATATTAGGTATCGCCGCATCCGTAAGAATCTGCCCTATAAAAATAACATTTGACCAAACCCCTCGGATGAACAGCGTTAAAAATATTAAATAAAAACTGTGCCAAAACCCATTTTTTGGCAAAATTTCCTTTTGAATCTTTTTTTTCCGGTAATAAAGCAAGGGTTAACAGTCAAAGAAAACTAAATATTTATTGCCCTGATTCTTTAGTTTGCAGAAACACCCCATATGTGGTCGTAAATGGCTATATAGCCACACGGCAGGGCATAGAACGAAGGGAACGCCATATGGTTTCTCGAAGGCAGATTTTGATGGACTGGTTTATTTACACCATGCCCATTAGAAGCCCCCCTGATGTAGCCTAGACTACAAATTCCAAAAAAGTGACCCAATCTAAGAAACTACACCCCTCAAGATATTCAAAAGTTACTTTACAAACTTTGTTAACCCTTTAGGTGTTCCACAAAACTAAATAGCGAATGTAGAAACAATTTTAGAATTAAAATTTTTTGTTACCTTGCCTCAAAAAAGTGTAATATAGAGCAACCATATTTACCCTAAAATAGTCACAGAAACAACAACCACCTTATCCCGTAGTTTCCTAGATGGGGTCACTTTTATGGAGTTTCTACTCTAGGGGTGCATCAGGGCGGCTTGAAAGGGTACATGATGTAAATAAACCAGTACAGCAAATTCTGCCTTCCAAAAACCATATGGCGTTCCCCTTGTTCTATGTCCTGCCGTTTAGCCAAATAGTAGTTTACAAAACATATGGGGTGTTTCTGCAAACTACAGAATCAGGGCAACCCATATTGAGTTTTGTTTGGCTGTTAACCAATTTTTTCCAGTAATAAAGTAAGGGTTAAAATTGAAGATTTTCCAAAAAATTTTAATTCCAAAATTGTTTCTCCATCTGCCATTAACTCTTGTGGAACACCTAAATGGTTAACAAAGTTTGTAAACCCAGTTTTGAATATCTTGAGGGGTGTACTTTCTTAGATGGAGTCACTTTTTTGGAATTTCTATTCTAGGGGTGCAACGGGGGGGGGGCTTGAAATGTGACATGGTATAAACAAAACCAGTCCTGCAAAATCTGCCTTCCCGTTTGGCCAAAACAGTAGTTTAGGACCACATATGGGGTGTTTCTGCAAACTACAGAATCAGGGCAACCCATATTGAGTTTTGTTTGGCTGTTAACCCTTGCTTTGTTCCTGGAAAAAATGGATTAAAATGGAAAACTTTCCAAAAAATCAAAATTCTTACATTTTATGTCCATTTGCCATGAAGTCTTGTGGAAGACCTAAAGGGTTAACAAAGTTTGTAAAATCAGTTTTGAATACCTTGAGGGGTGTAGTTTCTAAAATGGGGTCATTTTTGGGTGGTTTCTATTACGTAAGCCTCACAAAGTGACTTTAGACGTGGACTGGTCCATAAAAAGTGGGATTTGGAAAATTTCTGAAAAATTTCAAAATTTGCTTCTAAACTTCTAAGCTATGTAACATCCCCAAAAAATAAAATGGCATTCCCAAAATGATACAAACAGGAAGTAGACATATGGGGAATGTAAAGTCATCCACATTTTTGGGGGTATTACTATGTATTACAGAGGTAGAGAAACTGAAACTTTGAAATTTGAAAATTTTTCCACATTTTTGGTAAATTTGGTATTTTTTTATGCAAAATTTTTTACTTTTTTGACCCAATTTTAGCAGTGTCATGAAGTACCATATGTGACGAAAAAACTATCTCAGAACGGCCTGGGTAAGTCAAAGCGTTTTAAAGTTATCAGCACTTAAAATGACACTGGTCAGATTTTCAAAAAATGGCCAAGTCCTTAAGGTGAAATAGGGCTGAGTCCTTAAGGGGTTAAACAACCATGTCGAAAGACACATCTCGGGGTCTTGGAAAAGATGATAGTCTGTTTGAGAAGGGTCAAATCATTGGCATGCATCAAGCAGAGAAAACATCTAAGGAGATTGCAGAAACTACAAAAACTGGGTTAAGAACTGTCCAGCGCATTATTAAAAACTGGAAGGATAGTGGGGACCCATCGTATTCGAGGATCACTTAAATGTTTGGTGAAATCAAATCAAAGAAAAACAACAGTAGAACTCAGGGCTATGTTTAATATTGAAAGTAAGAGCATTTCCACATGCACAATGCAAAGGGAACTCAAGGGATTGGGACTGAACAGCTGTGTAGCCATAAGAAAACCACTAATCAGTGAGGCAAACCAGAAAAAAAGGCTTAAATTTGCTAGGGAGCATAAAGATTGGACTCTGGAGCAATGGAAGAAGGTCATGTGGTCTGATTAGTCCAGATTTACCCTGTTCTATAGTGATGGGCGCATCAGGGTAAGAAGAGAGGCAGATGAAGTGATGCACCCATCATGCCTAGTGCCTACTGTACAAGCCTGTGGGGGCAATGCTATGATCTGGGGTTGCTGAAGTTGGTCAGGTCTAGGTTCAGCAACAGTATGTGCTCCAAGAATGTGGTCAGCTGACTACCTGAACATACTGAATGACCAGGTTATTCCATCAATGGATTTGTTCTTCCCTTATGGCACAGGCATATTCCAAGATGACAATGCCAGGATTCATCGGGCTCAAATTGTGAAAGAGTGGTTCAGGGAGCATAAGACATCATTTTCACACATGGATTGGCCACCACAGTGTCCAGACCTTAACCCTATTGAGAATCTTTTATTTTTTTTTGGTGGCGACTTTTTTTTTGGACAGGAAGTGTGTGTATATATATATATATATATATATATATATATATATACACAGTACAGACCAAAAGTTTGGACACACCTTCTCATTCAAAGAGTTTTCTTTATTTTCATGACTATGAAAATTGTAGATTCACACTGAAGGCATCAAAACTATGAATTAACACATGTGGAATTATATACATAACAAACAAGTGTGAAACAACTGAAAATATGTCATATTCTAGGTTCTTCAAAGTAGCCACCTTTTGCTTTGATTACTGCTTTGCATACTCTTGGCATTCTCTTGATGAGCTTCAAGAGGTAGTCCCCTGAAATGGTTTTCACTTCACAGGTGTGCCCTGTCAGGTTTAATAAGTGGGATTTCTTGCCTTATAAATCGGGTTGGGACCATCAGTTGCGTTGAGGAGAAGTCAGGTGGATACACAGCTGATAGTCCTACTGAATAGACTGTTAGAATTTGTATTATGGCAAGAAAAAAGCATCTAAGTAAAGAAAAACGAGTGGCCATCATTACTTTAAGAAATGAAGGTCAGTCAGTCAGCCGAAAAATTGGGAAAACTTTGAAAGTAAGGGCTATTTGACCATGAAGGAGAGTGATGGGGTGCTGCGCCAGATGACCTGGCCTCCACAGTCACCGGACCTGAACCCAATCGAGATGGTTTGGGGTGAGCTGGACTGCAGAGTGAAGGCAAAAGGGCCAACAAGTGCTAAGCATCTCTGGGAACTCCTTCAAGACTGTTGGAAGACCATTTCGGGGGACTACCTTTTGAAGCTCATCAAGAGAATGCCAAGAGTGTGCAAAGCAGTAATCAAAGCAAAAGGTGGCTACTTTGAAGAACCTAGAATATGACATATTTTCAGTTGTTTCACACTTGTTTGTTATGTATATAATTCCACATGTGTTAATTCATAGTTTTGATGCCTTCATAGTCATGAAAATAAAGAAAACTCTTTGAATGAGAAGGTGTGTCCAAACTTTGTCTGTACTGTATATATATATATATATATATATATATATTACATATCAAACTGTTATTTTACAAATGAAGGACATGACTTGGAGTCAGCTGGAGTTATAGGAACATAATTCATTTACTTACCTTTATATTTTAGGATAATGCTTTACAAGCTGAATGGCTTCCAACTGATTATTTAACAATTAACGCATATGAAGAAATAAGTGAAGATCTTACATCTAGAAGTCAGATTGCCCTGGAAGCAGAAAGTCCTGTTGTTACAGAAGACATGACTTTTAAAGTTTATACCACATCAGTCTTTGAATACACATTTACTACTCCAGCAGATTATGTAACCTCCCAGCCAAGCACAACCTTAAGTTCACTTGAATCTGGCCCAGTTACCCCTTCTGAAAACATTCAAGAAGAATCAGGGGACAATGACATTTCAGCGTTCCAAGATTCAACTGTAAGCTCATCTTCTGAGCATAATGCTAAGGAGACAACTATTCCAAATAAAATCCATGTGATTGCCACCAATCTTCCTCCAGCTCTAATTATGTCAATAGCTGGAGAACCCAATTCAGACATTGTGACTTCTGCAATCGCTGCTGAAGAACCTGCACTAAGTGATTCCTCGTTGAGGGATTTATTGAATAAGACAGAGCAAACAAATGTAGATTTGGATACTATGATATCACTAGTTACTTCAGAAAATATGCAAGAAACAGCTAAAATACTTGTAGAAGACAACTTACTGCCAACAGCAGAGAGTGTGAAACCTTTGGATGAGGGTTCTGGATCAGGATTTGGACATAAGGCTGAAGGCGAAGTTGTTACATGGTCTTGGATAAAGACTACTGTGGATCAGCTTTCCTCTTTTAAAGGTCAATCAATAGATGTAGATTTAACTGACACAACAAGAAACTATGAAGACCTAATTGAAGAACATTTTACTGATACATCATTTGATGACAATTTCAAATTGGCTATTACTGAGTTCAGCACCACTTCAGACCAGGATTCAGATGCTCCACATCCCCAAAACTCTGCTTCTACCAGTAGTCTTGTAAAACAGCCTATTATGCACACTTTCTCAACCAAACCTCCACCCGTGTTGTGGACACCTGAATACTGGAATGTTGAGTTGTCAGTGCAAACACCTGTATCATCAGAGATAGATGGAGACTCTTTCACTAGTGAACCAGATGCCTTACAGGGGCGCACAGGGGGTTACACACCATCTTTAACAGAAAGTACCTTATTGTCTACACAAACACCAGAACAAATGGCACAGACAAATCTAATTTTGGACCATGATGTAGATATAATGGAGAGTTCAATATCTAATGAAATAGAGCCATTCAAGCCACATGTTGCAGTCCATAGTTTTACCACACCCCCAGTTCCAACAACTAGTGAACATGATAACACAATTACAGCCAGCTCTGACACAAATGCCATCTTAACATCATCAACTAATGATGTTAAAAGTGAGGAAAGTGTGTACTTTACAGCAATACCATCATTGAAATCACATGAGGAAATGTTAAATACCATACCCAATCTGGATGCCACCAACACGCATCCACAGGGTGACATTGAGTCTACAGGAGTAAACAACATGCCCAATATAATTCCTATGATACAGAAAGAGATGGCCATTACAGATCCTATACAGTATGAACCTCTTTCGATTGGTACCTCTGTAGGCCCAACAAGTTTTCTGACCCAAGATATAGAGGTAACTGTTGATGTGCAAGATATATCTCTGGAACTTGATCACATGAGCACAGTATATTTTCACCCTGACATGAGTGCAGAAGAACGAAGCATGATAGCAAAAAATATAGATTCTACAGATTTCACAGGCATGGTGTTTTCAACTCACGAAAACAATGTCAGCACTTCAGCAAAGGCTCGAGCGCTTGTGGTTTTCTTCAGTCTGCGCGTCACTAATATGATATTCTCCGAGGACTTATTCAATAAACATTCTCCTGAATATAAGGCTTTGGAACAAAGATTTCTCGAACTGGTAAGTATTAACTTGTTAATGTTAAATGCATCCTTTTAGACAGTAGCAAATCTCTAGGTGCAACCACTAAAGACCTATAGAAGATTGTCCAGCAGACCACCTGTTAGCTATGTGATTTTTATCCCCATAGTGCTGTGATGGCTAACCTCCACCACTCCAGCTGTGGTAAAGCTACAACTCCCAAGATGCATACTTGCTTGGCTGTTCTCAGAACTCCATACAAATGAATAGAGCATGCTGGGAGTTGTAGTTTCACCACAGCTGGAGTGCTGGAGGTTAGCCATCACTGCCATAGTGGCTCAGCATACTTTGCTAACTCCCAGACGTGCTAGTTTCTTCAATGTGTTAGTATTGTTATAGTAAAGCTGTAGTTATTAAAGTAGTTATAGTTTTTGCAACTCAGTGAACATAGTAATAGAGACTATTAATAAGAGACTGGGCTGAACAGGTTCCTTGGGAAATAATTTTAGGTTCAGCCTTCCTTCTATGCATGACGTGAACAACACCTTCAAAGGAAATGCATCACCAAAAATTGTATCTGCCAGTTACAACCAGATAGCAGCAAATCTAATTTTTTCTAAACTTATTTTCTGATTGCAGATTTTTTTATTCTATTTTCTGAACATGATTATGGGGGCGCTATCTTAACAGCATTTAGAAAGCATTAAAGGGCTTCTGTCACCCCACTAAACTGTTTTTTTTTTTTTTTTTTGTTACTTAGAATGCCTATAATGCGATTTATGCATACATACTGTAATTAATCATTTCTGTTCAGCAGATTTTGTTAAAAACGTAGTTTTAAAATATGCAAATTACCTTGCTACCAGCAAGTAGGGCGGCTACTTGCAGGTAGCAGCCGCATCCTCCTATCCTAAAGACGCCCCCTCCGCATGTTGATTGACAGGGCCAACGGACAGGATCGTCCTCTGGCTGGCCTTGTCTGCTATCAAGATCTCGTGCCTGCGCCGTAACGGTATTCACTCGGCGCAGGCGCACTGAGAGGCGGACCTCGCTCGGCCGCTCCATCCTCAATGCGCCTGCGCTGATGACGTCACATCTACACCCGGCGCAGGCGCATTGAGGAAGGAGCGGCCGAGATCTTGATAGCAGACAGGGCCAGCCAGAGGACGATCCCGTCCGTTGGCCCTGTCAATCAACATGCGGAGAGGGCGTCTTTAGGATAGGAGGATGCGGCTGCTACCAGCAAGTAGCCGCCCTACTTGCTGGTAGCAAGGTAATTTGCATATTTTAAAACAACGTTTTTAACAAAAACTGCTGAACAGAAATGATTAATTACAGTATGTATGCATAAATCACATTATAGGCATTCTAAGTAACCAAAAAAAAAAAAAAAAATGTTTAGTGGGGTGACAGAAGCCCTTTAAGAAAATTGCTTTATGGCAAGCACATGAGCCATAGACACAATGGTCAGGAGAAAACCCATTGACTTCTATGGAACAATTTTCTAGGCATGCTCTGTGACCTGTGTAGAAGACATTTTACAAGGAAAGACTAGACAAGCTTTGGCAATCACCTATTGTGAATGGTGGATCCTGTCTTTTCTACACACAAAGTAATATCATTACATGCAGGATTAGTATGACAGATAAGTAGGTAACTGCAGTAAAGTGATTTCTACAGACGAAGAAGTGGTGCCTATTATCAGGCTTAATAGCCAGTGCAAAAACTGCAGGATTTTATATTTATTGTTTAAATATAGATATTGACATGGAAAATTACAAATAACATAAGCAAAAACTCTTTAAAACTCTGTTAAACATAAAAACATGACTTAAACAACAGGTCTTTTTCTGATTACACATTTCCTTTAAATGTATAATAATTGTTGCTATCCTTGCGCACACAGGATGTCTAATCAATAAGGTCTAATAGGATGTTTGTCAAGTCACACATCGGAGATAGATCTTAGTATACAGTGATTGCCTCCAAAGTCAACTCCATATGGGCTTATCCTCTGCTGGACCTTTTGAGCCTATTATTGTGTCAGAACCTGGGCCCACAGGAAGATTAGCAAGTGTACTGGTGGGCCAGCCCAAGGTGTCCCTGTACTTTAAAAAATAAGCTTTTGATGTCATAATATCATATCAAAGGTTTTGATCAGACCAAGTGCTGAAACCCCCAGCGATTGCTAGAAAGAAGTGCTCAGACAGCTCTCTTCTCACTGCTGAAGATCAGCTCAGTAGAATGTCTAGATGCCCATCTTGAGTCTGTCTCTTGCAGTGGGGAGAGACAATGCTCTGTATGAGTGTTTCTTTCTCCCCATTGTAGCAATTAGGAGTAGTTTTAGCATTTAGACCCCCATTAATCAGAACCGTTGATACGTCACTATGATGTCTCAAAAGTTTTTTTTAAATGCAGGTGTACTTTCAGATTTTAAATGAAACTGTTGAAGTTACAGTTATTTCTTTTTATGGTAAAAACATGTTTTTCTTCGGCATTAAGTGTCCAAATCAACACATGCAGATTAAATGTGTAAACTAATGTTATAGGAAAACTGAAGCACAATTAGCTAAGGTTCAGGCATCACCACATGAGCAAACTAAGATGTTTACTCTTCCATTCCTGGCTTTAAGAAAAACATAGCCCAAACATTATATGAATGGAAAAGACGCCAAGGTCAGACACCAGATTACTAAAGGATCTATTAGTGGGATCAGGTTCTGGTACAATAAGGCTATGTTCACACATGTCAGATTTACAAACCGTAAATCTATCACTTATTTTACTACTAAATTGAAATGGTGGAAAATAACTTGGATTTCCTCCACAGATATGCAATGAGAAGGGCTGCAGTTCAAACAAAGTTTAAATCCATTCAATGGGGTTATTCAATCTGTCTTATTCACCGGCTTTTTTGTGTGCACTGCAACCCATGGGAATGATAGCGTGCTATTTATACTTTAAGATTTTGTTCTGTGACATCTGAATATATGTGAAATTTTCTGTGATATCTGAATATGAAAGCACGAATTTCATTCACATGCATGGGATTTAGATTTCAGTGCGGAAGTCTGAATCAACCCTGACAAGTGTGAACAAAGCCTAGTGGACCCAAAAGGTCCAGAAGACTTATTTTAGAGTAGAATTTAGAGCGAATCGTTTCTTATGATTTTATACACAGATAATCTATTTGACCTCATTCATGATAGTAAGAAGCACACATTGAGGACAGACTCTCATTATCTTTTCCTCTGTTGGGCCTAATGAGTTTGACCTAAAAAGAGCAAAATATGTGCATTTGAATGGGACTTCCTTCTTTCACCCCCAAGCCCCTTCCCCCCTGGTCATGTATCCAGTAGAGAGTTAAATTCTAGTGTGTCACTGGCCTAAGCCCTGGAATTCTTGCTATTTTGCATTCAGGTATATTTAGAATAATTTCTAGTTAGCATTACTGTATGGGCTTACCAGGATGCTGGTATAGCAGTATATCGGTACTGGTCATATTGGTTGTTTCCTTCGTGTTATATTCTCAGCAACTGTTATGGGAACAGTAGAGTTCCAGCCACTTGATCACTTCCATGAGATCACTTCCCCAAATAAGCATGTTTCCTCTGAAACATGCTTATTTGATTCCCTTGCGCAGTACTACAAATGAATATAATGATAGCACTGAACCCTAGAAGTACACTTTGCTCGGATTACTTTTGCCATCCTTTTTTGTTTCAGTTGGTTCCCTATCTGCAGTCCAACTTAACAGGATTTCAAAACCTTGAAATATTGAATTTCCGGAATGGCAGCATAATTGTAAACAGCAGAATGAAGTTTGCAAAGCCTGTTCCACGAAATGTAACAAATGCCGTCTACATCATTCTTGAAGACTTCTGTAACACCGCTTACCAAACTATGAATTTGGCAATTGATAAGTATTCTTTGGACGTTGAATCAGGTACCGCAATAAGGGATTTGACTTTTATCTCACCAATTAGCAGGGAAAAATAGAATACATGGACTTTTTGTATATCATAGTTATTAATATTGTATTTTTTATAAAAGTGCAGGAAGTTAGCTACAAGTTATGATGATATACCTAAAATCAAAGTAATTCTACTCCATGTGTCCCAGGTTGCTTTAATTATTTTTAGTATGACTTAGTGGCAAAAGAAATCTAAAATTAGTATTAGGAGGAATTCACATGACCATATCCATTTTTAGGTCTGCAAATTGCGGATCTGCAAAAACACTTACCGGCTGCATGTGTTCTGCATTTTGTAGATAAGTATGTCCTGCCCTTTGTTAGAAATGCCTATTCATGTCCACAAAATGAACAAGAATAGGCCATGTTCTATTTTTTTTTTTTTTTTTTTGCTGGTCTGCGTAACAAACATATTTATGCGGACAGTACACGGTGTGCTGTCCTTATCTTTTGCAGCCCCATTGAAATGAATGGGTCCGCATACGATCTGGAAAAAATGTGGATTGGAATGCAGATCGAAAATACGGTCATGAATGCCTCTCTATGCTGTGCCATCTTTACTTTTCTTGTGGAGGAAACAATGAAGTATAATATAGAGCGCCTGCAAGCAGAAATCTTAAAATCCATGACGAACTAATACAGACACTATATTAGAAAATCTTATAACCTTTCATTATACAAAGAATAATATAGTAATATGGAATACATTTTAATCATTATAAAATGAAAAGTTTTGTAGCTTATTAATAGTCTTTGGGGGAGATTTATCGTATATGGGAGTTTTATCCCATGCTCTGGTGGATGAAGTGCCTAATTTAGGACATGACGCATTCTCCGACAGTCAAAGCGCCTAGGCCAGAAAACTGCCGTAAGACAAGATAAATTTGCCGGGCCCGCTCAACACCCCCCTTTGTGTTGTAACTCAACAATTTTTTATTTTTAAACATTGAAACATTGTAGTAGACTGTCAGGAAGGGCTGCTATGGCTGCTAATGAGTTAAGCACACAGAAGATTATCTAGACTTGATGCAGTTGTATCCAATCCTTAGTAGTGAGCTGCATCCATGCTGTGCGGGTATTCAACCTCTGCGTGTTAGGAATAATGTTTTCATCCACTGACAGCAAACAGATTTTAAATAAGGTATTGATTCACAAAAAATATCATCTTTGTATGAGATTTATTTCCATAAAACCAGAAACCCCCTTTACACAGTCACCTGACAAACCTACCTTTCTAGTATTATTGTGATCAGATCACTATGGCTGAGGTAAATCAGCTGGGGATTACAGTAAACCAGGGATGACATGGGTGGTTTACTTTGCTGACTGTGGTGAAAGAGAAGTAAAATATATGGCTGAAAAAAAAAACGTTAAATGACAAATTCACTTATGCTACATGTTTGTGTACCTTGTGTTGCATAATTAGTTCCAAAAATTTCAGAGACCGCACCATCTCTAAAGGATTACTCTGGGCTTTGGTATAAATTCTCCTGTGTGCTGATCTGTGGAGGGCAATAGTCTACTTAGTACTTGCCATCGATTCCACCATCTTCACTGCACTCATGTAACTGCCGGGACTAGATGCGGCCTCTTCTGCTCAGGTCCCGGCTGGATGTGCTCCTTAGTCTTCGTGTTCAGCTGCACAGTAAATGTTAGTAATATTAAACATTAATATGTAGCTGAACAGGAAGACCAAGGAGCACATCTTGGTGGGACCGGAGCAGAAGAGGCTACACCGAGTCTCGGTGCTTAGAGTGCAGTGGAGATGTCAGAATCGGCAGTAAGGATAACCCCTGAGTGGACTGTCTTCTCTCCACGGGAAGATTTTCACCAAAGCCCAGAGAACCCCTCTAATGTCTTCCTTTGAAGTTTATTTATATTATTCCGCCTTCTCTCCGACTATCTTGCAGACTATCTATACTCTTAAATGGTGCATGATGTAAGACATATATAAATACTTACTTATATATGTCTTACACCATGCACCATTTGTGAGTCATTTAGTAGGGCAGGAATGCGATCTCTGTTACTCAATAGAGTTTGCTTATGCACTTTATTTATATGGCACTTTGCATTTTATTGGATTAGATGCCCATCCAGTAGATTTACCTTTGCATCCTCTTCCTATATTCCTCTTGATGTCATACCCATTACTTGTATCTCCCAGGGTTGTACCGCGCTATTTGTACCGAAATAGATACGTTTGTCATCTCATATTATATGTTTTTTAATATGTATTCCAAAAAAATTCACACTTTTATAGCTAATTAGTCTCAGTGTTCGTTTATAGGTCTTGCCATTATTTCAGAGCTAGCTTTGCTAGAGGGGTTCATGCCATTTGTTGTGGCATGCATTTTTCATGTAAGGCCTCTTTCACACTTGCGTTGTCCGTATCCGGCGTGTACTCCACTTGCCGGAATTACACTCCGGATCCGGAAAAACGCAAGTGTACTGAAAGCATTTGAAGACGGAACCGTCTTCAAAATGCTTTCAGTGTTACTATGGCAGCCAGGACGCTATTAAAGTCCTGGTTGCCATAGTAGGAGCGGGGAGCGGGGGAGCAGTATACTTACAGTCCGTGCGGCTCCCGGGGCGCTCCAGAATGACGTCAGAGCGCCCCATACGCATGGATGACGTGTCCAATGCGATCACGTGATCCATGCGCTTGGGGCGCCCTGACGTCACTCTGAAGCGCCCCGGGAGCCGCACGGACGGTAAGTATGCTGCTCCCCCGCTCCCCACTACACTTTACCATGGCTGCCAGGACTTTAGCGTCCCGGCAGCCATGGTAACCATTCAGAAAAAGCTAAATGTCGGCTCCGGCAATGCGCCGAAACAACGTTTAGCTTAAGGCCGGATCCGGATCAATGCCTTTCAATGGGCATTAATTCCGGATCCGGCCTTGCGGCAGGTCTTCAGGATTTTTGGCCGGAGCAAAAAGCGCAGCATGCTGCAGTATTTTCTCCGGCCAAAAAACGTTCCGTTCCGGAACTGAAGACATCCTGATGCATCCTGAACGGATTTCACTCCATTCAGAATGCATGGGGATAATCCTGATCAGGATTCTTCCGGCATAGAGCCCCGACGACGGAACTCTATGCCGGAAGAAAAGAACGCAGGTGTGAAAGAGCCCTAACCTGCCCTTGGTTTAAAAAATTCTTGCAGACAATGCAGCATTCAGTCCACATAATGCAATGTACGTGAAACAGATTTCTTTCTTTTTGTAATCAGGGGATGTAGCCGACACTTGTAAATTTCAAGCTTGCAATGAATATTCGGAGTGTCTTATAAACAGGTGGAGTGGTGAGGGAGAATGCGTTTGTAACCCCGGATATGTCAGCATTGATGGTTTACCATGTCAGAGCATCTGTGATATGGAACTAGATTTCTGTATGAATGATGGTAAATGTGACATTATCCCTGGACAAGGAGCAATTTGCAGGTATTTACTTCTGTTAGCTTTCTTTACTCCTTTTGTACATAGTGTTACATTGCCTTTGTTGAGGTTATACATTATGTGTGCATCTGTGTATATCTTTTCAGCCATTTTTTTTATTTCTTCAGGTGTCGAGTAGGTGAAAACTGGTGGTATCGTGGAGAACACTGTGAGGAATATGTCTCAGAACCCTTAGTTGTTGGTATTGCTATTGCATCTGTTGCTGGATTTCTACTTGTGGCATCGGCTGTAATATTTTTCCTAGCAAGGACACTTAGAGTACAGAATACAAAGGGTGACTTAGAAGAGCCTGGAGGGTAAGACTCTTTTATTGCTGTCTCAATATATAGTCAGAAGAAAAAAGAAAAGACCCCGGGTGTCCCAAAAACACATGGGGGACAGTGCCTACCCAATGTAAATGTAATGGGGTACCCGTAAAAAGGTAACTCGGTACATGCTCCGAGTATAATGACAAAGGAAGAGAAAAGAAGCTCAAAGTACCAAAAGGAATAATTGATAAATAAATATTTTATTTGAATTGTATCAAAACATGATTAAAAACACATACAGGTGATGCCATGAACAGGGTAGTGGGAGCAGGGAAAGGAGAAAACAAGCGCCACCCTGGATGGACACACAGGTCACAAAGTACATAGTACAATAATAGTAAGGTCACGAAAAAATGTAAGGTACAATGACCAGCCCATGGGCCAGATATGACAAAAAATTATGAGATGATATAAGGTAAGGAAAGGTCATTGAGAGAACCAGCCACGGCTGTGGTGCATAGTATGCTGACCAAAGGAGAAATGAAGATATATGTATAAGACCAGCAAAGCAATGAAAAAGCCAGGTGAGAAATCTCAACGTCGGCAGCACAAAGCCGTGGGAGGGAGACTGTGACCTAAAGCTTACCTAGAGTGAACCTTGTGTGAACAGACAATCCAGGATGGCGCCACTCCAACGCGCGTTTCGGCGTGCCTTCGTCAGGGGGTAACGCCATCACTGTGAACCAGGTATTTAAAGTCTCCTTAAACCAATGAGAAAACAGCACTTACTCGTCCCCAGGTGTGTTTGCTGACTGGCGCGCGCGAATCCAGCACTGACACATCCGGCTACCCCGCGGCCGGCGTCCCGCCAGCACGCCCACATCACATGACAAAGTCACCTGATCGGGCGGCAATGACGTGAGGACGCGCGGGCGCGGGGCGCCAGATGACGCGCGCACGCATCACAGAAGGGGAGGAGAAACAGAACGTCAATATAACAAGATACAGTCCCCAGCCATGAAGTAAATAATCTCCATCAGAGGCAGAATAATATATAAGGCACACCAGCAGGTATATCTATGGCAAAAATGCCAGAAGTATGCTTATCATATAATATGAAATTCTTATAATAACTTAATATATAAATAAAGACATTAGAAAATACATATAAACAAAAAAGAAAATAAAAAAGAAAATAAAAAATACATGAAATCCACTGGTCTGTGATTGCCGCAATCAATAAATCCATGGTTAAAATAGAGACATGATTGGAATAAAGACAGGTCATGATTAAAGATGATAATAGATCCAGAACATGATCGTAGCAGTCAACAGGTCAGTGGTTATATAGAAAGAAATCAATAAAGTGGTAAACTACATGATATATATACTGTGATATGATATGAATAACATACCCTAAATATAACAATACATTGGAAAGTGCAAGAGTGCATGTATATAGATATGGATTTATGAGTATAAGAGAGTTTTACAAATTATGAAAACCACAAATCCATAATCACAGTAATAGATGGATACATAATTAATCGGACATACCGTAACCACACATAATAACCAATTAATTATCGCAATCAGTGGGTCCATGATTATAATAAGAGGGAAATACAGGTAATGGTGCAAGTGACCAAAATAGTGAACAAAAATAGAAATAATAGTGAATGGTACTGGGCTGAAGCCAGTAATACATAGTTGGCGTAGCCAAAGATAATGATAAACACAAAGTGCGGTGGTGAAAAATTAATTAAATATATGAGCCTACAATAATTTGAACATCAAAAAATCATGATATTAGATTCAAATACACAGTTGATACACATAATGTGTATTATATTCCTAACAAAAATGGACTCCATAGAAATGTGCATATAATATACAAGATAATAGGATAAAAAAATATAAAAGTAAAGCATAATAATAATAAACAAAAAATAGTATGTCGGGCACATTATGACAATATGTCACCATGAATGATAACAATATAACGTCATGACAGTTTGTCACTGTAATTGACGGCAATATAGCAAAGGCTCCAATGGTGAAAAACACGGCCAGGGAAAGAGAGTCCAATGCTGTAATGGATCAGATGAGAAGTGAAAAGAAATGAGGTCCTGCAAGAAAATGATAAAGTGCTGGAAAAGAAGACAAAATTACAGAGAATCAATAAAAATTGTAAGTTAATAACACACATACTGTTAAAAGAAATAATGGGATCCACAGTTGTGGGCCCAGGGGTTACAGAAAAGCAGAGAATCCCAGATTATCATTGAGGCCCCTGGGACGTAAGGTCCCCAGGGTCCAAATCCAACGGCTCTCTCGTTGAGCCAGCCTCTTGGATACATTTCCCGCACGTAGATCCGCCTGAATACAGTCAATCTCCTTCACCCTAAGGAGTTTCGAGTTACATGAATGAAACTCCTTAAAGTGCCTCGCGATGGGTTTAAGGACTTCAACTTCCTTCAATTCTTGTGCATTCACAATATCCCTCACGTGCTCCCTCCCACGGACCCTTAACTCACGTGTTGTTAGACCTACATAGATCTTGGGGCAGGGGCACTGGGCATAATATACCACTCGTGTGCTGGAGCACGTGAGCGATTGATTGATCTTGAACATCCTGGTTCCAGCGGAATCCACAAAATCAAAAGCACGCTCCATATTGGGACATGCGGCACATCTGCCGCATGGTCTGAAACCAGTCTTGGGACCACCCTGTCCCGGGAACAAAGGGGAAGGGGCTGGTTGGAGATAACCTCTGACCAGATTATCTCGCAGGGTATTGGCCCTACGTGCTGTGACCAGGGGTCGTGTTGGTAAAAGTTTTTCCAAAACCGGATCAGTCAATAGAATGGACCAATGTGAGGCCAGACAGTTTCTCATTTCATCCCAATAGGAGTGATATTTGCTTATGAATCTGGTCTTATTATCGGATACCCTATCTCCCTTGATTTGTAGAAGTTGGGACTGTCCCTGAGTCTTGGCCCACCAGTAGGCCTTTTTGATGGATCGTTGGCTATAGCCTCTCCTGAGGAACCGATCCCTCAGGTCACTGGCTTGTTTTTCAAAAGTCGCATCGTCGGAACATATCCGGCGGATGCGTAGAAATTGGCCGATGGGAATTGCGGAGATGGTGTTCTTGGGATGTAAAGAGGTTGCGTGCAAGTAGGCATTAACAGCTGTCTCCTTGCGGAAAACATCAGTCCTGAGGTATCCGCCACTATCCCTAAATATGGATACATCCAGAAAGTCCACCCTATATTTATGAGGTGTATAGGTTAATTTTATATTTCTGGAGTTGGTATTGAGTAACTTGAAAAAGCCATGAAGTTGTTCCTCCGTCCCCTGCCAGATCAAAAAGACGTCGTCTATGTACCGCGCCCATAAAATGGCGCGGTCCATGACGACGTGTCCGTCTGACAGGAATAGGTCCCTTACCCACAGCCCCAGGAACAGGCTGGCATACGCAGGCGCACAAGCCGCCCCCATTGCTGTCTCCTGGAGCTGCAGAAAAAAGGACCCATTAAAGGAGAAAAAGTTCCTTGTGAGTACAAATTTCAAAAGTTGTAGTGAAAATGTGGAAAAATCCCTAGGTAGGTTGCTGACAGAGAGGAAAAACTCTACTGCCCTCAACCCATCCACATGTTGAATACTAGTGTAGAGGGATTCTACATCACACGTTACCATGATGTTGTCATCATCAAGGATAATTCCCTGTATCCTCTTCAGGAAATCAGAGGTATCCCTGACGTAAGATGGTAAAGTTTCCACAAGGGGTTTTAGGTGAAAATCAAGTAGTTTGCAAATACTTTCCACCATACTGTTACACCCAGAAATAATGGGCATACCTGGAGGTACAGATGCATTCTTATGGACCTTGGGTAAAAGGTACAAAGTGCGGATGGACGGTTCCTGGATAATTAAGGCTTCGTACAACTGTTTGGAGATGATGTTCTTCTCCAAACCAGTATCCAGGATTTTCAACAATTCACCTCTAAAGGAAATGGAGGGGTTAAAATTAAATTTCTGGTAACAAATTGGATCATTAAGCTGTCGATATGCCTCTGCTAGATACATATTCCGGGGCCAGACCACCAAATTTTCCCCCTTGTCAGCCGGTTTATAAATCACATCTTTGATGTTTTTTAATCTGTCAAGACTAAGCCGTTGGTCCCTATGAAGATTGTCATGTCGTATTGACGTGGGTATTTGTTTGAAATCCCTACTGACCGTCTTGACAAAAAGATCTATCGCCGGACACAAAGACAGGGGGGGAAATTTTGTGGACTTTTTTCTAATCTCCGATGGTATCACATTAGTAACATTGGTGGCCGGTCCCTCCTGTTCTACTAGTAGGTCCTCCAACACACGGAGAGCGCGTTGCTCATCCTCAGTGTTGAGGACTCCGATGGAATCGCCTCTAGCATGCCACCTCTTCATCATCAAGGAACGCCCGAAAAGATGCAGATCCTTGATGGCGGTGAAGCAGTCAAAACCGCAGCTGGGTGCATACGACAAACCTTTCTCCAATAGAGAAATATCTGTCGTGGAAAAAATATGGCCGGATAAATTGATTACCTTAGGCTCATTGTAAGATGGTCTCGCAGTCACGGTGGATTCGGGTTGTCTCTTTCTCCCAGGTCCATTCCCCTGCTCCATCTTTCTCTTATTGCGAGTCAGGCGAGTAGGATTGGTGTCCTGTGACTGGGAATCTCCAGCAGATGATACAGAGGACACTGAAAAAGATCTACTGCGGGCCCTGTTCTTGTTTCTGTGATTGTTAAGTTCTCTATTTTTCCATTTATAGACACGGTTTTGTTGTAAGTCGTTACTATCCCTAGAGAACTTCTGAATTTTTACTTCCTGAATCTCTTTTTCCCAAATTGGGTATTGTGTATCTAGTTGCTCTTGGAAATTTTTCAGATTATCTACGCTGCAATTACTGGACAGACATGCTTATAGTGAATCAATTTCGCTATCCATTTGCTCCAGGCTCTTTTTATTGTGACCAATCAGAAGCTCAATAAATTTGAAAGAGCTCTGATTGAAAATCTCCTCCCATTTGGAGGCAAACGTATCATCCTCAATGGGGAAAGAGGGGAAGACTTGTATCCTTAGACCACGTGGTATAAGACCTCTCTGGAGGTATTTTTCCAGAAAGGCCTTATTCCACCACGTGCGTGCTCTTTTATGTAATAGTTGTTGTAGTGAATTCTGGGTCTCTTTAGTTGTGCCACCGCTGGGACCACCCACTGCTCCCTCGTCCTTGAAGACGGCATCAAGTTGGGAAAGCCAGGACAATTCTCTGGCCCTGTAGTCCATAATGATCGTTGGGAAAGTTGGGAAAGCCAGGACAATTCTCTGGCCCTGTAGTCCATAATGATCCATAATGATCGTTCAGGTCAATAGATCTGTGAAAATACACAGTACATAGTTAGTCAGAAGAAAAAAGAAAAGACCCCGGGTGTCCCAAAAACACATGGGGGACAGTGCATACCCAATGTAAATGGTACCCGTAAAAAGGTAACTCGGTACAAGCTCTGAGTATAATGACAAAGGAAGAGAAAAGAAGCTCAAAGTACCAAAAGGAATAATTGATAAATAAATATTTTATTTGAATTGTATCAAAACATGATTAAAAACACATACAGGTGATGCCATGAACAGGGTATTTTCACAGATCTATTGACCTGAACGATCATTATGGACTACAGGGCCAGAGAATTGTCCTGGCTTTCCCAACTTGATGCCGTCTTCAAGGACGAGGGAGCAGTGGGTGGTCCCAGCGGTGGCACAACTAAAGAGACCCAGAATTCACTACAACAACTATTACATAAAAGAGCACGCACGTGGTGGAATAAGGCCTTTCTGGAAAAATACCTCCAGAGAGGTCTTATACCACGTGGTCTAAGGATACAAGTCTTCCCCTCTTTCCCCATTGAGGATGATACGTTTGCCTCCAAATGGGAGGAGATTTTCAATCAGAGCTCTTTCAAATTTATTGAGCTTCTGATTGGTCACAATAAAAAGAGCCTGGAGCAAATAGATAGCGAAATTGATTCACTACAAGCATGTCTGTCCAGTAATTGCAGCGTAGATAATCTGAAAAATTTCCAAGAGCAACTAGATACACAATACCCAATTTGGGAAAAAGAGATTCAGGAAGTAAAAATTCAGAAGTTCTCTAGGGATAGTAACGACTTACAGCAAAACCGTGTCTATAAATGGAAAAATAGAGAACTTAACAATCACAGAAACAAGAACAGGGCCCGCAGTAGATCTTCTTCAGTGTCCTCTGTATCATCTGCTGGAGATTCCCAGTCACAGGACACCAATCCTACTCGCCTGACTCGCAATAAGAGAAAGATGGAGCAGGGGAATTTACCTGGGAGAAAGAGACAACCCGAATCCACCGTGACTGCGAGACCATCTTACAATGAGCCTAAGGTAATCAATTTATCCGGCCATATTTTTTCCAAGACAGATATTTCTCTATTGGAGAAAGGTTTGTCGTATGCACCCAGCTGCGGTTTTGACTGCTTCACCGCCATCAAGGATCTGCATCTTTTCGGGCGTTCCTTGATGATGAAGAGGTGGCATGCTAGAGGCGATTCCATCGGAGTCCTCAACACTGAGGATGAGCAACGCGCTCTCCGTGTGTTGGAGGACCTACTAGTAGAACAGGAGGGACCGGCCACCAATGTTACTAATGTGATACCATCGGAGATTAGAAAAAAGTCCAAAAAATTTCCCCCCCTGTCTTTGTGTCTGGCGATAGATCTTTTTGTCAAGACGGTCAGTAGGGATTTCAAACAAATACCCACGTCAATACGACATGACAATCTTCATAGGGACCAACGGCTTAGTCTTGACAGATTAAAAAACATCAAAGATGTGATTTATAAACCGGCTGACAAGGGGGAAAATTTGGTGGTCTGGCCCCGGAATATGTATCTAGCAGAGGCATATCGACAGCTTAATGATCCAATTTGTTACCAGAAATTTAATTTTAACCCCTCCATTTCCTTTAGAGGTGAATGGTTGAAAATCCTGGATACTGGTTTGGAGAAGAACATCATCTCCAAACAGTTGTACGAAGCCTTAATTATCCAGGAACCGTCCATCCCCACTTTGTACCTTTTATCCAAGGTCCATAAGAATGCATCTGTACCTCCAGGTAGGCCCATTATTTCTGGGTGTAACAGTATGGTGGAAAGTATTTGCAAACTACTTGATTTTCACCTAAAACCCCTTGTGGAAACTTTACCATCTTACGTCAGGGATACCTCTGATTTCCTGAAGAGGATACAGGGAATTATCCTTGATGATGACAACATCATGGTAACGTGTGATGTAGAATCCCTCTACACTAGTATTCAACATGTGGATGGGTTGAGGGCAGTAGAGTTTTTCCTCTCTGCCAGCAACCTACCTAGGGATTGTACTCACAAGGAACTTTTTCTCCTTCAATGGGTCCTTTTTTCTGCAGCTCCAGGGGACAGCAATGGGGGCGGCTTGTGCGCCTGCGTATGCCAACCTGTTCCTGGGGCTGTGGGAAAGGGACCTATTCCTGTCAGACGGACACGTTGTCATGGACCGCCACCATTTTATGGGCGCGGTACATAGACGACGTCTTTTTGATCTGGCAGGGAACGGAGGAACAACTTCATGGCTTTTTCAAGTTACTCAATACCAACTCCAGAAATATAAATTAATCTATGCACCGCATAAATATAGGGTGGACTTTCTGGATGTATCCATATTTAGGGATAGTGGCGGATACCTCAGGACTGATGTTTTCCGCAAGGAGACAGCTGTTAATGCCTACTTGCACGCAACCTCTTTACATCCCAAGAACACCATCTCCGCAATTCCCATCGGCCAATTTCTACGCATCCGCCGGATATGTTCCGACGATGCGACTTTTGAAAAACAAGCCAGTGACCTGAGGGATCGGTTCCTCAGGAGAGGCTATAGCCACCGATCCATCAAAAAGGCCTACTGGCGGGCCAAGACTCAGGGACAGTCCCAACTTCTACAAATCAAGGGAGATAGGGTATCCGATAATAAGACCAGATTCATAAGCAAATATCACTCCTATTGGGATGAAATGAGAAACTGTCTGGCCTCACATTGGTCCATTCTAATGACTGATCCGGTTTTGGAAAAACTTTTACCAACACGACCCCTGGTCACAGCACGTAGGGCCAATACCCTGCGAGATAATCTGGTCAGAGGTTATCTCAAACCAGCCCCTTCCCCTTTGTTCCCGGGACAGGGTGGTCCCAAGACTGGTTTCAGACCATGCGGCAGATGTGCCGCATGCCCCAATATGGAGCGTGCTTTTGATTTTGTGGATTCCGCTGGAACCAGAATGTTCAAGATCAATCAATCGCTCACGTGCTCCAGCACACGAGTGGTATATTATGCCCAGTGCCCCTGCCCCAAGATCTATGTAGGTCTAACAACACGTGAGTTAAGGGTCCGTGTGAGGGAGCACGTGAGGGATATTTTAAATGCACAAGAATTGAAGGAAGCTGAAGTCCTTAAACCCATCGCGAGGCACTTTAAGGAGTTTCATTCATGTAACCCAAAACTCCTTAGGGTGAAGGAGATTGACTGTATTCAGGCGGATCTACGTGCGGGAAATGTATCCAAGAGGCTGGCTCAACGAGAGAGCCGTTGGATTTGGACCCTGGGGACCTTACGTCCCAGGGGCCTCAATGATAATCTGGGATTCTCTGCTTTTCTGTAACCGCTGGGCCCACAACTGTGGATCCCATTATTTCTTTTAACAGTATGTGTGTTATTAACTTACAATTTTTTTTGATTCACTGTAATTTTGTCTTCTTTTCCAGCACTTTATCATTTTCTTGCAGGACCTCATTTCTTTTCACTTCTCATCTGATCCATTACAGCATTGGACTCTCTTTCCCTGGCCGTGTTTTTCACCATTGGAGCCTTTGCTATATTGCCGTCAATTACAGTGACAAACTGTCATGACGTTATATTGTTATCATTCATGGTGACATATTGTCATAATGTGCCCGACATACTATTTTTTGTTTATTATTATTATGCTTTACTTTTATATTTTTTTATCCTATTATCTTGTATATTATTTACACATTTCTATGGAGTTCACTTTTGTTAGGAATATAATACACATTATGTGTATCAACTGTGTATTTGAATCTAATATCATGATTTTTTGATGTTCACATTATTGTAGGCTCATATATTTAATTAATTTTTCACCACCGCACTTTGTGTTTATCATTATCTTTGGCTACGCCAACTATGTATTACTGGCTTCAGCCCAGTACCATTCACTATTATTTCTATTTTTGTTCACTATTTTGGTCACTTGCATCATTACCTGTATTTCCCTCTCATTATAATTATGGACCCACTGATTGCGATAATTAATTGGTTATTATGTGTGGTTACGGTATGTCCGATTAATTATGTATCCATCTATTACTGTGATTATGGATTTGTGGTTTTCATAATTTGTAAAACTCTCTTATACTCATAAATCCATATCTATATACATGCACTCTTGCACTTTCCAATGTATTGTTATATTTAGGGTATGTTATTCATATCATATCACAGTATATATATCATGTAGTTTACCACTTTATTGATTTCTTTCTATATAACCACTGACCTGTTGACTGCTACGATCATGTTCTGGATCTATTATCATCTTTAATCATGACCTGTCTTTATTCCAATCATGTCTCTATTTTAACCATGGATTTATTGATTGCGGCAATCACAGACCAGTGGATTTCATGTATTTTTTATTTTCTTTTTTCTTTTATTTTTTGTTTATATGTATTTTCTAATGTCTTTATTTATATATTAAGTTATTAAAAGAATTTCATATTATATGATAAGCATACATCTGGCATTTTTGCCATAGATATACCTGCTGGTGTGCCTTATATATTATTCTGCCTCTGATGGAGATTATTTACTTCATGGCTGGGGACTGTATCTTGTTATATTGACGTTCTGTTTCTCCTCCCCTTCTGTGATGCGTGCGCGCGTCATCTGGCGCCCCGCGCCCGCGCGTCCTCACGTCATTGCCGCCCGATCAGGTGACTTTGTCATGTGATGTGGGCGTGCTGGCGGGACGCCGGCCGCGGGGTATCCGGATGTGTCAGTGTTGGATTCGCGCGCGCCAGTCAGCAAACACACCTGGGGACGAGTAAGTGCTGTTTTCTCATTGGTTTAAGGAGACTTTAAATACCTGGTTCACAGTGATGGCGTTACCCCCTGACGAAGGCACGCCGAAACGCGCGTTGGAGTGGCGCCATCCTGGATTGTCTGTTCACACAAGGTTCACTCTAGGTAAGCTTTAGGTCACAGTCTCCCTCCCACGGCTTTGTGCTGCCGACGTTGAGATTTCTCACCTGGCTTTTTCATTGCTTTGCTGGTCTTATACATATATCTTCATTTCTCCTTTGGTCAGCATACTATGCACCACAGCCGTGGCTGGTTCTCTCAATGACCTTTCCTTACCTTATATCATCTCATAATTTTTTGTCATATCTGGCCCATGGGCTGGTCATTGTACCTTACATTTTTTCATGACCTTACTATTATTGTACTATATACTTTGTGACCTGTGTGTCCATCCAGGGTGGCGCTTGTTTTCTCCTTTCCCTGCTCCCACTACCCTGTTCATGGCATCACCTGTATGTGTTTTTAATCATGTTTTGATACAATTCAAATAAAATATTTATTTATCAATTATTCCTTTTGGTACTTTGAGCTTCTTTTCTCTTCCTTTGTCTCAATATATAGTTAGAGTAGTACTGTATTTATATTGCATGCACAATTTTAGATATGTTTGCAAATTTGTTAAAAAGGAAAAACTTAAATTTTGCATGGACATAAGTATTTAGACCCTTTACTATGACACTTGAAATTAAGCTTTCGGAGTCTCCCATTTCTCTTGATCATCTTTGAGATGTTTCTACACCTTGATTAGAGTCCACTTGTGGTAAATTCAGTTGATTGGACATGATTTGAAAACATCACACTCCTGTCAATATAGGGTCTCGCAGCCGACAATGCATATCAGACGAGAAACCAAGCCATATGGAAGAAAGAACTGCCGTAGAGCTCTGAGACAGGATTGTGTGGATGCACAGATCTAGAGAAGGGTACAAAACATTTCTACACACTGACCATCTTAAATGTATGAAGTTTAGAACAACTAGGACTCTTTCTAGAGCCGGCTGCCCCACCAAAAGTACCTTGATAAGAGAGGTGACCAAGAACACAATGGACACTCTAGCTGAGCTCCAAAGATCCTGTATACAGATGGAAGAAACTTCCCGAAGGTCAAACATCACTGCAGCATTCCACCAATCTAGGCTTTATGTCATAGTGAGAACCAACATGTACCTCAGATATAACAATTGAATTAATAAGGGGGCCTAGACATATAATTTGCAACTCCTATCCTGACCACCCCAATAGCCCCCATAAATAATGCAAGAATGTTCACATATAATGTGTAGCAAATCTTTATTGATGATAAAAATAAATTATAGAAACAAGGTGAACTGAAGACAAAAAGGAGGAGGAGGTCAAAAGGACCCCTTACTCCAAATAACCCCTGATAGAGGGGACCACACAAAAGCAACACTCAATGTAGTCAGCTCAATGTAGTATTGGTATATATACCCATGGGTAAAAATGTACATGTAACCTGAAAAATACACGATGAGTGATCAACTATCATTGTGCAAGGAGATCTAAATAGAGCTGCATACAAACAATGAATAAAAAGCCAGAACCGTGTCCAGTCAGGAATTAACACACTGAGATGTGTCAATAGGTACGCATACCAAAGTATGTATGCTAAGGCTACAAGTAACACTAATCAATGAAACATAATGAGCATTAAACCCACAATGAAACCATTATTATACATGCACCAAAGGTAGAACTGTATACATATGGTGTGCGGAAATCAGTGACATGTCGGAATGGTATCCAGTCACCAAATCATATGCTGTGGCATAATGATAGATTCGCACGCCACAAAATGTATGTTGAAGCTGCATGAAACAGAACAGTAAAGCTGCAAATAACAATGGTCAATTACCCATGATGAGCGAAGTACCCGAGGCTGAAAGTATACTGATGCCCCAACGCGCGTTTCGCCACCCTACTGGCATCGCCATTGTTATTTGCAGCTTTACTGTTCTGTTTCATGCAGCTTCAACATACATTTCGTGGCGTGCGGATCTATCATTATGCCACAGCATATGATTTGGTGATTGGATACCATTCTGACATGTCACTGCTCACTGATTTCCGCACACCATATGTATACAGTTCTACCTTTGGTGCATGTATAATAATGGTTTCATTGTGGGTTTAATGCTCATTATGTTTCATTGATTAGTGTTACTTGTAGCCTTAGCATACATATTTCGGTATGCGGACCTATTGACACATCTCAGTTTGTTAATTCCTGACTGGACACGGTTCTGGCTTTTTATTGGTCCCCATTCATTGCCTGTGCAGCTCTATTTAGATCTCATGATAATGATAATGACAATGATAGTTGATCACTCATCGTGTATTTATCTGGTTACATGTACATTTTTACCCATGGGTATATATACCAATACTACATTGAGCTGACTACCTGTGTTGCTTTTGTGTGGTCCTCCTTTTTGTCTTCACCTTGTTTCTATAATTTCTATTTCTGTTATATAATTTATTTTTATCATCAATAAAGATTTGCTACATATTATATGTGAACATTCTTGCATTATTTATGGGGGCTATTGGGGTGGTTTATGTCATAGTGGACAGAAGCCTCTTCTGAGTGAAAGACACCTGAAAGTTTGAAAAAAAGCACCCAAAGGTCTCTCAGACTGCGAGAGACAAGATTATCTGGTCTTAAACGCAGATTGAACATTTAGGCCTCAATTCTAAGCACCATGTTTGGAGGAAACCAGGCACTGCCCAATACCATCCTTACAGTGAATCATGGTGATGGCAGCATCATGCTGTGGGACTGTTTTTCAGCAGCTCAGACAGGAAGACTGGTCACAGTTCATGGGAAGCTGAATATAGACAGATATTGCTAATGAAAACCTGATACAGAGTACTGTAGACCTCAGAGTGTGCCAAAGATTTACCTTCCAACAAGACAATGACCCTAAGCACACAAGCAAGACAACACAGAGAGTGGCTTAGGGAAAAATCTGTGAATGTCTTTGAGTGGCCCAACCAGAGGCCTGACTTGCACCCTATCGAACATCTCTGGAGAGACATGGAAATGGTTGTCCACTGACAGTCCCTGTCCAACCTGACAGAGCTTGAGAGGATCTGCAGAAAAGAATGGCAGGAAATCTCAAAATGCAGGTGTGTAAACCTTATGGCATACTGAAGAAGACTGGAGGCTGTAATCACTAGTGATGGACACATCTGCCGGGACGGTTCGTGAACGCGATCAAATGTTCGCGAACATCAAGTTTGCCGCAGGTCCCATTCATTTTAATGGCAGGCGAACCTGAAAAACCTTCAGCTCATATTTGCAGCCAAGAAATAATTACTAGAAGTGCACAAATAGTCCTACAACATGGACAGTGACATACCAGATGTATTATTCGAATTTGCGATCTCCATTCATTATTTTTTTGAAATGCAAAATATCGGCAATATAATTTTCGCGTACTCGCATGGGCACACCGGTTATAATTATTTCCTAGTTCCTAGTGTGATCATGTATCAGTCATTTTCTTAGTATACCTACTATTGCTGTGTTTTCGCTCTGTTGCCGTGTTTTCGCTCTGTTCATATTAATATAGCTGCGACCAGACCTCTTGCTTTTTAGCAACTGTAGGCTGCCCAGTGCAATTTTTTATTCATTTTTTACTGTGACACGGCATTGGTAGCAGTTAATACTTTGCACACCCATTAAATGGATATGTGTTTAACTATATGTCATTCTAGGGTTATTTACATTGGACCCATTATGTGTGGCTGATTATTTTTCAGATTCTCTGGTCCGTCTCCTTGTTAGTTCGGTACATGCGAGGGTGGGGATTATTTCCCGGCTACACGGGGTTCCCCGTCTTCCCATGACCGTGTGCCTGTCGTCATTTTTGTGTATATTTCATGTATTAATAAAACTGCATATATTTTATGAGTGTTTTCCTTATTCTTTTGTGGTTATTGGTTAGTCTTTTTTGCATTATACCTCTGGTACTGAGTTCTCGAATTGGTGGTTCCACCTGATGGATGTGTCATGGGTCAAAGTTCTTCACAATGTAAAAGAATATGGCGGGCGCATGTTCGGCAAATCGCGAACGAGCAAAGTTTGCCGTGAAACGACCGCCGGGCGAACTGCAAGGCCATCACTAGTAATCACTGCCAAAGGTGATTTAACTAAGTATTGAGTAAAGGGTCTGAATACTAATATCAATGCAAGATTTTAGTTTTTTCTTTTCAATAAATTAGCAAAGATTTCTAACATTCTTTTTTCACTTTGCCATTTTTGAGTGCAGAATGATAGGGAAAATGTTTAACTTTTTTTTTTTTTTGCATAAGGCTGCAACATAAAATGGGAAAAAAGTGGTGTCTGAAGTCTTTCTGAATGCACTATACTTTATTATATAGTATGCGAGTATGAATATTACATATTAATTATGATGCTCTATGAATAAAGTCAGTGGGGCAGATTACTAATCCTGTCTAATATTTAGGCAATGCAAACTTAGACTGAGAGTCAAAAGATCTGTCAGATTTGTCACAGTGGCTTACACAGTATGATGTATTTGGTTAATCTTCTTTATACCACCTTTTGGTTGGATTTGCTCCCAATTTTTTTTTTTGCGTACTTTGTCACATTTTAAGCCACAGCCTTCTTACTAAGCCATTCCCTTTCTAAGGCTAGTTTACCACTAATGATTGAGAGCTCTGGCAGGCTGTTCTTGCAGGGGATAGCCTGCTGGAGTTCTCTCGATCCGGCATTTCTGAATGCTACCTGCTGCCCGCCAGCCTAATTAATTATAATGGCGACCAGCTTTTACATCTTTGATAAGTATTTGTGTATCTGTATGTATGTAGTGAGTGTGTATATCTAAGCATATAGATGCCCATATGTATGGTTGTATGGAGTCTGTGGGTGCATGTATGTGTATAACTAAATTTAGGACCGCACCTTTAAAATTCCTTTTATGGAAACTGAACAGAACTTATCAGCCAATGTCCATTGTATCCTTGCTTCACCCATTAATGTAAAAATATGAAAATGATTTTGAGCTAAATTTATTTTTTCAGTTGGTCTTTATTAACATTTGGAGCCCCTTTCTCTGTACAGCCTTGGAATTCTCTAGTAGCATGCTCTGTATTTTTACTGTGTTTCATCAGGCAGTTCAGCTGAGGGCTCCTTATCTCTGACCTCCTAAACATTATAACTCAATTCTTATCTTACTAATAAGAATGTGGCTTATATAAGTGTTTATGACCTTTTAGTAATTTAGAATGATTCACACAGCTAGACAGTTAACCTTTTGTGACAGAATGGCTGACTATTCTTAATAAATACCAATTGAAAACATGATTTTTAGCCCAAAATGAGTAAAATACAATGATAAAGAGAAAATGCCCCCAAAGATATACATTGCCTTTAAACAAAAGTTGACTGAACTCTTGGCTATTCACAGTTGGAATAAATATTACTTTAGCATATTCACTGGCTAGACCCACAAGGCAGTTGCTGACTTTATAAACCATACACGTCAGGTTTATTGGCCTAAAAGTGGGCTGCTTGGTGGCTCAGTGGTTAACACTGGTGCCTCGCAGCACTGGGGTCCTGGGTTTGAATCCAACCAAGGACATCTGTATGGAGTTTGTATGTTCTCCCCATGTTTGTGTGGGTTTCCTCCTGGTTTTCCGGTTTCCTCCCACACTCCATCATATGGATACCTTCTGGTTGGCCTGAGCCAAACATTATTGATTTTGCACAGTTTGCTCTGCCGGTTTCAGCTATACAGTATTTGAATCTATTATTCTTCAGACCAATTCACGTTCTTGGCATTTATTGTAAAACATTCTGATGAATGTTGTCTGCTCCGCAGGAGACCAAGTGACAGTCTGTCTTCTATTGAGAATCCAGTTAAATACAACCCAATGTATGAAAGTGACATCACAGGCTACAGTCATTATTATAAGAGATATCCACAGCTCCCGTCAACCAGCACATCTACAAGTCCTGAGACATCAGCGGACTTCAGTAGTGAAGAGATCCGGCACATTTATGAAAACAGTGAGCTCACTAAAGAGGTACGTAGATTATCATAGGAAAGTTTTGCTGCCCTGTACACATCTTGTTTATAATACTATTGTGTTACATATTACTTTCTCTTTAAGCATTTATTTAACATGCAGATTATTATTTTTTACTTTTCTACTCACACAATCTAGACTAACTAGCAAACTGATTTTTTTTTATCTCATTGGAAATTTCATGAAGAGTTTACGATATATGGGCCTCTTCAGTTTCTATAACTGACACTGATTTCAATGACAGTAGTTGGACACACAGGGTCAGCTGGGCCTTGTCTACACCTTATACTACTTACAGTAACTGCATATTACTGTTTACTTGGAAGTCATATTTTGTTCTATTATGTATTTTGTAGGAAATACAGGATCGAATACGAATAATAGAACTATATGCAAAAGACCGACAGTTTGCTGAATTTGTGAGGCAGCACCAAATGTAAGTCATGTATTTTCTCACTAAATGCTCAATTTTAAAAGGATTTTTTTTTAGTTTTTTGGATTCAGATAGCTATAGTAAAAGTTGACCATGTGGTCACTGCAACACACGGGCAATTTCTAATACACAGAGAGGAAGCCAAATATAAAGGACCACATAGCATCCAGGCAAATACTATTAAACAGCATCAGGTCTAGTGCAGTGAAAGTTATAGTCTACATACCTGGAGGCCTAGCACAGTGAAAGGGTTAATGTCTGTATCCCTGGTGGTCTAGGGTAGTAGAGGCGTTAATATCAATAATCCTGGTGTTTGAGGACAGTGAGCGGATTAATTCCAGTATGTAAGGATTCATGGTGGTCTGGGTCAGTGAAGGGATTAATGTTAGTCTACCTTGTGGTCTAGCGCAGTAAATATGCTAATGTAAGGATTCCCGATATTCTTTGGTCCATGCTCTAGAGTTGTCCAGCTTTAACAGGAGGCTGAACACTGAATACAGAGAGGGGATAGTGACGACCATGTAGCTACTGTACAGCTGCACAGTTGTTTTTTTGATTGGGCAGAGCAATTCAGGAACATTCTGCCAATCATTGGGGGGAGCTCTCTGAGCGAGGCTAGTCACATTGTTTAGAAGGACATAAAAAAACCCATCAAAGCTCCATGTGCCCTTAGAGGTGTTGCCCATAACAAACTGATCTACCCTGAAGATATGCACATTGTTTTATTCTTAATATTGTTTCTGTGTATTGTGTGACAGGTCTGTTGAAAATGTTAGAAAATCAAGTTCAACAAGTTAATTTTTCATCTGCTTTATTACCTGGTTACGGAGAAAAAAGGTAAAAGTTTTGAGTTGTTCTTTTTTTGGATAATTATTGTTCAGAACTCCAGGAAAAATCTATACACGGTATTATGCCTATGACAGGGCACGGTGCACAGAATTCAAAACACGTTAGAGGTAGAAGTTATGCACCACCCTTAAACTTTTGGGACACACTGCTTTCAATTAGTGATAAGACTTGTACTAAACTGCCCCCAGATGCCGGATGATCGTCTAGAAGACTTATGTGTGACATCTCTGTGCATGAGATGTGGTAAATGTTAAAGGATTGTCCCTTGATGAAGTATTACATTTCTCTGTTAGATCACCAGTCTTGTACAGTACAGGAAAATAAACTGCTGCATATTAGTTGTAAAAATGTGAAATTTGCTTGTTTACAAGAAAACATACTGTAACTAGTCTGGCTGTTCAGATGGATATGATTCTATTTATGCATAATGAATCATTCATCTGTTATATTAGAGAGGTTGTCCAGTTGTTTAAAGTTGATGATGACCTATCCTCAGGATAGGTCATAAGTATCAGCTCAGCAGGGGTCCAACTCCCGACACCACCACCGGTATGGTGTTTAAGAAGGCCACAGCCCCCTCGCAGCTTACCAAGCACAGAGCTGCCCATTGGATAGTGGTTGTGCGTGGTATTGCAGCTCAGCCCCATTCACTTAAATGAGACTGAGCTGCACTTAGGACATGTGACCAATGAATATGACATCACTAGCTTAGGACTCCCACCAATCAGATACTGATGACCTATCCTGTGGATAGGCCTTAAATATCAAAATATTGGCAACCTCTTTAAAATTATGAAATGCAAATTGACATATACAGCTTTTGGCCTGACTATTCCCCAGTGAAATCATTATCAACCAATGGTCAATTAATCTCATTAACATCTCTCTTCTCTGCCAGTAAATATATCAGACCTGCTTAGCATCTTTGTTAATCATTAGTATCATCATAACTGTAAGCAGCTCTATAGGGAATAAGGAAAGAAGAGAACCATCGTATTCCTATAAAGTTAGGTCAATTCTAACAAAATATCTGTCTATGTAAATGAACATCTTAGATCAACAATTGAGTTACTGGTGTTAAGCTGGCTATAAACATAAGATAAAAGTTGGTGGGATCGGCTGATAATTTTATGTGTATGGGGTCCATGCCAGTATATGCAATATATATGGTACCACAAAGATCTAAATGGTTAATGAAAATCATTGTCATACATGTGAAACTTATCTAACCATAATCTTTTTCTGCTTTTCTTTTCTGCCCACTTTTTTTTGAGAAGAAACATCACTTTTTGCCATTAAAGTAGGAATGAGTTACCTCATGAAGAAGCAGTGTATGCCATGACTGTAAATATGTAGCCGTGGATTGTGGAATAATAGACGAATATTGTGTTTATCACTAGGAAAACAAATGTTTCTTTTTTAACAATATGTCCATTTCTACTTTTGTAACACTGATTGTTTCTTAGTTTTTCAGTAAGAATTGTTCTGCTGTTTGACTATATAGTTCTATAGGACATGTACACATATGTAAAGCTTTATGACTGTTTTGTGTCATACTTAGAACACAGACCTAAAGTCCATAGATAAGTTAGATGTTGTACTAACGTGTGTGACTTACATTTGTGTCAATTGCCTTTTAATACCGTATATTATTCCTTCTAATGTAGTCATCACTTGTTTCTATGTTGAGTTCTCAATATCATAATGCAGGGAGAGACATACAGTACACTGGGTAATACAATGTAATATGTAAGTGTAAACTCCAGCAGTCTGTCATACACAACTTTTTGTCTGTCTGAAAGCCGCCATTTATGCTGAAATTCGTCCAGATCCCCGGATCCCCATCCAAAATATTGGATGAGTATACATTAAGATTTCTCATCTGTCAACTGTTGGAGACTTTGGATTTTTTGAACTAATAATACTACTAAGGCAAAGAATATTTCTCAGGTTTCTCTATCTATCTATCTATCTATCTATCGATCGATCTACCTCATATGTATGTATGTATGTATGTATCTATCTATCTGTCTATCTTATATCTATCCATACATCTATCTCATATCTATCCATACATCTATCTCATATCTATCGATCTATCTCATGTGTATTATCTATCTAGAGAAGAAAAGAAAAAAAGCAGCACACATTAAATGCGGGTGCAAGTCCTTATAGGGGCCTGTGACCAAGGTCCCAAGTACATATAGAAGAAAAAAGGCAGCACTCCAGATTAGTGAAAAAAAGTGGATGGTTTATTCACCCATCTAGCAGCAACGTTTCAGCTCTCTCATTGGAGCCTTTGTCTAGGCTCCAATTAGAGAGCTGAAACGTTGCTGCTAGATGGGTGAATAAACCATCCACTTTTTTTCACTAATCTGGAGTGCTGCCTTTTTTGTTCTATATTTATCTATCTATGGGTCTGTTTAGCTATATGTCTATCTATCTATCTATCTATCTATCTATCTATGTCTCTCTATCGTATCTATCTCTGTATCATATCTATCTCTCTATCTATCCATCCATTCATTGACCCATCTATCTATGTGTGTCTGTGTAGATATATGTATATCTATCTATCTATCTATCTATCTATCTATCTGTGTTTATTGTATCTATCTATATCATATCTATCTATCTCTCTGTTGTATCTATCTATCTATCTATTCATTAATTGATCCATTTATCTGTGTGTGTTTGTGTATGTCTATCTACTATCTATCTATCTATCTATCTCAATTTCAAATTCAATAAGCTTTATTGGCAGGACTAAATACATATTAGCATTGCCAAAGAAAGTGGGAAATAATTGGAATGGGGATAGGGAAACATCGAGTGTTGGGGTTTAGTAGTCCATGGCATATCACACTCCTCTTACTCCGCTGTGTTCTCCTCCTCCCCAGTAGTATGGATACTTTCACTTCCTACTCCATGTATGTCTGTGAATCTATTTCTATCTATCTATCTATCTATCTATCTATCTATCTATCTATCTATCTATCTATCTATCTATCTATCTATCTATCTCCCATATAGCTATCTCTCTTTCTGTAGCTATCTCATATCTGCCTACATATCCATCTCACATCAGCCCCTCTCTGTAAGGCCTCATGCACACGACCGTATGGCTTTTTCAGTGTTTTGCGGTCCGTTTTTCACGGATCCGTTGTTCCGTTTTTTTGTTTCCGTTGTGTTTCCGTTTCTGTTCCGTTTTTCCGTTCCGTTTTTCCGTATGGCATATACAGTATACAGTAATTACATAGATGAAATTGGGCTGGGCATAACATTTTCAATAGATGGTTCAGCAAAAAACGGAACGGAAACGGAAGACATACGGATGCATTTCCGTATGTGTTCCGTTTTTTTTGCGGACCCATTGACTTGAATGGAGCCAAGCACCGTGATTTGCGGACAAGAATAGGACATGTTCTATCTTTTCACGGTACGGAAATAATGAAATACTGAAACGGAATGCACACGGAGACACTTCAGTATTTTTTGCTGAACCATTGAAATGAATGGTTCAGTATATGTTCCGCATACTGAACTACAAAAACGGCCAGTATACTGAACGCAAAATACTGTCGTGTGCATGAGCCCTAAGCCTGTCTGTGAACCTACTGATTTTCTCATTAGCTAGGAAATTGTTTGCCAAAAGCAATGTATTTGTCAAGGTGGATAACATATCACCTAGTATTGTGAGTGTGACAACTGATTGTGCTCCCAGCTTCATTTATGAGACTAATCAATATCTGATCAGTGGAGTCTGACACCCTGCATTCATGCTGATCAGCTGTTCTGCAGTAGCCCTGGTGTCAGAACTACACAGCTCCGTCCTTTGTGTAGTGGACAAAGCTGATTACAGCATACAGTAGTTGCTTCCAGTCAAGTGAATGGGAGCAGAGCTGCAGTAACCAGCTTTGTCCACTACACAAAGGACGGAGCTGTGTAGTTCTGACACCAGGGCTACTGCAGAACAGCTGATTGGCATGAGTGCAGGTTGTCAGACTCCACTGATCAGATATTGATGGACTATCCTGAGAAAGTAATCTCCACAATCCCCAGGATTGATGGTTGGAGAGGGGAAGCTTTGAATCTGAAGGAATGCCCCTACACCCAGGAATTAATGGTATTATAAGGACTATTTTATTTGCTTATATTTGGTGTATACATAGATTTCAGCAACACATCACACTGTATATAAGGCTGTTAGGTCATATTTTATTGTTTTTCAACCAAACAATACACTGACCATATAACTGTTTGATACTCTCTTGTTTGCATTATATGTCTGGCATTTGTGTACTTTAATGCTTATTGTGTGCCTTCTGTATTGCTAAACAACTGTTTTCATGTATATATAGAGGGTGCACGTCATCATTCTGCAGTTTACTACATTGAGAAATATAGATCCTGGGCATTATGACTGGGAATGTTACCTTGTTGGGTGGGATTTTATTAGAAGGCAATGTATTGCCATCCTCCCACCCAATATATACCTAAATAGCAAAAACTAAACTAAAAGAACAGAATCCACATTGTGTACAGTATTATAAGCTGAATGTACAAATAGCATAAGAACTACCTAAAATGTGCTCCTCCTGGAAACTGGTTAGACAATAGATGATAATTGTCACCCAGTGACTTGTCCATTTCTGTGTTGTCTGCTATATTATACGCATATTGTAACAACTACATACTAAAATGTTTCTGTTTTTGTACTTTGATATCACTTTCAAATATATACGTACTAGTAACTCTTATGTCAGTGTCCGAGTCCATTGTATATACAGTATGGGTCATATTGTTCATAACATTGAAGTGCATGCAACCTTAGTTTGCATTTTACTGATAACCTATAACATATTAAGTAATTGGATGACAAACTTTACAAAATACAGTATGTATACCACCTGACTTCATCATGATGGTATAATCGTCAGACAGGTTTGGTTACAGTCAGCTGTATTGTTTTCAATTCATTTATATGAAGAAGACATGGACATGGGGAAACTGTTGGTTGCCATTTATTTGGAGAACTATGAAGTAGGAGAACCGAGAGGCATGATTCCATTGAATGGAAAAGGTAGGATAAAGCTGCACTGCTTAAGGCCTCTTTCACACGAGCGTGTCCGGATGCGTCCCGATGCATTGCGGCAAACCCGCGCGAGTAGGTACGCAATTGCAGTCAGTTTTGACTGCGATTGCGTTCCGTTGTTCAGTTTTTATCGCGCAGGTGCAATGTGGTACACAGAAGTTCAGGTTTGGGTTCAAGGTTGTGTAGATTGTATTATTTCCCCTTATAACATGGTTATAAGGGAAACTAATAGCATTCTGAATACAGAATGCATAGTACAATAGGGCTGGAGGGGTTAAAAAATGTTATTAATTTTTTTAACTCACCTTAATCCACTTGTTCGCGCAGCCGGCATCTCTTCTGTCTTCATCTGTGAGGAAAAGGACCTTTGATGATGTGACTACGCTCATCACATGGTCATTCACATGATCCATCACCATGGTGATGGATCATGTGATGAGCGTAGTGACGTCATCAAAGGTCCTTTTCCTCACAGATGAAGACAGAAGAGATGCCGGCTGCGCGAACAAGTGGATTAAGGTGAGTTAAATTATTTTTAATTTTTTTTAACCCCTCCAGCCCTGTTGTACTGTGCATTCTGTATTCAGAATGCTATTATTTTCCCTTATAACCATGTTATAAGGGGAAATAATAATGATCGGGTCCCCATCCCGATTGTCTCCTAGCAACCGTGCGTGAAAAACGCACCGCATCCGCATTTGCTTGCGGATGCTTGCGATTTTCACGCAACCCCATTCATTTCTTTGAGGTCTGCGTTACGTGTAAAATGCACAAAAAGGAGCATGCTGCGATTTTCACGCAACGCACAAGTGATGCGTGAAAATTACCGCTCATGTGCACAGCCCCATAGAAATTAATGGGTCCGGATTCAGTGCGGGTGCAATGCGTTCACCTCACGCATTGCACCCGCGCGGAAATCTCGCCCGTGTGAAAGGGGCCTAAGAGTTGCAATTTGGAATGTTTTTACAGGGGCCCCTCAGTCCTACAAAATCATAAGGCAACCCCATAGAGGAATGAGGACTGGCATGTGAGTGTACAGACTGACCAAAAAATAAACGATAGAATCATATCTATTTACATTATATCCAATGTTGTACTATAGTATAGTACTATGGCACTGCTGCATATATACAGGTGAAACTCGAAAAATTTAAATATCGTGCAAAGTTCATTTATTTCAGTATTTAAACTTAAAAGGTGAAACTAATATATGAGATAGACTCATTACATGCAAAGCGAGATATTTCAAGCCTTTATTTGTTATAATTTGGATGATTATGGCTTACAGCTTATGAAACCCCAAAGTCACAATCTCAGGTACCCTTTGCTCAGGGGGTATGGATTATTGCCTGACTAGAGTGTGACACTTTGAGCCTAGAATATTGAACCTTTTCACAAAATTCAAATTTTAAGCTGCATTACTGCAACTCCTTTTAATTTGCATTACTGAAATAAATGAACTTTTGCACAATATTCTAATTTTTCGAGTTTCACCTGTACTCTATTCAAGGATGTAGTCCCTATAGGTTCTTATTACAAGCAGACCCATTTGCAACCAGTGTGCTGCTGTATAGTGCCTCTATGACTATTGCTTCCAGGGGATAATACCTCTATAATATAACATGCAACACCTTGTTGTGTCTCCGTGTACAATCTGAGGCACACAGAGGTTCACTATGGGCTACAAGAGTTCCATAAGTGCTGTACTATGGATGTGTATAACAGATCCATATGGATGTGTGACTGAAGCCTTGTGATACATATAAGGCTGATCTGAACAAGTGGTTAAGCATGAAATGGTAGTGGATAAATCTTAAAATAATGAATTTCAATCATTAGAAAAATTATGGTAGAAAGTGGTTGAATGGTGGATGGATAGACTCAGGAGAGTCAATGTGTGGTCAACGAGTCAGCATTGGGGTGTGTGGAATGTAGTGTCAAAAAAATAAAAACCCCGCATGCCCAAACTACAGGGGAAAAGTCTGACATGGTATCAAATATCTCCTTCTATACAAACTTCTATGAAAGACACATGATGACCCATTTACAATTTTGCCCTTTCTGACAGATTTCATATTGAGCCCACTAAAGCACTATTAGTCCTAGGCATATGCAATAACATACATGTTTAAATATAAAATTTGGTTCATACACATGTAGTGATGTGATAAAATAGAATTGAAATGCATCATATTAAAAGTCTGACCTGTTTAAAATAATGAATGTAGACCAGCATATACCTTAACCATCACTACACTTTGTAGCATTGAGGAGCTCAGTCGGTTTCCTGTAAAGCAGATTAGAAAAAGCACGTTGACATAGATTAGAGGGCAAGTAGGTAGCAGGAAAGCATTTTAAGCATATTACATGAGAGACTAAGATGGAAAAAGACAGATGACCCATAATTGAACTGCCACCTGTCAATCATTACCTTATAATAATCTCCTAACAGAGAAGGGTCATTTAGCACCCTGCTGTGCCCTTTAGCTTACTTGGTGTTACCTTCCTCTGACCATGTCATTTTATTATGTATAATGTATGACTATAGCTTTTTACTTTGTGTAATATGAACAGGTATCATCCTGCTAATCTATTACCGGTAGCAGTGGTTTCAATACTTATGTATTTGAACATTGCCTTATGACCAGGCATGGAACACAGAAGAAAACCATGGAGCACTACATAGCTCAAAAGCAGTTCAGTGTTTGGGCACTTGAATGCAGCAGAATTTCACCTCTGTAAAAGCTTTCAGATTTACAGAGCCGTAATATACACCCATCGAAGTTTATGGGTCCATATGCTCCTTATACCTTTATTTTTTTGATTCATATAGTATCAGACAACAATTGTGACATGCTCCTTCAGACACTGTAGAAGCATTACTTCTACGGGAGAATACCTTTGTAACATGGGTCCTACGGTGCTATATGGTAGCACACATGGAGGGAAATTTATTAAAGGGATTATCCAATTCTAAAAATGCCCCTCACAATGCCCGGGCCCCTCCTATAGATCATACTTAACCTGCTCCCTAGCCCCCATGTCACGTTGGATCCTTGCAAGTCCACCACTGCACCTCCCCATTGCATGGATCAAAACATTCAGCAATGGGGGTGTGTGTGTGCAGCTAATAGCAGGTTGCATCGGTGACCAGCCCCTTGTGTCACCCGTGATGCTAGGGAGGCTGGTCACCATCGCGGCCTGCTAGTGGCCGCACCCCAAACCCAGTCGCCTTACCATCCCCCCTACATCCCCCGTGGCCTGATGTTTTGATCCACATGAGAGGGAGATACAGCGGCGGCCATTCAGGGATCCGTAGTAATGCGGGTGCCAGGGAGCAGGGTAAGTATGATCTACAGGAGGGGTCCGGACATTGTGGGGGGAATTTTTAGAATTGGATAACCCCTTTAAGACTGGTGTCTTAATAACAAACCCAGTTGGAATACAGTGCATCAGAATTGTATGGGACAATAATTTTGGCACATCATAGGGAGTACCATGCACCAGAAATATAAATCTTTGCCAGCAACGGAGCTGGCATAGATTTTTGGTCTAATGAGAGACAGTTTTCTGGTGCTCAAGTTATTAAATGCAGTGGCCTGCCTCCTACCACCCATGCCCCTCCCATTGTTTGTAACACTGGCAAGGGTGGTGTAAAAGTGCAAAAATGTCACAATTTTAGTGGAATACTATTTGCACCAAAACTGCAACTTTTATATGCCAATTGGCATGCAAAAATGTTACTTTCTACCCCATTAAGCAAAGCTCAATTTGGGCCAGGAAATCTTGGTATTAAGATTTGTTCAGGCAAAATCTAAAATATTTCTTTGTCCAAATCCTGTAACTTTCTGTGCATTAAAGTAAAGGCCATAGTTTTGGGGACTGTTGGAAAAGAGGGTATTATTTATTATAATTTAGTCATATACTCCCATCTATTTACTGGACTGATCAATAGAAAACTATAATGATGAACTAGCAGGAAACCCATGGAAAATAAATGTCTATTAGTTATAGATCATGAAATGAAATGATGACATACTGTATGTTAGGAAATTTCAACACTGAAAGGCTGATAAAGATAAAAAAAAAAAAAAAAGAACAGTTTCCAATGTTACTTTTATTATTTTTGTACATCTACTGTAAATAACTGTAAAAGAAAGTAGGTCTTTAAAATCGGATAGTTAGCTTTTGTAAACCAGCAATATGGTTTAAGACTTATAAGTTAAGTATAAACCTTCTCAAATGAGTGGTTGAATCCACATGACAAAGAGAATGTGGTCACAAAACCACCTTAAAGGGGTTCTCCTGCAATTAATAAAAGTACTGAAAATACCTAAGTGTTGGAAAAACAGGTTAAATTTAATTGATAGAAGAATTTTCTGCTATCCTCTAAGCTAAACTAAATGATCCATACAAACCTATGATGGCATTTCCCCTCCTTTTTTTCTACAATAATAATCCTCTTATGAATTCTGCTGACAAAAATGACAGGGACTATACGGCATATAGTGGCATATAGTGAAGGGCATAGTGTCAGTACGGGGCCCTTGTTCTCAGTGCACTAATTTGACTTGATTAGGCCCAGCATCTAGGATTTAAAGGGTAACTGTAGACTAATTTGTCTTCGAAGTGCAGTCATGTTTCTCACTTTATTCTGGGCTGTAGACACAAATTTTAAGATTAAGGGTATTAACAGTTTATGGTCTGACTTGTCTGCATAAGGACCTTACCTTTCCTATGTCTACTTTAAACACTAAACTTCTGGAGGGACTATCCAAAATTGCAGTATAAAATTAAATAACATTTCAGTGCAGTGATCCTCTCAAACAAAGGCTCAATATACATTGTACAATTTAGAGAGGTGATGTTCTCAAACAAGAGGATTAATGAGATATAAAGAAAGTAATCAGGTCTACTGCAGTTCAGGGTTGATCTTCTCAAAGAGGTGGTCTAACGAAGACGGTTCACTGTATAGATAAATTGCTTCTTACTGTCAGCTATACCTTGCATGTGGCAAAGATACCCAAACTATGAAAATATACAGTAGCCATTCACTGAAAATAGCATATAAAGTACGTAAAGATGTGGGACTTTCTAACACTGAGACCTCGATAACAGCTAAACTACAGTGGTACATTGTTGGCTGGATGAAGTCTGGTAGGTGGGGGCTCTGTTACACACTTTGCATTGGAGCCATGCAGCTTCATATTACACCTCAGAGTTTGAGGATTACTATGAATCTTGATGTATATTATAAAATCACTTAATTGTATGCGCATATAAAAAAAAAATAATAAAGAATCCCTGTGTTCATTAAGTAACATTAGGCGCGTTAAAAATAACTAAATACATTTCTTCCATTTGGCTTAACTGATTTGTAGAAGATATCTCTACTGGTATCTTTTTAGTATTTTTGCTAAAATGCATAACAGCATTGTCTCTAAGAGATTACTAAATGCCATCAGGTGGATAATTGAATTTACGTTGAATAGCGTTAAACCTATATATAGGCAAATTATGTGTGGGCAGCAATCCTCCTAAGTGTAAGAATGCAAAGAACATGTGTCAGGAAAGTCAAAGCATTAGTTAATAGGATAGACGTCTGTATAGATCCTTCTGGACATGTTGAGGCTTTTTAATTTCTTGCTAATAGTCACAGGAAATGTAAAGTCTACTTAAGACCAAAGGAAGAATTTATGCTGTTATTAATAATGAATAGAAAAAGTGTCATTTAATATTAATACCTATCAAAGCTTCTTTATTTTAAAACTAGAAATTGCTATATTTCGTAAAGATTGACAGACCATAGAGTGAGGGAGCAACTGACTGGATTGGGCATGTTGGATTTCAACATGTCCTTATTCTTGGTTCCCTCATGAGATAAGCATGTAACAGAATGCAAGTCATTAGCCTCTCCCCCTGGGTCCTCACAGGGCAGAAATTGTAGTGGAACTTACAGTGTTTGTTCACCCTTGGAGACCTTTTCTGCAGAGCCCTTAGCATGGATGGACCCATGGTGGGAATCATACTTACCTGATCCTTTCTGCTGGGTTCTACCTACATTGTTCCACCTCTGGCAGATCTCGTGTCTCCCCATGTCAACATCTGGTTTGATTTGGGTCATATGGCCGCTGCAGTCAATGATTGGCCACAGCAGTGATGTGTCAATCATGCATCAAGTTACTGGGTCACATAATGCATGGGTTACAAACATGTTATGGCTGCGGCCAGTCATTGGGTGCAGCAGCCATGTGACCCATGTCAATCAGGATGTTGATGCGGGTAGACCCGAGACCTGCAGTGACAGAGGGGGAGCAATGGAGAACCCCGCAGCAAGTATCATGTAAGTATGAGTCCTGCCATGCTGGGAACTGTATAAAAGGTCCCTAGCGTGAGCAACCCATTTAAGGACTTCTCTAATTTTACTGCAGAAGAAAAGAAAGCCATGACATCACTGGAAAGAGACAAAGGGGCAAAGTGGTGGTCCTGGACTCTGAGCAACACAAAAAGTATACTGCAAACTTAAAAATAAAATAAAAAATATTTTTTTTTTACACCAATCAAGTCAGAAATTGGTAGTCTCATTCAGAATGTAGGAATATATGAAGATGTAATCTTATATATGTGACACATATGACCTACTGCTTAGACTAGAGGGGGTTCAACTAGGTCACTATGCTTTAAACTTGTATTGACACAGAAGCCTTGAACCACTCCATTTATCATCATTTGGGGTTGGAGAAGTGGCAATCTACCTTACAATGTGGGATATTAAGCTAACATTACACAATGAGTTAGTGCTAAAACTAGTGAAACTAACAAGGAACTTCTTCCTATTTGATGGTCGTTATTACTTCCAGCTCATGGGGAATCAGGATGGGTAACTCTTGTGCACCCATTTATGCAAATCTGCTCATGGGCTGGTGGGAGGCTAAGATCATCATTGTGGACCCCCTCTGCCACTGACATGCATCAATATGCCTGTGGCTGAGGTTCATTGATGATATTTTCATCTTATCAACTGGGGCTGAAGCCAGCTGTCTACAGTTTCACGATAAGTTTTGCCTAAGTGTCACCAGGGAATCAAATGGCTGCATAATAAACGTTGTATACAGAAAAAACAGCTACAAAACACTTTTCGAGGTGGGAGAGTGTCCAACCCCACGTGTTGAAAAATGCTATATCAAAGGGGTGTACCTTTCTCAGACAATATGCAGGGGTGTACTTCGCTCTTGGTTCCCTGACAAGGATTATCCAGATAGGGTCCTAAAAAAAGCTGTCCAAACAGCAGTTAAAAGTAAGCAGAATGCTCTTTCGGTCCCAAAAACATCACTCACCAGGCTAGAATCATTGGAGTCTAAGTCTATTAGGCACATGTACAAATTAAACAAAATGTAAAGAAATACTGGGGCATTAAGAAAGTTCTGGGAACTGAATGGCAGATCACGTTCAAATAAGGGAGCAGTTTGAAACACTGACTGGTCACAAGCCTCTTTACAACACCCCCTAGACAAGATAGATGACTATGTCATAGACCAAGTGGCACATTTCAATGTGGCGAGTGCTTAGCATGTGATCAGATACAATGCAAAAAAGGAGACGTTCCAGCACACAGTAAATCCACATGGTTGTTCGTCTTTATTGGTCTTCAAAATAGAATCAAGTACAGCATGTATCTACACCCACCACCGTGGACGGGTAACATGTTTCGAACCTTACATGGTCCTTAGTCATAACCTGTTCACGGTGAGTATCCACAGGAGTATATATCACCCCCCCTTGCCCCCACGATAGCTGGACAGGGTATAGAGGTTACACCCCTCCTGGAGGCACATCCTTAAAACACCTTCACCTGTCATAGAATAATAAGAAAGTTTAAACACATAAAAACCACACCTCACACACAGACCATGTGTATCTATACAGTACAAATGGAGTTGATAGTTAAAAACACACATGAAAGAAAAAAATGCAGCACAATACCCTAGAACAGCCACAATAAATCATGTGGACTCAAAAAAAAAACATGTGAACAAACTTCAAAATGGTAGTTCATAAGAATCTCCATACCAGGTCCAAGGAAATGCACAGATACTTTCTATGAGCATATGACATACAAATGGCCTGCACCGCAGCTATAATATCCATATAGTTTACATGACCACTATACATTACATTAAGTTGAAAAATTCTTAAAAAATACACAGGAGTTACAAGAAAACCACTACTGGTAATAATGCATTAATTCTCTCCTTAGGTTCAGTCCCATCGGATGACATGTTTTCAACCTAAACATTCAAAATGCCTCACGTAATAAGATCTTATTTTTTGTAACCCCTGCTCTAGGAGAGGGTGTTACTTTTTCAATTGCATAAGCCATAAAATTATCTACTCTTCTGTTGTGTACCTAAATAAAGTGACTTGCTGCACTGGAGATCCCGGCAGCCTGGGGGTTAGAAATATATTTAAGATGTTCTCGCAGCTGGTACATTTAATTATATAGATAACTCCCGTACTGTTACAGTTTATATAGCTCTTAATAGAAAACTGTTCAGTATGCATGGAGTTATCAAAAGTGGTAGTTGGATGTGCATAATTGCAAATTTAGCAAGGATGCCCTCCACACCTACTAAAGCCCCGCTACTTCATCCACGTTGTCCGAGTCTGAACACTGGATGGGGTAAACAAGGATGGAGACAATACATTTGATAAATTACTAGGGTGTCTGGAGACAATCCTTCATCCATTTTTTAACAGGTTGTAGCAAAGCTGATCTTCATGTAAGATGGGGACAGAGGCATCTTTTGACAGCCTGTTCAATCTGAGGGAATTGTCTGCTGAAGGTAAGACTAGTGTCGGTTTGTCTGGAGCAATCATCCCATCATCCTTTTTAAATAACAATTCTGCTCTAGTTTTGTTTTTGACTATATTTAAAGCTCTGGCAAGCATCCAGTTGGCATAGACCCTCTGTTTTAAACAGATAACCACAACTCGTACATTATAAGTGAAAAGTTTCATAATAAGAACTTCATAAATTGCAAATCTAAGGGAGTCCTATACTTGGCTTTATGTAAATGCCCTCTTTATTATGTCAATAAGATGAGATGCAAGTTTCTACACTGTATGACAGATCATTTTAATGACATATAGAATAAAAAAGATACTGCCATCATCCACCATGTGCTTTTAGCTTTAGCTGCTTTTGTAAGGAGGATGTACATTAAGCCCAGCAAATCATGTTGAATGGTAGAGGTATCAGTATGGTGGAATGACTAAGCAGTACTACATGTTGACCCACCTTCCAGCAAAAGCCAGTATGGACCAAATGTCAAAGCCCCATTTTTCAAATCTGACATGTGTCACTTTATCTGGTAATAAGTCTGGAACGCTTTTACTGATCCAAGCGATTCAAAGATTGTTTTCTCGTGACACTTCATACTTCATGTTGGTGATGAATTTGACTTTATATGTTCTACCTTTATGTATTAAAAAAATTCTAAATTTACTGAAAATTTGGAAACATTAGCAATTTTCTAAATTAGAATTTCTCTGATTTTAAGACAAATAGTCATTCCTCGCAAAATACTTATTAATTAACATTCCCCATATGTCTACTTTATGTTGTCATCATTTTGGTAATGTCATTTAACTTTTTTAGGATGTTAGAAGGCTTTGAATTTTGAAAGCAAGTTTTTAAATTTTCAAGAAAATTTTCAAAACCTTGTTTTTACGGACCAATTCAGTTCTGAAGTGGCTTTAAGGGGCTTACGTTAGAAACCATCCAACAATTACCACATTTTAGAAACTAAACCCCTCAATTTATTTAAAATGGATGTTACAAACTTTGTTAACCCTTTAGGTGTTCCACAGGAATTAAAGCAAGATGGAGCAGAAATTTAATAATGTTATTTTTTTGTGCAGATTTTCCATTTTAATCAATTTTTCCGGTAACACAGCAAGTATTAATAGCAGGGGAGTTGCTAGGGTCTCAAAGGATCCGGGGCTCAAGCTCCAATTAAAATGGCCCAGTTCTCTAAGACACCCCCCCCCCCCCACCCCACACACCGCATTTTGCTGTACTTGCAATACAGCAGCACATACCTGTCACATCCAGGGCCTAAAGAAACCTGTCAATGGCGCCAAGTACCTAGGAAAAGTATTATCCCACTAAATAGTAATCACTGGTTGATTATGTACAATATTCAGTTAGTAACTTTATGGTAAAAATACATATACCTTTAAATAGAATAGTCCAGTCATCAATTGATGATAATATTATAGAATATGATAAAATCGTGTACTACAAATGTTGGATAAAACGTTAGAGTAAAAACATTAAAAGGCACTCACCTTACCCAGGAGGGGCAGGGTGGGATAAAGCTCAAGACGCCCACTCTGCTTCCTCCTGTGCCTTGGTCGCCCGTAGAGTATCCGGAATTAATGACAGTCACACGTGGTACATCTGGTCAATATCCTTTAATATGCACAGGGTATGGGTGGAGTGCAGGCTCAACGCGTTTCGAGGTCGACAAGATCCCCTTCATCAGGAGCATGCTGATTAATGCTGTTTTGGCATCATTTTTTTTAAATATGGTGTTCTCTTGATGGGGTAGATCATGTGCTATTTTATAGAGCCGATCTTTTTAGAGGCGCCAATACAAATATGTATTTTTTTTTTACATTTTACACAATACGGACATTTTTGAAAAGAAATCATATTTTTGTGTTGCCATTCTTAGAGCCATAATTTAGAATTTTTTTTGATGATTGTCTTGTGTGGGGGCTCCTTTTTTGAAGGATGAGGTGACACTCCATTGGTAACATTTTGGAGTACATATGACTAGGGATGAGTGAATCGACTTCGGATGAAACATCCGAAGTCGATTCGCATAATACTTCATTTGAATACTGTACAGAGCGCTCCGTACAGTATTAGAATGTATTGGCTCCTATGAGCCGAAGTTATTACTTCGCAAAGTCTGCACTTGGAGGTACCACTTGGAACCAAACCCGGGAATTTTTTTTTACAGTAGGAATTGATTTATGAAGTTACTATGCGGAGTCTCGCGAGACTTCACGAAGTAATAACTTCGGCTCATAGGAGCCAATGCATTCTAATACTGTATGGAGCGCTCGCTCCGTACAGTATTCAAACTAAGTTTTATGTGAATCGACATCGGATGTTTCATCCGAAGTCGATTCGCTCATCCCTACATATGACATTTTGATCACTAGATTATGTTTTTTGGGTGGTGAGGTGGATAAAAAATAGCTGGTTTGACATAATTTTTTTCTTACATTTTTTTTACAGTGTTCACCTGATAGGGTAGATCATGTGAAACTTTTACCTTTATTTTACACTTTGTGTCTATCTTAAGGTCATATAAGACCTTTGGTGAACATGTAACGCTTCCTATCTGTATACCCAGCGCTCATTCAATGACAGGGACACTGGGGACCCGTCCATGCCTTCTCTATGGGGTTCCCTGCTGTCATTGACAGCGGGCCCCCACTCAGCAGCTGCATGATTAGCATGCAGCTTCAATCTCTGAACGTCCGTTCAGAGATAAATCCCTACCCTCAAGACGTTTATAGTTTATGGGTAGTTAGGAACTGGTTAAAGTGCTAGTACATAGCGGCAAAATAGTGAAAAAAATACCAGGGTTCTCCCACCACACCTGATAAACATTTCACCAATGGTTTTGTCTGCAGATGAGTATATATAAAATCTACCAAATTTAACCTAAGGAATTAAAGGTTTAAGGGTTAGTTGGCACAGTGGGTCCAAGAGAAAGGAAAATACTGCTTTCCAGCATAAAAACCTCATCTCGTCTGTAAAACATGTTGGTGGTAGTATCATGGTTTGAGCGTGTTTTTCTGCATCTGGGCAAGAACGGCTTGCTGTTATTGTTAGAACAATTCATTCTGAATTAAACCAGCAAATTCTAAAGGAAAATGTAAGGACATCTGTCCGTGCGCTGAATCTCACAGGGGTCATGCAGCAAGACAACGATCCTAAGCACACATGTTGATCTATTACAGACTGGTTAAAGAAGAATAAAGTTAAAGCCAAGTCAAAGTCCTGACCTGAAAGGACTTGTCCGCTTTTTACTATTGATGACGATTTTACTATTGAGAAGGCGGTGCTCGTATGACTCTGTTCTGTTTACCTGTTTGCCGCAGCAATTCCAGTGGTGAGTGGGTGTAATTACGTAAGTATGGCATCCCTATTCACTTCTATGGGATCGCTCCGTAATATTCACTTGAACAGACAGAGTAGTACGAGCACTTCCGTCTCTTAAAATAGCTGATCGGCGGGGGTGCCAGGAGTTGGACCCCCGCCGATCTTATTTTTATTACCTATCCTGAGGATAGGTCATCAATAGTAAAAAGTGGACAACCCCTTTAATCCAATAGAAATGTCATGGAAGGACCTGAAGCGAGCAGTTCATGGGAGGAAACCCACCAACAGAACAGTGTTGAAGCTGTTTTGTACAAAGGAATGGGCTAAACGTCCTCCAAGCTGATGTGCAGGAATAATCAACAATTACATTTAGTTGCAGTGATTGCTACACAAGGGGTAACACCAGATACTGGAAGCAAAGGTTCATATATTTTTTCCACTTACAGACATGTGATATTAGATCATTTTTAAAGATGAGCGAAGTTATGAAAAATTCTGTTTGGCTGCTTTGTTGAATTTCTCCAAGAAATTCGATTTGTGACTAATTACTGTCAAAAGCACATTTCTTTATATGAAGCTTTCTATCGTGCCCTCCCCAATCATTGAACCCGTCACATGCTGCATTCATCGCTGATTGCGACATCTGAGGCTACCATTTAGGCCTTTCAGGGGTTAATCAGTGTAAAAAAAAAAGAAATACTCACCTCATCCATTTGCTCGCGTAGAGGCTGGCTTGGCCATCTTGATTGAAGACACAGCGCGAAATCTCCAGCGGTGATTTTGAGCATGAGACTTTGAGCTGTATCTTGAATCCAGATGGCTGCGACTGCCTCTACACGAGAAAATGGATGAGGTGAGTATCTTTTTTTACTGCCATTTCATGGAAAATTGATTCGTTACCATGAAGGAAATTCGGCTTCATGGTGAATCAAATTTTTCCTGAAATTCGGATTGAAGTCAATTCGTTTGACTTCGATTCACTCTCAACACTAGTATTTTTGACCCATTTGTTTGATTTGGTTATTCTTGGCTACTTTTAAGACTTGTGTGACAATCTGATGTAGTTTTAGGTCTAATTTATGCAAGAAAGGATTCACAAACTTTCAAGCACTACTCTTGTCACTATCACTCTGACATTACTAAAGCTGTGTTTGTGATAAGAGTTGAAATGGAAGAGAGTAAGAGAAAGGTGCATAAAAAAAGAGAGAAAGGCCAATTTCACACAGGCGTATTGAGTGCAAGAAATACGCTCCTTGTGCCAGAGGTATTGCCTGTCCTGAATGCTGCCCTATGACATAGACGAACGGCATTAACATGTTTTATAATGCTGTGTGTTCCTGCCTGATGTCAAGCCTAATAAACTGTACTCTCATAATGCCATCCTACAAAGTCCAGGTCACGCAGGAACATTGTAATGCAGTGAGTCCATGTATTAGGAGCAGCATTCAGGATGCGCAGAGAATATTTCTCCCAATGAATATGCTTATGTCAAATCGGCCAAAGACAACAGAGAAAAAAATATCCTGTCCTAGGAGACCACAGAGTTCCCACCCATGGTCAAGACAATAGGAGGACTTTCAATTCAGGTCAAGTTTATTCATACCCAAAATCAAATCTTTCAACCAATTTGATAAACTCTGACCCAAAGCGAATTTCAAGACATTTGCTCATCTCTAATATTTATCAATTATCAGTTATATCCTTGCATTTAGTGTATAATTTTAATTTATTATTTCCCTTAACATTCATTAGTTATAACTTTGTATATAGCGTATATTTGTCATTAGTTATATCCCTGCATGTAGTGTATAAATATCTTTTATTAGTTATATCTTTTCATAAATGTTCATCATCTACTAAAATCTAAAACTGTTAAAGAATAAAAATAATTCTCACAGCCTCCAAAGAAATATTCAGAGAAGTCCATCTGGTGACAATCAAATCTTTATGTCCTGTGCTCATTTGAATAACAGCTATGCTGGAGTGACAGACTCCTGGCACATACAGAATACTGTAATTGGTTTACTGCGTCTTAATGAAGTGGTAAACATCTACAGGCTTTTATTCCAATCCCTTTGTTCTAAAATGGTTGAAGAGCATAAAACAGAGAGTATAGTCTAATGATCAAAATGGAATCTCCACAATAATGAATGAGCAGCAATAAAAGACTGTTTGTTTTCATGCTTACACATGGGTCTCAACAAGTGCTTACATTACTGTTTGACTCTTCACAGCACTAGTTACTGTGTATATGGATTTTCTAACCAAACGTTAGACCTTCTACATAAGCATATATGGATATACTGTGCTTTCAGAAAGAGATGTGCTGCTAGATGGGGTTGGAGGAAACATTTACTAACGGGATAGGTAGGGATTGTTATTGAGAAGTTGTTCTGTAGGAGTAGCGTGGAAAATGTGCTGCCAAGAAGTAGGAGATAAGTGCCACCAGAGAGAGGAAGATGGGATTCCACAGTGGTAGGCAAAAGCAACCAGATAGGTAAAGATGTAAATAGTGAATTAGTGTTGAGTGAAGTTTTGAAAAATTCTATTCGGCCGATTCACCAAACAAGAAATTTGGTTAGTTACGAATTAATTAGTCACGAATAGCTATAAATCAGGTATACCCATATGTCCCCACTTAATAAGCAGCAGGTGCCGGCTGTTTATAGAAGACACCTGGACACAATGACTAGGAACGGCTATTAGGGTGAATAGGACAAGGGATAAAAAAAAAATCCCAGGTTCTAGCCCCCTGAGGGGGTTAAAAGTTGTCACTGTAAAAGTTTGAAAAATGTTTAATCACCCCCCTTTCCCAACTTCATATATATATATATATATATATATATATATATATTTAAACATATTAGGTATAGTCGCATTCGGAAATGTCTGAACTATTTAAATATTAAGAAAAATTTTATGTGCGCTGATCGTCATAATAGAAAAAAAATTAAGAACACGATTTGCATTTTTTTGTCAATTTTCCTGCCCCAAAAATTTAATAACAGTGATCAAAAAGTCGTACATACCACAAAAGTGGTACCAATAAAATCTAAATTTCGTCCTGCAAAAAACAAGCCCCATTCAGCTCTGTAGAATAAAGTTATGGCTGTCAGAAAATGGAGATAGAAAGAAAATTTAGATTTTTTCAAAGGTTTTTATTTTTTTGAATAGTAGATAAAGCCATATTCGTATTTAGCAGCAGAATTAAGGACGTTATGACATTTTCAGTGCACAGTGAACACCGTGATGTCAAAACCCCGAAAACCTGTATTTTTTTTTCAATTTAACCCCACAAAAAATCTTTTCCCCATTTCACAATAACTGACATGGTAAATTGAATGGTACAACTTATTCCCCAAAATATAAGCCCTCATATGGCTATATGACTGGAAAATGTTAAAAGGTTTTGGCTATTGGAATGTTAGGAGGAAAAGAGCAAAATGCAAAAACAAAAATGGGCCCCGTACTATATACTCTGAAAACAATACAAGAAGGGAAGGGGGGGGGGGGGGGGGGGGGGGAAGGTTAGAGGTGCTTGTTCAAAACAAATGTGCCAGTTGCATGTTTTTATGCCGCAGAGGAGGTAGATGCCTGGAATAAAAAACACCACTACTTCTACATGCTGCATTTTTTAAATAATGCCAAAGAAACAAAAAACACCATCAAATTGAAAAAACACCAGTAGCCAAAGGACACTTGTATGTCCTGCATGTCATATTCCCTGTAGACCGAAGCTGCATTTTTTCAGTGAATAACGCACCAAAAACTGCATGCAAAAAAAGCCACAAAAAACACAAAAGTGCTGAAAAATGCCACTACAGTAGGGAAAATAAGTATTTAATACACTGGCAATTTTGCAAGTTTTCCCACCTACAAAGAATGGAGAGGACTGCAATTTTTATCGTAGGTACACTTCAACTGTGAGAGACAAAATCTAAAAAAAATCCAGAAAATTACATTGTGTGATTTATAAATAATTAATTTGTATTTTATTGCTTTAAATAAGTATTTGATACAATAGAAAAACAGAACTTAATATTTGGTACAGAAACCTTTGTTTGCAATTACAGAGGTCAGACGTTTCCTGTATTTCTTGACCAAGTTTGCACACACTGCAGCAGGGATTTTGGCCCACTCCTCCATACAGATCTTCTCCAGATCTTTTCGGTTTCGGGGCTGTCGCTGGGCTACATTGAGTTTCAGCTCCCTCCAAAGATTTTTGATTGGGTTCAGGTCTAGAGACTGACTAGGCCTCTAGACTCCAGGACCTTGAAATGCTTCTTACGGAGCCACCCCTTAATTGCCCTGGCTGTGTGTTTCAGATCACCCATCTTCAATGATCTTACTGAGGGAAGGAGGTTGTTGGCCAAAATCTTGCAATACATGACCCCATCCATCCTCCCTTCATAACGGTGCAGTCTTCCTGTCCCCTTTGCAGAAAAGCACCCACAAAGTATAATGTTTCCACCCCCATGCTTCACAGTTGGTATGGTGTTCTTGGGGTTGTACTCAAACACGGAGAGTGGAGTTGATACCAAAAAGTTCTATTTTGGTCTCATCTGACCACATGACCTTCTCCCATGCCTCTTCTGGGTGGTCATTGGTGAACTTCAAATTGGCCTGGATATGTGCTGGCATGAGCAGGGGGATCTTGCGTGCCCTACAGGATTTTAATCCATGATGGCGTAGTGTGTTACTAACAGTAATCTTTGAGACTGTGGTCCAAGCTCTCTTCAGGTCATAGACCAGGTCCTCCTATGTAGTTCTGAGCTGACTTTTCCCAGAATCATCCTTACCCCACAAGGCGAGATCTTGCATGAAGCCACAGAACAAGGAAGATTGACAATCATCTTGTGTTTCTTCCATTTTCTAATATTTGCGCCAACAGTTGTCGCCTCACCAAGCTGCTTGTCTATTGTCCTGTAGCCCATCCCAGCCTTGTGCAGGTCTACAATTTTGTCCCTGGTTTCCTTAGACAGCTCTTTGGTCTTCGCCATGGTGGAGACGTTGGAGTGTGATTGATTGAGTGTGTGGACAGGTGTCTTTTATACAGGTAAGTTCAAACAGGTGCAATTAAAGAGAAACTAACAGGTCTGTAAGAGCCAGAATCTGGTTGGTAGGTGATCAAATACTTATTTTATGCAATAAAATGCAAATTAATTATTTAAAAATCATCAATGTGATTTACTGGATTTTCTTTTTTTAGATTCTGTTTCTCACATTTGAAGTGTACCTATGATAAAAATTACAGTCCTCTCCATTCTATGTAGGTGGGAAAACTTGCAAAATTGCCAGCGTATCGAATACTTATTTTCCCCACTGCATGTGGAATTTTTGCCCTAAGCATTTGGTCAGCATTTTTCACCAGTATTTCACCAGTAAACTAAAACCAGGAGAGGATCAAAACATAGAAGACCCAGAAATCTTTACATGATACTTTTTACCTGTAGATTCCACTCCTACGGTATTTTGCAAAAGTAGGAAAACAGAAAAAAATACTTTCTAAATCACCATAATCATACTAACCTGCAGAATAAAGTTAAAGGGCCTCTGTCAGCAGATTTGTACCTATGACACTGGCTGACCTGTTACATGTGCGCTTGGCATTTGAAGGCATCTGTGTTGGTCACATGTTCATATGTGAACACATTGCTGAGAAACATGACGTTTTTATATATGCAAATGAGCCTCCAGGAGCAACGGGGGCACTGCCGTTATTCCTAGAGGCTCTGAAAATACAGTGTCCTCTGCACGTTGGCAGGACCAGGTAGTGTAAACATGATTACATCTGCATGGTCCTCCTAATCAAAGTGGAATGGACGCAGTGGTTGCAGAGAAAGCTGAGCTTCAAGAGTAACGGCAATGCTGTTCTCAATATAAGCGATCAGAATAATTTATCATAATGTATTACATAACAGTGTCAATAGAAAGATTTACGGAACCTTACTTTGTTCATAAACCATTGTAATGGAAATCAACATGATAAAAATCTAGAGATCTTTCATGAATACGACAGAACAATCAACAGAATTGCAATAAAACCTTGGCTATTTTATATGTTTACAGGGGAATAAAGATGTGTCTTAAAGATAAGATCAGTTTACTATTTATGTATGGATTAATAAGCATCTATGAAAAGTATGAAAGGCAGACACGAAGATGTTAAAGGTTCCAGTAACAGTATTCAGCAGATTTCCGTTTGTAACAATTATTCTTTATTACTAAGAGTTCCTGATACATAGCATGCCAACATGTAATCACATTATGTGATTTTCAATTATAGCTTATGGCTTCTTAAATCTGAGGAAATAATAATAAAAATTGGATAGCAAAACACGCACATATGGAATCCAAATGTAGGAGTATGATGATGAACTTACCACCAGATGGCACTAGAGCCATTAGAAACCCAGAATCTATACTGACATGGTAGGGCGACATAATGGTTCACACTGAAACAAACATGGCAACAAATATTTGAATATTAAAGAAAACAAATTTAACATTAAACATAAATCATTATTTTATCTGCTCATTTAATTATACATATATATATATATATATATATATATATATATAATTTGTGTACATTTATGATATAAAATATATACTACACAACCATCAGAATGTCAAACCTTATGGTTTAGTGTTGCGATGTGTAGAATGCTCATCTGCAAAATTTCCTTTGAAAACTTAAAAAATGTGAATACTGAGACAGAAGCATCTTGGTAGTATGTGTGTATAGCTGCAGCTGATTAAATGGGTATTCAGATTTTAGCATATAAATGTTATTCTTTGAATAATGAAAATGTTAAATGAAAAACCTATATCTATTCTTTATCAAGTCATCAGGGTTTTCAAGATCTCTGCTTGCTGTCATTTAATAAAAGTCTTCATTGTTTACTTCCAGGAAATAGAAACCTTGTCATGTGATGACTAGAGAGGAAAAGCTCCTGATGTAGGGCTCGTTCACACGAACGTTTTTTGTGTTCCGTATACGGGCCGTTTTTTGAGTTCCGTATACAGTCTGTATATGGATTCATTTAAATGGTTCTGCAAAAAAAAACAGAATGTACTCCATATGCATTTTGTTTACAAATTTCAGTTCTGTTTAAAGATAGATGTCCTATTATTGCCCGCAAATCACGTTCCGTGGCTCCATTCAAGTCAATGGGTCCACAAAAAAAAACTGAACACATACGGAATGTACTCTGTATGTCTTCCGTATCCGTTCCGTTTTTGCAGAACCATCTATTGAAAATGCTATGCCCAGCCCAATTTTTTCTATGTAATTACTGTATACTGTATATGCCATACGGAAAAACAAAACGGAAAAACGGAATAGAACCGGAAACACTACTGAAACAAAAAACGGAAAAACTGATCCGTTAAAAACGGCCCGCAAAACACTGAAAAAGCCATACCGTCGTGTGAACAAGCCCGTACTGGTAGGATTGGTAGATGACCCTGCTTCTTTATTTTCTACAGTGTACGCACAGAATGCACAGCTATGCAGATGTCATTTTTGGGGAACTAAGAGAAAGCATCTGCATAGTGCAGGAAATACAATACACTAGTGTAGTTTATAAGATTATTGGTAAAATCTGGGATGAATTTGCTTACATATCTGCAAAAACTGGAATCAGCCCCCATCTTCTGATCTGAGGTAGAAACAGAAATTCTTTAGACACCAGCCAAATATTAATCTGATCTGTCTTTAAAATGAGGGTGCTAACCAGTTCTGTGAAGAAGGAATACAGACATTTATTGGTCTGCCCCAATGTTAGCTTCTGTTCTCCAGATATGTCTGGATTAGTTAATCCCCTTGAAATAACAATTATGGAGCATTCTAGAGCTCTACATTCTACTCTGTTGTTGGGAGATAGAGTAACCATAATCTGCATTGACCTGTACTGCTCTGGATGAGAGTTCTGGAGTGCCTGCATGTAGGGCTACAGAGTAGACATGTATGGCCAGGAGTGGACAGAATGATGGGTTTAGCACAGAAACAAAATTACAATCTATTCCTTGTCCAAGGAAGGACCACCAATGAACTCGCAACAGGGTCCTGGAGGCCCAAGACTTTATGAAAAAAAATATATACTCACTTCATCTACTTGATTGCAGTGAGGCCATTCACTCCCATCTTGATTGAAAAAAAAACCCCAAAGGACTTGCGGTGAGCGTGATGACCTCACCACGTGATCATGCGGGGTGCGCTTGGTGATGTCATTGCGGATGTCGTCACCGTGTGCCCAGCATGATCACATGGTGAGGTCCCCATGGGTTTTCTTCAATCAAGACAGGTGTGGACGGCCTCTCTGCGATCAAGTGGATGAGGTGAGTATAAGTTATGTAAGTAGTCACTAATCAAATTTCTTTGTGAAATTCAATGAAGCAGTTGAATCAAATTTTTCATAACTTCGCTCATCTCTCATTAAAGGGGTTATCCTATATCTAAAATATCCCCCTCAATGCCCGGGCCCCTTGTATGGATTATACTTACCGTACCTGCTCCCCGACACCCCGTCGCTCTGGATCAAAACATCTGGCAAAGGGGGAGGGGGGGGGACAGCCAATAGCAGGCCGCAACGGGGACAAGCGACAGGGAGATGTAGCAGCGGCTGTGCAGGGATCCGGAGTGACATGGGTGCCAGGGAGTAGGTAAATATAATCCATAGAAGGTGCCCGGGCATTGGGGGGCATATTTTAGATATCGGATTACCCCTTTAAGATAAAAAAAAAGACCCAGAGAAGAGCAAAATATACCAACCAAGACAACAAGAAATGGCCTGAACCAAAATGTAGCCAATGAACTGCAAAGGCTTGAGACAGCTATACTGAGGCTGGGGCTCATTACTTTCTTCACATTCTAGACTACAGGAGGTAAGGGCTGCTGGGTGACTGTGATCAGAGGGAGAGACTAGTCCAAGAACAAGGCTGCATTACCATGTGAGAGTAGACACGCATGGACAGATGTGGACAGAACAATGGGTTTAATACGGAAACAAAATTACAATCTCAGACTGCATTGATTACAGCAGGATCATCATATACTGTATTTATTTATTTTTTTCGGACCACAAATGCCATCCAAATTATGCAAGGCAGACTACAGTAACAACAGTTCCAGAAAACACTCCTGTAGGAGATTTTAGAATTTAGCGCTCTAGTATGAAGGCTAAAAACAGCTCTACACTGAAGCCTCAGTTATCCTAGAAACGCAACGAATAATGTTTTCTGAAACAGTTGTATTCCCAGCTCAGACAATAAGGGTACCTGCACAAGGTGCAGATTTGTGTGCAGAGAATCATCGTGAAATCAGCACCAAAACCACACAAACACACATAAATCCACACTGTTTATCTCTGTTTTGGTGCATTTTTGTGCGTTTTTATATGCAGTTTTTGTTGCAGATTTTCTGTTTATGTTAACAACTCAGTTGAAGTCTATGGGGGAAACTACTCTACATAAGGTGCGAAATTACACAAACAACATGTTACACACACTTTGTTTTCTGTCCTTCATAACGGAAATCAGATGAATCCGTTATGCTAAAAATCGAGTTATGCTGCCCATAGACCTCCATTATGACGGATCAAAACGGAATGCCTCTTAAAGGCTTCCGTTTTGATTTCCGTCTTATGGATTCACCATGTATCAAAATAGAAATACTTCAGTCTTTGACTTAAATTTCTGCAAGCACCATAAAATCACATTTTTACAATCAAAGCTAGGAATATTGCACATATCGGATCACCTTAACTGATTTTCTTTGACAGTAATGAAAGTAAGTATTCCTATACAGCAGAAGTCTTTTTTTTTATTTTTTTTTTTAAAGTAACTGGCCATGCAGCTCTATAGTGTAGTGGTTAAGATTCTTGACTGTAATGTAGAAGGTTCTGAGTTCAAATCCTGCCAGAAACTTTTCCGAAATAGAGGCTAAATTAAATTTAAATACACTAACTCGAGCATCGCGGTCGAGCACACGTGATATTCGGCCGAGCATAGCGATGCTCGAGCCGAACTGGTGTTCGGCCGAGCATGCTCGCTCAACACTAATACTTCCATAACAGATGTATTAGTAAAGATAATAGGAGGGTAGTTTTAATTTTCAGAGCATTAGGTAGATGTTCTTCACTAGAGATTAACGAATTGAAGTTGATGAAGTGGAATTCGATCCGAGTTTCAGTAAAAATTTTATTCGTCCTGAAATTGAATTTTATCGCGCTTCGTGGTAACGAATCACATTTATTCTAAAATGGCTGCTGCACTTGCTAGAACGAAGAAGTAAGAAGCCCGGGAATGAGGGATCACCCACAATGCCATGCAGACAGCCAATCGGCAGATAGCCAGCCTGCTTGGTCTCCGTCATTTTACAGTCAACTTAGTGCAGGGAGAGACGTGACAGACACTAGGGACTGTGATTAGGAAAGACTTTATTCACCAAAAATAACTATTGATCAGTTCATGGTAAGATTATTCATAGTGTAGGGAAAGAATAGGGAGGCATTATCCACGCTGTAGGGAGAGAGCAGGGACCAATAGGAGATTGTAAAGCCTGGGTAATAGGATCTATTCTATTACACCTGCTGCACTAATTGGGGTTACTACAAGTGATCTATTACTACAGATTTTAGGTTGTTTGCATTCTTTGATACATCAATAATTCCATTCACTCTTGCTTCTGTTATTGGGTTGAAAGTGCGGTCTGATACTACCAGTTTTGGGGTGTATTTAGTTGATATATAACTACTTCCATTCAACCCTTGCTTTTGGGGTGAATTTGCAGTCGGATACAACCAGTTTTGGGGTGTATTTATTTTAAATATATATAACTACTTCCATTCATCCTTTTCTTTGGGGTGAATTTGCGGTCTGATACAAACAGTTTTGGGGTGTGTTTATTTCATTTTTAAAAGTACGTCCATTCATTCTTGCTTTTGGGGTGAATTTGCCACCTGATACAAACAGTTTTGGAGTGTATTTAGTTGATATATAAGTACATCCATTCGCTCCACAGGCTTAATAAAAAACAAAAAGATACTAGAGGTGATCACACCATAAAAGCCAAGAACAGATAACCCAAAAAGGGTTAAATGCCGAGGCCGCCGTTCGCCACAGGAAAACACTTCTCTACACACTTTTAGGGTGGTCAAATTCTTTTACACTTAATTCGATGTGCAAATCTGTAGTTAGTGTGAAATAGTGGCCTAATACTACACACTTCGGGGTTACACTTCAGTTATTTGGTCAGTTTTTACCATCATGTTTTGTGAGCCAAAACCAGTAGTGAATAAGGTCATAAGGTGTAATGGCAAAATCTGCACCTGTTCTGTGTTTTTGACCCAAACCTGGTTTGATACTACACATTTTAGGGTGTTCACTTAATTTGATGCGTCAATCAGTAATTCAGGAGGTGTGAAATTGCTGCCTGACACTATTGCTCTTTTACCCTTGCAGTTCACGTGTTATATTGCTTGCTACATAAATTCAGTGACAACCAACATGGTCTTCATTACAGCTACTATAGGGATTGTCACCCAGACTGCTAGGTGGTAGATATAACTAGTTATACAGTGGTACCGGAGCAGTGAATGCATTCTCGGTTAACTAGGTATGTAATGAAATATGATGAGTAATGCCAAAACACCTGAGTTGTCTGGTCAATTTCCGTCCTGTTTATCATCCTTTCTCTGCTCACCAATCATCAGCGTATAGTCATTACGCAACTGTATAATACAGCAAATCCTGGAATCCTCTGTGACTGGGCCACTGTGTTGACTCCTCATGCTGTTGCCACCCTCACCACTCTGTCGCTGGGCCACTGTGTTGACTCCTCATGCTGTTGCCATCCTCTCCACTCGGTCATGAGGGCACTACTTGGTTCAGCGTGTAACAGAACAGGTTCTGTAGAAATCTATGTGGAATCTGCTGACGATGGTGTAAAAGGAGTGTGCTTCTTCACTTTATAGTAGAATCTTGGGCCACTGCACAGTTCTTTATACCTGATGCTAACATTGACCTGTAAGGCTGAGTTCAGGTTTTGGCCCTGTTACTGACCAAATAAGTGAAGTGTGAAGTGATTCTAAGAGTGACTCCTGGCATCTGCGTGTCATACTGACTCACAGTAATAGAAAAAAAGGGATTTCAGCTCACCCACCGTCCTCCTACGCCGTGCACGGATCCCGGACCAGGAATCAATCAAAACAGTAGGAAAAAATCCAGCAGCAGGCTCAGGATAAAATCCAGTTTCTTTATTTCTTCATTATAAAATCTATAGGCTGACCAGACAAGCAAGGTCTACGATTTTCGACTGTACCTGTTAATCATGACCATGATTAAGACGTACAAGTCAAAACGCGTAGACCTTGCCTGTCTGGTCAGCCTATAGATTTTATAATGAAGAAATAAAGAAACTGGATTTTAACCTGAGCCTGCTGCTGGATTTTTTGTACTGTTTTGATTGACTCACAGTACTGTTTTAGTAGCACAGCGGACTCCCTATGCATGTTTCTGCAATGCACAGTGTTCTATACCACTATACAGGCTCTCTGCTGCCAGGAAATAGCTGTTTTTTTATGCGATTCGTTATCAATAAATTCAGATCGAATCTTTTGGGGAAATTCGGCGAATCGCTCGAATTGAATTTTTGAGAAATTCGCTCATCTCTATCCTTCATTGTACATGATTTCCTATCAGCATACACACTTCACTAAGTTCAGCATTGGACTAGAGTGCCTAGGACCCATCAATAAAACTCATTCTGGGGGCCAACAGTGCCGCTACATGAAACTATTACCTTCTCACCTATGGCAGGCAGCAATAAGATGCTCATGTCAAGATGACTGATTATGGGTTTTTTTGCAACAACTTCAAGAAGGTGGATCCCATGGGAAAGAGGATACAGGCTAGCCTGCTTCTGTACCTAGAGGTCATTTTAGCCTCCCAGTGTGTCTATAACTGGGTAGTTTGTTAAATAATCTACCAGTTATTTTTTTATATTGATATAGGCTGGTTGAGACTGCGTGCTGGGGTCTGTGGGCCCACATTTGTCAGGGGCCCACAGGGGATTCAACTGTTTCCCTGTTGGCCAGTCAAAGCCTGCCTAAAGTACACGAGCAAAGATTTGATATAGAAGGGTCCGAGCACTACTAAAGTGGTGGCATTTAAATATAAAATCGCAGTTTTAACAGCTGCAAAGTATGTTAAGAACAAATTAAACTGTAGTAATACTAAGATGACATTTCCATGTCACATCTCAGTTATACATGTGACTCTCTGACTATTCTGAAATCAAAGATCAAATGTATATGTTAAAGGAGAACCTGTCACCCGATTTTTGTACTCTAAACTACCAGTATGTTGTAAACGCAATATACGCGTGGGTGTAGGATACTAAACATGCTACTGTCAAAACTATTTGCCATAGCTTTATGTATGTAAATTACCAGAGAAGAGTCACGAGAAGAGTCCAACAGCATCTGGCACATGTGCAGGGTGCAGATGAAATGAAGGCCAGTACACCTCACTTCATTGCACAAGTGTCAGCTTGCACGCTTCTCAGGACCCTAGCAGTATAATGACATCTTGGTGATTTAGGATACAAAAATCTAGTGATGGATTTCCTTTAAGTGTACCATGAAGAAAAACTTCATATGAGTCTAAAACTATTAACCAGAGGAATGCAGTCTATTGCATGCCTCGTCATTGTTATATGAATGGAGACAGGATTCAATTAACATAACACATACGACATAGGAAGGAAGTCATTATCTCATTCTGTCTGTACAGAACTAATACCAGGATTACATCCACTATGCTAATTAGTGATGTTGTAACCTGGTTCATATTTACATGTGGCCTTCTCTATACTATCACCTACAAGCAGTGGAGTGATTCTCATACATTAATATATGCATTACATTTTATGAATTTTGACATACCTAACCCTTCAACAATATTTCCATTAATTAGTAGTACAGTGTGTGTACATTTGCAATGAAACTATTTCTGGCCGTTATATCACTTGTATCTGGCATTTTTTAGCAGTTTTCCTCTGTGCTTGGTGAATATCTAGTTTGCAGGTCTCCCAGAGATCGTTGGACGAGACCAGCTCCCATCCACTGCACACAGAAAGTAGACAAGAATCTAACCTTCTAAGACTCAAAAGCAGCCCCAAGATCATGGAGGACATTACAAAGAGGTACTGACCGGTTCGGTCTGTATGGATGTAAATAAAGCACTTAGTAGTTTATTTCTCTGCCCATTCTGGAGCTAAGCAGTATGCTTGTCTGAGTGTGCTCCTGCTCACTCCTACCCCTTCCCTCTCTATAAACTTGCATTTACATTTGTACTATGATACTCCTGTGGAACTGCTTCCAACTAGGATTGATATAAAGGGGTTGTGCATCCTTCGGGGGTTGGCATTTCCCTCCTTTTTAGCAGATATGTGAAGGGAACCATACTTCCCGACACTGGCTCCCACCTTCTTTTCTCAATAGCCTCAGCTTCTCAAATCAGCTCCCAGGATGTCAACTTCCATTTTGATGTTGCTGCAGCCAATCACAAGCCACAGAGGTGACTTGCATACCTTGCAGCATGTCAAATAGTTATGTGACACAAGGAGGGCAGGTTAGTACTGTGGCTAGAGATTGGCTGCCGCAAAGTCAAAATGGAAGTTTATATGGACGTTGAGGCCGGACAGAGAAGCAGCACCAGGAAGCAGGTAAGTATGCTTCCGTTCACAGGTCTGCAAAAAATGAGGGGTTTGCCAAACCCTCCCAAAGATGCACAACCCCTTTAAGACATTTTTCAAAGCGAAAAGCAATGAGCAAGTGGGATGGGGCGCAATATCTGATAACTTGAGAACTAGTCATTTCTCTGAAAAGACATATTATAAAGTTTCTTGTGGATGATGATGATGCCGATAGCATGTGAGGGCCAGGTGAACAGGGGGCTTCATCATCAGGAGAAGAGGGTGGCAGCTTGCGTGTGAGCAGCAGTGTGAGATCTGTAGCCTACCCGTTTGGAAAGAAGTAGCGGTGCACGGGTTCATGGACACAACAGTAGCAGGCAGGTAGCACTTAGTGGTGGAGGGAAAATGCCATACTCGGCGGTTTAGGAATTTTTCATCAAGGAGGACATCAGCATGGCCCACTCTGTAACTGGGCCACTGTGTTGACTCCTCATGCGAATAGCCCCCTTGTCGCTGGCTTTGCGTCGCTCACCGGCACATGCGCAGTATTTAAAGCAATGCCGTGCCCACAATGGGCATCGCAGTGCACATGCCCCGGCCCGGCGAGGCAGTGCACAGGCGCGGGATCTCGGCCGGACCGAAGGATGACGCAAGGGAATAGGAGGACGGGCATAAGCAGAGGCTGGGGTGGGGAAAGAATGAAAAAAGGCAGAGCAGTCTGGGCTCCAACACAGTGAACGCCGCCCCTGGGCACTTGCTGGTGCTCATTTTCATATGAATTAAACTTCATTTTCTGCAAATGTAAAGAAAAAGACAAAGGTACCATTACATTCATGTATAGGTGTGCTATAAGACAATGTAAGCACTGTATATGTGCATATGGAGGTGATAGACTCCCTTTAAACAGACATATATGCTCCTATTCTCCAGACAGAGACCCTTTTGAACTACATTTGGCTGCTATATGTTGGGTCCATTATTCCATCCAGACGCATCCTGTAAAAAAGCAAATCTGTTAAATGGATACTATAATAGTCTATGCCACCATTAGGCATCCGTAACAGCTTCCATTTAACAGATATGTTGGCCGCTTTTTCCCACATACATGATTTATAGAAACCAATAGCAAAGTGTGAAAAGAGCCTTACCAGAACCACTGCTTTCCAACAGCAAGAGTAAGGCCGATTCATTGGCCTGTATTTGTGGGAGGGGCGGGGTTGCCTATATCATGGCACCTCTGCCCCTCCTTCAATGAACGACGTGTCAACGCTGGCCTCGTTTCGTGCGTGAGGATTGCTTCTATTCAAACTCTTAGAAGTTTGTTTGTGCGCCTTGCGAACACTACTACCACAGCTACTGGATCAGGTAAGTGACTGCCACACTTGCAGTCTCGATCTCACAAGTCCGGCCGGCAGTGCCGGCTCCCTAGGTAACGGGGGAGCCACACTGCACCGGAGCGTCTGCCAGGCAGCTTCGGCTCCCACGTGGCATGAATCGTAGGGTGCAGGGGTCAGCGTGATCCTGATTCAAATTCCTCCCCCCTTAATGTCTGGCACGGGCCGCTGTGCCACTAGTTAGGCAGGGTCCTTGGCAGCAGTATGGTCCGTTCCCCCCCTTATGCCCACACTGGCCCCATGTCATTTGCGACGCACTTACCCGAGTGTTCTGCTTGTGCTCCTCTCTACGAGCTGCAGGCGGCTGGTAACTGTGTGGGATCCCCCTGGTGGCCGCTGGAGCCGACACAGTCCATGGGCAGCGTTGGATGGTGCAGGCTCCCTCTGGTGGTGACAGCCGGCAGTGCAGTCCATGGCTCTGTGCTCTGTGTTGGCTCCATCTAGTGGCCACCAGAGCTATGAACACCTTGGGGAAATTTAGTTAGGGTTGTTAAAAAAAAAAAAGGGGAATTAATATTATTTAAAAGAAAAAAAAAATAGGGGGATAAATATAAAGAAGAAAAAATATATATATACATGCTTTTGATTGACGGAGTTGTTTTTAGGGAGGGGCCAACATACTTGTTCAGTGCTAGTCATAGGATCTCTGTGTTGTTGGTCACACGCCTCTACGCCTGGCGGTATGTCTTACGCAAGGATCTTACATGTCATTTTATTCCAGGATCTGTGTCGTCCTTCTTCAAATATATTCTGCACGTTGTTCAACTATCAGGGTACAGTATGGCAGTAGCTATGTCACGTTACTATTCCATTCTCTCCTTCTGGTAGTGGGTCAGTGGTGCCACCGTCAGACTCACCAATCACTGGGGTGTTCTAGGTTCAGCTATTGCTTCTCCTTGTCTCAGGTCCTCTTGTCCCTTTTCACACGTATGCTTCACAGTTGCATGGGTCTCGGCCTGCTCACAGCTTACGTCACATGGTCCCGGTGTCGGGTGACAGTCAGGGTTTGATTTGTGCAAACTGTATCCACAGGATATGTCACGTGCTTCAGACATAGTGGAGGCTTCGGTCGACGAGAACCCCGCCAGGATGTCAGAAGGGGGCAGTGTGTCGTCTCTTCGCACTTGGACCATCCCTAGGCTGATGACGAAGTTGTCCAGAAGGGGTATTTCGTATCCCGCTGCTGCTAGGAAGGCCGAGTTATACCGGTTACTGGTCGTTAACTCAGGCCCTCAGCAGCAGGAAGAGGTCTCCATGATCACACTTCAGAATTCTCTGACACAAATTCATCTGATGTTGAATAACTTGACTTTATCTGTCACGGATGTGCAAACCAGGTTGGAAGCGGTTGAGTCTCGTAGTCCCGTCACTACTCCGCAGACCATCAATGCCGCTGTGCCGTCCACATCTACGGCGACAGGGGCAGGTGTCCCCGTGACAGCGCCCAGTATTATGCCAGCACATTTTGTTCCTGCTAATCTAAAGAAGGACATCCTGGAAGGTAGGGATGTCAATCTAGCATCCTTACTGGTCGCTACCCGGGATCTTTCTGATAGTAGGGTAATTGCTTGTGGGGATGTGTCAGTGATCCTGAAAGGCCGGGACCACAGGCTGAACCGCAAGCTCACGGTTCCTGAGTTTGTTCTTGCATTTAGTTTATACAGAGACGTGATCTGTACAATTCGCCCTGAGAGAAGGGAAGAACTTGATTTGTATTTATTTAGGATAACGGAGTTGGGATACAAGTATGGTGGTAGTTCCTTCTACGACTACCATTGTTCTTTCTCGGCCAAGGCAGCTGCCACTTTAAGTCAGTTCCAGGGGCTAACATTGATACGGAGACATTTTGTAGGCATTTCGCCGGGCTTAAAGCGCCATCGTGCTCCCTGTGCCAATCAATTTACCATTCTACTGTGTGGTGTCATAAGGCTGCTCCAAGTGAGGGGTCCAGTTCTACAGGTCCTGTTCCCGGCCCGTCCGATTCACACAGATCCTCTGGTTTAGTTGACAAGCTGGGTAGACCCATCAAACTACTCGGCAGGTCACAGATTTGTAATAATTTTAACTACGCATCCTGTAACTTCAGTCAGTGCGGCCTGCTACACATATGTACTAACTGCTTCAGAACCCACCCTAAAGTAGTCTGTTCATTAAAATCAGATAATAATTACATGTGTGTTGTTGATATAGTTCGGTTGCAGCAGTTCTTACGCAGGTATCCTGACCCAGGCTTCGTGGAGTTCCTTAGTACAGGGTTTATGTTCGGTTTCCACACCGGGATGGTGGCCCTTCCAGAGTCTACACACGAGTGCAGGAACTTACAGTCCGCTGACCATCACCCCGATGTCTCCGATAGATTAATCTCAGCGGAATTAGTCAAAGGTTTCCTGATAGGCCCTTTTTCGTCATCACCCTTTGAACGGTGGAGAGTCAGCCCGATAGGAGTTGTGTTCGGTAAATTCAGTAATAAAGAGAGGTTGATTATCGACCTATCCGCCCCGCATGGTACCCCCATACCTAGCATCAACTCTCTAATTCCATCAGAAGAAGTTAGTATGAGATATGCCACCATAGATCAAGCCATCGCTCTTATCTTACACTTAGGTCCCGGCACCATCCTTTCTAAAGCTGATATTGCAGACGCCTTCAAATTACTACCGATCAAACCGTCCCTCTGACAGTGGTATGGTGTCAAATGGAGGGGCCTTTATTATTTTGCTTCCAATCTTACATTCGGGTCTAAGAGTAGCCCATGGTTATTTGACCAGTTAGCCAAGGCTCTCCACTGGATTTTAGTCCATGAATTCCACTGTAACAATATTATTCACTACCTGGATGATTTTTTTAATTATTGAGTGTCCCGACGCTCCCCCCAAAGACCTTCTTTTGCTACTGGAGTGTTTCAGACAATTGGGGGTTCCTGTCTCTCCCAAGAAAGTGGAAGGTCCCTCCGCAGTCATCACATTCCTCGGTATAGAATTGGACACCCAGAACATGGTTGCCAGGTTGCCAAGGGACAAATTACAGAGAATCAGGGAAGTCGTTAATAGTTTCACGTCAACTAGAGTTATTAAGAAAGTACAGCTACAGTCTCTGTTAGGCATGCTGAATTTTGCGATGCGCATAATTCCGCAAGGTAGGGCATTTGTGTCTCGTTTGCGTTTGCTCCTTCCTACAGCCCCTTCCCAGGATAGCAGCATAGGCCTGGACGATATGGTCGTGGCTGACTTGAACATGTGGGATCAATTCCTCACGCAATGGAATGGCATCTCACTCTTTATTCCCACGATATCCAACAACTCCCCAGTAGTTTTTTCCGACGCCGCTGCCAATACGGGTTTTGCAGCTATTTTTGGCAACCATTGGTTAGCAGACAGATGGCCAATCGAAGTTAGTTCCATCCCTGGGTTTTTTCATACGTCAGCAGTATTCGAACTCTACCCCTTAGTGTCAGCATCCTATACCTGGGGTCAAAGTTGGTCGGGTCAGACTGTGTCCTTCGTGTCCGATAATGCAGCCGTCATCGAGATTCTCAATAGTGGATCTTCTAAGTCTCCATATGTCATGTTATTTCTTAGGCGCCTGGTCCTTCTGTCATTACAACACCAGTTCCGTTACATAGCTTCACATATAGCTGGGAACCACAATGCAGCAGCCGACGCGTTATCTCGTTTTAATTTTACCCTCTTTTCACAGATCTGTCCAGAAGCAGACGCCATCGGGAGCCCAGTCCCTCCATACGCGGCTCTGACCCTTCCATAGAAGCTCATCTCGCTACCGCTCGGTGACTATTAGCCAAGTCCCTCTCGCCCAATACAGCCAGAGCCTACCAGACAGGTTGGAGAGCCTTCCAGAAATTTCAGGACTCCTGTCCGCAAGGTGACACAGGGTTTGTTCAGTACATCCTGGCGTTCATAGGTTATTGTCACACCCCTTTGAAATTATCCCACGCCACGGTCAAGTCCTACCTCGCAGGGGTGCAACATTTTAGAGCTATGAGTTTCACCCAGGCAGGTTCATTGTTTTCAATCCATGCCGTTAAAGCTACTCTGAAGGGTCTCGAGAAAAGCGACAGCGAGACACGCACTCGCCGACTACCCGTCACTGGCCAGAATTTCCGCGACCTTTCCGACCTGTTAGACAAGAAACCATTCGGTGCCCTGCATAGTTTGGTAATTAAAGCTGCCATGTACCTGGCCTTCTATGGGTTTTTGAGACCGGCCGAGTTTACATCCCCGGCTAACAGTAGCAGATACGTCACTCTCGGTCAGCTCTTGGCTTCCCGAGATGGTTTCGTACTCTCGCTACTCACCACTAAGACCTGTCAGGTAGGCCCCCCAACCCAGGTGTTTTACTTCCCGACCTCTCATCATTGGTGCCCCGTGTGCGTGCTGCAACAGCTTATGTCCTCTCTGCCGAACGAGCCGCCCGACAGTCCTTTACTACCGTTCAACAACTCTCACCTTACCTGTCCCCTATTCATAACCCATATTCGTGTTTTACTAACCAATCTGGCAGTAGACCCATCCTGTATATCCAGGCATTCTTTTCGCATAGGGGCGGCATCTGCCGCTTCGAAAAATCGGGTTCCAGCACATATAATCAAAAGACTAGGTCGTTGGCGTTCATCCTGTTTCAGCCGCTACATTCCTTGTCCGTATACTGAAATGAATCTTGCTTGTCAGAATTTGGTGTTATGAATAAATGTTGGTAGCCTTCCGGAATGAAAAGGAATTGTTGTTGTTTTTTGGCCTCCTTCAGCTATCCCTTTAACGTTGCGGTTTCGGCATAACTCTAACCGCTTAGCTAACCCAGTAGGTAGGAGTCCTTCTTTTCGTGAGTGCCCGACCACAAATTTAAGTTGTGCTGCAAGGCAATTCTGTCAACAAACCTTTTTCTCATAGATTTGGCAAAGCCCCTATTATTACTAAAATGACCCCCTCCAGGAGCATATCCCATTTTTACCTCAGTTGCATAAAGTCAGGGAAACAAGGATAATGCATATTTTCTCTTGTCATAAAGAAGCATGGGGACACAAATCAAAATGACTTCTATTATTATTTTTAATATATAGTAGGATACACCTTATTTATTATCTAACACAGTAGTTGAGGTAGACTTCTTTTTGATTAAGAAGCAAGCATTGCATGGCAATCTCTTGTAGAATAACACAAGCCACCAGCGATATGGAAGAATTTCTAATACTGTACCAGCCCAGTGTGTGCCTAATACAGTGGAGCAACAGTGTGCCTCCATAATACAGTACCAGCCACACTGTGTGCCTAATACCATGGAGCAACAGTGTGCCTCCATAATACAGTACCAACCACACTGTGAGCCTAATACAGTGGAGCAACAGTGTGCCTCCATAATACAGTACCAGCCACACTGTGTGCCTAATACAGTGGAGCAACAGTGTGCCTCCATAATACAGTACCAGCCACACTGTGTGCCTAATACAGTGGAGCAACAGTGTGCCTCCATAATACAGTACCAGCCACACTGTGTGCCTAATACAATGGAGCAACAGTGTGCCTCCATAATACAGTACCAGCCACACTGTGTGCCTAATACAGTGGAGCAACAGTGTGCCTCCATAATACAGTACCAGCCACACTGTGTGCCTAATACAGTGGAGCAACAGTGTGCCTCCATAATACAGTACCAGCCACACTGTGTGCCTAATACCATGGAGCAACAGTGTGCCTCCATAATACAGTACCAACCACACTGTGTGCCTAATACAATGGAGCAACAGCGTGCCTCCATAATACAGTACCAGCCCAGTGTGTGCCTAATACAGTGGAGCAACAGTGTGCCTCCATAATACAGTACCAGCCACACTGTGTGCCTAATACCATGGAGCAACAGTGTGCCTCCATAATACAGTACCAACCACACTGTGAGCCTAATACAGTGGAGCAACAGTGTGCCTCCATAATACAGTACCAGCCACACTGTGTGCCTAATACAGTGGAGCAACAGTGTGCCTCCATAATACAGTACCAGCCACACTGTGTGCCTAATACAGTGGAGCAACAGTGTGCCTCCATAATACAGTACCAGCCACACTGTGTGCCTAATACCATGGAGCAACAGTGTACCCCTCATAATACAGTACCAGCCACACTGTGTGCCTAATACAGTGGAGCAACAGTGTGCCTCCATAATACAGTACCAACCACACTGTGTGCCTAATACAATGGAGCAACAGCGTGCCTCCATAATACAGTACCAACCACACTGTGTGCCTAATACAGTGGAGCAACAGCGTGCCTCCATAATACAGTACCAGCCACACTGTGTGCCTAATACAGTGGAGCAACAGTGTGCCTCCATAATACAGTACCAACCACACTGTGTGCCTAATACAATGGAGCAACAGTGTGCCTCCATAATACAGTACCAGCCACACTGTGTGCCTAATACAGTGGAGCAACAGTGTGCCTCCATAATACAGTACCAGCCACACTGTGTGCCTAATACAGTGGAGCAACAGTGTGCCTCCATAATACAGTACCAGCCACACTGTGAGCCTAATACAGTGGAGCAACAGTGTGCCTCCATAATACAGTACCAGCCACACTGTGTGCCTAATACAGTGGAGCAACAGTGTGCCTCCATAATACAGTACCAACCACACTGTGTGCCTAATACCATGGAGCAACAGTGTGCCTCCATAATACAGTACCAACCACACTGTGAGCATAATACAGTGGAGCAACAGTGTGCCTCCATAATACAGTACCAGCCACACTGTGTGCCTAATACCATGGAGCAACAGTGTACCCCTCATAATACAGTACCAGACACACTGTGTGCCTAATACAATGGAGCAACAGCGTGCATCCATAATACAGTACCAGCCACACTGTGTGCCTAATACAATGGAGCAACAGTGTGCCTCCATAATACAGTACCAGCCACACTGTGTGCCTAATACAGTGGAGCAACAGCGTGCCTCCATAATACAGTACCAGACACACTGTGTGCCTAATACCATGGAGCAACAGTGTGCCTCCATAATACAATACCAACCACACTGTGTGCCTAATACAGTGGAGCAACAGTGTGCCTCCATAATACAGTACCAGCCACACTGTGTGCCTAATACAGTGGAGCAACAGTGTGCCTCCATAATACAGTACCAACCACACTGTGTGCCTAATACAATGGAGCAACAGCGTGCCTCCATAATACAGTACCAACCACACTGTGTGCCTAATACAGTGGAGCAACAGTGTGCCTCCTTAATACAGTACCAACCACACTGTGTGCCTAATACAGTGGAGCAACAGTGTGCCCCCATAATACAGTACCAGCCACACTGTGTGCCTAATACAATGAAGCAACAGTGTGCCTCCAAAATACAGTACCGACCACACTGTGTGCCTAATACAATGGAGCAACAGTGTGCCTCCATAATTCAGTACCAACCACACTGTGTGCCTAATACAGTGGAGCAACAGTGTGCCTCCATAATACAGTACCAGCCACACTGTGTGCCTAATACAATGGAGCAACAGTGTGCCTCCATAATACAGTACCAACCACACTGTGTGCCTAATACAATGAAGCAACAGTGTGCCTCCATAATACAGTACCAGCCACACTGTGTGCCTAATACAATGGAGCAACAGTGTGCCTCCATAATACAGTACTAACCACACTGTGTGCCTAATACAATGGAGCAACAGTATGCCTCCATAATACAGTACCAGCCACACTGTGTGCCTAATACAATGGAGCAACAGTGTGCTTCCATAATACAGTACCAGCCACACTGTGTGCTTAATACAGTGGAGCAACAGTGTGCCTCCATAATACAGTACCAGCCACACTGTGTGCCTAATACAATGGAGCAACAGCGTGCCTCCATAATACAGTACCAACCACACTGTGTGCCTAATACAATGGAGCAACAGTGTGCCTCCATAATACAGTACCAGCCACACTGTGTGCCTAATACAATTGAGCAACAGCGTGCCTCCATAATACAGTACCAACCACACTGTGTGCCTAATACAGTGGAGCAACAGTGTGCCTCCATAATACAGTACCAACCACACTGTGTGCCTAATACAGTGGAGCAACAGTGTGCCCCCATAATACAGTACCAGCCACACTGTGTGCCTAATACAATGAAGCAACAGTGTGCCTCCATAATACAGTACCAACCACACTGTGTGCCTAATACAATGGAGCAACAGTGTGCCTCCATAATTCAGTACCAACCACACTGTGTGCCTAATACAGTGGAGCAACAGTGTGCCTCCATAATACAGTACCAGCCACACTGTGTGCCTAATACAGTGGAGCAACAGCGTGCCTCCATAATACAGTACCAACCATACTGTGTGCCTAATACAGTGGAGCAACAGTGTGCCTCCATAATACAGTACCAGCCCAGTGTGTGCCTAATACAATGGAGCAACAGTGTGCCTCCATAATACAGTACCAACCACATTGTGTGCCTAATACAATGAAGCAACAGTGTGCCTCCATAATACAGTACCAGCCACACTGTGTGCCTAATACAATGGAGCAACAGTGTGCCTCCATAATACAGTACCAGCCACACTGTGTGCCTAATACAATGGAGCAACAGTATGCCTCCATAATACAGTACCAGCCACACTGTGTGCCTAATACAATGGAGCAACAGTGTGCCTCCATAATACAGTACCAGCCACACTGTGTGCCTAATACAGTGGAGCAACAGTGTGCCTCCATAATACAGTACCAGACACACTGTGTGCCTAATACAATGGAGCAACAGTGTGCCTCCATAATACAGTACCAGCCACACTGTGTGCCTAATACAGTGGAGCAACAGTGTGCCTCCATAATACAGTACCAGCCACACTGTGTGCCTAATACAATGTGTAGTAAACGGGAGTTGTAATACCCGTCACTACCAAAGTGTCACTTGGTGTGCTGTCGTCCCTCCTTAATTATGGAGAAGTTGGTATATGTCAGTTTTATAAAATGTCATGTAATGTAATGCATGTATTTCCCTGTTGCTATGAAACTTGCAAGTACAGGCCGGCTAGGGGTGTCATTCCAGCTCTTAGGCATTAGAGGGAGCTAGAGAGCCCTAGTTTATATAAGGCCAGTCAGGGAAGTGCAAGGCAGTGTAACCTGATCTAGTGTGGAGTGCAGAAGTCAGTCTAGACCAGAGCTCAGAAGTTTCTAGAGCCTGAGGAAGCTGAGAGAGACAGAGGCAAAGATCAGAGAAGCCAGAGGTACTGAGAGAAACAGAGGAGGTACTTATTTAAGCCATAATCAAGGATATAAAGCCAGACTTGGGTTAATGGGCCTTGGTGAAGAATTGCTACATTCCAGGATCAGACAGAGTTAGAGTGCAATCTCCTTTGCTGCAAATCCTGTGTTTAACACTCTGTAATTACCCTGCTGTACTGAATTGCCTGCATCGACCGAATTGCAAAATCGACTGTATGCTGAGGAACTGCGTTTCCAATATTGTCTCTGCCTGCAAACTACTAAAGTTGAAGTTCTGTTTTAACACCACGTTTCCTCAAATTATTCCTGCATCCGCAAACGGCGTGCCACCGTTTACTTGGCACTGGCGTCACGAACTATTCCTACCTATACCTGCCCTTGCAGAGAGTCAGCTGTACCAGGTTAGTGTATATTGCACTACTACACCCAGAAACACCTACTACGCACAACTTGAGTACACTGCACCTCTCTTTTGGCGTCACGAACACGGATACGCACGCTTTATAGTGCAAGAAGCGTGAACTTTGTGCCTTATACAGTTGCCCTGTGACCAAAGTGACAATTTGCCTGTTTATTTCAAGTGGACTTTGTGGACTGAAAATTATACCCAAAGTATACCAAAAACTTCTAAAAAGCGCTGTGCAGTATTGCGCTATACAGAGGAAGAAAATCGCCGCATTGGAGTGTGGATTTATAGACTTTTTACAATCCTGCTTGCTGTCAGTGAATGGACAGCGTTTTGCTAAAGATGGCCACCGGCTGCCTGGAGTAGAGTTTCCCGCGCCGCTGAGGACATTCGTGGGCGGATCCCTGCAAAGACACAGAGAGTCCCGCCCCTCTTGATCATCGCACTGCCGCGACCCTGCTTCTCCTGCGTCATCGGGTGCTCAGGACGTCCGGAACCTCGCGAGACTTGACCTGCGCAAGCCAGGAGATACCGGTAAGCACTTGTAACCGGAGGGAAGGGGAGTGTACCGGCCTCTTTAGTCGCCAGCGGCCACCTCTCAATAGACTACCATGTCAGAGCCAGGAGTGCCTGAGCAGCCGGCCCCAGGAGAGCTTGCGGCTCCTGGTCATCCGGCGGCCCCCAGCATGATGCCCTTTACCATGCCCTACTATTTCGGGGCCCCATGGTTCCCCCGCTACAGGGGGGAGACCCATACCCTAAGGGACTTTGAAGAAAAGTTGCTGGCACTATTCCGATTGTACCCTATAAATGCCGACCAGCAAATGGAAATCCTGCTGGCGCAGCTGGAGGGAGCTGCCCGCAGGGAAGTGTTATCCTGGCCTGCTACTGAGCGGAGTACTCTAGAACAGATATTCACCCGCCTCAGAGCCACTTTTGAAACTAGGACTGCCTCAGAGATAAAGATGCACTTCTTTGGCAAGAGACAGAAACCCGGTGAGTCCCTCCGTGACTATGCCCTATCACTTCAGGAGGCTTTAGGGGCTGTAATTCAGATAGATCCCAAAGAGGCTGATAACCAGGACCAGACCCTGAGGGAACAATTTATCAACGGGGTGTCTAGTGAACAAATAAGGACCCAGTTAAAGATGCTGTCCGCCCAGCACCCTAACAGTGCCTTTCTAGACTTTAAAGAACTGGCTATAAAGATCCTGGGGTCCACCGTATCTCCTGAGTTGAGCACCCTATCTGAGTCATCAGCCTGCAGGCCAAAACCGCTTATCACTAACCGAGCTGAGGCCGGCCAAGCTGTTCAAGTGTCAGCTACTGATACTATTGCCATGCTGACAGAGCAAGTAAATCACCTCACTAAAAGTTTAGAGAAAGTGTGCAGAAAAATAGAGGAATGGGAAAAACCCATAATGACAGAAGAAGAATTCCTGTCATCTCCTAGGCCGTTCTCACCTCCATACCAAGAGACTCACCCCAGGGATCCTGGGAGGCGTAATAGAGGTCGCAAGAAGCCCGTGTGTACATACTGCAAAAAGCAGGGACACACAGAATCCACGTGCTGGCAGTTAAACAGGGCAACCCCTGAGGCTGAGGACCACCCCTCGGGAGGTAGAACACTAGGTCCAGAAGATCCAAATTGGATGCCACGGTATGTAGGATCCCATCCTAAAATCAATATAGAGATCAACGGGGTCCCCTTTGAAGCCCTATTAGATACTGGGTCTCAAGTCACTACTATTCAGCTGCCCGCCTTTGAAAGGTTCTGGGACACCAACCAATTGACCCAGCCGCCTGAATCCTGGGTGGAGATTATCGCCAGCAATGGCAAACCAGTAAAGGTTCATGGATACTGGGAACCCACCCTGCAGGTGGGAGAAGTAACCCTGCCTCAACAGGGAGTGATCGTAGTACAAGCCGGTGACAGAGGAGGACATCCTGTCATTCTAGGCACCAATGTCTTCAAAAACTGTTATTCAGAAATACTTGCTGTATTACATCAAACTTTGCCCACTGCTTCCTCTGCATCCAGGAGAGTGATTCAAAAGACTATTACTGTGTTAAGTGCCCAGCAGAGGTTTGCTAATGAGAAAGGAGAAATTTGTACTGCCAGGATCCGTGATATTAAGCCTGTGACTTTGCCTCCTAATTCTCAAACTCTTTTGTGGTGTCGTGCTGTCCTGGGAGTCGAAGGCCGAGATTATCCAGCCCTGGTGGAGCCGATCCAGATGGAGGATTATCCCTATGTGAGAGCTGCCAAGTGCCTGGTGAACGTCTCCCAAGGTAAAGTACCTGTCCGTCTGATTAATCTGAGTAATCATCCTGTTGCGCTTACTAAGCATTGCCCTGTTGCCCAGCTGTCCCAGGTGTCCTTCCAAGACATCATTCGTCTTCCAGTGACAGAAAAGCCGTCAGCTGCCGGCCGCGGATGTTCGCCGGTGACCCAGCCACAAGTGCCCTGGTGGGAAGAGCTCCATGTCGGGGACGAGAATACCCCCCAACGGCAACAAGAAGGGATTATACAGCTTGTCAAAGAGCACCACCAGGCCTTCAGTAAGCATGCCACTGATTATGGAGAGGTGAGTGCCATACAACACACTATACCTACTGGCTCTCATCCTCCTATCAAGGAGAGATACAGACCTTTACCGCCTACTTCATATCAGACTGTAAAGGAAATGATCCAGGAGATGAAAGACTCTAATGTAATCCGGGACAGCCGTAGCCCGTGGGCGGCACCCCTAGTCCTTGTAAAGAAGAAGGACGGTGGTATCCGTTTCTGTGTGGATTATAGGAAAATCAATCAAATAACCCACAAAGATGCATACCCATTGCCCCGCATTGAGGAGTCACTAACTGCTCTGGGCTCCTCTGCCTATTTCTCCACGTTGGACTTGACTAGTGGCTACTGGCAGGTACCCATGGCCCCTGCAGATAGGGAAAAGACTGCTTTCACTACTCCCATGGGCCTGTTTGAGTTCAATTGTATGCCGTTCGGGCTATGTAATGCCCCAGGGACTTTCCAGAGACTGATGGAGCGGTGTTTGGGTCACAAAAACTTCGAAACAGTGCTGCTGTATCTAGATGACGTCATTGTGTACTCAAAAACATATGAGGACCATCTGAAACATTTGGCAGAAGTATTTGAAATCCTTATCAAATATGGCTTGAAGGTAAAGCCATCCAAGTGTCACCTGCTCAAACCTGCAGTAAGATACCTGGGGCATATAGTAAGCGGAGAGGGAGTGCAACCTGACCCTGATAAGTTAGCAGCTGTCCGTAATTGGCCGGTTCCTACTACCGTCAAAGAGGTGAGGAGTTTCCTTGGTTTTGCCGGCTACTATAGACGTTTTATCCCCCATTTTGCTCAAATAGCTGATCCTATCCAGGAGCTCTTGAGGGGGCAACCCAAAAAGAGTCCTAGAACTCCTGTGCCCATTGAGTGGAATGAGAAAAGAGAGATAGCGTTCCAATTGCTAAAAAAGAAACTGACCGAGCCTCCAGTGTTAGGTTATCCAGATTATAGCAAGCCCTTCCATCTCTATACTGACGCTAGCAAGCAAGGCCTGGGAGCTGTGTTAGCCCAAATCCAAGAGGGAAAAGAGAGAGTGATAGCATATGCAAGCCGCTCCCTGAAAGGAGCTGAGAAAAATGACCAGAATTATAGCTCCTTTAAACTAGAGTTCCTGGCATTAGTGTGGGCGGTGACAGAAAAATTCAAGGATTATCTAGCCGCCACCCCGTTCATTGCATTCACTGACAATAACCCTCTGGCACATCTAAATACAGCTAGATTGGGGGCCTTGGAGCAGAGATGGGCCTCTCGCCTTGCCAACTATAATTTCTCTGTAAAGTATCGTGCTGGACGTACTAATGATAACGCTGATGCTTTATCCAGGCTTCCCACAGAGACAGCTCCTGATGATGTGCGAGATGCTTGGGAAGATGTAGAGATGCCGGCTTTCTATAACAAATTTGCTCAACAGGATCAGGCTCGAGCTACCAATAACAGAGCTGCAGTTCCTTCATCCTCCAATAGGCCTGAACCTAAAGAAGAAAGGTGGGTGAGACTGCAGTCTGAAAGTAGAGTGCTGGGTGAGCTGTTGGACTTCATTACCAGTGGCAGAGCCCCTGAGAGGATTCGGCGTAAGAGTGCAGATCCTGAGCTCATCAAACTATGGAGACAGCGCCACCAACTCTTCATACAAAAGGGCCTGTTGCTACGGAGGAGCCTAGACCCAGTGTCCAACGAAAGAGTACACCAGATTCTCATACCCCGACGAGATGCAGGTATGGTGTTGGAGATGTACCACAATCAATCCGGCCACTTTGGGGTCCAAAAGACTGAGGCTACTATCCGCCAGCGGTTTTACTGGGTGGGCATGAGAGAAGACATGGAGAAGTGGTGTCGAGAGTGTGTAGCCTGTGCCTTGAAACGAAGTGAGCACCATGATCAGAGGGCACCACTGAGACCCATTGTAAGTACCCGTCCTCTTGAACTTGTCGCCATCGACCATGTAAAACTGGAGCCTAGTCGCTCAGGGTATGTTTATGCCATGACTATTATTGACCATTTCACAAAGTTTGTTGTAGCAGTGCCTGTGAGAGACCAGACAGCCAAGACTACAGCCGAAATGTTCTGGAAGCACTTCCTCCTGCCCTATGGATGTCCAGAAAAGATCCTCACCGACCAAGGACCTGCTTTTGAGTCTCATCTGTTCCATGAACTGTGCCGCTTACACAACTGTAAGAAGATCCGGACAACGGCCTACCATCCTCAAGGTAACGGATTATGTGAAAAAATGAATCAGACCTTGATAGAGATGCTGAGGGCCGTGCCTCCTGAAAACAGAGGAGATTGGCCCAGTCTGTTGCCACAGCTCATGTTCACATACAATCATACCATACATTGTTCCACCGGGTATACCCCTTTTTACCTGATGTTTGGGCGCCAAGGGACATTGCCTGCTGATCATTCATTGGATGTACATGTGCCTGACTGCATTAACCCATTACCTAACACCGACTGGGTTGCTGAACATCAAAGGCGATTGGATGCAGCCAAGGCCATTGTTCAGGAACGTATGGACTTTGCTAGAGACCGGCAGCAGAAAGACTATGATCAGGCAGCCCAGGCAGAACCTTTGACCATAGGGGCCGTGGTATGGTTAAAGAATAACCGTCGTACCAGCAAATTGGACAGTAAGTGGGAGCGAAGTCCTTATGTTGTCACTGCAATCCCAAATGTTGGAACTCACACTTATGAAATCACCCGGGAAGACAAGGGATCCCAAATTGTACACCGAAACCGGTTGAAGCTCTGCCTGACACCAGAACCTAGTGCCGAGAGTTCTGGATCAGAATATCCTGTGTCAGAGTCAGCCATACAGCCCGAGGATCCTATGCAGGCTGTTAGTAATCTGAGGTATGACGCTGATCCCATGCATTGGCTTCTGACACCTTGGTTGAACTTGCTGGTGCCTGCTCCGGCACCTACTGTAGCTTCACCTCCAGCAGAGCCGGTTCAAGATGCCCCGGATCCAGTTTCCCCTCTTGTGGATATTGTTGTTCCAGTTGTTCCTGTTGTTCCAGTTGTTCCAGTTGTTCCTGACCAGGGTCTCGCTGATGGAGACCCTCCTGTTGCTCCTGTCCCTTCTACTTCGTTGCTAAGGGAAGAGGAGACCCCTGTACTGAGAAGGTCTACCCGGATGACCAGGGGACGCCCGCCAGTCCGTTTAGGAGACTTTGACTATTCTGGTGGCGTCTCCTCCCAAACCGTTGTTACTGGGAATACCTTGTTGGACATTTGTGCGCAAGAATGGACTCCCCCACGTGAGCCCTTGCCTGTGCTACACCCACAGGAAACCCCTGGGTAGTTCCGTTGTTATTCTGTCATTTTATTGTGCAACTTCATACAAAAGTATTGTGCCCAGAGATGGACTCCACCGCATGAGAGCCTCTGTGATTTAATAAGAAATAACCTGGGTACGGACTCATGTTTGTTATTTGAGCCTCCAAGAACTTTTATACCGTTTTCTACTGTTTTATTATGGACTTATTCATTGTCATGGACTATCCTGGTTCTAATGTTACGCTGTGCCAGGTCAGCGCCCCCGTTCCATTCATTATCCTGAGAGAAGAGAACGACGCCCCTTGTCACTACCCTGCACCTTTGCCAATTGGACCTGATGTCAATATAAATGCAGATGAATTACATGTATGTATGCCTGCATGTCTCTTTTTCTATTTCAGGTAGAGATTCCAGTTGGGAGACCCAGGATGGAGTACGAGGTCGTACTCAGCTTAAAGCAGTGGGGTATGTAGTGTACGGGAGTTGTAATACCCGTCACTACCAAAGTGTCACTTGGTGTGCTGTCGTCCCTCCTTAATTATGGAGAAGTTGGTATATGTCAGTTTTATAAAATGTCATGTAATGTAATGCATGTATTTCCCTGTTGCTATGAAACTTGCAAGTACAGGCCGGCTAGGGGTGTCATTCCAGCTCTTAGGCATTAGAGGGAGCTAGAGAGCCCTAGTTTATATAAGGCCAGTCAGGGAAGTGCAAGGCAGTGTAACCTGATCTAGTGTGGAGTGCAGAAGTCAGTCTAGACCAGAGCTCAGAAGTTTCTAGAGCCTGAGGAAGCTGAGAGAGACAGAGGCAAAGATCAGAGAAGCCAGAGGTACTGAGAGAAACAGAGGAGGTACTTATTTAAGCCATAATCAAGGATATAAAGCCAGACTTGGGTTAATGGGCCTTGGTGAAGAATTGCTACATTCCAGGATCAGACAGAGTTAGAGTGCAATCTCCTTTGCTGCAAATCCTGTGTTTAACACTCTGTAATTACCCTGCTGTACTGAATTGCCTGCATCGACCGAATTGCAAAATCGACTGTATGCTGAGGAACTGCGTTTCCAATATTGTCTCTGCCTGCAAACTACTAAAGTTGAAGTTCTGTTTTAACACCACGTTTCCTCAAATTATTCCTGCATCCGCAAACGGCGTGCCACCGTTTACTTGGCACTGGCGTCACGAACTATTCCTACCTATACCTGCCCTTGCAGAGAGTCAGCTGTACCAGGTTAGTGTATATTGCACTACTACACCCAGAAACACCTACTACGCACAACTTGAGTACACTGCAAATGGAGCAACAGTGTGCCTCCATAATACAGTACCAGCCACACTGTGTGCCTAATACAGTGGAGCAACAGTGTGCCTCCATAATACAGTACCAGCCACACTGTGTGCCTAATACAGTGGAGCAACAGTGTGCCTCCATAATACAGTACCAGCCACACTGTGTGCCTAATACAATGGAGCAACAGTGTGCCTCCATAATACAGTACCAACCACACTGTGTGCCTAATACAGTGGAGTAACAGTGTGCCTCCATAATACAGTACCAGCCACACTGTGTGCCTAATACAATGGAGCAACAGTGTGCCTCCATAATACAGTACCAACCACACTGTGTGCCTAATACAATGGAGCAACAGTATGCCTCCATAATACAGTACCAGCCACACTGTGTGCCTAATACCATGGAGCAACAGCGTGCCTCCATAATACAGTACCAACCACACTGTGTGCCTAATACAGTGGAGCAACAGTGTGCCTCCATAATACAGTACCAGCCACACTATGTGCCTAATACCATGGAGCAACAGCGTGCCTCCATAATACAGTACCAACCACACTGTGTGCCTAATACAGTGGAGCAACAGCGTGCCTCCATAATACAGTACCAGCCCAGTGTGTGCCTAATACAGTGGAGCAACAGTGTGCCTCCATAATACAGTACCAGCCACACTATGTGCCTAATACCATGGAGCAACAGTGTGCCTCCATAATACAGTACCAACCACACTGTGAGACTAATACAGTGGAGCAACAGTGTGCCTCCATAATACAGTACCAGCCACACTGTGTGCCTAATACAATAGAGCAACAGTGTGCCTCCATAATACAGTACCAACCACACTGTGAGCCTAATACAGTGGAGCAACAGTGTGCCTCCATAATACAGTACCAACCACACTGTGTGCCTAATACAGTGGAGCAACAGTGTGCCTCCATAATACAGTACCAGCCACACTGTGTGCCTAATACAATGGAGCAACAGCGTGCCTCCATAATACAGTACCAACCACACTGTGAGCCTAATAGAGTGGAGCAACAGTGTGCCTCCATAATACAGTACCAACCACACTGTGTGCCTAATACAGTGGAGCAACAGTGTGCCTCCATAATACAGTACAAACCACACTGTGAGCCTAATACAGTGGAGCAACAGTGTGCCTCCATAATACAGTACCAACCACACTGTGTGCCTAATACAGTGGAGCAACAGTGTGCCTCCATAATACAGTACCAGCCACACTGTGTGCCTAATACAGTGGAGCAACAGTGTGCCTCCATAATACAGTACCAGCCACACTGTGTGCCTAATACAGTGGAGCAACAGTGTGCCTCCATAATACAGTACCAGCCACACTTTGTGCCTAATACCATGGAGCAAAAGTGTGCCTCCATAATACAGTACCAACCACACTGTGAGCATAATACAGTGGAGCAACAGTGTGCCTCCATAATACAGTACCAGCCACACTGTGTGCCTAATACCATGGAGCAACAGTGTACCCCCCATAATACAGTACCAGACACACTGTGTGCCTAATACAATGGAGCAACAGCGTGCCTCCATAATAGAGTACCAGCCACACTGTGTGCCTAATACAGTGGAGCAACAGCGTGCCTCCATAATACAGTACCAAACACACTGTGTGCCTAATACAATGGAGCAACAGTGTGCCTCCATAATACAGTACCAGCCACACTGTGTGCCTAATACCATGGAGCAACAGTGTACCCCCCATGATACAGTACCAGCCACACTGTGTGCCTAATACAATGGAGCAACAGTGTGCCTCCATAACACAGTACCAGCCACACTGTGTGCCTAATACAATGGAGCAACAGCGTGCCTCCATAATACAGTACCAGCCACACTGTGTGCCTAATACAGTGGAGCAACAGCGTGCCTCCATAATACAGTACCAACCACACTGTGTGCCTAATACAATGGAGCAACAGTGTGCCTCCATAATACAGTACCAACCACACTGTGTGCCTAATACAGTGAAACAACAGTGTGCCTCCATAATACAGTACCAACCACACTGTGTGCCTAATACAATGGAGCAACAGTGTGCCTCCATAATACAGTACCAACCACACTGTGTGCCTAATACAATGGAGCAACAGCGTGCCTCCATAATACAGTACCAGCCACACTGTGTGCCTAATACAGTGGAGCAACAGTGTGCCTCCATAATACAGTACCAACCACACTGTGTGCCTAATACAGTGGAGCAACAGCGTGCCTCCATAATACAGTACCAGACACACTGTGTGCCTAATACAATGGAGCAACAGTGTGCCTCCATAATACAGTACCAGCCACACTGTGTGCCTAATACAGTGGAGCAACAGTGTGCCTCCATAATACAATACCAACCACACTGTGTGCCTAATACAATGGAGCAACAGCGTGCCTCCATAATACAGTACCAACCACACTGTGTGCCTAATACAGTGGAGCAACAGTATGCCTCCATAATACAGTACCAACCACACTGTGTGCCTAATACAATGGAGAAACAGTGTGCCTTCATAATACAGTACCAACCACACTGTGTGCCTAATACAGTGGAGCAACAGTGTGCCTCCATAATACAGTACCAGCCACACTGTGTGCCTAATACAATGGAGCAACAGTGTGCCTCCATAATACAGTACCAGCCACACTGTGTGCCTAATACAGTGGAGCAACAGTGTGCCTCCATAATACAGTACCAGCCACACTGTGTTGCCTAATACAGTGGAGCAACAGTGTGCCTCCATTAATACAGTACCAGCCACACTGTGTGCCTAAGTACAGTGGAGCAACAGTGTGCCTCCATAATACAGTACCAGCCACACTGTGTGCCTAATACAGTGGAGCAACAGTGTGCCTCCATAATACAGTACCAGCCACACTGTGTGCCTAATACAGTGGAGCAACAGTGTGCCTCCATAATACAGTACCAGCCACACTGTGTGCCTAATACAGTGGAGCAACAGTGTGCCTCCATAATACAGTACCAGCCACACTGTGTGCCTAGTACAGTGGAGCAACAGTGTGCCTCCATAATACAGTACCAGCCACACTGTGTGCCTAATACAGTGGAGCAACAGTGTGCCTCCATAATACAGTACCAGCCACACTGTGTGCCTAATACAGTGGAGCAACAGTGTGCCTCCATAATACAGTACCAGCCACACTGTGTGCCTAATACAGTGGAGCAACAGTGTGCCTCCATAATACAGTACCAGCCACACTGTGTGCCTAATACAGTGGAGCAACAGTGTGCCTCCATAATACAGTACCAGCCACACTGTGTGCCTAATACAATGGAGCAACAGTGTGCCTCCATAATACAGTACCAGCCACACTGTGTGCCTAATACAGTGGAGCAACAGTGTGCCTCCATAATACAGTACCAGCCACACTGTGTGCCTAATACAGTGGAGCAACAGTGTGCCTCCATAATACAGTACCAGCCACACTGTGTGCCTAATACAGTGGAGCAACAGTGTGCCTCCATAATACAGTACCAGCCACACTGTGTGCCTAATACAGTGGAGAGACAGTGTGCCTCCATAATACAGTACCAGCCACACTGTGTGCCTAATACAGTGGAGCAACAGTGTGCCTCCATAATACAGTACCAGCCACACTGTGTGCCTAATACCATGGAGCAACAGTGTGCCTCCATAATACAGTACCAGCCACACTGTGTGCCTAATACAGTGGAGCAACAGTGTGCCTCCATAATACAGTACCAACCACACTGTGTGCCTAATACAGTGGAGCAACAGTGTGCCTCCATAATACAGTACCAGCCACACTGTGTGCCTAATACAGTGGAGCTTCAGTGTGCCTCCATAATACAGTACTAGCCACACTGTGTGCCTAATACAGTGGAGCAACAGTGTGCCTCCATAATACAGTACCAGCCACACTGTGTGCCTAATACAATGGAGCAACAGTGTGCCTCCATAATACAGTACCAGCCACACTGTGTGCCTAATACAGTGGAGCAACAGTGTGCCTCCATAATACAGTACCAGCCACACTGTGTGCCTAATACAGTGGAGCAACAGTGTGCCTCCATAATACAGTACCAGCCACACTGTGTGCCTAATACAGTGGAGCAACAGTGTGCCTCCATAATACAGTACCAGCCACACTGTGTGCCTAATACAATGGAGCAACAGTGTGCCTCCATAATACAGTACCAGCCACACTGTGTGCCTAATACCATGGAGCAACAGTGTGCCCCCATAATACAGTACCAGCCACACTGTGTGCCTAATACAGTGGAGCAACAGTGTGCCTCCATAATACAGTACCAACCACACTGTGTGCCTAATACAGTGGAGCAACAGTGTGCCTCCATAATACAGTACCAGCCACACTGTGTGCCTAATACAGTGGAGCATCAGTGTGCCTCCATAATACAGTACTAGCCACACTGTGTGCCTAATACAGTGGAGCAACAGCGTGCCTCCATAATACAGTACCAACCACACTGTGTGCCTAATACAGTGGAGCAACAGTTCCCCCCCATAATACAGTACCAGCCACACTGTGTGCCTAATACAATGGAGCAACAGTGTGCCTCCATAATACAGTACCAGCCACACTGTGTGCCTAATACAGTGGAGCAACAGTGTGCCTCCATAATACAGTACCAGCCACACTGTGTGCCTAATACCATGGAGCAACAGTGTGCCTCCATAATACAGTACCAGCCACACTGTGTGCCTAATACAGTGGAGCAACAGCGTGCCTCCATAATACAGTACCAGCCACACTGTGTGCCTAATACAGTGGAGCAACTGTCTGCCCCCATAATACAGTACCAACCCCACTGTGTGCCTAATACAGTGGAGCAACAGTGTGCCTCTATAATACAGTACCAACCCCACTGTGTGCCTAATACAGTGGAGCAACAGTGTGCCTCCATAATACAGTACCAGCCACACTGTGTGCCTAATACAGTGGAGCAACAGTGTGCCTCCATAATACAGTACCAGCCACACTGTGTGCCTAATACCATGGAGCAACAGTGTGCCTCCATAATACAGTACCAGCCACACTGTGTGCCTAATACAGTGGAGCAACAGCGTGCCTCCATAATACAGTACCAGCCACACTGTGTGCCTAATACAGTGGAGCAACTGTCTGCCCCCATAATACAGTACCAACCCCACTGTGTGCCTAATACAGTGGAGCAACAGTGTGCCTCCATAATACAGTACCAACCCCACTGTGTGCCTAATACAGTGGAGCAACAGTGTGCCTCCATAATACAGTACCAGCCACACTGTGTGCCTAATACAGTGGAGCAACAGCGTGCCTCCATAATACAGTACCAGCCACACTGTGTGCCTAATACAGTGGAGCAACAGTCTGCCCCCATAATACAGTACCAACCCCACTGTGTGCCTAATACAGTGGAGCAACAGTGTGCCTCCATAATACAGTACCAACCCCACTGTGTGCCTAATACAGTGGAGCAACAGTGTGCCTCCATAATACAGTACCAGCCACACTGTGTGCCTAATACAGTGGAGCAACAGTGTGCCTCCATAATACAGTACCAGCCACACTGTGTGCCTAATACCATGGAGCAACAGTGTGCCTCCATAATACAGTACCAGCCACACTGTGTGCCTAATACAGTGGAGCAACAGTGTGCCTCCATAATACAGTACCAGCCACACTGTGTGCCTAATACAGTGGAGCAACAGTGTTTCACCATAATACAGTACCAGCCACACTGTGTGCCTATTACAATGGAGCAATAGTGTGCCCCCATAATACAGTACCAGCCACACTGTGTGCCTAATACAGTGGAGCAACAGTGTGCCCCCATAATACAGTACCAGCCACACTGTGTGCATAATACAGTGGAGCAACAGTGTGCCTCCATAATACAGTACCAGCCACACTGTGTGCCTAATACAGTGGAGCAACAGCGTGCCTCCATAATACAGTACCAGCCACACTGTGTGCCTAATACAGTGGAGCAACAGTCTGCCCCCATAATACAGTACCAACCCCACTGTGTGCCTAATACAGTGGAGCAACAGTGTGCCTCCATAATACAGTACCAGCCACACTGTGTGCCTAATACAGTGGAGCAACAGTGTGCCTCCATAATACAGTACCAGCCACACTGTGTGCCTAATACAATGGAGCAACAGTGTGCCTCCATAATACAGTACCAACCCCACTGTGTGCCTAATACAGTGGAGCAACAGTGTGCCTCCATAATACAGTGCAAGCCACACTGTGTGCCTAATACAGTGGAGCAACAGTGTGCCCCCATAATACAGTACCAGCCACACTGTGTGCCTAATACAGTGGAGAACAGTGTGCCTCCATAATACAGTACCAGCCACACTGTGTGCCTAATACAGTGGAGCAACAGCGTGCCTCCATAATACAGTACCAGCCACACTGTGTGCCTAATACAGTGGAGCAACAGTCTGCCCCCATAATACAGTACCAACCCCACTGTGTGCCTAATACAGTGGAGCAACAGTGTGCCTCCATATTACAGTACCAACCCCACTGTGTGCCTAATACAGTGGAGCAACAGTGTGCCTCCATAATACAGTACCAGCCACACTGTGTGCCTAATACAGTGGAGCAACAGTGTGCCTCCATAATACAGTACCAGCCACACTGTGTGCCCAATACCATGGAGCAACAGTGTGCCTCCATAATACAGTACCAGCCACACTGTGTGCCTAATACAGTGGAGCAACAGTGTGCCTCCATAATACAGTACCAGCCACACTGTGTGCCTAATACAGTGGAGCAACAGTGTGCCCCCATAATACAGTACCAGCCACACTGTGTGCCTAATACAGTGGAGCAACAGTTTGCCTCCATATTACAGTACCAGCCACACTGTGTGCCTAATACAGTGGAGCAACAGTGTGCCTCCATAATACCGTGCCAGCCACACTGTGTGCCTAATACAGTGGAGCAACAGTGTGCCTCCATAATACAGTACCAGCCACACTGTGTGCCTAATACAATGGAGCAACAGTGTGCCCCCATAACACAGTACCAGCCACACTGTGTGCCTAATACAGTGGAGCAACAGTGTGCCCCCATAATACAGTACCAGCCACACTGTGTGCCTAATACAGTGGAGCAACAGTGTGCCTCCATATTACAGTACCAGCCACACTGTGTGCCTAATACAGTGGAGCAACAGCGTGCCTCCATAATACAGTACCAGCCACACTGTGTGCCTAATACAGTGGAGCAACAGTGTGCCTCCATAATACAGTACCAACCACACTGTGTGCCTAATACAATGGAGCAACAGTTCCCCCCATAATACAGTACCAGCCACACTGTGTGCCTAATACAATGGAGCAACAGTGTGCCTCCATAATACAGTACCAGCCACACTGTGTGCCTAATACAGTGGAGCAACAGTGTGCCTCCATAATACAGTACCAGCCACACTGTGTGCCTAATACCATGGAGCAACAGTGTGCCTCCATAATACAGTACCAGCCACACTGTGTGCCCAATACCATGGAGCAACAGTGTGCCTCCATAATACAGTACCAGCCACACTGTGTGCCTAATACAGTGGAGCAACAGTGTGCCTCCATAATACAGTACCAGCCACACTGTGTGCCTAATACAGTGGAGCAACAGTGTGCCCCCATAATACAGTACCAGCCACACCGTGTGCCTAATACAGTGGAGCAACAGTGTGCCTCCATATTACAGTACCAGCCACACTGTGTGCCTAATACAGTGGAGCAACAGTGTGCCTCCATAATACCGTGCCAGCCACACTGTGTGCCTAATACAGTGGAGCAACAGTGTGCCTCCATAATACAGTACCAGCCACACTGTGTGCCTAATACAATGGAGCAACAGTGTGCCCCATAACACAGTACCAGCCACACTGTGTGCCTAATACAGTGGAGCAACAGTGTGCCCCCATAATACAGTACCAGCCACACTGTGTGCCTAATACAGTGGAGCAACAGTGTGCCTCCATATTACAGTACCAGCCACACTGTGTGCCTAATACAGTGGAGCAACAGCGTGCCTCCATAATACAGTACCAGCCACACTGTGTGCCTAATACAGTGGAGCAACAGTGTGCCTCCATAATACAGTACCAACCACACTGTGTGCCTAATACAGTGGAGCAACAGTTCCCCCCCATAATACAGTACCAGCCACACTGTGTGCCTAATACAATGGAGCAACAGTGTGCCTCCATAATACAGTACCAGCCACACTGTGTGCCTAATACAGTGGAGCAACAGTGTGCCTCCATAATACAGTACCAGCCACACTGTGTGCCTAATACCATGGAGCAACAGTGTGCCTCCATAATACAGTACCAGCCACACTGTGTGCCTAATACAGTGGAGCAACAGCGTGCCTCCATAATACAGTACCAGCCACACTATGTGCATAATACAGTGGAGCAACAGTGTGCCTCCATAATACAGTACTAGCCACACTGTGTGCCTAATACAGTGGAGCAACAGTGTGCCTCCATAATACAGTACCAGCCACACTGTGTGCCTAATACAGTGGAGCAACAGCGTGCCTCCATAATACAGTACCAGCCACACTGTGTGCCAAATACAGTGGAGCAACTGTCTGCCCCCATAATACAGTACCAACCCCACTGTGTGCCTAATACAATGGAGCAACAGTCTGCCCCCATAATACAGTACCAACCCCACTGTGTGCCTAATACAGTGGAGCAACAGTGTGCCTCCATAATACAGTACCAGCCACACTGTGTGCCTAATACAGTGGAGCAACAGTGTGCCTCCATAATACAGTACCAGCCACACTGTGTGCCTAATACAGTGGAGCAACAGTGTGCCTCCATAATACAGTACCAGCCACACTGTGTGCCTAATACCATGGAGCAACAGTGTGCCTCCATAATACAGTACCAGCCACACTGTGTGCCTAATACAGTGGAGCAACAGTGTGCCTCCATAATACAGTACCAGCCACACTGTGTGCCTAATACAGTGGAGCAACAGTGTGCCCCATAATACAGTACCAGCCACACTGTGTGCCTAATACAGTGGAGCAACAGTGTGCCTCCATATTACAGTACCAGCCACACTGTGTGCCTAATACAGTGGAGCAACAGTGTGCCTCCATAATACCGTGCCAGCCACACTGTGTGCCTAATACAGTGGAGCAACAGTGTGCCCCCATAACACAGTACCAGCCACACTATGTGCCTAATACAGTGGAGCAACAGTGTGCCCCCATAATACAGTACCAGCCACACTGTGTGCCTAATACAGTGGAGCAACAGTGTGCCTCCATATTACAGTACCAGCCACACTGTGTGCCTAATACAGTGGAGCAACAGTGTGCCTCCATAATACAGTGCCAGCCACACTGTGTGCCTAATACAGTGGAGCAACAGTGTGCCTCCATAATACAGTGCCAGTCACACTGTGTGCCTAATACAGTGGAGCGACAGTGTGCCTCCATAATACAGTACCAGCCACACTGTGTGCCTAATACAGTGGAGCAACAGTGTGCCTCCATAATACAGTACCAGCCACACTGTGTGCCTAATACAATGGGGCAACAGTGCGCCCCCATAATACAGTTCCAGCCACACTGTGTGCCTAATACAGTGGAGCAACCAGTGTGCCCCCCATAATACAGTACCAGCCACACTGTGTGCCTAATACAGTGGAGCAACAGTGTGCCTCCATAATACAGTACCAGCCACACTGTGTGCCTAATACAGTGGAGCAACAGTGTTTCACCATAATACAGTACCAGCCACACTGTGTGCCTATTACAATGGAGCAATAGTGTGCCCCCATAATACAGTACCAGCCACACTGTGTGCCTAATACAGTGGAGCAACAGTGTGCCCCCATAATACAGTACCAGCCACACTGTGTGCATAATACAGTGGAGCAACAGTGTGCCTCCATAATACAGTACCAGCCACACTGTGTGCCTAATACAGTGGAGCAACAGCGTGCCTCCATAATACAGTACCAGCCACACTGTGTGCCTAATACAGTGGAGCAACAGTCTGCCCCCATAATACAGTACCAACCCCACTGTGTGCCTAATACAGTGGAGCAACAGTGTGCCTCCATAATACAGTACCAGCCACACTGTGTGCCTAATACAGTGGAGCAACAGTGTGCCTCCATAATACAGTACCAGCCACACTGTGTGCCTAATACAATGGAGCAACAGTGTGCCTCCATAATACAGTACCAACCCCACTGTGTGCCTAATACAGTGGAGCAACAGTGTGCCTCCATAATACAGTGCCAGCCACACTGTGTGCCTAATACAGTGGAGCAACAGTGTGCCCCCATAATACAGTACCAGCCACACTGTGTGCCTAATACAGTGGAGAACAGTGTGCCTCCATAATACAGTACCAGCCACACTGTGTGCCTAATACAGTGGAGCAACAGCGTGCCTCCATAATACAGTACCAGCCACACTGTGTGCCTAATACAGTGGAGCAACAGTCTGCCCCCATAATACAGTACCAACCCCACTGTGTGCCTAATACAGTGGAGCAACAGTGTGCCTCCATAATACAGTACCAACCCCACTGTGTGCCTAATACAGTGGAGCAACAGTGTGCCTCCATAATACAGTACCAGCCACACTGTGTGCCTAATACAGTGGAGCAACAGTGTGCCTCCATAATACAGTACCAGCCACACTGTGTGCCCAATACCATGGAGCAACAGTGTGCCTCCATAATACAGTACCAGCCACACTGTGTGCCTAATACAGTGGAGCAACAGTGTGCCTCCATAATACAGTACCAGCCACACTGTGTGCCTAATACAGTGGAGCAACAGTGTGCCCCCATAATACAGTACCAGCCACACTGTGTGCCTAATACAGTGGAGCAACAGTGTGCCTCCATATTACAGTACCAGCCACACTGTGTGCCTAATACAGTGGAGCAACAGTGTGCCTCCATAATACCGTGCCAGCCACACTGTGTGCCTAATACAGTGGAGCAACAGTGTGCCTCCATAATACAGTACCAGCCACACTGTGTGCCTAATACAATGGAGCAACAGTGTGCCCCCATAACACAGTACCAGCCACACTGTGTGCCTAATACAGTGGAGCAACAGTGTGCCCCCATAATACAGTACCAGCCACACTGTTTGCCTAATACAGTGGAGCAACAGTGCGCCTCCATATTACAGTACCAGCCACACTGTGTGCCTAATACAGTGGAGCAACAGCGTGCCTCCATAATACAGTACCAGCCACACTGTGTGCCTAATACAGTGGAGCAACAGTGTGCCTCCATAATACAGTACCAACCACACTGTGTGCCTAATACAGTGGAGCAACAGTTCCCCCCCATAATACAGTACCAGCCACACTGTGTGCCTAATACAATGGAGCAACAGTGTGCCTCCATAATACAGTACCAGCCACACTGTGTGCCTAATACAGTGGAGCAACAGTGTGCCTCCATAATACAGTACCAGCCACACTGTGTGCCTAATACCATGGAGCAACAGTGTGCCTCCATAATACAGTACCAGCCACACTGTGTGCCCAATACCATGGAGCAACAGTGTGCCTCCATAATACAGTACCAGCCACACTGTGTGCCTAATACAGTGGAGCAACAGTGTGCCTCCATAATACAGTACCAGCCACACTGTGTGCCTAATACAGTGGAGCAACAGTGTGCCCCCATAATACAGTACCAGCCACACTGTGTGCCTAATACAGTGGAGCAACAGTGTGCCTCCATATTACAGTACCAGCCACACTGTGTGCCTAATACAGTGGAGCAACAGTGTGCCTCCATAATACCGTGCCAGCCACACTGTGTGCCTAATACAGTGGAGCAACAGTGTGCCTCCATAATACAGTACCAGCCACACTGTGTGCCTAATACAATGGAGCAACAGTGTGCCCCCATAACACAGTACCAGCCACACTGTGTGCCTAATACAGTGGAGCAACAGTGTGCCCCCATAATACAGTACCAGCCACACTGTGTGCCTAATACAGTGGAGCAACAGTGTGCCTCCATAATACAGTACCAGCCACACTGTGTGCCTAATACAGTGGAGCAACAGCGTGCCTCCATAATACAGTACCAGCCACACTGTGTGCCTAATACAGTGGAGCAACAGTGTGCCTCCATAATACAGTACCAACCACACTGTGTGCCTAATACAGTGGAGCAACAGTTCCCCCCCATAATACAGTACCAGCCACACTGTGTGCCTAATACAATGGAGCAACAGTGTGCCTCCATAATACAGTACCAGCCACACTGTGTGCCTAATACAGTGGAGCAACAGTGTGCCTCCATAATACAGTACCAGCCACACTGTGTGCCTAATACCATGGAGCAACAGTGTGCCTCCATAATACAGTACCAGCCACACTGTGTGCCTAATACAGTGGAGCAACAGCGTGCCTCCATAATACAGTACCAGCCACACTGTGTGCCTAATACAGTGGAGCAACAGCGTGCCTCCATAATACAGTACCAGCCACACTGTGTGCCTAATACAGTGGAGCAACAGTGTGCCTCCATAATACAGTACCAGCCACACTATGTGCATAATACAGTGGAGCAACAGTGTGCCTCCATAATACAGTACTAGCCACACTGTGTGCCTAATACAGTGGAGCAACAGTGTGCCTCCATAATACAGTACCAGCCACACTGTGTGCCTAATACAGTGGAGCAACAGCGTGCCTCCATAATACAGTACCAGCCACACTGTGTGCCAAATACAGTGGAGCAACTGTCTGCCCCCATAATACAGTACCAACCCCACTGTGTGCCTAATACAGTGGAGCAACAGTGTGCCTCCATAATACAGTACCAACCCCACTGTGTGCCTAATACAGTGGAGCAACAGTGTGCCCTCATAATACAGTACCAGCCACACTGTGTGCCTAATACAGTGGAGCAACAGTGTGCCTCCATAATACAGTACCAGCCACACTGTGTGCCTAATACCATGGAGCAACAGTGTGCCTCCATAATACAGTACCAGCCACACTGTGTGCATAATACAGTGGAGCAACAGCGTGCCTCCATAATACAGTACCAGCCACACTGTGTGCCTAATACAGTGGAGCAACAGTCTGCCCCCATAATACAGTACCAGCCCCACTGTGTGCCTAATACAGTGGAGCAACAGTGTGCCCCCAAAATACAGTACCAGCCACACTGTGTGCCTAATACCATGGAGCAACAGTGTGCCTCCATAATACAGTACCAGCCACACTGTGTGCCTAATACCATGGAGCAACAGTGTGCCTCCATAATACAGTACCAGCCACACTGTGTGCCTAATACAGTGGAGCAACAGTGTGCCTCCATAATACAGTACCAGCCACACTGTGTGCCTAATACAGTGGAGCAACAGTGTGCCTCCATAATACAGTACCAACCCCACTGTGTGCCTAATACAATGGAGCAACAGTGTGCCTCCATAATACAGTACCAGCCACACTGTGTGCCTAATACAGTGGAGCAACAGTGTGCCTCCATAATACAGTACCAACCCCACTGTGTGCCTAATACAGTGGAGCAACAGTGTGCCTGCATAATACAGTACCAGTGACAATGTGCTAGTGTCTGTCAAAATACCCTTATTTTTGGCTACAATGCTTCTTAGTGCCAGTCACATTCCCTGCCCAGTGTTCTTGCCCTGTAGTCAGTGTTTCACAGGTGAGTTCCCTGTCTGTTGGCCAAGGTAGATATTAACCATGTCTAGGTACTGTACCACTTCTCATCTCTGGATAATTGATTTCAGAATGTCCCAGTTATACAACTATAATTCACAGACACATTAATGGAAATGGAAAGCATTTATGTCTAGAATGTTATTGCGACACATTTGACAGCCTTGGTTGTTTTGTATGTTTTCAGTATAATTATTTTAATAATATTTCAGCCAAATAGGAAAGTACATTGAGATCCGACTAGGCTAAGACCAGTAGCAATTGGGCAGTATATTATGTTCTGTTCCAGATTTATTGCATGTATACCCTCTAACTTTCCTCTAACACATTTACGTCAGCTCACAGCAGGAGGGCTAGAGAAGCACATGGGAGCACCATCTAAAATGGTTTGTAATCTCTTCTGAAGACCTTCCCAACAATCACATACAGATGAAGCAGCAAAACTACCAACCTCAATGTTTCCTATCAGCTTAATGCTCCAAAAACATTAGTCACTACTTACTAGGCATCCAAGTGTATACGAAAAGCTTCACTAAACCACATAATACACAATAAAAATAACATTATATTAAAGATACAGTTTAGCATTGATACCATTGGTTCTTACTATACTTAATATTACATCTAGACATGGAGTTTATTGTGATCTACACACAAAACTAATGCGCCTTTTTTAAACGGCTAAAACATGTTTATAGGTTACACATTGCCTTTCCTAAAACCAACAAATATGGTGTAATTGTCAGAATAGATGAAGGCGGAGGGTAAGTTGATAAATATACCTGGTAGAAGAGTCAACCGCATAGATAATATTTAGGATGATTTATAGCCCAAATTAGATACATTTAGTTGCTTTTATGGTTTTGTAACACACACAATTTTCGGTGGGTAGTTTATTATCATTATAATTCTGTTGCATTTTGGTGAATCTCTCCAAATAAATTTTGTTCTACTACATACACAAAATATATTAAGTAAATTGATTCCTGGATTTGTAATAAAATACCAACCACAAAACATGGCTGAAAATAGTGTGTTAGTGAATGTTTCGAGTTGATAATACTATTCTAATGTATGGAGTATAAAGCTGCTCAACTGGCTAGATGCTCAGATGGTGGCGAGTCTTCCTCCAGATAATCTATTCATCTATGGCAATACCATGAACATTAATATCTGGTGCCCACCAGCAGAAATAGTTGGAGTTTTCTCTGCTCTTCATAACTATCTTGTAATGATATTCTGATGAGACTTCATATTAATATGTTTGCATTTGAAGGTGACAGCGGACAATAAGATTATTACTGAGGAGAACTTGAAGTCTCTACTGAATGACCTGCTCCTAGGACTTAGAAATGGTTGTGCTGCCAGTGCTAAAGACTGGAAATAGAATTGGAGACTGGGATGGATTTGGAAATGCTTAAAAGATGAATGGCAATATTCAAAGTCAGGAAGCACCTGCATTTGATGACATAACCAGGGCATGCACAAATAGCGTCTAGATCAATAAGGCAAAATAAAATATTTTTTCCATTGAATTTATTCACACTGTCAAAATGGTAAAACCTTTTCTACTTTTTTTTATTCATGACATAAAGGACATAAAGGGAATCATATTATGAAGACAGACCCTACTAGGACCTATGTTACTCACCGAAGGGGATTGCCTGCATTTTTAACCATCTTCTGTTAGATTGAAGACTCACTAACAAAGATTCAAAGAAAAAAGCACCAGCCTATGTGCGCTCCATGGTGCCAGTCACTAGAGAGGCCAGCACTTTTTCCTATATTGTGGAAGCACGACCACCGCTGCTGGATTGCAGGGTGGTCTGTAACCATGGAAACGAGCAGTGTATAATGTTATGGATAAATTAATCCAGCCAGCAAAGGAAGCAATATGGATAATAACAATACATTAGTAAGTGCCTTGTATTAACTTCCTCTACATGATAAATGCCACTTGCTAAAGTGAGACAACCCCTTATAGCATAACTTTTAGGCTTAATACACAGTTTTGTATTAACAGCAAAACCTTACACTTTACATAAAATTTCTTCCACAAGATATTTTTAAAAAATTGCGCGCAGATCCTCGTGGTACCGCACTGCTTAGTTTAGCCCATTTTGAGTATGTGGCATTTACAACACTTGTGTGTTTTCTGTCCTGTAACCAATTCTTTACCAATATATACTAATACATGCTATACCTTTAACAATTTTTATTTCCTCAGACACAGCTGTATTTCTTCTTGTGTTAAAGGGGTTATCCAACAGTATAAACATCCCCACCAATACTCGGGCCCCTCCAATGGAAGATACTTACCTGGTCCCAGGAACCCACATCCCTCGGGATCCCTGCACAGCCGCTGCTGCATCTCCCGTCACGTGGTTTAAAACATCCAGCTGATAATGTAATGGGGCTGGTCACCGTCGTGGCCTGCTAATGGCTGCACCCCTCCCATCGCTGGATATTTTGATGCAGTGGCGGCCATGCAGGGATCCAGAGGGACGCGAGTGCCTGGGAAAGGGTAAATATCTTCCATAGGAGAGGCCTGGGCATTGTGGGGGTATTTACCCCGTTAAGTTAGCAATATTTCATGGAGAACCTGTGGCGGAACCCGCCTCGCCACTGGGCATTGGAGAGGCCTGGCTGCCCGCCTCCTACCTGCTGACTATGGACCCTGGTGAATTGGTACGTTTGAATGCAATATTTGGGCATGTGGTATTTTATATTGCTGCTACTGGCCCTTTAATGGCCATCCGTGGACATGTTATGACTTTTAGGAACAATGCCCCTTTAAGACTGTGTAGCAGATTGCATTCAGGCTGTCTTAAATACTATGTATGTTATTATGTGTTCGGTTAAATTGTATATGTGCATGCCAGGGTTCAAGTTAGTCCATTACGTTTGGTAATTGTATTTTGTGGATTGCGTCTGAGACAATGCTTATTGTGTTGGTTAATTACATCTCAGACAATGCTTATTGTGTTTTGTTTATTGTGTTACAGATAGAGGGAAGGGGATTTTGTGTACAATTGCTGGGAAGGTTTAAATACTGTAGATACATATGATTGGCTGTTTTTGCAGAGCCTGTGGGTGGTACCTTGTTGGAAGATGTGTATAAATCAATGCTTGTGTTAAAATAAAGTGAGTTCCTGTTTTAACCCTCAAGGTGAAGTGTCGTCTCATGCTTGGGGGAGGATTGATTGCATGCTGTCCCAGTTTGACTGCTAGGAGTGTAAACCTATTCGTATGGTTCCTATTCAACTGCCTACAGCATTCAGATGCTTGAAGAGGATTCATATGCTGCTTCGGTTCGGTGATTGTGGTGTCTGCCAGAGGGCTTGGAAGCCTCAGGAAACGCTAGGAGCATCCGTCAACGGAGGTACCCAGTCGGGGTGCCAGGTGATCCGTTACAGAACCTTAGTTACAGTCCGCCAGTGTGATATCTGGCACTTGCAGCTTACTGGTGAATACAGATGAAATATGTATTTAGTATCTTATACTTTTCCATTGTAGTTTTTTAGAGGCCTGATATCATCAGATTTTTTTGGTGGCAAGCAGTGGGATGGCATCCTGGTGTGAGAGGAACAACACCCTGGAGACACAGGAATTATTATGGAGCGGCATAGAACCAGCGAGTCCCTGGACAACGCTCGAGGTAGAAAAGGAATAGAACCGGAGGTTACAGAACCTCTTGGCACCACTGGTCAAGCCAATAGGAGAGGCAACCAGGTTGGACTGCAGAGAGAGCGCCCGACAAGAGATGTGGGAAGAAACCCTAGAAGGTGTCCAGCGTTGGCGAGGTGAGCGTCTTCCCAGCAAGGAGCAGCGGTTACAAGCCAGAGTGGCCCTACGGATACCTATTCTGGGAGAACAGGCCCAGGAGGAATTGGTGAGGCAACTTAATTCACTGGCATGGAGGGAACTGGGTCTCAATGATGCATACCAAGTGCTACGTTGGTACGCGGTTCAGCGGGTTCCCGGAATGGCCAAATTTGACAAACCCGAGGGCAAGGATTATAATGGCCCTGGCTTATTATGGGGGGCCTTTGCAGAACCGGAATTTGGGAGTGCGGCAGAGTCACGGCTTTGGGACATTTTTGACTACAGAGAGGCCGTGCTGGATCTCCCTATGGCCGAAGACCTAAGGCCAGACCTGATTGAACTGGCTGTCCAGGAATGGGAACTGGAGCAGGATTACCAGCACCTGGTCAGCTCCAGTCAGTCACCCTATACCCTGCAAGTACCACCAGAGCAGTGGGAGATCGAACAGAATTATGCGGACTTATATGATCAAGTGACACCGCCTGTCTCTAACCTGATGGGGCTTATGGACTGTACACCATTGGGAGCGTTGAGTTTCGTTCCCCCTCCCCAACAACTAAGCCCGTCATCAGGAGACCTGCATTCGGTACCTCCTACTCCCCAACCAGCCCCAGAAATGAGGGACCTTATCGACTGGTCCTGGGAAGACCCACAGATGGCAGGTGGAGATGGGACCGAGATCTCTCTACCGGCCCTACAGAGATACTGGGCAGCCGGCCCAGATCTCCAACTCCAGCAGCAGTACCAGGAGGAGGAGGTAAGCAACCCCTCCCCTCCATAGCCAACTCCAAACCAGGTACTGGGGTCAGTAGAGGAGTCGTTAGCCCCCTCTGGACCCCTCCCAGCAGAAGAGCTGGCATCTGGGCAGAACGCCGCTGGCCTCTGCCCTACTTGTCCCCTTACTACCCAGCAGGACTGTACTCCAGTCCCTCCAGCAGAAGAGCTGGCATCAGGGCAGAACACCGCTGGCCGCTGTTCCCCAAGTAGCCCCAGCGGTTTGCCTAGCACACCAAGGGGAGACAGTAAGCCCCACAACAGTGCAGATGGGACCGTAGTCTCTGTACCTGCACCACTGGAGATATGGACAGTCTGTCCTGGTCCACAACAACAGGACAATGTATTGGAAGGAGAGGCAGTCTGTTTTCCCCTACAACAAGGGAGGGTGTCCCAGAGAGAGGAGCCTGTTACCCCTTCCCCCCAGCAACAGCTTTGTTCAACCAGGGGAGAGGGCATCCTGGTTACCTTCCCCCCAAGTCATGGATCTACAACTGGGCACAAGTGGCAGGGGGCCATAGGGACAACTACACCCTTGGAGAAAGGCCGGCTGACTATCAGAGCCCCAGACCGCCTGAAGGTCTGGAGTCTGGATAGTCTGAATGGGAAAGGGGAGAAATGTGGCGGAACCCGCCTCGCCACTGGGCATTGGAGAGGCCTGGCTGCCCGCCTCCTACCTGCTGACTATGGACCCTGGTGAATTGGTACGTTTGAATGCAATATTTGGGCATGTGGTATTTTATATTGCTGCTACTGGCCCTTTAATGGCCATCCGTGGACATATTATGACTTTTAGGAACAATGCCCCTTTAAGACTGTGTAGCAGATTGCATTCAGGCTGTCTTAAATACTATGTATGTTATTATGTGTTCGGTTAAATTGTATATGTGCATGCCAGGGTTCAAGTTAGTCCATTACGTTTGGTAATTGTATTTTGTGGATTGCGTCTGAGACAATGCTTATTGTGTTGGTTAATTACATCTCAGACAATGCTCATTGTGTTTTGTTTATTGCGTTACAGATAGAGGGAAGGGGATTTTGTGTACAATTGCTGGGAAGGTTTAAATACTGTAGATACATATGATTGGCTGTTTTTGCAGAGCCTGTGGGTGGTACCTTGTTGGAAGATGTGTATAAATCAATGCTTGTGTTAAAATAAAGTGAGTTCCTGTTTTAACCCTCAAGGTGAAGTGTCGTCTCATGCTTGGGGGAGGATTGATTGCATGCTGTCCCAGTTTGACTGCTAGGAGTGTAAACCTATTCGTATGGTTCCTATTCAACTGCCTACAGCATTCAGATGCTTGAAGAGGATTCATATGCTGCTTCGGGTTCGGTGATTGTGGTGTCTGCCAGAGGGCTTGGATGCCTCAGAAAATGCTAGGAGCATCCGTCAATGGAGGTACCCAGTCGGGGTGCCAGGTGATCCGTTACAGAACCTTAGTTACAGTCCGCCAGTGTGATATCTGGCACTTGCAGCTTACTGGTGAATACAGATGAAATATGTATTTAGTATCTTGTACTTTTCCATTGTAGTTTTTTAGAGGCCTGATATCATCAGATTTTTTTTCTATTTAGCATATACCTGTATATATTTATCAACATTTTTGAGATTCACTCTAATATGACTAGTGATTTGTTTTTCTGTGGCTAACATTGCTAATTTGGTTTCATTTTGACATTTCCAATCGAGATTAACCAAATTAAATACTTTTGTGTATCGGCAAACAGGCAAATGTTAACTACCCAAACCTTCTCCTACTATATGTGACTTAGAACATACTAAAAAGAATAGGATCCAGAACAGACCCTTGTGCACACTATTTACTGGCACAGTGTGATATCTATCCTCAAGCCAACTGCTAATCCCCCTAACTATAGGGATGTCGTTTTTGGGAAGCAATTTGCAGACTGTGCCATGGAGGATGGACGGTCTGTTAGGGTGCAGAGCACTGAAATCCACTGCAATGACTCAGGTACTTTGTTCCCCAGAGATCAGCACAATCTCTGTCCTCTCCTCATGTTTTCATCTCACAGCCACATCTGTGTCTATAACAAAGAGAAAATTGTTGGTACCCTTCCGTTAAAGAAAGAAAAACCCACAATGGTCACTGAAATAACTTAAAACTAACAAAAGTAATAATAAATAAAATAAGATTTTCTAAGACTGAAAATAATTTGACCATAGGGACAAATTTAAAGGGGGAAAAGTAGACACTGTGCTGTTTGGTATCATGGTGTGTACCACACTGGACATGGACCAAAGAAAGCTAAGGAGGGAGTTGTCTCCGAAGCTTAGAAAGGGTCTCAGTCGCAGGCCATGGGTCCTTCAACAGGATAATGACCCAAAACACACAGCTAAAAACATCCAAGAAGGGCTATGAGCAAAGCATTGGACTATCCTGAAGTGACCTTCATTGAGCCCTGATCTAAAACCTATTGAACATTTCTGGAAGGAGCTGAAACATGCAGTCTGGAGAAGGCACCCTTTAAACGTGAAACAACTGGAGCACAAAGAGTAGGCCAAAATACCCGTGGACCTGCGGAAATCTTATTGTTATGTTATGTTACTAAGTCCTTGTATAGCGCTCTAGAGGAACTCAATCCGATCGAAGCGCTTGTGGACGGCTATATTGGTGGGCCCCTACGTCATCCTACACAAATAGCCAGGTCTTAACCAGCTTCCTGAATTCCAGGTAATCTGGTATTGTTCTGATATATTCTGGGAGGGAGTTCCAGATCTTGGGGGCTAATACTGAGAAACGTCTGTCCCCCCTTGTCTTGAGGCGGGTTCTTGGCACCGACAAAAGGGAGGCTGAGGTGGATCTCAGTTCTCTAGGAGGATGGTAACGTGTTATCTTTTTTTGCAGATAGATGGGGCCTGTTTTGTAGAGAGCTTTGTGTGTTAAGCAACACAGCTTAAACTGCACTCTCTCTTTCACTGGAAGCCAGTGGAGTTCCCTGCGTGCTTTTGTAACAGAGTCTGTCCAGTCTAGTTTCTTGATGAGCCGGATGGCTCTGTTTTGACAGAGTTGCAAAGCTCTCAGATCTTTCTCTGGTAGCCCCGCATACATTGCATTGCCATAGTCCAGGTGAGAGTTGACTAGCGCTCCCACCACGACCTGTCTGCATGTTTTGGGGTGAAACGGTAGGGTTTTTTTAAGAGGAATAGGGCGAAGTTTGCTTTCCGTATTACTTCTTTAATCTGGGGACGGAGGCTCATTTCTTGATCCAAAATTATCCCCAGACTCTTTCCTTGTGTGGCGATAGCAACGTTTTCCCCAAAGATAGACGGGGCGGCAGCCTCAGGTGTTTTATGTAGTGCAATAAGCTCAGTCTTGGTCGGGTTGAGTTTGAGGTGGTTATGTGCTAGCCAGTTCCTGGCCTTATTTAGTCCTTCTTGCGTGAGTTTATAGTCATCAGCGGATTTCAATACTCTCAAAAGGATCTGTGTATCGTCCGCATAAGACTCATACCTGATGTCATACTCCTTCAGAATGGCGAGCAGAAGTCGGACATAAATGTTAAAAAGTAATGGCGAGAGGGGAGATCCCTGAGGGACTCCCCACTCCACCTTCTCGACTGGGGAAAAGAATAAGCCCAGTTTGACTCTCTGAGTTCTGTTTTTCAGGAAAGAGTCAAACCAGGCAAGTCCGTGGTTATCTACTCCAATGTCAGCTTTTAATCTGTTTAGGAGGATGGAATGGCTGATAGTGTCGAAGGCTGCCGACATATCTATGAGAACCAGCCAGGTCCCCCCTCCCTCGTCAGCGACCCCTAGGGCTTCATCCCAAAGGCTGACCAGGGCTGATTCCGTGCTGTGTGTTGGCCTGAAGCCCGACTGATGTTCATCTAGAAGTCAATGCTTTTCTACGTGCAGCTGGAGTTGGCTTGCCGCTGCTATCTCCATGATTTTAGCTATTAGGTGGATTTTAGTAATCGGTCTGAAGTTGGCCATCATATTTATGTCTGCTCCTGGTTTCTTGAGGAGGGGAGTTATGATTCCTAACTTAAGAGTCTCGGGGACATTACCACTGAGAAAGGAGTCATTTATAATTGTTAGAATTAACGGGGCAATGGTGGTCGTGCATTCAATAAGAGATTTAGTTTGGATATTGGAGAGGGGATAAGTTGCTTTGGACATGTTTTTCATGCTTTTAGTTAGGTCTTCAAGTTTTACTGGGCATAGAGTGAAGGTGTGGGTAGGGTTTGTCACGTTGTTCTCTATGGGGGGGACAGTTGCCTGTTGAGCTAGCAGGATATCGTTTTGGATGTCATCAACTTTTTGTTTAAAAAATTTTGAGATGTCGTTGCAGAGGTCTTGGGATTCGGGGATAGTGGTTTTGAGGCCATCAGGGTTAGCTAGATCGAAAATGATCTGAAAGATCTTTTTAGGCTTTTGAGCAGCGTTTTCGATCTCGCTAGCAAAATGGTCTTGTTTGGCCTTGAAGATTGCTTTGTGGTAAATCGTCAGTTGGGTCTTATATTTTAGCTGTGATTCTTCTATCGGATTTTTCCTCCATGCCCTCTCTAGTCTGTTGCATTCTATTTTCACTATTTTTAGTTCTCTCGTATACCACGGTGCTTTTTTCCCTGATTTCTTTACCAGTCTCAAGGGGACATGTTGGTCTGCCGTTTTTTTGACGATGTCATCAAATTGTAATGTGAGTTTCTCACAGGGCAGTTTGAGGTCGATTTTGCTGATGGGTTCTTCTAGGGTAGGTAGAATTTTGTCATATGTCAGGTTGTTGTTATTTCTTCGCCAATTTTTTTCTCCTGTGGTTAGCTGCTTCGTATTAATTGGGATGTGGAGTTCGAAGGCTAATTAAGAGTTATTAAGAGTTAGGGCTCATTCACATGACCGGTGGTGGGCCGTTCCATGCATTGGGGACTGCAATTTGCGATCCCTGATGAACGGGCAACCTCTGTACAGCCACCGGGATGAATCCAGTCCCATTCAACTTGAATGGGTCTGCATTCGTCCGTTCCGCAAAAAGATAGGACATGTTCTATCTTTTTGCAGAATGGAAGTACGGAACGGAACCCCACAGAAACGGAACCCATACGTTCGTGTGCATGAGGCCTTACAGAGATCACTTGATTGCAGTGATTGCCTCTAAAGATTGAGCAACAAAAAATTAAGTTAAGGGTACCATCATTTTTGTCCAGACCAGTTTCATTAGTTTTCGTTAATAAATTATTCTGTTGAACCATAATTCAAAAGCAATGTCTGATTTTTATTAGTAGATTTTCAGTCATTTTTTTTTATTATTATTACTTTTGTAAGTGTCAAGTTTTTTTCAGTGACCATTGTGGGCTTTTCTTTCTTTAATGGAAGGGTACCAACAATTTTGTCCGAAGAGTACCAACAATCTTGTCTCTGTACAAGGTACATCACATTTAAACAGATTTGGATTCCTCATATTTCCTTATCACATACATATGCCATATGCACCCCTTACCATTTGAAAATATCGACTTGGTTCTAAGATGGCTGCTTAAAAAATGGCCACCGTGTTGAACACCGCCCCTCACAGATTTGTCCCCTTCCCCTTAGCAACATGCCGCACACAGGAGGGCGTTCCCAACCACCGTTTTCCATTTATTCAAGTTTCTCCATACTTTTAGACCACTCTATGTGTGTGTGTGTGTGTGTGTGTGTGTGTGTGTATATATTCTGTATATTTAAGACATTCTTATGTACAGATTCTAGAAATTTTCTTAGCATTGATACCTATTGATAGACAGGAATAAAAAGTAGAAGTATTTTACCAACATGTTGAACATAATCCACATACAAATGTAATCACAGCATTTATTCACAGATCAGACCAAGTGGACCATCAAGAAAGTAACAATAGCAGCGTTCATGGCGTCTGGGTAATGTATGGAGCAAATTAACCTCTATCATACCATTACAGTTCAGTAAATTTTTCCAAGAAAGGCATTTTTTACCACTACAGACATCCAACATCATTAGAAAGGTTTAGACAGAAAGAAAAGCCAATAATTCAAAATAATGTGTATTAGAGTATGTTCATACAAACACATAAGATGTGTCACTACTACATTGCATAAACTAACTGCATGAACTGCATGTGAAAACAGTGTTTCTGACAATGTCTTTGAAAAACCACATTGGTGCTACATATACTGTGCACTATCTTGTTTTTTTGATGTGTTGATTAATTTAGTTTTTAACACCATTGACAGAAATATGTGGCTGTAAGGGTGCTATTAAATTATATACAGAGTTCTGCTCACCTATGCTCCCAGCTTTTTCAAGGATCTCCGTGCATGGACCTTGTCAGATTCAGGCAGGTAATGATATCCAATGAAGTAGTCCCGCACCAGGATAAAATCCAAAGTTCTCTTTATTGAAGGCAAAAAGATCACAGTGGTACATATGGGGGAGAGAGCACTCCAATAAAACTCATTGACGCGTTTCGAAAGACTACTGTATGCTTCTTTAGTCTCAATGAAGTACAAACAAGTTGTTCCTGGTCTGCTATTTAAAATACCCACACACGTGATCACATAGGAAACATACATAAGATGTGGATACAGGAACCCACCAAACGATATAAATTAATAACATACCATTATAGAAAAACAGTTGCAATACCCACAGCGACTTCGCAAACTTCATCATATAATGGCGGCATCAGAATGTTAACTGTTATTCAACAAAGCGGACTCAATATTCCTTAAATAAAATATTACAAAAAGTCAGAAGTTCATAATGATGCTCAATTAAAATACAGATCAGGCCTTGTGCACACTTCAGTTATTTGATCAGTTATTTCAATCAGTTATTGGGAGCCAAAACACAAGTGTGAAAGTACCCTAAGCCAGTTCTTTACACCAGTCTGATAAATGACTCCACTAGTGTCCAAACGAAAACTCCAGAATGCTTCCTTCCCCAATACCCTCACGTGTCACCTCCACGTGGAGATTTATTGATTTTATCTATAGCAAAGGCTTTAAATGTTTTTATAGACAGTGTTTCACTGCATTTGATGCATTAACCTGGTAAGGATTTTATATACAGTCAGGTCCATAAATATTGGGACATCGACACAATTTTAAAATTTTGGGCTCTATACACCACCACAATGGATTTGAAATGAAACAAACAAGATGTGCTTTAACTGCAGACAGTCAGCTTTAATTTGAGGGTATTTGCATCCAAATCAGGTTAACAGTGTAGGAATTACAACAGTTTGCATATGTGCCCCCCACTTGTTAAGAGGCCAAAAGTAATGGGACAGAATAATAATCATAAATCACACTTTCACTTTTTAATACTTGGTTGCAAATCCTTTGCAGTCAATTACAGCCTGAAGTCTGGAACGCATAGACATCACCAGACGCTGGGTTTCATCCATGGTGATGCTCTGCCAGGCCTCTACTGCAGCTGTCTTCAGTTCCTGCTTGTTCTTGGGGCATTTTCCCTTCAGTTTTGTCTTCAGCAAGTGAAATGCATGCTCAATCGGATTTAGGTCAGGTGATTGACTTGGCCATTGCATAAAATTCCACTTCTTTCCCTTAAAAAACTCTTTGGTTGCTTTTGCAGTATGCTTTGGGTCATTGTCCATCTGCACTGTGAAGCGCCGTCCAATGAGTTCTGAAGCATTTGGCTGAATATAAGCAGATAATATTGCCCGAAACACTTCAGAATTCATCCTGCTGCTTTTGTCAGCAGACACATCATCAATAAATACAAGAGAACCAGTTCCATTGGCAGCCATACATGCCCACGCCATGCCACTACTACCACCATGCTTCACTGATGAGGTGGTATGCTTAGGATCATGAGCAGTTCCTTTCCTTCTCCATACTCTTCTCATCCCATCACTCTGGTACTGTCATGGTCTTACCTGCTTGCTGCTCTCCTTCGTTTGACATGTGCTGGCGGCCATCTTGGGTCCTGGGTTTCTTGTAGCCTTCCACCCTGCGGCTCCTCCTTCCCCTGGGAGGAGCTGGATGCCTAGCTCATATATATAGGAGGTCTGTGGCTTCAGTTCCTTGCTTGGTCCTCTTGTGTTCACATGCTTCTAAGACTGCTGCTGCTTCTGGTTCCTGATCCTGGCTTCGTCTGACTACCCTGCTGGTTCCTGATCCTGGCTTCGTCTGACTACCCTGCTGGTTCCTGATCCTGGCTTCGTCTGACTACCCTGCTGGTTCCTGATCCTGGCTTCATCTGACTACCCTTCTGGTTCCTGACCTCTGGCTTCGCAAAGACACTGCTCGGTTTCACCATCCGTTTGGACTTTTGCTTTACAGCTTTATTTTCAATAAAGCCTTCTTATTTTCACTTATCTCTTGTTGTACGTCTGGTTCATGGTTCCGTGACATTAGGACCAAGCCATGAATTCTGACGGTACAGGGCCATCCTCGCTACCCACGCTGGTTGCCAGACTTGATCAGCAGGATCACCTGTTGGGTCGGTTCGCTGTGGCGTTGCAAACCCTGCTTGAACGCACGGCTCATTTCGCTCCCGTTGCCGATGGGTCGGTTGTCGCTCCTGGGCTCGCTCCTACTGCCGCTCCGGTTGTTGCGCCAGAGTCTACCCCGACACCTGTTGTTGCGCCTGCGGTGTTTCGGGGTATGACCGGTTCTGCCCCTCTTCCACAGCGCTTTGGGGGAGAGCCAACTCAGTGCCGAGGTTTCCTTAACCAGGTGGGCATTTATTTCGAGTTGCTGCCACATGCCTTTCCTACTGAGAGATCAAAGGTGGGCTTCTTGATCTCGCTGCTCTCGGACAAGGCCTTGGTCTGGGCCAGCCCTTTATGGGAGAACAACAATCCGGTGGTTGCCGAGTTTTCCGGTTTTGTTGCTTCTCTTCGGAAGGTATTCGATGTGCCGGCTCGTGCTGCCTCTGCTGCGAAGCTCCTTATGTCCATCAGACAGGGTTCACGATCCGTAGCTGAATACGCCATTGAGTTTCGTACCCTGGCAGCAGAGGTGGGCTGGAATAATGAGGCTCTGGTCGCTGCTTTCTCTCATGGTCTCTCGGATGCCTTGAAGGATGAGGTTGCAGCTAAGGACCTACCAGTTGAGCTCGAGTCTCTTATTTCTTTCCTGATTTTGATTGACACCAGACTCAGGGAGAGACCTTCCTTTAAGGAGAACCTGCGGAGGTCTTCTAACAGATTGGTGCCTACGTTTGCTGTCCCACCCGTGCCTCCCTCTCCTCCCACGCCTCCTGGGGATGACTTGTCTGGGGGTGAACCCATGCAGCTGGGGTTTGCTCGCCTGTCCGAGGGGGAGAGGGCACTCCGGAGACGCGAGGGCCGATGCATGTACTGTGGTCTCGGTGGGCATTTTCGGTTGGCATGTCCGAACCGTCCGGGAAAACGCTCGTACCTGAGATCCTGTCGGGGGCAGATCTTGGGTGGAGTCTCCTCGTCCCCGGTTTCCCGTGTTGACAAACCACTGATCACTGTTGTCCTCTCCTGGGTCGGGGGCTCGGTGACGACCCAGGCGTTGGTGGACTCTGGTGCTGGTGGTTTGTTCATTGATAGTGTGTTCGCTGCCGCCAATTCCATTCCTCTGCAGGCTCGAGGTTCCCCACTGGCTCTTGAGGCGATAGACGGCAGACCCCTTCTGCCGCCACACGTGACTCATGAGACCCTTCCAGTGGGGATAGCCATTGGTGCCGTTCACAGAGAGTCGGTCTGCCTCCAGGTTATTTCGTCTCCACACTACTCGGTGGTCTTGGGGTACCCCTGGCTCCAGAAGCATAATCCGACTTTCGATTGGAGATCGGTCGAGATCCTCTCGTGGTCACCGCAGTGTGGGGCTAGTTGCATCCATGGGTCTGTCAAGTTGCTGTGTACTTCCTCGGACTCTCTGTTGCCTCCTGAATACGAGGAGTACCGGGATGTATTCGATAAGGTGCGCGCGGTTGCCCTACCTCCGCACCGCCCATACGATTGTGCCATAGAGTTACAATCTGGTGCCGTTCCTCCTCGTGGCAAAGTCTATCCACTGTCGGTAGCGGAGAATGAGGCCATGGAGGAGTACGTGAGGGAGGCGCTTTCACGCGGACACATTCGCAAATCTTCGTCCCCGGCAGGGGCTGGATTTTTCTTTGTGAAAAAGAAGGGCGGTGAGTTGAGGCCTTGCATCGATTACAGGGGTCTCAATCGCATCACGATCAAGAACGCTTACCCGATACCCTTGATTTCCGAGCTGTTCGATCGCCTTAAAGGGGCCACGGTCTTTACCAAACTCGACCTGAGGGCGGCATATAACCTGGTAAGGATCAAGGCGGGCGATGAGTGGAAGACCGCGTTTAACACCAGGACCGGTCATTACGAATCCTTGGTTATGCCCTTTGGGTTGTGCAATGCGCCCGCAGTCTTTCAGGAATTCATCAACGATGTTTTCCGTGACCTGTTGCAGCAGTGTGTGGTAGTCTATTTGGATGACATCTTGGTATATTCTGAATCCATGGAGGCCCACATTCTGGATGTCAGACGAGTGTTGCAACGGTTACGAGAGAACAAGCTGTTCGGTAAGCTTGAGAAATGCGAATTTCACCGATCCCAGGTAACCTTCTTAGGTTACATCATTTCCGCTGAGGGGTTCTCCATGGATCCTGAGAAGGTTTCGGCTGTCTTACAGTGGCCCCAGCCCAGTGGTCTTCGTTCCCTGCAGCGCTTTTTGGGCTTCGCCAATTATTATCGGAAGTTCATCAGGGACTTTTCCATGCTGGCCAAGCCTCTCACGGATCTGACCAGGAAGGGCAGTAATTCCCAGGTCTGGCCGCTCGAGGCCATCCGAGCTTTTGAGGCCCTAAAGTCCGCCTTTGTGTCGGCTCCGATTCTGTCGCATCCCAACCCTGGGTTGCCCTTTGTCCTCGAGGTGGACGCGTCTGAGACGGGAGTAGGCGCCCTTCTGTCTCAGCGTAGAACACCAGAGGGTCCTCTGCTTCCTTGTGGGTTTTACTCCCGGAAACTGTCTTCCGCGGAGTGCAACTATCAGATTGGTGACAGGGAGTTATTGGCCATCGTGCAGGCCCTTAAAGAATGGAGGCACTTGCTCGAGGGTTCGGTGGTTCCGGTTCTCATCCTGACGGACCACAAGAATCTGACCTACCTTTCTGAGGCCAAGAGATTGACACCACGTCAGGCCAGATGGGCTCTGTTCTTGTCACGTTTTAATTACGTGGTCTCCTACCTACCCGGTTCCAAGAACATCAGGGCGGATGCCTTATCACGGCAGTACTCCGAGCTGTCCAGGGAGGAGTCGATTCCGACTTCGGTCATACCTCCGAATCAGATCCTGGCCGCCATTCGCACCAGCCTGACCTCTCCCCTGGGTGAGCAGATTTTGGCGGCTCAATCTGGTGCTCCCTCTGGGAGACCCAACGGCAGATGTTTTGTGCCTGAGGAGTTGCGCACTCGGTTGTTGCGAACCTACCATAACTCCAAGACCGCGGGGCATCCTGGAAAGAATCAGCTGTCCTGGGCTGTTTCACGTCTGTTCTGGTGGCCTTCCCTACGTTCCGACATCGCCGCATATGTAGCGGCATGCTCCGTTTGTGCCCAGAGTAAGTCCCCTCGGCACCTTCCGTTGGGCCTTCTGCAACCCATAGCCACCGGGGAGCGCCCATGGTCACACCTGGGGATGGATTTCATTGTGGACCTCCCTGCATCCCGAGGCCATACGGTCATTCTCATGATTGTGGATCGGTTTTCCAAAATGTGCCACTGTGTTCCTCTCAAGAAGTTACCCTCTGCACAAGAGTTGGCCACGATTTTTGCCAGGGAGGTCTTCCGGTTGCACGGTTTGCCTAAGGAGATTGTGTCGGATCGGGGGAGTCAGTTTGTGTCCAGGTTCTGGCGCGCCTTTTGCTCCCAGTTGGGGATTCATCTCTCCTTCTCCTCGGCCTACCACCCTCAGTCCAATGGGGCCGCTGAACGATCCAATCAGGCCTTGGAGCAATTCCTTCGTTGCTATGTCTCCGATCACCAAGACAATTGGGTTGACCTCCTGCCTTGGGCTGAGTTTGCCAGGAACACGGCGGTGAACTCTTCTTCTGGGACGTCTCCCTTCATGGCCAATTATGGGTTCCAACCTGCCGTGTTACCGGAGGTATTCTCTCCCCAGGATATTCCGGCTGTGGAGGATCACCTTTCCGTCCTACGTGCTTCTTGGGTACAGATCCAGAAGTCCCTTGAGGTCTCTGCGCAGCGCCAGAGATTCCAGGCTGATCGCAGACGAGCGCCTGCTCCTTCCTACCAGGTCGGAGACCGTGTATGGTTGTCCACCCGCAACCTCAACCTTCGAGTGCCCACTCCCAAGCTGGCGCCTCGCTTTGTTGGTCCCTTCCGAGTGCTTCGCAGGGTAAACCCGGTAGCCTATGCCCTTGCGCTTCCTCCTGGCATGCGGATCTCCAACGTGTTTCATGTCTCCCTGTTGAAGCCACTGGTGTGTAATCGTTTCACTTCCTCGGTTCCTCGGCCTCGTCCGGTCCAAGTGGGCAATCGTGAGGAATATGAGGTGAGCAATATCCTGGACTCACGCCTGGTCCGCGGTCGGTTGCAGTTTTTGGTCCATTGGCGTGGTTATGGTCCAGAGGAGCGTTCCTGGGTTCCCTCCGCAGATGTCCATGCTCCTGCCTTGCTCCGAGCCTTCCACGCACGCTTCCCTCAGAAACCGTTTTGTGCTCCGCGGAGGAGGGGCCCTTGAGGGGGAGGTACTGTCATGGTCTTACCTGCTTGCTGCTCTCCTTCGTTTGACATGTGCTGGCGGCCATCTTGGGTCCTGGGTTTCTTGTAGCCTTCCACCCTGCGGCTCCTCCTTCCCCTGGGAGGAGCTGGATGCCTAGCTCATATATATAGGAGGTCTGTGGCTTCAGTTCCTTGCTTGGTCCTCTTGTGTTCACATGCTTCTAAGACTGCTGCTGCTTCTGGTTCCTGATCCTGGCTTCGTCTGACTACCCTGCTGGTTCCTGATCCTGGCTTCGTCTGACTACCCTGCTGGTTCCTGATCCTGGCTTCGTCTGACTACCCTGCTGGTTCCTGATCCTGGCTTCATCTGACTACCCTTCTGGTTCCTGACCTCTGGCTTCGCAAAGACACTGCTCGGTTTCACCATCCGTTTGGACTTTTGCTTTACAGCTTTATTTTCAATAAAGCCTTCTTATTTTCACTTATCTCTTGTTGTACGTCTGGTTCATGGTTCCGTGACAGGTACAAGTTGATCTTGGTCTCATCTGTCCATAGGATGTTGTTCCAGAACTGTGAAGGCTTTTTTAGATGTAATTTGGCAAACTCTAATCTGGCCTTCCTGTTTTTGAGGCTCACCAATGGTTTACATCCTGTGGTGAACCCTCCTATTCACTCTGGTAGAGTCTTCTATTGATTGTTGACTTTGACACACATACACCTACATCCTGGATAGTGTTCTTGATCTGGCCAACTGTTGTGAAGGGTCTTTTCTTCACCAGGGAAATAATTATTTGGTCATCCACCACAGTTGTTTTCCGTGGTCTTCCGTTTTTTATTGGTGTTGCTGAGCTCCTTCTTTTTAAGAATGTTCCAAACTGTTGTTTTGGCCACGCCTAATGTTTTTGCTATCTCTCTGATGGTTTTGTTTTGTTTTTTTCAGCCTAATGATGGCTTGCTTCACTGATAGTGACAACTCTTTGGATCTCGGTTATGAATAGTCGGGTGGCACTGCGTGAAGGTATGGGTGCATGGTTAGCGGACATCACTCCGGATGCTTAAATGAAGGAAGAGACCGGCACCCCTTAGTACTGCAATTATATCGGGTTTATTCGCCACTCATAGAAGAGGTGACGCGCGTTTCGACACATGCAAGTGCCTTGATCAAAGCAATGTGAGCAGCAGGATAGGTAAGTGAAGACATGATCGTATATTTAAATGGTCCGCCCTTAGTCAGGTGACTAGGGCTCCTTGTGTCATGTGACTGTGATGTCACATTGGCACGGTAACCATGATAGATATAAACAATGATTAATAGATGAAATATACACCAATGAAAAGAATAATAATCAGAAAAGCATGTCGATGGATCCTATAACATTGAGGTTCTCACAGGAACCGTGGTGAGTGAATTCTCAATGGTAATGCCAAAATATTATGAGAAACCCACCCTCGGTCATATGACCGGGGCTGCTTGTGTCATGTGACTATGACATCACGTTATCATGGTTAGTAACGCAAATGCAAATAAGAATGGATCCATAGGATATAAGTGATTGAGCAAACAATCTCAGATAAGAAAAACATGCAGATGAATCCCACAATCTTCAAATTCTTACGGGAGCCGGAGAGGAGAGATTCTTCATTGTGATAAAGGGATGTTGAATGCCAGTCCTTAATCGTGTAGATGGAGCTGCTTATGTCATGTGACCATGACATCACATTGTCATGGTAACGAAAGCAGTTTACAGACAATATTATTAGTCCGAAAGATACATGCAGATAGAGGTGGTTACAATGTGACATCCTGCAAATGAATGACGCAGTCCTCATAGTCTCCCAGGTCGCATGGTGAGTAGGTTTTCAATTACACTACAGAGACATATGATAAGTTAAAAGTGCTAGTCAGTGAGAGAGGCACATATGCATGAGGCTGTGATGCATGTATGGTGGTATAGGTGTGGGTCGTTATAGAAAACTGCTGACCGCATATTCTCGATTTAACCCTTTGGGTGTCAGGGTCTGCAGGGGGTGGATCCAGTACGCCTCACGTTTAAGCAGCATGTCAACCCTATTGCCTCCCCTTCTAGGTAACAGAACTTCCTTAATAATTTGGAATCGAAGTTGTGAAACATTGTGTCTCTGTTGGTGAAAATGTGCTGGAATGGGTAGTAATAAGTTTTCATTGCGAATGGTGGACTTGTGTTTGGCAAAGCGGTCCTTCATGCGCATGGTAGTCTCACCTACATAGCAGTTCTGTGTTATGGGTGTTGTTAGATAGGACTGCAGGGAACATCTACTAAATTATCTGTACCCAGTGTTATCACTGTGTTGTCTGTGGTGTTACGTAGGACTGCAGGGAACATCTGCCTCATTATTAGCTCCTGAGGGCAACAGCGATAAGAAGACGTCACTGGGCTCAGCGCATGCCCAGCGACACTTTTGAGGCTGTTGCCCTCAGGAGTGGTTGGATCGCATAGGCGCGGGCAGTAGGCGGTACTGCACCTGCGCGAGATTTCAGACAGACGAATTGAAGATTCCAGGTGCGTGGCTTGAATGAATTAGTTGACGTAGCAGAGGGGGCGGCACCGTTAAACTAGGCTGTGGGATGATACTGCATAACGAGGAGGTGTGCTTGAGCAATAAATTAAGGCGGTCTAGGCACTGCAGGGGGGGCGTTACTGGGCTCCGAGGGTGATGAATAATGCCCCTCTGGGCACCTTTAGGGTTAATTTGCATAATACAAAAATCATGTTTTTTTTGCAAGATGGAAGCATGAAAAGAAGAAAGAAAACCACTGCAGGAAATAGGGTATTTTATTAAACATGGCAATGGTGACCGCTTAATATGGTCAAACCAGGTGACAGATTCCCTTTAACACAACAAATAAGAACCTATGTGATAGAAACAGCCACATTTGTCGTAAAGATATTACTTATCTGTCTTGAAAAGTTTTATGTCATTTCAGAACAAATCTATCCATCTATAGTTAATCTATCCATCAACAGTGAACAAAATATTAATGAAGTGAGCAACATTCAGGATAACTGTGAAACCTCTCAGATAACATCCTAGTAAATTCACCAAAATTTTAGACGTATTATCCAAGGAATGAAAACAATTAAAAACCTACATCAAGTTCAGCATTCGCCAGTCAATATTTATACTTTATTTTACAACAAACTTGGAAGAACTCCACAGCAACCATCATGTAGAATAGTGAAGAGATGATTGATGATTTGAGGTTATTTTGCACAAGACTTGGATGACCCAAAAAGAAAAGATCCTAAATTCATTCATATTTATATCAGTATATTCCAAGTGAGAATGTGAGAACAAAGCAAAGCTGATCCAAGATTGGATTATGTCATACAATGATAATCCTAAACAAACCCGTTACTGATAAATAAAGGAATCAAGGTTTTAGGAAGGATAAGTGAAAATCCAAAGATTCATTATGCTGAAAGGAGCAATAGGTGAAAATTATTTTAACACAATGTGGGAGACTGGAAAGATCAGAAAGTATTTTGTAAAGTATGTTATGATTAAACTATAGCTTCGACTGTAGCTCTGACTCTTAGGAAAAAATAACCATAAAACAGAAAAACCATGAAGACAAAAATCTGATTATGAAAAAATAAACAGTTGAAAGTTTCTGGTATTTTTAGGTAAAATATATGGCAATATAAAATGTAGGACACACTTAAACAGGAAGCAAGTTAATATATGCTTCACATTTCAACATGATTTAATATTCTTGGCTACCTATTATAAACAGAGTGATGAAACACAGTAAAGTCTATGGAAGTTCTCAGAAGGAGCAAGTGTTGAATTCTTTGACGTGACACAGGAATGAGTACCATGTATATCTAATGTAAATGTTCTTACTGAATTAATGCTACCTCGGCTGAGATCATTGTCACCTCATTAAGTTGGTAAATATGGAAAATAGAGGTGTGATAATCTCACTCTGTTCAAGCCTGGGCATATTCTAAAGTTTCCAGAAAACAACAGAAAAAAAATCATTGACATGGAATTATTGAATTCTGGTTGTAATTCATAGAGACAGCAATAACCGCTGGAAAGCAGAGCTGCACAAAAGTCAGTGAAATCATTCAGTAACTGTTATTAGGAGACATCTGCCTTGACTTTTTCTTCAAAAACAAAGAATCTTAGTCAGTTGTATGTTTTATTTCAAGCTAATCAGTGCAGAGTCTAGTATTTTGCCTAGATAATTGGATCTGATGTCATTTGCCACAGTTGGCATTCACACTTTCTAGGCCTTTCCTGAATCACCATCATTATATGAGCTGGAGAAAATGGGAAATTTTTACTAAGGTGGTTGAAAGAATTTCTTGATACATCTACTTAGATTTCAGGAAACTAAAATGCTTGTGTCTTGATTACTGTGTTATGGCATTACAATATTTCCTTTAGCTGCCAGATGCTAAGATGCTAAAGTCTGCTAGATTAATACTGTGTCGGCAGCAATGAAACTCCAGCCATATGTTTTTACAGTTTGCTATAAAACAGACACACACACACACACACACACACTTTCATATTATGCATGTATGAAGGCCTATTAGGTCCAATAAGCTTTCTGTAGATTCAAAATAAGTAGATAAGTAATGCAGTGCATTATGTAAGAAATCAAATGCAAACAAAGGTGTAAAAACTTAAAGTGTAAAGAAAGCAATCCCAAGTTCTTTCATAAATAAAGCTTTTTCATTAAAGAAAAAAATAAAGAGTTGTTCTGGTTTGCATCAACATACCATACTTTAAAATAATTATTTATGAAGGCAACCTTAATTTTGTAAAGTATTTCTTTTACCTTTATTGCTCCTATCTTCTGTTCAGGACTGTGGTCTCTTGATCATTCCCAGGCAGCTCTTTCCTATTTCTTGTGTTGTTATTTCCCTGGGTGTGTCAAAGAACCAACAGGACAGTGATAATAGAGTGTCTATGTAACTAGCTGGGTGGGAGAAGCTATAAACTAACTGGGCATTATATTGGGTGGTGTTGAATCGGTGGCAGAGAAAGTGCATCATGGGTTTGGTTGGGTACAACAACAGGAAGTGTTACATACAAGATGTAAACAAAGCAGAGTGAGTTGATTACATGGTATAAACATGTCAGGAAAATCCAAACTGAACAAAACGGGGAAGATATAGATGAGGTAATTAACTACATAAGCATATATGTTAAAAACCAAATCCTTCAAGAGACCACATATAATAGGTATTATTACATTTGTAACAACCGAACTATAAATGTTATTTATTCCTCACAGCCAACATTGTAAAAAATATACTAAAACTAAAGCCAGAATCCCAAAAACAAACCCAGCATTTGTCAAGCTCCACTGTGGAAAATCAAAAAAGTTGTGGCTTGCAGAATATTGCAACAAAAAAATAAATGATGATAATTATTTTTTAAACAGTTCTTATTTTAACAAAAAAAGTAAAATTCAAAGTTTAGTGTTACCATAATCATACTGACCTACAGAATAAAGTAATGTTATTTATACTACGTGTTGAATAATATAACAACAAAACCAAAAAAACAATGATGCAATTTCTTTTTTTTTCAATTCCCCTCAAAAATTTTATAAAAGTTATACAATACATTATAAGTACCTCACAATCAGGTCATATAAGAACATTGCTTCACCTACAAAAAACAAGCCCCAAGGTATGGCTCTTGGACTGCATCAATTAAACATTTTTCTTTTTTTTTTCACAACCTATAGGGCTGCTTTTTCTCAATAATATTTGTTTTCTTTTTTAGTTTATTAGTTTTCTTTAATACAGTTTTCCTCTCTAACTAGGGCTCCCATAGGAGTATCATGCATTCACTATATAGTGTGTATTAGGTGCCGTTTAAGTAGAAATAGAGTACATAAGTGAATATAAACCAATTCTGAATTCTCTTTACATTGCCTGATTGGATCTGTCACATTAAGGGAGATTCATCAAAATTAGTGTAAAGGAAAACTGGCTTAATTGCCCATAGAAAAATATAAAGTGGAATCTGATTGGTTGTCATGGGCATCTAAGCCAGTTTTCCTTTACACCAGTTTAGATAAATCATGTCTTGTCTTTAACAAGTTAAGATTTCCTTTTCATTTCTACCCAATAGAACGTTTTCAACAACAAAAGTCTGAAAGTAACTTTTAATTTTCCACTCCTGGAAAGATGGGGCTAGAAGTGATGTACCGTAACGTTCAGTGCTGGGTCCTCTATTATTTAATTTATTTATTTATGATATCGAGGATGGGATTAATAGCACCATTTCTATTTTTGCAGATAACACTAAGCTATGCAGTCTATGGAAGATATCCATAAAGTACAAGCCATACAAAAAATACGGTAAAAGACTGTTGCATGTAAAATGCCCTCAAAAGACAAGGGGGCACTGCCTCTGACTGGAGAAGATAAAGTTCAGTCTCGAGAAAAGTCAAAGCTTCTTTACCTAATATTAGAAGTCACAAAAAAGGGGAGAATGGAGTAGGCAGGATGACAGGATGAGGAATTCAGGGCCAGAAATACTGACCCACATTTAAAGGGGTTGTGCAGGGTTTTTAGCGATGGCCTAGCCAGCGGAATAGCTTCCCTCAGTGCTTTGTGGCAAGGTGCAGGGGTGCATCTAGCCTTTCTGCTGCCTAAAGTAAGAATTTAAACATCCCCCCATGCCAAATTCTCAACCTAACCCATTCCCTCCAGTCCTACTGTTAAACGAGTTGTCCTCTTTTTTATTACTGATGACCTACCCTCAGGATCAGATCAGTGGGGGTCCAACTCCCAGTCCCTCTGCCGATCAGCTGTTTTAAGAGAAGGAAGTGCTCATATGAGAGCTGCTTTCTATTCTCTATTTACCTGCTTGCCGCAGCAATTGCAGTGGTGAGCAGGTAAACAGAGTAGAGAAGGCAGCGCTCGTACAAAAAAAGTGGACAACCCCTTTAAAAACATACTTGGAAAACATTATATACAGCACTACAGAACATACAGGGTAATACAGCCCCACATCTCTCTTACATCCAGTGGCATCTCCTCTGATGTAGATATTCTCTTTCCTCATCTTCTCCTTTCAGACCAGACAGACATCTTTCCTACCTTCTCAACACCCCATCCTGCCACCCCCAATACTGTGTCTGCTGTGCCTCCCAATACTATCTTGCAGAAACAGTCCCCCTGAAAATACTGGTACCGCACAGATGCGCCAGTACAAAAATAACCCTTTATATTGTGCACCAGTACAAAAAATACTCCCTTACCCTTCAGAGCAGACCCCATATAAAACCTCAGATGAGACCCCCTATCTCAGACCAGACCCCCTTCAAAACTCTATGTCAGAGCCCATATCAGACCCCAGCTTCAAACCTCAGATCAGACCCCCATTAGACCTTCATGTCAGAAACCCCAATCTCAGACCTCAGACCAGACCCCATTAGACCTCTCAGACCTCCCATGCAGCATACCTCAGATCAGACCCCATTAGACCCCCATGTCAGAGCCTCCAATATCAGACCTCAGATAAGACCCCCATTAGACCTCCAGACCCCCCATATTGAACTGTGCACCACCAGCCCATTTACCATGTGCTTTTAATTAGATAGCTTGTACAGCTGTATTCTACTCAGCCCATACTGCAGGCTCACAGCCTGGGAGAGGCATGTGTAGGATACAGCTTGGTACTACTTTGCCCAGATTGTAGGCTGTAAGCCCAGGAGAGGCATGTTAGAGTAGGACCCATCTGATTAGAAGCTACCTTGTCGACTGGTAGATGGGCCCGAAATATTTTTGATCAATTATATTCGCAAAGCGCTTCTAGCTGCATTTGCAGTAAGTATGACCACCAAGCATTTATTCTTTCAGTGTTTGCTTATGTCTTTGTGCAATTGACTAGCAGAGTGCTGTTACCTGTAGTTCTACTAATCCAATTGTGTTTCAGCCACGGTAGCATGCACCTGCGTTCCCATATTCACTTATTATGGAGGTGCTGGTTCGTTTATTTTTCTTCCCCATATCAGACCTCAGACCAGACCCAGATTTGACCTCTCAGACACCATTTAGACCTCCAGACCCCTATATCATACCTCAGACCAGACCAAAATTAGACCTCCAGACCCCCATATCAGACCCCCGTTAGACCTCTAGTCCCCCATATCAGACCTCAGACCAGACCTCCAGACCCCCATTAGACCTCCAAACCCCCATATCAGACCTCAGACCAGACCTCTAGACTCCCATTAGACTTCAGACCAGACCACCATTAGACCTCAGACCAGAGCTCCAGACCCCCATTAGGCCTCAGACCAGACCTTTAGACTCTCATTAGACATTCAGACCCCCATATCAGACCCTCATTAGGCCTCCAGACAGTAATAATGTCCAATGCATGCTCATTTGACCATAATAATGTCCCATGAGTGCTCCCTAAAATAATAATGCCTACCGAGCGCACCCTAAAAAGTACTAATGACCCTGAACCTAAAAGCCTACTTTACATGAGGCTGTCTGCAGGTTTTCAGAACTTTGGTGATGTCCGCTTCCAGCGTCTGATCTAGGTATGTTGTTCAGCCTGGTCATCACTCACCAGCTGCAGTAGGCCTTAGTTCAACCTTCATCCCCAGCATGGGATCAGGGATGCTTGATCTCTCGCTTATAATGGGCCCCTCCTAACTCAACTTCTGAGTTGGATAGCATTACCACTCACATGACTACAGTCCCAGCACTTCCTACCACCTCAGGAATAGGTGACACACTGGTCATGAAACAGCTCATGTCAGCAAAGGGAACAGCCTTTCAATTTCAGGGCCAGAGAAGCACCTAGTTCTGTAGGTGTAGTTTATATCAATGAGTAAGTTTGGACCATTGGTGAAAGCAGAGAGCATATATAGCTATCAACTGATCAATGAGACTAGGGAAAAATGTGGTCATACTTTTTCAGTCAACTTCTGAAAATTTTCTAAGAAAGATGTCATAAGCATCAGAATTATTGGAAGATAAATTGAGCATTTCTAAATTATCTAAAGTTCTAAAGTTTCAGTCTTGTTTCCTTAAAAAAAAAGATAGATGAGAGTCCAAGGTTAAGAAGAAGGCATGCAAGTCAAGCAAAAAGAACACTGGAAAATATAGTATGTGAAGACAAAAACTACAGTGGGATGCGAAAGTTTGGGCAACCTTGTTAATCGTCATGATTTTCCTGTATAAATCGTTGGTTGTTACGATAAAAAATGTCAGTTAAATATATCATATAGGAGACACACACAGTGATATTTGAGAAGTGAAATGAAGTTTATTGGATTTACAGAAAGTGTGCTATAATTGTTTAAACAAAATTAGGCAGGTGCATAAATTTGGGCACCACAAAAAAGAAATGAAATCAATATTTAGTAGATCCTCCTTTTGCAGAAATTACAGCCTCTAAACGCTTCCTGTAGGTTCCAATGAGAGTCTGGATTCTGGTTGAAGGTATTTTGGACCATTCCTCTTTACAAAACATCTTTAGTTCATTCAGGTTTGATGGCTTCCGAGCATGGACACCTCTCTTTAAGTCACACCATAGATTTTCAATTATATTCAAGTCTGGGGACTGAGATGGCCATTCCAGAACGTTGTACTTGTTCCTCTGCATAAATGCCTTAGTGGATTTTGAGCAGTGTTTAGGGTCGTTGTTTTGTTGAAAGATCCAGCCCCGGCGCATCTTCAGCTTTGTCACTGATTCCTGGACATTGGTCTCCAGAATCTGCTGATACTGAGTGGAATCCATGCGTCCCTCAACTTTGACAAGATTCCCAGTCCTTGCACTGGCCACACAGCCCCACAGCATGCTGGAACCACCACCATATTTTACTGTAGGTAGCAGGTGTTTTTCTTGGAATGCTGTGTTCTTTTTCCTCCATGCATAACGCCCCTTGTTATGGCCAAATAACTCAATTTTAGTTTCATCAGTCCACAGCACCTTATTCCAAAATGAAGCTGGCTTGTCCAAATATGCTTTAGCCCACCTCAAGCGGCACTTTTTGTTCTGTGGGCAGAGAAAAGGCTTCCTCTGCATCACTCTCGCATACAGCATCTCCTTGTGTAAAGTGCACCGAATGGTTTAACGATGCACAGTGACTCCATCTGCAGCAAGATGATGTTGTAGGTCTTTGGTGCTGGTCTGTGGGTTGACTCTGACTGTTCTCACCATTTGTCGCTTCTGTCTATCCGAGATTTTTCTTGGTCTGCCACTTCGAGCCTTAACTTGAACTGAGCCTGTGGTCTTCCATTTCCTCAATATGTTCCTAACTGTAGAAACAGACAGCTGAAATCTCTGAGACAACTTTCTGTATCCTTCCCCTAAACCATGATGGTGAACAATCTTTGTCTTCAGGTCATTTGAGAGTTGTTTTGAGACCCCCATGTTGCTACTCTTCAGAGAAAATTAAAAGAGGAGGGAAACTTACAATTGACCCCCTTAAATACTCTTTCTCATAATTGGATTCACCTGTGTATGTAGGTCAGGGGTCACTGAGCTTACCAAGCCAATTTGAGTTCCAATAATTAGTTCTAAAGGTTTTGGAATAAATAAAATGACAACAGTGCCCAAATTTATGCACCTGCCTAATTTTGTTTAAACAATTATAGTACACTTTCTGTAAATCCAATAAACTTCATTTCACTTCTCAAATATTACTGTGTGTGTCTCCTATATGATATATTTAACTGACATTTTTTATCATAACAACCAACGAGTTATACAGGAAAATCATGACGATTAACAAGGTTGCCCAAACTTTCGCATCCCACTGTATATGATAAGTCAATACATTATTGTAGAGGTGATCTATGAGCCATAGTACCAAGATTTATATTTGGAGCAAGATTTCTTAACCTCCACCCAAAAATGGGTCAGAATAGGTTAAACATAAATAATAGTAACATAGCAACATTGTAATATTCTTTGTAAGGCTAAAAAAGACATCTGTACATCCAGTTCAGCCTGTTATCCTGCATGTTGATCCAGAGAAAGGCAAACCCCTGTGAGGTGGAAGACAGATTTCTTCATTTTAAGGAAAAAAAAAATCCTTCCTGACTCCAATCAGGAAATCAGAATAACTCCCTTATTTTTGATATTTAAGGATTGACTGGGCGCTTAGTAAATGTGGTGCTAATATTCAAAAAGGGGACAATTATTATCGCCTCTTTTTATATATTAGTTCATTATGGCAATGCCAATTATGTGTATCTTTAAACAATTAATAATAGCAGGATATAAGGAAAAATAGTGATTTTAGAAAACATTTTTTTTTACTTTTTAAAGTCCCACTTGGGGACATGAACATACAATGGTCAGATCACTGCTACAATACACTGCAATAGTTGTCTTTTGCAGTGTATTGTACCTATCAGGTTTACAGTGACACTTCACCTATCAGATTCTGCCTATTAGCAGAGGTGCAGTAACCCTGCATCTGCTTTGGAGCCCCAGATGCAATAGAGTTAGCTGAACTGTTGTTTTATACACGTCTGGTAGCCCCTTGAGCCATTTTGGCGGTGAGCTGCTCCTTTGTGGATTTGTCGTCGTGCACCTTCATAGCCGATGTTCACCTCTCACAACAATGGCAGGTGGTCTTCTGTGGTTTCCAAGCAGCTTATTCACAGTGGTGCCATTTATCCACTCATACATGACAGCAACAAGGGATATGTGTGCAGACAGCCTATTGCACATGTTATATACCCACCAAGCCAGCTCAAGACACATGAGTTGCTTCATGAACTCTGAGCTGCCAACGTCTAAAGTAGGAAGTGTTCATAATAATGCTATTCGACTGTATAAATAGTTACTGAAAAATAGACACATACTAAAATTAAGTACACACACGCCAAAAAAAACATTAAAATGTGCAGATTTCTGATATCTACTGCACACCATTAACTTAATAGAGATGGTTCAAAATGATAACTAAGATTACTAAAAAAACTGTGAGAAGGTTAACAGTTTAGAAACCGATTCTATTCCCATAAAAGTATTGTGTATTAACAGAATGTTAAACCTGCCAGATGTTCAACTTTAGTACAGAAAATGTAATTAAATGCCCACAACACATCACTCTTTTTCTGTTATTGGGCAGCGATTTTAGAGCATGGGACTAAGTTTTGTAGCCTCTGCGTTTTATAGTTGTGGTATCATGTTACTGACTTAAAAGGGGGAAGTATTGATAGTCACATATAAAATCTGCATAGGAAGTTTTGTAACTCTGCACATGCGATTTTCATTTGCACTACTTTAGCATCTTAGGAGGAGATTGGGGATTGAGCAATACCAAGCAATTGATTAACCAGCAAATTACTTTTTCATTTCCTCACAAGTGTTTTAGAATAGATATTTCCTTATAAAATAAGGAATATTTTTCTTCTTCATCAACTAGAAAGGCATTATACGATAAATCACATTTATATCAGTTGACAGGGAAACTCCTGTGCAAACCAGAGTTTTCCAGTGTAATTATTCCATAGAGACTCTGGATATTGTGTGCAAGCCTCAAGATTACTTGTCAATGCTTGGAGACAATCCTCACTGGCAGATAGGACCACATTTTCATGGAAAACAATGTGGTTAGAGAGTAGCTAGTAAATTTTGCTACCTGTAGAGTGGGGACCTTACTGAATGAATAATTATATTTTCTTTGACTAAAATTCTCATTTCTAAACCAAATTGTCTTTGGAATAAACTGTTAAATCTGTACTGATTTTAAATGAAAGTCACAAATCTTTGCTTAAAATGTTCTTATAATTTCAAGACTTTATTCTTATTACCATGGGTCACAAATTGTCTAATGACTTTGGCATGGATGTACCTCTGCAGGGCCGTTGCAAGGATTTTTGCTGCCCCCTCATGTCACTCACTGACTGACAGACACACACACACACACAGACAGACAGACACGCACTCAGACATTCACTGAATGACGTACACAGAAACTCACTGACAGACACACATACACTCACTGACAGACAGACACGCACTCAGACACTCACTGAATGACGTACACAGAAACTCACTGACAGACATACTCACTGACAGACACACATACACTCACTGACAGACAGACACGCACTCAAACACTCACTGGGTGACGTACATAGAAAGTCACTGACAGACACACATACACTCACTGACAGACAGACATGCACTCAGAAACTCACTGAATGACGTACACAGAAACTCACTGACAGACATACTCACTGACAGACACACATACACTCACTGACAGACAGACAAACACTCACTCACTGACAGACACTCACTGACAGACATACACCTACCCACTGAAGCACACACACACACACACACACAGAAACTCACTGATAGACACTCATTCACTGGCAGACAAACACACACATATACTCACTGACAAACATACACATACTCACTGACAAACACACAGACACTTACTGACCGACAGACATCCACACTCACTGACATACACTCACTCACTGACATACACACATACATTTACTGACAGAAAGACAGACATACATACACTCACTCACTGACATAAATACACAGGCAAACACTCACTCAGTCAAACACTTAAACACTCACCTCCCTGGGGTCCAGTGTGGTGCAGCTCCTCAGTCCTCCAGCGCGCCGTTTAGTATGCCGGGGCCGGAATGACGTCATATTCCGGCATCACAGAGGGCACACGAGGGAGGAGTGGGGAGCTGCTAGAACAGCCTCCCTTGCCACCCGCCTCCTCTCCTCCGGTAATTTATTGGCAGAGCAGGCACCTGCCATCAGAGTAAGCAGATGCCTGCTCTGCCATATTTAAGAAGGACCTCCACCTCCTGGCCCCCCTGTAACGGCGCTGTGGGCTGCTCAAGAGCCGCTCGCCCAGGGCTGCAGCCCCAGTCAGGGGGAGCCCACTAGGGTGCCCCCAGCAGGCCGGCGCCCTAGGCGAACGCCTATTTCGCCTATATGGTTGCACCGGCCCTGTACCTCTGAATCCAGCATGAAATCCAGATCATCTAAGCTTCATATGATACACTAGAAATTGTTCATTTTTTCCAGCTTCCAGTCAGTACCTTGCCCCTTACCAATCTCTATTCTACTGAACTATTATAATACATAATAAATGGCTAGGATTGATTTACATTCATCTTAATGATGTACTGTACCATATTGTTTCTAAAAAAAAAAAAAGACTCTCAAACTAGAGAATTTAACACAGTACTTTATGCTGGTTTTATGGTACTTTAGTCATCACAAAAGAAATAGTGTGTAAAACAGTATACCTTAAGTGCAAATAGGAGAATATATTGTTTTTCTATTTCAGAGTGAATCCTCATTAAGTTCCATATCTACCAATACTTGATAGTACCTATAATCACCTAAATATCAGCGCATATGTCCACTAACATCTTCTATCAAAAAGAAAGATAATAATAATAATAATAATGATGATAATAAAAATACTACTACTACTGCTAATATTAATAATAATAATACAGTGTTAGAGCCTATTCAAATGATTTTCTGTATGCACATGAAGAATCCTTGAAAAACAGATGTGTACATTCTGTTTCCAGAATAGAAGATTCAGTGAATATTTCAGATCTGATACAGTACATCTGAATGTATCAAAAAAGGATGTGTGAATAGACCTAATTGACTTGTATGAGTCTGTGTATTAAATTTACCCGGGTTAGCCAAATCTCATATATTGCCTTGTGTCTGGCCCTCCTTAGGCCTTCCTCAATGTCTCAGTACGTCAGTCGCTCATTAGGCATCTTCCACAACGGGAAGATTTTAATGCTTTTAAAGCCCATCAGAACTGCCCATTTATTGGCAGGGCTTACATAAGCCTCATCTATTTTTAGCCCAGGACAGCCCGAATTTGAATGGATTGTTTCTGAAAATTCGAGACTGTTGGCAACTATGTTTTTGTATCTTGTCAACTACCTCATCAATCTACTTATGGATGCCTAGATGAACCCCTCCTTTCTTACACTTCTCTTTCTTTATAATGTGGTCCTCTTCAGGCTTTAGGACTTTAGTCCTAGAGAGCAACAGTGATGAGGTTCCAGACCTAATAGAATAGAATCTGTGTTGTCTGTTAGCAATATTCATATGATTCCTGATTTAACCCTTTGATGCCAGATAACATTGAAAGATGTAGGCCTTTGGAAACTTTACTTTATTTTGACTGCAATAACCTTTGGAACTTCCCTATTCATTCTTTAAGGCTCCACTTTTATTTATTGTAAATGTATGTCCTATACGGCTCTTTACCAGAGTCTCCTGCTTTATAATACACTGATATTTTCTTCTATTTATTTCATGCCACTCTTGACATTGTTAGAATGCTATACACACCCTTAACTCTAGGATTTATGAAGAGTAAGTAACATGATGTAATTTGAATTTTCTTCTAGTTACACCTATTTATAATGATGTACATAGTTACATGGTTAATATGGTTGAAAAAAGACATACGTCCATCAAGTTCAAACAAGGGATAGGTGGGGACAAGAATCATGTTGTAGTTGTCATTCCTAAATTTTATTCTTGTAAATAAAGGCTGAGGTGAGGTGAATGGGACATTGTGACCTGCAGGCTTGTTTGGGACACATATTTGGCAGCAAACATATTTAAAGTAACATTCATCAACAACTAACAGAATTAGAACCGTTACCAAGTAATGAAACTAATTTCTTATGCCCTTCTTTGCCATGAAGCTTGTATAAGTTTGAAGCAATTTATGAATGAGCATATTTTATGGGTGTTATCACAGTTATATAATCAGAAAAGAGCATGTAATGGAACTGGACATTGGCATTGTTGTACAAATTTTCAATGAAAATGAAATCCTTGAGCTTTCAATAGTTTACTCTATATGTAATATATGCATGTTCTTTTAAATGCCATATTTAGAAATATAGAATTCACAACTTCCCGTCACAGGACTTGGCAGAAAGGATGGATTAACCTACACATTATGTCTTTTCCAAAAACATGTGAAGTAAGACACAGTAGTTGTCAAGACCCTATGGATGAAAACAGTTGACAACATTAAGAAAATATGCTGCATATATTAGTAACTCTCAGAGCTGCAGGTTCCTGGAATTTCTACGTTTGGCTGGCATGGATATGAGGTATGATATATTGAATAACATTAGAGAAAGAATTAACTTTAAACCCTGAAAAAGCACTTAAACGTCCAAAATCAATAATAGTCTACTGTTTTAGATTGTTTTAACAGAACTGTTCAGTTACCTACTGCCAAGAAATAAATTGACCAGAAAAATGTGAGCATTGTGAAATAAGTTATAGCAAATGTTAAGGTAATAAAACTTAGAAGAATCACTTGCTGAATCGTCCCGGTGGCACAGGGAATTTTTTAAGCTTTTTAAGATAAGAATATATGCCGATTTTTAAGCAGATTTGGTTTTATTTACATGTGAGTAGCACAGTAGCAATAGAATGGACCAGGTAGAATGGATACTGACTTAATAGGATGAAAGATTACTTCAGTCAGCTGCCCAACCAACCAACCCAACTACCCTCTCCTCCCAAGAAACACTCAAAACCAACTTCTTGGTATAAATGGCCGTAGCAGCCCGTTTATTGAACAAATAAATAACTTCTTCAACTTTTCTTTTAATGATCACAATCATAAACATATAAACACATAAATAAAGTACAATAAATTCAAACACATTGAGAAAAGGATCCTAGAAGGCAACCCAAGCAAGCTGCGCTCTTCACTCCCCATCTCCACTTGATTTCCACCTTACCCTTGGCCGCAGTCACCGACCCAAAGGTACCAAATCCTCCAAATTATATCTCCATCCACCCCTGTAGGCATTTTAGCCCAAACAGGAGCCCCAGCCATCAGCTTACCGAACCTCATGAGATGCACGCTCCAACGTGTCATGCACCTCTTAAACATTGTATTGCCTTCCAGGACCCTCTATTAACCGGCCACAGACGAACACAGGTGACAACCTCACCTGTGGCCGTCCCGCCACACCCTCAAAGCTATCTCAAGACCATCCTGCAACCCAGAAGCCCACAGATCCATACCCACATCATTAAGGTGCACACCGTCAGCCTTCAAGAATTGAGACGAAGCAGCCTCCAACTCCCGATGTCGCACCAAAAATCCACCCTGGCGCCGAACAAAACGACCCACCTCCTTATTGAGCTTCGCCCGCGCCTAATTAATCCGTTCCACCGACCTCGCAAACCGCCACGACCTTCTAGCAACCACTTCGGACCAAACCACCAACAGATCCGGAAACTCTCCCAACAGCCGCAACAGATCCAACTTGATGTCTCGTATCACATCCCGTGAACGACGAACACCTAAGTCATTTCCCCCGACATGCAAAACTACAATATCGGGAGGCCTATCCAACAACGCAAAGGCATGAAACTCAGGCAACACCCGACCCCACAACATCCCCCTTACACCAATCCACCGCACTTGCAGCTCCTCCGGCCGAAAACCCAATTGCCTTCCATTTCTCCGCACATCAGCTCTCAATGCTCCCCAGTGGACATACGAGTGGCCTAGAATCCACGCCAAGCACGAAGAGGATCCTAAAAAACAAAAACACACACAATGAGCCTCACCCCCCAACATGCAATCATAAACCACACCGTCCATTACATCATATGAGGGCGAATATATCCCGTAAAGCAATCTGATTCCCACCGGCCAATCCGCTTAATAACCACATCACTTAGACCCCATCTAGCCGCCTCAGTCGCCGCCCCTATCCTGAATGAATGAGAAGCAAATTCCTTGGCCGGATGGCCAGCAGCCGTCAGACACCGCCTGAATATCGCCACAAACTGAAAACGGGACAACGCCAGGCCATTCTGGTGCACCAAAAAGGAACCCGCTACACCCGGTCGTAATGCCAAAAACTCCGCCACATACCGCACAGGGCACAGCACAGACCCGACCAATGGGCGCAACACCACGCAAACCCCTCTTCCAATCTGATCAGTTTTTGACCTTCGCAAAACACAACGCACACCTCCATCACCCAAACAAACGTCATCCCACAACAGCCCACCGCCACGCACACCACTACTCGCCACCAACTCAGAAACTCTAAAGGCCCCGAAGAAAGCCAAAGAAAAAGCGGCCCGAAACAAACACACGAATCACACACCATACCCACCTGTTCCCACAACTGCTGCAACACCGAAAAAGACACTGGACGTCGAGTATCCTTCCTAACCGCGCTGCGCCGATAGCCCTTCAGCGCCTGCCGCACTAAGAAAATCCTGGACACATCCGCCAGACCACGCAAACACAACCAAAAGGCAACAGCCGCCACCCTCTTGGACGCTACCGAGAAAGACGCTCCAGAGCTATAAGATAAACCCACAAAATACACCAACAACACCTGAAAATCCTCCGCAACCACACAACCGCCAACCTGATCCACCAAACGTTCCCAATGCGACCACACAGAAGAATAAGCTAACCACGTACTCCTACTCACGGACTGCCTAATCAGATCTGATGAGACCCCAAGGCCACGCTCCAGAGCCACTGGGGACAGGACAGACCCTCCGCGTCCGCGCCCGGCACCAAACTGCGAAAACGGTCCCACTGGAAACGAGAAAGAGAATCAGCAATGGAATTACTAACACCAGGAACATGCACTGCCACAAAACACGCATTCAATCTTAACCCTCTGAGAACCAAATGCCGAAGCAACCGCACAACAGGAGGTGAATTAGCCGACTGACTGTTGACCGCCTGCACCACACCCAAATTATCACAACAGAAGCGCACTCGCTTATTTCGTAATAGCTCTCCCCACAATTCGGTTGCCAACACAATGGGGAACAATTCCAACAGGGCTAGATTACCCAACAATCCGGCCCCCTTCCACTCCTCAGGCCACGGACCCGCACACCATTGCCCTTGACAAAAAGCACCATACCCGCACGAACCAGACGCATCCGTAAACAATTCCAGATCAGCGCTAGCCACCGGTGCCTCCATCCACATTGAACGACCATTAAACTCCACCAAAAAACGCTCCCAAACTTCCAGATCCGCAAGCACCTCCGCAGACAACCGCAAAAAATGAAAAGGCACCCTCACACCCGCTGTCGCCATCGCCAAGCGCGGACAGAACACCCGACCCATGGGCAAAATTCTGCAAGCAAAATTCAATTTTCCCAAAACCGACTGCACACAACGCAACTGCACTTTCCTCGCCCTACGCAGGAAAGCCACCTCGCTGCGCAAATCAATCACCTTATCCTCTGGCAACCTGCACTCCATTGCCACGCTGTCAATCACAATACCCAAAAACTTGACCGATGTGGCCGGACCCTCCGTTTTCTCCGCCGCTAATGGCACGCCGAACCTGGCCGCCACTCGCTCCATCGTGCGTAGCAACACTGAACAAACCCGCGATCCAACCGGACCCAAAAATAAAAAATCGTCCAGATAGTGCAACACAGAGTTCCAACCTGCTTCCTGCTTCACAACCCATTCCAAAAATGAACTAAACATCTCAAACAATGAACAAGAAAACGCGCAACCCATCGGTAAACAACAATCAACATAAAACTGCCCCTCCCATTTAAAACCGAGTAAATGAAAACTGTCCGGATGAATAGGCAGCAAACGGAAAGCCGCTTCAATGTCAGTTTTGGCTAACAACGCCCCATACGCACCCACCGCACCGCTTCATCAAATGACGTATACGACACTGAACACAACTCGTCATCAATACCATCGTTAACCGAACCTCTTGCAGGAAATGACGGTCGTGAATAAGCCGAAACTTGTTAGGCTCCTTTTTCGGCACCAACCCCAACGGAGACACCCACAAGCCTGGCAACGGACAACCTACAAACGGGCCCGCTATTCTACCAGCTAACACTTCCTTGGCTATCTTCTCAGCAACTACCGCCGGGCGAGACAACGCTGAAGCCAAGTTGCGATCCGCAACCGCAACCCCCTCCGAAACACACGGGATCCTAAAACCGTCCCTAAAACCAGCCAACAACAACTCCGCCGCCCCCCTATTTGGATAAATCTTTAGAAAAGGCTCCATCTCGACCACCTTCACCCGAGTCACCCCTCTTCTGCACAGCCTCAAATCCCTTACCTTTTCCCCGCTTAAAACACCGTGACAAGCTGTGTGCCCCGCCACAATCGGAGCATTTATGCTTGAACCTGCAATCCGACGAGTACTTGCAGTACCCCTCATTAAATTGCCAACAACACCCTTTTTTATGTCCACCACTAAATTCTGCTGCCGAGGAACCCCCGGCCCACCCCGAAAGGGCTGGCCTCCCCCTTTAGGAGCGGACATCAGCCGCATCCATAAGCTGATGTCCTTGTGATCCCACCTAATACTAGGCCGGACCGCCTTCCGCTGACGAAACTGCTCGTCATACCTAAGCCAAGCTACCCCCCCATATGTCCTATACGCCTCCCCAACCGCGTCCATATAGCAGAAAAGCGCCGAACAGTGTTCAGGCTCCTTCTCCCCTACCACACTCGCCAAAATAGAAAAAGCCTGCAGCCAATTCAGAAAAGTGCGCGGAATAAGCCTGTACCGCTGCTTCTCCTCTTCCTCCCTTTTGCTCTCCTCCAACCGCACCCTATCCAACTGAAACTTCTCCAACGGAAGCAACGAAAATATCTCCACATATTCGTCCTTCCAAATCTTCTCCCTAACCTCCGGCTTCAAGTACGCACCCAACGGCCCCTCAAAGCACACGTACACCTCCCCTCTCGCAGCATCCCCCAACCTAACGTCCTCACCAGGTTTTTCCTTACTACTCACGCTCGCCACCACGTCACCCCCCGAAGCACTCACCGCCGTAGCAGGCGCAACACCAGACCCCATCACACAAGATTGACCGCCACTCCCAGTCTCAGGCCCAGGCGCCCACACCGCCGTTGGGGAAGCAGCAGCCTCAGTACCTAAACGAGAAATAAGAGACAACATACCCACCAACAATTCCTGCGCCAAACTCTCTTACCCTACCTTACCTAACTGCCCCCCCGCAACCCCCAACCCACCGCCACCTGGAGCCTGACACGAAGATCTCTCACCTGGCTGACCATGGGGTAACCTCCCAGCCGCCGCAGACCGCTCCGGAACATTCCTTGGCGCCACAACGATCGGAGATGAAGAAGATGATGGACCGACACCCGATGCGACCACCGACCTGTCGTCCGCTCCGCATTCCTCCACGCTGAGTTCCCCTTCCTCCAACATCGAAGCCGAATGGAGACCCCTACCACCGTCCACGTTGCAAGGTCGCAAATCCAAAGACGCGTCGCTCCCAAGCCCACCTGACGGCGGCCGCCTTCTCAACTCCGCACTGGTCACCGCGTCCACTCCGCTAGCCCTTGACCCACTGGCCCGTTGGCCCATGGCCGCATCACGTCCCATTGCATCTGTGACACCTGCCTGCTGCACTGGGGGCGGAGCCAGACAGGAACCCCCAGCCAGCGATCCATCACTCATCCACCTGCCTGCAATACCCAGGCCCGCCACCGGTGTCGCTGTTGCCGCCGAACGCTCCTCAGGCTGAGAACTCGCAGAATGCTGCCGGCTTCCAGGACCGGGCCGCAGCGCTCCCTCCTCCATAGATGCCTCCACAGCCGGCAAGCCCTCACCACAGGAGCGTGAGGCCGCATCCCCTGACGTCCTCCCCGCCGACCTTCTGCCCACCGCTGATGCAGGTGAGCTACCGGAACCGTCGCTCTCCACTCTGGGGACATCCTGCGCCGGACAGGCTTCTTCCCTCTGCGACCCCCCCCGCCGGGCGAGGGACGAACGGCGGGAACTGACCCGACCTTCTCCCGCAGGCGCCCGACGAGGTGCTGGATTACGGCCGCTACGCCTACCAGCCGCCACCGGATCGGCCCTAACCTGTCTCCTAGGTATCGCTCTCAAGGGGCTCTGCACACGCCGCCGAACCCGGGGGGTCACCTCAGGACTCAGCCGCTCAGGCGGTACGGACCCTAACCCTCCCCACTACCGCAGCCGAAGGCGCCGCAGGCGCCGCCATAGCTGCCTGCAAACTCTGCTGTATCCATTCAGGGCCATGCCGCTCCGCCGCGGCCCTGACCACAGCCATCAATTCTTCTAAAGCAGACATGATACCACAGCCCTAACTCACCGCAATGCCCCGGACACTGGTATAGATCCCACCCCCACCCCAGATAATATACAGCCCGCGAATTTCAAAATCCACCCACTAATTTTAACCCTGCGGACACCTCAACCTGTAAAACCCACTAACCCTTTACTGCCTGAATACTTCCCCCTAAGTCAAGCTTCACTTCGCTACTGTCTGCGCCCCGCTCCGTTGCTCTACATAGGTAGTAGTTGCACCCAAGCCCTGGTGCCAGAGGGGGCTTCAAAAGCTCTTCTGCCATACTACTACAGATTTTGCACATGTGTTAAGGAACTTAACATTTTGCCTCTCGCTTACCAATTAGAACAAGGATAACATCTAAATGGAGATTGTATGTAGTTTCATTTTTACTGCACATGTCTCCTTTGTGATGTGTCTGAATAGTGTTATGACCAACAGGGGTCTACCTGTTGCTTCAAGTTTACTTAGTTACTAATTAGCAAATTCCATCTGGGTTTGGTTATCATCTAGCCTTACCTGGTTGATTAGGATGTAGAGCTGAATGTTGTGTCTATTTATAACCAGGCCTCATTTCATTCTGTCAGTTACGGAGTTTGCCATGTGCTTTTTCTCCAGATTGTGTTATTCTGATCTTGTTCTAATTTATCATGCATCCTAGAATATATATAATTGCATGGACTTTAGTGTGTTTGTTGTTTTTGAAAGCTGTCTTTTGCTATGTTGCTGTCTGGCTAGGTAGAATTCAGATAGGGTCAGTTTAGTATTACTACATTTCTGTTAACTACCATTCACCTGTTATACAGGGAGTGCAGAATTATTAGGCAAGTTGTATTTTTGAGGATTAATTTTATTATTGAACAACAACCATGTTCTCAATGAACCCAAAAAACTCATTAATATCAAAGCTGAATATTTTTGGAAGTAGTTTTTAGTTTGTTTTTAGTTTTAGCTATTTTAGGGGGATATCTGTGTGTGCAGGTGACTATTACTGTGCATAATTATTAGGTAACTTAACAAAAAACAAATATATACCCATTTCAATTATTTATTTTTACCAGTGAAACCAATATAACATCTCAACATTCACAAATATACATTTCTGACATTCAAAAACAAAACAAAAACAAATCAGTGACCAATATAGCCACCTTTCTTTGCAAGGACACTCAAAAGCCTGCCATCCATGGATTCTGTCAGTGTTTTGATCTGTTCACCATCAACATTGCGTGCAGCAGTAACCACAGCCTCCCAGACACTGTTCAGAGAGGTGTACTGTTTTCCCTCCTTGTAAATCTCACATTTGATGATGGACCACAGGTTCTCAATGGGGTTCAGATCAGGTGAACAAGGAGGCCATGTCATTAGATTTTCTTCTTTTATACCCTTTCTTGCCAGCCACGCTGTGGTGTACTTGGACGCGTGTGATGGAGCATTGTCCTGCATGAAAATCATGTTTTTCTTGAAGGATGCAGACTTCTTCCTGTACCACTGCTTGAAGAAGGTGTCTTCCAGAAACTGGCAGTAGGACTGGGAGTTGAGCTTGACTCCATCCTCAACCCGAAAAGGCCCCACAAGCTCATCTTTGATGATACCAGCCCAAACCAGTACTCCACCTCCACCTTGCTGGCGTCTGAGTCGGACTGGAGCTCTCTGCCCTTTACCAATCCAGCCACGGGCCCATCCATCTGGCCCATCAAGACTCACTCTCATTTCATCAGTCCATAAAACCTAAGAAAAATCAGTCTTGAGATATTTCTTGGCCCAGTCTTGACGTTTCAGCTTGTGTGTCTTGTTCAGTGGTGGTCGTCTTTCAGCCTTTCTTACCTTGGCCATGTCTCTGAGTATTGCACACCTTGTGCTTTTGGGCACTCCAGTGATGTTGCAGCTCTGAAATATGGCCAAACTGGTGGCAAGTGGCCTCTTGGCAGCTGCACGCTTGACTTTTCTCAGTCCATGGGCAGTTATTTTGCGCCTTGGTTTTTCCACACGCTTCTTGCGACCCTGTTGACTATTTTGAATGAAACGCTTGATTGTTCGATGATCACGCTTCAGAAGCTTTGCAATTTTAAGAGTGCTGCATCCCTCTGCAAGATATCTCACTATTTTTGACTTTTCTGAGCCTGTCAAGTCCTTCTTTTGACCCATTTTGCCAAAGGAAAGGATAATTATGCACACCTAATATAGGGTGTTGATGTCATTAGACCACACCCCTTCTCATTACAGAGATGCACATCACCTAATATGCTTAATTGGTAGTAGGCTTTCGAGCCTTTACAGCTTGGAGTAAGACAACATGCATAAAGAGGATGATGTGGTCAAAATACTCATTTGCTTAATAATTCTGCACGCAGTGTATACCTGTATGTCATGCTATCTACATAATAAATGGCACTTGACAAAACCCCTTTAAGTGTCTTGCTTTCTGCCAGTACAACGTAATGCGTGCTTCATTTATGCGGTTTATGCGACTATCTAATTGTTAGGCCATTCAGCCCTATTGTGAGGCCTGGAGGTATCTGAGTATTATGTGCCACGATTATGATGTGGGAAAGGTGACTGCAAATAGTGAAGTCCAGTTCTTTGGTTTTGTGCACAACTAGCGTTATTACAAATAACCACTTTGTATACATGGTTACATGGCTACATTATACAGAACCCATATGGTGTTGTCTGATAGGATGGCAGCAACTCGTTATGCCACTGAGGCAGCAGGGATGCTGCACCTTGACCTAAAGGAGACATATCTTTATCTAACTGGCGCATACCTCCCAACTTTAGAAAATCACAAAGAGGGACAATATGTGCAGCGTGCATCATGGCAGTTTTTTTCATACTAGGTCACTCCTCTAACTCCACGCAAAGCATATTTATTGACTCCGTCAGAACTGCAGCAGATGGGGATCGGTTAGGTGAATATAAGTCCCTTTTATTTTTTACAGCATGTGGAGCAACTAAGACAATAGTTTTTTTTGCACTTCAAAATCCATTTAAATATTAGCACATACATCTTTGGGTTATATATATTTTAAGCTCCAAATTGCACCAAATAATTACGTTATGGTTTAATATACAGGTAGAAACCATAAAGATAGTTTAGAAAGGAGCAATTTAGTAAATTTATGCATTCATTCCTCAGGTCAAAAAGAGGGACATTTTTAAGGATCAAAGAGGTACAGAGTGACTTGGGGCAAAAAAAGGGACGGTCCCTCCAAAAAAAGGGAAACTTGGGAGGCATGCTGGCATCTTATTTCTGACCTGCTTCTCATTGTAACCAAACTTTTAGCTTGCAGAAAAAATGGGTGGACAGTAGAGATGAGCGAACTTCTGTTTTAAGTTCGGAGTCTAAAGTTCGGCTTCCGGTTAGCGGAGGATCCCGATATGGATTCCGAATTCCGTTGTGGTCCGTGGTAGCGGAATCAATAATGGCCATTATTGATTCCGCTACCACGGACCACAACGGAATTCGGAATCCATATCGGGATCCTCCTCTAACCGGAAGCCGAACTTTAGACTCCGAACTTAAAACAGAAGTTCGCTCATCTCTAGTGGACAGTAAGTGAGAAATGTAGCCTAGTGCACTCTGTAGTGCAACATCCTTTGTCTTGTTGTTCTGCCGCACTATTTTACCAGGAGGGTTGGTTATTCTGTCACAAGCAACTTTCATCTGAAAAAAAATTATTTCTTTTTTTTTTCCATACTGTGCAATTGCAACTCCTTTATGAGAAAATACTTGATCGTATTTTATACTATGGACTTCACATAAGGTAGAACTGAAGTAGACAAGGCCATAAAAAACATGCAGGTTCCTGGAGGTAGTTATACTAGTAAGGAACCTAAAGCTTTATTTAAGGGTTTGGCAAAAACATCTGAGCTGTGTGAACTGTGGACCAGCAGCTTAAAAGGCTATATCTCTGCAACAAAACAACTGTACTATTAAACCTGGAATGTTCAAGTAGCCCAAAAATATTATTGTATTGGGCTTGCTGCTTAGCTAGTTCTGCCACTAACCTGAAATCCAATCGCTTTATGAGGATACGTTACTTTTGTAATGGACTTAAGACTGAACAGTAAATGTAAGCCCTCAATTTCACTCAAATAAAAGCAAAAGGTATACATTTACTTTGATTCACATTTAGTAATTTTCACATTTTTTCCATTTGCTTTAACTTGATGCAGAGTAGAAAAAGTAGAATTTTCTTGGATATTTGAAGAAAATTGCTTCTAAAGTTCTAAACATACTAAAAAAATTAAATGAGATTTAGAAAATAGTACCAACATAAAGTAAATATATGGTGAATGTTAATAACTATTTTTCAGGTATTACTGTCTGTCTGAAAAGCAAAAAAATTCAAGTTTAGAAAATATCATTTTCTCAAAATTTTCTTTACATTTAGAATTTTTCTTTTAATAAAGGTAAAACATATGGATCCAAATTTACTGCTAACAAAAAGTACAATGTGTCATGAGAAAACAATTTCAGAATCGCTTATGCAGCGTCCCACTCAGGACACGTGGGAACTGCAAAATTACTGTAAAACGGCATTATCATATTGCATGTCATTTTGTATTACAACACCTGTTGTATCCCTGTTCATAGGCTGGTCTGGTGTAATTTATGCATCCCACCACTAGATGGGGATAGTATGTAGGTCATATAAATACTTAGGTCAGGCCTAGTGAGACAGATTAGTGGTAGTTGAGTCTGTTGTTAAGTTTGAGAGAGTGCAGATCTAGCACTTCTGCTCAGATGAAAGTCTAGTCCAAAAAGGGACAAAAGAAAGGAAAGACTTAAAAACCAAAGGATAAAAGCCACAATCCAGGCATAAAAGACCTTTGAGAATCCAGGTGAAGGATACTATAGCCACAGGCAACCTCACCAAATTACTCTGGTTTACAATGGACCTGAAGCAAAGTCACCTACCAGAAATACTTATACAGAACCACAAGCTAAGCCTAACCCCAGCCAAACCTATTAACAGTGGATCAACAGAATTCCTCTAACTTGCAAAGGGCTGTATTCTGTCTGGATGTGTATGCCGCAACTGGAATCTACATCAGTAAAAGTTGTGAGTTGTATCCTACCACTGTCTACTTCATTCTTACAATTGGTTGTACCACCATTAACGGTACTGGCGTCACGACAAATAACACCAAGGGACCCAGCCGCCACAAGCACCCTAAACACCACTGCCATCAAGGGCACCTCAACCTCCATCTTGGCTGAAGCTTCCCTACCACAGAGCGTGCCCCGGAGGATATGGTGCTGTCTTCCTCAACACTGTGCTGCCAGCCCAGGGAGGCTTTCTGCTAACCGCGAGTAAACTGATGAACTGTGTTGTTATTTGGCCCCTCATCGGCCCACCGTGCACCTCACGTGTTGCCCCTGTGGTTCTGGCTGGCTGCATATCTTTATTGGCATCACAAATAGGATATTAACCCCTGCGCCATATTTGAAAGACTGTCGCATGAGATTAAGCCCCTTTTGCTTTATTGAGAGACTTTTACTTATTGCACTGTATTGGGCTACAGAACTGTCTAAACTGTTTGGGAATTACATGGAAGTGCTATACTAGTCATCAGCATAAAAATCGCAGTGTTAAAAGTGAGAAAAGCAGACATTTGTGTGTTACTAAAACGGCTTGCTGTCAGTGAATAGACTGTTTCTATGCACTTAAGATGGCCGCCGGAGGCCTTCTTGTTTAAAAAAAATACTGCGCCATCACTGTGGATAAGTTAGTGACACCCCCTGAAGAGCGGGAAAACCTAGTGCCGCCCATTTATGCAAAATTGTCCGGCTAGCCCGTCCTACCTTTACTGTATCAATTCTGGGAGGCTGATCCTCTATGCAAACGCAGCGCCGCCTCCTCTGTTTGCAGCCACATCAAAGTGAGACGCCACGCACGGGAGGAGAGTGTGACGTGCGTATATCCTAAACATCGCGGGATTTCACATGCGAGTTAACGGAGAGGAGAGGATCGCATTGCTTGCCGTCCCCCAAGTAGTAATCGCAACCTGTGAGTACTTCGATTTGCCCCTGCTAAGCATAAGGGAGCATCGATAGCCAGGAGCGCTGTCAGAGACTTAAACAGGCGCTGTTCAAACACTGTATTCAGCCGGCACCAAGTTTCTTAAAGGGCCATACACCCGCAAGATAGCGGTTGCGCCTAGCAACGCCGCGCAAGAAAAAAAAAGTGTATACAGCCACATTTAACCTACCCAACCTTAATTCACCTGCTGTTACCATGTCTGTGCAGGAAGATAACGTGCAGCCTGACCTCCGCGGACCCCCTGCGGCAGCTGCAGCCGGTCCCAGCGCAATACCAACTGCTGCAGCACCAAGTTTGATGCCTTTAACCATGCCTTATTATTTTGGGGCCCCCTGGTTCCCACGATATTCCGGAGAAATTCACACTTTAAGGGACTTTAGAGTGAAAATTCTTGCTGTGTTCAGATTGTACCCTGTATCCCCAGTACAACAGATGGAGATTCTCCTTGCGCAATTGGAAGGAGCTGGTCTCAGAGAAGTGAAATCCTGGCCAATCTCAGAGAGGAGGACACTGGAGAAAATATTTGAACGTCTCTACACCACCTTTGAACCCAGAACCGTGTCAGAGGTCAAGATGAGGTTCTTCAGCAAGAAACAGCAATCACTCAGAGACTGCATTATCTTTACAGGAAGCCCTTAGAGCTGTTGTCCAAGTAGACCCCCGTGAGGCAGAGAACCAGGATAAAACCCTGAAAGAGCAATTTATTGAAGGTGTCAATACAGACAATTTAAAGAGCCAGCTAAGAATGTTAGCTGCTCAGCATCCAAGTGCTGCTTTCTTAGACTTTAAAGAATTAGCTATCAGTATACTGGGAAATAGTTCACCAACAGAACCTGTTGGATCCGCTGTAGTACCAGCAACACAGCTGGTCACCCCTGTAAAACCTTTACCTGTTGTCAGTCAGGCAACCCAAGCCCCAATTCCTGACTCAGTTGCTGCCCTTACTGAGCAAGTCCAATTCCTGACTAGAAGGAGAAAGTCCACCAAAAGTTGGAACAGTGGGAAAAAACATTATTGCTGGAGGATGAGAAACCTGTGTCCAGAAGGCTCTTCTCTCCTGACTATAAAGAGACTTATTCCAGAAATTCGGGTGGACGCCCTCCTGACCGCACTAGTACTCCTAAGCGACCTATATGCACATACTGCCACAAGCCAGGCCATACTGAAGCAACCTGCTGGCAGTTAAACGGGCAACCCCCGAGCCCAAGGACCACCCCTCTGGAGGTAAATCAATAGGTCCAGAAGATCCCTATTGGATGCCAAGATATGTAGGATCCCGTCCAGAAGTGACACTACAAATAAATGGAGTTCCTTTTGTTGCTCTAGTTGACACAGGATCCCAAGTCACTACCATTCAACAAGCAGCATTTGAAAAATACTGGGACCAAAATCAGCTTACCCAGCCCCCAGAATCCTGGCTGAGTCTCATAGCCAGTAACGGCAAACCCGTACCAATACTTGGTTATTGGGAACCTACCATTCAAGTAGGAGGAACTACACTATCTCGACAAGGCATTATTGTGGTACAAGTCAGAGAAAATAACAACAACCCTCCAATAGTCCTAGGAATGAATGTCCTCAGGAACTGTTATGTTGAAATGCTGGAAGCCTTGCACCAGTCAGTGCTTACTGCTTCTTCTGCTTCTAAGAAGGTGAGCCAACAAACCATCCGTGTACTAAATGTGCAACAGTGATTCGCCTATGAAAAAGGAAAAATCTGCTGTGTCCGCATCCGAGATAATCAACCTGTGATTCTCAAACCCAACACCGAAACTCTCTTGTAGTGCTGAGCTGTAGTTGGAATTCAAGGTCAAGACTACCAAGCCCTGGTAGAGCCGGTTGTGTTGGAAGACTATCCTCTAGTTAGAGCTGCAAGAAGCCTAGTAACCGTCTCTTAAGGTAAAGTGCTAATTCGACTCCTAAATTGAGTGATCACAGTGTAACATTAACAAACTACCGTCCCATTGCACAGCTGATCCAAGTTAGCTTTCAAGATGTCATCAGTGTGGCTACAGATACCAAAGGGCAACTTACTAAGAAACAGCACCCACAGGACCAAAATTCAAGCACTCCCTGGTGGAAAGAACTCCATGTGGGAGATGCTTCAACGCCAGAACACCAATTGGAGGGAGAACTGAAAATTGTGAAGGAGCATCACCATGCCTTCATTAAGCATTCTACAGACTAAGGAGAAGTAGATATCATTAAGCACTCCATTCCTACAGGTTCACACCCACCGATCAAGGAAAGGTATCGGCCTATACCACCAACTATGTACAAATCCGTAAAGACTCCAATATCATCAAAGACAGCCATAGTCCATGGGCAGCACCACTAGTCCTTGTCCATAAAAAAAGACGGCAACATCAGATTCTGTGTGGACTACAGAAAAATCTATCAAATCACTCACAAGGATGCTTACCCTTTACCACGCATAGAGGAATCCTTGACAGCTTTAGGATCTTCATCCTAATTCTCTACTCTTAATTTAACCAGTAGATACTGGCAAGTATGTAAGCTGATCACTTACCAGGTTGATCAGTTTGGACTGGCATTGGACGAGGCTCCAGCTAATTAGCGGTGTATATACAGTTGGGGATATTATTGGATGTGGTACCAACCAGGACATCTATCATTTGACACTGTCTAGTCATCGCAGTCTATTTATTACTTAAGTACCAATGGCACCTGAAGATCGTGAGAAGACTGCATTCACCACCCCTATGGGCTTATTTGAGTTCAACTGCATGCCTTTTGGACTTTGCAATGCACCCAGAACTTTTCAAAGATTAACGGAGCATTGTCTGGGCCACAAAAATTTTGAAACTGTCCTGTTATACTTAGATGATTTCATCATCTACTCCAAATCTTATGAAGATCACTTGAAACATCTGGCCGAAGTTTTTCAAGTCCTCATTAAACACGGACTCAAAGTCAAACCATCTAAGTGTTATCTACTGAAGCCAGAAATCAAATACTTAAGGCATATTGTCAGCTCTGAAGGTGTTAAACCAGATCCAGAGAAGACAGCCGCAGTCCGAAATTGGCCTACTCCTACTACGGTGAAAGAAGTGAGAAGTTTCCTCAGTTTCGCGGGATATTACAGACGCTTTATTCCTCATTTTGCCCAAATTGCTGAGCCAATATTATAACTTTTGAGAGGACATCCTAAAAGGTATCAGAAATCTCCAATACCTGTTGAATGGAACACCGAAAGAGAAATTGCCTTCCAGCTCCTGAAGAAGAAGTTAACAGAACCACCAATCTTAGGCTATCCGGATTACCAACAGCCATTTCATCTTTACACAGATGCCAGTAAGAAAGGCCTGGGAGCTGTCTTGTCACAAATACAAGAAGGTAAAGAAAGAGTCATTTCCTACGCTAGTAGATATGTTAGAGGTACTGAAAGAAACGACCAAAACTCTAGTTCCTTCAAATGGAATTCCTCGCACTCGTGTGGGCTGTTACAGAGAAATTTAAAGATTACCTTGCTGCAACACCCTTCGTGGCCTTCACAGATAACAACCCGCTAGCTCATCTTAACACCGCCAAGTTGGGAGCATTAGAACAAAGATGGGCCTCACGCCTTGCTAACTACAATTTTACTGTGAAGTACAGAACAGGAAAAGCATATGAAAATGCGGATGCATTATCCCGTCTGCTGACCCAAGAAGACTCTACTACACAAGAGGATGTTTGGGAAGAGGTAGAAATGCCATCCTTCTACAAAAACTTTGCCCACCAAGACGTAATCACCGTCAAAGGGAAAAAGGTCCTTAACCTTCAACAACAAGTGGATCCAAAATCTCAAGTGGACAAAAAAAGATGGATCAAGTGTTAGGTGAACTGCAAGATTTCTTCACCAGCGGAAGAACACCAGAAAGAATCTGCAGGAGGAATGCTGATCCAGAACTGTCAAAACTATGGAGACATTACTATTAAGAAAGACCTTAGATCCAGTTACCTGGGATCGTCTGTATCAAATCTTAATACCGCGCCGAGATGCAAGAATAACTCTTGAGATGTACCATGATCAATCAGGACACTTTGGCGTGCAGAAAACAGAAGCCACCATCCATAGAAGCTTCTACTGGATCGGGATGAGAGGAGACATTGAAAAGTGGTGTCGAGAGTGTTCCACCTGTGCTGTTGGAAGAAACGAGAAACATAACCAAAAAGCACCCTTACATCCCATTGTAAGCCGAACACAGCTAGAAATAGTTGCAATTGACCATGTGAAGCTGGAACCAAGTCGCTCAGGTTACACATACGCAATGACCATCATTGATCATTACACTAAATTTGTTGTAGCCATGCCTGTCAAGGACTTGACCGCCAAAAATACTGCAGATGCTTTCTGGAAACATTTCTTGTTGCCATATGGATGCCCAGACAGAATCCTTACAGATCAGGTATCTGCCTTTGAGTCGCAACTCTTTAAAGAACTGTGTACCTTTCACAACTGTCAGAAAATCAGGACCACAGCATATTATCCCCAAGGGAATGGGCTTTGTGAAAAAATGAACCAAACTCTAATTGAGATGTTAAGAGCAGTACCACCTGCTACCAGAAATGATTGGCCTACTTTATTGCCTCAATTGATGTACACCTACAATAACACTATTCATTGTTCTACTGGGTATACACCCTATTATCTTATGTTTGGCCAACAAGGTACATTACCTGCTGATCATACTTTGGGCGTACAAGTGCCTGATGCAATCAACCCTCTACGAAAAACTGATTGGGTGAGTGAGCACCAAAGACGTTTGATTGATGCACAATAAATTGTTCAACAACGCATGGAACATGCTCATGAAAAACAACAGAGAGATTATAATCAATCTGCCAGAGCAGAACCTCTCAAAGTTGGTGACCGTGTGTGGCTTAAAAACAACCATCGTACCAGCAAATTAGATAGCAAATGGGAGAGAGAACTTTACACCATTACTGCTATTCTCAATCCAGAGACTGATACCTATGAGATTACCCAAGAGGACAAATCATGTGTAGTGCATCGATATCACCTTAAATTGTGTCTCAAGGAAGATACCCAAGAAGAAACTCTTCAAGAAGCAGCTGCTCAAGAGGAAATTCAATCTGTAGAACCAGAGCCTATAAAAACATTTGATTCAGAAGAACCAATCCAGTCTTTTGGAAGAACATTAATAGATTCTGATCCGTTACAATGGTTCTTAACGCCCTGGCTCAACATCTTAGTGCCTGCTAAGACCAACACCACCGCACTTCAACCAGAGTTGTATCTACTACAGCTCAGGAAACACCAAGTTACCTTGAAACAAGGCTTGTAGAGTCTCAGCAGCTTCGTAGATCTGACAGGATTACAAGAGGACAACCACCTGTCCGTTACAGAGATTTCCTGCCCCAGCAGCCAAGAAGACAACTTCCAGCTCTGCCGATTCAACATTGAGTACATCCTTACCTTGTCTGGAGTTCCAGAATTCAAGAAAGAGACTGACCTACATTTATTATGTTCCATTTTCCTTAAAGGACTTTTTAAGGGACTATTTACCTTTCATCCGTTTTGCAACGTTCAAGCCTGTACCCGGAGATAGACTTTCACGCACCTGAGCCTCCGTGATATACTCTTTTGACATTTACCTGTGCCCAGGGAACGGACTCATACCCTGTGAGCCTCCTGAGATGTTTATTTTTGTTTTTTTTTCATTATTATGGACTATCCTGGTTCCCTCAATAAATCACCAGTCTTCAGAGGAAAAATTGCTACCCCATTTGTCACTTTTTGTCACATTTCGTTGTTGCCTGAGATATGTTTGCCTAACCCATTTTACTTGCAGGTACAAGTAGTACAAGAAATTGAGTTATGGTATTATTTCCTATGCATGCATGCTTTTCCCCTTCTTATATCTTACAGGAAGATACAACATTGAGTCAAGAATGTGTCGAGGTCGACTTATATTTTACCATGGGGGTATGCAGCGTCCCACTCAGGACACGTAGGAACTGCAAAATTACTGTAAAACGGCATTATCATATTGCATGTCATTTTGTATTACACCTGTTGTATCCCTGTTCATAGGCTGGTCTGGTGTAATTTATACATCCCACCACTAGATGGGGATAGTACTTAGGTCATATAAATACTTAGGTCAGGCCTAGTGAGACAGATTAGTGGTAGTTGAGTCTGTTGTTAAGTTTGAGAGAGAGTGCAGAGCTAGCACTTCTGCTCAGGAAAAAGTCTAGTCCAAAAAGGGACAAAAGAAAGGAAAGACTTAAAAACCAAAGGATAAAAGCCACTAACCAGGCATACAAGATCTTTGGGAAGCCAGGTGAAGGATACTATAGCCACAGGCAACCTCACCAAATTACTCTGGTTTACAAGGGACCTGAAGCAAAGTCACCTACCAGAAGTACTTATACAGAACCACAAGCTAAGCCTAACCCCAGCCAAACCTATTAACAGTGGATCAACAGAATTCCTCTAATTTGCAAAGGACTGTATTCTGTCTGGATGTGTATGCCGCAACTGGAATCAACATCAGTAAAAGTTGTGAGTTGTATCCTACCACTGTCTACTTCATTCTTACAATTGGTTGTACCACCATTAACGGTACTGGCGTCACGACAAATAACACCAAGGGACCCAGCCGCCACAAGCACCCTAAACACCACTGCCATCAAGGGCACCTCGACCTCCATCTAGGCTGATGCTTCCCTACCACAGAGTGTGCCCCGGAGTATTTTGTGCTGTCTTCCTCAACACTGTGCTCCCAGCCCAGGGAGGCTTTCTGCTAACCGCGAGTAAACCGATGAACTGTGTTGTTATTTGGCCCCTCATCGGCCCACCGTGCACCTCACGTGTTGCCCCTGCGGTTCTGGCTGGCTGCACTTGGATAAAAGCATTACAAACTTATTACCTCATAAAGTGACACGTTAGACTTGCAAAAATAGGCTTCATAAGGAAGGTGAAAACTGGTTGTGTCTTGAAGATGTTAATGATCTCCGAAAATACCTTTAAATAACAAAGATAATTGCTGGAATACAGTTATACAATTCAGTAGTAAGGTGCAGGAGAATTACCATACAAGAAAAAAAAAAATTCACCCCTTTGTGACATGCTCAGTATATTTATGGCACTGCTGCCAAGGACAACTGACATACACATATGGCGTTGTCATGGCGACATCAGCAAAGGTATTGCAGTGTATATTTGATTATTATATTGCTAGCAGAAGGACCTGGCTTCGCATGGGCATATTTCATCTGTTTCATTTAATGTTTGTGTGTGTCGTTAAAAGATATCGACAGTATCCCCCATAAAAGTAACCTCTACAGCACCCTGCCCCTTTAACAGTGAACTCCACAGTGCCCCGCACCTTAACACTAACCCCCCCACAGTGCCCCGCCACTTTAAAAATGGGACCTCCACAGCAGCCCAATTAGTGAAATGTAGACGAATTAGTGAAATGTATTTTCTTGTCCACTAGGTAGAGCAGGGGTATATCACAGCCAAAAATTGGTGCATGTCACCTGACAATGTAACAGAAAAATTAGTGAAATTTATTAACCTGTCTACTAGGTAGAGCAGGGGTATATCACAGCCAAAAATTGCTGAATGTCACCCGACAATGTAACAGAAAAATTAGTGAAATTTTTTAACCATCGTCCTCCACATCATCTTCCACCCAGTCTTCACCCCTGTCCTCCTTGTTGGTCTGCACACTTTCGAAAGCCCCAGCAGTTGGCACCTGTGTTTCGTCATCATCCGAGACATGCTGCGGTGGTCCTCCCATGTACTCACCCTGAAACATAAGTGGTTGGACATCGGTGCACTCAATCTCTTCCACTTCTGGGGCAGGGCTATGTGGATGGCCCTGGGAAACCCTGCTAGCAGAGTCATCAAAAAGCAGAAGAGACTGCTGCATGATTTGGGGCTTAGAATGCTCGTCTGATTTGCAAGGGGGTGAGGTGAAAGACTGATGGACATCGGCTGCAGGTGCCAACTCTGATCTTTCAGCAGGAGACTGGGTGGGAGACAATGTGAAGGAACTGGAGGCACTGTCAGCAGCCCAATTTTCTATCGCCTGTATTGTTTCTGGCCTCACCATTCGTAGAGCCGCATTAAAGGGTACCTGTCACCGGGATTTTGTGTATAGAGCTGTGGACATGAGTGGCTAGATGGCCGCTAGCACATCCGCAATACCCAGTCCCCATAGCCCTCTGTGCTTTTATTGTGTAAAAAAAACGATTTGATACATATGCAAATTAACCTGAGATGAGTCCTGTCCCTGATTCATCTCAGGAACAGGACTCATCTCAGGTTAATTTGCATATCTATCAAATCGTTTTTTTGACATAATAAAAGCACACAGAGCTATTGCGGATGTGATAGCGGCCATCTAGCAACCCATGTCCTCAGCTCTATACACAAAATCCCGGTGACAGGTCCCCTTTAAGTCCGACCAAATAACGCTGAAGGTTCTGTTGCCTACTCGCACCTGAGTAAGGTGTTTCACTTGTGCGTGTAGCTGGCACAGATCGACCACGTCCTCTCCCTGCAACAGGAGCTCCACCAGGAGCACCACGACCGGGGCCACGTCCCTTATTCAACACTCTCCTCATTCTCTGCAAATTTAGAATCTTGCCCAAAATGGGTGTTTTTTTTATAACAGAATATAACAGCAGTATCTAATGCGTGTATTTCACACTGACAGATGCAGCAAAGGCTGCAAATTTAGTATTTTGCCCAAAATCTGTGTTTTTTTAAACCAAGAATATTATTGCAATTTTTCAAGCTTGTTTTTCACACTAACAAATGCAGCATAGCCACCAGATGTATGATATTGCAAAAAAAATTGTGTTTTTTTTAAACCCAGATTATTATTGAAGTATTTCAAGCTTGTTTTTCACACTGACAAATGCTGCAAAGGCACCAGATGTAGGATATTGCCAAAAATGGGAGTTTTTTTTAAACCCAGAATATTATTGCAGTATTTCAAGCTTGTATTTCACACTAACAAATGCAGCATAGGCCCCAGATGTAGAGTATTGCTAAAAATGGGTGTTTTTTAAACCCAGAAAATTATTGCAGTATTTCAAGCTGGTATTTCACACTGACAAATGCTGCAAATGCCCCAGATGTAGGGTCTTGCAAAAAAATGGGTGATTTTTTAAACCCAGAATATACTCGTATTTTTCGCCCTATAAAACGCATCGACTCATAAGATGCACCTAGGTTTTTGAGGAGGAAAATAAGAAAAAAAATATTTTGAACCAAAAGGTGTGCTTTTGGTGGGCTTTGAACTAATGGTAGCCTGTGAATGACACTATTATGGGGGTCTGTGGATGGCACTGTTATGGGCATCTGTGGATGACACTATTATGGGGGTCTGTGGATGGCACTGTTATGGGGGTCTGTGGATGGCACTGTTATGGGGGTCTGTGGATGGCACTGTTATGGGGGTCTGTGGATGGCACTGTTATGGGGGTCTGTGGCTGACACTGTTATGGGGGTCTGTGGCTGACACTGTTATGGGGGTCTGTGGCTGACACTGTTATGGGGGTCTGTCGCTGACACTGTTATGGGGGTCTGTGGCTGACACTGTTATGTGGGCGTCTGTGGCTGACACTGTTATGGGGCATCTATGGATGGCACTGTTATGGGGGCATCTGTGGATGGCACTGTTTTGGGGGATCTGTGGATGACAGATAAATAGCATCTTATGCTATTTGGCATCCAAGGATCCCCCCATAACAGTGTCAGCCACTGTAAATGACCCCCAATACAGGGGGTGGGGGCTGGCATCTACACTAGTTTTTAAATGGCAGTGGGGGCCCAGTGCAGTCATTGTATTCCATTGCACCGGGCCCCCGCTCACTGTACTAATGGTATCTACTGTAATTGCAGGCATGCAATGGTTAACTATAGATATGTTCGATCCAGCACTGAGCAGCCTGTACTTACGATCATAGCAGGCTGGAGGCAGGAGGCTGGCGGGCGTACACTGGCAGCGTAACTTTCTACGTCACGTGCCTGCGCCGCCTGCTTCATTCATAAAGTGGGCGGAGCAGGCACAGGACGTAGGAAGTTACACTGCCAGTGCCCGCCCGCCCAGCCTCCTGCCTCCAGCCTGCTATGATCGTAAGTACAGGCTGCTGGATCGAACATATCTATAGTTAACCATTGCATGCCTGCAGTTACAGTAGATACCATTAGTACAGTGAGCGGGGCCCGGTGCCATTACAAAACTAAAGGCCGGCCCCCAGCCCCTCCTCACTCCTCGCTGATACACACGCCAGCCGTGCTGTGCAGCTTGCGGTCGGCGGTGTATCAGTGTGAAAATGGCAGCCTTCGCCCCATAAGACGCACTGCCATTTTCCTCCCACTTTTTGGGGTGGAAAAGTGCGTCTTTTAGGGCGAAAAATACGGTAATTGCAGTATTTCAAGCTTGTATTTGATTGTCACAAATGCACATATGCTGTGCTGGTGCCCTGAACTTGCATAAAATGGCCGCCGCCGCCCACCTAACTAACAGACAGATAAAAGTAATTTTTCTGTGTCACTGGGCTCAGGGCAGGGTAAAAAGTTTGTGCACTGCACCCACAAAACAAAATCTATGTAGATCGCTGAGTTAACAAGCACTTCAGGTTAAAGATTCTTTCCTATTCTCTCCCTCACAGCAGCAGCATCCTCTCCCTACACTAATCAGAGCAGAGTGACGTGCAGCGCTACGTGACTCCAGCTTATATAGAGGCTGGGTCACATGCTGCACTGGCCATCACAGCCATGCCATTAGTAGGCATGGCTGTGATAGCTTCTAAGGGCACAAGAGTAAAACAGCCTTTCAAAAAGCACCATTAAATCACCGAACACCGAACCCGAACGTTTACTGAAAAGTTCGGGTTCGGGTCCGGTGTCCAAAATTCCTAAAGTTCGGTTTCGCTCAACCCTAATTGTTACAATATTATATATTGTATTACATGAGCAATTAGAGGACAAATGGACAAGTCCTTTAGTGGGACTAAAGCATGTAATAAAACCCTAAAAATATTTAGTTTCCCCATTATCTTGTCATGTCAAAAAAGTATAGTCTTGCCACATCTATAACGACTTATCATTAGAGATGAGGGAATTTCTAAAAAATTCAATTTGACCGGTTCACCGAATTTTCCGAAAAGATTCGATTCAATCCAAATTTATTCGTGGCAAATCACGTTAAAAAACAGCTATTTCCTGGCTGCAGAGAGCCTGTATAGTGGTGTAGAACACTGTGCCTTGCAGTAACACGCATAGGGAGTCTGCTGTGGTAGTGAAACAATACTGTGTGACTCACACAGGCATCGCTCTTAGAATCACTGCACACTTCACTTATTTGGGCAGTTATGGGGCAAAAACTGACCAAATAACTCAAGTTTGAACTCAGCCTTACAGGTCGATGTTAGCGCCAGGTATAAAGAACCATGCAGAGGCCCAAGATCCTACTGTAGCGTGAAAGAGCGCACTCCTTTAACACTGTCGTCAGCTGATTCCACATAGATGTCTACAGAACCTGTTCTATTAAATGCTTATACAAGTAGAGCCCCCCTGACAGAGTAGAGAGGGTGTCAGCAGTAAGTTTGTGTTGACGTCACTGATTATTTTGCCCTTCCTCTGATCCGTCAGAACAATAACCCCCCAAAAAACGGATCCTGTCTGTTGAGCATCTGCCTTCCACCTGGTCATTAATCCATCAGTATTGCTAATACCAAAAATAAACAGGAGTGGATCCAAAACAGAGATGACACGTGATGGAATATTTGCATGTCTTCTGTGTTTTGTACCCACTCCTGCTTTTGGCTACCAACTCATAGGCCAATTCTGATGGGACCATACATGCCTTACAGCTCCTACACAGACAGGATCCGTTGTTCATCAAATTTTTCCTTCCTTCTGACAGATCAGAAGAAGGGTCAAATAAATGATGATGTCAACCAGGCCAAAAAGGCAAAATAGTGGCCCATTCATGGAGTGAGGAGGGTGGGAGAACAGCTTGAGAAGTTCACAGAGTGGCCTAATGACATAGTGTTGAGGTAGCAGCAGCATCAGGAGACCACAGAGTGGCCCAGTGAAATAGTGGGGAGGTGGAATCAGCAGCAGCATGAGGAGACCACAGAGTGGACCATTTACATAATGTTGAGGTGGAAGCAGCATGAGGAAGCCACAGAGTGGCATGGTGACATAGTGTGGAGGTAGCAGCAGCATGAGATGGCCACAGACTGGCAAGGTGACATAGTGTGGAAGTGGCAGCAGCAGCATGATGAAGCCAAAGACTGGCAAGGTGACAGTGTGGAGGTGGCAGCAGCAGAAGCAGCAGCATGAGGAGGCCACAGACTGGCAAGGTGACATAGTGTGGAGGTAGCAGCAGCAGCATGAGGAGGCCAAAGACTGGCAAGGTGACATAGTGTGGAGGAGGCAGCAGCAGCATGCGGAGGCCACAGACTGGCAAAGTGACATAATGTGGAGGTGGCAGCAGCATGAGGAGACCACAGAGTGGCCTATTTACATAATGTTGAGGTGGAAGCAGCACGAGGAAGCCACAGAGTGGCATGGTGACATAGTGTGGAGGTGGCAGCAGTATGAGATGGCCACAGACTGGCAAGGTGACATAGTGTGGAAGTGGCAGCAGCAGCATGATGAAGCCAAAGACTGGCAAGGTGACAGTGTGGAGGTGGCAGCAGCATCAGCATGAGGAGGCCACAGACTGGCAAGGTGACATAGGGTGGAGGTGGCAGCAGCAGCATGAGAAGGTCACAGACTGGCAAGGTGACATAGTGTGGAAGTGGCAGCAGCAGCATGATGAAGCCAAAGACTGGCAAGGTGACAGTGTGGAGGTGGCAGCAGCAGCATGATGAAGCCAAAGACTGGCAAGGTGACAGTGTGGAGGTGGCAGCAGCATCAGCATGAGGAGGCCACAGACAGGCAAGGTGACATAGGGTGGAGGTGGCAGCAGCAGCATGAGAAGGCCACAGACTGGCAAGGTGACATAGTGTGAAGGTGGCAGCAGCAGTATGAGGAGGCCAAAGACTGGCAAGGTGACATAGTGTGGAGGAGGTAGCAGCAGCAGCATGCGGAGGCCACAGACTGGCAAAATGACATAGTGTGGAGGTGGCAGCAGCATGAGGAGACCACAGAGTGGCACAATAACATAGGGTGGAGGTGGTAGCAGCATGAGGAGACCACAGAGTGGCATAATGACAGAGTGTGGAGGTGGCAGCAGCATGAGGAGACCAAAGAGTGGCACAAAGACAGAGTGTAGAGGTGGCAGCAGCATGAGGAGACCACAGAGTAGCAAAATGACAGAGTGTGGAGTTGGCAGCAGCAGCATGAGGAGGCCACAAACTGGCAAGGTGACATTGTGTGGAGGTGGCAGCAGAAGCAGCATGAGGAGGCCACAGACTGGGAAGGTGACATAGTATGGAGGTGGAAACAGCAGCATGAGGAGACCTGAGTGGTGAGGTGGCAGCAGCATAAGGAGACCACAGAGTGACCCGGTGACAGAGTGGGGAGGTGGGTGGCAATAACAGTACCTACTGATGATGGTGGGTGTAAGAAGGAGCACTTGGCATCAGATGTGTGGCATCAGGTGGGTGGCAGCATCAGAATAGTAGCTGAGGCAGGTAGCCAGAAGAAACCGGTCTCTTTTGTCAAGGTTTGGATGAGGCAGCAAGGATGATTAGGCATTGGTGGGTGGAATTCCTGGCTGATCCACACCTGATTCATCTTGACAAAGGTCAGTCTTTCCACATTTTGAGTGGACAGGCGAGTTCTCCTTGTGGTAACTATGGCCCCCGCCGCACTAAACACCTGCTCTGATGCCACACTACTGGCCGGGCAGGACAGCTTTTCCAGAGCAAAACTCAGCCAGTTGTGGCCACAAATCCAGTTTGGCTGCTCAGTAGTCCAGCGGATCTTCAATGTGGGGTGGCAGTGTGCTGTCCAAGTATGCCACCACCTACTGGTTCAGGTTCTGCTCCAGGTCTAGCTTCTGCTGCTGGTGAGTAGTTTCTTTACTAGGCGGGTTAAGAAAGCTGCTCATCATCGACTCTAGACTCAAGCTGCTGCTGATGGATCTGGTACTGATCCTACCCACCCCCCGCCACAGCAGCCATAGCAGTGGAATGAGAGCGCAGAGGGCCCCCAGGTCAGACCTGTGAGAGGATTGACAATGGCGCAGATAGGCAGCGGCCAACTGACTACATAGGATGTCTCTATTGTAGTTCAGTTTGTCCTCCCTCTCAGCGGGTGTACAATAAAGGCCCCCATTTTGGACCGGTAGGGTCCAACAAGGTGGAGAGACAGAAGTCATCCCTATGCCGAAGCAAGTGAGCATGCAGCGGGCCATTTGCGCAAGTGACTCAGAGGGACTCCCTGCCTCCATCTCCACTGCATACTGCCAATGGTGTGCCTGGGTCATCTGCCTTGTCTTCCTCATCTCCCTCTTGCTCCTTCGGCTGCTCCTGCTCCTCCTCTCCTGTGACCTGTGTAGAAAAACCACCCATTTTGCTACACATTGCTTGTGCTCTAATGTCATCCTGCTCCTCCAGTTCAGCCCCCACAGGGCTCATGTGGCCGTGAAATGTAGGCGCCACATCTCCAGTCGCCTGACCAGCCAGATTTACCAGCATCTGTTCCAGGATATGAAGCAGTGGAATGACGTTGTTCATCCCGTAGTCCTGGCGACTGACAAATAACGTGGCATCCTCAAAGGGCCCGAGCAAACAGCAGGTGTCACGCATGAGCTGCCACTGGCTGACATCAAAGTTACACAGGGGAGTACTGCTGTCCGCTTGGATCATTAAGAAATTGTTTATGGACTTTCTCTGTTTCTCTGTTCGTATAGTTGGTCCAACATACTGTATGGAGGGTGGAATTCCAACGGGTGGAAACATTGCATATCAGCCTATGTTGGGGGATGCCGTTCTGCCTCTGCAGCTCAAGGAGGGTGTGCTTGGTGGTGTACAAGTAGCTGAAGTGCATGCAAAGTTTCCTGGCCATTTTTAGGATGTCTTGCAGATGGGTGGAAGACTTCAGGAACCGCTTGACAACCAGACTGAACACGCGCGCCATTTAGGGCGCATGGCTCAGCCCTCCTTGACACAGCGCCGACACAATGTTCTTCCCGTTGTGTGTCACCATGGTTCCTATTTTGAGTTGTCGCGAGAAAGCCAGGATTCTATTTCTTGATGAAGAACACAGAGCAGTGTGACTCCATTCGCCCAGGCAAACGAGGTGTAGAACAGCGTGACACTGCCGTGCCCTGCACATGTGGTATGCTGGAGGAGTACTGTGAATTGTCTCTGCAGTGGAGGCTGAGGACACGGTGGAGGATAAGGAGGCAGAGGCGGACATTGTCGCAGGACCAACGGCGTGAGAACGTGGAGGCGGAAGCAGCGTCACCTGGCCAAGTTGCTGGTTTTGCTTGGCAGGAACCACATTTACCCAGGGGGCCGTAAAGGACATTTATAGTCCTTGACAATAGTTACAGCTCCACACGTCGGCGCTGTTGTGCACTTTGGGAGACACCGACAAGCTCAAGAACTGGCCCATCTTCTGTTCTACATATTTGTGCAGGGCTGGTACTGCCTTTTTGGCAAAGAAATGACGGCTTGGGACTCTCCACCTCGGCTCGGTACAAGCCATCAGTTCTCTGAAAGGTGCAGAGTCCACCACTTGGAAAGGGATGGACTGCAGCACCAGCAATTTGGCCAGGAGCACATTCAGCTTCTGCGCCGTTGAATGAGTGCACGCATACTGTTGTCTCTTGGCAATTGCTTCGGTGATCGATTGCTGACGGAATGACTGACAAGGAGTGGGAGGAGCAGGAGCATCATGATAGGTAGATGATGGGAAGGACAGACAGCTCCCTTCGGCTGAAGTGGTGGGGCCTTGACTGCCTGAAATCGGGTGCGTGCCACTGGCTGATGCAGCAGTTGCTGTGGCAGGCTGGACCACCATATTGGAGCCATGGTTCTCCCAGGCCACTTTATGGTGATGCTGCATATGTTGATGCAGGGCTGTGGTGCCAACATTGGCACCCTGGCCACACTTCACCTTTTGAGCACAGATTCGGTAAATGGCCATGTCCACCTCTTTTGGCGGCTTAACAAAAAATTGCCACACTGCCGAGTAGGTGATTTTCCTTCCAACAGTCCGCACTGATTGACTGCTACCGCCGCTGCCTCCGTGAACCCCTGCACTACTACTTTCCGGGCAAGTAGGCTCCTGCGAAGCGGGAGGTCTACCCCGGGCACGTTTGGCTCCCGACGTTCCACTGCTGCCACCCTGCTGACTCCCAGCCACGCTACCGACTTGTTGACTGCCTCATGCGCAAGCTGCCACCCTCTTCTCCCAATGATGATAAAGCCCATTCGTAGAGATGTCCCGAACTATTCGCCGGCGAACATCGCTTGTTCGCGTTCGCCGTGGCGGGCGAACATATGCGATGTTCGATCCGCCCCCCTATACGTCATCATTGAGCAAACTTTGACCCTGTACCTCACAGTCAGCAGACACATTCCAGCCAATCAGCATACCCTCCCTCCCAGACCCTCCCCCCTCCTATCAAAAAGCAAGGACAGCATCCATCTTAGATTCATTCTGAAGCTGCAGTGTTAGTTAGAGCAGGGAGAGTGCTGCTGCTGCTGCTGAATTAATAGGGAAATCTTTAGCTAGGCCAGTGTTCTGTGTCCACTCCAGTCCTCAAAGACTCAACTGCTGTCAGGACAGTGTCCTGACAGCACCCCAAAAAGCCCTTTTTAGGGCTGGTACATCAGTCTGCTTTTATTTTTTTTTTATATATATATATATATATTGCAGTTGCCTGCCCGTGTGTGAGAGGCCACAGGCCCACAGACTGTACTGTGTGCACATCACTCATATCGGGTGGCACAGTACCTTGCAGATAAAAAAGTAATTTAATTTTTTCTCTGTAATATAATTGCAGTTGCCTGCCAGTGTGTGTCAGGCCCACAGACTGTACTGTGCCCACTGCCAGTTCCCACCACTCATATCGGGTGGCACAGTACCTTGCAGATAAAAAAGTCATTACATTTTTACCCTTTAATATAATTGCAGTTGCCTGCCAGTGTGTGTCAGGCCCACTGACTGCACTGTGCCCACTGCCAGTGCCCACCACTCATATCGGGTGGCACAGTACCTTGCAGATAAAAAAAAGTCATTTAATTTTTTCTCTGTAATATAATTGCAGTTGCCTGCCAGTGAGTGTCAGGCCCACAGACTGTACCGTGCCCACTGCCCACCACTCATATAGAGTGGCACAGCACCTTGCAGATAAAAAAAAGTCATTTAATTTTTCCTCTGTAATATAATTGCAGTTGCCTGCCAGTGAGTGTCAGGCCCACATACTGTACTGTGCCCACTGCCCACCACTCATATAGGGTGGCACAGCACCTTGCAGATAAAAAAGTCTTTCTCTGTAATATAATTGCAGTTGCCTGCCAGTGTGTGTCTGGCCCACAGACTGTACTGTGCCCACTGCCCACCACTCATATAGGGTGGCACAGCACCTTGCAGATAAAAAATTAATTACATTTTTCCCTCTGTAATATAATTGCAGTTACCTGCCAGTGAGTGTCAGGCCCACAGACTGTACTGTGCCCACTGCCCACCACTCATATAGGGTGGCACAGTACATTGCACGGCGCACGCGCAGTGCCCAAAATTGGAAGTAAGAGGACCGACCAATCATCTTTTTCCATCTTCCGGTTCCTAAAATCTATTCGATACACGTCCCCTGATAGGGGACGTAACAGGGATTAAACTGATAGGAATAGTACTACTTAACACACCACTCATATAGGGTGGCACAGTACATTGCACGGCGCACGCGCAGTGCCCCAAATTGGAAGTAAAAGGACCGACCAGCCATCTTTTTCCATCTCCCGGTTCCTAAAATCTATTCCATACACCGGCCCCTGATAGGGGACAAAACAGAAATTAAACTGGTAAGAACAGATTTTTTTTATTTAAAAAAATGAGGACAGCCTCTGCGGAGCTGGGTATTTTTTTGCCGCGTTACTGAACGCTCATGCACAATGGCTGTAGGCTCATACGTCCTTTTGCGGAGGTGACAAACCTGGTCAGTCAAACCCAAGGCAACATCATCGACCTCATCCCATATGCGTTTTTTCTGGGGCGTGCCCTGCGAAGAGTGCTGGATCAGGCCGTAGATGAGCATGAAGAGGAAGAGTTGTGGTCACCATCACCACCAGAAGCAGCCTTGTCGTTGTCGATTGCTGGACCTGCGACAACGATGGAAGAGGAGTCTGAAGAAGAGGAGTCAGAGGAGGAAGGTGGCTTTGAGGAGGTGGAAGACCAACCACAGCAGGTGTCCCAGGGGGCTTGTTGTCACCTTTCGGGGACCCTTGGTGTTGTACGTGGCTGGGTGGAGGAAGAGACCTTCAATGACGTCAGTGAGGACAAGGAACGGGACATGACTAGCTTGGTATCCAACCTTGTGCAAATGGGGAGTTTGCGGTTGTCAAATGGACTGTTTGCGGTTGTTTGCGGTCCGTTAAACAGGGAGTTTGGTCTGTCAGAGTTTGGTCTGTCACTGTGAAGCGGGCGTAACCCTTACACTACCTGATCGATACAACATCATACCTGATCGTATACACACACTGGATGTTTTAAAGCACGTTATTCCAAACAATTTAGGAATGTTAGGTGATTTATGCCCTTTATGGATTATTACCTGACTCTGCGTCAACTATGTAATTTTCCATGGGAGTTTTGCCATGGATCCCCCTCCGGCATGCCACAGTTCAGGTGTTAGTCCCCTTGAAACAACTTTTCCATCACTATTGTGGCCAGAAAGAGTCCCTGTGGGTTTTAAAATTCGCCTGCCTATTGAAGTCTATAGCGGTTCGCCTGTTCGCGAACATTTGCGGAGATTCGCGTTCGCGAACGGAAAATTTTATGTTCGCGACATCTCTACCCATTCGTCATTCGGCTCCCAATTGAGATCGGCTACATCATCATCGAGTACTGTCTGCACGTCACTGATTTCCTCCTCAATGGTCTCTCGGAGCCAGGAGCCTGACAGCTCGCAACACCAGCTACCACGCCATCCATAGCACTGGCTCCACAGCAGTCTGCAGCAGGACAGTCTGTATCCCCCCCCAAATGTAGCTGTTTTTTTTAACTATTTGCTGCCTTGAACACAGTTGTCTAAATATAATGTGATCTATCTCATATCTATCTACTGTACCTAACTATCTATCTATCTATCTATCTATCTATCTATCTATCTCATATCTATTATCTATCTATCTATCTATCTAGTGATGATATCAAGGAGTGTGGACGGCACCGCAGATCCAATCGAAGAGTTGGGTGCCAGCGGATGTTGGAGCGATCCAATCCCCAAAAAAAACTAAAAAGATATTCCACGGCAGTCCAAAAAGTACAATAAACGAATGTGGTAAAAATACTCAATACATATATATATATATAATACATGATCAGGTGAGCTGCCAATTCCATGATTAGTGCACAGGTGATAGTAAAAACATAATTAAAAACTCATTATATACAAAAGATGACCAAAATGGATACCTTGGTTTACATGAAGATCTCGGCGTGGGCTGTGTGCTACTGCGCTTGCGCGCTGTGCGCCTACCACTTCCGCTCTCCATGGAGCGCATTCTTGGCACGCACACGTGACTTCCCATAAGGGATGCCGTAGAGCGCAGGCAAACTCTTGCTATCTAACTGCGCATGCGTCCTCCCACTCGAGTGTATCAATGGAGCTGTCACCTGGTTCTCAAGCTTAGGACACGTGACTCAGTTTCCACGTGACCTACAACTCTTAGTCACCTGATATCTCCCCAAACAATACATAGGAAAGATTCACAGGATCTGATCACACTATTAATTTACAGATCTTCAATATGTGTTCTAGAATTTTCCCGCTGATTTTTTTACCCATACGAGGTCTTAATCCAAGAAAAAGTGAGTCAATATTAAAAGGCAGTTCACTTTTGGGGAGCAGATCAAACTACTCTATGTGACATCGGGGTCATTAGCGTCCATTCACATTAAACAATGTGATCCAGATGCTATCTATCATCTAATATCTATCTGTCTATCTAAAATTATGGAAGGAAGCCAGCATTCAGTAAAACAAGTGGATTCCTTTATTCACCCAACACTCAATGCCATTGAGCGTTTGGGTGAATCAAGAAATCTACTTTTTTTCATTTTTACTTGCATTTTTTATTTTATTTTTATATTTCTTTCTATTCGTTATTTACTTTTTTACTTTTAATGCCGAGAACACATTATCTACATGTCCCTGCTGTTTCTATATACAATGCACCCATAACAGTGACTATTTTCAGGTGTTTTCTGATTATTTAAGAGAGTTAAGCAAGTCTCCTGGGCAAACTTGCTGAGGAAATCACACTTAGGGCTCATGCACACAAACAGCCGTGCCAGCCGTTCCATGCATGGAGGACTGCAATTTGCAGTCCCCAATGCACGGGCACCATCAGTGCGTTTGCTGCAGATGGAAACAGACCCATTCGACTTGAATGGGTCCGTGATCCGTCCACACCGCAAAAAATAGAACATGTTCTATTTTTTTGTGGTGCAGAGGCACAGAAAGAAACCGCACGGAAGTACTCCATAGTGCTTCCGTGGGCTTCCGTGCCTCCGTTCCACACTGCTCCTTTTGAATTTCGGACCCATTCAAGTGAATGGATCTGTATCCGTGATGGGGGGGCACACGATCGGTGCCCGCATATTGCAGACAAGCAACTGCCGTCTGCATGAGCCCTTAGGCTGAGTTCACAGTTCAGTTATTTCCATCAATTATTGTGAGCCAAAAACAGATGCAGGTCAAAAACACAGAACAGGAGGAAATCTTTCAATTATACCTTATCTCTGAGTAGCCTTCACTACTGGTTTGGGCTCACAATAACTGATGGAAATAACTGACCAAACAACTGAAGTGTGAATTGGGCCTTACCTGCTTCCTGACACTGGCTCTGGGCTCTGGTGCTCTTTGACCTCTGCTAAGGTGCCTGGATGTCATCATCCATTTTGACGCTGTCTGCAACCAATCGTGGGCCATGGCACTGACCTCTCCCCTTGCGTCAAGTGAATAAATGCTTTTAATTTCGACAGGGCCACATTTTGTCTAAAATCGGCCCTGGGTGAGGGTACAGGGCCTGCTCCCGGGCCATGCCAACTAAGGGTTGTGTTTAACTAACCCATCGACTCTTGACTGGGGGTGTCTGATGTCACTTGAGACGAAGTGGATGACCGAGTCAACCATTCAAGAACCGCTGGGTTGCTGGTCAAGACATAACCTCTAGATGACACCGGGAGCTGATGCCTCTCGCTGTAACTCCTGCTGCCACGCCCCCTTACACTGCTGCGACCTGTGCCTGCGCCAGAAACATTTAGACCTCTGCCACTCCCCTGTGCAGGGCCTGGCACTTCTCTGTCTGACATACCGTTAGATCAAATAAATAAATAAAAAGGAAATTAATACACACCAAAAAAATCTGTAATTTTGTCACTTCACCACACAACAGCAAATAATATTTTTTTTTGCCACTAATACATGCCAAAAAAGGCTTTACAATATATAAACGGCACCGCTGCACGGCAAATAATATATATTTTTTGCCACTAATACATGCCAAAAAGGGCTGTAATTTTATCACTTCACCACACAATGGCTAATAAGCCCTTTTATTTCCCATTTATACACGCCAAAAAAGGCTTTAGAACATATAACTGCACCGCTGAACGGGAAATAATACTGTTTTTGCCACTAATACAAGACAAAAAAGGCTTTAGAACATATAACTGCACCGCTGAAAGGCAAATTCATTTTTTTTTGCCCCTAATGCATGCCAAAAAAGGCTTTAGAACATATAACTGCACCGCTGAACAGCAAATAATATTTATTTTTTTGCCACTAATACACGACAAAAAGGGCTATAATTTTCGCACTTTACTACACAACGGCTAATAAGCCCATTATTTTTCCCACTAATACACGCCAAAAAAGGCTTTAGAACATATAACTGCACTGCTGAACGGCAAATAATACTTATTTTTTGCCACTAATACACGACAAAAAAGGCTGCAATTTTCTCACTTCACCACTAGGGATGAGCGAACCCGAACTGTATAGTTCGGGTTCGTACCGAATTTTGGGGTGTTCGTGACACGGACCCGAACATTTACGTAAAAGTCCGGGTTCGGTGTTCGGCGCTTTCTTGGCGCTTTTTGAAAGGCTGCAAAGCAGCCAATCAACCAGCGTCATACTACTTACCCCAAGAGGCCATCACAGCCATGCCTACTATTGGCATGGCTGTGATTGGCCAGTGCAGCATGTGACCCAGCCTCTATTTAAGCTGGAGTCACGTAGCGCCGCACGTCTGCTCTGGTCAGTGTAGGGAGAGGATGCAGCTGCTGCTGTTAGGGCCAGATTAGGCAGGGATTTACTCATCAAAAACACTTACTGAAGAGATCGATCTACAGCTGTGTATGATTCAACTTTTGCTAGTTAATTGCTCACTGTTTTTAGGCTGCCCAGAGCGTCTTTCTGTCACTTTTTTCTGGGGTGATCGGCAGCCATTTTGTGTCTTGTGGTGCGCCAGCACAAGCTGCCACCAAGTCCATTTAACCATCAATAGTGTTTTTTTTTTTTTTGCTATATCCTACATCAGGGGCTTGGCTGTGCTTGCTATTTTATTGAGGGGTGAAATACAATTGCCAAAATAGCAGTACCGTAAATCTGGTGTTTCAGCTGTGGCTAGCCAATTGTAATACTGTCTGCTGTCTGGCAAAGGATATATTTTTTTCTGGGTTGAAATACAATTCCCAAATTAGCAATTCCCTAAATCAGTTGTTTCTGCTGTAGCACGCCAAGTTTAAATCTATCCATAAAAGGGTATATTACATTGAAGGTGCTGATAGGGTCATTCTCAATAACTTCACACGCTACCGTGCATCTCCAAGTGTAATTCTGTCCGTAAAGGGATACCTGTCATCCATCCAGGGCCTAAATACTAGGCCTACAATATATATTCAGCTGAATCCGAGGTTACTGCTGTGGCTGGTAAAGTTATTTAGTGTCCGTCAAAGCACAGTTTTTGTTCTGGGTTGAAATACAATTCCCAAATTAGCAATTCCCTAAATCAGTGGTTTCTGCTGTATCAGGCCAAGTTTAAATTTATCCATAAAAGGGTATATTACATTGAAGGTGCTGATAGGGTCATTCTCAATAACTTCACATGCTACCGTGCATCTCCAAGTCTAATTCTGTCCGTAAAGGGATACCTGTCATCCATCCAGGGCCTAAATAATAGGCCTACAATTTATATTCAGCTAAATCTGTGTTTACTGCTGTAGCTGGTAAAGTTATTTAGTGTCCTTTAAAGCACAGTTTTTGTTCTGGGTTGAATTTCAATTCCCAAATTAGCAATTCCATAAATCAGTGGTTTCTGCTGTAGCAGGCCAAGTTAAAATCTATCCATAAAAGGGTATATTACATTGAAGGTGCTGATAGGGTCATCCTCAATAACTTCACACGCTACCGTGCATCTTCAATTGTAATTCTGTCCGTAAAAGGGATACCTGTCATCCAGGGCCTAAATACTAGGCCTACAATTTATATTCAGCTAAATCTGTGGTTACTGCTGTGCCTGTATTAGTGTAATACGGTACCTAAGTAGATAGCCAGATAGTGTTAGGTGCCTGTAAAAAAAGGCCTGAATTTGAATGAAATACATTGGGCCAAATAATTTTTTTCTTATTGTGGTGAACGGTAACAATGAGGAAAACATCTAGTAAGGGACGCGGACATGGTCGTGGTGGTGTTAGTGGACCCTCTGGAGCTGGGAGAGGACGTGGCCGTTCTGCCCCAGCCACACGTCCTAGTGAACCAACTACCTCAGGTCCCAGTAGCCGCCAGAATTTACAGCGATATTTGGTGGGGCCCAATGCCGTTCTAAGGATGTTAAGGCCTGAGCAGGTACAGGCATTAGTCAATTGGGTGGCCAACAGTGGATCCAGCACGTTCACATTATCTCCCACCCAGTCTTCTGCAGAAAGCGCACAGATGGCGCCTGAAAACCAAGCCCATCAGTCTGTCACATCACCCCCATGCATATCAGGGAAACTGTCTGAGCCTCAAGTTATGCAGCAGTCTCTTATGCTGTTTGAAGACTCTGCTGGCAGGGTTTCCC